>NC_142196.1:21923192-23217692 GCF_026936395.1 Plectropomus leopardus
GTTAAGTATGTGTATTGTGTTCTGCATCTGTAGAAAAAAAACACGAAGGCAACATATTAAAAGAAGATGGATAGTTTAATTTGTAAGTAGTAAACACCCAGTCCAATTCAATATGCTCTGATTTTTCTGCTACAGCAATTATATACAGTAGTTTATGATCAGTGGTGGGTCATAACCATGGATGTATAAAGAGAACTTGATACAAAGGTGGAGGCAGGACCCCGTTCATTCCTTTGAAAGGTGCTAAAGGGCACACAGCCAAAAAAGTCTTACTTCCACATATAAAATTACCCAGATCATTGGCACTGCTTCTGCACAAGAGACCCAGAGAGTAGCACAAGAGACTTCAGCTATTTACAGTTTAGTGCTGCGCTAACTTGAATGGCAATCAAATCCTCATAGTGTGATGCTTAAAAAAATGTATTCACGGATTTTTAAACATTCATGTGGTATTAACAACCTTATAAATAGAAAGTTTGTGGTAGCTCTGAGTTATGTGTTTTCAGAAATGGTGCAGACCACGGACTCAAATTTTTTGGAGGATTAAAAAAAATAATTTATTGTAATTCAGTTGTAAAGAGTTCTTTATTATTTATAATCTGTCTGATGAAAATGTTGATACTCCCAATGGCCTGATCCTTTTCCTCTGACATTATACCTTTGCATTATCGGCACTATCTGACTTGCTCGCTAGCTTGCTCAATTGTTGTCTCGGTCGCCTCTAGACGGCGACAGTAGCATCTATGTTGTCGTTGATAAGCAATAGTGCTGGCATGACCTAACCACTTTAGTGCTTAGCATGTTGTATACATGGCTTCCAGTGTCGTAACTACGAGCTTACGAGTTACATTTGAATGCAGCAATACACACTACTCGAGTAGTTATTTTTATGTGTACTTTTGATTCTGCTTATGTCAATATAAGCGTATCATATAAATTTAAAGCACTGTTTTTGTTTTCTCTACCCATCACTGCTTTTAATACTGTGATTATGACTGCGTTAACAAATGTTAGCTAGATACTACTTTGTAACTGTCATAACTGAGTCAATTAACTGACTTTAAGACTCTTCGGCATTAGGAAAAGCAGAGAAAAGTACTATCAAGCTAAAGTTGCCAGCATTAGCTAATATAACTAGCATAAGCTTAAGTCTTTGAAACCAGGCTGAGGGGAAATGTCACAGATTAGTGAACAACGCTTGATGTATGCTAAGAATAGGAATCAGAGCCAGTGCTCATTCCATGCATGATTATTATATATGTAATATAGCATCAAACAAGCTTGTGTGGGTTCTTTCCAAACTTGTGTTTTTTTCTCATATATCAGGCAGCAGTGGAAGAGATTTCAGTCTCCCAGCACACATTTATCCTTCCTCAACCTACTTTAATGCTGCTGTCAAATCATTCTTGGCCCAAATCAGTATGTTGAAACACAAAACTCTACTATCTCTCAGCTGACTAGTTACCCGACAATTTGAAAAGCTGAAAAGATTTCTCTCTCTCTGAGTTCCTCTCAGGGGTAGAGTCAAAAGGGCAGCGGTAGTTCAGTGAGATTGTATTAAAAGTGGAACTTTTACAATGGTCTCATCTGTATGTAGCCATGTATCATTTGTTCACACCTATTGCAATTGAATCGCGCTGCTAAAGTGACTCTCTGTGGTGCCTTGTTGCAGTCGCACTCCCCCATCTGACTTGCAGAGAATGAGCAACGTTATTGCCTGGCCTAGTTCCTCCAGAGGCATGCTAATGGAACTATTTGGCAGCTTGCCTCCGGAGGCAGGAGGGATGGACTTGTTTCACTTGATGTCAGTGTGGGGATCTGGAGGAGAGAAGAGAATTACAGGTTGGCATTGCTTCAATTGGCAGGAAGGGAGCAAAAGACAAGACACCATGCAATGTTTCGATCACTAGACAGAGAGTCGAGCGCAGATTATTTTGGGGATTGTTTCAGTTCAATTATTTTTGGTGGCTTAAGGTTATACTGCCATACAGGACCTGTTAAGTCCATTCCCCTTGACCTGAAAGACATAAACAGCTCAATTTAGATGGAACTCGGCCATCTGTTACAGGTGAGCCAGGAGTGTGTATTTTGTCCCATCCCGACATAGAAACACTGCTGATTTGTACAGTAATTAAAACATTGAGCGCTAATGGCTCCCACATATGGCGCTGGCTTGTTGTTAGTGCCACTTGGTGTCTTTTGTGGAACAAACAGCTGTGGGTGCTGATTACCAGGAATGGCACTGAATTGCGTCGCCAGGACTTTTTTATTCTTTGTTTTCCCCCTTGCATTGCTGTCACCTTACTACTTGACTGTCACCATGTTGCCCTGTGGAGTATTTTTCCACCAGCTACTTGTCATTTCTGTCTTAATTTCAATAATGTCAAATGCACAGAATTTGCAATGCCCTCAAGATTATGATGTCCTAAATGAGCCAAGACTAATGCCCGTTCATAAGACTATTGCCGGACACAAGGGTATTATGTTGAGACTCGCATGACTATGACTGGCTGTGACAGCCATGATGTGAATATTAATACGTTACCTGTCTGTCTCCCCTACAGCACTGGTACTGTGTCTGACTTCAGCTGCATATATTTTCATTTAAAGTTGCCTCCTGGATGTGTGTTTCCAAGTACTATTCTCAATGGTACAAGCTTGTAATGACATTATAATCTCTGAGAATACTGGTAGAGCTCCAATAGCTCTCCTCCTCGGCGTGTCCCAGGGCTGCAAGCATGAGACCAGAGTGAGCTGCGCGCTGATGCTCGGCAGTCCTAGATGCCTGCAGCTCAACCATCTATCAGCTCAGCTTAGGTGGTTTCAACTGGTCAGCACCGTCGCGCAGGCACAGGCTGACACGAACTGCCCTGACGGGATATTCAGGGACATATTACTCTTGTACATGTGAAGTTTTATTACCCAAAAGGAAGCATTGTCCTGAAATGGCTTGAAATTCCTCACGGCGAATGCTCGAACATTGCAATATCTGTTGGTACACTTGTGAGTACGGTTGTGAAATGACTGCAGAGCTGCTCGTGATTGTGGTCCCCCCTTTTTTGAAGAGGGTTAATGCAATTTGTGTGAGCCACTGAGTGACGTAGTATCATATCATCAAAGTAGACATTTCCTTTTAATGGTTTTGACAATCAGCCCTAACTCTGACTGTCAATGCGCCGGAGTAAAAATGCCAAGTTCATTACTAACAGCTGCCACAGCCTGAAGAAAACTAAGCCTTGATATCAGAGGGAGCCAAGATAAGAGCAGAGGATTACTAGCCTGCCGACATGCTGAAGAGAATCAGACGGCCCAGTGAAGCTGTCTGTGGCATCAAAGGTCGTCCTTATTAAAGATTATTATAAAAAGGCTCGAAGATACTGTCAGATGAGTGGATTACTGTGAAAAAATAGTCAAAAAAATGGCAAACAGGAGGCAGGAAGGTGCGGCGAGGTCATGTTGGCTGGCTGATCAACTAACCAGCAAGGAGAGGGTTTCATCTCGGGTGCACACAATGCTTCTGTCAAAGGTGCCCCAAAGGTGCTCCTAAGTATATTTGTCACCGATGATTAGGAATCGCGGGGATATGGAGCAGGGTTTATGAATGCCAATACTGACTGCTTAAGGTGCTTCATCACTGTTTACTTAGAATCCAATTTATCATCGACCTGCAATAGGAAAGTCAGCAAAATTGTCCACTTACACAGAAAGTGCTGCATCAGAGAAAGTTTAATGGCTGCACTAATGCCTGAAGCCAGAAAATGTCTCTATCACTGAGCATTGATCAAGACAGACTAAATATAGAAAGCTACATTGTAGCGTTAGTAACTTTGCTTGAATCTAAGGCTTCTTCCACAACTCACAAAGAGATATATTATTCCTTTGTGAGTTCTGAAATTCATCTTGGCATTTGCAGGATTTTCATAAAGATCTGGCAGGTTTTTATCTGATATCTTCCAGTTGGAAGATTTCCTGCAGGTGAGTGAAAAGAAGAACAGAGACCAAAGTTAATCCGTTATGATGTTAACCGTTTGAACAAACCATTGATTCAAATCAAAAACCTCACAATATTTTCCACTCTCCGTCCTCGGGATGCTTCTAAAATGCAAAAGAGGGTTGGAGGAGTGTTGCATGGCGGCTTTGTAGAGATTATCTTTGCTGTAAAAGGTGATAGAGGATACCCCCCCCCACCCCCCTTCCTGTATGCTGCTGTGCTGCGGCTACAAATTGGAGCCTCTGTAATGGGATGCAGAACAGTGACAAATGGCTTCTTTTACAGTATATACGCGCATCCCTCTGACTTTGCCTCTGCCCTTGACATTTACTGTTGGAGACCAATGTTCAGTACAGTTTGACTTATAATGGCAGGGTGTTAAAACACTTAGGCTATTCTTTTTTCCCTGGACGTCAAGCTAAACATCTTGATCAGGAGTGTGCTGACACTCTGCAACTGAGTCTCGCAGGCAACTTGCTCATTCTTGACTGACATGGCTGCCTGTCTCTGTCACAGCCTCTCTCACTCATTAGCTATACTGAACATGTGTCTGCCAGTGTAATCATTTGATTATGATCAAATGTGTTATTTACACCTTGTATTAACATGCACCGTGGATCTGGATTTATCTGGATCTGATCACAGGCTAATCTTTGCATTTAAATCTGATATTAATAAGTTTTCTTGTTATCTCGCTTCTGCCTGCATTGGATCTATATCTCGATATGGAAATTAGAACCTGTCAACAACATACAAATGTGGCAGGAAGAGGCCAAATTTGATGACATTTCAACGATAGAAATCTCATCATTTTGTTTCATGCAAGCAATGAGACACTTTATGGTAAAAGTAATGCAATCTGTCAGATGGATTTTCAAATTTGATGACATAGTATAAGGATCCCCAGCTTTCTTTTTCAGGGGGACACTTTTCAAAATGACAGGAGAACAGGAGCCAGCTAATAAACTAAGATTAATATTTATCAGTATTTGTAAAATAAATGAATTGCCTGTTTTCAACATTCCAACATTTTCTGTCTGTACTTAACTTTGCAGAGAGGCAAATCTAGTCGCAGCCTTAAAATGAGGGGGCGTTTTTAGGATTTGAGGAGATTTGGGGACTAGCTCAGACCTCTGTTTGGGGGTCCAGGGGATCTGGAACTTTATTTTAGTGCTTTTTATGCAATCTGGCACCTTATTTACATTTGAAGTGCAAAAAAAAAAAAAAAATTTCCAGTTCATTTTCATTCTGATTTAGAAAATGGTCCGATTTGGCCCACGAGTCGTAAGGTGTAAATGTATTCTGGATCTGAATGAAGACCTTGTAGATTATTAACAACATTTTACATTGTTTTCATTTATAGGTCTCAATTGTATTTTGCAGTTATGGAATACATAACCCAATTACATGAATTCCTCTGTGGTGTGCTAATGTGCAGGATATCATATGAACGGCTGTATGAGGATATGTTGTGTCTGTATAGAGTATAGACCTTTTTACACCTGGTAATAACATGCATCTTAAGTGGTCGGATCACCGTTGAACAGCTCTAAATACCAAAGCAACCCTAATGTGTCTTGATATCTGATGTCTAAGAAGCCATGTGGAGTGGACTGAGCTGCGTATGGTCACATTCTTTCAGTAATTTGTCCTGTGCCACGTTGAAGGGCTGCTTAACCAGCTGACATCCCTCCTCCATCCGACTCCCTGCTGTTTAGGCAAACTTTCTGTTGCCGTGATGTTAACATTGAGCCCCGTTGTTTGTGTATGTGAGTGTGTTGGCAGACGGACTTTCACCAACTGTCTTTGGCATGGAGCTTGCATTCCCGCACTGATCGTCTTCCATGATGGTGAATAAAGTATCGTCTGTGTGGCCATGTGGTCACTAGAGACATCACCTGTGGAGATGCATTCTAATGCCAGGTGTGAATAGACAAACGAAAAAAAATGTCCACTTGTGATTTGATCTCCCAAGACACATGGTAGCACGTGGTGTTAACAAGCTCTATTAGGGGTTTATTTAACTGGTTTGGAATTGTTAAACTATTATGCATGGCAAAATAAAAGGTATTATTATTGTTTTTTCCTTAAAAAGGAAAAGTCCTGTCTGAACAGATTATATTTACACCAAGATGAGATCTGATCACAACACAAACCAGCCAGACTGATAGCATCCTGTCTGTAATGGGATTCAACCTTGCATTAAAATGTTTTCTCTCCCTTTACAGATAAAATATTGTAGTACAGATTGCATGTTAATATGGGGTGTAAATGGGGTCAAATTCAAGCTGTGTTCTCTTTCCAAAACTGTCATGTAAGCACATACAGTATAAACTTTAACCATATCTTTTGCATTAAGATCTTAATTGGACTGAGTTAAACATGATTAATGGAGCCAATTTACTGATGACTTTGGCATATATGGTTTCTTTTATTTTGCTTTGTTGATTCTGTGCCACAAAGCCTCATCTTCCTTTTTCTTATTTTTTCCTTTATCTTGTAAGAAACCACACACCCTCCTACATCTACCTTGATTGTCAGGCAGCTGATATGAGTTTATTGCAGGGTTGGAGTTGCTTTGAACCACATTAATCCTTTAATCAAGCTATTACCTTAATTGGGATACAGTAATGCTGGCGTATACACTGTAATAAAGTAATTTTCTGCTAAAGGAGCATAGAATTGGCTCTCCCACTTGCCGCTTGCTGCACAACTGCAAGGAGGATAAGCACTTTTCGACCAACTCTCTGCAGCACTCCACAGTATTTGCACATTATTCAGCTGTTCAAATAGCCTGCTGAATGATTTTTGCGATACCCTGGAGAGGCCCTGCGGTCGGGTGTCCATGTATTCTGTACATAAAAGAGCAGCTTCTTTTAATTGTCTCTTTTCCCAGGCCAAGTTAGCTACTTGGCTGACCCAAAAGAAAGACGTGGGTTGTAGAGTCCTCGTGGCAGTGCTGATGGGGGTGGTCTCTGCATATCGTTGGCTGCTTTTATGAAAAATAAAAGATTTTGTCACATTTGTGGCGGTTGAAAGGTCCACATGCTGCAACACTAAATTTGACCAGAAAGCTTGTAACAAAAAGCAACAGGAAAATCTACCATGTTGCATTAATATACAGTGGAAGTTTGTTTTTAACAAACCAATGAGAAGGTTAATGATCGCTCAATTTCATAAATATAAAATCTATACACCCTGTTATTAACATCAGATCAGGGTTGCAAACAAGAGCAACCAACGCAGTCGATGACTTGCTTCCATTATTTACATCCTACAGTGGAATTTTTATTAATTTAATTCATAAGATATATTTAATATATTTTACTAATGACGAGGATCTCCTTCATTCCTTCTATCCAACAGCTGACGCACACAGTGGATTATAGGATACTGAGGCCTGCACAAGATAACACCACTTCTGTCCCCACGGCTGACTTGTTTCGACAGAGTGGTATATTGTCAGTGCAGAGTGTTTATTAACCCTAACACAGCCAAATGTGAAATCAGACAAAACATCTTGAATTGTCTGATGAAGTAAAGTCATAAACATGAGAATCTCTTATTGTTACTATCTGTCACATATGACATGAATGTGGCATCCAGTGTCTCACACAGGTCTAAAATCTGCTTGTGATGGTAGCTTGTGAACAGAGTTGGCAATATCTGATGTCACAGAAATGGTCTATTTCCTGTAAAAACAAATACATTTGGATTTAATTAATACTTCTCTGTCTCTGACTTTTTGTTTAAACCGACATGGTAAATAAGTAGGCCAGATAATATTACAAAAAATGCTGTGAAATGCCAAAGGCTGTTTCTAATAAATATAGTGTATGGGCAGAGTTTGAAATAATACCATATTGGGTTAAAAATTGGGGGAATTGAAACGCCACAAGAAAAACAGGGAGAGGGCCAGGAAAATCAAAACAGTTGCCAAGCATGAGATCTATATTTTAATCATTTATGATATCCAAAGGCATGACCCGCCCTGCACTCCCTGATTAGCTGCACTCATTGCCTTGGATTGGCCAGGTTTAGGCATGACCAGAGACACTGGTCAGGGTGAAGCCTCCTGCACACTGTAAGAGTTTTGCAGTCTTATAAGTTTAGTACCAGCTACACTCTGCAACATGGGTCTTAAAAAACTTTGGGGCGGCATAAAATTTGATATATGCAGATTGTGTGATGACATCCCCTACTGAACCGCAAGTTACAACCTACGTCAATCAATACGCAAGACCAAAATGTACTTGTCGTGCATTACCCATCGACAGCGCCAACGGCCATCCTTGAACCTGTCTCACTGTGCGACGTAGGACCACCGCTTTAGAGCCACGACCAAAGATATCGTAGTGTTTCTGTGGCGATGGTTGTATGTTGTGTTGAGACAACACAAAATCGCATAATTTATACTGGGCTTAAGCCAATCAGAGGCAGAGTAAGCTAGAGTAGAGCAGATTTAGCCTTTGCCATAGAATAAGTTGAATTCATCTTTAGAATGATACAGATTTCAGCACGTTATCATACAAGCATTAAAGGGCCTAAAGGGCATCAGCAGCTAAGAGCGTGAACTTTCTTTTTGGGCTTAAATAACTCTTTAAATTGGCCACATTTCATAGCAATTGCATTAGACCAAACTATTAGACAGTGTATCCTTGTGCAAGTCTTTGAACAGCAAAGCAATCAAGCATGTGACTGTTGGACATGACCATCTCTAGCTTCATGCTTTTGCTAAGAAGTACAACAGTTCTAGTTGGACATGAATAATAGTTGCTAGTTGTTCTTTCTCTTCTCTGTTGTTCTTCAGTAATCCTTGAGATTCACTAAGTCACGTTCCCACAGTGGATTCCAGAAAGAGCAGGCCTTGAACATCTTCCTACCCTCTCTCTCTCTCTCCATCTCTATGCCTCCTTCTCTTTTCCTCCGTCTTCCCTCGGTTTGGAGAAATTTATTCCCATGGTGGCTTCTGCTGCTTCAAATGCGCTGACTTCAGCATCTGATCTGAGAACAACTCTTGTGATCAGGCAGGATTCGTACTTGTCAGGATCGCCTACTGCTTCAGAACCCCTTTCTTTCTACCCCCTCTTATTTTTATCACATCCTCTTTCTTCTCTCCCTCAGCATAATTTCCTTTTATTCTCAAGCCGCTCGCCTGCAGTCTGTTCTGTCTGCCTCTTTTTCTTTCGCCTTATTATTACTTCTGAGCTTTATAACATCAGCTTTACAACTTTTCATGACGGTCCAGTCTTATGAAAAATTATCCAGCTTGAATTTTCTCTGAGGCTATACAGAATATATGGACAAGTCATTTTACAGTGTAGAGACAATTTCTCATATTCTCACTATCTTATTGTAACGTTACATACAGACAAATAAATGATCATGTTTTGTTCTGTCAAGGGTTTGAGACCAAAGATGTTTGAACTAATCAATTTATATCACATTTCTAATAATTTCTGAGAAGCTACGACACAAATCAGAGAATTCATACAGTGGTTGAATGCAGATATTAAAAAAATGATAAATGAACCCACAGAGGATAAAGTGGAAGACATCAGGCGGTGTAACCCAGATCTATTCGTGCGTCACAGTGGCTAAGTGGTTGGACTGTCACCTTGCATCAAGAAGGACTAGTGCTTGTCGCCACAGCGCTTTCTCTGTAGAGATCACATATTCTCCATGTCGCCCTGGTTTTCCCCCAGACTCAGCAGATATGCAATTCAGGGCAACTGAGGATCCTAAATGACTTCATGGTACTTTTTGTCTTTTCACGTTGGTTTCCTCCTTTATTGCAGCACTTGCCAGAATAGTAACATGAAGAATGAAGAAATTCGTGAGCTTCAGTACACCTCAACACTATTCAGTGAACATGATGAAACCACCTTCATTTAAATGTTCTTTCACTAGCCCTGAAACAGAATACTTAACCTCTGACTTTTCCAATGTTTAGACACTCGAATGCCTACTTGCAGAAGTTGCTGGAAAGAAATAATGAGAAAAGAGGGCAGGGACAAAGGGCAGAGGTGTGGGGCTTTTATTCAACTCTATCTTCTAAGTAATATTTTTTTTCTGCTAATTTGCAGCAGTAAATGCTTTTTTAGAGAAATGTAACGTAACCTGAAATCTGCTAAGTTGCAAGCTGTAAATACAGGAGAGGGATTGGCATTTTAAGTGTTTTCCATATTTGAGTACTCAAAAAAAACTTGAGACAAACAAAGAAACAAAAAAAGCCGTAGTAATTGCTACCTTGTCAGCAATGACCATGACATAACCCACTGGTTTGTGAACTGCCATTTTTGGCTCGAGTTGGCATTTCGGCCATCGCTATCTTGGGTTTTTTAAAGCCAGAACATACTTTGGCGAGAAGCTGGAGTTGTGGAGAGGCAAGGGTTGGATCTAAAAGAGAAGGATTCAGGATTCAAAACTACATCTCTGGTGTTAAAGTCTTGTGGGTAGATGGCTCGTACTCCAGCCATCTACCCAGACCACCTCTCTACATGTGTCCACTTACTTTTGTACGTATAAACAACATTTGAATGATGTGAGCACTTAGTTCAGGAAAAGAGTGAACAAAATACACAGTCAGTGACTACAAATCTTTGAACTGAAGCGAACAAAATGATTCAAATCAGCGAAGTAATTTGTGATTTCGACCTCTACTTTGGGCAAGAATACCGACTGGAGCAATTTCAGCTCCCTGTAATCACTCCACATTTTCCTCTACTGACTCTTTCTGCTTATGTGTGGGAAAAATCTTTCATGTTCACTCCACTGGCCAGCTTTTGTATTCCCCCTCTGTGTCATTTATTTTTTTCTTATTTTATGTCCTTGTCATTCCGATAATATTTGGCAATTTCATTTTGAGAGTTTAACTGCAGAAAAGGTTAACAGGTGAAGTGTGGTGAATGCTGTCTGACATGTAATGTCACTTTGGGTTGTTTGTTTGAGTGATGGAGTGCTATCAGAACAATACTTAGATGGTTTCCATCTCAATTTAAAACATTCAAAAAAATCCGTTACTTGCCTGGGGCAAAATTCGTACAGATCTCGATACCAAAAACAGATAAGGGGAAACAAATATGCTGCCAGTATGCCAACATATACCTGCATGTAAACTGAGAGAAAGACATAAAAACAGTCAATATACCAGAATCAGATCACGATTTCATTTTGGATCTTTTAATTAGCCTGAGCTTATTGTGACTAAATCTCATTTCTCATTAATGGGTGTCTGATTAGGATGATTTTATACTTCCTTTTCTCAGCACATGAATATGACTATTAATGTAGTAAACTTTTTTCAACTCAAGTGCGAAACTGCTTGTACTCTGATCTCCCAGATGAAGGGCGGCTCTTACATTGCTGTATAGCTCTGAGAAATCAATACGGTTTTTGAGTTGTATTATTCTACTCTGTTCAAACTGAACCTCCTGCAGAGAAGAATAGCACGGGATACTTTCTAAATAGCCTTGAGCTTCAAACAATTACCAAAAGGCAGCTGCAGAATTAATTCAGCCTACAGAACTCTTATAAATTACTGCAGCAAGTTATAATTTAAATAAAGATTTTTAAAGTTTTTGGAAAACTTTAGATCATTCTCCTCTACACACATTCACTAAATCACAGCTCATCTTTTAAAGAGATAATTATGCAGTTATCTCCAATTTTTCTCTGAATCTGGCTCACAAACCAAAAACCACAGATCATGGCTGATGTTTTTACTCTGCAGTTCAAACATGCCTTCCCTCGGGTTGTTTCCTGTGACCAGACTGGGTTCATGGGAGGCCACTGCTCATTTTCCAATATCTGTTGGCTGTAGAAATACCACAGACTCCTTTTTCCCTGCGGGTGGTGTCATCTGCTTGGAAGTAGACACAATTTTTGGCTCGATGAAAGGTAATTATATATGGTGTTTTGGGTATATAATAATGGATGCACACGATAGTAAACAAACAAGTACAATACTAAAATATACAATAACATAACCAAAATAAGATTAGATTAGGCAACAAGACTAATTTGTTAGGCGTAGAAAAAAGATAATGATTTGGGTTAAGATAAGTGTGAAATGTGACATAGTCTAGATAAGTCAAGTGAGCAACGAGCACTTGACAGATTGATGTAAGTTGGAACAGTATTTAACTGTGGCTTCACGTGGGAGACAAAAAGCGGCCTCATTGGTGAAAATTTTTGTTTGTTTTAACCTGTATGTCTTCCGTCCCTCCTGCCCTTCGCTGATTTTCTCTTTATACTGCACAGTTGCTCTGAGCATGAAATATTGCCAACATATAACTACACTGGAGTTAGATAAAAGCCTTCTGCATCAGTATTAAGTGCCAAGGGGTGTGACAAAGTGTCAGTATTTGAGGACCGGGGTATTTGAAATCTCTTACTCTGAACTTTCCCTTTCTTGGCTTACACATTTGATAAAAGTGACAAAATATGGAAATTGGAGGGGTGCAACATAAAATGTACTTTCAACAGCAGTCGCATATAATACATTAATACAAACTGTATTTCACTATGCTTTTACAGCTGGAGTCTCTGTGACCCCAAAGTAAAATTATACTTGTATAATTTGGAAAAGCCAGGAGGTATCAGTCTAATTAAACAATATTAAGATTGTCTTTGAGCTTTTAGGGAAGGCCAGGGTCTCTCAGATCCAAAACACAAGATTAGAAAAAGAGGTATTGATCAATCCTAAAACTTTGTTGAACGTAATATATCCTGTTAAAAGTCCCAGTCCATTTAATTCAAATATCATGCTGCAAAGTAAAGTACATTCACGTTAATTGGATGTATTTTATGGCACAAGGCACAAGCCAAAATAATGTCATCCTCCTCCGCCCACAACTGGCAGAGTAACTGTATTCACAGTTTTTAAACATAGACTCCCTCTTTAGTCTGGACGTGCTCCAGAAACAAAACTGCATGAATGGGAAAGAGATTTTGTGGATGCACATGATGTTTCAGGTTTTATGCCCAAATGAGCTTGTTTTACATAACAGCCTTTAGTTCTGCACTTGTAATGCACACTCATCATTTTTAAAATGCTCAGTGAGTGCTCTCTCTCAGTCACCTTCACCATCATTTCCTATTTAGTCTCTACAGTTTTATTAACGGGGACCAGACTGCAATGTTATTGCTGCTTTGTCTTCTGTCCAACTCTGTTACTCTACACTTTATTGTACATTTACACAAGTCAAAGTACAAGTACAAGCTATAACTCATGATCATTTTCATATACAATTAACTCCTCACTATTACAATGTAATTAAAATCTTTACAATCATAAACATTCTTGTGTGGCAGCTGGTTTCAATCAAGAATCAAACTGTGCAATCACACAAATATCAGTTTTAAATAAAAAGAAAGTATTCGTAGCCATTTTAACAACAGAAAAACTGAAGAGGTTTTCTTTTAAACACTGTCCCCTGTGGGTTTTACTTTCACCATGGTGCTCCGTTGCTACCCAACCCTTTTTTCACTCCTGGTTATACTCTAATTTTATGGGTTAGAGACTCAGTGTGATGACATTTTGAGAGCATGTAGCTTCCTCAAATTGATGCACAGTGTTTCCTAATTACACAGGATGTAAGGGCAGAGAAGGACACGGGTAGGGATCATTTATAGAAATTAAAAATGATAGCTTATCAGGTAGAAAAAGACACATTTAAGTTTGATAGGTAAAGGTTAGAATGAGCTTACCATTAAATTTGTAATCCCTAATGTTAAAAAAAAGTTTTCATATCATTTATAGGCGGTGTGTTTTTAGCAATCAATTTGTAATTAACTCTCTATGGCTGTAGTGCCTTTCAGTGTTAGTGGTGGAGTCCACCGTTATCAGGATGAAAATTGCCAACCTACACACGAAGGAAACGATCCATGCAGTCCAGCATTGCTGTTTTTAATTTGACCTCACTAACATCAGCCTTGCTGTTTAGTGTTCACTCTGCTACAGCCGTGTCAAAGCTCTATTAAATGCAAACTGAACATTTCCTACTGTTGCTGCTTCACATTAAAAAAGTTGAGCTGACCAAGTGGCTTTTTTTCGTGGTTGGCTAATTAGTAACCTTGTAAGCCATTGTATCTTTGAAAAATACCGTGTTTTTGTAATGTTGATTTTGGGTTGAACTGTCTGTGTTCTTAATATCAAATCTATATATCATATTTGAAATAGAGGTCATATTAATGTTATTTGCAAAAATCTTTATTGCCAAAGCATTTTTGCAGACACATTCATTCTTACTAATTTGAGGGGACTAAGTAATAAAAGATGAAGTGCTCATAAAAAAGAGACAGTTCAATGTCTACTATTCCAAACTAGGTAAGCTCCATCCACAGATGAAGATCATGTAATATGACTGAAAGCTTTGGAATTGCAACTGTGGTAAATATCCCTTGTGGTGAGGTGTTTTTTTCTCAGTTTTGAATTATCGCGGCTAGAGAACGGGGGAGTTGTTGTTAAGATTAGGGAAGGATCATACTGTTGGTTGAATGTTAAAAATGTCAACGCTTACTTATTTATGAGACTAATGTTTAACTAAAGCGAAACAACTGAAGCTGCAGCATCGCCCTCATTTCCCAGACTGTTCCTTTAAGACCTCTCTTAAGGACTATTTGTCTGGCTGCTGTTTCACCTGTGGGTTCTTATCTTTGCATCTTGTGTTTTCTTCTGCTATTGCCTACAGCTGTCCCCTCATTTGTAACTCGCCAGCCTTGAATAAGAAATAGAGATTACACGCTGCTGATTAATGAAACAATGGAGAACATTTCTTACACAACGCGAGATAGTTCTGCATTGTTCTCTTTTCCCAATAAACCACAAAGACATGTTCAAAGCACAAAAGGCTGTCAAAGGGGGGGGGGCAGCAACTGTATTTCCTCCCCACAGGCTGTTTAATACAATGTGTAATGGAAGATCAGAGTCTCTGGCCTACCGGGGGATTACTGCAACCTCTGGCTGAACCACACACAAACACATGCATCCGAAATCTTGTCATTTATAAACGACCGGATCCATGTTGTGCTCGGATGCAACATATCACATATGCATGAACATGCCCTTGTATTATTTAAATGCTAAATATGACAAAGATAGATTTAAGAGCTTTAAAATGACATTTCACCCCCAGATTAAATATACATATTTTCCCTATGTATTAATCTAGATTGTTTTAGTTTGAGTTGCTGAGATATCGGCTGTAGAGATGTTTGCCTTCTCTCAAATATAATGGAACTAGATGGCACTTGGCTTGTGGTGCTCAAAAAAAAAAAAAAACTGTCAAAAAACTCAACAGCAATGTCTCTTTCCAGAAATCATGAACCTGCTACTCAAGATAATCCACAGACATGGTGGCAACAGATCTACACCAGTCAAGCTTATCACCACGCAAAAGAAATCGTGCATCTGCTTAAGGACGAGAAGCTTGTGCTCGTGACACCAATTGATGTAAACATTAATGGCAATGCAAAGACATGAATAGACACGAATATGCGCAGAGTGACGTGAATTATACAATGCAGATGATGCAAAGATGCAATATTTGTCCTGTTTGCATAACCGTGCAAGTTAAAGTTTTTAACTTGCACAAAAAAAATTGCGCGACACTGTGTTGCAAAAACAGGTTTGAGATCGAGTTGAGATTCTCCATTGTTACTAAGAATAGGAACAAACAATGTTGCTGTATGTGGGCACCTGGAGCTCTGCCCTATGGAGACAGAACAAAAAAGGAGATGGCTCTGAGATTAGTAAGCAGTGCCATACATTACTACACCGTAGGCCCTGAAAACATGTATTTTGGACTTTTGTCAGCTTTTTTGTTAAGCTGTTTCTTAGCAGAAGGTCTGAGTAATTTAAGCTACTCTTTTATTGTGGAAAGTAAACAATGGAAGGAGAGAAAAATAATAGTCTTGTTGTATTAGTTTACGCTGGTTCAAAGCATAGAGCCCCTGTTTTTTTACCACAATAACCTCAATTACTTCCAGCTATTTGTTGTACTTTACTACAAACCAAGTCAGCAGTCAGCTGCCTTTCTTTGCTAAGATGCAAAACCGCAAGCCCAGATGTTAATTGTAAATATTTGCCAGTTGCCAGTTGCCAAAGATACAGTATCGACTAGTATTTTATTATTTCTTTCAAGTGACCCAGAGTCTGATTTTGATTGTTTTTTTGGGTGTATTCTTGCAGTCATACCATTTTTTTTATACACCAAACGCCAAGTAATTTCCACGAGTGAAAGAAAAAAGAGGTCTCTTTAATTGATTTTTTTTCATTTATTAAAATCTAAGCAGAGCTGTATCTTCTCTTTTAATCTGCCTCGGGTTCTCTTGACAACATTAACCCTCGATTAAACGTTAACACGACCTCAAAAAAGCCAGGAGGATTTGAAAAAGATTGATTTCATTATGTGTGTTTTTGAGCTTAAGTTTACTTTAACACATCAAAAGAAAGTTATTCTAAACGTTTCCTTGATTTGATCAACTTCCCCATTTTATAAACCACTTCACGATACATTTGTATGCAAGTTTAGAGACATTTTTAAATAGTTAATTGGCATTAGGATGTTAGTTTGATACACAAACAGTTATGGTGTAGATCCACACACTGTGAGGAAAAGTTTGCATACAGTGGAAATCATTGAGAGGAAAATATTGTTTTTTCTCAACTCAGTTTGAAGGACTACATGATTTATGTAAAGCAGCAATCACCGTGCATTGGAGAGTGCCAAATCCTCGACCCGGTTTGGATGTGACCTTTCATACTAATTTAGAGCGATTCATTATAGAAAAGAAAAAAAAAAAAGACTTGCATCTAAACAAGACAGACTCTGATTTCCATATGCAACACTTAACCATTTATCATTTAATTGAGATCAGAGTATTCCTCGTCGGTGGAAATTAATAAAGGCTCTCAGGAAGCTCGGCAAAGTCAAGAGAATTCCTTTGCATAATCAAATATGCTAATTAGAAGAAAAGTGGAATTAATCTGCAGCTGTAGACCAAGACCTAGATTAGTGCAGCAGAACAATAGGGTGCGAGATGCCAGGGTGTGCCATTGTGTGGTTCTTGCTTATTGACACGAGCCACTTTTGTTCTTTATGCAAATGTTTGCATCTGAAGCTGGAGTGCACAGACCTGTGTTTGAATTCTGTTTTTTGTAAACATGTGTCTATAGCAGGTCAGGGTGATTACAACCTAAGAAAGAACAGGGCTGTGTTTATCGTTCCTAAAGAGCAGACATAAAATAACTTTATTTTACTAAATAATAATAATATAATACTTAATAATAATAATATTAATAATAATAACTTTATTTAAATAGCACCTTTAAAAACAGAGTTTACAAAGTGCTTTGACAAGCAAAGCAAAAGAAGAAACAGCAGAAACAGGATACTCAGAAGGCAACACAACACCAGAAAGCCAAACAATCCTACTGAACACAGGGGAGACAAAACTAGGGTAGAGTTAAGCTAAAATTAACACAAGAAGACAAATAATGCAAGATGCAGGATGCAAAATCAAACTCTGATCACTTGCCCAGCTCCTCATGTAATGGCTAGTGTGCAGATAACATGCATTCTTAAATTAGTCAGACAAATTCACAAAGAATGGATTGCAGCTGTCAACACGGTCATACATCGCACAACACTAACAACCGCTATCTGCCCCGTCTCACGTTTCTCATGACATTGTAGCTTAAACATATCCGTTAGTTATCTAACTTTTGTGGCTGAATTTAATTTGCCCTTTTTTTGCATGTGATTGCAAATATCCATGTCACAAAGTAGGTATATAATAAATATCCCAGTCTGTCGGTGCACTGACACCAACCACCAACTTTCTGAGGAGGCTAATAATTTCACTGTAACTGCTTGTGGCTGTTAATGCTGATTTTGTGAATCAGACTGCTTTTGAAATGAGGCTCATTTGCACAAAAAGGGTCCAATTGGGCGCCAAGCGTAGTTTAAGTACGTGCAAATATCACAGAAGTAAGGGAATACACAGTTAGGGGTGCATTTCACCCTTTACACGTGTTTGACAAATACTTTTTGTCTTATTTATGTCGGTTTAGCAGCTGCAAAAGCTGCCAAATCCATTTTTAAATTTCACTTTGTAAGCTGCATTTATGTATTTTGAGTTTGTATTTTAATTATTTTAAATCCTTATGTTGTTATGTAATATTTCCCAGTACATTTTTAATTTTATTGCAGGTTTGCAACATTATATATGCAAAGCACAGTTATAGGCATTATAAAACATTGTGACTGGATAGAGCTGACTAAGATATGCCACAAAGATAAGATAAAACTTGAAAATTGTTTTACATTGTAATGATTATTGTGTTTACGCCTCTTTTCACACAGTTATGTGTTGTGTCTGTTTATCATGCATAAGCATACGAAGTACACCAACAGTGTTCAGTGCAAGGAAATACATCTCTCGGCAGAATGGCAGAAATGTTTATTTCAATTGTTTTTTGCTGTCTAATCTTGTAGAAATGCACATGGAGGAGCACAAAATCTGGACCAATAATGCATGGAACAGCGGAGAAGGTCAGTCTGCTAGGTATTTGGCCAGTTTTGTGAAATATTTTGTTAAAATGAAAACGAGGCAAGAGACCGGAGACGTTCCTTTTGTCAGTACTCAAAGAACAAACATCATTATGAGATTCAAGCTGTTTATTAATTTATTGCCATGATACTTTGTATGATAACCCAGACAGCTTAGTCCCTGGATGGCAGAAATGATTTCAGGTAACACCCAACTTTTACATGAAATTGCAAGCTGCCCTCGAGCTAGTTTCTTGTACCCCCTTTCAAATGTTTAAACTTTAATATTTGGTGTTTTTTATGATTTATACTCCTAACTAAAATATTCAGGAAAACTGCAATACACTATGTTGAGAAGTGTCAGTCAGTTCACTTTGAGTATGATTCATGATTCTAAGGGATTCTTAGATACTTGATAAATTCAGACTCAGAATACCCAAAAGTGTGGCAAGATTAGATATTTAAAATGGAAAAAATGTGGAAATGCATTTGGTTTATGTAGAAAGCTAAGAATGAAACTGAAAAGAAATACCAGCAAACGCTTTTATGAATCAGCTCTCAGACACACATACTAATACACAGTGACATTAATGCAGAGAGGTCAGATTAATAGTCATCTAAATTGCCAAAGGACACCTCTTTTTCTTCTCTAAAAGCTGTTTTCAATTCATGCCCACAGTGTCGAAGCGATCTCTGTGATGATTTCTTATCAACACGCACAAGTTCCTCGACCTCTGAATGCAGAAAATAACCGAAATACCCAAAGAGAATAATGATGATTAACTGCAGGCATTTCTGTAATTAATGAAAATTACCAGAGAATCTATAATTAATGCGGAAGAGCGAGAAAAAGTCATTGCCAACTCTTGATATGTGATTAGAAGTGAGAAAGGGGCACTTATCTGTGGATGAATGAACTTTCGGGGGGGGGGTGTATCTCGATCCTGAAATTCAGCAGCTGTTTTATTTTCATTTGGTGGCAGAGGTAAAAAAGGTATTTAACAGACAGGAATATTAAGTGAGTCCAGTTTAATCGATTTAAATACGTTAGCATATGCTTTAATGCAACAGCTGTAATTCACCAGGCTAAAGGATTAAAAACAGTACTACAGTGAGCCCATATACGCTGGTCTAAAGACTTAAAAAATCATCTCACACACAGAGGCAGGGGTCAATGGGATTTCTGAGAGCCCTTGACAAAAGAAAAACAGACTATGCATGTTTCCACTTCTTTGAGGGATGACCGGCATTGTAATGACTTGGTGATTGTGTGCGGCTCCCTCTTTTCATTTGATTCGACTCTTTCCTGTTTTTACCTTTTATCTCCCTGTCGACAGGGTCTGTTTCCACTCCACGGACGTTTGAGGAGATCCCAGCCAATCAGGTATGACGATGAAAGCTAAAATCACAGCGAGGTGAAGAGGCTGAGGCCAGCAGAAGTTTGATTGATTTCATATTGTTTCCCCTCAGAAAGAACACTCGATTGCGGGGACTAACTGTCAGGAATACAAGGTAAGAGAAAAAAAAAAAAAACGCTCTGAGGAACCAGTTCAGTAAATTAAATGGATTTACGAGGAGCAGGGAGGCCTCGCAGAATGATTTTCAATAAGACGGAGATGGATGAATATGGTGAATGGCAAACGGCTGCCGGATCCATTTGTTTTGGATCCTTTCTGTGAAATTAAATCCTCAACTGATTATGAGAGAATGGTATTACATGGATGAGGAGGCAGGAATAGAAATATGAAACAATTCCAAATGTAGAGGAGCGCAAGTGTTTTCTCTGACCCATTGGAAATAACGCTCCATGCTGATGCCACTACCCTGCGCAGAATTGGCTCTCGCTGATAGAAATCATCCAAGAAATGACTTTCATGATTGCAGCTAATGTTTGCATTCAGCTGTTTGCCAGTTTGGATATAATCTCTGCTGCTCATTTATGCGTTTCTTCGAGTCAAGATTAAATTCCTGCGAGATATCATGCACCTGCATTCTGGAGTCTTGTAACGTTGACTGGGCGTGTTTGTTTGATTTACAGAAAACACGAATTGAGTATTTAAAAGGTCGTGTAATTGCTTTCTTATCGCTAAAATCTGGTGTTATTTTGACAAAGCCGCCAATAGACTTGCAATTTTCAGACAGTGTTCTTGCTTCTTCCTCTGTGGCGGCGCTGGCAGCATCTCCGGGCTCCAAATCCTGGCCAGGAGGCCGATGTGTACATAGACGGTATTCAGTGCTAATCTGATTAGGGTGAGGAGATAGGGATGCCTGGACTATATGTCATCTGAGTACAGCATCACCGCTATTGATTAACTGAGCAAACATCAGATGGAGACACCAAACATTTACACAGAAATGTACACACACACAGACACACACACACACACACACACACACACACCTAGCTATTCTGGGCTATGGCAGATGGTGGTCAGATAGACTCCTGTACAATATATGGGTTCATTTTCGGGAGGCATCTTCCCGTGTATGTCCTGCCAAACCGGCACTGTCTGTCCACTCTACCAACAGGCTGCTGGTGATAATACGTTGGAACCGCGACAGATGTCTCTCATCAAACACCCAACTCATTCATAATGGAGTGAAAATTAGAACCCTAGACGACTGTAACAAGCAATGATTGCGAGGGCGAGTGTTTGAGATCCAAACCAGACCGTAAACCTGTCAGCGGGCTGACAATAGCCGATCAAATTTTGATCAACGATTCCCAGATTTTGGAGGCACCCTGCCATCACACCTCATTGATCATGTCATCTTGTTTTCTGATTAAAACCGCGTCACTTTGCAGAGAAGAAGCATCCATCTGTTATGCTAGCAACGAGCCATGTGTGTTTGGACAAAGTTGTTGTGTGTGTAAACACTGTAATGCTTATTTGTCCATGTGAGCCGTGAGAGAGCAACGATTGGGATTACAGAAGAGAATAGACAAATAGGAAGTAATCTGTCGGGGGGAAACAAATTCCTGCCCGGGGGCCAAATGTCCTGACTGTGTATGCTTTATGTGTGTAACAATTAGGATTTCACATCCCCTCATAATTACCAAATGTTGTTGACTCCCAGACATTACATGGCTTCAAAGCTGTTCCAGATGATTAGCAATGTGCGCACATCAGAGGAGTTGGAACTGATGAAACTGAATGATATCTAGCAGTTCGCTAAGTTTTAGCTACAGTAGTGACTTGGCTTAATGGATAGTAGTAGCACATGGTCAGTTGGTTCACCAGTTTGAGTGAAATATTTTTTCAACTATTACATATATTGCTATGAAATCTTGTACAGATTTTTATGACCCCCCCTTTGAGAATGAATCCTACTGACTGAACCATGGGTCGACATGGGTACAGATATCCATGTGGAGGATGAATCTTGATGGCATTTGTGATCCTGTCACTATCATTCAAATCAACCAGAAGGTCATAATTTTCACTTATCCAGTTCAATGAGCTAACGAGTTAATGAGTGGATTAGCACAACAGAGGCATAGCACCTAATTCTAGTTTTTATGCATAGCAGTCTTTGTTGGGCCTCCATCCTTCCTGTCTTTATCCATCTCTTTCAAACACCTTTTGGATGTTTTCTCTACAAAGTTAGTTTGCTTCTTTCCTGTTTTGAAACTACTTCAGCAGCATAAGCAGTCTTTCACTCAGCTTTAGCTGCGTTGAGAGACAAATCCTGGTGCAAGGGCGGACTAAATCATTTTGTGTCTTTAAGGGGTGAGAGGGGCCTCAGAGTGCTTTTACTTTTTTATACAAAGTTCAGTCTTTCTACTGATTTATTCAGCCAATTTTCATTTAGTTGTGGCACTTACTACTTAAAAATAAACAACTGCAAACAAAACCAAACTTTTAATTTCAGGCTTCAAATAAGTTTCACTTTTCATTCCACTATAATGACCCTGCAGGCATTTATGGTTACCGGCAGATGCATCTTAATAACTTTGGTGACTGTTTTCCACTAACACAGTTATGAGATTGACATTTGTAGATGAGAGTGAAATGTGTGGACAAGTATTAAATAGATGCCGTGAAATTTGGTTCAGATATGCATAGTCTTTTGAGGATGAACTGTATGATGAACTGTGACCCTGTGACTTTTTATCAAGTACCACTAGTAGTTACATTTTTTATTTTTTTGATTTAACATTTTGATGTTGTTGAGATATTCATGGTCCCCAGAAGATACATCTAATAAGTGATTGCTTGACTCTTCTTCTAGGGCAATCATGAGGTTGACATTTGAGATGTTTTTTAGTGAATACTTCTCCGTATATTGCCATGAAATTTGGCACTATCATTTATGATCCATGGAGAGTGACCTGTAATGATCTCTTGACTTTTCATTTAGAGCCACAGGCAGGTCAAAATTTAGTTTATGGCCAAAAACCTACAAAACTACATTCCTATCAGCCGAAGCTTTAATTTTGGTGTACATAATTAGCAAATCTTGCTACCACACTAAACTAGGATGAGAACATGGTGGATGGTATTCTATGTGCTAAACATCAGAGTGTTATGTTGTCTTTTTGAGCATGTTAGCATGCTGATATCATCATCAAGTTCAAATCACCACCTCACCAACAGCCTCACCACTGTGATCTCATCCCTGCTCATCATATTTTGAGGCTTGGGCAGGTGTCATTATATGACATGATGACGCCATGGGAAGTGTTTTGCATTGTATCTTGTTGCAGGGGTTGGCAGTTATGTTTCGGGCAACGAAACTACTTGGTTGATGACTGAATAGTGACTGATGTGACAGCATAACTCAACGGTGACTTTTACTTTCACACAGGACATAAAAACTTTCTTTAAAGTAAAAGTCCTGTTATTTTATACCCATCTACCTCCTGTTCTGCTTGCCCTCATCTGAATTTTGCACTCTTAAATTTATGTCTTTTGCTTTGAATGCTAAATGACGTGGCTGGGTTTACATTAGAGTTGGTTGAAAGCCAAAGATGCTAAAAGATTCCCCTATAGTGACACAGGGGACACCACCAAAGCAGCATATTTTGATGCCTTGGGAGTGAAACCAGGCTGGTTCCCAGTTGTCTGTAGACCCTAAGTCCTGTTGAAACCAAATTCAGATTTTTAGATTTCTACCTGTCTGCAATCATCATTTTAATTGGAGTTAAGTATCAGACCTTCAGTCTTCAGCCTCTTTCATCTCATCTGATCCCATTCCATTTTTTACTTCACATTTCAAGGTTTGTTTATACATGCTTTTAATATTCAGGAGTTGTGGTATTTGAGCAAGGTATGGAATTGCAATTGAAGTGCTAACTAGATGTGTTGGAAGCTGCCCAAGGGAATGTGGTCAGGGTTATGGCGTGGCAAAGAGAAACTCTGGAATGAAGAATAGAGGTTAGAGTGCAAGAAGATTGAGACTCCTCACACTGCAGGGAATACAGATCTCATGTGAGCATTTAAAAACATTATGGAAGGGCCATTTAAAGCTTTTTTTAAAGATCCTCAGCTGTCTAGATAATGCTGGTGCTTACTAACTCAAATACATGGACTTTGTTCATACGTATTTCCCATATTTTGCAGGATTTGTGACAAAAAGTGAATATATGTAATAAAGTTTTAATGATTGCTGCATATCTGAGTCAGCTAAGATGGATGCACTGTAGATAAAGAAGTGGTGGAAAGAGCCAGGGCTGAATGGTAGAGTGACTATCAGATAGAGATTCACTTTCTCCTCTAAGGGAGGGGAAGTGGCCATTAGTCAGGGAAGTAATCTAATCAATGTTGTTGTGCACAACAGTGCAGACAGCCGCAACGCATCACCGAGCGCTATTATTCTTAGTCATGTTCTCATTGAGGGAGAAAACAGCGGCTCCCGACCGCCCAAATCTCCTTCCTCCATGTGTGCAGGTCCTGCAGCGGGAGGCTGGATACATGCCGCGCCACAGATAGAAGGAGAGAAGCTGTACTGACTGTTAATATCATATCCCGTTAATGCATTGAAAACAGTAATATAAATGTAGCAGGTAGAAGTATATTATCAGCATCCACTCCTGTACTCAACCTTCATTTTCCTGCTGTGCTGGTTTATGTTGCGGTGCCCCTTGCATGTGGTGATAATCTCTGACTGGGCTGCAGGAGAGATAGGTGAGAGATGAAAGAGGAGGAGAGAGGAGAACGGCGCTTTGATGGCCAACTGCCACGAGTTCGGCCGAGGTCAGACTGCATAGCACCACACTTCATAAACTGTTTGGGCTACAAAGCCGCGGGGAGTATGAGGATTAGACAATAAAGTTTAGTGGCCAAGGTGCAAATAGTTTGTCTGTATTCATATATTTAATGGACTCATCATTAGTTATACAGTCTCTCCTTTTTATCTCTTTCCGCCTTGATTTTCTGTTGCTGCTAGAGTTACATGCACAAGAAAAAGAGCAAGAAAGTAAGAAAAAAAACATTTTAAAGATATTAATTGTAGCATATTATGTTTTCTATGTCAAAATATCGTGTGCAGTTAGTGATTGAGACATTGTTTCTGTTCAACAAGGTTAAGCATGTATCAGATATTAATACTTAACACATTGCCACTGTATAACATAATTTTATAGATATTTGATAGATGCCTCTCATCACCTGTTCACACCGGCCCGGTCTTTATAACAGTTCAAAGCCTCACAGGGTTAAGTGATTTTTTTGATAGACAATTCGTTTGGAATATATGCTGAGCTAAATTCCTTTGAGCCCTCCAATATCACCGAAAGCACATTTATGGCAACAGTAAATCTTATGGGGCTCTATCATAAAGTCATATCCCCCTATCGATTTGGAGCCCTTAGAGCCCGGGCCGTGTTAATGCTACACCAATTTTCTTGTCCTTCATTGTGCAACCCGGGCCTGATGAGAAGGTCAGCCTTGGCATCCTAAGTGGAGATGTGACATGTGAATGGCGGCAGCTTGTACACATGCAGGGAATTTACAATTGAGTTATTTCATGGTCTTAGTACTTGACTACATGGGGAGCTAGAATCATGTTTTGAGAATTGTGTCTTCTTAAGGACTCTCAAACCTTTGAAAAAGAATTGATGCAATTGAAAAATATGTTAAAAAATGAATTTGATATTTTGAAAAATGTCTTTTTACTTTACATGTAAAGGTTAGATGAAAAAACCAAGACCACTCTATCTATATGCAATAACACGCAGACTACAAGCAATACATTAAGGCAAATATTTGGGACTTTACCTCTATACATGGCACATTCTTTTAATGCTTTGTACTTTGAACCTTTGCACATTCCTTTTAGTGAAAAAAGACGATTTTGTATAAATAATTCCTCATTTCAACTTCATGAATCAACGGGTTGTCTTACACTTCGGCACTTTCAAAGCGAGCAACGGGAATAAATAGAAACAGCTTCAGATGAAAGTTCAGCTCACATACCAGTAGCCAGTAAGGAGAACTCTTTTGTCAGCTTCAAATCCAAAATATTGTCATATTGCAGCTGTATTTGACACCTTGGGAATGAGAACAGGTTGGCATGGTCTAGAGAAGTGTCAATCTCACATCTATTTTTCAGCAAAAAGAAAGGAAATACCTTTTTTCCTTCCATGATATCAAACTATGCGATGAAACTGAGCGTTCTGCTGTAAACCGTGTCAAGATCCAACAGCTAATAGTATTGGAACCCTGTCAGTCCAAGAGAGAAAGAGTTGTTAAAATATAGTGTTTGCTTTCAACAAATACACTGTACAACTGTTTTCCAGCATGGATCACCAGGAGACAGTACAGCAGGCAGCATACTGCAAATGAAACCCAGTGCTGTTAACATATCGTATGCTGGAGAGGTCAAAGATCAAAGATTCACATGCTGGATGAAAACCAAACAGCAAGCATTCCATTTATCCACAACTTCTTTGTCCACCAACGATGCATTTTTAAAATGACACCTACTTTTCAAAACCATTCGGCTCTGAATGCTGTGAGGGCTCTGAATTTTTGAACACCACCTCACTCTGTGCTGCACTCTTGAGTTTTCATTTCCAAACCGGCTTTAGAAACCAGAATGAAGCATCTGACCTGGAAAAAAAATTCATACAGGCTACCACAACAACAAACCGAACAGAGGACAGATAGATTAGAGGTTTCTCATTCCACCATTTCTTTAGAGTGACCGAGAGGACTGCTGGCTATATTACACTGAAAATCTCACATGGTTCCTTTTAAGGCGACGGCTTAAATGGAACACAATCCTGTGCTCATGTCGTGTAGGGCCTTTTCGGTCCACTTTTTACACGGCATTACACTTAGATGCAAAGACAGAAAATAAACTGAAAAATATCAGCCAATAATGCATTGCTACAAAAGTTGCTATTTGTGGGCTGCAAAGTAAAACTTGAGAGCTCCCTTGAAAGGGAATCTGATCGTGGCTAATGCCCCTCATGGTGCTTAGTGATGCAAGTGGCCTCTTTCACAACGCTGCCATTGATAGAAGTGATCAAATCATTTTCTTGACTAATAGCCACTTCCACTCCCCAAGGAGAAAGCAAATCTGTGGCCGATGCATGTGATGTTCCCATCGCCACGGACGTAACTTTGATCTCATTAATTTATTCGTACGGGACAACTGTCTGGGACAATCACCACATGGGAAGCCTTAGAACTAATATCCATCATCCTAATCAGTGTGATAAAAATGGAAACAAGCCTCTGAAAGACCACGCTGAGAGAGGAAAAAAAACAAAAACATCTAATATACAGGGTTATCTTTAGTCCTCAGATACATGTCATAAATGGCCAGTTAGTATTACCATGTATAGCTGATTGAATAAAATAGAATTCTTTATTTCATATACTAAAAAAGACACACAAAGGGTTAATTAATTTCTCCAGAGAGAAAAGACATTCATTCATTTCAGTCCCGAAGTGACTTGAGCTTCAGAGCGTAGTGAGTTTAAACATCATAAGTGGATCATGCAAATCAATTGCCCCCTTATCACATTTAAAGCTGGAGCATGTTGGCTCTCAGCACTGGTGGGCCACTTGAGGATTCCTGAACGACCGCTTTACCGTTCACCCAGGAATGGAAGTGGTAATTATTCTTCCACTGTCTCTGGAGGGTTTCTCTGAGTCACTGGTTCATGCTAAAATTGTTCCGATGAAGTTGCATTTGTGGTGACGGCAGGGAACAGAGTGTGTATTTTGCATTTTTTTTTTTAGAAAAAGACGATAACATTATTTTTTTCATATACATATCCTACTTTGATGATGTTTTTTATATTTCTTCTACAAATATATCACAGTGATTTACATTTTTATGTTGCGAACGCTGAAAGAAGGCGACATCAGGCAATAATAACACAAGCCTCCAGGTTAGAGATCACATTATTATTTATTTATATAATTTATTTGATAGATAGTTTAATGCATATTAACATGGTGAAACGTCAGCCTGTTACAAACAAGTTGTAGTAACTGATGATTCACATATAGAGATTATAGCTATTGCTGGTTTCCAACTCCTGTCCCTATTTAGGCCTGTAGTAAAGAAAAAAATGAAGATATTAAGGTTACATGCAATAACATGCATGTCAACTTTCCCCCTCAAAATGCAAGTATTTTGTGTGAACCACACTCTAAAAGTATAAATTCATAAGGTCAAAAAAACAGTATTGTCTCTGTAAAACATGAACTCATTTTCAAGTAATATACTTCATAAATCCACCATTATAAAACAACTCATTGAAATCAGAAATATATACGTTATAGAGCTTTTGGTCCAGAGGAAAACGCAGTTCCTCTGTTCACTGTCATTTGTTTATAGACTAATGTTGACCTGACCAATATCGCGGTGCCACTGACATTGCCATTGTGGCGTCTATGTATATTTGTCTGTTACGTCACCCACCAGCAGGAGTGTTTATTGGTCTGATCAGGCACGTAGCTTTCTGGTAGTTGTAGGTTTTTTACCTCTTGAGCAAACGCACCCTTTTTCTCTGTTTTCTGTGGTCGTTCAGCACCACTTTCAAAAGGATTTGTGTCTTTCTACTGCAGAGACGGCCTTGTTTGATGTGAGGGCCTTCTTTATATTGGTGAAATACTTATTTAACAACTATGAGGAACCACTTTTATCCAAAATATGATCCATTGGCAGTATGAACATAATGATTACAGCAAGTGAAATGTTTGCCATACCTTGCATAAAAAAATAGCCAATTTTTTTTAAAAGTTAAATTACAACAACATGCTTTAGTTTCTTGGCTTTTCCTAGTTTAACTGCACTTTCATAGCGATTTCTCTGTGGCTATTTTTTAGTCCTGGCACTAAAAGATAACGTCTGCATGCTTACGAGATTGGCTCAGTTACCTTTCCAACTGGGGAATTAGCTGTCCATGAGCACAACGCCAGACATATGTAATCACTGAAAAAATCTCAGATGTGGACGATGATTTAGAGGCCTGGCACAAGAGTATTAATTCATGACTTTATTGTATGAAACTCCCTTCACGTGGGACCTGATTATGATTCATGAGATTTGATTTTCTGCCATAAAAACACCTCAAATGTTCAGAATTCTTCAGGCTTATCTATGAAAAACCAACAGTTGTGCTTTGTTCCTCTGCAGCCTGCCCGAGTTAACACCAGCATAGAAAAAAGCAGCCCGGAGCTAAAGTCCCAAAATGTTGTAGTATACATCAATATAAATATTGTATGAGATGTTGGCCTGGAGATAATCTGTGGGTAGCTAATAGCAATGTTGAGAACAGACTCACCATTGATTTTTGTTAATATATCCATTATTTAGGAGTTGAGGATTGCTTTGACCCCCAATTCCTTGTATTTTTCTCAAATTTCCTTGGCGGAGTTACCAATTAGGGGGCACAGCAGCTGAAAGTATTTATAGTACTGGTCTCTATTCTAACTTTCATTCTGCGTATTTTGCAGTCACAAGAGGAGGTGTTTTCACTCCTAAGATCGTCATTCTCCCTGGTTTTACATGTCAAAATCTACAAAAATGACATATAAATACAGTTTTCATTGTCTTTTTAACAATCTTCTCTCTGCCACATTTTTGATAAAGCCTGACAACAATTGGGAAGCTGAAGTTTGTGTAAAACAGGGACTTTCTGATCTGGTTTCCCTGAGTGAATGCTGAGCTTATACACTTTGGGGTGATAAGAAAGTGAGGAACACCAGATTAAATGGCCCCAGGGTTCAGCCTGAGGGTGCAGCGGTGCTCATTGGTCACTGTCATCCACTAAGTCTTCTTTTCCCTTACTGCCTTTTGTTTCGTGCTGCTGGCCTCTTTGGTCTCTCTGGCACAGAGAATAATTCTGAAACAGTGTGATTAATGTGATGCCATATGATCGTCTAAGATGTTTTCCTCAAATCCGATTTTATTTGCTGTGATTAGCAGACTGCAATCGATTGCTAACAGGAAAACGACGAGAATGCAAAAACAAGGAGGGGTTGATTCCTTGTGTGACTTTTCATCATATGTATTAAAAGACCTAACATTGGCAAAGAACTGAGGGGCTCTTTAGATTTAAAAAAAAATAGGTATCTAATATATATTTGTATAAAAAAAGTGAGCATGACCATGAGCAACAACTTACAGAGCACAGCAGTCTAGATACTTAAATAGGCTTTCAGACAAATGGCTAATCAGGAGAAAGGTGGCAAGGGGAGGAAGGTGTTTTCACTGAATATAGGCATTTGTGCACCCACATTTTAAGTTTTGCACATACACACGTACAAGCATACAAAAAATAACAATACAAAGAAGAATATGGTCTTGTCTCATTTAAATTGCCCAGACAAAGCAAACATTATGAGAAATAGCATAAAAGTGTCCTCAATACAATAGCTATGCAGGAACTATAACGGCAGCATGGAGAGCATTAGCCAAAAATTAACATAACAAATAACAAGAGATAATTCTTCATGAAGACCCTCTCAAAAATCTATTTACATTCTCAATTAAGTATTACAGCAACCACTTATATGGGGTTTGGTAATCTGTTGGCACAAAATGAGAATAATCTGATTGCACGACTTCATCTGCTTGTTTTAGCACTATACTGAGAGAAGGCAAATAATGAAAGGGGATGTACACGTAAGGCATAGGCCTTTCTAACAGCAGACATTTTGACTTGTTGTAGCACAGGTGTACAAATAACACTTGCGATGACTCATTTGAAATCAAGTGTCCATTCATAAACCCTGGTTTGTGAAATCAAAGCAGCCAAGGCTTACCATACTTTAAAAAGACTAAAATCTTACACTTTTTCACATCTAAAGACAAATCTTTGTAACATATTTTGTAAAGACTGGGGATCTTGCAGGATTATTATTTGAAAGACTACAACTAGATTCATTTTCGGATGATTTCCCATTCTACTCCTGGTGGAAAATATTCATTTAACTCCCTTTAAGAAATATGAAACATAGCATTTCCTTACTTCTCTGAAAAAACACATAACTCTAGTTACATAAGATCAGCTGTGTCTGTGTAAAAAGTTTACATTTTAGATTTTAATGCCTCAACTCCATACCAGCCTCTGTTGGTTAGCTGCACTATTTTTATAAGAAAATGACTCCTTTTACGAGCAATATTTGATCCATTTGGTTTCATCGACATAAAATAGTTTTTATCCCTACTCAAGTTGGCTGACGGCCGTAGCAGAAGTTAGCTGCTCAGCCGCCGTAAGTCTCTAGTGTGCGTGCTCTATGGGCCACACAATGCAGAAGATCAGGGTAATTTCACATCATGGAAATCAGGCTTTATTTGGTTACATGTGCCGCTGAGCAACTTTCACAGGAATGAATCAAGCCTCGCCTCCAAAGCTGTATCCAGTTCTTTTTATACATCAGTGAGAGTAACCCCAGATTAGCATTGTATGGGTGTAGAAAGTTACGATATAAGTGTGTTTTCAGTTCATCAGAGTTTACTTGTAACATTTTGGTTGCCTGAAAAAGTTTTGACCAGTGTGGGAATGGCCAAAATGCCAAACTCAAGGCTTCAAAACAGGCATCCACAAACAAAAATAAATAAGATGAAATATCTTAAATCAAGGCAATATATGCTGTTTTTTTAGGGGGACAATTTTATCATTTGTTTAATGCTTTTTGTCATTTTGCAGCATCTTTGTGTAGTGTAAATGTGGCAGTTTAAAGATACATTTCAGAAACATATAGCCTTACTCTAAGACAATGGCACTAGCATTTGCTAAAGTTTTCTTCATACTAAGAAAATAATCTGCTTCTTTTTGGCCTGGCCACACTAGTTTTCAGATATCTCTGGTTCTTTGCAATGAAATATTTTTAACTGTTACAGAAAATCTTTTTCCTTTTCTGTTGGCAGATAATTTTGAAAAATTTAAATAAATTTTACTCCCATTTTGTTGCTTTGTTTTTTTTAGAGTTGACATTTTTGCAGTAAGTGGTGATGTCACAGTGGCTATGTCCATTATGTTATACCGTCTGAGCAAGAATGAACAGAGAGCGGAGGAGATGGGAAAAGACTCACCCATAAGAATCCATCTGTTTATCTCTGCTATCCCTCTTATGGACTCACAACCTGTCTAGGGTATTTCTCTGACTTCTGCCCAGTACATACTGGGACAGACTCCAGCCCCACTGCACCATGAAAAGGATTAGAGAAAATAAATGTGCTTTCCTGTGTGTGAGAGTTTTGTGTGTGTGCATAAGCATGCATGCGGGGTCTGAAAGATCAAAGAGTGACATCAAATGTCAGGCTCTAAACAGTCCTCTCTCTCAGCATCCCACCGTGTTATTAGAAGCATCCAGAAAGACAGACAGAGAGGAGGGAAATCGGAAAGCCCTATAACTCAAATTGCCACCCGGAGAATGCATCTCAGACCGAACGTGATCAGATAGAGGGAGGACATTACCATTTCTATTACAGCTATTTGCCTCCAGCAATGCAGTCCATCGTCTGTCTCCGTGGAAATAATCTTTTTTCCCTCCACTAGTAAAATAAGGGCGCATTCTCACAGATTCAGAAAAAAAATCTAGAGAACATTTCTAATTCATAGAAAATGTGTGATTTTCAAGAACGTGTTTGCATGCATGTTTGTGTCTCTCTCTCTGTGTCTCTGTGCAGCCAAGAATAGCATTTGAGTCAGAGAGGCAGTGGTGGAGCCAACACTGAATGGGAGGTCCACCTCAGTCTTATGCTCCATTAGCAGTCAGTGTGTAATAGCACGGGTGGACATGTGTTCAGTACAGATAACAGAGAAGTGGCTGAGACTGTGACAGAGAGAGACAGCCCTAACAGACTGGCCCTGATGTTCCAGCGCCAGTGACATGTCTGCCTCGTTCTCTCCCACTCTCTCCCTCTCCCTTTGAGAGTCAGCCCCTTTCAAATACCTGTAGGTATGACAGAGCCAAAGAGAAGGATAGAGAAAGGGCAGGGAAAGCTCTTTGGACTGGAAATTATCTGGTTATATTGCAATTATTAGGCCAGGCTCTGACTAATTGATTTAACAACTGTGCAGATTTTTACCTCATTCAACCCAGAGCAGCTTCTGGGACTACTGGATTATGCAGTCTGCACCGAGTCCTCGCTGTTGCTTTATTCACGTTGAATCTTATTCATATTAGATTTCTGTTGTGCCACTGCTTTTGACAACATGCCCACATGGATCCACTTAAACAAATTTTGAGCTTAAATATTTATTGTGCGGGTATTAAATCGGAAAAAAATCATAAAAATGAAAATACAGGTTCGTTGAAGGGACAAACACAAACAGACTTAGAAATTCAGATGGGTTTTCTTTATATTGCTGCATAAACTGTCTTCATTAGCCAGGGAAGATGTTTTAGTGACGTATTAAATTTGACATTTCTACCAGTTAACACAGAACCACCTACACTGACATTTAAAATGAAATTACTGAGTGATCAGTGCATCAAAGTTTCAGGTCATCAGGGTTGAAAGGTAATCAGCTGAAAAGACCATCTATTTTAAGAACTTATCTTGTATTGAAACTTAAAGCTTCATGGTACGTTAACATGGAATCGAATCACTGCCTATAACATAACGTAATGGTTGCTAGCACAATTGATCCCACAGAGAATCAAAACCCTGGTCTGCACAGCTTTGCAGCTTTCATCTCATTGTTTGATTGTCCATATGGTTGAGTCTCAGTGGCTCTGAACGTGGGTAGCTCTGAGCTCATGAGCTCCCATAACCCCCCTTGCCAAGACATTGCAAAGAGCCAAAGTCAACGTCTAGCAGGGGACGATTTTAACATCTTGCAAGCCAAAGATACAGATTTATTTTTCTCAGGAGTTGGTAGACCAAACCAGAGATAAAAATACATAACTTAATAGCCATGTATGCTATTCATAGACTGCAAATGAACGTAGCTACAGTGACGTCCCCCGCTGTTTTTTGGGCTCCCATTTTTAGGCCTCAAGTTCGGCATAATAGCAGTCGCCTTTGTGTTGTTTTAGAGCTAGAAGTGATCGTATTTGTGTAAGAGGCTGGCACTGTGGATGAGTGAATGTTTGATCTGACTGAGAGCCCGAGGACATTATCAGCAGACAGCCTCTCACTCAAAGAAGCCAGCCCTCAATTGTGTGTAATTTTTAACCTTAATGAAATGTTGATCAGTGAGTTATATAAGAGTTGACCCCTGTTCAGCTGTCATGAATTGGAAAATTAGCTGTAGAGACCAAACTGTTTTTGTACCAGCCTGTAAATGTGTTTGATTCTGCTTAAAATTTGGGTACCCTGATATTTGGATCTTTTGACTCTTCAAAGAACTGCAGTTCTCATTTTGTAGCCTTGGAGTTGTCTGCTTGGCGCTATTTCGTCAGTTCCTCTTAAAGGAATACTTTCAGCCCCCAAAAGACCATCTGTATATCAGTTACTGACCTTAGCCTACACTGAATTCATGAAGAAAACTTTGGTGATAAGTTGAAGCCAAAGGGATTACATTTAACATTAGAAAATCTATATCGAAATATCTGTTTACAACATTGTCATTCCTTGTGGTCAAAAATTGTTTGATGCAGCTTTAGTGACATTTTTTGAGGAAAATAAAAAAATAACAAATGGAAAACAACAGCATTTAGTTTCTTCACCACAGAACTACCAATGCCAACAGCCTAGGAGTGACTACATGTTTAGGATATGTGACTGCAGCCCTAAAAACCTTTTTGAGTAGACTTACTTTGGAAATTGTGGTATTTCTAATATGTTTGTAAGTTTATAGTAGATGACAAACATGTAAGAGAGAATGCAAGCAAGTCACAGACTGGATTAAATCCAAAATAAAAATAAATGCAACTTTAAAATTACATTATAAGAACTTCTCACTGGGACGGCCATTCATTTAGCTGAGTGCACTACAAGCTTGTTGGTCATCAAAATGTTGGCCAACAGCCATTATCAGCCAGCAAAATTCAGAGCTCCTATCTTTTTTTCATTAGTATGAACGCCTTTTATGCTCTTGTGTAAACATATATAAGCATATGTAGTTATAAATCCACCATCAAGACTAGACTGATATCCACTAGTTGTGGTAAAAGGTTTTGTTTGAGCAAATTATATACCGTAGCAAATGCTGTAATTAAATTTAATTACATTAAATGCTTTAGTCTTTTGCTCAGTGCAGTGGTATGACTGCATTTGTACTTAACTTTAGAGTAATAACAGTTATTTAGTCACTGCTGATTTCTCACTAAACTCTACAGGAAGATTAGCCTGCAAAATTGCACTCATTAATGGCAAATTACCCCTTTAAAACACCATGGTGAAAAGTTTTGGCCTGCTTGGTTATGTTCCTATTTTCTGCAAAAGTGTCAAATATAATTGACTTTCACTCTCCGGAAAGTACCCTCTTCTCTACAAAGGTTATTTTTCCATCCATCCTTTGGTTTGGTTGTCTGTCAGGGGGAGATCTGAATAACTGGTAAGCAGAGTGTTCCAGGAAATTTGGTAGGCAGTGGGTCTCTTTTCTGTTGAAGGACTTTCAGATCTCAGATGTCATCTTTAAATGCACTTCTCTCTGCTGCTTCCACAGCAAGACGACGACTGACATAGAGAGGAACAATAAAAGATTTACTGTGATGAATTACTCATCCCAAAGAACGTAGTTAGTCTAGTTGTTTTTTATGGAGCGCCAAAGTCCCGCCCACAGTCAGGCTAGAGAGTTTCTTTAATTGTTCCTCCTGAAAAGCTAAAACATGTCACCATTTGACAAAAATCACTGTTTTGAATCCCCAATAGGAGTTGTTTTAATTTAGCAAATGCTGGCCATCACAATTTGGGCCTAACATTTGGTGTTAATATTATCTTCATGGAGTCAAACGTTATCCATCGTATTACTTGTTTTGTCAAATTTCACTTGTATAGCACTTTGGGACAACTCGTTTAATGTTACTAATGTTATATATTGTACTGACTAGTACATTTAAACATCAATGCCAAATATTTTGTAGTTTTCAACACTGAAAGCTGTCACAAGGCTCTGGCAGGTCTTGTGTGACTAAGACTGTGTTCAGACTGGATGTGATGTGAATTTTGACCTTGTGTTACAGCATGCACATGTTCCCACCGACTTGCATTGACACGACTTTGCCCTAATTCGTCCTGCCTCGAGCAAATTTGCGCCTGTTCATGCCCGAATTCCATTGACTATGTATGCAGCCACACCACGTCTCAAATCAGACAAAAATCATAGTTTTGTGTTCAGATTTGAACAGGAGGTGGTTTTGAATTATAGTTGTATTTTATAAACATGGGACAAACATTTTAGTCAACCATGGCTTTCCTACAGTGTTAAATACTTTGGTTTTTCTGAAATAAACAAAGTAATGCTGTTTTGTTTCCCTTGGCTTTGTCCTGACATTGTCCCCCATTATTTATCTATTTCCTTCTCAGATATTATTGCATTTAATTTAACCTTGGACATTTAAAAGCAACCAAATAGGTCTTAATAGACATTATTTTGTCTGCTTAGCCTGTTTTGATTCAGTAATGTTCCATTATGTCTGATATTTTCTTGGAAATTGACTCATGACTTGCCTTTAAGGACAATGAACTCATCTTCCATATCCATCTGCAAGTGTCCCCACAGAAAAGCAAAGTTTACCTGAACTTCTGATTCTCTTTCTCGTTTGTGCTTTCCACTGCAAACACAAGCAGCCAGCACATTGCACAATACCAATGAAGACATTTTGTACAACGCTAGAAAACCCAAGCAGGTCGAAAATCTGGTCTTTTCCTGACTGTATACAAGTGTTTTTGTGGGGGTTTGTTGATGTTTTTTTTTTTTTTTGCATAAACCTAACCACACATTAACCACAGCATTGTTGGAACAAAGTTTCAGTATATATGCTAAATAATAATGTGCAAATATTTCGTATCCAATTTTGCAGAAAGGTAGAATGCCAACATTTTTTTTTTTTTTTTTTTTATTGGTTGCTAATTAACACAGTTGAGATGGGCTGCATCGAGTTCGTGAGGAGAGGAGGAAAACACATAATTACTCCAATATTTTCCCTAAAAGGAAACAAACAGTTGAAATGACATTTCTGTTTGCCAGAGGACATTGTAATTAATTGGATTTACATTTGCTGTACATGAATTTACATTTATATTTACATTTAACGGCCTTTATAGGGAGTAACTTCCACAGCTCTGTCCAGGGAGCCCATATGTCTCCCCTGCAGTGGAACCAAAACTGAAGTGACTGGAATTATTTTAACAAATATATGTATTGCAAATAGTATTTGTTTTGATGAAATCGGCTACTTTTAAGGACCAGTCAGGCGGGACTTTTTCCTAATAGAAACAATCTGTTCAGAGGCGTCACAGTTCAGGAGTCGGGTCCAGGTCACATTCATTAGCAGTGACAGAAACAGTTTATTCTAAAACGATATGGGTCAGGAATACACATCAGGGGATATTGTAGGGTTGGGATTGACAGAGCCAGTTGGTTAATTGGTGATATCCTTTAAAATTGTGGTTATAATTGGCTTCAAGTGACATTTTTATTGGGTGTTACTGGGTTTGAAGGAGTGTGAAGTGGACGTTTCCACAATCCACACTGAAAGTTGATACTAACACACAAGCACATGAGCAAAGTGTTTATTTATAATACCACTCATCAAAATAAGTATAATGGCTGTTGATATGGTGCTGCAGGTTAATTGTTCCCAGGGAGGTTTTCTTCCTCCTGTGATATTTAATACAACTTGAGTAACATGATGAAACATGTCAGTTTAATCAAAGGCTGTTGAACTCTTCTGTGTGTATCAACTCTTTAATTTTAATTAGCTATTTCAAAGGAAACAGGAAATTTCTGCACAAGCTGTCGTAACTTCCCCATATTAGATTTGTTTGCAGTTTTATTGTAGCACAACCAGGTTTTCTTCCTCTCCAGCAGGCTGAACAGTTGATAATACGTCTTTTGTGTTGAATATTACAAACAGTAAGTGAGTTTAATTCTTTCTTTCCTTGCTGAAGGACAGTGTGAACAGCATTAACCCTTATATACACACATTATTGAATCCTCCATGATAAAGCTTAAAAGGATTATATGACTTTCACACTAGACTTTGTAATATGTATGTCATTCAAATTAGAGCCCCCCCCCAACCCTTTTTTTCCCCTCCAATAGGACCCCTTGTAAAACATTCTTTGAATTGGTACAAATTACAAACTATTTTATTTGATGAACTATGAGGTCTTCTTTTAACAAAAGAAATCATTGTTTTTTTGTGTTTTTTTTTTTTTAAGGATCATGATAATTTGAAGTAAACCTTTCACAGACTCTGTGAAGACAGCCACAGATCCTGCTTTAAGAATCAGTTATTTTAAATCATCAAATGGAGATGTTCTGTAACAGCTAATTTCTCTGCATATACATCCAGAATCTGCAGGCAACAAGCATTTTGTATCAGAGGCATTCTGGTCTCTAGTTATAGTCTTGAGTAGTGATGATTAATCAGCTTAGAAAAATTGTCTGAATGGAGAGGAGGAAAGCATTGGCCAAAATGCAATCTCAGAACATCTGACAACAGTTAAGCTTTATATTGGCCTTTAAAAATGTATCTGCATTTATATGCAGATATATGTTTATGGAGATTAGCCGATATGACCGGCACACAAAAGCGGAAATCTGGATATCTGCTGGCGACACGGGTTCTTACATTAGCTAGTTGTGTAATAGCTAACAATCTAATGATGTGAATTTCTTCGGTAACATAAATACAAAATACAGTACAGTATCACATGTAAAACACTCTTGTCATGTAGAATAATTTAGCTGAGTGCTGCAACTCATGACAGTTAAAATTTTACCAACAGTAAATACTAAGCAACTGGCAAGGAGGAACGATGCCTTTTGTTTTCCTTAGGAAATATAAGATAGCAATCATTGAGGATTGGTGCAATGATACAAAAGCAGAAGTTTCTTAACAGCTAGAAATAATAAAATAAATAAATAAATAAAATAACTGTACAAATGTCAAAAACAAAACAAAATGAGGAATACTCGAAATATAATCTGCTGAAAAAAAATAAAAAATCTTGCAAATTAGGTTAATGGGAAATTTTTTTGAGCCACTAGTGCACCTTGGAGATATTTTACTCCATTTACTTGAGAGCTTGGCAAGCAATTTGTTCTCAGATGGATAAATATTCAACATTCAAAACATAGCTCAGGCACAATATCACCTTGCAAGTGTCAATGCATTTCCATGCATGCAATAACAGCAAAGAATGTGTTGCACATTATATCCTGTAATTCTACTCCCTTAAAATATAACACATATACAGTGCATATGACCAGAGAAAAAGAAAAAGTGAAGGTGTTTTTTTTTCTTTAGCACTTTGCTCATTTTTAGTGGTCCAAATGAGAACATTTAATCAAGGGTAGATTGGACTGCAAGAGCCAAAATAATTGCAATGGAAAATCTTTAGTTAAAAAACCCTTTTAATCATAGCAAACAGAAACTTCTGTGATAATTTGTAAAGAAACAAAAAGTGTAAATGTATGAGTTTGGTTGGTCTCTTTCCTTATTCTTCTTGCCAGTGCAATAACAGGAATTGACGAGGCGTTAGCTGCTGACTCTGCCAAACAGACTCTGTGCTGCTGGTAGTTGTTGTGGGCATCAATTGTACACTCAGTAATTGTAGATGCTTTAAAAATGAGCCAGCTTCATCTGCTTTCCTTGGAAATTGGAAGCATATTGAACAAATGTTACAGTATGGGTATTTTTCCTTTTTTTTCCTTTGCCTTTTTAAAAAATATCAATTTTAGTCTTAGGAAACTGTTGCTCCCATGCACAGCAAACATAAACAGCTTTTCACTTTGTAATTCAAAGTATCAGTCACTGAGTGTGCTCCACACATCTCTCCTGCTAACTCGGATGTCCAATCTGATGTGTCAAAAAAGGCAAAACAGAGAGCCGAGTGGGCGCATAGCAGAGCAGAGAGACAGAGATAATGGGCTTTCAACTTGCTGAGAAATAAGGTCCCAAACTTTCGTTTCTGGCCTCTGCACAGTTTTACTGCTGACTGATCATCAAACCTTCAACAACATGTTTGAATCCTTTTAACAAATTTCTTTATGAACTTCCTTTTTCATTTTTTGATGTTGCAGAATAAGTTTTTTGTTGGGGAATTTGATATTAAATATATTCTGGGTGGAAACTGCAACTGTGAATGTTAAATGAGTCAAGTATTTTTGACTGACAAATCCCAAACTCGGATAATCTATCTCCTAAAATTTAATTAGAAGTTATTATGAAGTTCTGAACCCAGCAGTAATCAGTTGGTAGTTAAAGTGACAGTTCAAACCAAAATATTAAAAACATATTTTTTCTCTTATTGCAGTGGTGTTTATCAGTCTAGTCTAGATTGTTTTGGTGTGAATTGTCAAGTGTTGGAGTTACTGGAGAGATTTCTGCCTTCTCCCCGTTGTGGGATGCTTCCTTCTTCACAGTGATATGTATTGTGGATGTAGTTTGGTAAAAAGAAAATAGTTCCTAAATGAAACTGCTTACAACAAGGTCGGTGGATTATCTCCAGTAACTGGGTCAGAGTTTTTCAAATGTAGTGTTTTGGTGCTTTGAGCACCAGTGGAGTGCCATCTTTCATGTTTCTTTTCCTAAACCAAACCTTCATAACTTAATTTACGTAACATCTTTTGTGGGGTAGAAATTATACAAACCATTGTGTGAGGATACATTGCTATACTGTAACACTGTGAAATAGTTATCCCCAAATTTTGTCTGTGGAAGAAGCCATTTTTTCTGTTTTCTTTCTTTTGAGACACCAGTCAGGCCTTTACATTTCTTTGTATTAGTTTTGCAGACAAAGGGCCTGCAAGATGTTAAAGCTTAGTCGAATGGTGCACCAGTTTATCCACTTTTGAACACAAACCAGCCTGCTCAGTGTTAAGATGCTGGATGCCAGTCCTCACAACTGGCATAAATCACCGTGCACATGCCTCGTCCAGATGGAAGGATTTAGACGCATGGGAAGGGAATGAAACAAAATACGGGGGAAGACAGTCTTGTCAGTCTTGGAGGAGGGTGACGGGATATGATTTCTGGACAGAGAACTCGGTAGCACAGATGTGAGTGATGAACAGGTGTAGGGAAGATAGGACAGGTCATTTTTATCCAGATGTAAGCTGTCAGAGTGCTTTTCTTTTCTTGCACATGCAGGGACTGATAATGTGCTCAAACTTCTTGATATCTAATTAAACCTGAAACAAGGTGAGACCACTTCCTGTGCTCATCAGAAACTCTTCTCACACAATGTTCTTTCTTCCCAACTTTCGGCGCATTAGGTGGCAAAATTGCTTCTAATAGACGGTCAGGACTACAGTGTCCATGAAGTGTATTAGCATGCAGTGTGGCGCACGGTGCACCCTCATCAGCTTGTCAAACAAAATTACAGGTGCAGAATACACAGTGAATCATTCATCACCTCACAATGTCCTCCCTGGTCTCCAACTGCTTCCTCTTTGTTTAGCCGCGGTGCTCTATCGGAGATTCATCCAATCAATGTAATTGCGGGTGATTGTTTGATTCAATCCAGTGCCTCCTTACAATCGCTGCGACAATCAATGGCCGTTGCTCCCATCTTCCTGCTGTTACACTAAAGGATTATCCAGGCATGCTACAAGAAGAGAAATTATTTTATGTGAAGATTTATCTGATTATTTCTAAAGGATTAAGCGCTTTTATACCTGCGTTAAAGTGCTTTTGTCACCTTTTATGTTCGGCATCATGAATCGACCACATTATTTAACAAGGCATACATAAAAAATGCTGATTAATATTGGAAATCAAGACTTGTTCCTCTTTAATCGCCTCCGCTGTCTTTTCACATTCAATATATATCGGCTACAAAGAATGAAGTCTTTGTCTTGAGGAGACTTTGCATTAAATCTTACATTTGTCTCAAGTTTTATGTCTTTTTTAATGATTCTCCTCATCAGGTATTTCACTTTAGGTGACATCAGCTTTTAGAGCTCAGAAACAATGGAGCTGACTGTTCAGCATCTGTTGAAATCTTTGTGAGATACGTGCAGCTTTTTCTCGATGAGCTTTGTAATAACTCCGGGGAATTAATCACCAGTGGTTGTGCTATTTATGGGCCCATGATTATGATCAATGAAACTGTCTGAAATTATGAAAATAGATTTAAGAAAGTGGCGATCAAGCTAAATATTACTAATCCGAGGCTATGACTCCGAGTCAGATATTTCCACTCTAGCAAAAAAAAGAACAAAAGAAAACTTTGTATCTGCGACATTGATCATGTGTGATTTATTTGATGCTGTATTTGGAAATCCTCATTAGATTCTTTCATAAAGATGAACTTTGATGCCACAGACAGCTACGCGGGGCTCTGTCTGGATTCTCCTCCAGCGTGCTGACAGGCTGCTAATCCTCCCCTCTCATATCAGCTCCTTCTGAAATCACAGCTTAGTTTTCATCAAGCCAGGCCGGTTGATGGTAATGAGCTTGGCATTTTCAGAGCCATACTGATACGGATTGTAGTACATAACAGTGAGGAACTTGTTTCCCCAAAATATCCATCATACAGAGGTTATATTTATACAGAACGATAAAGGTTTTTACGTGAAATTACAGGGAACTTTAAGGGGAGAGTTCCCAAGTGTATAGGGTAATATTTTAACTATATAATCACCATGTAACTTTCCCAGTTGATTAGTTAGATAAAGAAAATATATATAAAGATGATTTAATATTACAAGTTTTCTGAAATGTTGTACTTATAGGAAAAGGAGGTTAAATCTATCTAAAATATGCTGTTGTGCATCCATTTCCAGAACTGGTGTATTGAAGTGCCACTGAAGGGGAGATGTTTGGCTCAGAGTATGAGGGTATTTTGAGAAAACAGCTATTAAAAATATGAACTGTAAAAATGTGATGCATTTTTAGACAAACCATATGACACTACGGTATACCAAAATGAACTAATATTTACAACTTCCCCAGTTGATTACTTACATTAGGACAATTATTTTTGAGTAACAAGATTTTCGGAATTTTACATTTAAATCTGCACTTTTTGGATACAGTTCCAAAGGAGATTTCTGAACACTTAAATTTGTATTTTGGATGTTTCCTTTTTTTACTATTCTAAAAGAATACATGCTATGGATGTCAAATAGCCAAAAATCTCAAACTTGACCTATGCATGACATTTTTTTGTAGTGTGTCGCCTCAAAATCAAAGCTTGTGTCTTATAATGGACCAAGCAACCAGCAATAAAAGCTTGTATTAATCTAAAGGGGGATAAGTAATTGCAGCTATTTTCAGAGCATATTGAAATGTCAGAATATAATACGACTGGCTACGCCTCCTTTCTCGCCGTCTAAATGCCGTTCTTAGGTAATGAAAGTCAACATACACTGCATAAGTGCGATTTGTCTCTGCATTTTCCAGCCAGGCCAGTGTTTGTCATCCTGCGCCTCTTTGCCACGGTGCTGAGCAGTAGCGATGGCCTAAGCTGTGCTGATGGATGGCTTGGCTGCAGGCTGCCAGGCGCTGGTGCTCGCCTCAGCTCCCACCGACGCAAAGCGACCCTTTAGCCCAGGGGTATGGCTTAGAATGCAGCTATTTGAGCAGCCTGGAAGATTTCACGAGCTCATTATAGTCAAGTGTTGAGCACACACACACAGGCAACTCCACGTATGTGCGCACTAACACGGCAACCACTTAGGATGCAGGTCCGTTTGCACCAAGGACAGGATTCACTGGAGCCTCACAAAAAAAATAAGAGGAGAAAACCAGGAAATTGCTGGTCACCATGGTGTGTTCAGAAACATTTACAGAAAATTGCTCGCATTTTACACAAAACCAAGACAATGAGACAATTTTACAATTTTAGAACAGCGGCATCATTACAGAGGAAGCAGATTTACTCCTCAGGCAGGATGGGTTTTTTAGGACTATAACAGGTGCACTGTCAGATTCTGTGCCTGTTAATTATGTTTGCTTGCGTAAGTAGAGCTTGTAATTTTGTTTGCTTCTTCCAATGGCATTCACAGCTTATTCTGCATTCACTTAAGTTATGTAGAGAAGCAGATTTTGTCAGTGCTGAAAGGAAAGGCAAAATTACTTTAATGGGATTGCAGTTATAGAGGCTGCTTATAATGGCCCCATTTGTAAATCATGGCTTTGGAGTTTTGCTAATTCAGTTAAATCAATTTTAATTTAAGGATAGGTTTTAATATATTGACAATTAACAGTATAAAAGATAAAAGATATAATAGCATTTGCTTTGCACATCTACCTAAAGCACATACAATACAGCAGCTCATATGCATATGCATGAGTGTCACCAGAGAGTGTGGAGAGTCGGCCAGGAAGCACAGAGCCACAGAGCAATTAAGGGTTTAGTGTCTTGCTCAAGGAGACTTTGAGAGAAGTTGACACTCGCTGGGGAACTGGAGACCACCTTTAACCCAAAGCCTGTCCCAGTTATAACCATTATTGAGGAAAAAGAAATCCAAGACACTGCAGTGATTCTGTGTGGGGCTGAATGTTAATTTTTAGATATTTTCTTTTCTTTTTTTACAACTATGATTCTTTCTTAACCTGCGGTCAATAATTTGTTTTCATATACAATTAATTAGCACCAACAAACACAATTAGCATAGAATTTTATGCCACATGCAAGATGTTTTTTAATCAGTAGAGTAACAAAATATTGAATTCATCTGCAAAGTGTTCACTCTTAACAGTTTTCTTTTCTCCAATATCCGCTGGCAACCAAAGCTTGATTAACATTTAACATATTCAGGAATCTCACAGTAATTAGTTAAAGGGGCTATAGTGGCAGCCCAGTTGCCAAGATAAAATGTTGGCATTGTACATTTCTGCGAACTGCAGATACTTTACATTCTTATGTATCATACAATCATCTCTGACATGAGGCAGTGTCTTAGCTGACTCAGCCAGGCTGCAGATCAATGCTCAAAACCAACAAACAACAAAACTGGTTGATTATTAGCAAGTAGTTGTAGTGTTTTAGTGGCTTTTTAATGGGCAGTTTTTAGTGAAAGGTTGCTTTATTCCCATTGGCATCCAGGAGACAGCTGTTTGTGTCCCATGTAAAACCAAAAGTCAAAGTTGACTAGTTTTCGTCACACCATTTCAAGTCACGTTACGTTACATAACAAGCATATAGGCAAACAGTTTTCCTTTTTCAAAATTAAACCATAGTATTGGTGCCAAAACAAAATGGAAGGTGAAACTGAAATGAAAATGCTCCGATTAACGAGCATTTAATGACGTGACAATTGCTTTTTGACTATTAGAAACTCTACATATGAACTTATTACAGCCGTTCAGTTTAGATATATTTGAAATGGGTGTAGTAAAAGGCTTCTCCGCCCATCATGCATTTTAATGCTCGGTGTGAATTCTCTTCCATCCTGTTTTTATATAAGTTTAAATCTAATTAAAAGCATAAATATTGAGTGTTAAAAAAAAAATTCGGGACCTGTGGCTGCAAACTTTGTCAGAGTACAGGACTGTTGGCTGGAGCTCTTAGAGTTCCTGCTACCGACCTGTTGTGGACAGTATAAACGAAACGAGTTTCACTCTAGAGACAAATCAAAGGGGAGTGTTGATGCATTGTGGGTGAACAGGTAAAGTAAGGAATCTGCAGTAAAGTTGCTTACAGCGTCAAATGTGCGTAGATTATTCCCTGGCTCCTCTCCAAACTGTCACTCAGCTCTTTGTTGACTTACCCAGCTGTAATGAGAAACACTCAGCCATGGCCACCCCGTGAGTCCAGTTAGCTTTTTGATTTATTGAAATCCGCTGCTGGTCTGTGCTGAGTCACCAGCTCTGTGGTGAAAGCCAGACTGATACTTCACAGTTCCTGTCCCTGCTTTCACTCTGCTTAGTATCATCACACGGTCAGACATTTTTCTTTGCCTCTACTGTAGCAAAGGGTGCAGTCATTTATCCAGCAAAGCCACAATCGACAGGGGACACTTGAGTAGGGCAGTTAATGCATAAAAATTATTATGCTTATAAATCCACTGCTTTTCTGGGTTAAAAGAATATATACAACAAACCGTATATTTATGTATTCCCAATCCAATTATTTTGAAGCGAGTGTGAATGCCAAGTTATTTCCCACCAATATACTTAATGTACTACAGTTGTTAATAGTAATAATTTCTCATCATAAAGCACTGGATGACATTAGTCCAGCTGGCTGTGGTCTTTACTCAGAACGTATCATGCAGCATTAATTCAGGCTTGTCTAGAAGCTTTTTGAAGTCATTCTGTGCCTTTAGTTTTAAATATTGTGCAAATGGCAGTGGAATGCAGCTGAAAATACACACAGAGCGCAGATGAAAGACGACCTGCAAAGTAACCCTGTCTCATATGATTTTCATTCATTTGCAAATTTGCAACAGGGATTTACATTTAGAGGCAACTTTTAGTCCCAATGCATGAGTGTGATGTTCATGTGTTGAGTGATGCGAAAAGTCAAAGTGATGGGAGAACAATTAGCTTCATACTTGAGGCTTCAGGGCTCATGTCATGTGTCATGTTATATACAAGTATGACATGTTCTGTATAAACATTGTGCATTTACTGTATTAATTGTATCTGCATATGTGGATACATTATGTAGATGTGTTTCGCGCGATTAGGTATTCTGATGAAATGCATAATTTAAGAGCTATTATATTTTCTCCAGAAAGTAGTCACCTTAAAAATGGTTACGTAGAAATGTACACGACTGGAATAATGAAAGCAGTACTGTTCTGCTGTCATTGCTGTCTTTCTCTTATAAGAATTGATTTCTCTATACGTTATAATAATAGGAAATATAAATATTTTATCTTCATTTATAAGGGCATTCAGTTTTTGTAATCACAATTGCAGAATTTTAATAGTTAATTGCGATCAATCATTTTTCTTCGCATGTTTAAAATTCCATTATTAATGCCCTTCGAAACAGTTTTGAAGTTCCTATTAACAAGGCAAAGCGATTCTTTCTGGAGTATTTTAATTGTGAATTAAATGCATAGAAATGTACTTTGTGATCTTTTATTTTTTTAATTTTAAATTCATGCTGCACGTCTACAACACTGTGGTCTAATGTGCAGTTACTCCGAGATTACTTTGATTACTTGCTGACCTCCAGTGAGCCCAGAGTGATGCAACAGCATCTGCACTATCAGGACTTCAAGTTTGGTTGCTTTCTCTGACTTAAACACGTCCTGTGTGCATGAAACTGTTGGTCCCTGCAACAGTAACGCGTACAGTATGACTTGTCACAACATGCCAATTTGAAGACGTCCCTTAGACCCAAGTTCTCCAAGATGCTGACTAGTCTGCGCTACTTAATACTAAATTAAAAGAACAATGCGATTGGTCCTTTAATAAAGTTGTTCTAAATACTACAAATGTTGGCTGGTGTTTCGACACCTTTGGTTGTTCTCTCTTCTTGCACCTTGTTTCTCCAGAAACCCTTACCCTGATTTACACAGGGATTGGGTAACCTTACATTTTTTATAGAAATATGTCTGTAAAATACCCCATTTGTACATTTTTAAGCTTTTAGGTGTCTTTAAAAAGGCGGTTGCATACAAGTGGCTAAATGAGACTACAGAGGGTCGTCACAATGACTGGGACTTTACAGCCCTGTTGTGGTGACACTGACGTCATGCGACTGTGGCGTAATTTGTGTTGCCTAACATTAGCTTTCTACTTATGGTGATATCATATAACTTCAAAAACTAAAAATAAAAGTGATGTTCATTCGTTGTGATCATCTTGCTGAACAAATCATGTAAATATTATAAACGTGTTTGTAACAGAGCTCAATTTCTGCAATAATTCAAAATCCAATTCAAAAATCTCATAAGCTTTTTGCCAAGGGAAACGGGTGATGTTATCTTTCGTGTCAGCGTACAAAAAATGTCATCCCTGTAGCACTCTATTAGTTTGGATGTAGCTCTTGTTCTTACTGCGCCAAACACCAGCTCTAGTTCTTCATCCTCTCATGACTTGCCATTGCCTCTTAAGGTAAAAGTGGTTTTACAAAACAAGATGACCCCAGGCTAGCTGGTTAGAATGCTCATTTTCTTATCTCTGCAATACCATACAAAGTTGTCTTTGACATAACGTAAACAGCAGTACTTTTTGATATTCAGTTGATAATATTCATTCATTTTATGAATGCTTTAAACTGCAACATGCTTGAAGATACTAGCAGTTCAAAACCTGAAGGAAAATTGTTTAGAAAACTGTCAAGTTAGAAACATAATAATTCGATTTAGAAGAGCTCGAAACATCACAGTTGCTCTTTCCTTCTTAATCCCATTAATTTAATTTTCTGCATTTCCTAAATGCTCCTAAACACTTTGTTTACACTTTAATTTGTATGGTGTTTCAAGTCTTAATAGCTGCGTTGGTGAGATTGATGCTTCCATTATGTTATGGCTGGGAGAATAAAAGCGTGATTATTTTCATAGCTTATCTTTTCTTGTCTGTTATGATTCCATTTTCGCCACAGTGCAAGTCCTGGCAAAGACTTATACGCTTAGAAGCCTTATCAGAGCTTCCTTTCAGCTTTGCTAGGCCTTTGTAGAAAAATCTCTCTCTGCACTTGCTTCTTCCACTCTCTCCATCTTCCTTTAGCCAGCATCTCTGGAACATTGATGATAATCGCTGAAACCTTAGACATACGCCGGCACCGTCACAATCTGCGGACATCCTGTTTTTCCATGTTGACCACAAACATCTCTCCTCTGTCCTGTTACTTACATGAGTTGTCAAGTCGTTATTAATCGCTTTGAGACGAGATACTTCAAAGTCCTCATTTGTTAACCTTCATTTGTCATAGACTCCCCAAGCTGATCCCAGGCAATTACTCATTGTTGAAGATGGGAAGATGAGCAGTCCATAATCAAGCAGCTCAGAGTTAAGAAACTCTTTGTGATTGATAGTGAGTTGTCATTAATGGCAAAATAATAAAGGCGCAGCGTGCCACAGGGATGCCTGACAGGCAATGGAATTGAGAAAAGATGAATTAATTACACATCTTCTCATTGAAACAGTCTATGGGCTGCGTTGCCTCTACTCACTCATTTTAAGTGCTTCCTTTTTGTCCTTGAGAAAGTTTCCTTTTCAAGCTTTGCCGCCTGCGGTTTTATCAGGCCTCAGAGAAGATACTGTTTGACACGCATTCAGATATCGTGTTTTGGTTTCCTTTTTAACCTACTTAAACAGATTCTGTAAGCATGAGAACAAAGAAAAAAGATGTAAATGCAGAATAAATGAGGGGTTTTGAAATGATAATTGGAAAGTTAAATCTTTATGTTTATGTTCAGTCATGATAAACACTCATTTCTTTATTATGAGGAAAATAGTATCCGGTTGCTGGAACAAAATGTTGGCATTGTGCGTTTATGCAAACTACAAATGTGTTACATTTGCATGTTTCATACTGATCCTATCAACATTTCTAAGAGTTTCTTTATATATAATTTAAAATTTGTCATTGGGAGGTTGAGGGGATGGTGGATGGTGTGTTAATTAGGCGAGAAGCCTGCCAAGCTGCAGACCACTCTTTGAGACCAACAAACAACAAAACAGGCTGATAGCAGTTCATTGCTGTGTTTCCAGCGGCTTCTTAGGCACCAAACATTGGTTTATTTTAGCCATCCGTTTCTGTTTTCCTGCTGCTCTTTATCCCTTAAACATGTATTTTTTTAGGGATCGATTGCTGTTTTACCAGCGGGTTGGTATCTCAGAAATATGTATGTTGGTAAGTGACTCGTGGTTCTTTTTCTAGTGGCTGTTTAGTCTCCAACTTTGGAATTTTTTAGTTACCCGTGAGGCTGTGGCATCTCAAACCTTGATTTGTTCAAATACAGTAGTGTTGTGAGTTGCATGCTTTAGCCAGTGCTATTGCAGTTATGTTTTTGTAGCTATTCTAGTTGCATGTATTATACTTTGTCTGCTTATTTGTTTTTTATGAAATAATATTCGGTTCTTGCATATCGGAGGTGGAGCAAAACACCAGGCTAACAGGATAAAAACTGAGCTACGCAGATGGAGAGGAAGTGTAGAGAGAAAGGGAACACTGAACGACTGCACCATTTTCATACTGACTTATGCCTGTGGTGTGCAGGTAGTTTTCAAAAAATTTCAGCAGCAAAATTTAAGCGGCCAGAAGGGCTTATGCATTACCTCAACCACATGGCCCATACACAACAAAGATCAGATTGTAAACATAACTTTCCATGTGGCAATTATTTATAAAGTAGGAAAACTACCATGGCTTTTGCTCTGTAGGCCAGCGTTGTTGTTTGTTTTGTCAGCTGATAGTTATGTGGTTGCTGCTGCTGGCTGGCATATTACCGTTACGTGTAAGTGCTGCACCAGCACACTGAAATGGAGTGGACCCACAGAGACGGTGGCAGTAGCGTAGCCAGGGGAAACCATGGGAATCAGGAGCAGCCCGCCTGCAGTCCAGGTGAAGACGTGGGCAGCATGGGATCACTGATTGTGTGCATATTTCCCCCAGCGTACTGATGGGCAAGCCAGTTCACTGAGGACAGGGGAAAAGAAGGCCCAGCAGTGTAGACCACACTGACTGCAGGCCCGGGCAATGCTCGACAGGTTCCGTGGTCTAGTTTTCCCCAGTGATAGCCAGCGGTGGAGCCACAGCGAGGCAGAGAGACATAGAGGATTACAGCAGTTGGTTTGAGGAAGCAGAGGAGACAACGTGCAGCGGTGCAGTTTTCCAGTATCCCCTAACCCAAAACCTGGTATTAACCCTTTGAAATTTAAGAAAACTGGCTTGATTTCTTTCAAAAACATATAAAGAAAGAAATGAAAAGCAACCAAAGAAAGAAGTAAATGAAAATTATCTGAAAATTAGTTTAAAAAAGGAAGAAAAAGAAAGTATTAAGAAAAAAAACACAGAAATGAACTAGAAATAATATTATAATGACTGTAACATTATTTTTTATATGTAAATTGTATGTTGACTTTTTTATGAAGCATATATTACCAGGTCGATCATTGCCTTTCTCCCTTGTTTTTTTTTTTTTTTAGGAAAACCAACTTGATTAGGGTTCAAAAGTTTAAATACTTGCAAAAGGCATATGAAAGCAGCACAAGGAGAGTGGCATTAAAAGCAAATAACGCTGTGGTTACGTTACACGTTATTGAAATGTAAAGTTTCAATGTCTCGGCTATATAATAACATGCAAATGTATTGTATCTGTGGTGTGCAGAAAAGTACAAAGCCATTTTTTTTACTCTTGCAAGTAAGGATTTGGAGAACAACATAAGGACATTTTTCCCAAAAGAAATCCACTGCTACACATGGCACTGAGAAAACCCCCCACAAAATGATCTTTTTAATCCCTCATAATCACTTTCTGAAAGTGTTTCTCGGGGAGGGAATGACATCAACAAGATTCCTGCACCACGCTGCATTAACTGTCGCTGTTGTGACTTTCTCAGGAGGAGGTGTTAGGAGAAACACTTCATTAAAATCTGAGCGCACACTGAAACATTAAAGAGATATCACCTTATGTTCTTCAGATTGACAATCAGTGAGCACCAAACTGGTCCCCTGGAGGGCTGCAGTGCATGATTGTCAAAACATGTGAAGTCAAGCTGCAATTTTTTTTTGCCAAAATGGAATCCCAAAATATCTCAAAATTCTGGGCAGCAAATCCTCTCTTTTCTTGGTAATATTTCTCAATTGAAAATACAGTTTTCAGCTTAAAAGGCAGGCAGTGTGTTGGCCAGCCTAAAAACATTATACCTTTTTTTTTCTCAAAATCATCGCTGTAGTTACTCCTCTTTGCTTTGGGCCGGATTTGTAAATCGCACTTGATGCTGTCAGGAAAAGTCTGTCAGGGTCAGATATTCTAGGATGCATTTTCATTTTAGTCACAGTTCATCACTGACGCGTTTCATCACTCTCCAAGTGGAAAAAAAAATGCCGATAATCACTGGCTGTTAGGTGAAGAAGCACAACAAAGCATCAATACATCGCAGAATGACGCCTCATTGTTTGCCGATAGACGTAGTGAAACCACTGTCCTACCAGAGACCCACTAATGAGCCGCTGAGGTTTCAAAAAGCCCAGAATTTCCACAAAAAAAAAAAAGTCACGAAAAAAACGGCGGTTTGCACAGAGTTCAGCATGTGCCTTTCATTGTTGCATGACAAACAACTGAGGCACAGCAGGGGGTAAAGCAAATAGTAATGTGTGTGCCAGGAGGAAGAGCAGAGAGGAATACAAACGAGGATGAGAGCAAAGACTTGTGAAAGGAAAGAGGTCGAAGGAAATCTGTTTCAATTATGTTCAGAAAGGTCAACTGTTGTGATGACAGATTGTTAGACATGCAGTGAGTGCACATTATTAATAATCCATACATCCATATAATGAACAGTCATGAATACTAATTGTTGAAATAAAACACACTGTGTATGGCTCCCCTATGTATCCACTCAACCTCAAGCTCTTGTTTTCATGATTTTTCCTTGATGATTTCTGTACTATGATGCTGTAAAGCCCCTTTGACTCTCTCAGTCACAAGGAGATATACCAATTATTTTGACTCGACTTGTCATGTAGGTCACACATCTATTCTCAAAAAAGCAATGTACTCGGTGTTATGAAGTCATGATGGGAGAAGGAAATGATGCGTGGAGTTTAGAAATGGAGGAAAGCTTTTAAAATTAAATTTGATTGTCATATTTTAGGTTACATACAGTATACATGAGCATATTATTTATTAATGTGCCTTACCCTTTTTGCCTCCTACATTTCTCACTTTTATTTTCACAGTCTTATCATGTTTAATTTTAAATGATTTTCCAGTCATTTTGTTTAATTTGTTGTTGTTGTTTCTTATTGTTTCCTTTCCTTTTTGTTTTTTGGTCTTGTTGATCTTTTTGCAACTTAACAAATGCAGCTGTTTTCCTATCAATTGTGTGCAATGCCCTTTAAAGATAAGTGTAACTTTTCTGCATTAAAATGTCTAAAGACAACGAGACCAATATTTAAACTGCGGGACTCCCCACACTTATGACAATGAAACCCTTGACATTGTCAGTGTTTTTTAATCCAATTTAATTTCAATTATTATACTCATCTTGCTTAAGCCAAGAGAAACAATCTTGCAAAGATTACTGGAAACCTTTACCACGTTTCCAAGCTGCGTTAACAACTAGGTTTGTGAGGCTTAGCAGAAGATATTAGAGCCTAGACAATACAAAAATAACCAGTGGTACGATCACATTTAAAGATTTTTACAGGCCATGTGTTATGTGAAGTGGACACAGAAAAATGATCTTTAATTTTAATGTAATTAGTTTATTTATTCAAAAACCTGCAGATTTTCTTCTTGCTCACTGAGCTGATTGCTTTAAACAAAAATGAAGAAAATGCCCCGGAACAAAAGCAATTAACAAATTTGGTCCCCAAACGCAGCGGTAAAATGACACACAAGCCTAATTATCAGCTTATTGGAACGTGATCTCAACTATCTATTTCTCACATTTATCCACTGCCTTCATTTCTTCTATTATTAAGCAAAACTCTGTGCGTGTTTCTTGTGAATGAAGAAATGTATCTGTAATATACACTTTAACATAATTCACAGGTGCTCATGTAAATATTATGATAAATTAAGTCAAGATGATGTTAATGGACATAGCGAGACGAGAGACAATTACAGGAATAATGTAAAAATCGTTTGTTTTTATACAACCTTGATAAAGTTTCACGTTATTGTGCAGATACACGTTGAACCATCCACGTTGAGGCTCTGCCCCTGAATACTGTATCAAAAACTGATTTTTAGAGGACCACATGTTCCTCTATGGGTTCATGAAACTTTACATGTAACATGTAAATGAGGTTTCAAATTTAGCTTTCCCTCATGTTTCCTTTGCTTCCTCCTTATTTGCTTTCACTATCAGATTTAATGTTAAAACCAATGTGTATAAAATCTGACTCCTTCCAAGTGGCTTGAGAATTAAGCTGAAGGCGATAATTAGATGCAGGCCAGGCCCCTTGTGTGAGGCATATAGTTTGGAAGCATAATTAATATTCATGTTGTTAGCGTGTATACTACAAATCCCTGTTGAGTAAGTGCAGCGTTCTTGTCACAAGCGGCTGTTTATGCAGAGAAAACAAGTGGAGAAACAGCCACAGTCAGCATCTGCCTCTTCATTCTAGTGCTTACAATACAAAATTGAAATTATGAGCAGCTAGTTATTTGTAAACAGAGTGAGAGTTGGTAAGAAATTGTCTCTCAGAAGATTTCAGATTACTGTTTTCTAATACAGCCAATCAGCACAAAGAAAAACATACTGCAAAACATTGGTTTTCTCTGCTGAAATCATGTTTTTCAGAAGATGCTTAAAAGTGCAACTATTTTACAAACGCCTAGATGAATTACTAAACTGTTTCTCCTTCATCGCCAGTGAGAAAAATTATCATTTTTTCCCCCATTAAGAACTATCATTAATTAAAAGTTACATGCTCGGATGAAATTTGGTCAAAAAGTACTTTTTGTTTCATTTAAACTGTTTTCTGTTTCCTAACCGAGTTAATGGAAGAGCCTTGGGTAACACTAGTCTAATAATTACATTTATGATGAATAATTGCATGAATAATTCATCAAGTTTTTTAGAAATTGCTTTAGAGAAATAGCTCCCACAAATAGCAAAATAAGTAAGTATATTCACAAAGAAGTTGCTTAATGATTAACATTGTTCAGGTAGGTGACATTTAATGTGAGCTCAGCAAAAGTTTAATGGAAAATATGTTTGAAAATTGAATAAGATGTAAAAAAGACGAGATAAAGAGATCCTGTATCCTGAGGTCCAGCGCTCCTCCATTGTGTCTGTTTTTCACAGAAAGGCACCTCATGTTTTTGGTATAATTATTATATTATTGTGTTTTCTCAGATGTTCAAGTCAAGTGTTAGAATTATGCACCAGCACCAAGGAAACAATGCCAGTGGAAAGCCAATTAGGATCCTTTTTTGGGGTGAACACACAGATATCCTGATTTAATGATGTTATGCAATGGGCAGTAGTAAATATGACAACCCTATGGGTAGTATAAAGAGAAAAATGTGCGTACGTGTATAGAAAAGGTTGGGGTGGTGGATGGGTCAAACAAACACAGGACTTTTCCACAGGAGACTGCTGTTTGTGCCCAATGTGAAACTAAAAGTCAACATTGACTCCTTTTAACTTAACATACGTACATCCTTTATGTAGCTACTACGTCACTTTACAAAGTAGAAGTGAGTCGCCATAATTGTAACAAATTTTTACTTTTTGCTCTTCAACTACATGTGTTAGCTATCATGAACCACCTAAAGTTTCTAGATAGAGAAAACAAGTCGTAGAATTAAACTGAGAGTGGAAGCGGTCCAATGTTTTAAATGAAGCGCATGTGTGTCTTAATAACAGCATGAGTTGTGACATGGCTAGATAATGGCATTAAACAAAAAGTTTTCTCAACAAATAAGCAATATTTTAGTTAATCCGTCAGGGATTTTATTAAAACTTGATACAGGCCAACATGTCGCAGCAAGTGTATTGATTGAGTTGTACAGAAACTATACAACCCTTATCTGGTTTAGAATATTATGAATGAAATCTGGCTGAGAACTGAGGGCACGCAGTTTTAGAGTGTGTAGTGGAGTGTAAATTGATATTTATTAGGGATGTTTACTACTGCACTGGTCACATGCCTACATGATGACGTCATGATGACATTTACATTGCAAGAGGAAAATGTGTGTTACAACTGTAATGCATACATACAACAACATAACATAACTACATAACAAACATTTATTTTGCTGGAAACCAAAGTCTTTTGTAGTAGTTTTGGTACCTTAACCTAACCAAGCAGCCATTATGTAATGTTGTGTAAAGTGGCTGTGTTTATTTTACGTCTTTCTTTGAGATCATGTTGGATATTTAATATGTTGTTCTACTTTAAGTAGCATATATTCAAGGACTTCAACACGGAGGGTCTAAATTAACTTTATTCTGAAGCTAATAATATCTTGTAGGGTCACATCAACCCCTGCACTTCAAAAGTTACTTGAAGGTCCAGTTTGTGGGTTTTGTTATTCTCTACCTACAAAACACAAAATGTCCCTTATTTTGATCAACATCAGTTCTTTACAGTCCATTTACTGGAGTTTCATAATTTTACCCAATACTCTCTAGGTTTGAGCAAGTACTTTGCTGCTGTCCTCGTTTTAGTTTTCAGAGAATCCATCCATATATTATAGTTCTCAGAAAGTTGTTTTTTCCACAGATTATATCTGAAAGTCCCCCTGTCCTCCAAATTACAGGCCTCTTTCATGTTGCAATACAACACCTTTCCCCATCTGTAATATCAAAGCAAAGCATTGATCCTATACATTTTTGTAGCATTGTATCTTACATTTTCTCACTTTTACAGAGCCTATGATGTTGGAGGATAACATCTCAAAAGCCTACAGGCTGTGAAATTTAAATCATGTCAGTACAACCTGATCCTGGAAGTCCAAGTGGCCTTGCAGCACTATGAGCAGTGCATTTTAAGCCAAGAGGCTCATGGCACACAGCATGGGGCTGGAAGCTAGTCAGCTAGCTGCAAGCCTCACATGCCAAAGGCACCAGGAAAGCCATTCACTACCACTGCAAGGTTCAATGGGAGAGAACAATAGCAGGCAAGCTCCCGTGGACTCTTTCTTGCCCTCTGCTTTCAGGGAAATGTGTCTAAGGAAGACCTGCATGTCTGCCAGAGTACCACTGGCCTCTTTTTTTGCTATCAGCTTCTGCAGAATCTGATTAAGAAGGATGTCCATGGCCTCTGCCATAACTGCTGGGAGCCCTCCTTTCAAAAGCACCTGTGCCTCCAAACTGAAACCAAAACCCTTCCAGTTTGGCCAAAGCAAGAGAACATGTAGCCTAGCTTGGAAGTGAGCCTGGACACAAGCAAACACACCTCACCCCTTTTGTATTGGTCAACCATTTAAATGCACAACACGATCTTCTGTTCCTTGAGATGAACAAAGCTTTACTCTGTGTTAAGGGTTGCAAGTTAGAGGAAAAAAAACATCTAAGATTAATCCTGTTAGTCTTATTAAGTACTTTGTTTTCAAGTTTAGATTATAAACCATGGTTTTCTTTTTTGTCTTCAAATTTAACGCACATTCATCAACGTGAACTGTAACTTAAGACAACTCAGCTTGATTTACTTAAACAAACAGCAAAACTTGTTTTTGCACGCTTGTTAATTAGCCATCATTGTTAATATTTTACTAGCAAGCATCAACTACACGTTAGCCTGTGTGCTAATCATGTGACACACTGATGCTAAGAGTGTCTACTAGTGTCAGACTATTCACATAAAATTAGTTGCCGAAAAATATTTCCCCTTCAAAAATAGTAAATGCATTTTGAGAAAAAAATAGCCATAAACTAAAGACCCCCTGTATTTTTGGTTACATTCATCAGCATCAAATCTAGCTTGAGAAAACTGGACTCAGTTTAATGGAACAAACAGCAGCTCTTTTGCAAGCTAGTTAATTAGCCATCAGTGTGTTGTTAATATTTTATGAGTAACCAATACTGCTAGCATTAAAACACATATGCTAACTTATGTGCTAAACAGATGAATGGTAAATAAAACAGATTTATTTAGTGCTTTTCTAGACTTAAAGACCACTCAAAGCGCTTTACAACATTCAGCCATTCACACACACATTCATACACTGAATTGAATACAATTTAAAGTTTTGTGAGACAAATGTAGCGTGATGTCATATTGGGTTTGTCGTTGATAAAATACACCATAACTTGTCTAGTGAACTTTTGTCCAGTGTGACAGCTGGAGCCCTGCGGCCAAAAACGCCAGTGTAGTTTCATGAGATGGTGGACAGGCATTTATATTTTCTTTTAACTCTGACTACTGAGGCACAATTCCTAACTCCTGTTTTCAGCCCAGTTAATTTTTCATTTCCAGCAACACAGAGGCATCAGAGGTAGCAAATCAGAGGTGACAAAGACTTATGCAGAGGTCTTTAATATATCAAAATCAAAGACATCCCGGGTGTTTTTTTCCTCCACACTTGCAGACAGACACAGAAACAGCCTTGAATACCAAATCATTCTCCGTACATTTCATAAATGGCCTTGAAAATCCTGAGGACAAATTGACAATTTCAGGTGATTTTTTTACCCCCACATCCACTGCTGACGAATAATGACACCAGCCATTACGTAATCTCACTCTGTGCAGAGGGTTCAGTCCTAACCAGCAGCTTCTTTGCTGTTATGGGCACTCAGAGAAGAGCGAAGACGAGAGGAGGCAGCTATCATGTCTATCAATATATGCATATTTGCCGTATTTTGTCATATAAAAGTTGAATCCAACATTATATATCTGTTATGAATGAATACTGTATATATTTAATAGAAATACTGTGTTTTATACTTATTTAGGAACAGATATCTTTAGAGGTGGTAATGAATGACTTGGTAAATTTAGGCTCATTTGTCTATTTTGCAAGTCTTGGTGGTGCTTTTTGTGGGTGGCTTTGGTCTGGCCACGTTCTCAGCTGATGCTGTCAAGTGGTGTATCATGTGGACACAAAAATAGGCTTATGTTTGGGATCTTACACAGAAGGCTGCTGTATCTGATGACTTCAGAATGAGAATGGGCTAACCATACAGCGGGCCAGGTCTGGATTTTTGGACAGTTCATCATCCTACAACCATGCGGAAACACTGACAGTCATCAATGTCGAAAGATGCAAGAAAAAAGGCTAAATTACAGCGCACAAGTTCAAGAAGCTAATGGGATCACATTTCACTGGATTTTACAGTTTATAATACGGTGTCAAATATTCAGAACTAAACAAGCGCTCTTGTGAAATAATCAAAACTGGCAGAAAATTTCATGTTCATGAAGGACCCAATTCCTCATAATAAAGCTGACCTTTCAAACTTGAAAAAAGTGTGCATTTTGAGTATCAATACAGTGTTATGGGTAAATTTGAGAATCAGCCGTGCACCAGCTGACATATGCTACAAGTAAAGAGATTTTTAAGTAACCCATTAAAAGCCAGTTAACTGAAATAGTTTTTGGCCACACGCAATTTAGTCCCAACAGTCACAGTTGGACCAATTTCATGCTTCGTGATCAAACAATGTACTTAAATGGTTTAGCATCTGGGAAAAGTCCAACTTTAGAAATCCAGAGCGGTCCTGTCCCTACCTGTTTCTCCAGACACATATGCTGTTCTGTGCAATGCAATGGAGAAAAGGGCACGGCACAGAAGAGCAGTAATGCAAACAAATTAACTGTCATGTACTTATGTTGGTTAATAATTAAAAGGGCTTGTGCAGCATACGGCACAATCAGGCTGTCTCAGTCCCACAATGCTCCTGCTCGTGTAGTGGCCAGGAGAGTCCTGCTACTCTGTGGTGAAAAGGTCACCCTGCCGCAGCCTCGGTGGAGGCCTGTGGCAGTCGCACAGAAATGGAAATGTCCCCGTGTGATGTGACAATTAATCTGACTGCTGTTAACAAGGTAAGAACATTAGGTGTGTGTGCATCTTTTCCGAGAGCCTTTCTTTTTTCTTCATTCCTTTTTGCGTTTCAGTCGAGATGGAGCTGTTACACTGTTTACCTCCCTTTTCAAAGCCAATTATTTTGTTCATCAGAATGTAACGATGTGAGCTATTTTTTTTCTGGGCTCCTTGTCACCGACTGAGCACAATTAATTCAATGCAGAGGCGAACATTTTCCTCAAGTCTCCTCTTTCTCTAAACTTAATTGGAAGCGTAAATGCTTTGTAAGATGGCACTGCGGCGCGCTGTCAGTAAAAGTTTTGCGTCTGTCTGGGTGTGCGTCTACATGTCTGTCTGGCCGGCTATTTGACTGTCTGTGTGTGTCTGAACCTTTGACCTGTCAATTCATACGTTTGTTTACCTCTCTTGACAAGACATCAAAATGAGAATTACTTGGAGGGGAAGGAAAACACAGTGTGAGTGAATACAGAACGCCTGTAATTGGGTCTTATTTCACAGCCAGACAACACAGAGGAGAGCGCCTTGGTTTGCATGAGAATTACAACAACTGTTGTCTGTTATTTTGATGAGAACAACTTTGACGATTCAACTCCAGTACATATATAAGTATATAGCGAGCAAGCAAATGAGCAAACCGATGAATGCAGTCCATAGGGGCATAAGTACAAAACAAATCTCTCAAAAGGAAAATTAATCTGCGTTGGGATACTTGTGGCCTCCCTAACATCTCAACAACTACCATTTAACCCCAGGAGTGAATCAGTGACATTTCCCTAAATGTGTAGATAAATAAATGGAGACTCAATGGAAAATCATGACATTTTTCACCCAGGATCTCATTCTCATAATTGTCCCAATTGTGTGTAATCTGATTAATAGGGTCTAATAAATTCTTGTAACCATTAGAGAGACACATTTGAGAAATGTGACTCAGAGAGATCAATGAAAAAAATAATTTCCACATCCAATATAGCATAACAGTCCTGAAACATTGTCAGTCTTATAATTAACTTTATTATTAAAAAAATTATTTTTGAAAGGAGCAGAATCAGTGCAGTAGTACCAAGCAGCAAACCTTTGTGGCTGAAAAATGAAGCCAGTGCAGAAGTGCAAAAGCTGCAGTTCCTCCAACGGCCACTTGAATCTGGCTCCAAAAGTGAGTCAGTCCCCATAGACGCCCATGTAAAAAAGGCCCAACTTTACAACAGAAATGTACATGTTTACAGCCTGGTACAAAATCAGTTTAGGTCCCTATAGCTAGTTTCAACATCCATGACAACTTTATGGGTGGTTATTTTATATATAACACCCCAATTTACATTTATTAAGTCTTTAAGTTACTTATAATAAAGGCAAAGCTGCTTTGAGGGACAGTTGGATGTCATCTGTTTACATTGATTAGATAGCATAAGCATGGTGTAACCCCAGATTTGGAGTATGGGCATAGCTGTATTTGTCACTATTTCTGTGTGTTTTCAGTTCATGAAAGTTTATTGTAACAGTTTGGTCACCTGTAAGTCTTAGTAAATGTGTTGTTCTAAAAAGACCCTCTTAGTAGTTGGATGGTCAGTTTTTGTGGTAAAGCCTTTTTTACTCTTGAAAATTAGCATTGTCACATATAACCATAGCTATAAATGCACTGTGCTAACCAACCAAATATGGTCACACTCTTTTGGTCAAGATGGCGATGGCCAAAATGCCAAACTTGAGGCTTCAAAATTGAATTCCACATCGAATGGGTGATGTCATGGATATAGATATTGTCTTTGTTCTCCATAAATTCGTCTCTCTTGTCAAAACATGGTGCCCACATTACCCACAATGCAGCTTGACTGCTGAAATGTGAGTTGGAGATTTGAGTGTGTGATGGTAGTAGCTGTTAATGTAGCCTTGAGCTGTCAGCCTAAAGCAGAGATGAGAAGCGGTCTGCTGAAGCCTGCTAAGCTTTACTGATTTCTAATTCCACACTTACAGATTGTTTTACACTTTCGCACTTTGAGCCTTTAGCCTCTGTTGACGCTGACTCAAGTGACATCGTTCAAGGCAATTTCTCAGATTTCCACAAAAGGCTTTATACAATATATATACACAAGAACTCTTCAAGAACTGTAAGCAGACTCTGATGTACAAAACTGGTGGAGCTTTTCTTTGGGAAGAAAACCTAAAATTGGCAAAAAGAGAAAACGCTTTTTGAAGTTTTGCCAGTATACATTTATATTCATTACCAATATAAAACATCTACTATTAAACTTTCTGCCTAAACTTGAATTCCCTCTCACAGCTATCAGGCCAAAGTATCCTTAAGTAATTGTTCCCTGGGCAAAGTCATTAAGACATAGTAGACTTAATAAACGTATTAAGATTAAAACAGATAGAAGTGTGACCTCCTGAATGTCAGGTTCACTGTAACATTAAAACTATCTTACACTTGCGTAGTATAATACAAATCTTGTCCCAAAAATATATCCCCTGAGATTTTTACTAATCAGCGTGGTATAACATTACCACTGCCAAGTTCCACATAAAAGGCTTTCTTCTATTTACCTGATTTAAGGAAAAGATTACGGATTATTGGAGTTATGTTTCATATCTCCAAATGCTGATACATCTATCTCAGTTTGTGACTTGGATGACACTGTCTCTTTGACTTTCATTTGTACATCAGAAAGACAGTTTCTCTCATTTAAACCCTGTACTGGTTCAAGCATCTGCTTTATTACTACGTAGATCCCATTTCGACGCATAAATAAAGCTATAAATGTACAGAAACATACTGTGGAGCAGCAGCAGCATCTTGTTATACTAAGAGCGTCCTCTTGTTATAATGTGATGCTTTTTTTCACGAGACTATAAGCACTGGAGCTCGCAAGCCTCCGCTGAAGGTTAGACAGAGGAGCAGAGATAGTGGAACATGCTGTCCTGTAAAGAATAATGCAGCGCTCAGATTTCACTTTGCTTCTCTCTCTGATCGAGTAGACAAAGTCCTTTGTAGTTTCCGCATACTAATGACAACGCCAATAAATATTATACTGCTTAGCAAGCGCACAGTCCCATTGTGTGTAAGCGCTGAAAGGGAGAAGAAGTTGAATAGTTCATCAGCGGCCTCTTCCTGCATAAATTGGCATACATTGTATTTTCTGTGGCTGCTTCACAATAAAAGTCACCCTGTGTTTCACTAACTGGATGCTTTTAATGTGAAGAAGTCACAGTAGGAAATGTTTAGTTTTGCATAAGTGGTAATGCTAACAATGCAGTACTACCCAATTTTTTACACAACTTTTTGACAAGTATTTTCTAACATTTATAACATGTTTAGAAGGAAATCACTGATTTTACCTGGACTTTAATATTATATTCAACGTCTGCTGATGTATGTCCCTCTAAATCCTACACACAGGACCCTCAAAACATAAATCTAGTCTTAGATGGTACCCGCTGATGGTTTTAAGTATAAGATATCTGAAAGACCTTCAAGAGTCAAAACACGAGGATTTTCTGCAGGGCGGCTGCTGTCCGTGTCAGTCAGCTCGCCTTATGTCCCAACAGGCTGCTGCGGGTCAGTCAGCTTGGACAGAGTGCAGCCACTGACAGGGACAAAGGAAAGAATGAAAATGAAGGTGCCACATAAACACATGGGAGATCCATTCAATCGAGCCTGATACCCTAAATGCATTGGCTGACATTTTTCTAACTGACCCAGCCCACACGCGCAATTGCAATCTTTAAAATATGCATTTAAATAAAGAGCCTTTTGTGCAATGATTTTACTAAACCTGGTAATATTAGCAAACATGCAAAAAAAAGAGGCTTCTGAGAATATTTTGAATTATTTGATATAATCCTTCTACCTCAAGCTTTAGATTTGTAAATGTAACCCATTTATTGTAATGAGCATTAAATCCCCTTACAGTTATGTGTGCACACTCCATTTATTTTTGATTAAAATATCCTGCACGATTTCTGCAGACTCCTTGACAAAATGGTAATTAAAGAATACAAATCCTCTCATTGCTTCAATAAAGGAAATTAATTCAGTCCGTAGTTTTTTGTGTTGCCACAGGATGTGGACTACCACTGGAGTGCGCTTTGAATGCTATGTTTATACACTATAGAAAGTTCACTCAATCTAACACAAAACATCACACAGGAGCAGACAAAAGCTATCTTCTATATACCTCTTGAAGTAGTTATTATATCCCTTCACAGAGGGATGCCATTATAATTGAAGAGGGTCATTGATACTTTATATTGCACCTTAGTATCACAAAAAGTAGCTGAATCACAAAGAAAATCATTATTTTCTACTTTTTTTCTTGCTGCATGTTGCACTTGACTCCAGCTGATAAATAATGTACTAACAAATATTGATTAATGAACCTGGAGAGGAAACACTATGAATGTGTGGAAAGACCCAAAGGTCCACATGTTTTGAGCTCCTGCCTCTGATTGGCTCATTATGGCCAAAGGCGATGAGTGGTTCTTGCTCGCTGCTAATCTAACGGGAATTTCATATCAGGCAATGAATTAAGATTCTATTTAGCTTTGTAGCATGTTTAATTTTTAAAACTACCAATGGCAAACAGACTCAGATTCAGCTTAGAGGAGAAAAATGTGTGTTTTGGTTTTGCGTTTGGCCGTGCAGGGGTTCCTGAGCCGCACCATGTCAGAGGGTTGATATGATTGATATTTCTTATTTCAGATATTCATAAAGGGCATTCCTTTAACCTTGCTGGTCTCTTTCTGATGCACCGGCCTGGCTGATAAAAAGCAAACCTGCAGCCAGCTTGACAGCATCTCCCATGTTTATGATCACGTGTATAAATCATGTCGGGTGAAACATAAATTCTTTATTTTCCCCCATATCTTCCACAGCGTCCATGAAAATGGCATTGTCATGGAATTAGCAAAAATATTTGAAAAGTCATGGAATTTTGTTGTGTATAACTAAATTGTAACAGTAATCTTCCGTTGATAATCTTCCACATAACCTTATAACCACATAACTGCAAATTTATTTTCTGTAGCTATTAACAAAAAGTTGCTCTGATATGTGTCAATGTGTGACAATGTTTTGTTTGTCGGTGCTTTCACAAGGTATTTATTTATTTTTGATAATCATCAGTACTGACTATGTGGATGACGGCAAATTATAGAACAGCTAGAACAGTCTGGTAAGTTCATAAAATTACATTATTTTACTGTAATGCAGCCTTTAATACCATGAAAAGTCAACACTTTGGTTTAATTGCATTTTCTTTGTCACCTCTGCTCTGCCCATGTGTTGGTGCCCATCTCTTTCTATTTACTATCCAAGTCTTAAGTTAGACCTCTGCAGCTTTGTGAATCGCCTCATTGACAGTGAGTTAGGTCATAAACACCCCCAGGCATTGATAATTATGGCCTGACATGTCCTGCAAGGCAACACGCTGACCGTCAAGTTCAGTTTAAAGGCACAGAGACCAATGTGCAATGGCACTGTTGACATATAACCCTAAATGAGATTGAAAAAAAAGACTGCCGTACAGTGTGTTGCCAAAGCGGCTTAACAGCCTCTGATGGCTAAATGAAAGAAGAGGTAAACATGCTCGATGTGAAGGTGCGAGATTTTGCTTAAAGGAAAGTTTGATCACCATTTTTGAACACCCGATGTATTCTTTCGAGACTGTACTGCATTTTACATTGTGCCTCCCAAAGGCTTGGATGTGATCTGCAAAGTAAATTAAATTAGACAGTGCTTAAGGTGGAAACAGTGCACCAACCACTGTTATGATGAATGAATGGTGACAGTTGTCTCCAGCGCTGTGTGTTACATGAACTTGTACTGAATTCTGTCTGACAACTGCAGTCAGACGCTAATGCATCAATAACACATTATTACTTTCCTGTCTGGCACAATCAGCAATAACCTACATTTTGCAGGTGTATTTATTTAGCAAATGAGAGAAAGAGAGGGGGGTGGGATTGCAGGGAGTCGTGTAGAAACTATAAATCCAAAATGCCATTAAAATCTGCCATAAGAGTCATCTCTTTGGTTTCCAGGCTATAAACAAATACATACAGTAAATGCAGTGATGCTATTTTTGATGCCCAAAGAGGGTTTAGGCACTGAGTGTAGGCAGAAAGGCACCCACTTTCAGCACCATGGACAGGGCTACTATTGTTGTTTGTCCTAAAAATGTGCCATGTTCCCCTTTACTTCAGCACAATAGAAGAGGCTAATGCTGGTGTTTGTCTTAAATGTGCGAACATTCTCCTCATTTCAGCAATATAGACAGGGCTAATACTATTTTTCATCCTTGATTCTCTAAATTTTAGCACCATGGATAGGGCTAATTCTGTTTTTGTCCTAAATGTACTAAATTCTCCTAATTTCAGCACCATGGACAGGAAGAGTATTGTTGTCTTGCCTAAGTGTGCTAAATTATAATTATTTCAGCACCATAGACAGGGGTGATACTGTTGTTCATCCTTGATTCTCTTTCTTTTAGGACCATGGACAGAGCTAAATGTACTAAGGTCTATCTAGTTCAGCACCATGGATAGGGATAATGTTGTTGCTTGTCTTAAATGCACCAAGTTTTCATAATTCAAGCACCACAGACAGGGTTAATACTGTTGTTTATCTCTAAATGGGCTACATTCTTCTAATTTCAGCACCATGGTGATTTTAAACTAGTCTTACACTGGTGATCAAATTATACAATATGTGTTGACATTGCATGTCAGTTGACTTGTGCCGTCAGAAGGTCTCTACCAATTTATTTAACATTTAGGGCATAATGTTTTTCAAAAATTTCAATAGATATTTTTTAATTATTTGGGGTTGTTCACAGAACAGATCTATTACATACACAATGTCTGTTATTTTTTCCCCAACTGCAAGCATCTTCTCAATTTTCTTGGTGCAATGCATCAAGGGAAGAGAGTTTCCATCTACAGCCCATTTTAGAAGTCAGTCATTTGTAGTGGGCATGCTGAGTGTACTCGAATTAACGTAGCACAATCTCAGAACCTGCTTAGTATTCGTAAGCGGTGTGTAGTATATAGTAAGTACTCAGCTTTTGATATTGTGTTTGTTCCAAATTGAACTATACTCCCTGAGTTTCAGAACCATGGACAGGGTTGAGTGGTATTATTAGTATAATACTTTAGTTTGCTTGTACTACATGTACTACACTCTGTTTCAGCACCATGAAAATGCTTGAGTGATAATATTGTTTAATACTTTTGTTTGCTTGAATTGAGTGTACTTCATTCTTCTTTAGTGCCATGGACAGAGCTGGATGATGTTATTAGTGTAATACTTTTGTTGGCTTGTACTGGATGTACTACATTCTGTTTCAGCGCCATGGACAGGGCTGGGTGATGATATTGTATAATACTTTTCTTTGCTTGAACTGAGTGTACTGCAGCTTTCTGTAGTACCATGGACAGTGCTCGGTGACAGAGATGTTATTAGTGTAATACTTTTATTTGCTTGCACTGGATGTGACGGATTCTTTCTCAGCACCATGGACAGGGATGGGCTGGGTGTTTTACTGTTGCTTGTTTGTCACATTCGCCAAATCCCGGTCCCGTTGACAACGCTGGCATTGTACTACGGGTGTGATACTGTTGTTTGCTTGTCCCGAATGTGCCACATACGTGAACTAGCCCATAAAAACCAACACGCCTGTCCCTTCGTTCCTCATAAGAGCAGAAATATGCCGCGCATTGCAGCTCTTGCTCTTACTGAATGAAATGAAAGCATGTCCGGATCGCGCCGTGGCGCTTACACCGAGTGAGGTCTGCATCTTTAAAACAAAAAAACAAAAAGCCAAAGAAAAACACAGAACCAGCTCAGTCATAACTGTGGGATGATAAGGACTACCTCTTTTTACTTTTGGAGAGAGCCAAGCCGTTAGGAGAGCATTCAGCATCAGCTGTTCAACACTGGTCTCTCATTGCTGGAAGTCGGGGCTGAATCAGTCACATGACAGAACTGGAGGCAGAGATCTAGAGAAAAGGCACAGCATTTCGGCTTGCACCGCCATACTGTATTTTGAGCCATATCACATTTTTATTGCAACATTTTACTCCCGCTCGGTGAGTACATTTTCAATGGCTTTTTTGTAAGCATTTTTTGTCTTTTTAATTGCCCCCTTTTTTATTTTTCCTCCTTTTGCTGGTGTTTGAATTTGAGCTTTGACATGGTGGTTTTGAGCGTTTTTCACATGCAGGCTTCAAGTTTTTAGCATGCAGTTATTCTGATCGAGAGTGCCAAGAGGGTAATCGGTGCTTGATCGGTCTTGAGAAAGCCTTTACTTGCTTGCAGTTTTGTTTCGAGGGTCGAAACCAAGCAGATTTTGTCAGTATTGAGATTTTTCCAAACAATTTATTGGTGGTTTTGAAACATTTTTTATTTTTTTGTTTCTGTCGACTTTTGCTGTTGCTATGCTTTGGTTTGCATTTTGCAGTGTTGTTTGTTGCCTTCGAGTTTTGTGATTTTGATGTGTCGGTGAATCTTACCGATCAAAAAACCCTTTGCTTTTACTTTGTTCTTCTTTTCTTTATAAAGGGGAATCATTTTTAAAGCCCGATGCCGTTTTAACGTGCTACTTTTCTTGCAGCGGAGCTCACAGGTTTGTTGTTTTTTGTGTTTCTCTCTTTTTTCGATTTCATTATACTTTTGCTGGTGGCAGTGTCAAGTATTTTTGGATGGTATCGTTTTTTGACTATATGATGCTTGGTGGACGAGAGAGTTTTGATTCTTGGGGGAGTTCAATGCGTTTTTGTTTTCTGTATCGACGAGGACGAACAGACATTTTCCCTTTTGCAGGTATATAATATAAGTGACACGTTTCTGTATTTACAATAAAGAATGAGGTGACAGAAATATGCACCTGTGGCTGACGTGTTATTTCGTAAGGCTGGCCAAATTGCTCACTAGAGAAGGCATTCTTTATCAATGTTATCTGAAGGTTACCTGATCTGATCGATCTGCCCGTAATGCTTCATTTGAATAAAGAAACAAAGGTGACGCGATCATCAATTCAACAACAAGGATTGGAAATCACACGCAGGTCGTTTGATCACAATGTGTTCTTTGTTTTGAGTTCAACAATCTTCACGCCGTCGCAGCTGAGGAGTAAATGTAAGTAGCATGCAGGTCCCTCGGAAGGATGCACTGTAACGACTGTAATGATTTCCCACAAAGTAAACTCCATCCATATGTCGACATGCAGGGGCAGAAATAACAATTTCCCTGTGCTGCAGCAGGTTTTAAACCGCAGTAGGCTGTGCTACCAAGTTAAAATAAAAAAGGATAACAGCAGTTTGCACTACTGTATGTCAAGTATAGCTACACTTAAGTGCCCTCCTTATTACTGGACAAACTCAAATCGGCTTTGGTAGGCCTGGATTCATAAATACTCCTGGATTTGTCAAATCTGATTTTGCAGGAAATGAATAGAGCCACTGACAGGACTAAAAGAGGACTTAGAGTGAATTAATCCTCCAAGAGGCAGGTTTATCTTCAGATTATTGGTGTGCTACAGGAAATGCAAACACGAGTAAACAGTTGTCATAGAGTCTTAGAGCAGGGCATGGACTACATTATGTTTACCTGTGTTTTGTAGGCTGCTGTGTGTATTCTCTGGGAAAAGATTTCGAGCTAACATTTCCGTGTGTCCATGTACCTTCTCCTAGTCTTTAACCCTTTGAAACGTAGGGCAGCATCACTTTTCTTGTGCTTTTTTCAGACACCTTTCACAAGTGTTTAGATCTTTGAACCCTGAGTAAATTGGTGCTAACGTTCTCAAAAACAAGGAAAAAATACAATGAGCAACCAAGGGAAAAGAAAAAAGCTGGGGAAAAAACCCCAAATGTATGATTATTATAATTGTGTATTTAAAATTAATTTACAGATTCTTTATAACTTTCAAAACACATTTTCCACGTCATGCTTGCCTTTTTAAAAATAATTTATTTTATTAGTAGTAGTAGTAGTAGTAGTAGTCGTAGTAGTATTGCTAATTTTCTGATAATATTGTTTTTATTTTTATTTTTACTTTATTTCTTGCTAATTTTTGGGTCTTTTTTTCCTTCCTTGCTCATTCCCTTCTTCCCATGATTTTGAAGAAAAAAAAATCAAGCCAATTTACTCAGATTTCGAAGGGTTAAGGAGACAAAAAGAAGTGCAAAATCTTATCTGACTTTTCCTGGACTATTCCAGGACTAGTCTAAATCTCTGCTTAGTGCTGGCTTCACTTTCTATTGCAACAGGAGGATTTCAGCTTGTACATGACATCTCATGAATTTCATTTTGATCCATATGTATTCACTTTAACAGAACACAGTTTTCATCAGAACAATGTTGCAAACCTATAAAATATATGAGAGTGGACCATTGAGCGTGGGCACAGACCGTTAGGTCCCAGCATCGTTAAACAAGCTGACGTGGTAGATCAGAATCAGTTTAATGTGCTGAAATGATAAATATTGAATGCAGGATGAGGCAGGTAAACTTTTAATAAGGCAAAGTGATTAGAGCAATTAGGATGAGACATTTTATCAGGTATTGAAAAGCTGTTATCATGTATTGATTTCCCTGTCTGCTTTTAAATCTACACAGCTCATAAAGCAGATGTAGATAAAAGAGCCACAGGGAGGTTTATAATGGTTTTAGAGTTGTAAAAACAATCTTTGCAGTCAGTGTTTGCGTCACAGATCTGTCATACAGATTTAAGGTGTGAAAATACCAGCGCTAATTATTAAGAGGAAGAGAGCAACAATCCAGTCCAGTAGTTTGATTCTGCTTCATTATCAAGTCTCATATTTTACCCATGATTAGATTTGATTAAATGTGGAAAAATAATTACTATACTGATTCAGTTGACAATAATTAAACGCATATAAGTCTTTCACTACTTGAAGAATGACTCTAATTTTCAAGGCCTTTATTTTTAGCCTCAAACCACAGCATTGTGCCTAGATTCTCTTTTCAACAACTTCTTCAAGGCAACACACTTTTGTGTTGTTTATCTCTGCAGAACGAAGCACAAACATCTGCTCGATTCAATCAAAGCGAGCCTCTTACAAAGACATTTTTAGCCGTGTGAATAGTAACGTTTTTCATTTCAATCCATTCATTTCAAATCTTGCCTTCAAAGCTCGCATCGTTGCATCACGACCCATCGACATTTCTTCACGCTCCTGGTTCGAGAGGTGTTTCTGCCACTCCGCCACAGTATGAGCTCCTGGACATCTCTCCTGCTAAGCATTATGATAGCTTCTATTACGTCCTGCGGTGTTGTGTCTCCCCTCCAGGCAGGTTTCCTGTTATCTAGGCCAAGCCAGACCTGCACAGGAGACTTACAGAGAAATATGATAGCTTATGAATGGATATACCTCTGCTGCCATGAATAAAACATCACGCCGGAGCAAACTGTATTAACTAAGCATGTGCTTAACTATCGAATGTTGGTCTGGATGTGACCGAAACAACAGTTTAGGTTTCAGCATGACAGAGTTTGACAAATGTAAACACAATTGATGTGCTGTGTGTTGCGTTCACATGTTGGGTAATTATTATGGGATGTTGGATTTTGTAGGTCTGAACACTGCAACCCACATAGGCAAATGTTACGAGCCAAGATGCATCTTCTGTTGTATTTTTAACAAGCTTCGCCTCAGTCCAGCCTGTTTAGTCACAGTTTTAGTACACATGCTTGTGCATACTTTCAATCAAAATACCAGCTATCAAAGGGATACCTCACCCACAAAATGACCATTTTTATATCAGTGATTCACCCTGTGTAATGCTGATTTTGTTAAGAAAACTTTGTTTATCTCTAATGTCTTCGCAGTGAATGAAGAATTCAAAAATGGTGAAAATTTCTTGATGAACTGAAGTCACAGGGGTCCATTTTTGACAACGGCAAACTCTTACAAACTCCTAAACAACTTGTGCAGTATTATCCAAGTCTCATTTCTCCTGTCGCATACTCACTGCCTCCCAAAAACATTCATTTTTGCTAAAACCTTAGTATTTAAAAATAAAAGTGAAACTTATCTATCCTCTCTTCAAAGCAGAACACCATTCACAAAGAACTGTAATTTGGAAATGTGGCAGCTGTTGGTCTACTGCTGCCTCAAACAGTTGTTTTGTGACTTCAGTGTTTAAAAGGGTAAGTTCATATTCACCAAAATCACAAAATAACACAAATAAACTACCTATTGAGGCTATGGTAGACCAGCAACTCCCCTAAAATATTGTTTTTGTGAATGGAGTCTGGCTTTGAGGACAGCATGGATAAAGTTCCACCTTCAGTTCTGTTTTTAAAACTAAGGTTTTAGTAGAATTGCATGTACTTTGGAAGTACTGACCATATGACTGCATAAACAAGACTTGGATCATACTGCAGGAGATGTGCTAGAGTTTGTAAACTGATGTTCTGATATTGAAAACATTGCTTGTGCCTCTAGGGTGAACACAGAATCCAAAATGTAGAAAATACTTGATGGAAGTTAAAGGGTTCCTTGTTTAACAACCACAAAACTATATCAAAACATCCGTTTACAAACTCTCACACAACTCATGCAGTATAATCAAAGTCTGATTTATCTAGTGGTATGCTCAGTACTTTCTAATCACATGCATTTATGATAAAACCTTACTATTTAAAACATAAGACATAACATAAATAAATGTCCATTTTTGGATTTTTCGTTCACTGTTGAGGTATGCAAGAGAAACAGAGCTTTATCACAAATTTTATGGTAATACTGGGTGAGGAAATTATATCCAAATGGGCATTTTGTGTTTGAAGTATTCCTTTAAGGCTGAAGAACAAGAAAAGAACCCAAATTTAAGATGACTACTTCAACAGATGATCTGTAAGATGTTGAAAGGGAGTCTGAGAGATGTTATATAAGATGCAGCAGTGGAGCTTTTGTGGGTTTATTGGCCTTCTTGCTCCATATATGCACAAAAGCAGTTGAAAGTTTCATTGTAAATGCCCTTTTATGAACTGACATCAATCGAATGTCTGGTAGCTGCAACGTCAAGTCATAACTGAGGGAGTAACTGGTTTCGGAGGAGTAGAAGAAGTGGTTCCTAAACCAAAAACACAAGATGAAGAATAGAAACAAAGACAAAACAACATGTAAGTGCTATTGTCTGCATTTGTATTCATTTGTATAAATCTAGAAAATGCATTATGATAAATTCCATGAAATTGCTGCATTAGTAATGCACTTTACCTAAAATCACATTCAGCTTCTTTGACTGAGACCTGATACATTAGGCCAGCTGATAATGTTGTATTTGCATCTTTATAACAGAGCGTTGCCCTTTATAGAAGACTACAAAAAACATAGATAAAGTGCTCTCCATTTAGCAGATCTGGACAAAAGAAAGACAAACAAATAAGCTTCTTTTATCTGGACTTTAGCAGCTGGGCGCACATGTCCATATCTACATGACATCAAGTATCAAACTATAACTGGCGTGTGCATCATGTTTCACTCTCTCAATGAGCCCCCCCCCCTCCCTTTACCAGATAAACAGCTTACCTTTGGCATGACTCATTCTACTGAAACGAGTGCTAAGTACTTTCCTGTCCTTTTCTGAGCTGTTAATTTGATAAGTGAGGGGATCTTACTCTTCATATTGTGGGCAATTAAACCCATATCTGAAGAATAGGGTCAGGCTGAATGACTTTCCAGTGTCTATTATGGGAACCATTTGAGTTATGGTGCGGCACTTAAATGAGCCTTCTGCACTGACGTGCTGAGACCTGATTGTACTTTTACAATTTCACATGGAAGTTTGAGTTCTATTTCATTAACATTTGGTAATGACTGTGCCATTCTTTATAAGCTGACAAGATGCTAAAGACAACACTGAGAGACTTTAGACAGCAGTGATTGTTTTACTGACTATTCTTTTAATTTGACTTTTGATTAGAATCTCAAGTTGATGTTGTACATTTCTGCAAACCACAAATATGACATTAGTACATTTTGTTTTGTTTCTAAAGTGACATAGTCTTGATTACACAGCACAGTATCCTGATATTTTGTGTGGTAATATTGTATCAATAAAAACCTGCAAAGTATTTATTATTTTATCACATAAATCAAGAGTACTGCAAATACAATAAACTAGGGATGCACAATAATATCTACACGTCATTGGTATAGGTGAACATACAAAACATCATCCCTAAGTTGAAGTATTTCCTTATTTTTGCACAATGAATGAGTATTACATATATTTAAAAGCATTGTATTTTATCTCGCCATCTGCTTGTGGGTCATTATGATGAGAGTATGCATAAAATTATGTTAAATCCACTACAGAAGAGGCTTGATGATCACTAAAATCAGACGGGGAAAAAAGTGGATATCAGTTATCAGCCAAATGAGTTGTAAAGTATTGGTATATCAACATCTGTTTTTATCTAATAAGATGATAAGATAAGAAGTTTTCCCATAATTTGCAGTTGAAAAGGGTAATAAAATGCAACATATGTTATCACCATAGTAAGCCAAATTCAATATTTAAAATTGCAATAGTATGGTGTTGTATTGTGTAATATCATGATAATGTTGTGATAATATCGCAATAATATTGTGATAATATTGTAACAGTATTGTATTGTGCTGATTCCCACCCTAAAGATGTATGAGCCGAGTTTCTCATCAGGAGGAGGAGACACCTTGGTGAGACAGTCACCAAACTGCAGACAACAGTTGGGGACTGACTGTTTCTATGGGAGACATCAGTAGCATTGTCAGTCATGATTGTGGCACCAAATCTGGATATTTTAAGCCAAAACATGATCTTTTTTTCAACCATAATCAAGTGTTTCTGTGCTGAAACATAACCACACGTTAACTAAAGTGTTTTAGAAATACACATAATGAGACATAATGAGATATAAATGCTACTTAACTGGTTTGCAGAAATGCACATCAGCATTCATTTTGGGTTGAAATTAGGAAACTAGAGCAAGAGTTGGTGTGTGTTCATGTGTTTGTGTGAAAGGAGAAACTCACAGCCATTTAAATGCAGTTTAAAAATGGCCAATTAAGCTGCAATCACTTCCATTTTTCCTTATCAAGAGCTCACAGAGGAATTACTTTGTCTATTTTTGGGAGGAATTAGGGTTCATGCTGTCTGATAAGGAGTATAACCTAGACTCACAAAGACAGATGGCTCTTTACACTTTGGAGTAAAATTCTTTCTTAAGGGAAGGAAGTCGAGTTAATGCTGTTTTACTACTTTGTCAGCTCAGTGTAACAAGTATTGATCAGGCCCACCTGATAGCTTCCAGGCGACATCTGTTTTAGCTCGTCATATTCGATGAAATTTTCTAATCACACTGTTCATCAAATTACATTCAGCAGCAGCATCACATGGGATCAAAACATCCAGAATTAGTTTTCAGATTACATATAGATTCACTGTAGTTGCCACTGATACATGTTGTTTCTCTTCTAAATCAAAATTCACATCATGAAATTTTCTGCAGCAGCATCTTTCCCTCCTCAGCCCCATGTTATTAAACCATAATTTTAGAAAATAGTGAGGCTCCGTATTTGTGTTTCATCACTCTTAACTTTTTGGCATATTAATATGTGTTTTTCATATCCGTCTGTGGATCATCATCATTAAAGTTTAACCCTCAAGCGGGAAGATGACCGTGCTAAAGATGACTCGCTCGTATTCTGCAAAGAATGGAAAGTCTCAGCTCGTCTTTATATATAGAAATATGGAAATGTGGCTGCAATGTTTTGGCAGAACGCAGCAATGTAGCTCCATAAAACATTATGAATATAATGCATAGACAAACATGTATACATAAAAATCATCAGACGAGTGACAGGAAAACAAAACAGAGGCAACATTCAAAAGCAGATTGAATAGTAAGGTAGTTCTTTCTTTTCTGACTTGCGTGTGCGCTATTTTATTCCCGTGATAAGAAAACATCACCATAGTTGCCTGATTCCTGGTAGTTTATGAAAATGCTTTTAAGGTCTTCAGCAAAAAGCAAGAGTAATATCTTCTTCAGTGCTCCTAAAATAACTTGTGTATAATTTCTCCCCACCAGGGTGAAAAATTGTCTTTACTGAAGCATATAAAAGCACCAAACATGGAACACAGCAGAGCAAATAGTAGCAGCAGAGCACCATCAAACAAAGGGCGCTATAAAATGCTAAAAGCAGCATTAAAAAGATAATGAATACAAAAGATGAAACATAAAAATAGCACAGAGCAGGTCGCATAGGTCAATTTGTAGAGTTTAAAATTCAGATGCCGCTTAGAATAAAAGACTTTAAAACATTCTTGGTCGCCAAAGGGAACCTATAAGGCTCACTTAATTAATTTAACATTAAGATGCAAAAGCAAGCACCACTGGCAATTTAGAAGTGACCCGGGCATGAATATAATAAGTGTAGAACCACCATGCACGGGGAACATTTAATTGGGGGAATCATTTTTGTTTGCTGTTAGATAAGTAGCAGAGCATTCCTCCTGGCAATTAGGGTAGAAGAGTCTTTGTGTGACTTTTTTATTGGTGATCAGGACACAGCGAGGAGACAAAGGTCAAGATAAACAAAGACAGCGAGGAAATCCATAGTTCTCAGGCACGTGTCTGATACGTCTAAGTGGCTGTGTGATGTTCGCTGAGTCCCAGGGCAGAAAAGTAAACAAACAAACCTGAAATAAAAAGAGGCAGAGGAGCGGCGTGGGGCCTTCCAGAGCAGGTGGCGGAGCCCTCCAGATGCTTCAGAGACTCAGCGAAGCAGATAATGTCCTGTCTAGATTACCTCAGGGAGCACGATTACAGTGGAGCTTCCTCATCTGGGTCAGCTTCAGGCTGGTTCTGCAGGGATCAGCTGTTCGCGCTGCCGTCCCGCCAGCCTCAGCTGTCGCTCACCTGCTTCTAACCAGCTATGGAGGCACTAAAGTACTGAAAACCACCATCTCAATAGACCTGATATACTCTGCTGTGCTATACATATGGTGTCCGCTCTAGTTGTAAGCTTAAAATGGGTTTATTGGCCACCCAAACTTATTAGGCTAGTATTTCTCTACCAGGGGTACTTGCACTCTGTGGGGTATTACTGCAGTTGTTGTGGGGATGTGAAGAAAATGTAGAGATCAGATAATTTCATAAAAAACCTGTAAACTTTGTGTGGCAATTAAGAGTGTGTGAAATCAAGTTAACAGGCTAGCAGAGGAGTCTAAACCAGGAGTATTCAACATTTTTCAGGCCAAGGACCCCTTAGAGATACAGCCTTCTACTACATGTATTGCATAAAATTGAACTGCATATTAAACTGGGCAAATGGAGGTTGTCAAGCGGTGTATCGGTATCAGCCTCAGGCTGCAGTCTTGACCTGAATTCGCTTTTCAGGTAGGTGAGGGAGAAAGCTCAACTTCAACAAAGAGAAGTTGTTGCAAAAGGCAAAATATGTTGGATTTTTGTGAATGTGTATTTTCAGTCTTGGAAAGAAAATACAAAAAATGATCAAGCGATAATTTGGCGGCCTCCCACAGTACCTCTGAGGACGCCCTCGGGGTCTAAACAGTTAAAGTATCATAAATGAATGAGCAAAAATTAATCTATAAAAGGTAGGATAAGATGGATAAATGTACTATGATTGGTTGAAATAGCTAATAATGAATAAACTAGTGAAATAGTTTGTAAGAAGTAAGTTACAAAGAAACTGGACTTCATCTGATCAAAAAGACAGACACAAGGAAGACACAAAATGACTACAAAACAACAAAAAAATGACTTCAAGTAAAACAAAACAAACACAAAGATACACAAACTACCTACAAAGAGCCACATGTTGACTACAAGGAGACACGAAACTAATTCAAAGAGAAAACAAATGAGTATAAAGAGAGACAAAACAACCAAAATGACACAAACTGACAGCAAAGAGAAGCAAAAAGACACAAAATAACTGCACAAAGACACAAAACCACAAAGCCTCACTGTCTGTAATGTATTTTTCTCTTTGAGTCTGGCTGCATCGTTTGTAGCTGTGCGTCTCTCTCAGTCTGGGTGTCTTGCTCCCATGCAGGAGGGGTGGGAGGGCTTTTACATGTCTGTGCCCTGAGGCCCATTGTCTCATTATCCGCCCATGTTCATAAAGCAGTTTGAAACGGAAGTCAGAGGTTTAAAAACTTTGAAGTTTATAACCATAAATAGAGTCACATCATGTCTGCACACAAATTAACGTTTAGTCAGGCTGGACAGTCACTTTATGCAAAATTCTGCCAAAGGGTTGACAAACTAAAATATTTTATGCTGGTTTGTTGTGTTGCTTGTTACTACTACTGTGAAGGAGACAGTAGAGATTTCAATGCCAAGTTTTAGTATGTCTCTTTCTTAAGGTGGGACACCAAATTACTTACAGAATTCAGACTGAGACGGTGAGATGGTTCATTTTAATGCAACAGAATGTTTTTTAAGTTGACTTAAAGAAGCTGTGTGAAAGATATAAGGGGAGTTGGGTCTCATTTATACTCCCTTTACATACCAAGATAGATATTTCCATTTTAAACATTAAACTGATCGCCCTTGTACTTCCATGCATTGTAATAATGTACGGAGGATGCTTTTCACTATATTACTGATTCGTTCTGCTCTGCCATTTTTTACATGTCTTCATCTTCCCTTAAGGTCGTATCTGGCTTGAAATATGCTACACTGCCTCTACAATCTCCAGTGTTATTGCTACGTTTCGTCTGTATCTGTAAGCTTTCAGAAAACGTGAGTATGGACAGAGGGCTTCGCCTTTGTCCGTACTTATCTGCTCTGGTGACTTGCGGTGAGGATTGCAGATTGCAACCAGCTGAAACTTTTCTAGAATTCCTTCAGCGTAAAGGAGATTTTTTACTGAGAGCCAAACTATCCACAGAAGTCTCTTCCTTTAAACCGGTAAAAACTCTAAATAAAGCAATTTCATGTGGCAAATCAGTGTTTCTTCAACATTGTTTGGCATTTCGGTGACCGTGTACAGACTCTTACTTCCTCTTTTGTATTAAGTGTTAGTAGTTAACTTCATCAGTGTAAATGAGTGTATAGACATAGAAATTAATACAGATGTATTATTGCTAATAATGTAAAAGAATATCTAGACTAAGTGAACTGTGAACTGCTGCAAACTCTCATAAGGAGAAGCACCCTTATATTTGCTGCACTCAGTAATAAAAAAGAAGGTCTATATGTAGAAATATCCAGAGTAGATATTTCAAGCAGATGTACCCAGAAACTGAAAAAAGAGAGATATTTCAACACAGAGGCATCTTGACTCACATACTCACGAGGATCATGACCTCAATTTTCAGTGTCTGCCACTAGGAAAGCACAGGTGCACTCAAGGAGAGAAAGCTAGCTAGCTAGCCAGCTATTGAGTTTGTGTACCCCTGAGGGCAAAAACATGTCCACCGAGCAAACCTTTTATGTTTCTCTCAACAAACGGTTCACTCAGGGGTAGCGAGGGACTGTTGGTGATGGCGAAAATGTATTCCGCTCCACATTCAAACTTTGATTGAGCCTGACAGGGAATCCTTAACTGACTACAGCATATGGACAGACTTGGGGCTTTTTCATTCAGAGAGGGTTCACATAGTTTTTTAAATGTTGTCTGCCTTTGTGGAGTTACTTGGTCGTGCACAACTTTTACTAACTAGGAGAGCAGACGCGTGTTCTTTCTCTGTGCAGCCCTCTGAGCTCTTGTGTATCAGGATTTGGGACACAAAGTGAACCCAGCTCCTTTGTGGTAATCCCAATTGTGTGTTTTCGTGTGCGTGTACATGTCCTTGCAATTATGCATCCAGAACAGGATTGCACGCTCACCGGATTGAGATTAAGAATGGCAAATGTCTGTCTGATTACACTCTGCAAGGCTACAGAGGCCCTGTGAGCTAAATCTGAGTTAAAAAAAAAAAAAAACACAAAAAAAACATCTGTCTCACTAAAATGTAGCCCTACTCACCAGTGTGTTTATGTGTAAAAATAGAACGCCCATCGCTTAATTCCCCACTTAGCCTCAAAAAGCAATCTTCTCCTGAAACATTAATAGCTTGTTGACATCTTGCAGTGAGCCACAGTCAATCAGGTGGAGTGTGTAAATAAGGCTTCATTCTTCATATTGATTTTTCCTCCAGGTTTTGACATCAGAGGAAATCATGGAGCTCATTGCTGTGTGTTCTCGCAAATACCGGCGGCTATTACAGCCTTTACTTCTGTTTCCATCCACTTTCTCTAATAAACATCATGAGCCCACACTCATCACTGCGCACAGACGTGGTTTGGATTTTTGCCTCATTGACTGTGGAGTAAAAAAAAAAAAATCCATTTATCATTAAGCACCTGTATCACTCAGAGTAGCCTGGTCTAGCATTATTAGAGGATATTGATTTTACTTACTTGTAAATTCCTCTGCCTCTTTATAGTAATATGTTTCTCTGGATTATGTTCATTACTCATTTTGTTGGCCAGTTAGTGTTCACGCTACATTGCATCTTCCAGACGTGAATAAACAGAGAATAGCACATTTAAAAAACACTGAAGAGTTCTTTCACACATAAATCAGTGGTTTCAAACCTTTTTGGCTTTTGAAGGCATTTTTTATCCTGTTAATTTTCTCAACATAATGTTGGGCAATACAGCCAAAATCTTCCACATGTTATATGTAATATTATATCATGGTAACAGTATATGTCATAATTGTTCTGTAAATTCAATCAAGACATGCTTTAAAATAACCACACCAGTCCTCATCACATAATTTAATTTCAATAATTTTCGTAGATTTAATAAAAACATGGGAAAAAGGCACTGAGCAATGAAAAAAGAACTGATCCAAAAATTAGCAAGAGATCTGTAAAAAGTACAAGAAATTCACCTGAAAATTAGTAAAAAAAAAAAAATTAAATAGAAGGTGAAAAAAATCAAATTTAAATGTGTTATGTTTAGTGTAGTTTTTTCTCTAGTTTCTGGAGGAGGATGGTTCAAACAAACCCTGGACTTTCATGCATAAGTGCAGTGTTCATATCTGATTGGGATGTTTATTTTCTACACCTTACGTTGTTACTCTTTTGCCTAATCCTAACCATCCATGCCAGCATGTGCGTTTATTGACATTCCAGCGTTGGTTGCAGCGTGCTCATGCTGCCTAAACATAAACACATGCAGGGTTATCCCACCATGTGCTTTGGTTTACATCACCGTAGCAGCATCCCAGAACATCAACAGATGCAGGAGGATACCTAGAGCTTAACATGTAGACGCAGAAGTCCAAAACAGCAATATGTGACGACTTAAGGTGAGAACCTGAATGTGTAGCTCCTTTAAATTGGGATAAAAATCTCCCAAAGGAAGCCTTTCCCTGGAGGCCCCCAGTCTGGGCTGAGCCCCAAATGTTTACAGTGTCTGGCTTTTCCCCTGCTCTAAATTCAATTATGAGTAATTTCATTCCATTAAAAAAAAAAGAAATCCCCCCAAATTCTGCAAACTGCATTACAAAAGCCATCAAATGGAACATCTTACACCTCAGCTTTTTCGGGTACTTTGTGCAACATCACGACAACAGTCCAAAGTTGTGACCGGATAACTAAAAAAGAAGAGAGATTTGTTGTTTATATTTTTCATGGGGAGCTAACTGCAAGGAAAATCCATTTCTGTCACTTTCTGACAAGTCACTGGATGACAGTGAATATATTTGTCAGGGGAAGATGTAAAGTCGTTGGAAGCCACAGGAGCTCCACAACTTGGTAATGCAGGTAGAGCCGCAGTATCTGTATGCACTGCAACATCTGAATGGGGTGAATGAACTGTAGTACACCTGCTCGGTCTCTTCTTATTGTGCTATACTCTAAAAGACACCTGTCAGTGACATCATCAGGGAGTACAAACATAATTAAGTAATCAAGCAGACGCATTACATATGTAAATGACATTAATTGCAGATATGGGTTTGAAATATTCATTCAAATTAGTCACATCATTTAGGCAGGGATCTCTTCCCAGCGAGTGTAATCATTGAACTAATTAGGTCAGTCAATGCAAGTTGAAACAATTTGAAAAGCAATTTCAGTTTCCAATTAATTCTTGAAGAAGAGAATGAAAGTGATATAGGATGCAAATGTGTGCAGCAATACAATAAAAAAAAACACACATAAGCTTCCTGACAGAAACATTCTGTAAGACTGTGAGAAATTTCAATGTAAACCTCAGCAGTTATTATTTTTCAAGATTCAGCATGCGTGTTTGTGCCAAGGTGACACTGGATGGATGGATTTTTGATGTGTTTCAGAGAAAGTATTCATTGCTGCATATTGTCAGATGAGAGTCAAACACTTTTTCACATTTCTGATACAAAACAAACCTCTTAGGACGATTCATAACTACCTGAGGAGTGCGTAGCTTGTTCAGGAACACATAAAACAAGAAGACCTGATGCACCCAGTTAAAACTTTCATGATACTAGATACAGTTTGATATAATCATAACAGATATTGTTAGACACAATGATAATTCATGTCAGAGATAAAAGAAAAATCATGAGGGAAGCTTATTTTTTTTCACTGTTTTTAGACCTTGATAATGCTCATTCATAAAAAATTCATAGCAAACAGGATTTAGAGGTAAAAGTAAAATGAAGATTCTTCATAATAACTTTACATACAGTATGCATAGGGATGTGTAATATTGGAATTATTAGCAATATCCAATATGCTAATGTTTTCCAACTCATTTTGGTCAATGATGCACATATTTCTTTCTGCCTAATTGTTGAGATATATTGTCTTTATATGTATAAAGACACAGATGGAGCCTTTGTCCGCGCTCTGCATTCATTTCATCCATATTTGTGCACCTTTAATGAAAGTTTAAAGTTACAAACAAAATTGGGCAGAAATACCTGAGATTGTGGAGGCAATTTAGTGAAATTCGAGCAAGATACGACCATAGGGGACTACGTAGACATTTAAACAATGGCAAAACAGAACAGTAATGCCTACCTAAAACATACAATATCCATCTAAGTGGACACTGTATTGAGTGTTTCAACGCAAAGTTTTGTTTCAGTCGGACTGTGTAACAGCTGCTAACAGTTGTTTCTGACCCAAACAGATGACCGGTGGCGGATGAGAAATGTAGTGCCAAAGAAAAAGCTGTGTGACAGCGAGGTAAAGCAGCAAAAAAAACTCTAAATGTAGCATCCACTTGATACTGATCTTTTAGGTAAGCATATTTTAAAAGTGGCTAAAATACGTTTTGATATCACCCTCTGTGCGCCCTGTCTGTCTCTGCAAACTGGGAGCACACCAACCGTCGGCTTCTGTATGTAATACGTTGACTATACATAAGTATCTCATGCAGCCCCAGTTCAAAAAACTCAAACTATCCCTTTAAGCCACTTGTATAAAGACCTTTGATGTCATTTTGGGGAAGGACAGTCGCACAAATACAGATATTTTATGTGACAGTTAAATTCTTAGAAGATGTTGTCTGTCTTTCTTTTGCCACATCACCCAGAGCAGATTCACAACAGCCCACTAGTGCCTTGATGAGACATAGAGAGACATGCCCTCAGTGCTTTCTTACCCTTGGTTCCTTCACCTTCTCCCACACATTGCCTCCATTCTCACTTTCCACCTTCCTGCAGCGCTGCCTGTCTCTCTGTCCTTACAGATCCCAGCAGAAGCCTCCAGAAAGACAGATGCTTTGTCCATTCATTCAGTAATTACATTTCACTGCCAGGTCTTTGCAGGCTGATTATTTAGCTGTCTGTCTCTCTCTCTTTATCTATTGGCAAGCCACTTCTTCCGTGTTAGCTCTGATTTGGGCACATTTACAGATAAGACTCACATCCAGTAACATCATCCTGACTGCGTGAGACAATGAGAAGAGTTGAAAGGGATTGACCTGCCAGATTTCGGTTTATTTTAGCTCCCATTCATGGAGGAAAAAAAACAATAATCGCTTTATCACAAATCCAAAGTGTTTAACTGCATTGGACATAATAAATTTATTAGAGTGACACAGTATGGAGGGAATCTAAACAGTAACATATGGAGGATGCTTGTGGTTAAGCCAAAGCAATTAATCAATTTATGTAGCCTATACAACCACAACACAGCATGTTTACTGCAAAAACATAAAGTTAGTTCTGAGAAAAATAGGAACAAATGCCTGTAGGTGTTATGTCTCGCCTTTCTCTCTCTTTTTCTCACTTTTTTGTGTTTGAATTGCCAGCTGTTATTGCAGATGCAGCAATTTAACTTAATGCAAGTACACAAGAAAGCGACAAAAGTCTCTTCTGTCGCATCTGAGCAGATTTTCCCGTTTTCTGTGGAGAACTTGGTCTCACCACACTTTGATTTTAACACAGTTTTGCCAAGATCAGCCTTCATTTGAGACAGTTTGCATGCAGTGGCACACAGGAGAGCAGAGACATGCTGCAGGAGGGTTGAAAGTGGCTTGAGATTCTATTAAAGCAAGGTGTAGTTACAAATTGTAGGTGATGTTGCTGTAATTCACAACAATGCATGGTCTTATTAGCAGAAGACTCCACTGACTCTTTTATTCATATCCTAGCATTAAACATCCATTTGCACATGCAATAAATAACAGCTACATTATATCAGACAGCTCTGCATTTAAGCGATAGTTTAATTTTTTGAAGTGGGTTTGTATTGGGCGCTTATACATAGTAAGTATAAGCAACAGATGTCAGTCAGTATGCACCCAATTTGGAGAAGCAGGCTGGAGTCTGACACAGAAACTAAGTAATGTACTGCTGTGGATGGGGCCAGCAAAAAAAACTTTTTTGGCCACCTAAAAAGAAACAATATTAGTTTAAAGCCTAGTAAACACTGCGGGCTATCCCAGACACTTTCACCACTACAGCAGCGTAGATGGATGATGAACATTAATGAGTGTTTTGTTTTTGCATATTCATATCGATGGACATACGTCATAGCTGGAGGTTCAGTCAGCGTTGTCATCATGCAGTCTGCATACATCAAACAGGATGTTGTACCCAAGTTTATTAGATCCATGTCACAATAACACAAATTGACTCACTGATCGAAGCTGTGGCAGACCAGCAAGTTCCATGTTCAGTGAGCTAAAATTACCATTTTTATCAATGGAGTTTGGAGGTTTTGACAAAAACAGAGATGGGGAATTTAGGCCAAGAATGGCTTCCACGTTAAAACAGGCTGTCTGACAGAAAGATAAAGCTGTGAAAATACTGTCAGTATAGCGAACACCTAATCTGAAATGGATTTTTATAAAGGAGACTTTTTTACTTGGCTAAAATACATTTTGTTAATGACTCCATCCACAGCACTTACTAAGCTTCTGTGTCAGACTCCAGCCTGCTTCTCCAAACTGGATGCACGTGAAGTAACATCTACTGTATGTAATACACTGACTATGAATGAGTACCTTATACAACCCAAAAATCTGAAATACCCCTTTAACCTGTCTTACTGCTGTGGTAATAATGAAAAGCAGTGGGATTCAGCAGAGACCTTGAAACGCCACATATATTTAGGAAAAGGCTAAATAAGTTAAACAGTCTAGATATATTTACAGTCAGTTGTGTTGCCATAGTTTTATTGCTTTCCTCACGTCCTTTCTGCTGCAATTAGTGGCGTCTAATATGTTCTGGCTCGCACGTGTCTCCAGCTCAGCCACTTGGCGTAAAGTGCATGAGTGGGAGGAAGAGGAGAAGGTCACTTTAATAATATTTGTACTGACTACAGCCTGTTGTCAAAAAGTGCAAAAAAAAAGGAAAAAGCTCCAAACTCAATGACTCTGACTGAGTTGTTTTAATCAATTTCAATTCAGAGGCACGACTGGAAGTCTGCACGCTGGCAGCTGATGGAAGGCCGTTGCTTGTGCTTTGGCTAAGGAGCAGAAAGTGTGACCATGAGGGCTGCCTTGGTGCAGTCTGCACTACAGTACAATACAGTACAATGTGGAAGAAAAGCATTCTTGTTCCTCTTAACTCAAGGCAAAAATATTTGATCCAAATGGCTGTAATACTTCATGTAAGTGAACAGGGTTTCAGACTGAGCCTGTTTTAAGTGCTGCTCCACAGCATTTTCCTCTCCTAGAGCTTTACAGTAAAGGCATAGTTTAAAAAATTGGAAAAGTGGTATTCTTGCTGTACAATATATTGCTTCTCTTTTATTGTAATTGCGATGCCAACTTAAACACATCACTAAAAGATTGCAATCTTGTACTATGGTGATTTTTTGAGCAACCATTGTGTGTGAACAAACAAAAAACTAAACAAAAACCAGGTGTGAAAAAAACTATTTAATTTCTAAAATAAAAATTAATGGATCTGATTCACTGACTGTAGCACAGTTTTGCAAACAGCCTGTTACTCAAGCTCCAATGCCCTTAAATATGAGTATCTTTGGGCCATATTAAAATGTAAACGGGTAAGTTGTATAAAAATTCACCTCCTGTACAATTGTCACGAATGTTCAAATTAGCTATAGAGATAAAACTGTTTTTTGCACGGTCTTGTCTGTAAACATGCTTATCTCTGCTGAAAAGGGGTTGACCGAGTTTCGCAGCCAGCCTCAAGTGGCCATTAGAGGAACTGCAGTTTTTGGCACTTCTGTGTTGGCTTTACTTTTTCAGCCCTGGAGGTTGCAGGTTGGCAGTTTGTTGTACTACTCAAATCAGCAGAATTGCAGAACTGAAAACACTTTAATATATGATTATTCATCAAATAATATCATCTCATATCATCACATATTTTCCTCATATCATACAGCCCTAATTTATAAGATAAGATCGACACCATGCTCTCATTTGTACACTAAATTTGGAGCTTCTTGGTTAGCTTAGCATAAGGACTGAAAAACAATAGGAATACACCCTGTGTCTGTCTAAAGGTGAGAAAAACAGCTTCCTCTCTGTAACTTTTCAGCAGTGCTGGGCCAGCTGCATCCCCCTGTTTTAAACCTTGGTGTTAACCTAAGTGAGCTGTCATTGTTATTAGTATATAGTGCATTTTCCAAGTGTCAAACTGCTCCTTTAACCCTGCAGAGGAAGATGATAAGAAAAGGTTTGAAGCACAACTCTATATTAAAAATAAATCATAATTTCCTGACATGTTTGGAGAGCAAGTTTCCGCTTGCTGTGAAAAGCAGTGAAGTGAAACAACAGTAATGCAAATGAGACAGTAGGGGGGAAAGGTTGAAAAAGGGATTCTTCTCTGATTTTCTTTTGTGACCAATTCCATTATGATGTGGTCATAAAAATGAGCTGAAAGGCCCTCAAACGTGGGGGGATTTTAAGGCAGGAGAGCACTGTGAAGGAATAATTCAGATCAACTTGAGGGTCATTACTTTTTCTGAGTGGTGTGTGGAAACTAAATAGACAGTCATTTTACCCAGGGCAGTGTTATATAGCCACAAGCAGGTCCAAAAATATGCCAGAGGGGTCGCTGGGATCGCTGCTGCATTCCAGATTTCAGCCACAAACACTGAAATGAAGGAAAATAAATCTGTTTTATTTGGACTTCATGCCATAGCATGTTTTTTTCTCTTTCTTTTCCCTTAATATGCTATATACTGTGATTTATGTTTGTTACTAGTCGACCACCACATAACCATAAGATAACAAGTCAACAGGGTATTGTATGTTAATATTTGGGGTTAAGTATAAAATAATTTTATATAATTTGATTTGTCTTGTAGACAAACAGTTTTTCTACACTACATCCACATGGCTTTGCCCCTAAAGTGGAAGTTTGTCACTTCCAAGGAATTTTATGGATCAAAACAGCAACTTCAAAACTGCCCTGGCAAAAATATGGTATTTCTCAGTGTCTGCACTATTAATTAGCTCCAGTTACCACAAATCTCTCACCAAATTAAATGACCCCAACTCTTGCACTAGATGACGTTTTCATATTTGAAATTCGGATAAACTGATTAAATCAAACATTTATTTTTCAGATATTTTTTTTTTTTTACAGGGACCTTATCATGTGCTATTCAGAATTTAGAATTTATTAATTTATTAAATTGTTCAGATAGGCCATTATTTATCTTAAAATAGTAAACTTTTTCAGAACATGTAATTTCAACTGTTGTCAATTGGAGGTAATGCAGCACCCTCAGCACCCACCCAACAGTTGACTAAATAAGACTACAGAACACGCCGCGCCAAACAAGGCTTTACAGTCTCATAGTGGTGGCAACGCAACTGCAGTGTAGTTCGTTCATAGCCCTAGTGTATATATACGTGTATATATACCCACAGTGTAGTTGTTAATTAGCTTTTTACTTCTGGTGATCACATTTAGGCTAAGTATTATAAACATTTGTTTACCACAGATCTGATTTTCTGCAATGATCTAAATCCCATGGAAAAGTCCCATAGGCTTTTGGGCGAGGGAACCAGGGCGATGTTAGCTTTCGGGTTGGCCTACAGTAAAAACGTCATCCCTGGGGCACTCTATGTCTATGCTTTATGTAAATTTTATTTCCCACCTTGAAAGTCTTAAACTCTGTTTCTCAGACTTTCTAACACTTTGTTATGTTGCAGCCCTAAAAGTGGTCAAACTTTGAGTTGAGAAATGCTTAAATCACTTTATAGAGCACCAATTACATCTAAAAAAAAAAAAAAAACAAACTAAAAAATGCAGCTATTACTGAGGACATGACTCCACTGTCCTCAATACAGTACAGCCCCACTCACACCCACTTGTGCTTACAGTTGGTTCCCCCATGAAATGGATTATTTGATTAGACTATGAGTCAGCGTGCTGCACAAATGTGCATATATTAGGATAAAGTGTGGAACATTGTGTAGCCTGTACACTACACGGGGTAGAGTCCTAATTCTGCTTTGTTTTATGATAGCCAGTCTACAAGACTTAACTGCAGCAGCACACAACTACACAATATTTGTCAGGATAACCAATATAATACAGATGTCACATTAAGAGAGCATAATAGTGAAAAAAGTCTTAAATTCATTGTTCAAACCAGAGTTATTGCAGTTAAATGACACTTTTTGTATTATTATTTATAACTTTAACTTGCTGTAGACACACTTAAAGTCTCCTTGTATTATGCAGAGATGCATATTTTACTGTTCTGATCAGAGATGGCAGTTCTGCAGCCCACATTTGTAACTAAATTTCCCCAACACACCATCTCTGCGGTAAAAATGCAAAACATTTTCAAGCCGTGCTGAATCACACCATCTCATATGGGAAATCAGCACATTAAAAGCAACAGAAATACTCCATGTAAACTCTCAAGATGCTTTTCCATGGCCTTGTTGTGCTTTCAAGTCTCTTCTCCCGCTTTGGATCTCTGCCAGTGTCATAGTAATGTGTCAGGATGTGTCAGCGTCTCATCCAGGCAACACTTTTCAGAGGATTCTGTTAAGGGCTCCCTGTTTGTGCAGGACAGGCGGAGAGTGTTTATTTTTAGACAGCCCGCTGCTGATTGTATTTTGAGTGATTTAATAAGTGTCGAGAAATGTGGAGAAACTTTGCCGGGTTTCAGACATCACCCCGGAAAGGTCAGCAGAAATTAGCAGAGTAGGAGTGAAACTTAACCTTTCCCTCGGTTGACTGACAGAAAGACAGAAGTGGCTTGATTGCAGCCATTGTGTACTCTTGTCTGTGATGATAATTACACATCCTGTTGTTTGCCCAGCTCCATAAATATTTCATGAGCTCCCATCATGGATTTAAAAAGACGAGAAAATTTTAACCATCCTATAGCAGAAAATGACTGCAATATATGAGCTAGAGGGGTTTTGCTGGTGGTTTTACAATACTAATGACTCCTTCTGGGGCCCACATTTGTGGCTCTCTGCCCTGACTCCTGCCCGTCTTGGAAACCTCTGTAGCTTCTGTTAGATGTAGTTTGTTGCACAAAGAGCCTGTAAAAAGTTAAATTTGAATTGAGTTCTCTTTTGAGAACTTCTCCAAATGATTTCTAATGTAAATCAAATCTCCAGATAAACTTGAATGTCAGTTGGTGAAGGAATAGTTTAGCATTTTGGGAATAAGGCTTATACTTTCTTGGCGAGAGTTAGATGAGAAGTTCAACACTGTTACTGTGTCTGTGAGTGTCAACTATTGAGGTAAGATTGTGATGATCTTATATCGCATAGCATAAACACTGACGGCAGGGGAAAACAGCTAGCATGATTCAATCCAAATAAAAAGGAGTGTGGGAGCCGCATTCACGTATGCACACTTGCTCAAGACCAACGCAGCTCGCAGAAGTCTCCTCCCAACACAGAGACAGACTTCTGGATTTAGCAGCAAGCACAAGTCACTTGTCAGATTTAAAATCACTGTGTGAGGGAGGTTTCCAGGTAGCATGTAAACACTGGTGTGCAGATACCGCAAGCTCTTGGTCTCAAGCAACCATGCATATGTGAAGTTTTGCGTTTTGTTATGTGACTTTTTTACATTTGGATTCTGGTCACCATTTGCTTCACACTTTTACCCCGTGAAATTCCGGCAGTGTTTTGTGGACTATGAAACTTCACCGACTTTCCATCAGCATGACGGTGAGTAGATGATGACTAAATTTTCAATTTTGGGTGAACTATCCCTATGACAGCTCTAAGGTGACAAACTGTGAACAGAGGAGGACTTTAAAGAGGTTTAAGAGTTTCTGAAGCAGAAGAAAAAATGGAAGAAAGACAAAGAGGTCACAGAAATACTCTCCAAATGCTGGATGACAGTGAGTTGTTAAAAACACAGCAGATTAAGTGTAGGGATAATGTTTATGATCGATCTTATTAGACACCACCAGGAATAAAGTGAGTACAACACTGACATATTTTTAATTGGAAAAACGCAACAGTGCAGTAGAGTAATCACAAACACGGTCTCATATTGTGACACTTTTCATTTTATTTCCACTGGATGTCCTCAGAAAGGGGCATGTCTGTAACAACCAATCAGATCTCTTAAAAGAATGCATCACACCGATCAACAGGGTCAACCACACCTTTAAGTATAAAACTTCCCCTGACTTTCTATCAGTGTGAGGGTGGGTAGATAATGACTGAATTTTCATTTTTGAGTGAACTATCCCTTTAAGGGCTAAGCTGCTTTATGAATAACTTTAATCTTTACCAGGACCTAGTCTTGACTTGGTGACTTGAAAATGTCACAATTCTAACCATTTTTACCTAGAATTGCATCACTAGGGGCAACTATTTGCACTAGGAAGCTTTGTGAATACGGTCTCTGATATGTCCAGTCTTTTCTGGTCACCTGACTATTTCATTCAACTCCTCAACTGTCCTTCACTTTACCTGATCAGCCCTGCAGCTGCCTGATCCTCCCCCCTCTCACTCATCACTTCATTTCCACTGGTATTCCCTGAGTCTGTTTAGACCTGGTTCTAGCACGCATTTCAGTGATCTGAGTGGAAGTGGACAGCCAAGACACATCACCACTCATACCTGTGCCCATCATGTATCTCCAGCTTGTGTTGAGATTTCGTTACTTCCCTGCTCACAGTTATTATGTCCAAACTGTTGACGACTATTTTGGAACAATGCTCAGGGGGTGGAGATGATAAAAACCCTTGACCACAGAGGAGTAATTTGTCCCAGGAATAAAGTTAGATGTTAGTGTGTGTTCGTGTTTTTTGGTCCAGTGGAAAAGGGGCTCTCGTGGTGAAGGCAGGGATATCTTTGATCCATTGACAGATTCTGGCTAGCTGCCCCCCCAAGCATGCGCTTGTTCAGCATCATGATTTATTGGTCAGACTAACTTTTCAACCTCTTTCTTTAACACCACAAAGAAAACTCTAAAGTCCAAGGGCACTTTCTTGCATGTTAACATTTTAATCATTATTTGAATAACAATCCTTTGAAGGAAGTCTGAAGCTTCCAAATTGACATTGAAAAACCATGCAAAATATTTTCAATGTTGCCAGTGATAGGAAAAATATAAGCTGTGGAAAATCTGTATCGCAACAATTGAATACACATGAAGAGAACGTCATGCAGCCTTAATTGTCAAAATAACCCATATTTCCATAGCATTATAATGTACTCTGAAAACGTGTTGTGTTGCTGTATCATCATCATATGTGAAAACAGGACAACTGCAGTACTTACTGAAACCCTGAACTGCAGAACGATATTAGCAGCATCAGTTTCTGCCTGCTCTTTATTGTTCAAAGAGAATTCTTTACGCTGGCAAGGAGAGGTTTGTGTCTACTATATACACTGCATAGTAAACATGACCCAGCGGCACAAACCAGAATACTTCAGCACTCATATTGATCACCAGCAGAGGGATAAAGAGTGGAGCATCTGGAGACACAGTTGGGTTTTGATGAACATACCCCCTTCGGACACTCGCTGGTAGATTCAGTCGAACATTAAGATTCACTCCCTTTCTGAAGTACTGTACAGAACAATAGGGGCATCTTTTAAAAACATCCCTAGGAAGTGCTTGTTTTATTCATCCATTTTAAATTAAAACCACTAAAACTGCTTTTGAAACTGCTAGAAAAATAATATCAGTTATAGCAACATTGTTTCTGACTGAAGAAAACCTGGGAGAGTGCCAATTCCTCAAAGACACAGACGAGGGTTACAGAGAAGTGAAGACTCTTTTGGGGCATAGCGTCCCATATGCTTGATATAAAATAACAAGTATGAGCCTAAGTGTTTCCAATGACTTAGCCAATTGTTTTCTATCCATATTCTGTCCTTGTAAGTGAGGTAAGGAAGTTTAATTTGCACTAATTTAAGAAAAAATGAATATAAATTGCTGTTTCTCAAAAACTGTATATTTCCCCAACTTGGGACCAAATTACATACAATCTCTATATTTCTATTGCCATTGTACATTTCTACAAACCAAATAAGTGGCATTTTTACGTATTATGTAGCGGGTACATTAAACTTTATTTTATTAACATGAGGTAAGGTTTAGGAACAAAAGCCAGTTGGTTATTGTTAGGAAAGATCATGTTTGGGCTTTTAAAAAAAATGTTTTGTAGCACAATCACGGCTGAAGAAGCCATCAATATCTCGGTAACAAAACAACAACTTTTTGTGTAATCATCTCCGTTGCCAGCAACGGCAGCAATCCTTAAAAAATACAAAATAGACACTGCCTAGTGTTCCGACGGCCCAAATATCCGAAGCCCTGTTAGCCCACAGAACGTCCCATTGGACGAAAAGCTATTTTTTCGGACAGCCCATTGTCTAAAACATCTATTGCTCCAAAGTCCCGTTTCTCTAAAAATGCACACGTCCTGCAGTTAGACTATTCAATTCCAGGAAAAACATTTGCATTGTACACTTATGTAAACCAGGGATATGTTACATTAGTCAACAACACTTGATTATGGTTAGAAAAAGACTGTGTTTTGGTTTAAAACACCCATGTTGGGTGCACAAACAAAAACACGAAACGCCGCTGGGAAACTCTGCAAATGGTCTGTAAAAACACATGGGATCGGTAGCAGAAATACCGCAAAGGGAAGTTAAAAAACCAGGATCAGTGGCTGAGATGCCGGTGGGAAATCCTGCGAAGGGTCCGTAAAACACTCAGGATCAGTGGCTCATGCAGCGCTAGCAAGCTGAAATTAACTGCAAGGAGTGTGTGTTCTGAGTAAGGACTTTTGGTAAAACAGAAATGTGCTTTCGATCCACTGTGACATTTTTCAGACTAATGAGTCTCTGGAATTTTGGGCCATTGGAGCAATGCAATGACACCAAAAAGCCAACCTGTTTTGTTGTTTATTGGTCTCTAACGTTGGTCTGCAGCTCAGTAGGCTTCTCGCTGTGGTCTAACACCATCCAACTCCAAGTGACATGTAAACTACATCACTTTTAAAATGTTGATATGATGCGTATGAAATGTACAAATGTAACATAGTATTTGTAGTTTGCTGAAGTGTGCGATTAAGCATTTCATTTTCTTCCGGCCACTGGGCTGGTGCTTTTCCTTGAATACTCAAATAAGTAATATTTTCACATTTGTTTTCACACAATGTGACCTTATTCCACTATATCTAAGCTATATATTCTTTCAGTATCAGTGTTTATATGTGAAACTACACACAATCCAAGAATTTGCTCATTTTTTTTACATGATGAAACCTAAATGTGCCCATTCCTGGTTTTTAGATACACTAGACTTGATGTTTTATGAAACATAGAGTAACTTCTTTCTTTATGTTCCTGTATTGATTATTATGGTCTTAGACATGACTGCAAAGACTGAGCTTTTCCAACATTTGAAGATAAACACATTTGGTTTGGATTTGCTCAAGAGAAGAAGAATCTTGACACTGAGGTGTTTAGAAAGCCCACACACAGATACCTCAGAGACTCTCACCATCCTGTTTGGGTGTAATCCAAACCTTCCATTTTGAGATACCATTAACAGCATGAGCTAAAACCAAGAACAGACGCACAGACAACAAGAGCTGAAAGCAGTTAACGACATGGGTCACAAACAAGGTCAGCAGAGAGAAAAAACAGACCAAAAATACATGTGAATATCACACAAAAGCAAATAGTTTTTCCCTTTTTCCTATCCCTAATTGGCTGGAGTTTTCACAAAATGTTTAAGGTAAGTTAGGAAAGTGAGGTAGTTCACAAATAGAGACAATAAAGGCTGCATAACTTAACGCCAGCAAAGCAATATTGTCTGTGCTGTGAATATTTGTATGCTGCAGAAAGAAGTGAAATGAATCACATCTAGACTCAGTGGATCATTTAAAGGATAAAAAACACACTTTCAAGGACTACGATGAAAACTTTTCTAGAGAAAGTGCTAAAGAGCCATATACCTTTCTGTATGTCAGGCTGGAGGCTGAATGGGTGCTGCAACAATAGTCTCCTTATAACAACTCCGTTACAACTCTAACAACTGCCATAAAATCAATACCTTGGCATTTTTCCCACTCACCCACTTTCCTACTCTGTGGAATTTGGGACACGACCTGGAAACGTGACATCACACGCAGAGGGTGACGGATGTGAGCAGGTGTCCTCCACCACGTCCTCATCTAGCTGCAGTCATGGGTTTTCCCACATGACAAGCCACGAAGAAGAAACTATTTTATTCTTCACAATTGCAACGTATCGCTGATGCTTGTTGATGCTGATGTTTTTCTGTCTGGATGACTGAGATGACTCGACACAGGCTTATTGGACTGGAAGCCTTTCCTGCAGTGATGAATAACCGGCTACTTTTTTAAAATGATTTGCCTTTTAAAACAGTAGCCTTAAACCCATGCACCCTGAACCTTGGAGATGTTTACTTAGAGATATCTGCTTGTTTAATATGTAATTCAGAGTCTTACATGCATTATGAAAAACATAAAAAAGGTTCAGATGTTGGCTTCAATCCAAATTTGAAATATTGTCATTTTAGTTTTTTTCACAGTTTCCTGAAGCTGGGTTGATCATGTAATATGGACAAAGCCAATCAAAAATTCAAAAACAGGTGTAATGTGACTTTGATGTAATCTTACTATTTCAACCCTCGTTTCCAGAGGCCTTAAATTCGACATGATTGGAGAAATACTTGTTTTTGTTATCTTCTCCAACATCTAAACTATAAGGGGGCAAAGAGGGACAATTCCACTGGGTGCAGCTGCTTGGCAGAGAAATGCAGTTGTAGTGGCGATCCTAAAGTTTCCAAAGACACATTTCAAATAAGTGTGTAAAATGATGTGCAAAACTTCTATAACATTTCTGTTTGATGGAATGGTGCAGCCATAAAAAGCACTGAGTCTTGGGTCTAAATACTTCACTCAGTGTAAACATCATATATCTCAGACATAGAGCTGGCACAAACAGATACAGAATATATATGATACTGTCAGACAGTGAGGAACAAGATGATTTATTGGGAAATAATTAAACCACTTCATCAGTTTACAGTGACATTGTTTGGGTGCTGAATTATTACATTATTGTGAACATTTAAGCTATTAAAAGTGACTATATTAAGTATCATCACTGGTAGATGGTGTTCCAGCATTGCCTTATTTGGGCACCATGTCAGATTTTCTTTAGTGTGAGAAAAAAAATGACACAGACATACATATTTCTAAACCAAAGTGGGCAAACTAAACTATTAATGGAAAAAGAAAACACTTTGCTGTTACGTTATTCATGTTGTTGCGAAAGTGACATTCAATTTCAGTTTTCATCATATTCTCTTTCATCTCCCGTCTATTACATTCAAATACACTTTCATCAATAAGCTCCCGGGTGAGTCATTAGAAGGAGGAGAAAGTCATTACATGTCTTTTGCATACTGAATAATGGAGCTGGTGCTGGTTGTATTTGTCATTAAAATGTTCATAACCAAGATGCACCATTACCAAATAGATTCAGCAGGATACTCCAGACTCACTTTGCTCGTCGCTGTGTTACATTCAGTTGTTTCCTAACTCAAACTGAGACATTTAAATTGATTGAAATGATGTTATTAGCAGCTAGGTTCGCAGACTTCCATGCCAAAATTGCAAATTGCCGCTCATACCTGATTGTTTTTGGATGACTGGTAATATCTTCTAGGATGAAAAGATTATCTGAAGCTTTGTCAGTGTCAAAAAGATGCATATTAACAACAAAACACACTTGTTTTTGACTTGTTTTGGACAAATTTGTGAATTCAAGTTTAAACTGCATTTCCCCAAGAACCAATCATGTTCTCTCCATTTCTCTTGTCCTGACAAAAAGTTGCCACTATCTCTGCTAAGCAGGAATGAAATTTCCTCATAGTCGTTGACAGAGTCAGATTTGTTGTATTCATGTGGCAGAATTTGACAAAGTGCAGTCTGCACTTCTCCCTTCTTTTTTTCTTAGCACTCATTAGACAGCATCATATTTTTGTCACAGGAGAGGAAAAATCTCCCAGCTTCAGTTTGTGTGTGCTGTCACAGCCTTTTGAAATAAGCACCGTGCTGCTGTCGTGAGTGATAGACTTGAGAATGTGTGTCATGTAGCCAAGGACTTCTGATGACTAACTTGGAAGACAGACAACAACCAAAACACTTCCAGAGCCAGTGAGCAAGGGGGGATGTGCTGCTGCAGTTCTGTGCCATTATTTAGTGTGTGTATTATTTTTCCGTGTCCGCTCAATCGGATGGGGGCGAGGGTTTGATAGTATATGATTCTGCTTCATTTGATTTTTTAAAAAATTTTTATTTATTTTGACATGTTAAAAAGAAAATAGAGAAATGATTTTACAAGCAGCAGGCAGACAAAAAATCAATAGGCCTATTTACAGACAATTAAAAACATAAAGCAAAAGAAATGGTCCAACATGTGTTTACATATTCGAAAAGGAGTTAGAAGAAGTACAAACTTATTTAACCCCCTCCCTTCTCCATAAGTCACTGAGTTTTAATTAAACAGCTTCCTTATTCATTTAAACCTATACTCTAAATATATATTTGCATACACCCACATACCACAAATCCAGTATCTACAATTTAAAGTTATTGTTTACAGCAAAACAGATGAGGTTAAACTCAGAAACTTGGTCTGCAGCCATATTTAGGTGGGTAGAGTGTATCAGGTGGCATCCACATGAATACTTGGACCCAAGATTTCCCAGCAGAACACTGCATTATAACAAGACGATCAATGATCAGTGTATGGAAAAGCATCACAGAGCCCCTTTAAGCTAAATAAACCACTTAACAATGGTCACATAACTGAAATCAGGCTGTTTTTTGTTCATGGAAAGCTGACATTAAAGAGATACATGTGTTTCACAGAACAGCAACAATAAGCTTTTAAAACAACGCTCTTGCCAGTAAACACGTTCTTTTAATAACAGTACTTTTCAGCGGAGACCACATTGTGTGTGTTTGCGAAAGCACTGCGCTGTACGTTGATTAGCGGCTATATGAGGCGGGCCAAAATCGCTGCAGTCAGATGGTGCTGCTGGTGGAGCTATAATGTGGAGGCTGAAGGAGGGGTGCAGTGCAGTAGGTATCAGCAGTGATTTAGTGTGAGAAGGAGAGGTGATGGAGAGAAAAACATCAGGCATGTCTATGCAGTGCGTCCGAGCTCCTCAGAGAGATGTGAGCCAGTAAACACTAAGCTGCCTGCAGCTCTGTCATACATATTATTTGGTTTGCTATGAAGTGAACCCAGGCTTAATCCTCTTCAATTCTGCAAGGCAGAGCAGGAAATCAGCACGCAGTGATTATCACATGACACTGTTTATAGTTTTTATTAAAGTAAATCCATAACTTTGTAACCAGGCAAATAACAGCACATGATAAGAGGGAGTTTTAGGTGATTCATTTTGCGGTGATTACAGGATTGTGTCAAAAAAAAGAGAGAATCCACAAGGGAGGCTTATTATTGTGTAATACTTGCTATTACTTCACCAGCACCGACAAATTAACAGGATTCACTCTTCCATGAAAAAGCTGTTTATCTATGTATTTTCAAACTCCCTGGGGTCGGTGTGGCAAAGCGAAAAAAATAATAAATAAAACGCCCCGTCTGTCATCTATTTCCTCATGATTCTTTGATCATTTTGTGACCTCTCTGCACCCCTCCTCCGCCCTCCTGCGCCGCGGCGGTTTATTCACATGACGATTCATCCGGCACTCTATCAGCATTAATAATGCAATCTGACAGATATTGTATAAGGCTGAGGATGAGGTGTCACTCACAGCAACAAACAAGTGAGGAAATGGATGATGTGATAAGGCTTGAGAGGGAGACAGAGAGAGGAGGATCAAAGGTTTAGCAGTTCACTTCACCTTAAGTTATTTTAGTATTTGACAGATATAGAGCCCCTAATCCTTGTGGATAAGATTTCACATGTCACCGTTTTTCACCAGATTTTTCATTATTTACAGATATTTTGGTGGAATATATTCAGAATGTTGGACATGGAGATGGATTTCATTTTGGGAATGAGAAATAGTTGTCACAGGGACAGATGACAGTCCTCTGAAAAACAGCCCCCGTGGTTTCTCCATTTTAAAGGTGGTCTGTCACCCTTAAAGCTACATTCCCCTCATAAGGACTTGTGCCATTTGACTGTTTGAGTTCATGCATCGCTCTTATGAGGATGTGAGCATTCATGCACAGCTAGTATGTCCTTGTGTGTTCTGGCTTTAAGGCTTACATGTCATCCAGTCTAGTGCTAAAAGGAAATGAAAGGTTTCAGTCATTTCAAGTGCTTGAGATCCTCTTAATGCTTCCGTGCCAGCGAGAGACGTGGCTGGAGGCGTTTTGTTTTTGGGCTGTTCGTCAGTACTTTTGTCTCATACTTAACACGTTATCTCAAGAATACCTTGAGGAATTTTTTTTCAAATTTGGCAAAAACGCTCACTGGACTCAAGGATGAACAAATTTGATTTGGATGGTCAAAGGTCAAAGTCACTGTGACCCTGCGTCCATCTCATTCTTGTGAATGTAATATGTCAAAACATTTAAAGGAATTTGTTCATATTCGGCACAAACATTCACTTGGATTCAACAATGACCTGTTTAGATTTTGACGGTCAAAGGTCAAGGTCACTGTGACCCTTCACCCATCTGATTCTTGTGAAAGCAATATCTCAAGAAGGCCTTGAGCGAGTTCATATTTGGCCCAAAAGTCCACTTGGACTTAAGAATGTGTGTCTTTGATGATGATTTTGGCAATAACTCAATGATTCATGCATCAATTATGACAAAATTTAACACAAATTTCTTAAAGGAAATAATGATGACATTTGATATCCAAGAGGTCAAAGGTCACCTTCACTGTGACATCAAAAGGTTCTGCAAAATCACTTTCCTGGCCATTACTCAAAATCATCACTCAGGAACAGAAGGCTGCAAATTGACTGGCGCACACTTAAAAAAACCACAAGGAGATAATGGCAATTATTACAGCTAAAACAGACAGGATTCTTCATTCAGATATAAATAAATGAGACAATATGATTCAAAAAGCTTTTTTAGTAACCTCTTAGCCTTATTTTGTGACAGCAATCATTCCAAGAGAGTAGGTGTCATTTTTTTCCCAAATGATTGATGTCTTATTTTGAAAAGAAACCCTTCAAATTCATATGATAATGCAGCTCTCTGAACCTCCTGCCTCTGAGCTGGTATTTTTCTAATGTCTATTTTTATTTTGTGTTTGTTTTGTCTCATGCAAGTGAAGCTTCTCGAGCTTGTGTAGTGTTATGCATAAAGCCATATGGCATGCGCGTTTTATTACTCTAAGAGGAGAAAAAGTGTCGAGGGCAGCAGACAGACTCCATAAGCTTCTTGTGCTGCACAAAAGACAGCGTGTGCTGTCAAACTGTCAAAACTTCTGCATAAGGATTGTGATCGGTCCGCCGTGTGAGGTTCTCCATCGTTTTTTTTGTCGGCCGTGTTTGTGCACAAGCGTTTGTGTTCTGTGTGAGTGCCCGCGCTTCGACATCTGTGTACGCACATGTCCTTGTATTTGTGTATTTCACGAGTGTTGAGCGTGTATGCATGTTTGAGTGTGTATATCAAATATGTCTGCTCTTTTTCGACAAACACTAGACTCTGATCCATTTTAGTGAAGTCTGCGTCTCTTATTCCGCACGTCAGTAGACCTGATAAATGGAAATATGGCAGGGCAAGAAGACGAAAAAAATACTGCTACACTTCATGAAGCACGATGACGGCTTCATTGCCCAGGGAGGCCCTTAAGGGTTCCCTTGGGCTCCAACCACCAAGTGCTTAAAAAATCTGCAACTGTGCCTTGCAATTACTGCTTGAAGTGATCTGTGGTTTGTCTAGTTTAGAATAGGCAGAATTAGCAGCAATTACCACCTGCTGCAACTGTGTTTGCACATTGTAAGAGACACACACACACACACACAAAAAAGTATCAGCCCCTTCATCAAGCTTATCTTATTGTCTCCGCAGTTCTTCTTAATTCTCAATTATTTAGCGAGGAAGTGAAAAGAGCACGGCTGTCGGCAAATATTAAGATTGTTTTAATTGCACTTTACTGTTAAACTACAAACGCTGTGCAATTAAAAGGAAAATGAAATGAGGTGGGCGTGATGAAGTGTCTATATGCAGACGGGGAGGACGGGAGCCATTTTTAATGGAGACGCCACATGCAGCCAGCCAATTAAATAAAACTGTCCAACGTTCAATTTCACTCTCGAAGACATATTATTTATTTCGTCCTGACTTTTTCTGCATGACACTTCCATACTTGCCTTGGATTTAAATTTATGCCTGTTGAGAACACGAGATATTCCCAGTATTAGCCAGTGTAGTGGCTCTTCTGGGACTTGTGGGTTATTGAGATTCAGGCCTTAAAAGCAAGGCCTGCTAAGTCTCCTTTGATTTTTGGGAACTATGCCCTTCACAACAAGGGGCTGCTTTGATATGCACATTTTAAATGGAGAGAAATCAATTGAATTGAACACCTAGCGAGCTCTGCTTTTGTCTTGCATTCCTTCATGTTCGCAAGAAAATATTTGATTTTACACAAACGTGTAGACTTCTCTGGTCTATAAAACATGGGGGGTTAAGCTTGTGCAGTGGTTGCTCTTTGGATGTAAAAAGCAAACAATAAATGTACAAACATGCACACAATGTGCTGTGTTTGACCTTCTGAGCCTACTATAGACCTGCAGTCTCTACATTATATGTAGAGATCTGTATAGTGACTCACATTCATTATCTCTGGATGGAATGAGGCTGATAACTGGAATTAAAGTTGTATAAACCTTTAAGGTCAGAGGACTTCTGAGTGCATATTGATCTTATGGAGAGACATTTCATAAGAGCTCTGTGCATGGTGAGTACTATATAACACTTAAGACTGTCTTTATATAAAATCCTTTTGAAACTTGTAAAGACCATATTTTCGCAGTAATCTCCATTCTATGCATTTTCATGCAGTTGTTACCTGTATACAATTATCTCTCCATATGTAGTTTCAGAGTTATTATGACAAGTTGGCCCATTTCAGCACAGGATTCAAAATGTACATCTGTTGTGAATACCTCCATGTAGTTTCCTGTGAATTTTAAAATGAATCGCTCGCATACAGCAGGGCTCCAATGTCCAGTGTTGGTAAGGCTACTTTTTTTACACACACACACACACACACACACATATGTATAGATATATATAAATTATGAATAAATAGAAAGAATTTTTTAAAAAACCCACAACAATAGGTCAGACAAACAGATGAATGATTATTGAAAAAAAACCTGAAGTAATTTGATGGTGACTTATTTCAGCTATTTTTTTCAAAGGATGAATCTGATGTCAATTATTTGAGGATTATTAATTGAATAGGTGCAGAAAGAGAAACTATAAAAGTTGTTTAGTGTACAAAAGGTTTTTCTCTCAAGGCGTAACATTTTTCTGTGAATAATTTCTTGATATTGCGACGCACAAGGCAGCAAAGAGGTTAGACAGATCTACTGTAAGATCCACAGTGACTGGGATAAACCTCACCAATAATTCCCCAATTTACTTTAATGTGTCGCTGCAACCTCTAATGACGTATTCATTTGAGTGATTGGTTCTCTGGCAGTTGTAATTACCACATCTTCAGCCAGGGGCTTTGTATTTCACACAGGCGAGGGACAGACTTTGTCTCAATTAGTTTTCGGTTTTATCTCCTCTTCCCTTTCTCTACACCTCACACCTCAGTGGCGCTGACAAGGATGTTTGTACCTGCTATACACAGCGGCACTATCAGTTCAATCCTTGCCGTGACTTTGAAGATTAGTCACCGAACCATGAAGAAGCTTTTGAAGTGTTGGGGATTCTTTGAAGTTTGCGGTGCGAGGTTTTTTTTCTTCCTTGTCAATGCGTTACACAAAGTTTCTGCTACCTTTGAACATTTAGCCTGGCAATGAGAGGAGGGAGCAGTCACAGGCATAAACACAACATGATGGAGATTTGTATCATCAAAGTCCATCTGAGGGGGGTTTCAAACCGATGTCTTCGGCATCCTTCAGGTCGCTCCACGCAGAGCTGTCAATGCTGTTTGCCGTGATTAACATCTTCATTGGGAATTCGCAGGAACGAACACTATAGATTCTTTCTCATATTATATTTACACATGTTCACGTTGTCATTTTTAAGTTGCTCAGCAAGTGCTCTGAGAAACCCCAGTTGTGTATCTAAGTGGTTCCCAACCTTTTTCTGTCAGGGACTCCTTTTCTCTCTTTGGCTAAAATGCATAAAGATGCAGGTCACATAAAGAGCATATTCAGTTTAAATATTCTGAATCTGAATTCATCATTTTCCGATTAACCTGCAACAGGCACATGAAGAAATAAGTTTGCAAAAAAATTATTCTTTGATAAAATCGTGTTCTTGACTGCACATTTAGCACTTTTTTTTCAGATGATCCATTCAGGCAACAGATATGCAACTCAGCTGGTTGAGTTGCCAATTTCTTTTTCTCCAGTTGTATGACCAATTGTGCATTTTGTTCATATAAAAACATTACAGACAGGAGAATATGTTAACAATGTGCATCAATGTATAAAGAAAAAAACATTTTTTAATGGCTTATTAAAATTGCAATAGTTATAAGTACCATAATTAAAACAGATAAATAAACAAAACTAAATAAATAGAGGTAATAATAAATCTAGTTACAAAATTGGTATAAAATGTTAAAGTCAGTGTATTATAAGTAGAATTATAAGTCAGTGTAAATTAAGTCTGCTGTGCTAAATGAAATCATCTATTCCTTTACATAAAGAGTAAAAGCTTTATATATAGGCCACACATGTAATTCAGACTAAAATCCATAACAATAATGATACAGAAAAACTTAAACTGTAGAATTAACCCAAATAATTAATGCAATGTTTGGAAAAAGAAGCAGTTTGGATTAATTTTGAGCAGTAAATTGCATCAGGTTATAAGGTCAACTGATATTTTCACGAACTTTATGTTCTCTGTATTACTTTTTTTTTTTAAAAAATTTCTAGCAATCATACATACTTTAAAGGCGTCTTTTCTGACAGATTTTATGTTTAGTTCTTCCGCACACTTTTATTTTTATTGTTGTTTTATTGTTTGATTCACATAAATTGATAAAATGCAGAGTTTACTAACACCCCTTTTAATCAAGAAGGCCTCTTGACCCCCCGTGAAGCTTTAGTGGGTTGCGAACCAGTGCTGTAACTCAACCATGGCCTGGCTCTGACATGTTTATTCCTGTCACGTGGGGGGGGGGGCGATGAATGACTAGAATAAACTTCTCATCCATTCAGCACTTGGCAGGCAAACCGATTATGAATAAAAATGAAATTGACATTGGAAACAGCAAAGCAGGAAAACCTGCTCATTGAAGCCTGATGGCCACATAAAAAGAGAGCCGTGGCCAAATTTTCTTGGCCAACTCCGCGTGGGTAGGCCGACTTTCCCTGGCTGCTCACCTCAATATGAAATTAATGAATTTCCAGTGACTTGATTGATTGTGTTGCTAGAGGTGTGAACGCGTGGTCGGGGCAGCTGCTCTTCACAGCAGACGTGGAGCTGCATCACCAGCAGAAATATGTACACAAACCGTAGGGGGGTGATGGGAGAGCATCTTCTTGTAAAGCAGTTTCGGCGGCAGGCGGTGCTACAGGCAAGGGCAGCTGCTGCTGGACGAGGCCTCTGCTGACACATAGGTCATGGCAAGGCTACAGATGGCCGACCAGCCCCTCTGTGCAGCACCACCAGAGAAGAGGCAGTGCCAAATGTGTCGTCCCTGTAACCTCAGACATTGACTCAGAAACAGAGCACACTTCATTCACAGTCCACAGGACGAGCAAATTGCATAAACTTTGAAAAATGTGCTTATTTTGATGACACTATACAGATAACAATCCCACTCTTCTGCATAATAATTCCATAAACGAAACCTGTGAATTTTAAGGTCATTTAAATTCCACTGAGCTGTTGCCAAGCCTTTGAAGCCAAAAAATTGCCTGTCATCCTCTTACAATACAGGCTATTGAGCACAGTGCGGCTCACAGGGGCGCCCATAAATAAGAAATATCCTTCTGCAAACTGTTAATTGTGTGAGCTGAGAACAAGATTAAATGCAATGTCCCCTGCTCCGGCGAAACACGCTACTGTTTGGCCACATGACTGTTTTTGACACTGACGCCCGTGCTGCAGTTTGTGTTTTCAGCAGTCAAACACTTTTTAAAGTGTAGATTAATGCTTCTAATGAAGAGTTGGGACTTTGTTTTAGCTCTCCTGCAGAGTAGATGTTAACAAATGCTAATTTGCCCCCATTAAAAATTTGTCCCAGCTGCAGCTGCAACTCGGAGCGCTAATGATGACACATCCAGATTTAATGAGGAGAGCAGAACGGTCAACGGCCAAATGCATTAGAGCCACCAAATCAAAGCATACCTCTACAATATTTTGGCATTTTCAAACACTTTGGTTTTTGTCATGTCATTTAGCAGTTTTTATGAGTTTCTCCATATGGAGTTTAATGTAGTTTGCAGATCAGATTGTTTGCAATGTGAATTCAGAATAGACACAGTAATCAAGAGGCAACAAGTGACAACAGTCACAACAGCACAGTCCCACATGTCTAACTGAGAGTCCTAACAGTTAACATTTAATGAAATGCTTGTGTGGTGTCTCTACAGTATGAATGACCACAGAAAGACAGTATGATCTGTCTATGATCTGTTTCAGTACTGTTGAATTTGAAGAGACTTTAATCAATATTTTCACATTAGCAATTGATCAAACGACTACTTGTGTCTGGAAGAGGTCTCTCTCATAGACTGTATATAAGAAATGGACTTGACATCATACTATTGGTGTTGGGACTCTTGTTTTGAAGCCTTGAGTTTAGCATTTTGGCCATTGTCATCTTGTTTTAATGGAGTCAGAAGTCATCCTGATTGTCAGGTTTCTATGGTGGTGATTTATCAATCACAAGGTTGCCCCGCCATTAAGCATACCATGATTTATCATCTATTTCATTCTAAACTGAGACATATTTTACAAATGAACATCATGCTATACTGAAGAAGACTTGATACCAGTGATTGAGACCATAAACGTTTTTCGCAGTAGCCCCATTAGAAAGAAATAAGGTTTATGGCATTTTGGTTTTCTGACCCACAACCTCACTGTTTTGGTTTTGGAGGCAGGTGAGAAAAGTGGCAGAAAGACAAAGTAAAGTGTAGTTAGTGATAATATGTCAGTGCTGTGTTTCCAGTTTGTTTCCATCCCTACAAATTGCCAAAAATCAGTATATGCAGGTTAAAAATAATGACAAAAACAGATAATTCAAGTGGGAATACAGCTAGTACACAGTGTGCAGAACATAATTTGAATCTTAAATTTGTCAAAGATAATTTTGTCATACTAAGTATGCAAATAGTTTCTTACACTTAGTTTTACAGCAGTGAGTTATTGCAGTCATAGTTTTAATTAAAAGTGATAGTACTTGTTACCCAACTGTTTAATGACAGTTGAGATGACGGTTTTGTTGTCGGTGTAAGACTGTTGAGGCTGTGTAACGGCTCAGTGTTGGATGTTAGCAACTGAATATATAGATTTTGATTCTGTGGGGAACACTAAATACTCATAATAGACTTTGAATCCAAGACAGCATTTTGCTTTGTGTAAAACTGCTTTTGCAAGACTTTTTGACATTACAACATGCAATGCAATTTTTTAGAACAGCTGCTGTGAAATCAGGCATTTCAGGACGCAAAAGTTAAATAAATTCCCCATAAAATTCTGAAAGGACTGTCTTATGCTGTGTTGACATCACCGGGGACAAAACAACAGCTTGACCTCCTACACCATCACAGAGTCGCCACTGAAGAGTTGCTGAAGTACTCCTTGACGTAGTTATATCATCATATCCTTGTGTGCATCTAAAAAGCACTTTAAGTAAAAATCTAAAGTTTGTATTGCTTGAAAAAATATCTATGCTTTTGGTCGATGTCTGAGCCATATTTTATTATCATATTTGGCCGTCCCACTGTATGTCGTGTGCACCACAATACACCGAAAGATAATGTAGCGTCAGTCAGTTTTGCTAAATAACACAGCACTACAGCTAGAAACAAAACATTTGATTGATGCTTTAGTCTATCATTGAAGAGCTGAGAAAAGTTGAGGCCAGCTCAACTTTTATTTGTAACGTGTCACGACTGTCACATAGTGACAAGTGTCAGGGGTCAGTTTCTAGCTTGTCACACGCTTCCAGTGAAATGGACTTGTTACCAACTGAGTTGTTGCCCACAGCCCTGCCCCAATGATATGCCTTGGCCGCTGAAAAGGTCCAGTAAATTTCCCCAAATCTCTTAACAATAAATCTATGCACATATATACACTTTCTTTCCTAGTTTGGATTACTCAGGTCATGTGTTCAGCAGCCTACAGTATTTGGGGGGTATTTTTTTCACAATGGTTGCATGCAATAAAAAGATTTTCAAGAGAGAAATTTTTTGTCATGGCACAGATTACATATCACTAAGGCAGAATTAAATACAATGTTTATTTCTGTTTCCTTAAATTATTGTAAATACATGAAATCAAATATTTTTATAATTACTTATATTTACAACAATTTTACCCCCTGATGGCTCTGAGTGTGAACACAGAATTATTGTTACAACAATTGTGCTCGTATCAATCTGTGTATAATACATTATATATCTTACAGTAGATAAACATAGTATTATATCCGTCTGCAGTCCCTTGAGAGAAAGGTACTGTACAGCTGTTACCTTAGTTTTAAAGCGTAGTGTTAATGTGAATGCAGTAAGCATGAAAGCTGAAGAAAATGGACTCTGATATTTGAATGCAGTTAGCACAGAGCTGAGAAGTCTAAAGTTTATTTACGGTTTATTCCCAGGAGAGAGTTCTTCAGTACACTCGCTCGTACGTTTCCATCTCCATTTTGTGATCCTTCATTTACACTCCAGCACGTCCCAGAGATAATCATTTGCATTCAGAACATCTGGTAAGTGCATAAGACATGAAGCATTTCTATAGTAACAGTATATTGAACAGTTAGACCCAGTGCCACCTGACCTTCAGTAAGTTTCATTCTTTGTTTTTCCACTTGCACTAAAATGAAGGATTGCAGCACTCTTCCACCGCTGCCTTGTTGTTTTTAATGTTGATGTTATCCTAAAAAAGACATACGCCTGATAAGAACATAAACACTATGCTTGTGTTTGGTAACTCAGAAACAGATGCTATTTGTCTGATTGCTCATTTTCAGAAGATGGAGATATTTTTGCTGCACTGTGGAGCAAAAGCTTTTAAATATCCCGTGGAGCTGTGCTCCATAGTGGAGAGGAAGCTTTCAAAACAATCATGCAGAGTGGGTTTTATGTCATAAAACACCCTGGTGCTATCCTTACCAATCAAATTGGATTAAGAGCAGACAGAGATTGATCTATTCTGCGCTCGACAGCTCACTGTGTTTGACCAGATTAGTTTCAACTCTGTGCAGCTGTATGCTGCCATGGAAAGAAATGAAATCTTGTCATTGCAGTTGAAGTGTTCCCCTGTCCATCACAAACAGCCGACTCCCCCCGGACAATAACAAATTCCACTCGTATATCATCTGCGTCTGCCCTGCCCCGGCACGCAGGAGGTTCTCCCACCTCATTTTCACCCATTTCCCCCACCGCAGGTGAACAAGGGCCAGCTGAGAAATGGCTCCATTTGCATCTTAGCTAATTGTATAACCGCCTCGGGCTTTCTGATAGTTAATGTATTTTCTGAGAAAAGTGTTCGAAAGGAAGAAAAAAAAAGGTTGGAGCTGCAAAGCATATAGACACTATTTGTAGTGAAATGAGGTTTGCTGCAGGTAAGAGGAGGCTGAGAGACGCTGTGGTATTGAAGTTAGGTAGAATATATGAGGCACATGTGCTTTTTTTTCCAACACCATAAATATACAGCAGACAACCAAAGTAAAAAATAATCCAAAAAAGCAGAGTGTTAAGTAATTATACCTTTATGTGTTTGAATGTAGTATGGTAATAAAATTCACTAGCAGTACAGCCCAACAAATGTAAGGAAACATCAGTTTTCATTGCATTAACAAAGTGCTCATTTAACACGGTCTAGCTCCATTTAATGCAAACTAGTGGAAATGTGAGGAGCTCTTTACATCTCAATTTTATGTTGTGACACTGCTGTTGTTATATCATTAAGAGCCCGAGTCTGTGCGGTAGCGATATCCGGGCAGCTCTGTTGAATGCGAGCGCACAAATTGGCTTTCATCGCTGTCAATCATGGCGGAAAATCCCCGTTTTGTATAATATAACAACTAATTAAAACTGTACTTACCGTAAAAACGATCACTTGAACAAACATCAGGGGGATAAGAACAACCTTCAGTGACAGAAACAATCTTTGGGAAAAATTAATTTGGCATGCACTTTAAATTTTTATTTTGGCCTTTGTCCCATTCACTAACATGCAGTGGCGGGCTTTATAAACCTATACTGCAGACAGACACTAGAGGGCGATCAAGATTGAAAAGTTACACTTGGGAACCGTCATGTTGTCCATCTTTATATACAGTCTGTGGTTAGGAAACAGTCATGTTTTGGTTTAAAATGCCCGATATTGTCGGCACAACCACCACTGGAAATGTCACAAGTTGTCTTTAAAAAACACAACTGGTCTCAAAAAGTGGGCTGATGCTTGGCAGCCATGTCGCCCTCCTGATGAGAAACTCGGCTCATATTCATGTGCTCTGAACTACACATCTGTAGAATCGTTGATGTTATGGTTTGCCCAAATGTAAAATACCAACACTGGCTTTTGGCGACTGCCTCACACCAGTATAGGTTTAAAAAGAAAAACACTTAACTCAAGAGATTTTGCTGCTGTCTTTCTCTATACAAGTGCTATTGAGAAAAAAAATCCCTCAGTTTTGACTTGTGATAGTCATAAATAGTGATGCTGCGTAAATGCCCCATTCACTGTAATTCATTTATGCTTTTACAGCTCTTCAAGCACCCTTGGCGGGGAAAATTAAAGTTGTTTTGCTTCCTTTTATAGACCCTCTCTGCTGTAGCTGTCTACTTACGGAGCTGAGTTCCAGCCCGACGCTGTGTACCTTGACTCATAAAGCCAAAGGGCAGCAACTGATTGAAAATGTGGAAGAAAATTAGGTTTATCTCTCTCTATCTTGAAGACTAAACACATTTTTCAAGTGGCAGGTAGAACCGTGGATATGACATTTAATTTCTTTAAGGCTGCAATCCTGCTCATTTTAAATTAAATTTCCCTTCAAATCAGACAAACTGGTATGACTGCAGTTTGTCTTTTTTGGGAGGCTGAATAGCCTTGCCCTCTGACCACGCATTCACAAAAGTGCACACATTCATGGCTGGTTGCACTATAGAAGAGCTCTGCAGCCTACAATACAAATAGCGGAATTGATTTACAAATAGAGGGAATTTATTTCTCGGTTGTTGCCGTTGCTTTCAGCGGCACAGAGACACATAAGACAAGATATAAATGGAAGGAATCCATGAAGCAATTATTCCCCCTCTGCAGTACATGGCAGCAACACCACTGGAAAAAAAAGGTGTATCAGGCTACCTTTCTCTGTTCTGTCTCACTGAGCAGCTTCTCCAGCCTTTCCTCAGCCCGTCAACTGCCTTGGCAACAATCAGAGCAGAGTGGCTGAGGCATGGCAAAGAGAAATGTACAGTGGTGGAGTGGTGGGAAATTACAAAAGGAATCAATTCAATGAGTTCCCTCCCTCCACGAAAAGATGTCTATAAATCAGGTAGGTGGCCAGACCCAAACAACAACCTTTTAAGAGCCTGTCTACTAAGGTGCAGAGCATTACAGAGCAAGCTACAACTCAGTAATATTGCTACTTCTCTGCTAAATTCTACCTTCCCAACACAGCTGCTCTATCAACCACATGACCTCTGTGCTTTTTCAGCTGAGCTTATTCCTTCACCTAAGATTGGTATGTTTTTCATTAAAAGCAAAGCATGCAAGGATTGTCTGTAACGCCACAAGAGCAAATTGTTTCATTTCGAACAGAGACATCCACCTTTTGAAAAATGTGACACCTACTCTGACACGACCACGCTGGCATGAAAGCGGAAAAAAGCAAAGACTTATCTGTCTTCTGCTCTTTACTGACAAAAAGGCAGCACTGTCGAAGCTGTAATCATTTTTAAAGAGCCGACTTTTGAACACTGGGGTCATCAGTTTTCCTCTAAAAGCCGTTTGTAGGAAGCGTTTCTGGGATGAAGCTCCTCTTTTGTGCTTTTTTTATTCTTATAACAAAGTCTTCGGGACAATTATTTTACCAGTTACACACACAGTGCCTATCACTTCCAGTGTTGTTTCCCAGGTTTCTCCTCCTGACGCTATCACATCATAGGATGAGATGCTTAATGGAGGTTGTAAATAAACTAAACGGCAAGGTCAGCGGGAAAACCACTGATGGAATAAATTAGTGTCCTGCTCGAAAGAAAACAACAGGGTAGACAACATGAAATATAACAGTAAGGAGTGGTAAAAGGGCTCCGTGACCGTTACTGACTCCTGATTTATCTGACGAGAGAGGCAATCTAACGCTTCTCTGCTGATTTGCCATGTTCCCCGTGACCTGTCGACGGACATCAGTATGGGGATGGGTGTCAGATTGTGGGTTTAAACTACCGTTAGACGTCCATTGGTGGAGCTCATTTGAGTTTGAACATGTATGTGTGTGTCTGAGCCACATTAATTTCCCAGTGTCTGCTGCTGATAAATGTCAGAGCCACTTGACGGATGGCGAGCAGCAGCTTATTCCCACATACGCCCACACAGAGAAACAAACACACACTGCACACAGCACTGTAAACGGTGGTGTAGCATCAGTGTACGTGATGTAATGCTACAAACATGTGCTGCCATGTGAAATAATGCTGTTATCCATGAATGAGTGGCTGAATGTCTCGCATGATCTCGTTCTCAGGAGTAATGGATGCCTCACAGAGAATCTCTCTCTCTGGAAACCACATCTCGTATTTCCTGGATGACTGGACGGTTTCCTCATCATCTCCTGTAGGTGCAGAGCGATCGACCTTAAGGTGGAATTTGGTAGATTGATTGACTGATTGATGTCTTTATTTTGAACATGTACAAAAACAGCACTTAAAAACATATGAATAACAAGGAAAAAAACAACGACAATAAATGCCTCACATAATTGTCCCTATTTACATGTATAAAAAGGAGTAGGAAGAGTTATAAAAGTATTTAATCCTACACTTTTGTTATATAATGAAATTATTCTCAAAATCCCCTAGAGACTTCATTAACTGCAAATATTGACCAACTATTTTATCTTCTTTCAGTACATCTGATATACAATAAAAAATGTACAAAATACAAATAGATTCACACACCCATATATATACAAATCGACATATTTTTACACATAGCTACATCTGAGCTACATATAAATCCATGTAAACACTCGGCGATTGTTAAAGCCCTTCCTCATCCCTGTACTTTGTGAGAATAACATCTTTATGTCTCTTTTTAAACTGGGTGATGTTTGGACATTGCTTTAGTTGCACATTCAGACTGTTCCACAGTTAACCATCATTCAGTTTGTGAATTACATCATCTTGTATTTTCGACATAATCTCATGCCCTGCTATAATTAGCCGAATAAACCCATTACAGTGCAGCTCTTCACAATAAAACGACATGTAATTGTGAAGATACTGAGGCCACACGGTGTCAAGTCGGCGAGGCTGAGCTGCGAGGATCTGCAGCTTCTTGCAATGGAAAATTGAGTTGGATAAAGGAGGGGAAAAAATGACAAAATGTGTGTGCCTGGTATTCCAACAACATCAGTGTTACCTTGGTTACTAATCCTATTTACTGAGGATTGGATCCATTATTCAGGTTCTTCGTCTCAAAGCTGAATAGTTGTTATCACTGTGTGTCAGGGACAGAGACTCAGAGGAGGCAAATATTGAATATTCAATGTTTCCTTCACAATGTTTCACAGTATTTAATGCACGAGGTGTAATCCATTTTGGAATATAAACTGTAATGAAAACCTGGATTTCTGCAGCTATAAAAATGATGTGTGTGCATAAAAAGGAAAATCAATTGGAAAAGCAAAGAGGAAAATGTGGGATAAATCTACATATCTTTTCATGTATGTTAAAGGGTAAGTGCAGATTTTTTGAAGTGGGTTTTTATGGGGTTCTCATCCATAGAGAGTATATTACACACTCTAGCTCTCAGTATACATTCCCCTAATTTGATGAAGCAAGCTGGAGTCCAACAAGGTAGCGCAGCAGTGTACTGCTGTGGAGGGGTCAACAACAAAACATATTTTAGCTGCCTAAAAAAGTCCAACCTTAAAAAAGAAAACATCAGGTTAAATGTACAATTTATGTAGAATATTTTAACTGCTTTATCTTAATGTCAGACAATGATTTCCAACTGAAAAATTAAGCCGTTACATTGCTCTTCTCAAATCAAGAATCCATAATAACAATTAATTGAGAAAAACAATAAATATGTGCATGCACAAGTAGTTTGAGTTTTGCCCTTAAGAGTCCTACTAAACTCTTTACATGTCTAAAGAAAATGAATATATTATATTTTCTAATATTATTATGCATGCATTACTACCACACAGCTTTACAAACTGTTTTCAAGATGGTTTGTGTACAATGTATCCATGACAGCGCATAGAGCCAACAAACAGATAAGAGTCCATGTGGTATAAATATTAGACGCATAGAATATTAGATGCATATTCCATATTTGCTGTATACATGCCCCAAATAATGCTCCTGAAACCCAAATAGTACTGGCTAGGGCTGTCATTGTTAACGTGTTAAGGTCCGTACGTAGCTGCCAACATTCCTGTCTTTAAGAGGCGGTACGAAGATGAGTTTTAAAGCTAGAAAGATGACACTGGTATCATATTAAACCAAATGATACCTTGACATGCTAGCTTTTAAGGAAGAAAAGCCTCAAGATATTTTAATGAAAATGGTATCTATAGTTACCCATGAGTCTCCCCTTTACAGACATGCGACTTTATGCTCGTCTCGTGCAGTTGTCTTCCATTTGATTCATAGTCAAGACAATCTGGTAAGAATTGCTCTACCTTGTCGATAGGGACTTCCAAACAGTTTTGAAATGCAAAAACATTGGGATTGAAAACGTGATTATTAATTAACTACTGAAATTCTGCAATTAATCACAATTAGATAAATTAATTGCTTGACAGCCTGGCATATCCGACATGGCAAAATCAGAAAATGCTAAATTCAGATAGTGGCCTAGTTTGGAATTTGGAATATGCTGTTTGCATGACCCCCATCAAATTCATAATATTGTTATTTTCTGATTAAAAGGGAAATATTGGTTTGCTTGTAATCATAGCTATTGACTTAACGTTATTGTACACAGCTGCTGGTCTACTGCTGCTCAATCAGTTATATTGTTTTTATTATCGTGCAACTTTAAAAAGCTTAGTTCTTAGATCTAATGTCTGTTTTTCTCAATGGAATCTGGTAGCCTTGATGAGAGCATAGAGGGGGAACTGAAGCTTTTAACTGCTCTCCTGCTGAAACGAGCTCTTAAGTTGTAAAAATAGTCTTGATATACTGTAACTGTAACTGAAATTGATTCTTTTTAGGTGGGACTTTTTTAAGTGGCTAAAATATGACTTGCTGCAGACCCTCATCCACAGCAGTTTACTTCTTAGTTTCTGTACTGTTACTCCAGCCTGCTTCTCCAACCTCAGGGTGTGCTGACTGATATCTACTGTGTGTAACACACTGATTACAGATATATATCCTGCACAACCCCACTTTGAAAAATCCAAACTTTCCCTTTAACTGTTATTAAATATAGAATTGTTCGACAGTGCATCCTTTTCTTGGGAGATATAATTTTCCTGCAGCCAATCATCTTTCATAAACACTAACATTCAGGTGATGAAAAGGTCACTCAGAAATAATTGCAGGGGAGGCCCACAAAAGCTGAGGGTAATGTGTGCTGATAACTTGACAGCACTGAAAAAAAGTCTGAATAAAACTGTAACATGAATTACAGCCTCAGCGTTGTGTGATCAGTGAAATGGCACACAAAGCATTAGGGATGCAACAATATGGGTATTGAGATAGCAAAGCTTTCCCACTGACAGCTACTGTATTTGGTTTTTCCACAAAGCGGAGGGAAACTGCTGCGACATTTACATATTGTTGCTCCTTCTAATTCTCCCACTCAGCCATCCAGTGGTAGCATTTCAACCATGCGAGAAAATGTGGCTTAGGTAAGCAGTTGACTGTCCAATGACCCTGATTACAAATGAGATGAGGTAAACCTTCAGCAACAAAAGCCTTCATCAACAAAAAGTCTCTGTTTGAATTGATTGTTATTCCAATAGCAAATTCAAGTACAAACCTTGTTTTTCATGGATTTCTCAAGTTTTCTGTATTAAATAAAAACAAATTGTGAAATAAATAATCAGATGAATAAATGTAGGGTATAAATAAGCCAACAATTTGAGAGGTTATTATATTAAAACAACTCACTGGCATTCTTATTTCAATAGAAACATAGTTCAGTTTTATTTAATTAGATAATATTTATTTAAATGCTTACTTTTCAAGGCTATTTAATTTAGTAATCATAATAATAATCATATTTTATAAAATGATGAGTCTGTTTGAAATTGCATACTAACATACTACAGTAGGTGATGTAAAATTGAGTACATAGTGCAACATAGTTTTTTAATTACGTGTACCCCAGATATTCTCGTATGTATACTAGATTATCAACAAATTCTGAGTATGAGATGTGCAATTACTGGACATATTCAACCGCCCCAAAATGCATTGCGTCTCTTCAGAGTGTCCAATGACGAACTGTGGGGCATACAGTTTAAATAATGAACCATTAAAAGAATTATGAATGATTGCATTAAGGTGTAATTAAGGTGCAGTTAATTTGCCTTGAAACAAAATTGGAAAATACTAAATTGAGTGGAAGTGCTATTTTGAATTTACATTTCTGATAAACAATTTTCATTCAGTCGTAGCTCAGACCAGTAATGTTGTGTTTAATATAGTTAAATGATAAAGATAAGAAGTATTGCTTGAATATACTTCAGTGTGAACAATCTGCTGGTGATGGCACCCGCTATCCAACTTAACAACTGAGTATGAAGTACGCAGTGTGTTAGTATTCAATATGTAAGGTCCTGTTTACACTTGATTTTAAAGTGATCTGAACACACACTGACACCCGAAACACATTGCTGTTCACACCTGTCGATCATGCATCTCCAAGGTGTCCAGCGAACCGCTTTTGTTTAGATTTTAAGTACTGCCTACATCACTTCTGCAAGCAGGTCAAAGGAACATGCGCCCAATTAATAAGTCAATCCATCACCAAACAAAAAGCCAGATTTGTTTCACACTCGCCAGCCAAGAAAACAAACAAACATGTACTAATTGAAATTGGCAGAATAAAATCATTTTCCATTTTTCAAGCGTTAGCGCACAATCACCAAAACCTGTTACATGCTTGTTGGGGACACAACACAATGGAAGATATTTGGTAAAATTCATCCCAAACTACCTTGGCTAGTGATCAGATCACAATGCGTCTTAATGGCTGTTTATGCTTTTAATTAAAGCTGAACACTTGTGAGCCAATTAAAATGAAGTGTTAACTGGGTGTGAGTATGCAATTTCGAACACAGTGAATGTAATTTTCCATGATAGAAGAGTTACCAGCCAATCACATGCTGCCAGCCTTTAAACAGGCACAACAACCCCAGCTATCTAACTGGCTAGCTCCCGTTGGCTAACTTAGAGACGCCACAGAGAAAGACTGTGTCCAGTGTTAATAGCAGCAGTTAACTGGTTAGTGCAACTTTTTCTTTTTTTTCAGAATTAGGATTTCAAAATATAGATCATCTCTGTGGTTTCTTGAGCCAACAGGAGTTAGCTTGCTAGCAGGCTGATGCCATCTAATATGAAAGAGAATGATAAAATTACACAAATAAATTTTTACCTGAAATAATTTGACAATGTAGTGTTTGATTTGTATATTTTACCATATGATTATTTATTTCATAATGACTTATTGGCTTACTTGTGGATTTAATACTGTAGTCTTTGTTGTTCCATACTTTTTAACAGAATCAGCTGGAGTTAGTCTGCCCTAAGCCTCTAAAGCTATGTCCTCCCCTCCCCCGTCTCTGTGTCCCAGGAGGGTAACTGGAGGAGAATGACTGGTAAAATCCAAACCAGCAACATAACCAACAAGAATGACCCACGCTCCCTAAACTCCAGAGTCTTTATCGGCAACCTCAACACAGCCATTGTCAAGAAGACAGACATAGAGGTCATCTTCTCCAAATATGGCAAGATAGTGGGTTGCTCTGTGCACAAAGGTTATGCCTTTGTACAATATTTGAATGAGAGGAACGCTCGGGCGGCTGTGGCTGGAGAAAATTCCCGCATCATCGCTGGACAGCCTCTTGGTGAGTCTTCTTTGCTTTCTCTTTTTTAGTGAGAATTTTCTGAATTTCTTGCATTTCATCTGCCATGAGGTGCCCACGAAGGGCCAGGGAGATACAGTCTATACGTCACATCACAAAAACTTTCCCTTAGAGATACAGACTGTTTTGTTAAGGTCTGTTCTTTGCTGGAGGAATGGATTGTCTCTCTTGGGAACACAAATTGCCTCGGGCGTCTCTCAGACTTTTGGTTTGGAGCCTCCCAAGGCTCCTAAATGCTGAATTGTCTGTGTTTATTGTTACGCTGTTTTGGAGAAAATCCCAGCTGAATCTGTTAACTGATCCACTAGTGAATGTAAGGACAGTTTGATTTTAACATTTACCAGGCAGCAACTTGCAAAAAGTATGTCAAAGTTCTTGAGACACACTATACTTAGAACAGAATATGTTAAGTGGAATGGGATGCAGCCACAAATACTGTGCAAGCATCGATTTTCTACTGTGCATGCTCTTTGTGATGGGTTGCTTTTGTGGAATTTGGCAGTGAAATGCTTTTTATAAACATTTGTTTTGCTCAATCACAATTAGTTTTGTCTGTGAGGGGCACTGTCTTGGGCCTTATCTTGTTAAACCATCTTTGTGAAGCCTGGGGATGGATTGAAAAGATTCAGTGGTGTTCATTTCCAGAAACAACTGCTTTGAAACATGAATTTAAAATAATGATGACTGGATAATACTGCATGCAGGCGAGAGACCTTTTGATAAAAGTCTCTGAAACGTGTTTGGTGATTCAACCAGGGAACCTGGGGTCCAGAGTGTAAAGAGGGCGAATATCACTGGCTGTCAGTATTTTACACAGTTAAAAAAATCAGCATGAGATGATCAAACGGAGCAGTGCATGATGGAAGTAGAGTGCAAAACTGGAATGGCTTGCTATGTGGAATACCTACACAGTTGATATGTGGCATTTTGGCTCCAAAATCACTCTCCAAAGTGATACACCAAGCTCATCCAGCAGAGATTTGGGAGTGATGATAAAAAAACTTCCCCTATGGGAAAGTAGACTCAGAATCTGCAAGGTGACCCCCGGGTGGAGGTGAAGATGTAGTGGAGTGCAACATGTTTGTTGTTTCAACTACGCAGGCAACAAAGGGTGCAATTATCACTGGGTGTCTATATATTACAGAATTTAATGTTCCCAACTGGTGGGTCATGGTCCAAAAGTGGGTCACTGATCCATTCTGAAGGGACTGCATGTTACTGGTGATTGTGTCAGGTTTGTAAAAACACACTTTAATTTGATGTACAGGGAATTTCTTGCAGAAAGTTTTTATTTTGAAGTGCCATTGTTGTTGTTTTTGCAATACGTGTTGTTAACATTTCATGAAATAAGTTTGAAAATGTGTTTTATCTAATGTGTGGACCTAAAACTATTGACTAAGGACAAATCTGGACCCAGAACCACTGATGTCGCCTATATAATGTGAGTTGATCGAGTAGAGCAGTGCATGATGGAAGTTCAGTGACAAACTGGAGTAGATTATTATGTGAATGTGGAGTATGTGCAGTGTTGATATATTTAGCATTAAGGCTCTGATGTCACTCTCCAAAGTTATATGTCAAGCTTGCCGAGCAGAGATTGGGGAGTGATGATGGGAAACTGCCCCTTAAAGGAAAGTAGAACCTGCAAGGGGGACCCTGGGGTGGACGTGGAGCTATGCTGGAGTGAATGTGTGTTGTTTCAACCAGGGAACACAGAGAGTAAAGAGTGCAAATCAATGGATGTCATTGATATTAAAAAAAAACATGCAGCCTGTTTAGTCTGAGTCAATCAGAGAGAACAGTGCATGATGGGAGTTTAGTTTCAAACTGAAGCGGATTACTATGTGAATGTGAAATATGTACATAGTGACACATGAAGCTCACCCAGCAGAGACTGGGGAGTGATGATAGTTTAACATGCATGTCAGACTATCCTTGGGCATGATACTGACCCCTAAACAGTTCCTTATGTGTTCCTTCAGTGTGTGTCTGTGTATGAATGTATGAAAACTTGGCAGGTGCCACCTTGCTTCCCACTTGATATCCGTTTCCTTGTTATGTTCGGTTTGTTGTCAAAGTGACACAAGGAATTTGGACGGGGAAGAGTAAAGGAGGTCGCTTGTGTGTGTTTGGCATCAGCACCGGAACGGAGTGTTTTCCTTACATTAACTGCGTCGGCCTGGGGTCAGGATCGCATCTAAAAAAAACAGAATCCTGTCAGATTTCGGTTGGGTTCGGTTATCACTTTCTTGAAATTGTTTTGGGTTCAGACAGAGGGTGGATTTTTGTCCTTATGGTTGATAGTGAAAGAAGGTTTTATATAAGATAATGAAAACAACTGAGGAAAACAATCCAAGTTTAAAGGCATTACCCAGTGAAAACAATAGTCCCCAGATTGTAACTTATGTGTTAATGAACATTTGGTCTAACTAATGTGCAGATTAAAAACTGAATGTTTATAAGGAGAAAATGCGGCACTTATTTAAAGTTAGTTGTGTGTCCTCTGCATCAATAGGACAGGCTATCGGCTTGGCTTTTCTTTCTAGACTGCATTTATCAACCTGAACATCAAGCCAATAATGTGACTCCACTGTCCCAGCCTCTTCTAAAATCCATCTGGCTGCTGAGAGACCTGAGTGGTTTCTTCATTTGCTTTCTTATTATTAAGATGATAGCTGTGTATGAAGGCCCATCTGCTTGGATAGGTGTTACCTCTCCACGCTCAACATACAAAATGTTCGCATAATAAGCCGATTTTCTGATCTGATATCGCTGAAAATATTGCAGCAATAGTTAATGAAGCATGTTGAGCATCAATCTATTGTTCCGTGATGGTAAAGACAAAAATCAGCAGCACGTAATGATGAGCTCCTGATTAATGATGGCTAATGTGTTTTTGCCAAGTCTTTCATTAGTTTTATATTTGGCATTATGGATGTTGTAATTAGAAAAAAATGCAGAAAAACACATCAGTTATTAAAACCTAGTCGCAACAAGGCCGTCGCAAGCCAAAACCATCACTGAGCGCTCTACCATATCCATAATAATAGTGTAAGTGATTTATTTGTTATTTTGCTGCAAATTATATATGCTCTCTGCGTGTTATTACCTGTTTTTGGGTTAGAAAGCAGACATAATTGAAAGTATTTCTACTACAATTGGAAAAACTGACCTCGCAGCACGTCAATCCTGCCTTCATTGTTATCGCTCAATCTACGTGTCATGTGGCGGGAGCATGATCGGGAGATACATCCTTAATTGACAATTAAAGGCACCCTCAGTCTAATCCTCCCAAGATGATGCTTTTTATATTAACGTGGCGAAGAAATGAATCAGCCGTATAATGATTTGGAGTTGAGGAATGACCTCCACAAAGGATCCGTCTTCCTGTTGGAAAACGCTACATTAAAGTGTTATTACCTGCAAGTTGATTGCACCTCAATTTCAGAGATCACACCAGTAGGTGAGTTAATTTCGCTGTGTTACCGGAGGAACTGCATTCAGATATGATCGTATTTCATCTGCTACTGGTGGCTGAGATCATGCAGCCCACATGAAAACAAGCAGGACATGTTATCGTGGAGGCACAGGTTTGAAGAGCAGGCCGTGGTCACTGGAGAAAGAGGTCAGTGGATTAATCGCATCATCCTGCGACTGCACAGATCCACCTCAGCTGCTCAGACGCACTGGTGATGACTAATCTGTGCACTCAGTGATACACAAGTGTCAAAGGTCATAGCCTGCCACCACCACAGAAGAAAAGACTCTGTGCGGGTGTGCTGGATGAAAAACAGCTGATGAATGAATGCAAAAATTCATAATAGCACAGCTGGCAGCACCTTCCTTCCCCCCGTCGCTGAAGGAAAAAAGTGGATGCTCCATTACCCTATCAAATATGAATAGCAGTTCACGAGATCACATCTACGATTGTGAGCACAGCAATCATTACTAAATAGCAGTGCACGCAATCCTATTCTGAATGGCGTAAGTGCAGCGTCTCTCCACAATTCAGAGTTACGAGCATGAAGACATTTTTCTAAAAGCACTCTGTGTGAACACAGATGTTGAATATTGAGTCGTGCAGAGCAGACACGGGGAATGTTTCCTATGTTGTCTCTCTCACAATGGTTTTTGAAAACACAGACGGTGTCCCATTTACTTTTCAGGTCTGTGTAGTTTTCATTATCATACTGTTTTGGCAGTTAATAATATACAAAACATTAACAGATTTCACTGGAAGCAATGCAATACATCCAAATATTAAAGGTATACCATTTAGGATTATCCTAAAGAAATATTATAAACTCATTTATTATTAAGTGTGTGGCGGTGTATATATCTGCATAGACTCCGCTCTCTTCCTGTATTTTCTTATTTTTTTCTCATTATGCTATGTGCAGGATAATCCTTAGACATAGCACACAGGTGAGGTTGGAGCTTTGTAAAGAAACCAGACGAAATGTCAAGCAGACAAAGCTTTTTCTAGAGTTCAAGAGTTAATCTGGGGTTGGTTTTCACCCTCTGCTGGCAATACTGTTAACAAAAAGTAACTGAAATTCCTGCAAAGGGGGTAAACACAAAATGTTAGTCCAAAGATTTAATATTTTAAAATGCTTTGATTACAATTTCATAGCTCTTTTACTTCCAATTTCAATGTCTTGTGGTATTTTGGGATCAAAAAATTAAAAAAAGATAGTTGATTTCGTAAGCACACGACACCTCACTAAACTTTGCTTTTGTGTCGCTCTCCATGGTGCTGAAACATTTATACCCAGGCTGTTTCCCACCTCACACTGTAAAATATTCAAATATGTATAGCTTACTGTTTTAGCAGTTATTAAAGAAAACATAATACAGTTTACATTATACTAAATATGCAGATACACATAGTATAATAAAGGATAAAGAGGTGTAACAGCACATAAATCTGGTAAATTAAATCGATCAAATGATCAACAATCTGATATTATTGATCCAAAGTGAAAAATTTGGTACTAATTGTCATTTTTTAAGATTCGTCCAAGCATGTCATACTAGGCAGACAATCAGCAAAGAAAAAGAAATTAGGATATTTATCGATATTGTCTTATATCGATCATTGGCCCCTGAGCTTAACTGAATCGAAATTGTATTGTAGCAGATTTTGTTTTATCAGCAAATACCTGTCATTGTCCAAAGAATCAATATAATACTATATTGTGATCAAACTTGTGATTTAAGTCCCTTATTGTATCTATAAGTATGTCTCAAAAATATACAAAGTTTATTTCAATGTTGTCCATCAACACCAAAAACCAAAGAAAGTTGCACACTGACTTTCTTTAAATATGATCTTGTCTCTCTCCGTGATGCTGAAACACTCAAACCTAGGCTGTGTTCCAGTTAATGCTATAAGCAATGCAAATATGCACACTGTACTGTCTTGGGAAATACAGGAGGTAAATGTGTACACTTTAGTACTAGAAATAATATTAGACATGCAGACATCAAACAATTTTATAGCACTCCTGCCAATATAATGTCAGCACAATGTTTATGCCTATATTTGACACTTTAGTTTCCCATAATGTTCCTAGAGATTTCTTATGATTATCCAGAATCAGTTTTAAATAGACTGCAGTCCTGGTTACGCCTCTGTTTAGCGGGTGGAGCTCACACTAAAATCCCTTACCGTCGCAAAAGTCTCGGAGCCATCTGAGGTCAGCCGCTCTGTATCCCTACCTCTCACTCTGTTGTTGTCGTCTATGTTCCCTTCCCTCTGGCTAAAAGCTGACTGGGGGAATTCCTCGTGACACAGTGACATGATGATTGCTGGCATGCGTGAACCTCAAATGCATCGGAGCAGTTTTCCTCCTTCACCCGCTGAGATCTGTCTGCTGTATCTCTATGGCCTCGCTCTTCAGTGGACTCAGTGGGCTGCCATGGAGACAAACAGTGACAGATTTTTTTTCCTTCAGCTGTCCCAACATGCACTAAACCTGACCATGTTACTGCTGAGTCTCCAAATCGACATGTAAACAGCACAGTGACAGTAGATAAGCTATCTGAATATCCAGAGCCGTGTGTTGCAGCGAGCTAAAGTCAAACTCAGGTGTTTAAAAGTTTCCTGAGATTCTGTGCAGAGTTATGATTGTTAGACGTCTTTGATGTGTTGGCATCAAATACTTTGCGATGCATATCACTCCTGCCCTTTATGTGGTAAGATGAAGATCTCTCTTTTCTTGTTTTTCTCATCTACAGAGGTGGTTGTTTCAGCTATGTCCTGATGTGGTACCGTGTGCTTGTGTGTGTCCGCCTGTAGGCAGCAGAAGTGTGTGATTGGCAGGTGGTGATTGAAGCTCTGATGGAAAGGGACAATGAAAGAATAACATTTTTCTAAGCAAGGCCATGTATGAAGATACAAGCTGCTGTGCATCCTGTGCAGCCTGTGCGCAGGGAAGAGAAGAGAAGAGAGGGAGGTTAATAGCAGAGAGAGGGTGAACTAACAACATCTCTGGAGAGTCGGTGTGGAGGCAAGCACACCTGATAATCTTCCCTCTGTCGACTCCAGCTTGGAGGAGCCCGAGCCTCCCAGAAGAGATCTGCATTCCCTTCCACCTGGAAGTTTCATGGTGAAGGTCCATCCTATTACAATATTAATGACCACAGTGAAGGATAATGTGTGATGGATCACCAATCATACTGGCTCCAAATGGCATTGGCAAGAGTTAGGCACATAAATAATAAAGTGATTTAGATGCAAAATCCATCCTAAGCGGATTACAAAGGCAGTGGCACTGCAATCAATCGTCATTTTGGACCTACATGATGCATAGCAAGGAGCACAGGATGCAGGGGCTGAGGTATGCTGGGAAGAAGGAGAAGAATGAGCAAGGACAGGTAGAGAGAGAGTGTGCAGAGAGTACGGCTTTAAGTGTGTGAAATCTTGGCAGTGTAAATAAACACCTACTGGAGGCATATGTTGTATTTGTGGATACATTATGTTTCCTGATTGTATATATTTGGAATAACAGACTTTCATGGCCTACTCTTAAAGGCCCTTGACACTGATATCATATGACATTGTATATGCTGGTTTTCCGCCATGTGTGGTTTTTTGTCTTTTTTTTTTGTCGCGTATGTTCGATTTTTCTACCCACACTGAAAACCAATTTCCCTTTGCAATAATTAAGTTAATCAATCAAACCAGCCCATCATAATATGACAAGAAATAATGCAGAATGCATTGGTGAGCGAGGGTAATGCTGACACAAGCTTCACAATCTCCTCCATCTCTCTGTCCTTTTAATGTTTCATGTTTTTCTTCTTTTTTTTTTTACATTGTATTGCCACAACTCTCCAGGCATTTCTTATATCATCTGACACATCTCAACAAACGTATACAGTGTTTCCTCTAGGATTTTTTTCAGCAGCGGGGGCAGGCTCTCCGGGGAGCCGTGGTGGCGTGAACAAATGACGCTTTTTAAAGGCTGAATGTAAAAATAAAAAATAATAACAAAAATTCAACAATAAAATAATAAAAACAATAAATAATAATTTCTTGATGGGGCTGTAATCAGTGGCAAAGTTTGCACCCAGGCTCAGAACAATGGATTTTTCTTGGTTTTTTGTAGAACAGCTCTAAGGCTCTGTTGTACGGTAATTCCCCAAGAGGTGGCCCGTTGATGCTCAGCAGCATACATGCTGCAAGGTGATCCCCCTGCAGCCTGTTTCTCAAGTCAGTCTTCACCTACAAATAGAAACAATAATTTTTTTTTTCAACCCATTTAGGGTCCCAGCCTGATAGCCTGTGTTTCCCTTTATGTTTTTCTCCTCTCCTCTCATCTCTCTCTCCTGCACCATCACTTTGCTCTCCTGCTCCTTCACTCGGCACTCCCCCTCCTGTACTCTGCTCTCCTTCACTTTGTTCCACTGCTCCTCCCTGTCTGTTACTTGTCTTATACGATTACATAAAACATTAATGTTAGATAATTTACACTCACGTCACATTTGATTACAAGTGTGAACATAATTTTTTACCTAACCATCATAATTTGAGTCAGTAAAAAGGCTAATGATACCTGACTAGCGCCATCCTCATCAGGTGTCTTTCTCTTCTTTGAAAAATATTTGAACAAGCTCATCTGAAAATGCAGTCAGCAGTTACATCATGGCGTGTATATCGCTTAATGCTATCAATTAGTTTACTCACGTTAGCAACACTGAGTTGAGTTGGCACCGGGCCCAATTAACTTAAGCTACGTAACCTTAGCTGGCCATCAATATTTTGCGAATGTTTATTTAACTAATAAAATCTATTATAAGTTTTCTTAAGCTAATAAGTCTACCTTTTCTCCGGTAAGTTGCACGCTATTTTCAAGCCGACACTCCTCTGACTCTCCGACCTGATGCCTGGATGCGAGTAGCTAATTAACGTCGGCACCAATTAGTTCTGCTGGGGGGTGGGAGGGGGCGGTGGTATCTACCCCAAAGAGTAGATATGGAGCAAGATAGTTATCTGCCTCAGCACTCGCAACACCCAACGCAGTGCAGGACTGTGCTGTGATGCGGCGGTGGTGTATTTGCAATTTAAAAAAAATAAATAAATATAAAAAAAGAAACGACATTTGAAGGAGCGGCGGGTAGGATTTAGGAGTGGCGGGCCGCCACTCCTAAATGAGTGTAGAGGAAACACTGGTATATATGAAACACACAACTGATTGTGACAAAAACATTGTTAGACCCATCTCATTGCACAAATGTTTCGTGGGGATACTGCACTATATATGCCTTGAAAAAATAGTTCCACATTTTGGGAAGTCCATATATTTGCTTTCTCGAGGAGAGTTAGATGAAAGGATCAATATCATGTCTATTTGTTGGGTATGTAGTTACAGCCATCATTTTGTTAACTTGGCTCGGTACAGAGACTGAAAACTGGGTGAAAATGAACAAACTAATCTTTTTGAATGACTCGTTTTAGTGTCTGGTGTATGGGCAGTATCATGGTATTAGGGAATACCCAGGTATTAAGAAATCCCGGAAGTATGTTTTTTAATTCTGTCATAACTACAGGCTCTCCTCTTTCCATTACCCCGTATGTAGTGCACAGCATGCACCACCAGAACTCGGTCACTGATGTACTGGTGTAACTGGCAGCTGAGGTGAAAGACAACGTGACACCTTGGTGGTGGAGGGATAAGTTACAGGACTGTAAACAGCCAGCAGCCAGCAATGGCAGACTTTAAAGGTGAATTGAGGATTTATTTTGACCAAAGTGGAGCTGGTGATTGTTGGAACAGTGGACTTACTAACTTGATTAGTAGCAAGAGTAACCAAGATGGTTGTGATGAGTTTTCTTTCGTTTCTGTTGAGTTAGAATGAAGTGTGTTTTATGATGAGTTAACATCGAGATTAAGCCTCGTCAGTCTTCTGTGACCGAGACAAAGTTGTATTCAAAAGGTGTACAGTTGTATTTTTTCTGTTTAATAAGGAGAACAGGTGTGGGAATATTACTCATTTTTACATGTTGGGGGTTTCTGTTGTGTTTTTATTGATCTGAAAAGCTAAAAGTAAAAGTGCACTCCCCATTGAGAGGTCTGCTGCTTGCCCTTTAAAGAGCAACAAATCATTGGTCAGTGACGTTTCTGTAGCATCGTATTGACCTTAGATAGCCTTACTACAAGTGTGATGCTTATATTTTATCTTTATTAATGTAATATTATACGTGATGCACTGAAGATAAGTTTCGTGGGGCAGGCAGCACAAGCCTTTTAACATGCACAATAACAATAACTGCTCTTTCATTATGCATTGAGTGTATTTTTTTCTTTTTGTACCCTTTTTGTTCAGTTTTGGTTACTCTTTCCACCGTCCTATCCTCATATGAATGTCATTTATTTGCCAAAAAAGAGAAAATACTAAAGAAACAAAGATGAATTCGGCTGATTATTTTTATTATTATTATTTTTTTAATAACATTTTCCAAGCTTCAAAACATTTACATATTCTTACTCAGAGGAACACATAATGTGAAACGAATCTGCCCGCCCATCTCTGTTAAACAGGAAAGCAGCTTACTTCTCTCCATCTAAAGGTAACAAAATCCCCCAACCAGCATCTCTAATAGTCACTAATTAACACACATCCTGTGTGCTTAACATGTACAAAAACCAAAGCTTGTTAACAAAAAGCTGTGGTTTTTTGGTGGGTGGTATTGATCTCCTCCTCTAACTCTTGGCAAGAAAGTGATTAACCACAATTCCCAAAATGTCGAGCTATTGCTTTGACTCAGAATTTGGTGCCGGCCCTCCAAAGAATTAAAGTGCAGAAACTTTTGGCTGCACTCATCGTCTTGTATTCAGAGTTAAAGGCATTCTGGCAAAAACAAGGTAAATACATAACTCATGGAGACAAAAATGAGGCTGTTAAATAAATTGCAACACTTCCTCACAAATACATGCAACTCCTTTAAATGCTTTGAAAATCAGAGCATGCATGAAGTGAATATTTGTTATGTATTTATTTGGTATTTTTTTTCTTTTTGTACTCTTTTCTACAGTTATTGTTACTCTCTCCACCTTCCTGTCCTTATATTTGAGTATGATTTATTTGCCAAAAAAGACAAAATGTCAATTAGGCAAAGATAAATTTGACTTATAGTATTATTATTATTGTTTTTTTGTTTTTTTTAAATCAAACGTTCTCTAGATATCTTGCCAGCCTTAGTTCGAAAGGTTCATTACATTCACTTCCTCAGAGGAACTGATATTGTGAAAAGAATCAGTCTACCCGCCACTATTGAAAACAAAAGCCCCCAACCTGCATCTCTATCGAACTATTGCTTTGACTGAGAATTTTGGCGTTGGCCACCAAAAGAATTAAAATTGCAGAAGCTTTTTGCTGCACTTATCATCTTGTATTTAAAGACATTCTGGCAAAAAGGGGGAATATGTAACTCATATAGACAAAAATGAGGCTGTTAAATAAATTGCAACACTTCCTCACAAAATACACACAACTCCTTTAAATGCTCTGAATATCAGAGGCTTAACATTATAAGTGAATACCCGAGGGGGATTTTTTCTTTAATGTCTATCCAAACCAATCCTCCTGCATTTTCTCCACCTGGCTGCTGTAATTCTCTCTATCATTCACCATTAGTATTCACAGGCTCACTTTCACTTTGAAATTTGCATAGATAATTCCAACTATGTCTACAATAACTGCACAGCTCAGTAACTTTATTTTGAGAGCCAGGTTCAGAGGCATGAACAGTCATGAGTGAGAGGCCTTATGGGTGTTGCAGTATGCAACTAGATGGGCCAATTCTCCCTGATCCATCGGACTGAGCCGTGCCAGAGCTAACCCCATAAGGCCCCCTCTGTGTCTTTCATGTCCCTGTGTTTGCTTCTGAGCTTGTGAGAGTATTCAGCGTGTCTGAGCATGTGTGTTGGGTTCGATGTGTGCTTGCAGATGGGGAAATGTTAGAGATTTCAGGTCCGTGCTGCAAAGGGAAGCAGAGCGAAGGCACTTCACACCAACTGTAATATCATTTTCTTTCTCTTTGCTCTCTTATTCCCTCTCTTGCCTCCTTTCCATATCTCTCCTTGTCCTTGCGGGTGATTAGAATGCACCCTGGTTGTCCGTCTCCTCCCTCATTAATCACGCTCTGAGAGACCGGGCCGGACGTTGAATGCACAGTTGGCCTGACCCAGCTCTCGACAAAAGCATCCATAACAGCAGGTACAGAGCAGCGCACAGACTCACAGTCGTACAATAACATCAACCGTATAGCCAAGCTGGGGATTTATCTGAGCTGTAATGTATTCAGAACATAAGAACGTGTTTCTTTTGTGGAAACAATACTGGAGAAATTTAAAGATTGTCATTGTGCACTTAATAGGCTTTAATAAAGCCACCCAGGAAACCAGGAAAGCACATTTCCCCGGCTGCCAGGATCTCTTATTGTCTCTCCGTCTGTCTCTTTCTCACTCCCTCTGTCCCTCTCTCTCTCTTTCAAGCATACTGACAAATGCTTTAGTGGGGCATGAGCCACAGTGTGGACAAAGTGAGATGGATTACTGTGTGGATTTTGGCAGGGGAAACTGAAGCTAATTCTCTGATTAGAAACCTGGGTTCAGAAGGCAGAGAAACACTGAGCTGTGAATCAGAGTCGGAGCGCAGGGCTCAGTGGGCTCCAGAAACCTGTGCGTGTGTGTGTGTGTGTGTGTGTGTGAAGAGAGGGAGGGTGTATGTGTGTGAGTGTGTGTAGGCGGTTGCATATGCTCATGTGTGGAATTCAGAATGCAAGCTTTTGTTTTTTCTGCAGGTGCTTTTGGTGCTTTAGTGGCATTATTAATATGAGCAATATTAGTTAATTAAACAGTCAGAGTTTCATCACCTTTGCCACAGAGCAGCGGGCCTGTTAATATTACATATTACATAAAATCACCATCATAGTGCAGGCTGGTGTGCGTGTTGTGCAGCAGGTTGTGGATTCTCATACTAAAGCAAGTGTGTCAAAGTGCCCTTGAGCAAAACAAAGAAACCTGCTTTCTCAGCACAAACCAAAATGAAAAATGTAATATCCGCGCCGCAGCCACTGGATATTCCAGTGGATATTTAGTGCATCGCATGATCCACAAACGTAACATACAAACAAAAAGATCTAAAGCTCATCTCTTCGAAATTGATTGGCAGGTGTTGCAGTAATACAAAGGCTAACACTCTAGAGAAATTACAGTTTTTATTGTTTTTGGCTTTGCATCAATAATGTGCTTGCAACTCAGCAGAAAACAGACTGAAGGCATTTTTTTTTAAACATTTAATCAGTAGAGCTGACAAGTTGTGCTTTAGTTATCAGTAAGGAAAGTTACATTTCAACATGTAAAAATGTCACTTTGACTAGTTAAAAGGTTAATTTAGATGTAACAAATATATTTTAGACATACAGAAGTTACATTTTGAGAAGTCAAACTTATTTCAAGAAATCTTGAATTTTATTTTAGATATTAGTAATTCCTGTTCCTCCAGTAATAATACTGATTACAGATATTTACAATTGAATTTCCACATGTTGAATTATAATAGTATGAATAATAATAATAATAAATACATTTTATTTATAAACAAAAACAAAGGTACAAAATGCTTTACATGGCTTATCCTGGATTTAAAACAATGCAGGATTTAAGCAAATAAAATTAGGCAATTTCAAGAAATACAATAAAACAGGAACCCCAACTGAAGATTTCACTGAGGAATATAAAATCAAGCTATTAGAATCATAGAAAAAGAATACAATACCTGCTGACAATGTAAGATAACAATAATATTTCTAATCAATTAAGACATGTTTAAACAGTGTGCTTAGATTAATAAGAGGCTTTTTTTGAACAGAAACATTTTAAAGGATTATGACGTGAAGTGGAAATGTAATGTCTTTTTTCAGATATCAACAATTTACAAAGGCTTGCCATGGAGACTTTTTTCGTTGGCTATGATTGAGCGCCAAAAGACACCAGAGTTAAAGGCACAGATTTTCCTTTTAAATTCAGAACTTATAGTCCTCAAATTCATGTAGCTAAATGGGAAAAAGACTCATGGAAAGGATTTTTAAGAGTAATTAATGACTGTCTTTTACTGCATTACTGTACTCAGATTACATTGCAGTTACACTGGTTTTAATTTGAAATGTCTATTCTAAATAGCACAATGTTACTTTAGAAACTTTTTCAGCAGCAGAAACAGAAAGTTGCCTGTAATCTGGCGCAGATGAAACGCCGCTAATAACAATTCAGTTCGATTCATAAACACTTTATTTGTCCCCGAGAGGCAACTTGTATGACAAGCAGAGCAGTGAGGTAAAAAACTATGCATAATGACAATGACCTAAAAGACACGAAATAAAAGACAACAATGACTTGGAAAAAAAATGCAATATATAAAGCTGCAATAAATAAAATAAAAAGCTGTAAACATACACTTGAAATAAAACTAGTGCAAGTTATGCAATAGCAAATATATGAGGTATATGAATGTTGACAGAAACACAGTCGAAGTCTCCAAAGACTGTTGGTGTATTTTGAAAGGGGAGCCAGAGTCTCGTAACCTGACGTGCCAGATGGTTTGTTACACAGAGGCATCTGAGGAGCTGTTATTGGAAAGTGTTTGGAAAAGGGCAGGCACCTTGAAGAAACACTTGGCAGGTGAATGGGTAAACCATCTGTCGGTCACTGTCTATCACGGGCCATTTGGAGAGGAGGACAAAAATATCTTCTCTGTCCAGACCGATTCTTTTCAGGGTATCGGCTACTCTGAGTTAACGACTAAATGTTTCAAATGCACGTTTGCAGAATCCAAGGGGCCATTTACACAGCAAGCGTTCTTTAATTGTTCTAAATGAAAGTGGCATTTTGGGGGCCTGTAAACACAAACTTATGAAACCAGGTTCCAGAGTGTAATTTTTTGAAAAAGCCCCCCTTTGTGTCGCCGCATAAACCGGCAATCCGCAGATCCTGTGAGAATGGTGACGTCACAGCTGCACTTTGCTTGTTAGAGATTTGATTTGATTTGATTTTGAACATGTAAAAGTAAAAGTTACAGACAATGAAAAACATAAAACAAAAGAAATTGAGAGAGATTTCGTTTACATATTCAAAAAGGAGTGAGAAGAAGTGCGGACTTATTGACCCCTCCATATTCCATCAAATTTTAATTAAGCAGCTTCCTTATTCATTTTAATCTATGCTCTAATTAACTAAACATATATGCATACACCCACATACCCAAAATCAAATATCTGCAATTTTTCATTGTTTATTACAGAAAAAATAGATAAATTAGGAAAAAAAATTAATATGAGCCAAATAAATAAACAGAAACCTCTGTAAACACCTCGTGATTGTCAAACCGGCTCTTCATCCTTGTATCTCCTGAAAATAATCTTTTTATACTTTAGTATGAACTGGTTTCTGTTTGGACATTGTTTTAGCTCCACATTAAAACTGTTCCATAGCTTCACTCCATAGATTGATACACAGATTTTTCCTGGTGTTACAAACACTGCAAGTTTTGAAATTTAAACCCCCCCCCCCCAAATTGTAACCCCCCTCGATCACTGATTATTGATTATGAGTAAGTCAAGAATTATGTAGTTGTCAACTCCAGCTGAGTGGATAAACATGGAGGAAGTAAAACCAGATCTGAAATGTCTCTCTTGTGATTTTTGCTGACATTGGCTCACTTCTATAGTTGAATAAACAGAGAATATAAACAATACTCAATTTTTCTGGGGACCTAATGAAACTCCCTCAAAGGACCCCTAGCGGCCCCCCACCACTAGTTGAAAATCATGGGTTACAATGCTCTGAACAATAAAATATAACACATCTTTGTAGCATTCAGGTTGTTTTCACATTACAACTTAAATCTCACCTCTCATCTCTCAACAAAACACAGTCAGAAGAACTGAAGTGACCGGTGAAAGTCTCAACGCGCACTACTCTACAGTAACAGCAAGGCGGAAAAGTCTGGGATACAGGAGCCATCGCACGTCAGACAGGCTGACCCGTAAAGGACCAGAAACTCAAAAGAGCCATTCAGAAACATTTGCAACTGGACTTGTTGAGTTTCTTTAAGACGTTTTCACCTCTCATTCAAGAGGCCTCTCTAGGTTAGTTTTCATAACTGAAGGAGCCTCTTGGATGAGAGGTGAAACACCTTCAGGAAACTCAAGCAAGTCCAGTTGCCTACAAAGAATTACCATGACCTGGATGACTGACAATCTTCACTAGTCATTCAAAAGATCAGTTGGTCCATTTTTGCCCGTCTTTCGAGAAAAGTGTTGAGTGACGTTCTTCGCTCTTCTGTCAGTGAAGAAATACTCTCCATGATGATAAAACTCTTGCAGCATTTTAAACAAACAGTCATCTCTCCATGTCATCACAGGACACTGATTGGTTCAAACCGCTGATAGTTCAGATGCAAACGCACAATTTTAAGCTTTACAAGATGGATTTTTGTGTTTAATTATGCAATCCTTGCATAATCTAGTAATATCGCAAGAATCAAGCTGCCATGCAAGGCTTACTAGGCTCTGAAAATGGTTAAATAAACCCAAACGGTTTAAGTTTTATAGTAATTTCTGTATTTTATCACCTTCAGCAAATAGCGTGAGACCAGTTTTTAAGAGTAGTTACTTATTTAATATGTTTCTACATATTGGGTTTTAATAAGGTCAGAAGTAAAGAAAAAAATAGTTTTCCAATTTGAAAAACACATAAATTGACACATTCATTTTGGATAAACACTGCAAGGCAATCACTTTTTTTTTTTAACAACATGATTAATTTCTTTCAAAAGCAACTCTCCCTACCATTGCTCATGACAGGACCGAAAATATAACCGACACGAGTCAGTAAGTAGAGGACACATCCATCTTCATTCCCGTCTTCATCTCTTCCATCTGACCGACCGGCCACCTCACAGTCTCAGGCTACATTTCTTCCCTTTGTCTGAGCGCCGATCCCCGAAGCTGCTGTCCCTTCTTGTAGCTTTTAGCAGTTAGTAAATAAACTGATGGCAGCCCAGTCTGAGGTGAACAGTGGGGACGGTGAGAAATAGGATTAGCTTGAAGCCTAACAAGCATCCTGGCTGAGATGTGTTCATTAATATTACATCCATCTACAGAGGAAGAGAGAGTGGGGAGGGAAAGACAGCAAGGGGGGAAGTGGCTCTGGACCACTGAAGAAGAACGGAGCTGGATAATTGTTCCCCATGCATAATCAGAGATGCCTGTTTACTACTGGAGCTGAGGTTCACATTTAGGGCATGCTGATGCAGACAGAAGGGGTTAGAAACTCTTTCTTATCGTGCCAAACTCTACACTAAATATGCATGTCAATGATTAGAAAATAAACACAAAGAGGCTTCGCACGACCAAGCGATGTTAAGAGCCTTTTGTGCAGGATTAGTGTTGTTGCAGATGCTCTACTTGTGCACGCTGCGAGATAATACTTCAGTCAGAGCGCTGTGCGTTTGTGCCAGGTGTGCAGTCTTGCTATGACAGAGACCACTGCAGTGCGACCTTTACGCCGAGCATCAGCTAAACAGACAGACCTTTATAACAGACCTGACACAGACCCCCAGAATGGAAAATCTGCCCTTTAGCACTCCATAATAATTGATCCAGTCAGTCATGTCTGTCTCTTAATTCGCGCCGTAATCGTCGATGTGCACCTCGGGCTGAATGACAAAAGAGAAATCCAGGCTATAAAAGGTGACGTATTGTGTGAGTAATGGTTTGTGACTTGTGATTACACATGCAGTGATAATTACTGTGACCCCAGAGGGTTTCTGCGGACCCCTGCTCACAGAGCTCTAACCTCTCTGACTCCCCCGCTTAGTACGCGAATTAAGAATCACTGTGACAGACTCACCGGGGAGTTCTCCCCGATGAATGAAGATGGACAGTATAAACAAAATAACATTAAAAACAGCCCATAACCTTGCCCCGAGCAATTTCTTGCTTTCTCAAGTGTTTACTTTCCCTTTCACATTTTCCTTATTTGACTCCCGCATTTATTCCCCCTCCGTCTTCCCGCTCTCTCACGCTACTTTGCTTCCACCCTTCCCTCATCTTCTTACTCACAAGGCCTCCTCGCCAATTACGCCGCAAATCTGAGAGGCTTGTGAATCATTGCGTCCAGTTGTTAGCTCGACTGACTCACAGCTGGAGGACGGGACCTAGCCTTGGGCTCGGCTGTCCGGTAAAGGTCAAGCTCAGCATTATGGCGGTTAACTACCTCAAGTTTATTGCAGTCAACACTTTGCATTAGCTGCAGCCAGGAGTAACCTCTCTGACACCATCGAGACACAGTTTACAGTCAGGCCGCAGCCATCCCAAGGTACTCGGAGCTCTGTTTAGAGCATTGGTGCATGACAAAACTGGCCAGTTGGCCTTCTCAGACCTCAAGCTTGTTCTATTTTGGGGAGTGGGGGAGCAGATAGAAGGATTATGCAGCTGGGAGGACACAGATTTGTTCCCGACAAAAGATCCACATGCAAACATATGTCTTATTGAATATACAGTGATTAAACAAAACATCTGAACTACATCTACACTGTTCAGGTAGTTTTGCAGCCCATTTTTAAGCACAATCTCACTTATCTCTGAGCATGAAACTCTTTTCTCCAACTCAGCTGCTTCTCTTTTATCTGTCTTCTCCTTTGTGACTGGTATAGATTTAATTAGGGAAATCAGTAAGGCATAATGACTTCTACCTGGATTGACCTCGTTATAAAACTGTGTCCTGAATATTTTGCATATTTGGTGAAGATTTGATTAAAACACCGAACTGCCTGCTTGCTCTGTGAAATTCACTCTGGATAAGGGCTCATTTATACTCCCTTTACGTAATAGATATGTTGATTTTAAACGTCACTGCCAACATACTTCCATGCGTCCTTTATGTTGGCATAGATATATCCACTGCATGGTGTGCAAACAAACATGATGACGATGGAAGAGTTCGCAATAATGTACCTTTTAATGGAGGCAGTGTTGTAGAGGAGCTCTGAGTTTAGAATACATTTTAATATATTCATAATGTTCTTCCATTTTTTAAATTTCTTTCTCTTCTCCTATGTTTGTATCTCTGTAGAACTACTACACTGCCCCCCACGGTTTCCAGTAGGACGGCTCCATTTCATGCATATCTGCAATGCCGGACCTACCGCATGCTTCCACTGCCCCTCCTCCCTCCCATACCACCCACAAAAAAACAACAGAAAAACTTTTACATTTATTGTATTTATTATTAACAAGAACAATAGCTAATGAGAAATCAACACAAATGAACACCTTCTCTAACAAACATTAAAAAGAATACAGTCTGTCAACACATTCTCAATCCCAACATAAATTGCCTAATCTTGGTCCTACACATCAAAATATGACGCTCTAGGCATCCCTCCAGCGTCAGTTTTGAATGCTCAGGGACGGCGTGTCAATTTACGCTTCTAACAAGCAGTCTTTTCAAAATAGATATCTGTTTTCATAGGAAAAGTACAGTTCCCTGCTTAAATGCATGTCTCTCTTCAAAATATCCTTAGGATGTTAAATATCTGTTTTTATGTTTAACTGTCTAAGTTTTGGTTAGGTTTAGAAAAAAAAATAATAGTTTGGCTGGATAAGTACATTTGTTACCATTGTAATTTAATGGCACATGACATACATCATTAGCATGCTTCATATACTAGCACCACGTTGTTATTAAAATAACTCATTCGATGCTTGGTTTCAAACGGGACACAAACAGCTTTCTCCTGGTTTGTTTGACCCATCCACCTCCCCTGGCACCAGCACTTTTCAGACATTCTTGCTCTTGCCACATTTATTGAGAGCATAAAAAAATGTTGCTGCCTGTTGCATCTCATACCAAGCGTCAGTATTTGAAATGTTAGGCGTGACTCCAGATTGCAAATTTGCTAATTTTGTCTTTTTTCCCCCTTTTTTTTATACTGCACTCCAGATGGCTTTTGTCTTTTCATTTTCTCTTACTCTCATGCTCTCCACATACTCTCCATGTTCCAGCATGTTCTGATTATAATGATCCCTATGATTCAACTAGAGGTGATTACTCTGCTGCACAGACTGTTAGCATGAGACTTTTTGATCATCTTTCCCTTATGTTGTTTTAATTCAAAAACTATATTATTTGCAACCTCACCTATAGGAAGGTTCACCACTGCGTATCCTTAAAATTTCAGAAAACTTGGATGACATGAACACAAAGTGCAGACAAAAGGCTCCGTCCATGTCTGCTTTTAACATTTAGCAAAACTGAGCCTTAACAGTTAAGTTGCAAGAGCCAATGAAGATACTATCAATAAAAAGGTGCACACTGTACCGAGCTGACAGGATGACCAAACGTCTCCTGCAGCTGTTGAGGGAAAGGAAGCACAACACACAGCTGTCTGCTTCATGTCACCGAGGAATAATTGACAATCACAAGCTTTATACGCACAGGGAGGGGATGTCTTCAATAGATAGCAGCTGGCTTCAAGTGCATGCCTAACCTTGAATACTCCTTCTGGCTTGCTCTCACATGCTTGTTAGCCTGTAGCCTTGGTGGAAAAGCAAGAAGTGGAAAACAAGTTGCAAAACTAATAATTAAATGAAAGGAGGAATGTTTGATGGTAATTGCAAGGTGGCTTCATTTAGACTATTCAGAGCAAAATTTAAATGTAATACATGGAAGATGGATAAGCAGGATTCTGATATAGTCTTATATAATGTAAAGTCACTACCAAGGTCTTAAGCGTCTTAGTTTTCAGGGTATGTTACGTGAACATGCCTAAGTGGGACTTTGCAGCTTCTGGGACTCAGAGTGCTTGAGCTGTAAAGTGTGTCACCTTTTTTTTCCTGTAGCCTACCTGTGTGACAGAATTATTAATGAGCTGTGTCTGTATTTATGCACCTCATCTAACGGGGGAAGATGGGCTGCCTTCATTACTTTGAGTTGTGGGAGCCGTCCTGTCAAGTGGAATTTGATGCGCGGCCAAGACGAGCGCTTGTTATAACAAAAGGGGAAATTCATCAAGTGTTCATTTGGTTTGAGATGATGGGTCACGACAGTGTCAGTCTCGTCTCCTCAAACATGCAAAAAATGAAGATCATGGAGGCAGTAGAGTGTGTGGGATAACAGTACTTTTTCCACTGTACGGTCACTGAGCACCACACTGTGGTACGCAGCGGTTATTACCACTTTGTGACTGTCAGAACCAAAACAGTGCATTAAGCTGCAGTCATGCCTCACACATTTATGTACACTGGAACAGTTTCTTTCTAAAATACTGCTTTTTTTGGAATGAATTGCTTTCTAATCGGTTTCAGTTTCTTAAATTGTCTTTTTGCTGTTTACAGGAAATTATCATGTCTAAATGTGTGACCTACTCAAACTGTCTGTTTTTTGGAGCGACTAGATTTGACACACATCGTATTGAAGACCTAAAGGCACAGTGTAACATTACATTAAACTGTCTGAGCCACTATGTTCAGAGATTGGAAATGTCTCAAATATGTTAATTGACTATTGCGTCTTGTCATTTGTAGAAAATGTTCAACATAGTGCACATAAAGTTGTTTCTTTATTCAAATCTAAAAACAAACATACATAGAGATGTGATAGAAGTCTTTTTATGCATATGTCTAATGAGGAGAATGATATTTTATATACTTTAGTTATTATTAACAATCATTATAGTGAAATATATAAGGCTTATTACAGTATTACTTGTTTACAAAGGGCTGCAGTTACACGTTACTTCATGTGTGTGCAGCTGCTCTTGTGCAAGTCTTCTTTTGTTAATTTGAAAGAGAGGTAACAACAATTTTGCAGCAATTTTTTAAAAAGCTGTGTGAGGCTCAAGACTTTTTAGGTCACAGGCTAGAACAAGGTCAAAGTTCTAGTGTGTAGGGTTTAGTGGCATCTATAGCTTTGAAGGTTGCTATTGTGGTTGACACGAAAACCCGAATGCCCCTATCTAGAGCCAATGTTTGTCCATTTTGGGCTACTTCAGAAACATGGCAGACTTCATGGAGGAGGAATTGCTCCCATACAAACGGCTTATTCTGGGGTAATGAATACACAGTGATTCTTAGTTTCAGGTGATTACACACTGAATAAATCATAGTTATGAATATTATATATCATTCCTGCTAATATGTGACCCCTAAATCCCAAATTGCACCTTTCATTAAAGTGAGATATGTAACAAAAATGACATTGTTCTTTACATATTTTGTTAATAGAGCCTTTCTAGGTCTGATATTACCACTGCCTTGTGTGACTGACATCACTGAGTCTGTTTCCAGACTTTGTGACTCTCCACCTCTGCTACTTTAACAAAACATTTACACTGGTGTGTTAAGGGCTTCCCATATGTATAGACATGTCTTACATCTGAAAATACACACTTTTCTATTCTAAATTCATATTCTTAAGTTCATCTCAGTCAGCAACAGTCTGTGAGCATGAAAACATACATGTTTTGACAAAAATATATGCTTTAAAATTAAAAGTAGATCTCTACAGACAAATTTCTTCTTTGCAAATGTGGCATGGTCTCTTTGATAAATAGAGGATGCAAAGTTGATTTTCATGTCAACTGGCGACCTGCAGTTTCATTATAAAAATGGGACATCTTTAGGATGCTTTTGTACAGCAGTGGCCCCCTCAGGAGACAAGAGGAGATGCTTGTATATATCAGCTATACAGTAGATTGTTGCAGAAGGGGAGAGAAATGCAAAGAGATTATTTCCTCAGACAGAGCAGGTGTGGTGCTGATATGGACAAATGTGTTAATCATGTAGACTGTGAAGGAAAAAACACATTTAAGTTTAGTTTTGTCATATTACGGTGTTGTAATTCTTGTTTCTCATACTTTTTTATATGTAAGTTCTGTATGTGAATATGTCTTGTGTGTTTGCTGGTATTCTGTGCCAGCAAATCAGCTGTAAATCTGAAAGCTGTTGGTCTTTGTGTACTTAATAGAAAAAAAGACATATTTTGACACGTGCTATGAAGATGGAATTGAATTGTAGTTCAACAGTGTTTGGTGTTATGCAGACACACATTATTTTTTTTTAAATATGCATCAAGATCAGTGAAATGTTAAATTTGCAGTGGGAATAAGTTGGCAAAAGAAGTTTTGCATCTGTTTTTGACTTTGACTCTGCAGCCACTTTGGAGAAGTGTTTCTGATTTGAAACTTCTTGTTAGATTCTGTAAAACAGGTCTGCAATATCAACAGATAGAAAGGTTGTTATTTAAGATTAGTAGTGAGAGCAGATGCAGTAACAACACTGCAATTACAGATGTAGAGCATGTATAACAATGTGTTTGAAGAGGTTTTCACTTAAAACCAAAGCTGCCATTTGTCATCCTTGATGCATTAATAACTATATTCTGTGCAAGTGCCTTTCTCCATCTCATGGCAAAGAAATCGCAGCCTTGTTAATCTTTGATGCAGTAGGTAGAATCAAAAATGAAGTAAAATCCATCTGCTCTGCTGCCTCTTTGTGTCTACAGTATGGATGATGGCTCAGTCATTTGTTGCCCCATTACATCCAGGAGACATTATTGCCTGTGTATCAGGTTTCTTCAATCCGCCGCCTCCCTGTGTGGCTTGCATTATCTCTCCCAACGAGGTGAACGGCCGTGGCACTGATAGCGTCTGAGCTGAATTAGATCTGGCAGCCTTTAATGCCTGCATGAATAGCAATTGTGACTAGTTCAACATTTGAATACTTCTTAATGTGATTCTTTGCACTCTGCTGACCCTGACAGATGGAGGGAGAGAGCGAAAAGAGACAGAACGGAGTGAGAGGAGGAGGGAGAATAAGGGACAGGAGGTAAACAGGATAATGCAGATTAGGCCCTAAAATCACTAAATGAGTTTTTTTTTGAGGAGATATGGGCTGGATAAATGCAATTCGAATGTAATGTATGAAAAGATAAATTATTAAATGAAGTTGGTCAGAGGAAGTTTTGTTTATCTGCCCAGCTTTTATGTATTTGCTCATCTGCTCACTCGTTTAGGATTTGTGGATTTTAGCAACCCAATCAACGGAAAAAATATTGGCATTTTACATCTCTGCGAACGAAAAATATGTTATATGTGCATGTTAATTATGTAGCAGACAAACTTTATGTTTTTTTATGTTATAACAGCACTGTGGTTAATATGTGGCTAAGTTAAGGCACAAAAACTACTTGGTTTTGGTTAGGAAAACATCAATTTTGACTGAAAATACCCAGTTTTAGTGTCACAATCACAGCTTTAAAAAAATACGAAACACTACTATTCCCAGTAGAGAAAACAGCAAGGGGTCACTAAAAACTGCCCATATCTGATGGCTTAAAAGTGTCCCAAAATGCAGCATTCACTCGCTAAAAAACAACCAGTTTTGTTTGTCAGTCTTAAATAGTGGTCTGCAGCTTGGCAGGCGTATTGCCTTAGTGACACGTCATTCTCCATCAGGTCCACCTCCTGATGTCAAAGTCAGCTCGAATACCGTGTCACTTTAAAACTGTTGATATGTTAAACATACAAATATATCATTTATAGTTTGCAGAAACCTGCAATGCCAACATTTTCTCCTGGCAACAGAGAAAACTGGAGTAATTTACAGAGGATGTTTGTTTTCTGTCTGTATTTTATGTTGTGCATCAGACTGGCAGCCATGTGGCTCTCTGTCTTTGGCCCGAGCCATGCTGGGATAGGCTTCAGCTCAAATTTGATCTTGAATAGAATAGAAGGCAAACAGAAAAATGAGCCACATCACTACTAACAGAGAAAGCCAGATGATTTTGGAATAAAGCTGAATCCACCCTTGAACAGAAATTACAAAGTTCTGTTCCTGAGATTTACATGGTAAAACCAAAAAAATGGAGCAAATCAAGAGGTGGCAGATTTCTTATGTTGGCCCACTGACACTGTTTACTTTAAGACACAGTATGTGAGGGAGGCTTAATTACATGTAAAATTAATCAGCCAAAAATGCACCGATGCTTATAAAATCAACACAGCTGCTTCATCACCATCAGTACATCTGTTTCTCTGATGTTCAGCTCATAAAGAAAATCCATAAAATAAGCCAGCTATATAGAAATAACACGTAGATTATATTTTTAATGTAGACGTTCTCTCAGCTGTCATGCTGTTTGTTCTCCACTAGAGTGTACAATTTTCCTTCTGAGATTCGGGTTGCTGTTACACTTGAATCACTCGGATGCTGTTATTGAAAACCTGTAAAGAGGTTTCTTACAGCTTTTGTGCTCAGAGGAGGTCCACGGTAATTGGTAGCAATGTGTGTGTTTGCAGGAAAGGATGCCTATTTTCTCTTTATTAATGTTATTTTTTAAGACCTCTCCCAGGGGATTGTTGTTCTTCCTCACAGTATAAGTCTCTCTTGACCACACTGCCCCTTTGAGTATTTAAGGAGAAATCTGCAAGCATAAACTTGAAGTATTTAAGTGAGAAAGTATATCAAAACACTGCTAACAAGGCAATAATAGGGCACCTGTTTATAACAGGGTGCATGAGAGAGTATTTGGGCAGTCGTGGATGCAGAGAATTTAAATGAACAAAATGTGCTGTTTCATCACAGAAAATAAGCCTCGGATGCTGAGAGAGTTTGTTTGAGTTTGTCTGTGGTTTCTTTATATTTTTTGACACCTTGACATCGGTCTGTCGAATTGGACCGACTCCAAGCAAATGAGTCGTTCAGGCTTTGTGAGCTTAGTACTAGCAAAGAGGGGCGATTTGCTGTCACAGACTGCTAAGCAGTTGCAGCAGTTGACACACTAGATACGTTTGCAATTACTCAGTGCCAAAAGCAGTGCCTGTCTAATGAGCTAAGAGAGGCTGTAAGTCATAGGCCAATGAGATCTGATGGCTTGAGCAGATTTATATCCATCATGTAGAAAATCTTCCCCGTGGGCATCCGCAGCATCCCTCCATCTCGGCTCTAAATGAGGGTCATTTGTTAACAGGGAGTGTGTTTCAAATGCCAGCAGAGATTGTCTGAGAATGCAGAGCACTTTATATCAGGTTGATGCATGTACTTCTTCAAGGAAGCTCTCCGTATCTTAAAAAGGGTAATGATGTGCTCAATGCTTTAAAGACTTCATGAGGTTCCTGGAATCAGGGTATATTCTTCTTAAGGAACTCGCCACGTCCAAGTTAACACCAGCTGGTAATCTCTCTTCAATCTTCCCTTCATGCGATGGAAAATTCAGTACCAGGGTTATTAATTCAGATTGGTTTAACTGGGTTTAACTAGGCCCGTGGTGCAGTAGCTAGGGAAATAACAGTGGCTGCTTAAGAGACGCGTTAATATATAACGAGCAGTGATGAATAGTCAATGCGGAAAAATGACAGCACTGTGGTCCTTTATTAAGATCATTGGAGCCAAAGTTAGAGTCTAAACTAATTGGCAACCTCCAAGGCTGAAAAATGAGGCCAATGGAAGTGCCAAAAACAGCAGTTCCTCTAATGGCCACTTGAGACGAGCTCCCATAGACCCCCATGTTAAAATGTCCAAATATAAAGCAGACTGGTACAGCTGTTGACAGACTGGTACAAAAAGATAGTTTCTGTCTCTACAGCTAATTTTCCAATTCATGACAAGTGTCGGGGGGTGAGTTTTTATATAACTCACCCTTAAATGTTATTAAGGCTTTACGTTACGCATAGTTAAGGGCCTGGCCACCTTAAGTGAAAAGGTGTCTGTGGACAAACTCTTCTCTGGTCACATATATGCAATATATATTCTCCTTTTTACCTGTGTTTTTGGTCTCCACCAACCCCTGGAGAAAATATCTGGCTCTTTAGCTGATAAATGCACAGTGTTTAGCTGTGAGTCTCGACTTTGTCTGTCTGCTGTTTGGTGCGTGGCAGGGAGTGTCCAAGGGGTGGGGGGGGGGGGTTAGATCATTTTTATTGCAAAATGACTCTATGCTCTATGCGATCATTAAGACTGAATGTAAACATTAAAGTTTACATTCAGCCACGGCCTCCAGTGGCTGTAATAATTAAAACATAAACGAAGGGAAACGTCAGATGACGTAGCATAATAAGTGAGAAAGTTGACATAGGGAAGTGGCCCTATGGGTAAAAAAAAACACAAGACTTTCAACAAGGAGACCGCTGTTCTCTTCTTGTGTGAAACTTAAAGTCATTGCTGAGTTTGTCTAAATACATAAAGTAGTCATTTTATGTTACATTAGTAACAAATGTATTTATTTTAGCCCAAATCATGATCTTTTTTCTAAACTGTAACAAGTAGTTTTTGTGCAACTGTGACAATATTAACCATGCGTTTAAAACCACAACCCTTAACGTCCATATATAACCCATTTTATGATATCGGTATGGAAGCGATTTTAGGAAACGATCTTGTGGGGCGTGTTAGTGGTTAGGAACGATGCAGGTGTATGGGTTGGGGAATTTCTTGTAAAAAGCTGTGTATAACTGAGATGAACTGCAAAATTGTGTCGTGATGCCCTGAGGGTTCATGACAATGACTAACTTTCACATTTTACAAGGTTGTTTGATCCATTTTTTATTGAATATAGCTGCTTTCATAGCCCCATGGAGGTCACAGAAGTTTTGTTCACAGTAATAGATCTCAGCCTTGCAGAGGTGGTCTAAACGGAAACACTGAACATTATATTGTTATTATCTTAACATAAATGACTGAGCAGAGTCAAAGCTTTCTACAGTTTTAAGAAATTTACTATAAAACTTAAATAGAGCACTTACAAATTCTACATCTAACTGGAAGCACGACTATTCAGGGAAAAAGTGCTGCCTTTTCCACTTAAAATGAGGCTGCTAAAGCCTGCATTTGAAAAAATCTACATATTTCTGAAAATGAAAATGTTAAATAAAAAAACTAATGAAGAGATTTAGTCTGTCTGATGCTCATTAAAAAGGGCCTTGAGTCAGGTAGAAGTATTAAACACAGGCGGCCTTGTGTGAAGTAGCTCTTTAATTTCTCATTCTTGGCAGGAAAAAAAAATCATCACAAAATGACGCACATTAAGGTGCAAATCATGACGGATTCAAATGTCTTCATGAACCATACTGACCGCATTCTCACTATTGTATCTTTGAAGCTGGCTGTTGTATTAATCCATTATGGACACCAGATGTCCCTGCTATACTTAAATAGATATTTTTCTTATTGCTGGTTCCTTATGATTGTTACATGCTTATACATTCTTATTTGTTTTCCTCATTTTGAAGAAAAATGCTTTAAATGCAAAGAAAACTGTGCTAAAAAGCCTTTTTATCTTTATTTTTTACAACAAATGGCTTTGACCTGTAGATCATGAACTAGCAATGACTTTTGCTGTGTGTGATTTATTTGATTTTCACTAGATTCACTTTGAGGAATTTCATCCTCTTCTTTTTTTTTAGTTTAAAAGTAAAATCATACAGAAGACCATTTGTCATTCTGGAGCATGTGAGAGCAGCAGCAGTTTCCGAGGAGAGCAATATTGATTGAATTCCTGCTACTTCCATGCAGTTGGCTTCCAGAGTTGTTTGTTTCCACCGCACAATTCATCTCTGGCCCAAAAAGGGGTAAAAAAAAAAAAAGTGTTGTTATTCAACCCACACAACAATAATGTAATATAGTGGAATGGATCGCACAAAATCAACATCCAGGCAGCTTCCTTATCCTTGTCTCCGTAGCAACACAATCCACTTTGCAAGTAAGATGAGATGCACCTTTTCTCGAGTGTACCCAGAGGTTGTGGAGGGAGTGGAATATTATTTTTATGCCAATGTCACTGTATGCACGTGCAGAGTAAGATAATAATCAGACAGAGGCTTGCTGCTGAGTGCCACCTCCTTCTTGTCCTAATACAGAAAGGATCTATCTCTGCTTTATGGAATGAACCAGGCGGAAAACCTTCAAGGTCAGAGACAGCACTTGATTTCAGACTTTGGTTCTGTTTCAAAGGTTGGATCGGCAGGAAAGTCTGTGTACTATGAGCGAATCTGAATTAAATTATTCCCAACAGAAAGCTGGAATAAATTTGAAGCACTTTTGAAGAATAGCAAAACACACTTGGATGACATAGTGCCAACTCGTTTTGCATTTGTAGCTGGATGGCAATGTCAGCCAGACTCGAATATCTCAACAAGTATTGGATGGATTGCAATAAAAATTAGTTCAGACATTTATTTCCCCCCTCATGCTGAATTTTAATATCTTCCAACTTCATCTGGTGTCATCACCAGGTCAAAATCCTTGAAAAAATACATCCAAACTAATGACATTCCCATCAGCCAAAGCTTGAGTTTGCATCTAGTGCAGGTTAGCAAATGCTAACACACAAAACTGAGATAGTGAACGTGGTAAACAGTTTACCTAACAAACATCAACATGGCACCATTGGCATTTTAAAGGGATAGTTTGGGATTTTTGAAGTAGGGCTGTATGAGATTCTTATGTATAGTTAGTGTATTACATACAGTAGCTGGCGGTCCACGCGCTTACACATTGGGTGCACACCCCACAGGCGTTGATATCAAAATGTATTTCAGCAAAGGCCTACCTAAATAAAACAATCAATATCAGCCTAAGTGGACACTATATTTAAAATATTTTCACAGCTTTACCTCTCCATCATTACATTTAGCGCTACATTTCTCATCCACTGCCGGTCAGAAAGTGCTGTTCATGGCTGTTATGCGATATGACTGAAAACAAACTTCTCGTTGAAAACACTCTCAATACAGCGTCCACTTAGACTGATATTGTGTTTTTAAGGTAAGCCTTTTTTTAAAAATAGCTAAAACACATTTAGATATCAACCCCTCTATACAGCAGGGTGGTGCTGAGCTGTGGGGTTGCTTGTTTCTACAAATCAGGGCGCTGACGACTGCCAGCTATTGTATGAAAGACACTGACTATACATAAGTATCTCATACAGCCCCACTTCAGAAATCCCAAACTATCACTTTAAGTAAAGTAAGCATTTACCTGAAAGCTAATTGTACTTAATACAGCCTAACAGAACCACTAGCATGACTGTTAACTTCTTATCCACCGTCAAGACTGCAGGTATCTTTCAATATTAGGGGGCGGTACACATGTGCAACAGAGGGTTTCGTGATCCAGCTTTTGTGCATGAATTTGTGCCTTTTTCTGCATCAATGTACTCCTTAATTCTGTCAAAGAAAAAGTCCTCTGCTCTTGTCATGTTTTTATTGGAGGGGACAAATGCACGTTCCAAATATCCTCTCCCCTGGTGGACATTTCTGCAGACAGCATGCTAATGATATGCTCCCTCAGAATTGGCGACATTTTTGGCATTATGTTGCGTGATAAACCAGCACATTTTAGAGTGGCCTTTAATTGCGACCATTCCAAGGCACACCAGTGTAGTTATGATGCTGTTTATTCAGCATTTTGATATTTCACACTTTTTTTTTTTGCTGTATGTAGATGAAATAGGTTTGTTTGATGCATCTAATAGGCTCAGAAAACTTTGGCTTAACAATGACGATAAATTCTCAATTTCACCTTCACAATTTAAGATTACAGTTTGAGCATTTTGATTGAAGTTTTTGCATTTTAAATCTCGCTGTTTCACACTTTTCAAATTAACATTTCACATTTTAAATGAACTTTTTTCTTCTTTTTAAGTTTAATTACGGCTTGATTATTCATTGTAGTGTGATAAATTAAAAATCTTTTTAATTATCTATCTTTTAATTTGAATTATGGCCAAAAATACCTTCCATACTTTTGACATAATTGGCGAGTCCAAACAGATTCATCTAAAGTGATTTATATCCAGGTTAGATGTGTCTTTAAAATCAAATGCAAAGGGGTATTCTACAGCTATTTCCACTAATTTTCTCATATCTGCTTCATATTTTTGTTGATATGTGGCTGGCACTCAGCTGCTGTGAGTGTGGATGAGCTGCACTGTAGTCCCCCCTCCTCCCCCGTCTCTCAGCAATGGTATGATCCTCGCTCAAGCAGCGCCTCCAATCCTCCGTCTGAAGGGCCAATTAATTTATTTCTGGTCAGAAAGTATCGCAGCTCGCCGAAAAGTCCCGCCGCTCTGTGTGTCTGTAGCACCTGAAAGAGGATCTGAACGAGTGCAAAGCTGGACCGGTACATAATGACCATGTACAAGAGGAAGCGTCGCAACCGCCGATGTAAGTTTACACGGCGTCATTAGGGGGGCTACGTGATGCGCGCGAGGACATTTTCTTTGTGCGGATGTCGCTCCATACAAGTTGCAAATATTGAGCTGTGATTCATGTTAAAAGATGCACCCAGCTTCTTTTTGACTGTGCATTGCCAATTTAAGTTTATAATTTAAACGCAGACAGTTTCAGTGAAAGTTAAAGGTAAAACCACAGCTGCTGCATCCTCTGTAATATTGTGTGTGTATATATATATATATATATATATATATATATACATATATATATTTTATCTTTCAACTTACCTAAGAGGAAGCCAAGTGACCTGCTGCACGCTGGCTGATTAGTGCTCACATTAGTTTGGAGAGCCATCCTTGCACCTGCTCTTGTGTCAGCTGTAATATATTCATTCAGCTCAAGTTAGCATACATTATCATGAGATGTGTCCACTCATCAAGGTTATGAGGTTGCTATTAATAACGAAAACAGTCATTTTAGGTGCAGCTCAGTTATGATCCATCACCTTATAGTGCCCTAAGAGATGTAAATTCTAATAGGCAGGTGCAGTTTCATGTGAAATGTGTCCTTGTTGGTGCTTCTGTATTGAACACACAGTTTGGTCTTTATTAATTACTTTACTCATATGGTGAGAAGGTGAAATGCTTGTCCTGATGTAACTTAGTCCGTGGAATGAAGATGGTCCTAAATGCATGACTAATTGTAATAGTTGACAAAAGATCCATTAGTTAGCCTTTAGCCTATGCAAAAAAAGTCAATTATTACATAGCTGAAGCTTCCTAATGGTGCATATTTGCTGCTTTTGTTTGTCCTCTGTGGTCATAAACTGGCTGTCTTCAGGTTGTAGATTGTCAGTCAGACAAAACAAGCAATTTAGAGATGTCCCTTGATCTCAAAGCAGTAGTGACTGTGAAAAATTTTGACTTCTCACTATTTGCTAACATTTTATGGACTGAATAAGAATTTCACTTAATCAGTGAACTGACTGTATAATCGGGATGACATCATGCATGCCTGGAGAACTAATTGTGCATGCTCTGATATTGAAAGCATATGGATGTTGTGCTTCACTAATTACTAGTCAGTTAAAGTGATGTTGGCAAAATATGCCACAAGTGCACACTCTCTACAATAAGGCTGCCATATTAACAAAAAAACAATCTTATTGCAATTATTTTGATAGATATATGGATAGATATTGTTATTGTGAAAGGAGTTGCTATTTTAGGGGACATTGTATTTTTTGCATATAATTTTCATGTAAAAAAAAAAGAAGATGATTCTATGCTTTTTGCTGGGGTTTGTACCAAACAAGCATGTTCCCAAATGTCCGCACTATGATTTGTAGGCTGTGACATCGCCATTGCACCACAATGCTTCATATTTAATGTTATGTTGTGTCACATTTTACAAATATTTAAAAAAGGTGCGGCTCCTGGGATTTTGATATTGCACTTGGCCATGTTGCAGTTTTTAGAATATTTTGATTTATTGTGCAGCCCCCTACAATCAGGCATACCTGACTGTAGAGTGTGAAACAGGAGAGCTGGCTTAATTTTCCTCTCTGCATCAGAGAAATTGCAAAACTACATTGTGCACCGCATGGGCTACAAATAGGCTGCAGTGTATGACTCTCTGGATGCACAGCTTGTTATATGGACAAGGTGGGAGGAAACCCAAATTTGGATGCCAAGCACAGAAAAGTCGGTGTTGAGAGACAGTGTGGGGCAAAAAATCCAGGTGCTCCTAAGCCGAAAAGCAGGGAGACACTAAAAACAAAAAAATGTTGGTATGGGCTCAAAATGGTGAAGATATGTTGGACTTTTGTCCATCAGCTGTCAGAGCACAGACTGCCAGTGGCTATAGACTGCAGGTCCAAGCTCCTACTGTATGTTTTAAAAAATGGATAAAGTTGAAAAGTGCTTGGAAAATGTACACAGGATGCAATGTGCTGGCGTTGTATAGATGCACTTTAAACCGACAGGGCACAGGTGAAACCCTTAATTCAACAGTTAGCTTACTTTAAGCACCTTGGTTTCACTCCTACAGCTTGTTCTTCTTGCCATCAGTTAGTGTGGGATTTCAGCAGCATTTAATGCAGCTTCACCAGATCGATGGATGTGTGTGTGACATGTAACTCTGAAGAGGTTTCTGTAGGTGTAACTTTTGGGATGATCCATCTATAACGATTTATTATTTCTTTCTTAGCACCGGCAGCTCTTATTTTAAAATGTTCTCTGCAGCAGTGCTGCATGGATACAAAGAAAAAGCAACACAAGAAAAGCTCTTTACAATCAGTGATTGTTGCTTAATTAGAAAGTAATAGTGTAATAAAGATGTCTGTTCTGTTGTTCTGAATGCGCTGTGTAAAACACGTCCCTGATTGCCCATCTGGAATTCATCTTTTGTGCTTTGTTCTTTATCAAAAGGTGAACTCTGAGCCCGTGAGCGTGTTTACGCTGTTGCCTATTGTGATTAATTTAATTAGGAGACCTCTCTGGTTCTTTTTCTTGTGAGCACGCACTTGAGTATTTGAGTTGGAGTCCATAAATATTTAAGATTTTGCAGCTCAGGAATCTTCAGAGATCAAATGGGGTTCCAGCCCTCTGCACCAGCGGGATTTGCTCTCTCTGCATGTGTGTGTGTTATACACTTGTGCAGTATGTGTTTGTGCGATTTCATCTTCAAGCAGACTTTGAAAGGAAGTTTTTTTTTTTGTATGATCATTTGCATGTTGCTTCATGTAGCTTAGACTTTTCTCTGCAGCTTTTTTTAGACAATTCGGCCTTCTTGTTTCACTTGCAGTTTTTGTCGTGATGGAGGGCTGCAGCGCATGACAAATGAATGTGTCTTTCTGTGCTGCAGATGTTCGTTTGTGGCTGTGTTTCTGTGCCGCTGATGGTGGAAGGCGAGGGGGGTTGTAAGGGGGTGCACAAGAGGCAGGCTGTTACATCTTCTGTCAGATGTCCTCCATGTATCTCAAGCCATGTGTCAAGGGCAGTCGTGTGAGTGTTTTTCTGCCTCCCAGACTCCACTTCTTTTCAGCTTAGCTCCATTTCGCCCAAATTTTCAGTTTGTATGTCCATGGGAGGGAATACAAATCACGCACAACACAATCCTTGGTGGAGCTGTTGGAGTCGGCTGCTCTGCTACTCTTGAATAAATCACAAGCAATTACAGAATATAATCCGTTCCAGATGCTTTAGTTGCCACCAAAGATGCAGTTGCTACAGTTTCAGTTGTGCCTCCACACTTTTCTTTTGACCTGGACAAGCAGCCGCATCACACTCCACTCTGTCCTGGAAATGTGATTGCATCTGTCAGAAAAGGACCCTAATGAGACTCCTCGATCGATGGTCGATGATGAAATAATGTGACACAGTTGTCACAAGATGTCGCTCCCCCCAGAGTTGCCGTCTCTTTCCCACCGGCAGCTTCACTTGCGTTTAGTGGAGCAAAGGCTTCTTGGACTGTTGCCAGGAGAAGCGCCAATCAGTGCGAAATAAAGACAAGCATTCAGTGACACACAAACGCTGACATCTGCACGCGTACGAGCGCGGATGCACGGAGAAAACACCAACAATGACACCTTATTATCCATATTCCTGTGTGCAATAAGCTTTTGGAGGGGAAAACTGTTGCAAAATGGCTGATTTGTGTGTGTGTGTGTGTGTGTGTGTGTGTGTGTGTGTGTGTGTGTGTGTGTGTGTGTGTTATTGTGAAGAAGCAGAATATTTAGAGCAACAGGCTTTGGTGAATGGCGTGTATTAATATTGGATATAATGTGCACAGTCGACGGATGGGTCTGCAGCAGTGAGGATGGTGAAATTAAGGTCTGCCAGGTGTCACGGTGAGCACACTAAAATAATTAGAGAACTTGTAACATCTCACTCTGTCTCTCCTCCCATCACGGCGCCCGTCTCTCACATGCACACCTATGCAGTGATGTGTAACATCTGCAAGGCCGGTTGCATCACATTATCATGCATGTAGGCCACGAATATGCCTGTCAAATTTCCCTCAATCAGTAATTCTCTTTATTTCCTGGTTTAAATGAAATATAAATGTCTTAAGCAGCATGATGTCAGAACAAGTCAAAATTTCTGTTGTAGGTTCAACACTAACAAGGCCTATTTTTAGCAGTGAGGAAAGTCGAGGGCGATAACCTGATTATCGGCGTGATTGTTTCTCAGTGGAAACACTTGTTCTAAATGCTCATGTGGCTCTGACTGACTGCTAGGTGTTTGTTTTCATGCCTCGCTCCCCACCGCTAAGCCTCCCCGCCGTGCCATGTTCACCCGCCCCAGACGCCCGCGTTCTGAAGTGCATCATTGTTGACTGGCGCGAGACAGCTCGCTGGGTTTTACAGGTCACACAGAGGGATGTGATCTCAAACTGATGCCATGCCTTTATCTGTTGTGCCGGTGCCTGAAGGGGCCGGGGATTATGAGCTGATCCCCTCAGACTTTGGTCTATGCAGCCTCAGAGAGGCAGCGAGGCAGGGCGGCAGACTGAAAGTCACACTCGAGTGTTTACAGAGGAAGAGATGCTCCAGTTTTGTAATGGGATGTTCACAGAGATGTTGCAGTCACATGTAATGAAATGGCCGTTTAGTGAACTCTGGTCTGTATTATAGAGCAGAGGGATGAAGTGCGGATGTGAATCTTTTTTTTTTTTAGAGCCACTGGTTAATCTTTTTTTTTTTGAGCCACTGGTTATTATTGTTAAGCTAGGGAAAGTGTGGAAAATTCTTACAACATAGAAGCAGAAATCGAGCAGACAATTGGTAAATATTTTGATGAATTATCATTTATCTCTTTTTTTTTTTTAACAAAGTGCCAAAATATGTTCTGGTCCCGACCTATATATGGAAACGAAATATATAGTATATATATACATATATAGTAACATTGGTTTTCCTAGTTTTTTGTCATATAAAACTATTTTTTTTTTGTTTTTTTTATTGGTAGGATAAAGCAAACAATTTGAATATTTTAACTGAAGTGTTAGGAAATTGTACAATTCGATTTTATTTGACATTTCAGGGACCTAAAATGACCTTGTTAATACACGGGCAATGATAGTAAAAACAATTCAACCCTATTTCCCCATGTTTTTGTGCCTTAAGTGACCAACAACTTTTGAAATTGATCCAGTGAGCGGATGTTCTGCAGTTGACAGTGGCGAAACGGGCTGCAATACAGCCAATCTGGGCATTGGTGCACCATCACTGTATGTCCATTAAAACAGTTTGTTTTTACTGCTGACAGGCTCAGATTGATGTTATAAGTGTCTGATAACATTATGGCAAGAATCCCTAAAGATACAGACCATTTACTTTTCAACCAGAAATTGCCCTGGTATAGCTATCCCACCAGACTCCATTTGAATAAGCAGTAAAGTTAGTCTGTATGGAGGCAGCATATTTTCACTTCTAACTGGGTGAATTAAGGGTTTATTTCAGCTAACCACAGTTGGTGATTGTTGGAACAATAGAAAAGCGAACCAAGACGTTTTTTGTAAGTTTGATTTTCTTTTTGTTGACTTAAAATGAATTCTGTTTTACTTTGATAAAATTACTGCTAATATAAATGTAGTCTTGTTGTGGAATAGCAATTTTGGGGCTGTTTCTGGTTAAACAAAAAATCTCTCTCTCTTTATAGAAAGTATCCCTACAGAGATTGATACTAAGATAAAAACGCAAGTCTGTCAGTAGCAATAACCAACACTTTTCGTGGATGTAAACTGATGTTGCACAAAAGCTTCAGGCAGTTGTTATTCCTAGTAGTAAGTTAGACACAAAAAAATAGGGTCCAGATTTAAGAATACAGGAGAGACCTTTTAAATTTGCAAAGGAAAAAAAATCAAAGGTCTCTTACTTTTTAGGGCAGAAATGAGGCTCATTTCTGTTTACTGTTATTGTAAATCGAACCTCATCTGTGGGTTTTGGACTAATGGTCGAACAAAACAAGCTATTCTGAAGACTTCCTGTGGAACTTGTGACACTTTCTTTCTCTTTCTTGCAGTCTTTTATTAAAAATGTTGTGAATGAAGTGTAAGGCCTGACTCAGCATTGAGCAGGAAGGCTTTTAGAAGTCTTTAAGAATTCACTGTGAATGGCAGATTTTTGTAATTCTCTCTGAGATTTTGAGGAAATCTGTCAATTAAGTCACCGTATTGCAGGAATGAATTTCCAGAGAAGAAAGGATGAAAGGCATATCTGGCGTTTTATGATGTAGCACACCAGTGAGGGGCCTTGCCTACAGGTCATGATGCAAAGTGTTGGGTAAGATGCAGCAATTCCTTCATCTCAGACCTCCTGCCTCCCATACACACCAGTCCAGCTTTTCAATTCAAACCAGGCGTTCTTGCATAAGACCCCCAAACTGAAGCTGATGAAATTTCCACATGCCTACCTGTCCCTCCTGCACGTCCATCACCTGCTTGATTCACCTCCTTTACTCCCTTTATGTCTCTATGTCTATGTCTGTCCTGCTGAGGAGCAATTTGCATGATTAGTGACTTTCTTCCATTAATTAAGACATTGGGGAGAGTTTCTTGTTCCATATGGAGATGATCGGCAGCTCCTTCTGTGTCTCGCGCTCTGGCTGCTTTTCTTTCTCTGTCTATGCTTTTTATACTTTATCTCATCAAATAGACAGTTTGCGTTTGCGAGGACACAGGAATGAAATGAAAGAAAACAAAATACTAAAACATTTGTTGGGTCTGAGTTCTCAAATAGAAGGATTTTGTGTTTTATAATGTTGTGAATTGAATCTCAACAAAACGTTTTTTTTTTTTTTTTTGAAGATTCCTTTTTGGGAACTTTTGATTAGCATTTGTCACACTTATCTTTTAGTGTCTTTAAAAGATTAAGTAATTAAATGAATGAATAAAGGATACTGAGACTGCTGGGCCAATATCTAAGCAAGCAATACATTGTGGAATATGTGTACATTATCTGTTGCAAATTTCAGATGTTGCAAATAATATCTTAGGAAAAGGATAAAGGACATTTGGAGCTCAAACAAGTATAACATGTTTATTATCACATGTGACAAAGAAGAGGCTAAAATCTTCTCAAAATTTTTGAGAAGCTGCAACCTGCATGAGTTTAGTATTCTTGTGTGGAAAAATTACTGATGCAGTTTACTGATTATTATAATATTTGCATATTAATTTATTTTGGTGTTGATGAATTAATAAAACAACTTATCGTTTCAGCTCTAATGTAGTCTTTTCATCGCAAAATTATATTGTCATGATTCAGTTGTCCTCAGACAAGTCCTCCATCGGCGTCTCCAGTCATTTTGACCCTCTGTGCGTCTGGCTAGCTCGCCACTTTCTGCTCCTGCGTCTTTCTTAAGGACATTCTTGTATGTTGATGTGGGACATCCTTGGGAACAATGTCTGTGCACCCAGTTTGAAAGAGTCTGAATAAGCAACAGATAGAAAAAAGAAATAACCAACAGAACACTTTCGCTGACCTCCATGCTGCTTTCTACTGTCAACAAACACTGTTGTACAGTGTATTTGTGCTGTTGAACATGACACACCAGAAAACAAACAGAAAGGCATAGCCATCTGCTGGCAAGTGAAAAGGAGTCTGTTGCTTGTTTTTGCGGGGTTTTAAAAAAAAAAAAGCATATCAATCAAATCTTCAGTCCAGTTTTATTTATGTAGCACCTCTCAAATAAATCAAATGCAGCTCAAAGTGCTTCACAGTTTGATTGAAGAAACAAAAACAAGAACAAAATAGGAAATAAGCAAAAATGGATCTTAATAAATAGAATAAGTATAAATCATAAAGTAGTGATAGTAAGACTCAACATAAAGGCCAGACTAAAAAGATTTTTTTATTAAGGTTTTTTAAGGTTTTTTGTTTCTGTTTAAAACTATCAGTATTTCCAGCTCCTCTCAGGTCCTCCGGCAGGCTGCTCCAGTGTTTTGGAGCTTAATGGCTAAAAGCAGAATCACCATATGTGCGCTGATTGAGGGTTATTGGTGGTTGTTTACACTTTTTAACAGCGTCTCAGTGATCCAATTGCCTAAGAACCAAGTATAAATACAGAAGGGTCTTAGAGTAAATTAAAGGAGATGACCTTCGTATTTTGAAACTGTCCCAACTTAATGTGAAAGAATACAATATGTAAACTCTAATTTTGAATTCGAACATAAAAATGAATAAAGCCACCTCACTTCACCTTGAACTTTGTTCCTTGACTCTCCCGAGTAGCCCTGTTTGATGTTTGATCTTCAAAGGTTCAAGAAGAGCACCTTTGATATGCAGATAGCCCCTCTGTCTCCTCGCCACTCTTTGCCATATAATTAGACAAAGGGCGTCCACACAGTGTTGTCCTGCTGTGACTCATATGTTGTCGAGAGGCGTCGGTAAACAAGCTGATTTCTCTCATTGTTAAGAGGAAACGGACATTTTAGTTTGAAAGGGTAGCAGCGTCTTGTGACCTTGGTTTTTAGGAACGGGAAAAAAGAGGCTGAAGTTTGAGAGTGAAGTGAATGAAATGTGAGGTCTGATTCAGCGTGGATCAGTTTGATTGGCTGTGAATGGCAGATTTGATTGTAATTCAGTCTGAGATTTGGGGGAAATCTGTCCATTAAGTTGTCAGTTTATACCTGCAATATGGCTTTTATCTGAGATAAATCAGAGAGGAAAGGAGTTTCATGGTGCCCAAACCAGCCAGGGCCTCGCCTACAGGTCATGATGCACAGCGTTGGGTAAGGTGCCGCAATTCCTTCATCTTCCTCACGAACCCGTCCAGACCAAAAAGCCGAAGCTGATGAAATTTCCCACATCCCAACAGTACTGTGACTGTACCTGTCCCCCCTGTCGTCCATCACCTGCTTGACTCAGCTCCTTCATCCCTTCATGTCTCTTTTCTTATGTCTCTCCCGCTGAGGAGCAATTTGCATGATTAGATACTTTGTTCCATTAATTAAGACATTAGGGAGATTGTCGCCAGAGTTTCTCGTTCCATGAGGGGATGATCGGCAGCTCCCTCTGTGTCCCGCGCTCTCATTCTTCCTCTTTCTCCGACTCTGCCTTTTAATGTTTATCTCATCAAATAGACAGTTGGCGTTTCCGTGTTCTTTTCATTTCATTCTCCTCTCTGCGCAAAAAAGAAGAAAAGTGACAGTGGTAGAGCCATCAGCTGTGGTCTGTGGGGAATTTTCAGAAAAGAAAAGAACGCATTTCTCATTCCTTGAAGGTCCTCGCTGATGCGTCTGAAAGGGAGTTTATTGCAGTCAATCACCAGGTCGCTGTGCTGCACGCCTGCGATATGACTCAAAGGGCGACACGGAGGCTTTTTAGGTAATCAGGAGGGGGAAAAAAAATTGTTAACTTGATGGTGACAGGGTGTTTTAGGTTTGCAAGATTACCCTGTAAATTAAATATCACAGGTCTTCAAGTGACGTCTTTTCTGATTTTTTCTTTTAATTAATTTATCAATGGCTCCGTGCATTGAAACATGTGGGGCTTACAGGTAATAGAATAATACTGAAGGTTTATGCCATGGCCAGCAGTTTTATATATTGTAATTATCTGAACTGATGGTGTGTTTTTATCATCATCAGTTCGTACCACACTGAAAGCCTATGAGCCTTAGCCTTGCTGCCTTGGATGCTGCTATTGTAAAAAAGCTATTTAGTGGTGTGTATGAATTCCGAACACTTTGTACCACAAGCTTTAAAAACCTGCATGTTGGCTTTTAACGATGTAGTCACTATAATAAGGGCTTTTCAATGCAATTCTTCCTTGCTTTTCATGTTTATGGCATTTTTGGAATGCCTAGATTTCCAACACAAGTTTTTGACCTGCGTTTGATCAAGCAACCAGTCATCTCTCTCTTTTATAACTTTGCAGCACCAGGACCAGAGTATGGTGCCATTGTTGTCAAATTCATTGAAAATTACCCATAATACAAATTCATTTAAGCTAAAAGTTATATAGGAATTTATATTCACTTAAGCCACCAAACTTGGACATCTCAACAACTTTTGGATGGATTGCTTTAAAATTTTGTACAAACATTTATGATCTACAGAGGATAAATCCTACTGAAATTGGTGATCTCCTTCTTTTCCTTCAGCACCACCAAAATATCATAGTTTCTACTTATTCTGCAAAATATATCAGCAACCACTGAATAGATTGGCACAAAATGTACTGGGGACAATTTAGGGCTGCCCCCTGAAAGTTGGAGACTCGAATCATCAGTAGGAGACCCCTCAGTTAACTGAGATTGCCATCGCCGTTTTGGTCCCCAGATTTAACTGTGGAGTGGGAGCTCTTGACTTTGTGCTTTCCTTGGGAGTTGCGAACATACAGGCAGCAGCACAGAGGAGACAGAGACATCATCATAAGGTTAAAAAGAAGTGAATTTACAACTCACATTCTCTGGCATGTGCGTCACAACACAGCTAGACGTTGGTTACTGTATTACGTGAATGGCGCTGTCACACTAGATTTCCTGGAAGCCCATTCAAACTTTAAAACTTTGTATTGTGGAAGATTTTTATTGAACAGCCGAATCTAATTCGACGAACAGCCCTAGGACATTGATGAATCCCAAATATGTACATTGCAGTTCCAAAGTTTGGAATCACCTTTCATATTGATGTTTTTATTCTTTCCTTTAATAATGGCAATTTTAACAAAGCCTAAAACTGTAAAATTCAGACACACAATATATTATTTACATTTGAAAAAGATTTTGCCCTGAAAGAGCAATAAAAAGGGAGAATACTGTTGTAACCATTTTCCCCCACCGTACCCTTTGATTTAACTTTGTTTTCCAGTCCAGAGAAGTGGAAGTGACCCTTGATTATTATTGAACCACACTGGTGCAACTGGGCTGTAAATATTTAAGGAAGCAGTTTTTTTGGGGGGGGACTCTGGAGTTTACTCAGTGGTTAGATTGAAGAGGTTTAAACTGGGATAGTGTTAAACTTAAACTACTCTTCTGTTTCTATTGTGAAGTTTTAAAAATAGCTTTGCTAAACCAACATTCCTGTTAGTTCCAGCTTACTACAGGCATTATTTTGCACTTTATACTGAAACAGGAAGCTGTTCCTATTTAAATCTGCATAGGCTGCAGATTTTCTGCATTGATCTAAGCTTAAGTTTTCTTTTACTTACTTATGTCTGCTTATTTATTCTATTTTTATTTAAGTGTTGCTAAGAGAGATCTTTGTCTCTATCTTCCCTTCAAGGCTTACGTGTATTGTTCTTCATGTTCTAGTGTTGTCACAATACTGAAATTTCTAAAAAAAAAAAAAAAAAGAAAAAGCTGGTACTTGTGTATTGATACTGCAGAAAATAAGTATTGGAAATGTTATAAATAATCAGAAGAATCTATGTTTTAATAAATGTATATTTTTTGACAATACTACCATTGGACAAATCAGAACTTATTCTGCAAATCCTTTACACAAAATAAAATCTATTTGTAAAGATGGCTTTGTACAACATACAAACATGAAGACTATTAAAAAATGTACAGTTGTTCTCTCAGCGATCTTGCCGTGACCAAACAGACTTTTGTGGCAGGCAATTCCAAACATTTAAACTTTGATAATCTCCTGACATTTCATCTAGCGTCACCAGCACGTCAAAATTTTAATTAGTTCCATACTTCGGTTTCTGAGTAAAATACTTACAAATCAGAAAATGAACAGAACTTCTGGAATCGTGGATGCCTAAAATATCTTCCAACTCACCATGTTACTCTTTTTCATTTTGACACAGTAGTTTCTCAGAATGCTCTTTTGGGTAAAAAGCATTCCTAAAATACTGACTCATTATCAAAGACTTTTCTCAAGCACATCATATCATGTCAAAAAATCAGCCAGCTCTACTACAGCAGTGAGTTTATTGTTTGTCTTTAAGGAAAGCCTGCTTATTTTTCTCTGTATGAGGGCCCAGACATATTTAAGGTGATAATTGACTCACATCAAATGTTGTTATAGTGTCTGTGCTGCAACACAGCAGGTGTCCAAACACGTAATTTGCAGCAGCAGAAACCAACAAGATTCAGCTGGGTTTTGGTTGCTGGGTTTTCTGTAACTGCTGAGAAAAAAGTGACGTAAAAGCAAGGGAGTCTGGCATGCAGATTATTGCTTTTTGTGTGCTTTCACTTACACTGTTAGGGTTATTTGGTGTAGTTTTGGTCTAACTCAAATTTCTTCTCTCGATGTAATGCAGTTTAAATGTTGTTTTAGCTTCATTATGGCTGACTGCATCGATACACAGTCTGCCATTTGTTTGGATAATGTTCCCTGCATTATATGTGAGCCATTGTTTGCATGATTCTTTTAAATGAATCTAAAATAAGAACCATAAATTGCATTCATTCTTTTTGCAGCAGAATGCTAAGACGTCTGTCTTTTCTGTCATCACATCGTGACATTATGTAACCATACCTTAGGTGCCGTGCAATCTTAGTATTTTACCATGATTGCGCTGTAATTTCCCTGGGAATGATAATAATAATGGCCACGGGAGATCGTTGTTTGCATAACTTTGTATATATCAATCTAAAATCAAAACCATAATAGCTAGAATATTCACTGTATTTACTGCAGAAAGCTAAGGCTTCTGTCTTCTGTTTCATTATGATTTATGCTTGTAATGACGTCACTGGCCTACGTTACCTTCGGTGAAAAATGTGCAGTGGCACCAGAGGAATGAATGATGAAACCTTTACTACCTCTTCGTACTCTGCTCATAGAAATCAGTATATCTCAAAAAATAACTTAAATAACTTAGGGAGTGTTTAGAAATGCTTTATATTTCTGCATTTAAACATCCTTTGGATCAGTAGTTTTTGTATTTTTTTTTTTAAAATCTGATCTGATTTTTGTATTATTTTTATTGGCACAGTTTCAGTGGTTTATTAACTTTATAGCTTAGCCTGTACAGATTTTAGGCAAGGCAAGGCAAGTTTATTTGTATAGCACATTTCAGCAACAAGGCAATTCGAGGTGCTTCACACAGAACATTGAAATACAACAACAGGGGGAAAAGAAACACATTTAAAACATTATAAAAGAAGCATGTAAAAGGTGATTAAAGACAGCAAGTAGGAAAACAACAGATAAAACCCAAAATTGTAAAAACACATATATTAAAATAAGAGTTGCAGTGCAGAGTTCCGAAGGAAAATATAAAATTTAAAAAGTAAAAAGCCTTTTAGTCAAAGGCAGCAGTGAACAGGTGAGTCTTTAACCTTGACTTAAAAGAACTCAGACTCTCAGCAGACCTGATATTTTCTGGTAGTTTGTTCCAGATATACGGAGCATAGAAACTGAATGCTGATTCTCCATGTTTAGTTCTGACTTTTGGAACACAGAGCAGAAATGCTTTAGTGATTTGAAGCATTTGAAAATACTCCAATAAATGACATCACAATAAGCAAAAGTACCAATGCAGGCACTGGTGGGCCATTTCTATCGCAGAGTTCAAAGGGTTCTGCAAAATGAGCTTTTGAAAGCTGAGTGATTGGAGTGTCAAAATTAATATAGCATAGAGTTATAGCTGATGAGAGCAGCGTCTTGCAGGAGACTTACATTTTTTGGGAATCTGCCCTTCTGCCCGTCTTCCAACACTCTGCCAACACTAATACAAAGAGGTTCTTTGGCTGACGTGACACAATCTATCCGTCTCTCCTTCTCTCTGACCTTGCGGTGACCCCTGCCATCCGTGCTTGTTAGCCTACCTCTGAAGCCTCAGGGCTATTAGCTGGTCTTCCCTCCTCTGTTTGTGAGAGGAGAAAAGGTAGACCGTAAAATCTGAGAGCCAGCGAGATGAGAAAATTACAGTCTGATTTGTTGTGGCTTCAGCAGGAGCAGCAGTTTTTTTTGGCTGCTCCAGCAGTTCATTCATATTCCTTCCAGGATTAAAAGGTGTCTTCCTGTTCCCTGCATCCTCACAAGACTCACCTCTCCTTATGTTTTCGGGCCCTGTTGATTTTCACAGGAGTACTTTCTCATCCCAGCGATTCCCCCCTGCAATGTGTTGGCATATGGCTGAGTTTATAGCCTTGATTTATTCAAAGCCTCGTCTTCTATTGCTCGGCTGCTATTCATCCCTTGCTAATGAAAGGAGGGGAGAAATGAGACTTGCAAAGCTTTGGTTGTCGGCACAGGTGTCGGATAGAGAAGGGCCCACAGGTGATGCTCGGCGCTGAAATGTCTCATAATGAGCTTCCTCAGTGAGCACTGAGACAGAGGGAGAAAATATGGGGATGTGAGAGAAAGTGACGGATGGCAAGGTGGAGTTAGATACGGTCTTGTGCGAGTGAAAAGAAGGTGTGGAAAGAGAGGGGAAAGAAGAGAGAGAAAGAGATGTTGAGGGATGGGTTGAGGCTGAGGGCAGAACAGGAAGCATGAGCAAGAGTAGTCTGAGGGAGACAGAGATGTAAGGCAACAAATGAGACCAATAAAGCACATAGGCAGGCTGCTTCGGGGAGTCACGGATCCTTGTTTTCTTGACAGAGGAACACAGGTCTGTCCTCAGTGATTACTTACGCTCTGTGGCTCTGTCTTTCCACTGCAATTTACCTCCAGAACCTTTTCCCCTCCCTAATTCCTCAACCAATAACAGTGCTACCTTTAAATATTTACACTGGGTTGTGTTTGTTTCAGTATCTATGGACAGACGGACACCCTCCTGCTCCGAGAGATAGAAAAGTCAAGCTAGGAGTCGAACTCAAGCATATCTATAAATAATTTCACGGCTGCAAAATTCAAATTGCATCATGTGTATGTTTGCAGCTACAAGGTCGAGGCCTTTTGTTTTAGCTGCTGCCCATATAAAGCAGTGCAACAGACCTGAAAACCCCCTCGTTCAGCACCACGGACAGCTCCGCGCCTGTCCCTGCAGATCGAGCACACAAACCGGTGCTGCCACAGGGTTCCCGCTGATCCTTAAAAGGTGTTAAAAGGCATTCATTAATCCCAAAAAAAAGTCCATACTTGGTATCAAAATGACTTAAATTAATCCTTCAAAAGTCTGAAATACTCAGTCTGTTCATAAACCAAATACATACGTTTATGATAATTGCATATATACATTGTCTTCCATGTGTTTCACTCAAAAAAGGGTTTTATTTCAACATTTGATGTAGATGTTCTAACTTTTTCACTGGACAAAAGAAATTTTATGCCGATTTATTTTTAAGTTTTATGTTTCAGCTTTGGTTATTAGAAAAAAAAAGTCTTTAACTTCACTCTGAGTGGCATTAAAAAAACTGTCTTAAACTGTCTTAAATCTAACTTACCTCAAGCTCCAGGAACCCTGTACAAACCAGGGATGTCCCCATCATCTTTACCCGGTCATTTGATATTGATTATCTGCCAATAACTAGTCCCAACCTGATACTTGTATTTACTTGATAATACAGCTGCACAGTGCATACTTCAAGTATGTTAAAGTTATTGAAATTATTCTAGTATATATATCACAATTCCAAGTGCAGCATTTCTTTTTTTATTAAATAACAGTAAGTAAACAAAAACATAATGTCTTTAGAAATAGCTCTCAACTCCACTTAGTGTAGCATTGTAATTACATTACAGAACACGAAAAATGAGTAAAATAATCACAATTCCACTCCAAAGTCATGTTATAGCTTAACTTAAACATTCCCAGTCACAACAAATAAAAATCAATCACAAATCTGCTTATTACAGTATTATAGTAAAACACCAAAATTGGTGTAGCAGCTTTAGTTTACATGAAGAAGAAAATCAGTTTCTACTTATTGGAGTAGCAGCATTACAATAAAACTGGAAACTCTGCTGCAAACAGTGCTCTCCGTCAGATCAATTAAACAAGACATTGATTGGGGACATCCCTACTACAAACTAATGTGAAAGAGGAGAATAACTGAATAAAGAACACAGATTTGGTCCCTGACACAGCGTACTTCTCATTCATACCAAACTCAGTCCTCAGTGCTGCAGAGGTACAAAACGTTCAGCTAAAAGCTGCATCAGAGATAATCCTCAACAGCACGTCTTGCAATTAGTTCCTCTTAGGCCCTCTTCACACAAACTGAAGTGAGGACAGTTTGAAAACAAGTCAGTGAGCTACACACTCCATCTCCGCTCATAGAATCCCATCTGAAGTAGTGTTCAACAGCTCTTTGAAGGAGGATGAGAAAAAGTGTTTTCGTATAAAGCTGATACTATTATGACTATTATGTGCCGCTACTCCGTGCCAGTGACACTGAGTTGTTGCAAACAGTAACACAATTAAAAGTTCTCATTATTTATGTTGACTTTTGTTTGAGAAGAACATGTTTGATCATCAAATATTTCCTTGTGGTGCTAAAATAATTATTGCCAACAGATCGGATATAAATCATGTTGACATATCTTTTACTTTTTACAAAACAAAAAAATCACCATACATTGTCCCGACTTTGTTTATTTAATTTAAACTTTAAACATGCGGATGAAAATGTACTTAATGGAAAATAGTTTGATTATTTAGTTTTTTAAGTGAGTAATTGCGCTTGCACCCCTTTTGGCCCTAATTTTATTTTGTGTTCAGTGTTAGGTCCTTTGCTGGATTAGTTTAGAATTCACAAGTACCTTTTTGAAAGTACAGAGAGTTAATTAAGAGCTTTTATTTTATAAATTGTCATATGGGACATGACTCATTTTCACCCAAAATGTCAATTACAACCCTCTGGTTCTCATCCCTTGACATCTCTTGTGTTTAGCAAAAAATGCCAAACATAAGCTGGTTTTAGCTTCTATCAAATATTGACTGTTTTTTGCTCTTTCACTTCACTGAAAATTGAATATCTTTGGATTTTGGACTGTTGTATGGAGAAAAAAAACAAGCAATTTCAACATGTCACATTGTTATCCGTAGAATTTTGTTGGGTATTTTTCTGATTTCTATATTTTTTTGTTGCTGAAATGTTTGACAATCATAAAACATTTCCCCAAATCCCAAAGTGACATATTCAGATCCCTCACTTTGTCCCACCACCAACATTCATGTAAAATTGTAGACAAGCTAACGGTGGATCGCAAATGTACAACAACATTTTTGTTGCCAACATTAGATCTCAAACAAAAGCCAGAGACTATATTGTATTAAGTTGCTTTGAGCGGTAAATTCACCACTTCTAAGCAGCAGAAAAAAGATAATTTTGTTTCAGAGCCTCACAGTGCCGTCAGTCCTCCTGCATGTCGGCAGCTTCTTCTACCAAAGAGTTGCGTGAAAGTCAAGAGCACTCACTCCACAGCAATTCTAAAAAAACCAAGACATAGCCTGAAGTACACTGCACTGCACTGATGATTTGAATCTTAAACTTTCAAGGGGCAGCACGACTAAATCCCCTTTTTGATCGAAGAGTTTATGAATCACCAATTCATTTTATCTCTTAACTGAACTTTTACAGTGCTGGTATTGATTGCTCCAGTGGACTCAACTCTTGAACCAGACTTATCCTGACAGTCTCAATCAAAGAGTGCCGAGTCTCTCCTCTGGCAGATGCGGTGCTTGCCTGGTTTAGGACAGAATAGCAAGGATTTGGCTCACCAGAGAACCATATAATAACCCTGTCTGCGGTTCAAAAAGAATATCTGGATTCAGGGTTTTTAAATTGCTCAAGGATTTAGATGCCAATTATATTTAGCTGGATTGATGAGGGCTAATTAACGGGTTGGTCTTTCTCTCAAAGTACACCTTCGGGTTAATGAGCAAAATCATAATTATCTCCAAAATCAGCATCACGCTCAAGCCCAGCATGCACACTCATGCCCAGACACACGGTTATATCAGCATCATGGTCAAACCCATCATGCACACTCATGCCCATACACACAGTTATACACTCATTTAGTCATGCAGCTCTTCGTAAAAAGTCTGTGTTTCAGCATGTCTAAGTAGGCAGTGTACAAACAGAGCAGGGTTTAATCCTATTTCTCGTGAGAGCAGCCACTGGGAGAAGGAGGCAAGAGTTTGCCTGAAGCTTATTTTCACCCCAGTGCAGTTCCACTCCCAGGGATTGGGGCGCTTTCACTTGTTTGGTATTTGGAGGGGTTGGGGGAGCAGGGCGGATGCATATATTATTTAAGCAAACGTGTAGTGCTGGAAGGACAAAATTATAGCAAGAAATTGCTACATGCATAAACACAATTTGTCAGAAGGTGGCTTTAAAGTGATCAGTTCACCTATGAGGTGTGTAGCCAAGGCTAGGTTTTGGTTTTGTCTCCCGAGGGCACCTTGCTGGCTGGTAGATTGTCCTCAGTCTATGAAATGGCCCTTTTGAGTACCTTGCTGCATGTGGAAAAACGTGTGTATCAAGGACAATATAAGAAAAGCAGATGATAGGAGTATTTTCTGCCTTTGGTCAGAAAAGTATTTTTGAAGCTATGTTTTTTTCAGAGTTTCCTGTGTTGTTTATTCATTTTTTTGTGAGAATAATGTTTGTATGGCTCTTACCTGACTTCAGAGAAGGAGGTGAATGCTACAAATGCTCGGTTAAGTGACATTCTCCTGCATTATTCTCTGCTTAAAGAGATACTTTGGTTATTTTCAACCAGCTTTGGATAGATACATAGATAGATAGATAGATAGATACATACATACATACATACACTGATACACTGATACACTGATACATAGATAGACTTCGTCGTCCACCCTGTCTTTGGCTTCGCTGAAACACAGCAGGGATATATAAAATTGTAGTTTTCCCTAATATAGTTATTCTTTGTTCATTGCCTAAATGCCATAGGGAATAAACGACTTCATATAAATGTTACGACTGGTTTTTGGGACCCTAAATTGTCCAGCGATTTCCTCAAATTTTGCTGAACTTACTGGTGGCTTATCTTGAGTGAGAAAAATAATGAATTTAATAGTGCTTGGAGAGATTTGTTTGCTTTCACCACCAATGCTGCCATACAAGCTCATTTATGCCTATTAGTAATTTTAACTAATTGGCCAATTTTGACTTAATAATCCATACTTTCTTTATTATAAGGCTAATTATAAGGCTATTATAAGTTTTTTGGCCAAAAATTCTCTTGATAGAACAGGTTGCCGCCCCCTGGTATGTACGTTAGTGGAAAAAAACAGGCCCATTTCTCGCCTTTAATGTCTTCAGAAACATATTTTAGTGCCCTGTTTGGCTGTAATAAGAAAGATTTTTGAAAGAAAGTAGGCTGAAAAAAATTCAGATCAACAGTAAAACCAAACAGTGCTGATTAAATATGAAACAAGATTCTGTTACTGAGTTGCTTGTTTCTCGCCTCAATGTTTTCAGAAACATATTTTAGTGCACTGTTTAGCTGAGCTTGTGTGTTACCAGCTGGCTGCCGTATTATTTCATGACTCAAAGCGGAAAAGCTTGCATTATGTTGGTCACCAGTGGGAGCATTTATTAGTCAGAGCAGTGCAGTCTGGTAGCAAACGCGTCCCTCTTTTCTCTCTGGTCATAAAGCATTAAATTAAAAAATATTCCCATCTTTCTACTGCATAGATATCCTAGTTTAATTTTAAGAAAAGGCATTTTTTCCAGAAGACAAATTTTAACTTTTTGGATATAGCCCCATGTCTGCATCCATAAAGTTCTGGACTGTTTTTTACGCCTTTTGAGTGTTTTTACTTTGGACAGGGTGCTTGTTTTGACCCACTGGCTTCTCTCCCGGAAGCCACTCAGACTGTTCACAAAAACACAAGGACCTTGCAACACCCTTGGCAATGCACAGATAGCGATTTGAAAAAAAATCTGCGTCACCGACTGGCTAGGTTACAAAACTGCACACCTGATGGTTACAGTTTTTTTCACACAAAGAATGAGGAGCCGGCTATAAATCAATGTTTCCTGAAATCCAGCTATAGTTACAGTTTTTCTTTGTTTGCTTATTCTTTTCCATTGTTTTTATGTGTTCAAGGATTCTCTCCTGCCTCTCAACAAGAATTTCATTTTGTAATCTTTCAAGTGCGCGGCAGCAAGGTCTCCGGTCTTGCCTCAGAAAATTGGCTGTGGCAGTGCACCTTAACATTAGCGAATGTGTCCCACAGTACTGCAGCTGTGTCTGCGGCTTATTTAAATGTTTCATGAAAAGTTCAGTTTTACAATGGAAATGGCACACAGCTTCCACAGAGCTTGAGTTGATATTTTACTCTCTTTCATTATGAAGCAGCACTTTTACAGTATGCTCCCCTGTGCTCTGGCGCTGCTTTGAGCTATAATGCAGTACCATCACCACCATCAGGAGCCGTCACTCTGTTTGAAGAAAGGAAGTTGTTTCACTTTCACTGACACAGTTCTCATCTTTAAATTAGGTTGCACTGCAGCGAAGGAAAAGCTGGAGTTGATATGGATTGAACTGAATCCTACAGTAGCCTCCCCCTCATACTACAGGGCAGAGGTTCTCAAACTTAATAAGCCAAGGTCCAAATCTGATTTCGAGTCAAGGCCAAAGGTCCATAATAATCGGCTATAAGCAAATTACTTTTATTAAACTTGCTTATAACTGTCAAGCAACGTACATGCAAGTTTAAGGCAGTCTGAGAAAAAATACGTTCGTACATTTAAATAGTGACATCATCACCATATTGGTGACAAAATGTTCGCTGATAGAAGATGCACAAATCTCGCTTTTTCGTGCCCACAGGACAGAATGTAAACGCCTGTTAGCCATTAATTAACTTGCTCACTTTGCTTCCTTAAATGTTTTCAAAACTCTTAAACTTGAATATTCATTCTTGACTCTTGTTGTACAATTCTTCACCCAGTGTCCACGAATTATATCGTGGTGGCTTTCAGCTGCATGTTGTGGCCATCATCAGTAAATGGAGCTTGCCCGATTTTTAATATTTATACATAAATAAATGATAACAACAATAAATACACAATTTAAACAATCGTACAATCGATCTATTTTAGCAATTTAAAGCTAAAGTAGGGAACCTTTTTTACTCCATTTTTACTCTATTTTTACTCTGTATTTTTTTACTCTATTGTCTGTGTTGTTTTAATAGGGTTTTTTTTGCTATTTTTGGATTGTACAGCACTTTGGTTTACCTTTTTTTGTTTTTGAACGTGCTTTATAAATTAATTTGGATTGAACAGTATAAAATGTCCATTTATTTATCAAATCATTAAAAGTCTATTTGCTGCTTGTAAATGCGAAATGAAGTGTTACCAGTTAATGTTTATTAATGTAAAGTGAATGACTGACAAGTGATTTGTCTGTGCGTTTGTGTTTTTTGCAGACATAAACATGGCGGGTGAGCCCAAGCCGTACAGGATTAAAGTGGGCTCCAAACGGCCGCTCTCAGCTGTGTATAGGTAAGATTTGCTCCCACTACAACTTACTCCTTCAAATCCAAAAGTGCAGCCACACGTTAATTATCTTCCACATGATCCTGCTGATGTAAATGTGGAGTAATTTTTTTGAATACGATGATTCCTATCATGCTCGTTTTTCCTTTTCTTTTGAACCCAGAATTTATAATTGACTTTTTAATGCTCTCCACATTTCTCAGCCCTGACTGGAGTTTGTTCTGCACGGTCCCGTAAAGCTCAAAGGAGAAGCTGTTGTATAAGCTTCATTAAGCATGACCCTGATTTTCAGGCCCATACACATCTCTTGGTCACAAACAGATCAAAGCAGCGCTTGTTTACTGCAGTCTAATATGACAGACGGGCAGACATGTTTTTTTATTTATTGGGACAGTTTTCTGTGTGCACTGATACTTTATCCATTGGCAGAGTTTATATTCCCACCGATTTAGCCCTTTTTGTTTTGTTGGTTTGTTGCATTGCACGTTATTTTACTAATTTATTAGTTTGTGCATTGTGTTATTATAAACCCTCATTTGCATTTTATAGCTGCAGCTGAAAACAGCCGGGATGTAATATGGTAATTATGGAACAGGAACAGGAGAGGCTAAAACCAACAATACACCACTATAAATTGAAATAGTAATACATTAATCCTAATTAAAATTCCTGTGAGAATAGCAACATTTCAAAACAGCTCCTTCTTCACTCCTCTTCTCTTTATTTTATTTCTCTCCCTGAATTATAAATTAGTTGCCTTCCTGAGCGTGAACCTAACATTGATTTTCCTCTCCAGGGTCTAAGGAAAAGATTTTTCTTTCACTCTCACAGTATTTCCCCCTCTGAAACTTTTCTTTTTCTTTGTTGATCTGTGGTCTTTGCATGCCAGCGTGGCTTAGGCTTGCTGCTTAACCTGCGGTGAGCTTCAGGCTTTAACTAGAGCGTGTCCGCTCGAGTCAAAACAGCTTGAGTTTGATCTGCTTACTTTTGACAGATCCAAAATGGCTGGTCTTAATACGACCCATCTCTTTCTTTATCTGTTTCTCCCTGTTTGTCTGCGCCCTCCTCTCCCCTCTGTCTCTCTGTTTGTTTCTCTTGTAGTGGTTTTGAATTTGAGTACGAGTACTACAGGGATGACTTCTACAGCAGGTATGTGTCATTCACATAATGTCAAATAATTTGGGATTTTACAAGTAAACAGTTGACCATTAGGTTAATCATGAAGCCCTTAGTTACTGTTGCTATGCCTCAAGTTTTCAGTTCTCACACTGTGCAGATTAACTACTCGACTCGACTTTTCTTTGTCTCTGAGAAATAAATTGGCTTCTTATTTTGAGATTACTGAATTCTTATCTTTTTTTTCCTAACCACCCCTTAGGATAAATAAGACGCAAAAGAATGAATCAGCCAGAGTTCTCTTGCTGTACTCATAGGCTTCTCAGAGGTTTTTAGGATTTTAGAATGTTTCCAGGATTTTAGGAACTTTCTTGGGTTTTAGGACATTTCTAGATTTTTTGGACATTAGGGGCTTAGCTAGAACGTCTGCTGTGGGATGCAGGGTATCCTCCACTCACACTTTTTTTTTTTTAAATAAACAAGCTCTGTTTTAATGCTGTTCTGTGCACATTGGCACCTTATGTATACTAAAAGTACAAAACAATTCCTATTGACAGGGGTCAAATTTGGCTTGTGGGCCACAAGTTGAGTATCAGTGCTCTAAGCTTTTTTAAAATTGCATCACTCTTACTTCAAAATGAGGAGAAATCCAAAGCTTGACAGAGCAACGCTATGATTGGACAATCACTGTTCAGGGGAGTGGTTTAGTTAACGATCAATAGGTCTTCCCTCTGGATTTGTCACAGTCCCTCATTAAAAGTCGTACCTTGTCAGATATAATTCAGTAACCTTCCCGCAGAGGCACCTTTAGATAGTCAACTTGTCAAAACGGCTGAACAGATCAAGCGTGCATCTCGAAACATGATGAAGGAACACTCGTTTCCTCTCTCATTTATCCGCCAGTGATCTGACTGCTTATCTGCCGAGACATTTTCTAAATGTCAAACTTGTTGAGAGCCGTGACAGACGTCTACTGTCACCGACAACAGTCAAAGCTGACACCGTCGTTTGACATTTAGCACCCTCTTCTTTTCATCTTCTTCTCTTTCAAAAGATATGTGAGAGGATTATTTGCATGCGTGCGATGGCCTGGATAGTCGTATAGAGAGAGGGACAGTGCTAGATTTCATGTCGCCTTTTTGTTTTATGTGTGTCGTTTGAGAGAGAGAACCCAAGAGAAATCCACAGAAAATCTATCTTGAAATACAATACTGGGAACAGATACAGTAATAGGCTTTGGGAAGAGGTGATGGCGAAATAGACAGAAAAACCTTTTAGCTCCAGTAGATGGACACTCTCTGAATGCTTTAGGGCCTCTTATAAAAGACAGTGACTTATAGAAAAAGGGTAAGAAGTGAAGTGTAATATTATAGCTTTTCTCTTTTCTCAAGGCTTTTTGACTACCATGGCAGAGTGGCCCCCCCACCGAGAGCCGTGATCCCCCTCAAACGCTCCAGGGTGATCACTCCCTCCTCCCGCCGCGGGAAGACCTTCCCCATGAAAACATCCTCCTCTTCCTCCTCTTCATCCTCCAGACCTCCCACGTCCTCCTCCGGGCTCAAACGTACGTACAATAAGGTGCTTTTTACTTATCTTGTGTTTACACTCGGCCACTCAGATTTTGCTTTATTTAATTTTTTATTTTACAAAAGAACACTGCCTAATTACGCTAATAGCATTCTGTCTTTTTTTTTTTTTTGAAAAGTGCTTAATGCAAATCTGAAAACCACGACTCTGACAGGAAGAGCGGTGGCATGATTCAGCTGTGCTACTTACACCACGCCACTATAAAAAGCTATTTAATTCACTCCAGCAGCTCAGAACAAGCCACACTGCAATGTAGAGCAAAACACTAAATCGCAAACACAAATATAATCCGAGCTTTGCGAGCGGCACCCATTCAGCAAACAGTGTTATTCCTGTCACCCAGGATCCATCTGGATCTCATCCGCTCCCTCTGATTAACTGGTGATGCTTTATAACGTCCTAAATGTAATTAATGTGAGATTGGGGCCATCTCTGTGGAGCTGTGGTCAGCTGTGTTTTCCTAAACGTTCGTCTCTATCCGTAGCCTGTGTAATTGGCTACAGTGTTTATTCCATTGTTGCCTGTCTAGGCCGGTGTTATCAGCGCAAGCAGCTTGGTGAGGTCTGTGAGGAGGACCCAGATGCAGATGGTTAAAAAAAAAAGAAACCCATCTCCCATCCTCTTTTTGGACAGAGTCAATGAATTCTCTCCTCTGTCTATGCAGTGCCGCTGTATGTTTGGGAGAGGAATTCGCCCCTGCCAGTACTGTGAAAAATCACCGTTTGTATTGACTTTGGCCTAGATAGATTGGACAGCGAAATAAGGTTGTCCCGACTGCAGGGCGGGTTTGTGCGGGCAGTTTTAAAACCACTCAGGCTGTACGAGTAATAATTCACTGGAGGGAGAAAAAGAGAAACAGCCGTCAGATGCAAGGATCATAAGGATGGATAGATTCATGTTTTATACATTATACCGTCAACAGTTACTATGTTTACATGTGCACTAAAACCCTAATATGAAATGAAGAAAATTGTCTGTCTGCATCCAATTTTCTCCTCGATGGGTTGCACAATCAATCCCAAAATTCACATGGGCATGGAGAATTGCCATAGGTAGAAATTGACAAAGCTTTTTCTGTCATCCACCCACTGTCTGTGCCTGTTTTGTATAAAAATGTTTCATAAATAACGTTGACTTGCTCCGTCTTTTGCCCATAAAGTCAATGAGTGAAAACACGCACGGTGCTACTCTGCCTGTGCATCCCACATTGTGACCGAATGTGAAATTGCAGCTTGAATGACAGAAATAAAGCGCTTAAAACCTAAACTGACAAGATCTGGTGTCAGAGCAAAAAACAAAAGCTCCTAATGGGCAATATTTGGGATTTACACCCAGTGCTAATTGGGAATGGCAACTCACTGTGGCTGCAATATTTTAAACTTATCTGCCGTCAAAAATGTCAAAAATGACCATTGACTTGTTTTGTAGACATGTTTTTTTTTCATAAGCAATGAATGTGTGGGATGTAATTAGTAACAATTGTGACATCACAAGTTTATCACTGGTTGGAAAATTTTCTTATTGGCCCTTATTCTAAACAAACCTAATTTTAAACATTGCGAAAGACTGAGATATCAACAGGTTTCTGGATGAGTGCAAATATTGCAAAATAGTTAAAGGAATGAAAGAGGGAGGCTGTGTTTGCATGGTCAAAAAAGTTCACCATTGATTAAAAAAAAACGTTGAAAAAAGTTTATTTTTATGCAAAGAAGCAAAATGGCTCCAGCTGTTCCACTTTTCCATATTTTGGTTTTCTCAATGACAGCTGCATGTAAACAGGACTATTCGTGAAATATTGATTTTCATTAGCCAATTTAATACTGCCTTTTTTGGAAAGAGCAAAAACTAGAATGTTTTGTGCATGTAAATGTAGTGAGTTTTGATTGTCAGTTGACTTTTGGCTTTTGACTCATTTTGTCTGCTAAGGAAACACTGATTGATGGCTCAGTCTTTAATCTGTGCTCTGTTCTGTTAAGTCTGATTTGTCACAGGCTGGATTGAAAATGGGGCATATTGATGTTAAATGTTGTATTTCTTACAACAGTCATGTTGAATATAGTGAGTATAGATTTAAATGTGTATAATCTCATATTTCCTTCCATTGTGTCTTTAAAATCTGGCTCACAGAATCCTCTTAAAGGGAAACTTTGGTATTTTTCAACCCAGACCCTATTTTCCCATATATTTGTGTCGAAGTGACTAATGGGAACAACACTTTCTGAAAGTGTTCCAGTATTAAGGGCTATAGTCTCAGCACCTACAAAATGGACTGCAATGTAATCACTCGGGGCATGTGCACACCTTCAATTTACGTTCACTAAAAGTGCTTGTTTTCACCACTGACAGGTTCAGATTGTTATTTTAAGTGCACAAAATCCTAATCCCCCCCTCATTTACATTTCAGCCTGTTTTGTTTCACTAAATACAGGGTCAGTTTAAAAAATATGGTTCCCTAATGTCACATGGACACAAAACCATGAGAAAATAGAGTCCAGGTTGAAAAATACCAAAGGTACTGTTTAAAGTTCATCTGTCCAAGCCGGTAACTTTTCAACAAGTCTTCAGAGTCTGAATTACATCAGCATCAGCAGCCCCAAAACTCTTTGTCCGCTTTAATCTTCACAGACCAGTGATTCAAGAGATCCTCACTATCCCCAGGATAAAAAAAAAAAAAAGTGGTTCATCACAACGTCCTAAAATTAGATCCATTACTCATTCCCTGAATCTTATCTTATAATGCTTATTAAATAACAATGGCATTTTCTCCCTCCTTTTTCCTTTTACTTGAGCTATTTAAAGATGCTGTGTTGATGTTGGATTAGGATGTGTACATTGTGTATCTGCAGCTTATGTGACTGATAGCACAAAAGGAAAAAGACCTGGAGGCGCCGATAAATTAAAAACTGTTCCACACTTTCTTATCATCAGTAAGCTGCCCACAGCGAGCTCAGATAATGTGGGAATAAGGGAAGTGAGTGTATATGTGTGTGTGCAGTCGTGGATGTTGGTTTTTGGAAGCAGGTGATACTGAGAGGGAGATAGAGACACTTCAGTGTGTTGCTCCATCGTGATATCATTGTATATCCACTGTTTTCGCCTTTATGCCCGTCCAGAAAGGTCGATTTTCTGCTTCAGGGTAGCTTTAGGGTTGAAGGCTGCTTTACAAAACAACATGAGAGTCAATCTTGTGATTTCCACACACATAATACCTTTGCGTAACCTTCAGTATGGCATTATATACCACTTTTTTTTCTTCCATATTTATCATCCTGCTTTAAAGTTAGTAATACCATGCAGCAGTGATACTCAGCCTGTGGAAATAATCTGACCCCCAACCATTTTCTAATTGACAATAAAAATAAAGTGATTAACATTGGACATTTTAATTGTATGTTTAGCACACATGAGGTGTCAGAGTGCATAAAACAGCATCAAAATAAAAATTGTTTATCAAAAGAAGTGCCAAAGGAGGATCCTAGATGAGCCCCTAATGCCCTAAAATCCTAAAATGTCCAAAAATCCTAAAATATCCTTACATACTAGAAACATCCTAAGATCCTAGAAATGTCCTATAATCCTAAAACATCCTAGAACCCTACATATGTCCTAAAATCCAAGAAATTTTCCAAAATCCTAGAAATGTCCTAAAATCCTAAAACATCCTACAATCCTGAAACATTCTAAAATCCTACAAATGTTTAAAATCTGCAGAACGTCCTTAATTCCTGGAAACGTCCTTGAATACTAGAAATGTGTTAAAATCCCACAAGTGTCCTAAAATCCTTGGAAAAAGTATGAGGCTGTTGTGACTGGCCCCTGGCCTTCTGTCATTTTTGCAAAAGTGGCCCCCAAGCAAAACAAGCTGAGTGTCCCTGCAGCACAATATGCATCGGATCTTACCTTTGCACTGTTGGTTTTCAGCACAAATTCTTGTGAGGGATGAAAATGTCATTTTTGGTTTACCGCAAGCTAATATGTCAGATATTTTTATCACGCACTGACATCTTCTCTATCCGCACATGTTAATGTTTTATGCATCGGTTTAGCTCATACATTTATAATAGTGCACAGACATAAGAGATGATCTGCATTGTGATGTGGTGTGGGTGTAAATATACATGAAAGAAGCTAACTTAAAGAGCCTCACGCAGACATGATACCAGCGCCGTAATGTTGTGATTCCGTGCGAGTATCCTGCCTCTGATTTTCCGGCTGCGGCTTTACAGGAACTCGTGGGTTTGTTTACCGAGCGCTCATCCGTCGTCTCTCCAGCCCTGACAGAATCTGATAGGTGTCAAAGAGAATTTTATGTTTTCTCCTCAACTTCTGGTGTCTGTTTTTCCTCCCTTCCTCTCAAAAGATGACACATTTCAGCTGCCGAGGGTTAAGGAATAAGATTATCTTATTACTTTTATGGTCTAAATTCTTTAATCTGCTCAGTTCAAGCTGCTAAAGAGTACACCCTCGTTTCAGCAAACCGTGAAACAGGCCAGATTGAATTAATGACGACGTCCTTCAGACGCATTTATTTTTTATTTTCAGCAGATGTTATTTGCATATGACACATGAAGGTTAGGACTCAAACTTTGCCATGATACGGTCACGCTTCATTTACCCGAAGCTCAGATATGTATTGTAGAGTGAACACTGAGAGTAAGACCCAAAGCGAAGGAGGAAGGGGAAAGCAATTATTCATGAGACAGTAAACAGAAGCTGTGGGAGGGCAAACTGTGCCCCCTGTTTCTCATACGGTAACATTAGTGAGGCAGTAATCAGGCAGAGTTGCAGAGAGTTTATGAAATTGAAAAAAAATGCAATCAAAACACATTAAAATAAATTAGTAATTTAGTTTAGTGTCCTCAACACAAGTGCAAGCATCAGAATTAGATTTTAGTCTTTCTTTAATTACCCTGGAATAAAAGACAAAAGGTCTGGTGTGCATCATAATACAATATATGCTGGTTATTCAAAAACTGCAAAATAACCTTTGTATGTACGTGAATATTTCAAAAAGTGAATGAGCTGCTTTTCCTCTGCAGTTTAATTATTTGAATATTTCGGGCAGGAATCGTGATGTTTTACGTTTAAATCTGCGGTTTGGATTTCAGTCTTGTTGAGTCTATCAGTAATGGTTTGTGTTATGGATCCCACAATATATTTCAATAATTTGTTGAAAAGAATTATGTAATTCAATACTACCGAACCATGTCCTTGGGCACTTGTTTCAAGTTAGTTGCACTGAGTTGTGTCTATTTTAAAACTCCTTGAAAATACAGCTGTAATCTCTCAGGCTGGAAAAAAAGACAAATATTTTAAAACTTAAGTCAATATTCCTGTGTATTTGTAAAGCATATTGTCCATGTTTGATTGTGTTTGTCAGTAGAATAATTCCACTTCTTTGTATGTACAGTTTATCTGCTGTGAAGTTAATAAAATACTCTAGATTAGATTATGCTACCAATGAATTAGATTAACGTTTGAGCACTGGCTCCATTACCCTGTAATTACTTACAAATGACATAGAGATACTTCTAAGAATTAATTGTTATATAGCAGTAACTTTCTACTGGGACCAGTATAATAAACTCAAACATATTTTCCTATTGTGCCTAAACAAATACTATCTGATTAAAGTAAGGAAAATGTCTTTTATATTTTTTTCATTTTCTGTTTTTGTTGATATAGCAACACTTAGGGGCGATTGTTCTGTCCATGAGAATATACAGATACAGATATATATTTTTGAAAGTTGATTATTTCCCCAGTCTGTTTTTTAAAAAATCCTGTCCACATGACCTTCGTTTCATATCTCCGTCCACACGAGAACACAGAAATGACTTCTAAATGTTTGGTGTTAGCTTTCTTCAGCAGTCTGTCCTCATCACAATGAAAGCAAGTGTACAGGCTAACACCTGCCGGAGATCTCATCACCATTTACCCCCTTTGCTATAATTACGAAGTAGCTCACTTCTCATCGCCAACAATCCCACTCTCGACAATGTCCCACCACATGCTGTCCCATCCCACCATTGTTTCTGGTGGTCTTTAAACGGTGGACTCTGAGGTGACTGGACGCAGAAGACGGTGTCGTTTGGCCATGAAGGGGCGGAGCAATACGAAATTTAAGTATGAAGTAGTCAAGATACCAAGCACTGCTCGCAAAATGTAAACAAACAGGCAAACAGGTAGTCCGCCTCTGCCGTTGTTTCTAGCAAATCTGATACGCAAAGCAACAATAGGCGTGCACAAATTTACGAGATGTTTTCCAAACGCTCCGTTTTACATGTCCACACAGATCCAAAGTATCCAGATTTTTAAAAATCTGCACTTTTGAAGGTGTTTTCAGAAATATACATTTTGGTGACATAAAATGAGAGGCCGTAACGTAGGGGAAATATCTGTATAGCCGGGGCAGTAAAGTAACTGGTGAATGCTTTTATCGGGAATAGTAGGAAATGATCGTTTTGCATTAACAGTAACTCGGTAACTAATACAGCTCCTGTCTGACTGTAGTATCATGAATGGTGAACAGTTAGGTTGATATCAGCTTGATGAAAAAGAGAAGCTCAGAAGCACAATCAAATAAATAAGGGAAAATCCTCATGGATTATAACTTTAGGATACTTTTTAAAGACTTTTATCTAACCCAACAGTAACAATATGCACTCAGCCAAGCAGATACTATATTTGAGTATAAACAAACTCCACACTTTATATAAGCACCTCATGCCAACTGAAAGATAACAGTTAGTTGAGATATTGGCATTATTGAGCAAAACTCAAGCAGCACTGCACAGCATGGTGGGCGTAAACTGTGCAATAATCTTCAAATTGAAAGCAGCAGGTCCACATTTTCAGCAGAGTAACTTTGCAGTTGGCCAGATTGAGATGTTCTCCGCAGGGAATGTGTGACTCAGAGTGATGACATGATATCCAAAAACTAAGAGCATTAAGAGTTGACAGCATGCGGTCTGTGATAAAACTGTATGAAGCAGCATCGTTAAAATGAGCGCATGGATGAAACTGGGACAAACTTGAAGTTGCTAAAATTCTGCGTCCCTGTCTCTCAGCAGTGAAGACGGACCAGCTTCAGACTATAAAACGGGAGCTCACTCAGATCAAGATGAAGATCGACTCTTTGCTGGGACGCCTGGAGAAGATCGAGAAGCAGCAGAGAGCCGAGTCCGGTGAGTAACTGACAGACGCATTAGGGCTAGCTGCGAGAGAAAGGGAAAAGGACGTCCACCACCGAGGGAGGGAAATTAAGAGCGAACGCTGGCCATAAGTCTTCATGACACTGTGGGAGATAAGAGCAGGAGAGCTTTCTGTCATAACAGCGGACAGGTGTCAACGCCACGCTGACTCAGTTTATATGAGACGTCTTTATAGATGCTCAGGACAATCTCAGAGTGCAGCTCACCGTAAAGGTCATTTAGACTTTATACTGTGTTGTGCGTGTTACAGTAATTCTCCTGGCGTGTTTGCACTGGTTTAGTCAAACTCTGGACTTTTTTCTTTTTTTTAATCCATGACAGATGAACACAGAAAAAATCACACCAAGCCTTGGTCGTCCTCCAGGCAGCTCCAAGTGAGAATAAAAACTTAATAACTAGATAAAAAACAATGACAAATCCAAGGTTTAAACCAGGCATGCAGAAATATTTAAACTGTAAAGGCCAAAATTTGCTAAAGGGGCCAGTTGAGAATGCCGTTAAACGTGATTACATCTAATTATGCAACCACATTTGGTTTTTATATTGCCCTAAAATCTTTATCACTGGATATGTTTTGTCTCTCTCGTCTGTATGTGAATATAACTCGGGGCTGCGTCCCTCAGCAGGATTTTGTGATCAATTAGAAAAACAACAGGTAGCCACTGCAGAGATGCTAGGAGTGGTTAAGGCGGCTGATTTTTAAAATAAACGGGATAGAAAACAGCTTTGTATCATAGATGCGATGTGTTTATCTGAACTTAAAAAGCAAAAATACCAGTATTGATGATTTCAGTGCACTATGCATTGCTCAACAGTATGTGCTATCTAAAAATTAAAGAGCATGAAGTAATATAACAAGTTTTTTGTACCAAAGTGTCAGAAAATTAGCGTGACACCCAGATTTGCCTATTTGAGTTCAGAATGAGTTTACTATAGCTTAGAGCCATACATTTCAGCTTTTTACATGCGTTTCAACAGATTTACCCTGTTTTTTCAAAATTACAAAACACAAATAATGTGATTAATCTTTCATGGCTAAAATCTATTGACTCGGCAACTGTTCAGCAAATTTTTAAGGGTGGCGTGGTTGTATACAAAGTCAGTGAAAAGATGAGAATTTGCCCGTGGCCGTGCAGATTGGCACAAATTCACACAAGACGCACTCGTGCAAAATGTTCCGAATATATATCACAAGTATCCCAGAGCTTTATAAATCTGCATTATAAGTTTGAGTTTCGATAAAAAGTAAATGCAACATGTGCAATGGAAACAGGTTCAGCAAATAATTGATGATGTACAGTCACTGCATAAGCCGCTGCGAGCTCTCTTCATCGTCTCTGCCAGGCTTTTACCAGCTTATGCACAAAGTGCTGTTAGCACAACTCCTCCAAGTTTCTATTTTCATTTCCAGTGTGCTCTCTGTGAATATAAATTCATATTTCTCCTTTGTTTGAGGTTTGACTGGCACTCTTTTAATCATCTCGTGCAGATTCTTATGCAGCGGCACCTGACTGTAAAATTAGCACCTTGTACTGCTTTTTTCTCTATTAACCAACACCCGATATTTGCATGACAGCATTTGATGGAAATGCAGAAAAATGAGCATTTCCTTTTGCAGATTTTTTGAAAATTTGGTTAAAATTTGCCCTACATTTGGATGGAAACCCAACCACTGGCACGACTGGTGTTTCAGTTTCTGGCTGGTGCATTAGCTGTTTGGGGCAAATAAATACAAATTCATCTGAATGACACAAGATAACAAATTTACACAGCGAAAGCTGCACATGAAACTTCATTCAGCTATGAATTTACTTATGCAAAGTTGAAAGCTAAAAAAGATTTTCTATAGCTTGTGCAAAATATAAGAATTTGGCAGCTGGTGGAGACAGCTGTACCACTTAAAATGAGTGTGTGTCTGCTCTGTGAGATGATAAATTAGAATGCATGTGGTGTTGACAGGGTGTGTGTGTCACTTGGTCGTGTGTTAAGGTCAAACCACTTCTGTCCAGCTGAGCGCGCGGAGCAGCGCAGCCTCTAGGGATTGCTAGTGGGGGCTACACTTGCACAGATTTTGAAAACAGAAAAAAGCAGCCAAGTTAACTTTTCTACAGCTGTGTGAACCAAAGAAAGCTGTGACTGTGATCACACGATTCTCTGTGGCCTTCTCTCTCACTCAGAGGCTCAGAGAAAGTATGAGGACAACTGCGACTCCGTGCACGAGGGGTCCGTGTCAGAGACGGCGGAAAACTCCGGGGAGGAGGCCGGCGAAGTGGCGCTGGAAGTGGAGGCGGGAGAGATGACCGATGGAGGCGAGGACGCCTATGACGAAGAGGGCAGCCACGATCTGGTAAGAGAAACGGCTGACAGGCCTGACAGGGAGGGAAGAGAGCAAGGCACTTTGGGAGATCTCAAGTGGGCAGACAGTCTTCGCCTTCTGAAAGTTAATTTTCCAGAATTATTCATGGCCACAGATCTGAGAGAGCGGGGCTTCACATGAGTGAATGGTGAGAGCGCCTGGACTGACAGTTTCTCCCTGTCGACCCCGGCTCCAACAGTGGAAGCGAGGCTCTTCACAGGCCCACACACACACACACACTTACAGGCTGTAATTAAAGCACAGGGCTCGAGACACAAAGAGGAGCGTTTAAGACCAGACCTGCTGTGGGTCTGACTGTGAAGTGGTCGATGTAGAACAGTGTGAATATGTTTCCTTTTGCAAGGTCACTGATGAAGATGTAGAGATAGTTATCGAAAGGCCAAATGGAGATAATCTGTCGAGAAAATCCAACCATTATATATTATAAATAATTAATTATCTGATCCTTAAAATGCTGGAAATCAAAAAGTCCCCAAGGTGATGTCTACAGCTGCCTAAAACTCAAAAATATTCCACTTAAAATTATTCTAAAAGGAATATTTTGCAAAAACAAACTGTACCAGCAAATTTTTGGGATTTCTGCTTGCATTATAACATTTTCTGACAGTTAACAATTAATCGATTAGTAATCAACTCTTAGATTAATTGTCAGTTAATTTGATAACCGATTAAGATTTTTGAAGAAAAATAAAGTCAAATTCTCTTCATAAATGTGTATATTTTATGGTTTCTTTACTTCTCTGTGACTGAATATTTTTTGGGTTGCAGATGAAACAAAACATTTGAGGAGATCATATCGGATTTTGGGAAACCCTGATCCACATTTTTTTTTAACCATTTTCAGACATTTTATTGCAGCAAATTGTATCTGGTAGACTAGAAAGCAAATATATATATATTGATTTTATCCCCCTCACTCTGATATTCACAAGTTTTCATTCACCCAAGTTATGTCTTTTTTGAAACTGCAAAGAGAAGGACACACTCATATATTACACAGGATTTATCAGTATTTCATCCAAGACTGCAATCAATTGATACACTTTTACAGTTTTTTATTTTCAATGGCAAAATGTGCTGATAGATGTTGAATTAAACTGGTACAGACAGGTGTTTGATGAAGGCTTCTGGTCTGAAATAGCACAATGCTTTTCCTTGGGAAAAAAAAATGTTTTTCTTCTATTTTGTGCTTTGAATATCAAAAACCGGTTGCCATCGCAGCATTCGGAATAAAACATATTATTAATGTCTTCTTTACAGTGTTTTGTTCAAACGTTTGGCCTTTGAACTCTATGAAATAGCAGTTATCTGCATGCTGGGGCTTTAAAACACACAGAGTGCTCCTTGTTATACCGCGTTTAAAATATTAATTCACATATTTTTTTAGACGTGAACCTAACAGCGATTCTGCTTTATTTCACACCACACAGTTCTTCGGGTTCAAGCAACGAGATCAAAGTAATTATCCTGGCTTTTCATCCAGGTTCGCCTGTGCAGTGTGGCCATGCTTTTGACCATGCTTTCTCTATTATGCAGTATTTATTAGCCATTAACCAGGTGAGCATGGGCATGCTATCCTTGATGAAAGCCCGGTGCCCCCCGCTAATGGAAGACATTATTTTTCACAGACATGGTGGAGGAGATATATTTGTCTCCTGAAGGTCACATTGATCACAGATTGCGATAATGTACCGCAAAGACTGTTCTCGTAGGTTGGCATGGCTGCTCTTGTTGAGCGTATATCAGCAATGACCTTTAGAAAAGATTAAATACAACCTGTGTGCTCAGTTTAAACACTACGTCACATCCATTATGTCCCTTCTTTTCTTTTTTTTCAGGTAGAGAACCATGTATCGGATATTGACAACTGAGATCAGGTAAGATTTTAATCCATTTCAGTAGCTGTGAGTTTGTTCTAAAGGTCCTGGAGGCTCTTGCAGCAAGTCTTCATTAAAGGCCTTATAACCAGTCCTCATTAAAAGCCATAACCACTGAACTGTGTCTCCGGCATCTCTAAACATTCGTTAATCATCTCCTAAGTCATAAGCTCCATGACATTTAGAAGACCAGCTCCACTGAAGGGCAGCTAATGCCGAATTCAACAGAGGGAGCAATAATGGCATTCCAATGGGCCAGAACTGCCCATAAACAACATTCATCTAATTGAATTGTGTGGTAGGGGGCATGAATGGCGAGGCCTAAGGTAAAGAGTTTTCTGCCTCTCGCCTCTCAGGGTGTGGGTAATGATGCAGCCACATCATCAGTCCGCTCGGCGCTGGCTGGCTCCTCGTAGTGGGGGTGCTTAGCTTTGTTTACGAGTCGCACACTGTCGATGTAACACTGAGTTAAGCTGTCTTGTTTTGCTTCTGGGTGAGCAGAGGACATCCAAACACTGGTGATTCTTAGTTTTAATCTGCCTTTAGTCAGTGCAACGACATTTTAGTCCAGTTTTTGTTGTCTTATTCATGCATTTTTAATGTTTCGGGTTTTTAAGCTGTCGCCGTCTCTAAAGGGTCAGCGGGTAACTTTTAAAAGAATAACTTTTTGTCATATTTGCTTAAACTTTCTCTCCATCCTGACATTGGTGCATGGGACAGATAATCTCTGTTCCTCTGCCTCCTTCTAGTGCTCCTTATTGCTCCTGAACGAAAGCAACCAATCACACAGCTGTTAAGTGCTGCTCATAAAGATCGCTCCGCTTACTTTAACTGGGATAAAAACTATTGGATTGTGTGGATCTTCAGGCTGTGACACACCATTGCCACGCTGGGCTGATGGCTCTCGTTGCCGCGTTGTGTCTTTCACAGTTTGCTCTTGTCGACTTTCTTCGACTGTTTTTTCCACCGATTCAGCAAGTTGAATCAGTGGTGGCGTGGCCGTGGAGCCCATCGGTGAATGAAATCACTCCAATTGGCTGTTCAGCTTAGTGCACAAAAGGAGAAACAGAAGTGAAAAATGTAAACAAAGTGTGAAAGTTAAGGATGGAGTTCAAACAAACTCTCTATATGAGTTTCTTTTCTTCTGCCACTGAGCTCTTAAGCAGAAACGTCTTCTTATGGTTTGTGTTGTTGTTCACTGCTGCACAGTAAATATGATTTGTTATCGCAACATTAGATTGTGTTGCTAATCTGCTGGCTGGCTAACTAGTGTCGTGGCGGTCTTCTGGTTTCCTGTTTTGAATGATGAATACAGACAACGGCCTTCTGCTGCTATGAGAGAACTAAAAGCTGGGATTTTATTGGGAACTACAACCTAAAAATATCTCTTCTCATTGAATCTCAGACAGAAAGCTAATATGTGAATTTCCCAAAATGTTAAACTACTCTTTCATTCTGAAATCATGTACCCAACTAGAAGATTTAGATGGCTGACAGCACAAATCTATAACCTGTAAAAATATTACATTCCATATCCCTTCATAATCTTATATTAGCATTTGTTTATCTATTTCCTAAGGTTGCATGCTGGCTTTTATGTTTTTGAGCTGTTTAGTTCCCATTTTTGTTTACTTTCTAGTGGGATTGTAGATGCATTTTTTACATAAATACATTCCTTTTCACCCTCAGAGAACTGTAAGCTGTGCAGAAACTTTCATGTGCGTTATAGTGAAAATGTTCCCAACTAACACTGCACTTTTTTTCCCTCCATCATCCTGCAAAGGCGTCTAGTCTCAGAGTTTTCTCCACCGCTTAAGAAACCACATGTTACACTTCAGTTTTCCATTTCCTTTCCACATGCCTGCCTTTTTGAAGAAAATCTATCAGTAGCCAATTCACAACACCTCCTCACAGCACATACATTTAAAAACCTGAAAATCTCGCTCGAGGTCGTGGAGAATATATGAATGTTTTGCTCGCGGGCCTACCAAGGATAGAAATTCACAGTGAGAAGAACCTCAATAAGTCATGTCCAGAAGGATTAGGCAGGCAGCTCCGGCTACCAGCAATATATTTCTGCACTTCCCAAAGATATTTCTGAGGCCATTCAAAACGGACAAGCTTTTAAAACTCAGTCTAATCCTCATCAGATTTACTGCATTATAAATAGCCACCATGTTGGAGGAGACACAGTCCCTATAATGTGTTTTCATCAGTTCTCCTGCTCCTTTATCACTGTAGGATGAGGCAGCAGACACCCCCCGGTCGGTGGTATTAGAATTCATCATCACCTTCAAGAGATGGAAAAGGATCTCTGAGGGATCAAGAATCTCATTCTGGACTGTAAGTTGTGTTCAAGAGATGCTGAATCACATTTAGATGCCCAACTGTGCAGCACAAACCGAATGTGGTGTGCTCTCTAAAGAAAATGTATCCAAGACCCATTTTAATACATTGGCCTCAGTTCACCTCATGGATATTCTGTGCAACATATATTTCATTGCAAGAGGCTGACAGCATCACGCGCTTATTCTGTTCCTAAAAATAAAACAAAGAGGGAATGAAATAAAAGTCTTCATTCAGATTTATATATTGAATTGTGTTGAAAGAAAGGAACATGACACTGTTGATCAACCGTTGCTGCTTTTCTGAAATGTGTTTGCGATGTAATTTCACCAACTGTTTTCCAATGAATTTCTGTTGTTGCTAAAAAATGAATAAAGTTACAGTCGGAACAATGTGCGACCGCATTATGATATTCACAAAATGAATGAAACATCGGTGCCGTCTGGTTCGGATTTGACTCATGCATAAGCCAATAGCTGCGAGCATAACTTTATCCAGCTTTATCCATTTATCACACAAATGCCCTGTGGGGCTGTTCCATCGTATTCCAACTCCTGCCAACTTTCAGAGGCAGAAAGGGCTTCCTGTGGTAGAGAGCCAACACTGGCACCGGCCTCCTGCCAGGGAGCAGTGCCCCAATGTCTCAATGCACTCCTCCCTGTTCAGCCTGTGCATCCCAACATGGACTGCTGCTGTTCAGGAGCCAACGCCCTTTCTCCTCCTCCTCGACTATCTCCCCCTCTGCATCCTGCATTGATTCTCTCTTATGTAGTCAAAACAGCAAAGCAAAGTTTTTTAAATTATATACTAAGATGCCTCAATGTTATCCAAATCAGTGATCTTTGATTCAGATTGCAATGGCAACAACAACCTTCAGAAGCCAAAAGTAGCAGGGCACTTGGAGAACGCAGAGCACCCCAAAGGCAAAAAGCCCTTTCTTGCAATGTTTACAAATGTCAAAAAAGTGATTCGATCTGCTCCAAATTTTGACAGGCTCTTACTTGGCCCATGTGTCATCGTTTTACTAAATTTTATGAAAATTGTGCCAGTGGTTTTTCTGTAATCCTGCTGACAAAAAAAGACTAACCAAATCAAAAACATAACCTCTTTGGCATAATTAGTTTGAGAGTTAATACAAAATTATATCCTGATTATTCTTTTAATTAAACACCCATGAAGGTCAGTAATGAAGAAGAAGCTGAAGTGGCCGAAGTTCAATGATTTGTCCACTTATTTGGTAGAGTTTACTGACACAATGCGCATGATTTCTACCATTTGAGATTTGTGACACTGAATGCGTTTACATGGGCATAAATAACCTGTTTATGAAGCGTATCCTGATTATGATCATTTTGGGATATGGTGTTTACACGAGCACAGAGAAATCCAGCTCTGCATATTCCTGGTATACATGAAAAATTAACATATCCTCATGCATAAAAATGACATTACATACTAGATGTAAAGTTACGTACTTACCAAAAAGCTACTGTGGTTATGTTTGGGAAAAGAAAGATGAAGACTATGTACTTTGAAATTACTCAAAAGTTACTTCTGGTAGCATATTTGGGTCTCACAAAAAAAGATATGGTGTTTACATGCTCAAACACATGTATGGGATACTCCAAAAAGCTGATCGTAACAGTTATTTATGTCCATGTAAACACAGTCATTGCTGCCATGTGGAGCTGCTAAAATGCAAAAAAAATCAAATGCAGTTGCAGCTGAGTGATTTTAATTAACCTGATTATAAACAAACTGCAGCAAAGTGAATTTTGACACCAGTGACTGGATGTCAGCATGTTCTACTGTTAATTAGTCACATCATGTTTGCCCCCCTTTCCCACTCAAAATGAGTTAATTTACTTCAAACCATGACACAGGCATGTTTGTTTTCTCAAGCTTTTCATTGTCAGAAAGTGGTGCTGGGAACTACAGCTAATGAGCACCAGGTGTGCTAGCTGATTGGTCAGCAACAACAATTAGGCTGCTGATGAGCGTCAGCTGGAGCAGCTGGTGTATATTAGCTGCAGACAGGAGTGTGAGCATGAAGTGCAGGAGGCAGTAAGGCTGGTGATCCAACTGCATTCATCAAAGCTATAAATGATGCAGCTTCTCTTCAAGCTCTTTGCTGTCATTAAGCTCTATCATTGTCCTCACTGCAGCCAAGTAACACCTCTCCTCTCTGCTGCTTGTGTACCTTCACTGTGCTGTTGTCATCCTCTTTTGCTTTAATTTGTGCTCACAAGCATGAACGCCTGGTGTGACCACACCCTCACTCCACTTGAGGGTCTATTTAATGTTTGAAAGCAGACAGGCCTCTTGTTTTGAAATCACTGAATATCAAAGTCCTAAATTTATGTAACAGTTGAATCATGTGATTCGGTGCTGTTATTAGTTTAGTGAGTTGTTTCCCCCAAATTATTAAGGCTATTGGTGTCTAGTGGAGCAGAAAGTTGTGGTTTTATTTGCACAAGTTTATGTGCCCTTGAGACTTGTAGCCACCCCAGTGCAATCAAGGTAAAATAAAATCCATTTGTGGTGCTTGAAGCATTAAAAATGCATTTGAAAAATTCAACAGCAATGCTTCTTTTCAGACAGTGTCGTTATTACTCCAAGAAATCCACACATGCCTCAGTAGACATTTTGTTTTACCTTGTGAAGCAGCCCAGTCATTGGAAAAAAATGTTGGCATTGTACATTTCTGCAAACCAAGGAAACATTATCAGCAGGAGGGGGTGATGGAGGGTATGAAACCAACACAAGACAGCTGCAGAGAGCAGCCGACCACACAGGTATTAGTTAACAAGAAATCAGGATGTTTCTAACCAGGATGTTTGTGGCAGCTGCTCATGAAGCCAAAAACAACTTCTCAGGTGCAAAGTACCAGATCGTCTGCATCACTGGGCCCACAGAGTGAGCGCACTAAAGACTTTTGCAAGTCAGGCAGCTAATCTCTGGCATAGCACTCTGCTAACTTTAATTGGGAAAATATGATTTAGTCATGCAGCTCTTCTAGACCTGTGAAATGTTATTGGACATAAATCCTATCAGTGAAATGAGTTCTGTTGCGGGGATCGTGATGCATAACAAATGTATCCACTGATTTATCGATGTGTCTCTCCCATTGTAAGTCTATAGGATAAAGTTTTTTGGGTCAGATGGTAACAGGTGATGGACTTGGAAGCTGTAATTCATCTGTTTGGCCACTATGAAGGTACGCTTCAAAGCCTGGTGCACTTTCTGGTGGTTTGTAATCAAGTGGTTTTGGGCCTAAACATAACCACAGCATCGTCACAAAATGAAATTGAAAATTAAGACGCAAAGGAATGGAAAGTTTTGACATATTCACAACACATAAAACATTCAAAATGTAAAATATCCTTGGTTTGCAGTGAGGTATACAATGCCAGCATTCTCTCTGGCGACTGGGTTGTGAGTGAAAAAAATAATCTCATTAAAACTGTGGATTAATGACCTGAAAAATGGTGTTTTGTACACAGGTGTCGATTTTTGTTGTGGAAGTAGGGACACATTCCCCTCAATATTCAGGAAATTTGCATTTGTCTCTCCCAATAAATACAGTACATCAATGTAGCAGAGGACGTTTATCTTGAAGATTTTTACACTATAAATTGATGCAGAAAGGCACAAAATGTTGCATAAAAATCACCAAAATGCAGGAGATTAAGTATTCAAAAGTTTCTGGCAGAGGACCCCCAAACTCTCTGTTTTACATGTGTCCCCCCCCCCCAACGTTTGAATGAAAAGCCTACGCCCTTGTTTTTTTATGTAATTATTGAAACTTTATTCATCCCCATTGTGTCTTCCGAGCACATAAACCTTGGCAAATAAAACCAAGATTAGGAAAGAAAATATTATTTTGTGAATTGGTTGAAGTGACCCTTTGAACAGAGAATTAATTCAGTGTGAAGGAAAGGTCGCCGTGCACAGTTTCATGAACACAACAGTCGAACCTGGCAGTGCTGCCTGAAAAAATACATAAAATAAAATGTCTGTCCTGCAGCTCATTCAAAATAAGTGTCTGGTGAATGATGATAATGTGTAATATTTAGCACTATTTTTGTATCCAAAAACATGTCTAAGGGAAATGGCTCTGCTACATGTTTATCTTTTTCGCTGGTAGCCTGTTATTTAATGAGCAGTATGGTGATGTGTTCAAAATACTTTGCAAAATTACAAAAAAAAATCATTGCTTTTAACTGTTGTAATTTCTCTGGGTCACTTTGAAACATTTCTGGCTCAACGCTCACTTTTAGTTTACCCTGTAAATAGTCCTTTTCATGTTAATTTCAAATACCAATAGACTGAAATAAGTTTAACATGGTGCCGAAATAATGTACGGACAGTTTGTTGGAGTCGTTGCAGGTTTTAACCAGAATCGTGGGGCTTGTAGAGATAACTGACAACTGTTGTATAGAAATGTACATTTTTTTGTAAAGATATTTTTATCAAAAGGCATGTTTACTGTAACTTTGTATTTTCAGTTCATGTTTTAAAACAGTATATTCCAACTGTTGTGAGGCTATAAAACTCATTGTCATTGTAGATAACTACTTGTGTTCTTACCAGTCAATAAAAATGTTTGTGTCATATTTAACTAGTCAAATGTTTCAATGATCAACACTTTATTTTACAAATAAATATGTACTGAAGGACAAAGAAACCTTTTGGCTTTATTGTAAATTGTGTGCATGAATGCAGACGTGATAATTACTCGCAGACGTATGTAAATATTTGGTGCATCGTTAAGGCGCGCCACTTAAAACTCCATTCACTCAATTCATTACAATGCATCTTCTTTCTCCGCAGACTGCTCATTTAATCATGATTTATGCGGTTGATTATGCAGCGCATGTGCCACAGTCGCCGTCAGAGTGACACTATAACAAGTTACACGTCGCAGTGTTTGAATACATGTCAAATTAACGTCATTCAGCAGAAAAGTGGACACCATAACGGCAGCTTGTCATCTTCTGTTTCACTAATAGCAGCCGTCTCGCTGGCTGCCGGCTGATATTAATGTGTGCCTTCAATCTGAGTCTTTTCTTAATACGACCTGACCGGAGCAGCATTTCCACCTGTGGCAGGTATTTCTACACCTGACTAATAACAGCAAATAATTATAAGAATGCATCAGTCAAATCAATCAGCGTCACAAATAGTCATTTATGGTAAACATCAACCTGCCCAGGGACTGCAGATGAAAATTAGCCTCTGACAAACGTTCATTATATTAATGCCAATTGATGTGTCGTCCCTGACATTTAAATAAAAGAGAATTTTGATCCAGTTAATCAGAACAATATTTTGCACTCTTAATAAAAGAGCCTGTAAGTAAAATTTGTCCACATAGCTTTGTGTGTATGCAATTAACTTAAGTGTAAAAAACCTGAACAAATTGGCTTGACTTCTTTCAAAGACATGAGACGAAGGCAATGAGCGACAAAGTAAGAAATGTCCCTTAAATTAGTAAGAAATTATTATAAAGTACAAGAAAATTTACTGAAAGTTTAAAACCACCTGCCATACTGTTTCCTGTATAGTGAAAATGGAGGCTGAAAAAAAACATAGATCAAACAGTAAATCTAAGCAGCACAGATCAAAAATAAACCAAGATTTTGTCACCATGTTGCCTATTTCTCACCTTAAATGTTTCATAAACATGTTTTAGCTACTGTCTAAATGTAGTTTGCATTACGTCACACACCAGCCGGAGCGGTTATTGATCCATTGCAGCACAGCACATTTATTTAGTTATAAGTTTATTTACTTCTTGAGAAGAAGCATCCTTTTTCACTGGTCATGTAGCAACAATTTCAGAAGTATTTGCGTCTGCATGAACATCCTTGTGTTCTTAAAAGGCCATTTTTAAAGCAGTGGAATATTTCTTTAAGGAAACTCAATCAGGAGGAGATGCAGGACTTGTACTTGTGTCCTCTGGCCGAGCAGCCGTCTCCAAACTCATTACACTCGCCCTCAGTCGGATTAACAAGCAGTCCAGTTCTCGTGCTTCACTTGGGAGCGAACAACGTGATTTAAAGGCTGATTATGACCCTGGTTCGGCCTTGCCTTTAAAGACTTTGGAGAGCGTGGACTCAAGCAGCAGAGCAGCATGGACAATCAGCCAGCGTGTCCTCAGCGCTGGGACAAACATTTTTCTGTAGTTTGAGCTGGTAAATAGCAATCGAATCTCTGTTGTGCAAGTCAGTTCAATATGTGACACAGAGTCAGATAGGCTTTTTTTTGTAGTATCCACATGGACTATTCTTCACCACTCTTTGAGCTGCCGCTCGTCTCACTTCAAGGGCATCGGCGCAAAGCGAACACATGCGGTTAATAAAAAAACGCTTGATTTAAGCTGAATTTTTCAAAACATAAGGTGCTCTGCAGAGGATCTAAAAACATAAAATCATAAAATCAACAGCTGCTGCAATAAAGGCAAAGAGCTATTCAAAGGCAGGAAGCCAAAAGCAACAAAAAAAAGCTCCTGATTAAAGCAAATCCTTTCCATAAATGAACGTTTGTAGTGACTTTAAAGATTCAACCAATTGGAGCTCTGCAGGGGTTTTGTGCGTGTGTGTGTGTGTGTGTGTGTGTGTGTGTGTGTTATTAGAGACTACAACATTAAAGTCCTTGAAAGGTTTCAGGATGTCACTTTCACTAAGTTAGAGACTCTGTAAAGGTAGCTGCTCGGCAACAGATGGCCGATGGAGCGCCCCCACCATTTATCCGCAGTAAAAGGTAATGCAGTCAGGTTAATGAGGGCCAACTACAATGCCACACACAATTAGCCCGCCGTATCAAATCCGCAGCACCAGTGGCTGGCATGATTTCACACAGCTGTTCCCGTTTAACCTATATATGAGGAAATGTTTCACCCCTGCTTAATGCAGCAGAGTTTATTCATATATACAGAAATGACTGAAGCTTCTCAAGTGAAGATATTCAGCCGTGATAGCGAGCCTTAGGATGAAACTGCCAACACGATTTTAATTCCGCCGGTGCCGTTAAGCTTCTGCAATATTACTTTCACAGCTGTGGAAATAAAAAATAGATTCAAATTATGGCTTCTGCTCCTGCTGCTGGCCAGTTGGTCATCTCTGAAAATGTGTGTTTAAATTATTTTTAATTCAAATAAATGCATTACTCAGTCTGGCCCACAAACATCAAGTGGCATGTGTTTATATCAGCTGACAGTTTGGATTTGCTTATCTTTGCTTGTCTCTTTCAATTCGGCTGACAAATCATATCATCAGTTAGCTTTTACATATAGATTTGAATTATCTCAACTCTGGCAACCACATGGATTACTGAGATGGAAAATAAACATCATATAGGCGCAAATTTGTAGCTTATTTTGAAGTAGGTAGTAACTCCATCCAGCCCAATCACTAAAAGAAAATTTTGGATTGCACGTTTCTGCAAACAGGTTACATTTGCATGTTTCATACGTATCATATTAATGTTTCTAAAGTAACGCAGTATGGGAGGTGGAGGAGACACGTGTTTTTCACGTTTTTTAGTGGTCGCATTTCCATTGGTGTTTGAGTCACTGAACATGGATGATTTTTAGAAAATGATGTTTGTATTTCTAACAGCCTTTCTGCCACAGACAGGAGTGGTTTTTAGTGACCGGTGGCAGAGCTTTCAGCTGTGCTTTTTTTTAGCCACCAGTGGCAGCATTTCTGGTGGGATTTATGCCATTTAACATGAGTCTTTTTAGCAACTGATGTATTTGCAGCAGCTTTTGTACCACCAAACTTGGATGTTCTTTAGCGACCAGTGGCTGCATTTCCAGTGGCTTTTGTGGGTATAAATATGGGTATTTAAGCCAAAGCATTATATTTTCCTAAATACAACCTGTTGTTTTAACATCCACAACCAAATACTGTATTGTCAGAAATGTAAAGTTTTATCAATTAAACAATAACATACATATATAACCATATATATATATAAATGGTTTGCTGCAAAATACAAAGCCAACATTTTTTTCTGGCTGTTTTGTGGTTCAGTTTAAACCATGCATTTTAATTTGTATCTGTCTCTCTATGTGTATGCATCTTTAGTTAAACTGATGAAATATTTTTACAGTATAAAACCCCCTTTTATTGTATTCCATTTCAAAAGTTGGAGAGCATTTGCTTTACTGAAAATATTCATTTCCCCGGCTCGCCGCACAAATCTTAATTAACATTTATATTATATTAGCTCAGGGGTGCATGATGAACATGTTTTTTTTTCCCACATCTGATTTGAAAAATATTTAAATGAACCTACATGTGTCGGCAATATTGTGAGTGTCAAGTTGCAAAATTAGAAAGAGGAGTCTCGATATTCATCTCTGCGGAGGCTTTGATGAAATAAGTGGAGTTTATGACTGCAGTGAGGGATGAGGTGTTGTAAAGTCATTAAGTTGGGTTAGAGGCCGTAAGACTAATGTTAGCCTTTAGCTCTTTATGGTGGATAACATCAGCCTTTTTGATACAGTCTGAAGTTGATTTATCAGTAACATTAAAATTTTTTGGGTGATTAAAAAGTCGAATAGTCTTAACAATTCTGCTAACATTAACAGACATTAACATGCAGTATGTCCATTCAGCGTCCTGGTGAGGAATTAGAGCATTTGAATACTACAGTACATCTTCTCAAATTGTTATATTGCCGGTGCAATTTTATGCCTATTGGATGATATTACATTGATTCAGGAGCGGGGAAGAACAATCACTCCTTCCGTCCCCGAGCTGCGAAAGTCATCAGGTTTTTTAGATGACATCCATCATGGGGTAATTTAAGATTGAAAACACGTCACAGTGATGTATAGGATGTGTGGAAGGTGGAGCGGGGAGCTGGATGATCGTAAAGGTTAATCCTGTTATACCGAAGTCAGAAATAGACAGTCAGACTGTATGTGTAGTGCGGATTTGCAGTTTCAGCAGAAAGGAAATGTCAGAAAACTGAAAATCAAGAAGAGAAGACAAAAAGCTGAAAGTTTATTGATTCCTATGCAGAAGTGGAAAGAGTGAATATAGTAGGACTCTAAAACTAGGACTGGAAACTTTAAGAAAGTAAAATATAATTATAGCTATAGAGCTCAAACTTTCTATTTTTCTGTTTTATATATATATATGGCCTCTAAAACCAGTTCTGTCCGGCCCCATTCTAAGCCATCCAGGGGTGTATCATGTGGACACAAAAGGTGACTTTTGGTGTCGGGATCATATGCCAAAAGCACCGTCAAAGTGTCAGTATTTGATGACTTTGGAATGAGAACAGGCTGGTGGTGCACAGGCAAGTATGTGAACAAGTACGTTCATGACGCAGCCGGTCGTCTGCGTGAACACGTGGTCAAAATACAAGTATTTCTCGGGCCTAATGCTGCATTAGAGTCAGTGTCACGTAAAAAAGAAACAGTCGGGTACCCTTAAGTTTGCAAATGCAGTTTTCCAATGTTACACGTATCTGTCTGTGACTGCTGCTCCAGTGATTGCAGCAAAGTTTATCTGGTCTCTGTTTTTGTATCTGTTGCCTTGAAAACTTTCTCAGAAAAAGGTGATTGTCTGTATCAAAGCTGACACAAACTAATAATTGGTATTCAACCTAATATGACACGCTTTTATCTTTGTAGCCTTTTTCCTGTCTATCACAATGCTGTGTGGCATTGAGATATCCTTAAAAGCATTATGAGCACTGCCAAAAAGAGCACACCAAAATGTGAAAGACACTTCAGGGACATTTGTCTGAAAAATGAACATCGCATTGAATCAATATCTTAGAGTCGATGAAAAGAACATTCAGCAAATTGGTGTTTACTGCAGGGCTCCCTTTTTTTTCGATACCTCTATAGCTTTGCAATCTATTGTATGTATTTTTTTATATCTTTCTGTAGAGCAGCAAATATTAAGCTGAAAACAAGATTGATGAGAGCAGTAAAAGTAAACTTAAATGGTAAAGTTGTACAACCCAATCACCAGAAAAGATGTTGGCATTTTGTGTTTCTGCACAACATGAATATGTTACATTAGTGGATTGTTGTGTAGTGGATACATTGAAACTATATTCACCAGCAACAGCAAAACAGCAACAGTGGCTCACAAACAACCATGTTTGCTGCCGATAAAGCTGCTAGAAAAGTTTTAGTGCCTAAAAAGGACTTGTAAAACTGTGACAGGTCAAAACAGCCACATTTGGTGCCAAAAAAGCCCAAGGAAAAGCATTTGGTGCAAGCAACTGAAAAAAAGCAATAAGTCACTTTAAACATCAGTTTGGTGCCTTAAAATCTGCTGGAAAAACAGCAACAGGGCTAACAAATATCCACATTTGGTACCTAAAAACAGCAAAGCGGATTAAAATACAGAATAAGTTATGGTACCCATATTAAGTCTATGTGGACCTCTTACAAAAAATACATGCATGTTAAATCAAAGATGTACAAAATAAAACTGAAAAAGCAGAAACCCAAATAAAATGGCAAACAGCCAGAACAAAGAGTGAAAAGAGGATGAAACACATCTCCCCATGCAGCGAAGATCTGACTGCTGGAAACAAGAAGGGAGTAATCCTCATTACCTATGCCGCTGTGTGGGCTGAGTTATCCCTTCAGTTCTGCACTAATTGCCTTAAATCAATAAAACTGTTTAAGCCAAAGGAAAAGTTCTCAGTCACATTCGGGGCATCATGACCTTGGGAGCTCTTTACGAACGTACGGGAGAAAAGACACGTTTATCTGTTTTGTGCTTTCCGGAGCAACACATTAGGACTCACTGACTTGACAGAGAAAGAGGGTGAGACAGGCAGGCAGACAGCTGGAGATAAAGGGAGAGGATACGTTTTGAGTGATCTCTTTTGAAGCAGTGTGATTTTTGCTACATGCCTCAAGGTGTCACTTCATAATTGAATCTGTTCCTTTGTGCCGCTGTGAGGCCGAAGTGGCTCGAGGACAGCCCGAGGACGGCGACGTGAGCACCTCCTGGGCCCGCAGGCCACGGTTTCCCCCGCTGATAACACTGTACATGAGCAGTATCACCACCTGATAACTCTCCACGGAGACAGACTGCTAATGGAAAAAAAAAAAAAAAGTTATTATGCATCTCAATGGAGAAATGATAACATAGAACAGAGAATTGTCACATTATAATTATGAGCAGAGAATGAGTAGAAAAGGAACCCTTCAGGTTTCGTGACTGAATCCGCTCCTGCTCCAATTACGTTCTCGAGAGGCTGCCGTCCATTCATGCACAGCCACAAATTATTGTCACTTTTAGTCCCAACCATCATAATTATCATTCACTTTGTGACAAAACTTTAAAATGGGGTTACAAAGGTAATATGGTGTTTGAAAAAGGAGGAACGACGCTGATTCAGCACTTAATCATATGGGTTTATAGAAGAACTGAGATTTTTCTATTTAAGTTAAAGACCCAATAGCACAATGTTTAAACAAGTTAAGGTACTTAGTTTAGTTTAGTTTCATTTAGTTTATTTGTTTCACATAATACAAAGTACCATTCGGATAAATCAAATAAAAATTACATGTGAGGGTGTGGTAGAAACCTGTAATGGCTTAAATACGAAAACCAACCCAGAAAACATATGGATAGTTAAATACAAGCAATCAAAACATCAATACATTTAACATGAAGTATTATCAGCAAAATGGACTCAAGGACCTTTCATTTTGTGTTGAATTTGGCAGCATCTGTGCAAAAAAAGTGGTTGTGTTTCCATGAGTTGGCTAGCGCATGAATTGGTTTTGGAAAAAAGTGACAGAAAGATGCAACTTATCTTCAATACTATTTTTCTTGTTCAAACACAGCTTTTTGCACAATGCAGAGCAAATCAAGTCATGTATTTGTTTGTAGCTTTGTAAGGTTAATAACTATATTATGCAATTGTTAAACAGAGTGAGCTTTGTTTAAGCCACCAGCATAAATTAATTTGTTGATGTAAAACCATGTCTCCCAGTGTTTTTCATTAATAAAACAGACTGAAGAGGGAACATTTTGGATGGGTTATGAATCTTTTCAGATCTCACAGTTCTCTCGATCTGTGGACTTATGTTTTTGCTGCTGTAGATCCTTCCCCACACAACCACAATACATAACATCAAAAATAAAGTTCTCTTAAGAATTTTTTTTTGCGTTGTATCTTGATGCAGGGGGTCAGTGGTTTGGTTTTAGGCAACAAAACTTCTTGGTTAGGAAAAGATTGCAATTGACTTTATCCCTGTGACTTATTACTAATTTGAACTGACATGGCAAAATAACTCAACACTGACTTAGTTTCATGTGGGACACAAACACCCATCTTGGGTCTAAGTCCTGTGTTATTTGGACCCATCCACCTCCCACCTGGCCACTTCTCACTCTTTACACCACGACCATTGCTCTGACTGTGTATTAATGATACAGATAGGTTTACATTGAAGTTGGTTGGTCCAGTGCTTCTCATATAAATGCTAAAGGGTTCAATGTGCATCTGTATTTGTATCTGTATAGCTGTCATGCCATTTAGTGGGGTAAAAACTACAATATCTTCCACTAAAATATAATGGGGTACAAGTATAAAGAATCAAATGAAAATACTCAAGGAAAGTACAAGAAACTGAGCTTTCCACCAGTTTTTTTGACCCTCTGTGAAGGAAAAATGGGCAAATGTGGAATTTATGACAAGGTCTAAAGAAATGCAGGAATACATTATGTGTTACGACTTGTATGGCTTTTTTGCACACGAAAAACTGAATCACAAAAAAAGAAATCTTGCCTTATCTTCATTCGCCAAGGTTATACAGCGGATGAATGATTTACTTCTTTACTGTATTAGTCGTGAGAGTTCATCATACTTTTCCTGACTTCTCCAGGCCAAGATGAGGAGAATAAAATGAATTTTCCTTGATCCATTCCAGTCTCATTCCAAGGCCAAATTGGCTATTGATCTCCGTCTCTTTGTCTATTAAGGGAGAGTCTTGCATGCCAAAATCGGTCACTGCCGTGACGGCTGCCCATATCTCAATGCTGATTGATTCTGTGCAAGCTGTGGTCGTCCGGGCCAAACCAAGGTTGATGGGAGAGGGGATGAGGATGATTGTCTGAGGTTGCTGTCAGCCCGGCAGTCGATGCACTTGATCAGTAGAGCAGGAATACACACAGGCCAATCCTTTTGCCTCGTTTCTTTGGCTTGACGTTACCCACACACCCTCTGTGTTTCTGCCATCGCTTGAAAAGGAAATGGATACAGAGGAAGGTTATTCCATTCATCCGTTTTGGAGGGACTTGATGCAATCAATACCAGCAGAGTGGAATGATGGAGCGCCGGTAAAAGGCAGTGCAAAGACTTAGACTGTGGTATTGTATAAGGAAGCAAAAGAAAGCAAAATCCCCCCACTGTGACCCAGTGCGAGAACAACAGTCGCTTTGATTTCTCTTTTCTCTGAAAGAGTTTTCAACTGTGCCTTGTGGCTTTCACTGTTTGAATGAGAGTTGATTGATTTTCAAAAATCCCTCTGAACTTAGGGCTGTTTTTTTCTCCCCCTGCTCAAATCCAACTATCGGACAAGTTTAGACACGTGATTGCGAGAACAGAGATTTTCCAAAATAGTTTCTTTTTTTTTACACAGCATATGGATTTTTGAAAGTATAGCCTGGCTCCTGGTCATTTGAGGTGAAACTGCAGGCTTAGCTGCTCTCCTCCAGCATTCACACGAAGGTTGCAACAACAAAACCCTGATTAATGGTAATGAGAAGAAATCTAATCTCATCTAGATGTGAGGTTTATTAATTTCCCAGATACAGAACCATGAAATGGAATTAGGTTGTGTGTTTATTTGATACACCAAGTGATATTGGATAATAACGTCAAACTTCGATTTCATATCACCATTAAAATGCAATGTGTTTTTATCTGGCTGGTTAATACAACATTACTTAATTAAAAAGTCCTCTGAGGAAAGTGCATGGTGAAATGATCTGTACCTTACTTTTTAAAGCAACTTTATAGTTGTACTCCACTGCATCTCATAGGGAGATATTATACTTTCTACTCCACTACAACAGCAAAATCCTGACACATGAATTCTTAAAAAATAATACAAAAACAGACATTTTTCTGCATAACTTACTTACTTTAAGTTGGTTTGTGATCCCAAGCGGCAACCTCCAGGGCTTAATGATTAAACCAACGCAGAAGTGCCAAAAACTGCAGTTCATTGCATGGGTACTTGAGGCTGGCTCATTATCATGATGTCAACAAATGCATGTGGTGGGATTACGCTGATGTGGATATGTTTGGACAACAAAGGCACATGACAACAAAACCGCACGCTGGCACAGATAATTAGGTTTTTCGCAACAAAGTCATGGATGGATAGCTTTAGGCAAAAGAGGCAAATAGTCAGGTGTAGAAAAAAAAATCACATTCAAATGAGAAGTGAACACCAGACTCCTTCATGAAAGCCCAGGGTTAGTTGAATCTATCCACTGACCTTTTCGTCCCCCAAAAAAGATCTTCATGCGCCTTATATTATGTCATCACGGCTGCATTCTCAACTGACGCCGCCCGTCATGTCAGCATATCATGCTGCCTTGACAAGTTTCATCTGACTGTATAATAACACTATGAACAGTTCTGTCCAGCCGCGTTCTCAGCTGACAATGTCCTGCGGTGTATCAAGTGGACACGAAAAGTGGCTTTTGGCATTGGGATCTTAAGCCAAAAGTACTGCAGAAACGGTGGTATTTGATTTCTTTAGAAAGAGAACGCGCTTGCTGTACAAAAATATAATTTAGTGCAGCTTTAAATTGGAGCTATTGCATGATCTTTTTCTTAAGTAGTAAAACATGGGTTCAGATTTTGTCCATGTTTCGTAAAACATGTTCTTTCTTTAATTAAAAGATGATATTTTTTTTCCACAATACATAAGCTTCTCCAAAAACATTAGTTAAAATTAGTGCAATTAGAGTGTCTTTTGAAAGCTGTCACCGCCATGCAGTCTTACTCACAAAGCACTTAGCAGACAAGATGGAAAGAAGGTGCAAATAGAGTTTTTATAAAAAAAACATTTTTTGCCACTTTGATTAATCTTCAATTACCAACAGCATCTCGTAAATTCCTAAATCTTTAAAGGATTTGAATAACAGGAAATACTTTAAAAGGAGGTACCACCGCCAACTCACCAAATGTTTCTGTTATTCAAGGTTCTGCAGCACGTCGAAGAAAAGGGTTCTGCCATTCAGTGATGGCACGCCTGTCAAAGCAAATGGACTGTTTCTGAAATGTCAAATGAAACTCTGCAACCTTTGGAAAGGTTAGGCATAACAAGGGAAGCCCTACTGTACAAACCCACCACCTGACAATCAGTGTGGCCCAACACAAGATTAACCTCCGTGCAGACTGATGGAAAGATAATAAAGACATCAGAATGGGACGCTGATCATAAATTGAGTCAGATGAGTCTTAATCGTAAGGACAATATTAATGTCTGCTCCAAAGTATCAATAAATCATGAGTTACACTGAGGGTGGCTGCTGAATTTAAATTTTATCTCCATGCATAATTTGATTTTCCCAAACAGCTGCTCGGGGTAATGTGGAGGACTTTATGGGAAGGTGATGGAGTGAGCTACGCAGAATCCAACGAGGGAGGAGGGATTCGAGAGACGGCCTACAGCTCCATGTCTGGACTACTGGTCTGATTTAATGACTTTTTAAATTAAAGGATGTGGCGTGATCGATTCAAGGCCATCTTTGTGGGAAGTGGCCGCTGCTTTAAATTAGGTGGGATTAAACCGTTGTAGTTGGAATTACTGAACACTGCAGGTCAAATACTCACATTACCCTGTCCAATTTTAAAACAAACACAGCTACAATTGCTTTGCAGAGTCACTGGGGGATAATGAGGTTTGTTTTCAGCCGCCAACACTACGGTGCCATGTTTGCAAAACACCTTGTGAAAGAATAAATTGACAAAATTGGGCTTTAATATGAGATATTCACTAATTGTGATTATGTGGTCTTACAAAGTGAGAGGAGACAAAAACTTTTTCTTTTTTTGTCTCTTAGAGGAAACGTTTGTAATTTTGTGGACCCTATCTTCACATGTATTTAATTTACTAATATTTTAGTTTTGCAGCTGCCGGCAGCAATCTTACTTTATACTGGGCAAATTTCAAAGACTGTTAAAAAAAAACATGGGAAAATAGGGTTTCAGGTTAAAAAATTCCTCTAAGTTACACTTTAACAACACACCATAACATTGCATTAATCAATATTTTCATATTTACAGTGTGTCAAATAACCATGTGTCAGGTATCACTTGAGGTAATGAATCCTTTTTTACCATCTTTGAGCTTATTGTTTTAGTTGTATAGTCCACACTGCAAGCTTTGATTCACTCTAACCTTGAGTGTAGAGCAAACACACACACACACAAAAAAAGATAAGCCGACTGTCTACTACCTGCATCAAACAGTAAAGAAAGTTATCGATGAGCTTACTAGAGATCAAAATAGAGCTAAAAGATGAACATTAACATGACCAGAAACATGACTCCAAATGAAGGCTAGTGTTCCTGTGTTTCTGCTGGATGTGTAATTAGGCAATTATTTGCTAGCATGTTCACCACATCATCTTTAAAAGGTCTTTAAAAGGTGTACATTGTAGTGTTTGCAGTTTGTTTTGCCCCAAAATGCCCAAAACTTGAATGTTTACATGACAACTTTCAAGTAGCGTAGAGGCTCCATCATGTTGCATTTTGGATAAATGTTCATTAATCATTAATTGTTGTTTTTTTCTGTAAAGTAAATATAAACACAGCTCGGTTGCTCTGTGTGGGATAAACACAATCTTGATTATGTCGTGATTTTTTTTTTGCAATGATGCATGAAGAATTGATTTTCTGTCATCATTAAAGATAAAGTATTGCCTCACTTTATCCATGTGGACATAAACAAATCAATGTCAGACAGTTGACTTTGGGTCATCACTTTCAAACAGACCCACAGCCATGCTTTTGATTTTGTGTTATTTTTGAGATTTTTACATGAAGTCCTTTTCTTTGCATTTACCATTTAGAATTAAGTCTTTGCAGGTGTCGCTGTTTCCTTTGACATAAGCAACAATTACTGCAATAGTGAAACGAACAAACAGGTGGCTGAAAAATGAAGCCGATGTGGAAGTGAAAAAAGCTGCAGTTCCTTGAATGGCCACTTGAGGCTGGCTCCTCCATAGCTCCAACTTCTCGTTCAAATATGGGCAGTTCTGGCTCTAGATACCAAGATAGCAACGACGGCCAAATGCCAAAATCAAGGCTTCAAAGCGACAGTTTACAAACCAGTGGGTGACATCATGGGAGCTACATTAGGCTACATTCTTTCTTTTTTATGTAGTCTATCAAGAGAGAAAAAGAAAGAAGAAAAAGAGACGAAAGATTGAACCGGGATGATATTTTCTGTAAGCTGACACACTGTGGTTCCCCTGACAAAAAGTAAATGGTATTTTTCCATTGGATTTTAGATTAGACAATAATCTCTGTGGCAAACAAACGATTGTAATACATATATATTTTGTTCAGAAGTTATCTTAACAAATAAACAACACTTTTAGGATTTTTGAAACCAAAATGCCATTGCCAAGTATAAAGCAAATGTTACACTGTAAAGGAACAACACTACAATCGCATGATTTGATGTCACCCCCTCAACAAGGCTGTAAAGCTGTGTTCAGCATTGCGTAGCATGATGATGATCTGCAGTCTGATGTAGCCACTTGTTGGCAAGCGCCCTTTAAAGTTCTTGAGTGGGATACTTAATGACATGTTTTATGTTGTTTATGTTGAATAAAAACGTGAATGTCTCTTAAGTTCATTATTTATTATTAACCACAGACCTTATTTAAGGCATCTACACAAAAACCCATTTTTAAAAATCTCCATTGACTTTGAGACAAGGGAACCAGGGTGCTGAAATGCAAACTAATTTCCAGGTTTCAGGACTCATTTCTGGGGCACTTTTTATCTAAAATAAACCACTGCTTCTAAAGACACAAAATGTGTTATTGTTGCAGAGGAATTTTTCTCACCATACACCTGGTTCTCTTAGAAAGTGATTAGATTAATCCAAATGTCAAGGTAATTGGTATATTAATCAAATTTGAATAGTAAAACAGTTGTTTGTGTGAGAAAATGTACAATTATCTAATACTCTTGTTTTTTAAAACTTTTTTTTCAGTCAATGAATGTTGCTCTGTAGATTTTTTTTTATGTCAGAACTATTTCATTATTTTTCAAATAATTCATTGTGTTGGAAAATGGCTTCTAAATGTCCTGTTTATGAAGACATCACACCACAGTCAACTTTTTTCCAAATCCAATCTCGAGCTTCCACACATCAATATGTTGTGTGTGAAAAGATGCTACATTGCAAATCACATTGAATACAAATGTGTCTGCAAGATCATTAATAGCATTGCAAAGATGTGCCAAATTGAAAATGGAACACAGATGGGTTTTCGCACAGTTCATTACTTAGATTGCCTTCTGAGAACACAATGGTTGAAATACAGTGTGTGTGCTCTGATGAGTCACGCGCTGTATAGGGAAAAACAACTGTCTGAGGCTCTGAAGACCATAGATGGACCGCTGTGAAGCACAGAGACAGCGCTGCTGCCTGCAGAGTGGCATCAGCGAGAGCTGCTTCTCTTATTGTTGCATGTTCACGCAAGAATAATGAATCATCTGTGCTGTGGAGTCTGTAGATTCAGTAGACCTCCTGTGATACTTATATTTTAATTGGAGCGTTGATTGATGTGTACAGGCTGCTGAAGAACATCGCGGAGCAAGTAAACCAAATATGCATTATTAATTTAATATCAGTATTTCTGTTACAATACTGTGAAAAATGCAGTTCATTGTACATGCACTTTATTCCATAAGCAAACATTTTTGGTTGTATAATTTAATAGTATTGTCCATTAAGTTCTACATTATTGCAAGAAATCATTTCAATTGGACAGTTTACACCTTAATATGAGTTTCAGGGATCCAAAGACGTGGACAGCAGAGACACATTAGCCTACTGTTCACATCTGTTTAAATGCTAATTCAACTGACCATTGCGTACATACATACATACTGCCTACATTTGTTCTCCTAGAAGAAGGTCAGAGGGACTTGCGCAGTTATTACATCCACATTTTGACTGTCATGCTCACTACAAATGCGATGTAGTCGCATAACATCATCATGGAAAAGCAGTCATCTCACAATTGTGTTTTCTGGCCATTTTGAACGTATGGCTTAGGTTTTGTGCATATCTGCAATGGAAACCTGCCTACTGGCTGTAGCAACGACCCTCAGACAGGAACACAATTTGAAGAAGAGATGTATAGTGCATTCAGAAAGTATTCAGATCCTTCTGTACTTTTTTCACATTTTATTATGTTGCAGCATTAAATAATTTAAATTAATTTATACCCTTATCAGTTCTCACTCAATTCCCCAAAATGACAAAATATGAAAATGTATTAAAGAGGGAAAAAAATACTGAAATATCACACTGAGAGCAGTATTGAGTCCCTTTGTTATGTCTCTTAAAAGTAGGCTCAGGTGCCTCCCTTTTCTCCTGATCACCTGTGAGATGTTTCTACAGTTTTTCAAGTCATTGTTTTGATTTTATAGTGGAATAAAGATATTAAATCAATTACTTTATTAGTGTTCCTTTCACTTTAAGGGTATTGTGGCTGGCATCATATTTTTTAAGCAATACCAAACCCTACCTACATTACAAGTTTGCTTTGAAAAGACACAGTGCGTGTAACGAGCTGAAACTGACACACCCTTCCCATCTTCCACCCATTCTTATCTGCTCCATTTTGTCTTTGACGTCAACCTCTGTGCACCTGCACTTTCCCTCCATTTTAGTCGTCTCAGCGCACAGCCGCACTGCTGAAATCCATTTCTTCACAACACCTCTGGGCTCCTCACTTCCCCGGGGTAAGGTGAGCTGCTGTCATCATCTTCACTCTGCTTGTCTGCAGGTTGAACATTTCCCTCTCTTATCTGCTCACAGAGGCCTAAACACCAGACAGACAGACAGGATTTCAAATCTCGTTCATCGAGGCAAATATCATCCAACAGAGTCTTTCCACTCGAGTGTCTGACTTCATCTGGCACTTAAAATAGTTGAGGCAACACACATGCTAAACAGCATTTCAAATATTAGCCCCTTTAAACAGAGGAAACTGCTATTTTTAACATTTATTCTGGCGATATTCTGGCTGCACAGCAATCACTCCTCAAGTATCGCCTGTCAGTCAAATGCTGCGTGCAGTATTGTATCTGTAGATGGTTAACTGCTCGTGCTCCTCTTATATTTGTTCCACACAAACAATTCTGCTGTTTCTGGTATCATAAAAAGAAACATTTTCTGTGTGCCAGAGGGTTTTTCTCCTGTAAAACCCCACACAATAAAAGCTTCCATGGTTTGATAAGCACAGCAGACAGATACTAGCCTGACATTTATTAAAATGTATTTCTGTATTCATTTTATTGCATTTTTATTTCAGTTAATTATTTTTGTTTCAATTCCTAATGTTTTGATAGTGATAATGGTAAAAGTTTATTGTGTATGTGGAGTTTTGTTTTATTTAAGAAAAGTCATGCAATTCCAACAACTCACAACTCAAACTGTCTGTTGGGTTATAATTTTATTGTTTGCCTTACTTTTCTAAGTTTGACCAAGCTGATTTTGCCCTGTTGAGCCCATTTTTAGCATTGTTGCTCCATTAAAAGGCCCCAGCAATCACTTTAGTGAATACAATGTTAATTGTAATAATCAAACCAGCAGCAGGAGTTAAAAAAATAAAACCCCAGTTGTATTCTTCTATAAGTAGCATGAAAACCATGCAGACAGCATCCATATATCACCCATAGTTTGCACTGTAAAAAGAACAACATTAGATTGCTGTGTTGAATGTTTGATTTAATACTGTCTTAGGATACTAGAACATAACCAAAAATGAAATCCTAACCACAAAATGTAGCCTGGTGCTGGTACCCCCCGGCTGCTGAGGGAGCTGTACCACCTTCCCCTCAGGCTAACAGTCCAGTCTCAGTGCTGTCTTCCCGTCTGACTCCTCATTCTCCCTGCAGCAGCCTCCCCACTGCACCTGAAAGGGCCTCAGCTCCTCCACATCCTGGATCCCTGATGGTCTGCTGACCTGCTCACCACAGTCAGGACAGCAAAGTCTCCCTCTCTTCCACTGAGACGTCCTCTCATTAACAAGCACTGTGCGTGCATCCCTTTCTCTCCTGAATCACACACCTTGCTCCCTCATTGCTCTCCTCTGCCAACACTGGAAATGTTCATGTCTTGTTAAATGTATGATTGACATTTTCCTTTGTCCTTGGTACAACTTCTCTATCATCTCTAAAGTACTGCTTGCTTGTAATTTTTGTATTGATTATTACTAAAAATGCAAATATAAAGAGGTAAGCTTTCAAATTCTCAAAGCACTACAGGCTACTTAATATGCTTGAAATGCCCTGCAAAATAAGAGACTGTGCAGAACAATACAAACAAGTCTTTATGACTAAATATCAATGCAAGCTGCAGACCTGGAACAGAGTCATGTATTGTTAGAGCAAATTGGTGGTGAGAGATAAGGAGCGTAATTTATTTTTCTTTTTATACATTCAGGGCTGTTTTGCTGAGCATGCACACTCTTATTCAGCACCTTGGCATTCACACACTTATTTACATTTGTAAACCCCCTATGGCGCTATAGTTATCCAGCGCCTGCCACTGAAAAGATCCAACAACTGGGACTCGCTGTGCTCAAGGGAACTTCCACAGCAGCTGTTTGGAGGAAAAGGAACATCACAACAAAAGTTTGTTGGCTATAGGTTAGTCGAGGGAATCTTCAACACAGCGACAAAAGCCGATCATTGTTCAGTGGTATAGCAGCAGCAGAAACTCAAACATGGACCAAACAGTAAGCAGCAGTTATGGAAGGTGACTGGCAGAGATGATGGAAATTTGAATTTAAAAATTTCTGTTTGAATTTGCAGCATCAGTGCGCTACAACACACCGCAACAAACTTTGAAATTCAAATGATGAATCAACTTTCCTCCACTCATCATGACAGCTGCGTGAGAAACATTTCACCATATCTTATCAAGCCAGTCACACCATGCATTTAGTCTTATGATCTTGTTTTTCCACATGCAAAAACAATCTGCCAGCAAGAGGAAATACTTCCATGGTTATACTTTCAAGTGTCATAATCTTGAAAATCAAAAACTTGCTTTAAAGCCCCCCTTTTTTTAATTCTTTCTCTATAATATTAAACATTCATGAATAAATAGCAACAATTAAAATTTAAGTTTGAGAGAAAAAAACTGCCTTGGTTATTTATTTAGTGTTAAACTGTCACAACAGCGTCCTCAGTTGTGTTTGTATTTTCTCATTTTGCCTCATTTCCACTTTTCCAAGCCGCTACATTGTTGTTTTACTTTGTCGCCACCAGATGCCCACTGATTTACCTCATCCTGCTCAGCTGTGTCCTGCACACTCACCTGCTCACCTGCATCTCATTTCACAATCATCCTGCCAGTACATAAACCAGCCCTGTTTCACCAGTCAGTTGCCAGATTGTCAGTGTTCCTTTGTCCCTTTGCTTTTCAACCACATACACCAACCTGCCTGCAAGCTTTCACATCTTTACTTCTGTCTAATCTGATTCAACATAAAACTGCTGTCATGTTTGCAGATACACTCTTAATTGCTGTAGCAACGTATCAAACTTTTCCAAGTGAGCAACAAACTTTTCTCAAGAGAGAAAAGCACCTAGAGGGAAATTTTGCTTTCACAATCTTTGTCTCTGAGAAATATATCAGCTTCTTTGTGGAGATTTTCTGATGTGTGTCTCCTGACCTCCCCTTAGGAGAAATAAGGAGCAAAATAATAAATCAGTTGTTTTGCTGTGCTCATAAGCTTCTTAGAAGTAAGACAAGTCTGAGAACAGAGTTGAGATGTAAATTTGATCACTGAGACAAATGTCTTACATTGTGCAGGCTCATAAAAGCCAATCATGTTTTCATGTGGACCTCAGTGATATCTCAAGAGCTGATTACTTCAGAAAAATAAAGATCAGTGCAGTGAGAGGGAAAAAGAGCATTTTAAGACCTTAAATTAGGATTGAGCTCAGACAAAAGGAAGACCCAGGAGTTGATTTTAAGAAATGTTGATGAAAATCTTATATAGATGTTATATTGAGCTCAGTTGTGTCTAGGAGAAAAAAGATAGACAAAGAGGAGATCTTATTTTGAAGTTTTACTTTCCTTTGGGTAAGGACAAAAACAGAACTCTCTTATTTCAAATAAAGCTAATAAAACTTGTCTTACCCTTGCAGAAAATTGTGTGTTCATGCACATCCGTCTCACATAATTTAGAAAAAAGAGTTTCGAGGTCTCTTAAATATTAGATCACCAAATACAAGGTCTGTCCCAAACACTGTTTAAAAAAGCCCTGGTCATTCCCACTGCAATAAAAAAAAAAACACAGGTGAATCAGACTATATGAGAGTATTTTTGTGGCAAAGTAAATAGTACAGTGGGATTCTATGTAACTGCAGCGAAACATCATACAGGCATTTACACAAAAGACATTTGCATTTATCGAAAATGTTCTCACACATCATTACATTTGAGGACACAAGGGGAAAATGCTAAAGTAAAGCTGAAAAAGTGTGTTTCTCTTTTATGCAGCTCAATCATTACACCCTTTCTGTTCTGTGTGTACATCACACATTGTGAAATTCACACGGACTATGTTTAAGCCCAGACATAAGGCAGTGATAAAAAATGAATAACATCTTCTTCCAGCTTTGCATATAACACATTTTGCATGCTTTCACTTTTGCTATGGACATGCATTTTGCATTTTGCATTTTGCAGTCAACAGAAGAAAATGTTGGCATTGTGCATTTCTACAAACCACACACATTTGTATGTTTGATACAGAAATCAGAGTTTCTAAAGTGACGAGTTAATGAGCTGATTTTAAAAGTTAAAGGAGATGGTAGATGGGTGATGCCTGTAAGACGCCTGCCAAGTTGGAGACCACTGTTCAAGACCACTAAAAAAGCTGCTTTTAAGCCAGAAGTTGCTGTTTCTCCAGCAGCTTTTTGGCACCAAACTCTTTTTTTAGCCACCCATAGCTATTTTTCCAGGGGCTCTTAGGCACCAAATGTTGGTGTTTTTTAGTCACCCATTGCTGTTTTCCAGTGGCTTTTTGGTATCAAACATGAACGTTTTTAGCATTCAGTTTCTGTTTTTCTGGTGGAGATTTTTACCAAGACATCGCTGTGTTTTCAGCCATGGCTGTGTTTAATGACACCAAAATCAGGTATTTTAACTCAAAACACGATGTTTCCATCACTATAGCCAAGTGGTTTTTGTACCTAAACCTAACCACATGTTAACCACAGCGTTGTTCAAATATATAGTTTCAATGTATCCACTACATAATAACGTGCAACATATCCATAGTTTGCAGAAATGTACAATGCCCACATTTTTTCTGGCAATTTGGTCTTAGCTTTTTGTGTGTGTGTGTATATATATGTACATGTATATAGAACCACGACCACCTGGAGGGAAGTAAGCACTTGAGAATGAGCGCCTTGTAACAGATGAATGAATTATATATAACGCAGTATATTTGCATTGCAGTATCTTTTGCATCATTTTCCTTTTGTCTGCGTGTGTATCAGAGAAAGCGTTTGGGTGTTTGTGCTCATATATGTGTGAAAAACAAAGAGACAGTGACACAGAGGCAGGCAGAAATAAGTGTGCTGTGTTTTTAGACGGTGACATCTGACGAAGGAGGAGGGGATGAACAGATGTACTTTGTTCATGCGTCTGACGGGTGTACCAGAGAGCTCTCTCCCCTCTCCACTTCACTGACAAGCAAGCACGCGCTCCCCTCAAGATCTCCTCTGAGCTGTACACCTCTCTCCTCCCTCTCCTGTCCCTCAAGCCACAAACCGGCCCACAGCAGCCGCAGGTGGGACCTCACTGGTGACTCCAGCGACGTGCTCAGGATCCCATTAAAAAAGCAACTCTGTGTGCTGTGTTCTCTCAAGTGTAAAGCCTATTTCATTCCCTACGAGCCAAACAGCTTGCAGTAGCTTGACGCTCGGTTGGTTTGTTGCAGATGGAAAATGGGCTGCAGAGGCTTGGGTTTGTTTGTTTTGGCATTTGGTTTTGATCCAGATACAGTTTGTGGCGTTGAAGGCAAAGGGGTTCTTGACTCGGCGGCGAATTGAAAGCTCTTAGTGGTCAGTGCCAGGCTTTGCCCTGTTCTAATTCCAAGTTTGAAATGTTTGAATGGTAACAACAAACTGTGGACAAGACCTCAAAGTGCTATTTGAAAAAGAAAAAAACATTTGATAAATCATGATCATTTGGGAAAAGTTTTCTGTAAAGGCCCTAGCACACAAGGGGCTTTTTGTGCGATTAATCACACATCAATATATTTTTTGGAACTGTTTTTGTCATGAGTACTTTTACGGCGAATGCAAATATTTTGTGTTGAAAAAGTGATGTAATTTCCCCCCCCCCTTTTTTAGAGTGAGGTCGACTGTTTTTCTGAGCTTTCGTACCATCAGTAAAGGCATTAAGCAATCACACTTTATGGATCTCCCGTCATGTAACAACCTAAAAAGTAAAGGCAGACTTGTTGCAATCATTAATGTATAAAGAAGACAGGATACACCACTGGAGTATCGTTCATTCCCATGAAAGCTGCTCAGTGACAAATTAAGCCAAACAAGCTCATTTTCTGCTGTAAAAAAAAATTAACCAGATCTTCTGCATCATTGGACCCATACAGCAAGCGCACTAGAGACTTACAGCTGCCAACTTCCCGTATAGCACTCTGCTAACTTGAATGAGTATCAAAAATAATTGTATCATGCTGCTCTTCTAGACTTTTGTCATGCAGATTATGACTATAATTTCTTAAAAGAAGGTGATGGATAGGTGTAGATTTTGGGGAGATTGCAAGTGACACATCCTCTTAATTATTTAGAACATGTGCATTCCTCCCCCTGGTAACAAAATTAAAGACATTTATGCTTTAAACTGATCAGGAAAAGGTGCATGTTGCTGTATAAAAATCAACAGAATAACGGAAATTAGTGTTTGAGACTAAAATTTTCTAGCAGAGAAGACATTTCCAAAATCTGCTGTTTCACATGTGTCCATTCCAATGTTGAAACAAATCTAACGCCCTTGATGACATGAAAGCAAAGACCATGCATCACGACATCTAAACCGTTACCTTAACCGTAACCAATAAGTCTGAGTTGCCAAAATGTAACCAAATCCTAACCACAAAGGTGGCAGACCAGGAAATGTTCACATGAATTGCAATGACAAATTACAAATGAATCTTGTGATGTACGAGAACTGAAGATGAAGTAAGATGTTGGCAGATCACCAAGAACACACTTACTGATTAATTTGTCTTCAAATGGCTTTTGTTAAACTTAAAAGTCAATATATGGTCCAGATGATTTGTAGGTGAGAAGACATTTAGGTTGATATTGATTCCGTTTGATAAAAAGGGTAATGTTTCAGTAACATAACATAACAAACAAAATGTTTCTTCAACACTTTGCAGATAAATGTTGAAAAAGTCAAAACGATGCAACCTAGACATTTGAAAAATTCTGCCAATTATGCTGAAACGGGACAGCTTAAAGTCTCCTCACTTGCAAACCAAAGTCCAATTTAGTATCACCACATTTAAAGCAGCAAATCTCTGACTCTAATGTTAAGCTTGAGTTTTTTCCCCAGGCAGAGATGTAGCAGACACAAGGGTTGGCTCTATATAGTCTTTAAAATTCTGTTTCTTCCCCGACCTTGATGCAAAGACGATATATTTCTGAAGCAAGCGATGGCAGAGTGCCAGACTTCCCGTGTTTCTAAGGATAAAGGAGACATGCAGACATGAAGAGAATTCAAACTAATTTGTTGTTGGCTTGTGCTCAAAGGTCCAGAGTGTAGGATTTACGGAGGATGTGTTGGCAGAAATGAAATGTAATATAATAAGTTTGTGTTCTTTAGTGTATAATTGCCTGAAAATATGAATCTTGGTGTTTTCATTATGTTAAAATAAGCTGTTAATGTCTACAAAGGAAGCAGGTCCTCGTCAGTGTAGGACACCATTTTGCCTCCCATGTAGCCCAGAATGGACACAAACCAAACACTGGCTCTAGATAGGGTCACTTGTGTTTTCTCTTTGGCCATCATAGTTAGCAGCACCTCTGCAAAGAGATCATTTGAAAACCACAGGTTTTTAATTGAAACCGCTTAATTCAATATGTTTACCACTTTAAAGCACTTTAAAGTGGAATAGGAGGAGACCTCTGCAGATAATTCTGCTCACGGTGAAAAAAAATCCTGAATGTTCGGATCTTAAGTTATCAGAGCAAAAAGTGTTATCAGAGCAAAAAGAACAGGCTAATGGCTTGTTCTTGAAGTACCAAACAGCATTGGAAAAACACCAATTTTAATAACAAACCCCTTCATTCTGTTTTTTTTTTTTTAAATCAGCGTTTTGATTTGGAGAGGAGGAGACCTCTGAGGATAATTCAGCTTCATCTGGATCTCTGATTAAGAAATAAGTGGAGCACATCTAAGCAGGTGCAGGGCTAGCAGCCCATCTCTGACGTGCCAAACAACATTGGAGAAACCCATATTTTTAATGCAAATCTGCATTTTTCAGTGTTTTTACAAGTTTTAATCACCTGGTCTGTTTATTTTGGAGAGCAAGAGACTTCTGCAGATAATTCAGCCCCTGAACAATGAACACTGAAGGAAATTTTAACCGGGAGCAGTATCAGCTGGTTGCAATCTTTAATCCTCACCACTAGATGCCACTAAATCCCCCTAAATCTTACACACTGTTCCTTAAAATAAAAATCAATGAGTAGTCCTCTTAACCAAGACTTTTCACTTTTAACCTAGATGTTAAAAAACAACACATATAAAAGGTTAAATGAAATCATAACAGATTTAATCACAACCATTAAAAAACAAACTTTGTAATACAATAATAAATAAAAGCTAAATTTATAAAATCAGTCATCTTTTACACAAATTCCAAGATGACAGAAAAATTGGAAACAAGCATAAGGTCTCAAATAACTCACATCCACACCTGTATCACACCACCTCAGTAATTCAGCAAATAACAAGTGAACATCTGTCCTGCCCTTCTCCCTGGCTCAAAGTTTTCAGATTGAATGTCAATAAAATTCAAATGTACGCTCGAAGCTAGCCTCGCCCGTCAATCAGTGATGTTATTGGCGTTTCTGCAGGCATATGTTTGATCTGACCTTCGGAGGGACAGACTCTCGATCAAAACAGCAAATCACACTGGAGGCACAGCGGCAGCCAAAAATCCCTGACTTCAACACTGAAGACTGAGGCAAAATATAGGCTACAGATTCACATGAGATAAGTCTGCAGGCATAAATACGTGAGGAGAATATTTAGGCAGTCCTCGACTGGACTGTGGTCTGAAGAGCAAACTTTAATCATAATTTGAATCTTGGCTGTGTCACTTGTTGGCAAAATGCCTCTAAAGACATTAGGGGAGATTCAAACGGCTGCTGGAGGAAGAGAGCTCCATTTTTGAAGAGGAACAGTTTTTTTTTCAATGTCAAAATGTGTTTCAGTAAGGAGGATTTTATGAGTAATATGTACCCTTTCCAAGCGGATTTATCAGATTTCTATACTATGCTGCAGAGTTAGACAGTGGAGTTGTTTAAATTGATAGTTTTCTTTTTGTTTGTTTGTTTTTTAAGTGGGGTTTTATAGGGTACTTATCCATGGACAGTATATTGCAGATGGTAGATGTCAATTGGTGCATTCTCAGTTTGGGGAAGCAGGCTGGCAGCAAAGCAATCTACTGCTTTGAAGGGTTTCAGCAACAAAATATATTTTAGCTACCTAAAAAAATCAATATCAGGTTATGCTATATGAGTGTTTTTTTACTTTGTAACACAAGGACACAAGTTACATTTATTAAATTAACTGTCTTTTACACAAATTCCATGATGGCAGAGGAATGGGAACATTTTTTTTCTTGTCAAGGCTTCTGCTGCCTCCATCAATAAGTTTGTCCGCCCATTCTCATTTCAAAATTGTCATATCCACAGATTTCAGTGTAAGACACCGACTGCAAACCGACCTGGCATGGCCATTTGATACACGGATCGGCAGCATCACTTGCAGCGAGACCAAAGCTGCAGCTAGACCAAAGGTGGTGGATTGGTCCAACATACCCTGGACTTTAACCCGAGAGGTCAGTGTTCACTTCCTGTCTGAATGTAAAGACAAATCAGGATGTTTTTTCCTAAACCTAACCATCCATGCTTTTGTTGCCCAATCATAACCATGTGTTTTTGTTGACATCCGGACGTTGGTTGGCATCCCACAATGTCAACAGCAGACACAAAAGGATATCCAGAGCGTAATATGTTGACGCCGAAGTCCTCTGATAAAGCAGCAATATATGACGACTTAGAATGAAAACATGTTGAGTTTGTTTGTATTATTGTTGTAACTCTGGCATTTAAAAGAAATAGACATTTTGGATTCACCAAAGTCATGCAATAACCCAAACTAACTATCTGATCGTAGCAGTGGTAGATCAGCAGCTCCTGTGTTCAGCGAGCTATAATTACTGTTTTTCTCAGTCAAGTCTGGTGGCTTTGATGAGTGCATAAATGGGGAACTGAAGGCATGAACGGCTCACCTGTCCAAACGGGCTGTCTGACAGACGAAGGTAGAGTTGTGAAAATACTCCCAATATAGCGTACAATTAGAGTGATATGATTTTTTTTAGCTGGCTAAAATAAGTTTGATCACCCATAGCATTACATTGCTTAGCTTCTGTGCTAGACTCCTGCCTGCTTCTCCAAACTGAGAGCATAAAATCCAAACTATCCCTTGAATAGCCATGTCAAGATAAAGTTTAACATTTCATCATGACTAGTAATTTAATTGGAATGACTTTTCAACCTTTAAAACACCATAATCGCACATTTTTTTTAAGTCAAGGTTGCATTCCTTTGAAAAAGTTCATCATGGTTTCCTTTAACAAGCCTTCAGAAAGGCATTAATCATTTCAAAGCATATTTCATTAGGACGTTGAAGCTGATAATGCATGTCCTTGCCAACTAATTGATGTTTATTCAAAAAAAGTCGAATAGGAAGAAGTTCAGAGCGGAGTCTATCACCACCAAGGCTTTAGAAAACACCGATGTCTGGGTTGTGACAACTGCTGTGATCTGAAATGGCTGTGAAAAGCAAATCTGCATAGGCAAACACAGGCACACACACACACACACACACACACACACACACACACACTGTGTCTGTCTCTCCTGCGCAGACAAATACGGTGATTCTTATTTCTGTCACAGGGAGGAGTGCAGGTGCTGTAACCTTTCGCTGCTACTCCTGTCAGAGTGAAAAACCCAGCTGTGCGGTGGGAATGACATACTGCAAATAGGCCTTCAGTTTCTTATTGGCATTCAGTGAGCCTTCACTTACACACAAACTCTCTCTCTCTCTCACACACACACACACACACAGAGATATCCACTTCCTCACTTGTCACCATGCATATTGATAAGCCCATACAGAGCACCATCTTGTGGACATTTCCTGCTCCGGTCGTTGTCTAAAATGTCACTTTTGATTACATCCAATTAAGCAACTGGCTAATAAAGTTCAATCAAAAGTGCCTGGGTGCTTTTTTCCTCTCTCTATCTCTCTGTAGACACAATTTTAGCTATAAATCTAATTTATGGAAATCAATTCTCTGTTCTAAAATATGGCATCATTAGCATTGTTTGTCTCTGTCTCTCACACGCTGAGCCAAGTTCTTGTATAATTGATGGGTCTAAAGTTTGAAGTTTGATCAAAGGAATAACTTTTAAACCAAAACGCAGAACTCACTAGTATTTGCATGACTAAGAGCGACAAAAATGACTAACACTTTCTGGCTGACAAACACACCCTCACCTCCTGCCACAGATACCCCCCACCAGCTCATGTAGATTACATTCAAAATTCAGTGTGTGCGTGTGCTGGCATGATATCTGTCTCCCCAGGGTGTGTAGTGGTGCAACCCCACTGCCTGTGCTGTGGTGCAGCCATCTGGATCGCAGCAGGGAGCACCTGACACCTTAACACTGCATCCGCTACACTCCCCTCGCCAATCGTTTCCAACTGAAAACCTTTTCCTCTCTATTAGAAATAAATGTTTCTACCCCGAAGGCGCTGAACTAATGCATTGCAGACCAAATCTTTTTCGTGTTTGTTGAGATTTCCTGTGATTCTGCGGTCGTTTTTTGGGAGGTTTATTGATGCTAAAAGGGATTTGCTGCACTTTTTCAGCAGCATCCTGCTTCATAAAGTTTATATCTTTAAAACTGCTCTAATTCATCTTTTTATATTAACAATATATTTGTAAAGAGGATTTTACTCTTCATCAAAGAGGTCTATCTCTATAGGGATGCTTTGACACCTAAAATAATAATCTGATTATGCCAGTGGCTAAAAAAGCACTTTTTGTGGCTGAAAATTGCCTTAATGGCAATGTGACCCATTTAATCTCACTCAGTACTGGACCACTTTCAAAAATTGATGTTCCCATTTGTCACTGCACACACAAAAAAAATCTAAAACGATAAAAAGAGAAAACAGGGTCCCAATTGAAAACATCAAACTTACCCTTTAAAAAGGTGATATCAATGGTGTGTACTGTATATAGCTTGTTTCTGCTGCCTCCCATTGGCCAAAACAATTAGTTGTTACGGGTTCAAGCTTTTCAGTACAAGTGCATTCACTGGAGAATAAAATAAATATCCATTCAAGTCATTTTCACCTTGAAAATCCCTTTGTTTGCTTATTTATGTCAACATACATTGGTTTGTCTACCAGCCTCGCTCCAGCTTTCACCGTGCTCCAAATGTATTGACCAACTAACTCGGTCAGAGGTCGCCGTGAAGACAAGCAATCAGCCGGGCACTGGCACACCCGTGACCTCTAATGTCAAGTTGCTACAACAGGATGCAGCAGCAGCATACTGATAACGGCCCACAGCTCGCAGGTGGAGCCAAAAAATCTATACTTCATCTTCAGGTGCAGTCCTAATAGAAATGACAGTGTGAAGCCCTGAAATAGCTTGTACATAACAGGGGTGGACGGAATATCAGACACGCCTGACAATATGATTCAGTCCAGTATGGCAAGACGACGGCCTCAAAATGAGCTCAATCAACACCCCTCTGAAACAAACACATGCTATTCAATGATGCATATGTGAATTTCTCATTTAGATTCTTGTCTTGTGAACATGTACATGAAGTGCTGATGATTTCCATAAAGACAAAACTCTTTGAAGCAAACACTTTCATCATTACAAGCGGCACAATGATCTCCTCAGTGACTTCATCTACAGTAAATCCAAGTTATGAAACGCATGAAAATAAAAACCTAACTGCCTTGCAAAACAAAACTCAGAAGGCACAATATAGTGCACATGGCTAGATAATTCTTTTGTTTAAAACAAAATAAGTTGACTTTAATTGCATGCAGATTCAAGACGATGAGGAACAAAACACTGGTATCAACACTTTTTAATAACAAAGTTACAAGAAGTCAATTTCCAACTGTCAATCCACAGAACATTCATTAGCAATTGTTTTGTTAATCCATTAGTAGAAGTAGAAGTTTTGCTGATGTTTTTTGTTTAAGAAATATTTCATTAAGCAAAATAATCACTAATTGTGGCAAAGATAAAGAAAACAATTCTACACAAAAGAATATTCATCAATAGAATAAAAAATATATTCTTGATCTCGGAAAAAAGATCACAATTGACAGAGCACAAGTCTGTCAGTTACATTTATTTGCATTGAAAATACAGAATGCTTAAATTACACACGCTCAACTATCATGCAATAAACCCTTTTCATTTCCAATGTAGTTGTTGCACAACAGTACAACAGTCGGTCACTACATCTGCATTTAAACTTTGTGACATTCCCACTTTCATGGTTTATTATAGCTGAGAGAAGAGTTGAGCAGCGCTGTCGACGTTTACAGATTCCTTTGGCGGCTCTCTGACAACCTAAAAATCAAAAAAATATTTAGCGTTAACTATATCAAGAGGATTCAAATGCTGGATGATAAATAGCAAGTGTAAAATGCCAACAACATGCACCACTACCTGTGTTTGTTTCTTTGGTTCTGGAGCAACAGACTTGGAAATGCTCTTAACATCCCTCTGGACTTCTGTGAAGATTTGATTGAGGTTCTCCACCTTCTCATTTTTCACTGCATTGATCTGTGAAGCCACAAATTACCTTATGCCAGAGCTGCAGCAACAAAATCAACGAACAAAAGAGAATACAAAATATATGCAACAAAAGAGAGGGAAAAAAGGAGATCTTACGTGTTTGAGCGTCGTCGTGACGGGTTTCGCTTTGTTCTTGTGCTTCAAGTGCTTGTTTGCCACTTGAAAGACGTTTTTCTGTTTTTTCCCCTTTTGTTTATTCTTTCCCATGATACCTGAGGAGAGAACGCCCGTCAGCGTGATCTGCTTATGGGAAAGATTTCTTTTCTATAACATAGCCTCTGTTCTATCCTTTGTTATTTTCCCTGACTGGTTCGCCGGCTCTAAAGTGATAGTTTTCACATTGATCGCACAGGCTCACTGCTGCTTTAAAAAAAGAGATGTTGAGATTGTTCCAGCTTCTCCGCTTGCCTCCTACACTCAGCAGCCACCTGATTAGCAACACCTCTATTGACGCCTGAAGCTCACTCCTTGAGACAGTGAATCATAGAACTTGAACAAGGTCAAGAGGTTCAGCTGGTGTGTGAATAAGTCTAATTAAGTGACTCTGAAAGTGGCATAAATTGATGTCAAACACTCAAATTTGAGCTTTTTCCAATTTTACAGCTGACCTCCTTGCAATTTCATGCACAACAGTGTCTAGACTTTTACCAAGAGTTGCACCATAAACAAAACAAACCTTCACCCTAGCTGTCTGACTGACAGTTATTTGGAGGGTTAGTGAAGAAAAAAATAAAGAAATACAACTTGCTTTAGTAAAAGTTTGAAGTACTTCTACTTAACTTCAATATTTCTATTTAATGCTAATTTATACTTCCAATCCAATACATTTTGGAGAACAATACTGTACTTTGAACACTACATTTGACATTAGTTACTTACTTTGAAAATTCAGATTATCAATACAAAATCCTAATCAACTAAGTACTACTACTACTACTCATAATAGTAGTAGTAGTAGTAGTAGTAATAATAATAATAATAATAATAATAATAACGTTATTTATATAGCACCCTTATAAACAGTGTTACAGAGTGCTTCACAAATTGTAAAAAATAATACATCTTCAAACCCATCCTTGGTCCAAAAAGATAATATATATATCAAACAAAGTTTTAGGATAACGTGAAGAAATTAGGCACTTTAATGGACCAAGACACCCTTAAGTTAACAATATCATCTAAATTTGCTGCATCTTTACTAGCTTTACTACTTGTAACATAGTATTTTTACATTTTGGCGTAAGTATAACCTCTACCAACACTGTCAAGTGTGAAGGCAACTAGACAGCCTGGCAGTCATTTGACAGATATAACCATGCACTGTACATGCTGCATATTGTTTATTTTAATACTGAGTTGAATTATTGAAATGTTTAATCTTTTGAAGGTAAAATATAAGTCCTACTTCAATGCGAATGTAAACACACATCAAGCACGCAGCCTGCCTGTTGGATACAAATTCAAAAACTCTTAAACTTGATCCACATCCCTCTGGATAAACATAAAGTCAAATAAAATCACTCACAAACATCCAGATGTTGTTGCCAGCTAACGTTAGCAGCTTGTTTATGTAAGTTACATGAGGCTATGCACGTGTTATGTCATTACTTTATTATGACGATATTTAATTTTGTTAAATTACATAATATTTGCCAAAAAGAATCGTAAACGGTGCATACTAAGTTAAAACTTAAAAAATGGTGAAATACTTTAAAACAGACCTTATTTCGGAAGCTGTTGGTTGATGTTTATATCCTCATATGCTAGGTAGTAGCAAACGTACTTCCTCTGCTACGTCGACGCGTTGACGTATCGAGTAGTAGCCAATCACAGCACAGCAGTAGTAGCCAATCACAGCATAGGAAGGCGGGTCAATTTGATGTTGTAGAAGAAGAAGAAGACAGGCGAAGTAGAGCCATTTTTCTCTGTTTTGCTGTGTTAAAACCAACATTTACGCTTGAAACAGTTAAAAAGAAAGATATGAAAAGAAGACAGCATGGCGACTAGACTGCTAAAGCGAGCTGGCGTTTCAAACGAAACGTGTGAACAACTTAAACGACACCACATAGAGAGTTGTAAGGACCTGTTGTCTCTGACTCCCATTGAAGTGATGCACGCCGCCGGGATGAGCTACCAGAAAGCCTCTGAGCTGCTGCAGACTGTGAGTAAAGCCATTGCACCGCCTGTCTCCACGGCTCTCGAGCTATGGACGCAACATTTGTGTTTCTCCACATCTTTGCCAGCTTTGGATAAAGTTTTGAGAGGAGGTTTACCTTATGGGACCATCACAGAGGTGACAGGGCCCTCTGGCTGTGGGAAGACTCAACTGTGCATGATGTTCAGTGTTTTTGCTACTTTGCCAAAAAGTGAGGGTGGCATGGACAGCGATGTGATCTACATCGACACAGAGTGTGCTTTTTCTGCTGAGAGGCTGGTGGAGATTGCACAGAGCCGGTTTCCAGACTACTTCAGCTGCAGGGAGAAGGTCCTGCAGATGGCCGGGCGGGTGCACCTCTTCAGAGAGCTCACCTGTCAAGATGTCCTCAACAGGCTGGAGAGACTAGAAGAGGACATTATCTCAAACAGAGCTGGTCTCATCATCCTGGACTCAGTGGCCTCGGTGGTGCGCAAAGAGTTTGACACAACATTACCAGGCAACTTGATGCACCGCAGCAACCTGTTGAGCCACGAGGCCTCCACCCTCAAATACTTAGCTCACCAGTTTAACATACCTGTGGTGCTCACCAACCAGATCACAACTCATGTGCGGAGTCAAGGGTCTGAAGGGGAATCTGGGTTTGTGACAGCGGCTCTGGGGAACACGTGGAGTCACAGTGTAAACACACGTCTCATAGTGCAGTATGTGGACTCACACAAGAGACAGATACTGATAGCCAAGTCTCCTGTTGCCCCGTTTGCTGTGCTGAACTACACTATTGAGAAGCAGGGGATCTGTATCGATGCAGATCAGGAGATCTTGTATAAAGGCACAGATCCCGGACTCCAGCCAATCAGGGTGCAGACTGAATTCAGCTGCAACCTAACCAGACCTGTAGACTAGATCAGGGAGACTGGGAGAGGCCAGATGCTGCAGTCCTGCACAAGTCACAAATTCAGGACATAGCCTGGTCCTTCGTCAGGCGGTCTAGAGGGTCTTTCCAAGGCAGTTTTTTTTAAATTAACAAGCTCTATTTTGATGTTTTTATGCACTCTGGCACCTTATCATAGGGGTCGACCAATAATGATTTTTCAGGGCCAATACAGATAATTAGTAGTTAATGAGACCAATAACTAATGTTTGGAACTGATATACATTTACAATAAAAATGAAAATATTTCTGTCAATTTTTAGAATTAGGAATATAGAAAAACTCCAATGCAAAACTTAAAACTGAAATGTTCAACATCATATATAGAAAAATCCCAGCAACTTTTAAAAAAAAATATGGAGTCAAGAGAAAATTTCAATAAAAATAGCTCCCTGAGGTTATACATGATAAAAGTTCCTCCCATGCTGACATTTTCTTTGTACATTTTGATTCATTGATTTTATTTGTGATAATTAAAATAAAATGCTGATACAGATAATCGGCAAAATGCCAAATATCTGCCCTAATAATCGGCCAGGCCACTAGTCTGTTGACCCCTACTTTATTTATTGTAAAAGTACAAAACATCCCAGTGTTTATCACTTTATTTTCATAGTGAATTGGGAAATAGTTGGGGGGCCACCCAGCATCCTTTTACAGGCCAGATTTGGCCCATGGGCTCTAAGTTGAGCATTATTTGATAAGTGACCAAACACTATGACTTGCCTTTATTTATTTATGTGCGTTACTTTATTAAACCAAAAACATAATTTTGTCTGACCTGTTGCGTCCTTACAACTGAAAGTATATGTCTTTATTCTGAAGGAATGCTTCTGCGAGGAAACTTCCTTCCTGTATGAATATCCAGGGATGATGTGTAGACACTGACCATTTGTCTAAATATTTTTTTGTCTTCTGTTTTAATAAAAAAATATGACTTAATATAATTCTTGTTAAATGTATTTACAACACCCAAATACATCCTGAATGTTTGATTGTCTGTGAATGAAAGAGCTTCTGTTTTGGACATGAAGCCTTCAAAATAAAAGCACAGATCTTTAAATCTGTAAATAATACTCAAATAATGCCACACACTGTTTGGCGGTGCATTTTGCACCAAATTACCCTCTTACCACATGACTGAAATTCATCCTAGATTTGTGATTTAACAGTTTAGAAGCTATCTCTGGGGAATCCATCCCTTTCTTCACTCTTTACACTTCACACTTTAAATTATGATGAAATTAATATATTTATTCTTTAAGCAGGTTATTGTTTGTTTCCCCATCAATGCTGCATGAGGAAAAAAGAAACAAATAAAATGCTCCTTGTTGTCTCATTGACTAACAGCAGGTGGAGCCATTATTCCACCACAACTGTGTTCATCACAGCATGTGTGACCTTCTGAAAAACTTGAGCTATCATGTTACTCTGAGCTGCACTGGCCACTAGGATGCAAATTGTTATGGAGATTTTGGGAAGAGACATTGGAAGAATGAAATGACCCCTCATCAAGACAACGTATTTATTTTAAAATATTTTTAATACTTTTTATTTGCAAATTATGTCCCGTTATAGGCATCTGTAGGCTACTATTTGTGATTACATTATGTCAGTCATTAGGGTCAATTCTTTGTCCGTTAACAGTGAGTTGGCCTACTTGCATACCTGCAGCAGCACCATCACAAATCAAGTACAACAGGCCTTCTGTTTTTCTTATCTCACTTGCTGTGCAAGAACCGGTCGGACAACGCTGCTCTCATTACTTAACGTTCTTGCACCAAAGACACAAGTTATGTTCCTTTTTTAAATTAATCATGTGTGAGAGATTCCCCCAAAGAAAATAACAAGTTTTATTGTTTTTATTATTGCAGAGCAGGGGCGTAGCACCAAATTCCCCAGAAGCTTTTTATTTTTATTTTTTAAAATAAAGTCAGTCTTTTTTTCCATTAAGCATAAGCAGTCACTCACTTAGGACTTGCCTCATTTAGAGTCAAATCCCTAGCAAAAAAAAAATACACAAAAGGGGAAAAAAAAACATGGAAAAAAGTAAATGACCAGAAAAAACCTGCTTTAAAATTATAATTTTGGTAATTACAAATGTATAGTTCTCTGGACATTTTCCCTAACTTATAATAAGCAAATAATTGAAAATAAGTACAAAAAAAAAGAGGAAAAAAAAGACCTTCAAAAAGTGCTTAAAATGATATATTTCAATTTTTTTTTTCTGTAACATAATTTTAAATATATTATAGCCCTCTCCTGCCAAGTTGCTCTTCATGTCATTATGCTTTCACATATATATTTTTTTAAGAAATTAAACTATTTTTTTTATGCTTGTTGTGAAAGGCGTCTTCGCGCAGAATATTGATGTTGATTTGAGTGTTAACAAGCTTATCTAGTTATGCCACTAACTGCTTATGAAAAAAAGTGCAAACAAAATCAAACTTTTCATGCAAGGGTTTTTGTGGGCCCCCCTCCCATTTAAGCTTGAGGCAATTAGTTTACAGCGCCCCTGCTTCAGGGATCTAACAGAAACTGCGAAACCCTCACGCAAGGCACAGAGTCCAGGCTTCAAGTCCCTTTTTTTAAAGCTGCAATGTTGAAGCCAAACAACAGTTGTTCCAATTAGTTTTATTGTTACAGTTATTGGCATTTTAGCTCATGTTTTTTAATATTCCACATTTATCTTTTATCATTTACCCTATGATCCAACAAGTGCATATATTCTATAATAACTTTTTATGTAACTAGTCCCGTTTGCCTTGCACCGTGTTAAGTTTCTTTAATGCTAAGACTGTAGCGCACTTTGCAGTTTGAAGGTGACACACCGGCTGCATGCTGCCGCGTAATTCCGTTACTTCCTCACATGATATGTAAGTTAAACCCGTTATGAGGGGCGAGAACGCGCTCAGCACGTTGTTGGAGGAATATTAAACAGCTCATCATGCACTCGCCTGTCAACGAAGACTTTACCACCGCAGCAGAGAGATAGGGGGGAGAGAGAGAGAGCTCATTGATCCACAGTGTTGCAACGTTGCGGCGCATCGAAACTCCTCCCGGTCATTGCGCGGACATCATGTGGCTAACACCAGCCCGACAAACACACACCACACACAGGGGACCCTATATAAGCTCTGCAGCTGTCAGGTGGAGGACACTGGCTGCTTTTGCGCTGGGGGACGACTCGCTTCAGGGAATTACAGCTCTATAGATCATAGATCCAAACTGTAGCAATGGCTCACGCTTGGGGATACGCATCGAACAACGGTGAGGCGCTAACTGCACGCACAATGTAGGGGTGATATTACTGTGAGGAATGGCAAAACCAGTTAAGCAGTGAATGAATGGAAGGACAAGGAATGCACGGGTCACTGCTGAGATTTTTTTTTAAATTTATATATATATTTATTGCACATTTTGGTGCCTTTTACGCGCGTTTAAAGCACACTATCCCCCAAATGCGCAATTTGTTCAATAAAAAAAGCACTAATATGCTAATCATAATTGTATCATTATATCATTTTAGGACCAGACAAATGGTGTGAAAACTTCCCTATTGCCAATGGACCCCGCCAGTCTCCCATTGACATCGTACCTGCTGAATCATCATACGATGCGGGGCTGAAGCCGCTCAACCTGAAGTACGACCCCTCCACCTGCCTCGATATCCTCAACAATGGACATTCCTTCCAAGTGTCCTTCGTAGACGACACCGACAGCTCAAGTTAGTGTGACATTAATATTTTATGATTACAGACTCTTGATATCAACGCTCCTGAATCTGATTAAGAAGTGTGCATTGTAATATATCGCTTAGCCTGCAGAAAACATTATTTTCCTATATGTCCAATTATTATTGCAATGTTTGTAGATGCAACAGAGGAGCTTTAGTGGTTTGCAACAAAGACAAACAAGGTCCTGATGATGATTCATGGGATGCAGTACCTGCAAAATGCGGACATCAGGTTTATAGCATGGCTGCTTTGTGTGTTAACTGCAGCTCTCACAGTCTATAGAATATCAAGCATAATGTTAATATTTATATGGATGCATGCATAATGCGCCCCAGTTTTCAGTAGCGCCTACAGGGATTAGACAATAATGATCAAACAGATTATTTTTTTTATTTAGTTGTATTATTCTGGTGTTTTTGCATGCATTTTTAATTAAATTAGATTTTTTTGGTGACTTGGCTGCAGATATTCTATTCAAAAACCGAGCACAAAGCTTGGAGATACTAATTGAATTGGTAATGTAACGCCCTGGTAAAGCTTTCCCACGCCAAGTCTTTTCTGCAGGCGGTGGGGTCAAAAGCAAAGAAAACCAGGGTTACTCTGCAAACAAACGCTGACTTGGTTCACTGTGAATGCGTCAAATATGCGTGGGAGTGAGTTACCATATAAAGGAGGTTTGATTTTTTTTCCCTTTAAAGTACCAAATGGGGATAGCATTGTTTGTCGGTTTTCAGTTTTTTTTTTTCAACTGCATCTCCGTTAATGCAAGATTTTATTTCAGAAAAAGATGAGAAAAGGGATTTAGGATTTGGAGGATTTTGGATTGCTTGTCCTTTAACTGATTTGACAAAGGATAAAGGAGAGTATGCTTATGTAACCAACACAATCTAGTGAATGCACATTAAGATGAAAAAAAAACACCAAACAAACAAAAAAACACAAAGCACTTTTTCTAAGAATATCAGCTAGATCACTTTGAGCTTCTTCATTCTTCCTTGGTATTCCACTTATTTTCCACCCTGCCCTTCTGAATAGAGGACAAGCTAAGTCTGCATGTCACTGTCATACATCATGTCATACATCATGTGTGTGTGCACAGTGGAAAAGATGGATAGCTCATGTATTTTTATTTTTTCAGGAATTTCTTTACGTCCCACACATCTTAAAATCGCTTCAAGATCAGCTCTGCACCTTTTGATCGTTTTAGGCCGACTACTGACAAACAAATTTCCTGTTTGTTTGTTTGTGTGTGTGTGCGCGCGCGCGTATGCACGTGTGTGTGCGTGTGCATTTCGTAACATAGCACCAGAAATAGAACAATATACAGGATTATCTGCCACAGTTTCAGCTCTATGTACTGCAAATAGATACATTATGCAACATTGTAAGGAGGTTTGATGTTAACAATACCTGGACATCATTTGGGGCTGAACCCTTAATTTGATGACACAACAGGAACTGAATCTGCTTCCATGAAATAGGAAGTCTGCCACAGTGACAGAAGTGTGTATGTGGTCTGTGTGTAGGTGTGTGAACTCACATCTTATTCATCTTTTCAACCTTTTCCTTCTGTTTTAATGCTTTACTGCTCGGAAAAAATATTTCCTTCCACATAGGATGTCTAAAAGTTGCCCATGAATCACTGTATCATTTTATAATAAGGTCTCATCATGGCTGGCTGCAGCACTTCCCATGTTCTTTGTGGGATGACCTGATGGGAAATGTGTGTTTGTTCTGCAGCTCTGAGAGACGGACCCATCTCTGGGGTCTACAGGCTCAAGCAGTTTCATTTCCACTGGGGAGGTTCTGATGACAAGGGCTCCGAACATACTGTGGCCGGGACCAAGTATCCTGCTGAGGTACGGATGCTCTCAGGCATTATGATGATGATAATACTCAGACAACTATAGTTTCTGACATATTGAGGTTGCCATGTAGTAACAAGGAGAAAAAGACGGATTAGTTTATAGTTTTATTTGTATTGTAGATTGTTAACTTAAAAATAATTCTCTGAAAGTAAGGCCAAAGCACAGAACTCATTTTCTTTGCCTTTATTTTTGTCAACTCTTTTGTGCTTGAGACAGTTTGTATTAGTAAAACTTCAATCTGGGAGTAAATATATGTGGTTTCAGGCTGTTCTCATGCACTGTTTATATGTTAACCTACGAAAAATAATGCACTAGAATTCCTACATAACCCACATAATTGTGAAGGCAATAACAGTGCGATGAATGTGCTGAAAAAAATAAAGAAGGACGAGATATAAAGAGCAAAACGTTGCATAAGGACGCAGGTTGAGGTTGGGAACGGGTCAAACAAATACAGGACTTTCACCCAGGAGATCAGTATTTCTGTCATGTGTAAATCAAGTGAACTTTTAGTTCTTTTAAGATATGTTGTCATGTTACATTCATTGTTTTTTATCCTAAACCAAACCCATGTAACTTTACGTTCCTAAACCAAACCTACATGACTTAACTTTTCTAAGTAACTTTATTTTTCTTAAATCAAACTAAATGACTTTACTTTTCTAAACCAAACCTACATAATTTTATTTTCCTAAACCTAACCTTTGTTAAATACATAATGTGAGGACTTAACCAGTAGGGGTGCTAATTTGTTAGATATCATACAAACCAGTGGCTGAGAATACCTTATTGGTTGATCTCCTTAAATAAACATATTTTTGTGGCATTTTTTTAAATTATTATGTTTCCAAAATGCTGGGTCAAGTTGTTATCTTTCAGCAGTATCTTTTCATCGCATCCCCAATGCACTAAGCCAAATAAACTTCCATTCCATCTGCTATTCAGTTCAACATCAGATAATACAGATAAGAAACGACAGGATTTCCACGTATCTGAAAATGGATTTTGTATTTATATTTTTATGTTTCATTTATTCCCAGCTCCATCTGGTGCACTGGAACACCAAATACCCAAGTTTTGGTGAGGCTGCCAGCAAGCCTGATGGGCTTGCTGTAGTTGGAGTTTTCCTGAAGGTCAGTGATTAAAACATGTTGTTTAGTATTACAGTAACCAACACAACACACTGCATACTTTTGCTTTCATATACTGTCATGCATATTTCAGTAGCTGCAATGGATAGTATAAAGTATTAAGACTCAACATTATCTTGTTGTTTTTCAGATTGGTGCTGCAAATGCCAGTCTCCAGAAGGTTATTGACGCCTTTGATTCCATCAGGACCAAAGTATGTTTCTATAAAAATCCTATGCATTTGATGATTTATGATAAGGTATTTCACTGATCCATTCTTCACTTTCTCTTTTGTTTTCAGGGAAAGCAGACCACTTTCTGTAACTTCGACCCTTCCACCTTGCTCCCGAGTAGCCTAGACTACTGGACATATGACGGCTCCCTGACCACACCCCCTCTGCTGGAGAGCGTCACCTGGATTGTCTGCAAAGAGCCAATCACTGTCAGCTGTGAGCAGGTATGGCTAGCTCACAGAGCCCATTCATAGGGTAGCAGAGGCATTGGCTGCATGCCAGCCGTCTAGAATAGCCCTGTCTGCAAATCCTCTCTCACTCTACGATCTAAATCAAGGGCTTAATTGTTCAGATTATCTGAAACGAGAAGAAGAAACCTCTGTGATGGGAGGAGAGGCAATACAGCAGCCCATTTTACTTCCAGAATGAAAAAAAAGACCAAGAGAATGAGAGCAGACGAGATGTCACACATGCTGTTGCATCACCACAGTATTTCTGTTTCCGTGTGTGTGTGGAGTAAACAGGAAATGAGCCACCCGCACATGCATCACATAGAGACTTCAGTGGGTGATTTTAACCATCACTGACTAAACACTGTAGACATCATACCTCCATTTGCTAGTATTTACTCCTAAAATGACCCCTAATCCGAACACTGGAGTGGATATTTGACTTCTAACCACCCAGTAATCCAAACTAACAGCCCCCTAGGCTGGTTTGTCCTTGTGGTTGGAGTCTTAATAGGCCATTGAAAAGTAACACTGCCAGCTCAAATGTTTATTTCATGGCGGCAAGTATATGTCTCAAGGGTAAACATGTGGGATGTGTTGACACAACCTTTAGACTGGGTGCCGTATAAGACCGGTCAAGAAGATTAATGACAAAGAAGTCATTCATGTGAAGTAATACATTATTAGTTAATGGTTTCTAATCAGGTAATAAACAATTAGCTGAATAATTTTGTCCCAGTAGTGCGTTGTTGCCTAATGTGTAGATTATAAGTGGCTGAAGCAGTTTACTACCAAGGACTAATTCATTAGCCAGAGTCAATGATAAATCCTTTAAATAGGTCATCTGACACCAACCTGTAGCAGCTGACTTGTTTTTCTTGCCCTGCCAAACTTAAAGTAAAATATTGGGAATATTTAGGAAGTGATGAGAGTTAGGTGAAAAATTCAATGCCAGTTTCATGTCTGTGCACTTAATATAAAGCTCACACCAGCAGTTTAGCTTAGCATAAAGAATTTTAAAAAAACATTATCTTAAGTGAAAATAGATTTTTCTGTACGAAACACATTCAGGTTATGAAAAACAATGCATCATCACAAATTAAGTAAAATTTTGAATGCAGGGCTTTCATATAAAATGGAGAATTTTTACACTATGATGTTATTGTTTCTATTGGAAGACACAATTTAACATTTTGTTAAATATGCTCACACTTTCTTGCCAAGAGTTAGACATGTCTGCACGCTCAGTTTGAAGCTACAGCCAGGAGACAGCTAGCTTAAATTGAGCATAAAGACTGGAACTGGTAAATAACCTCAATTTGAAGTTTATACTCTTTGGTTTTTGTACAATTTTAATTGGTGAGCTTTAGATGCGCTGGTAGGGGGATTTTGTTGTTTTTTCACGTTTCTAGTCAGCTGCTGGCTGCAGCTTTATATCTAGCAAATAGAGAACATGGGTGCATAAAGAGAACTGGATACAGCGTTGGAAGCAGTGTTGCTACAGGAATGAGTCAGAAAACCAGGAAATGAGTTAGCATTTTAGCACTCCAGCTTCCCTCTTCTCAGTTTTTGAATGGGTTTTTGGTTAGATGCTAGATATATGGTCTGTGGTTAACAGAAGCTAAATAGACTTTCAAGTTGTGAAGATGTCAGTTAATACACCACTTGTGATCTTTTGAAGCTTTTTTGTCTCAAAAAAAGGCAGCTTTTTGCCTCTTGCAATTTCTAAAGAACTTTAAAAATCCTGCTGAACAAAAAATGCAAATATCAGCCACAGAGCTTATTTTCTGCACTGATTCAAAATCCAATGAAAAAATCCCATTGGCTTTTTGACAAGGCTACAAGGGTGGTGCATGGTGCCAAAAAAGCTCGATTTCATCTGTATGAAACTACATGGATCCTCTGCATTGTGCGACCCACAGAGCAAGTGCACTAGAGACTTAAGACAAATGAACGGATAACTTGTGCTAGTTTAGACCTCAGATAACTTGAATGTGAAAAAAAAAATATGTAGACTTTTAAAATGTTATTTAACAGAATGGACCAAATTACAGGTTTTTTGGCGTCATGTGATAGACCTGGAAGTTGCAATTCTCCATGCTTTGCCACAGTAAAATTGTCTACAAAGCTCGGTGCTGTTCTTTTCAGCTTGGAATAGATTGGTATTCTCATGTACCTGTTGGCAAATGAATTTTCCCAAATGTCAAATAAATTCTTTAAGAATCAATAAAAACAATTGTTAAGCATAATTCCACAGTACAAGGCTCTGAATCGAAGTCAGTGACTCAGCAGTGAGACAAGTGATGTGTTTGCTGAGTGACAGTCACAGGAGGTCAGCAGGAATAACTAACACGACCGTCTCCTCCCTTTGCACAGATGGCGAAATTCCGCAGCCTGCTCTTCTCCGCTGAGGGTGAATGCGAGTGCTGCATGGTGGACAACTACCGCCCTCCCCAGCCGCTCAAGGGTCGCCCTGTCCGTGCTTCCTTCAAGTAATGCCCCCTCCCCCTCCTTTTTTGCCCTTTCTGCCCTGTTGCCCTCTCCCCTCCCCCTCCCTTTAGTCAGAGTTACCTCTCTTGCAGTGAGCCACAAAGCAACATATCGCTCTCCATCCAATTTTTAGCAGAAATGAAATTCCTGTGGCCCATTGCTTTAATGCTGGGTAGTCTTTGAGACAAAGCACTTGCAGGATTTGCATCTCTTTCTAAGTAGGTAACAAGCCAGCAAAAGGCCCTGTCATAATTTATTCTATGAGACTAACACGATGGCTGCGACACATTTACTTAGGACTTAGCACGTGGTGCTAATGTTTTAGAGACATTACACTGGTGTGTGTTCTTTGTGTCAACACCACAAGGATGAAAAAATGAGTTAAAATGGAGCTCCCAAGCTAGAAGGAAGCAGAATCACAAGCTAGTCGCAGCAGGCAGGGGGGGAGGATGAAACACCATCACCATCTGTGAGGAGGGTAAGGTGCAGATAAAAAGAGGCGCACACAAACACACAAGGCTCACACACTCCTGCTGCCAGTCTGCCTGTAATCTCTGACTGACTGCCAGCCTCTGCATCACAGCAGCTTAATGAAACGCTGCAGCCGCCTCCATCACAACCGATTGACTCAGAAAATCCCCCTCTGGCACACACACACACACACACAACGTGGCACGCACAGTCTCATTCAGACGTGATGCCTATAGGCACTGACCTGCTTATTGATTTGAATTGCAACAAAGGACATGAGGACAGGCTGCTGCTAATCCAACACACTCAACATCATGACAACAGCTTGTTTCTCTGTTTTAATCTTCAAATGTGTTTGTCATCCTGTGTTGTGTTTTTATTAGTATTATGTCTTTTTTTTAGCCTGACCGCTTATGCAAATTAAGTCTTAAGTGATTCCTAAATTATGTTTTGTAACCAAAAGCTCATCTGCATTTTTGATGCCCTGATGATAGTATAGCAATAGAGAGGAATAATCCTCCAAAATGAAATGTAATGTGTTAAAAAAAATCCCTTTGTGTTGTGTTGAAACTGAGTGCTAAAGCTTAAAACGCACAGTCGCCTTGTGGGCGAAGCCATAGTGGCTAATGCACAAAGCCAAGGAATAAATTACCCTGCCAAGGAAGCCAAGGAGGTAAAAGAAACCTGCCAACAGATCAGATTATAGTGTCAGTCTGATGTCAGGCTCTGTATAGGAGCAGAATTAACTTAAGGCCATTAGAGGTCTTGAGCACCTCTTTTTATAGCCCTGTATGCATTTCTGAAACAGTAACACAAGTGATGCATTTCAAGAAAGATTGTAATTAACATAAATAATAAAAAAACGCCTTATGCCAATCATTGTTAGGGCTGTCCTGAGTATGTGCAGTTGTCATTCTATTTTGGAAGTGGATGTTTTAGTAGTTGAATAAATATATTTTATGACAATAAGAAGTGTCAAGTGTTTTGTTTCTTTGTGTACCATTTTCCATATCAGTTTCTAGTAATGGAACATATAACCAAGCACATTAACTCAAGTACTATACTTAAGTATAGTACTTGAGGTACTTGCACTTTACTATGGTCTTGTCTCTCCAAATTTCAATGGGTAATTTACACAGTTAATTTACACATTGAGATTTTTGCATTAAAACATAAGACTTGAAGAAAGAATGTTTTATTATTGATAAAACTTCCCAACAGTTTATACAAGTGCAGCTAAAACAATCAGTCGATTAATCAATCAGCCAAGCGTTTCCCAAACAGCTCCTCCAGTCTTGGAGTCTCCAGTCACTTGTTCTGCATGTTTTAGATCTCTTGCTGCTCCATCACAGCTGAATGAAATGATCAGCTTGTTGTCACGCAGCCTTAGGAGTTCATAACGAGTTGATCACTTGAATCAGCTGTGTTGGAGCAGAGAGAGACCCACAACATGCAGGACAAGTTGGACTTGGATAAACATGTAAGTCATTTTCTATTAATTTTTTAAAAATAATTTTGAGTTTGGGGGTGTTTTTTTACTGCATTATACATTTTCTTGATTATGCTTACTTTTATTAAGTAACAACGCAGGACTTTAACTAGTAACAAAGTGTTTTCACAGTGTGTTAATAGTATTTCTACTCATGTATGATCTTAATACTTCCTCCACCACTGTCAGTTGCTGTATAATGTTTCTTTCTTTGGTATGCAGGCCGTTTATGTAAATTCCCCCTGAGTCCATCTTCAGCCATCAACGCCTGAAACCCAACAGGAATAGAATTACACTTGTTTGTCAAAAACTAATGGTCAAAGTCATTTATTGAATGCAACAATTATAAAAGCAGTTGTTGCCATTGAAAAAACTTGGGTCTCAGACTCCCTCCAACAATGACATTTAAATATAATATGAAAAACAAAATAAAATCACACAAGTCAAAAGAAATGATGATATAAGATAAAAGGATAGAAAGCAGTGCAAGGGATAAATTATAACAAATATGAAAAAGAAATATGACATATTTTTTAATATATCCTATATCTAAATATTTTCATTTTACTTTTACCAGTTTTTAGCTAAATAATTTTACAATTAAGTAATGTATCAAAGGCAGCTTCTCGAACACCAACTTTACAGCATATTTTGTGTGTTCTTAATATAGGCGAGGCTGACTGGTGACATTATATTATCTCAAAGGTAAGGAAATGTACCTTTAAACCTCTCCAACGAAATGTTGGCAACGAAAGTGCAATATGCAGTAATGGAGGAAGTATTGGTTCTTTTCTTAAAGCATTTTGGAAATATACTTATTTCTTATTACTTTTAGGCTACCAGGTGCCATAAAATTATGACTTATGCAATTGTGTGCCACCATGTGATATTGGAGACATTTTTAGTATTTTTGTGACCAAAATCCATCATCCTCCAATCGCTCCCATCAACGCCATTTTGACGTAGCATAGGGACATTTAGTAATGAAGTATAGAGAACAAATCCCAACACCTGCAAAATGTCATAATGAAACACCCTAAGATATTTAAAATATCATCAGCCTTATTTTCATGTCATCCAAAACGTAACATTTTTCTGATGTCATATTGACATCAGATGCCAGCTGGGCTGAATGGAACCACTTCAAAAACTAGAGCTTATTTGGTGGAAAAGGGGCATTAAGGTGTTCTATGTAATGTGGTTTTCTTGGTAATATACCAAAAACTGTCCCACATTACCTGACTTCATCCCTTATAAAATTTTATTTGGAAAAGTCCCTCCAAATTTTACAGCACTTTGGTGAATGTACTTATTGTTCTCCAAAGCTGGCATCATGTGTAGCTATTTCAGAAACGGCACCTCCAGTTGTTGATTTTGAAAGTACTTGTGAAAATATTTGCCAGGAATAAATCTGCCAGTGGTCCAAAGTACTGCACCTTCAGCAATGGGTAAAGTGTATTCTGCATTTGAGCAGAGCTGTTACCTAATCCTATAGGTATATGTGTAATTCAGTTTATTTTAACTAATTAGGAATCTGCAGTCAAGTTAATTTTAATTTCAAAAACTTAATATAATTTGTGAAAAAGAATGGTAGATATAGAAATGTCGGCCATCTGTTCCTGTTTTTACTTCAGCTTTTGTATTAGTAAGCAAGGGGCAGGAACTTTAAGATTTTCTTCTTCCTGCTCCTGTTTGTTCATGCAATGTATATAAGTGTTATGAGAAAAGCTTATAATGTTATTGTTTTGAAGATCATACAATGACATGAGAAAATAAACCAAATATGAATGAACGAAAAAGATTGCATTAAGAAAAAAAAAACTTCCATGATAAAGCTTTACCTCATGATATCTTGTAGATGAACAGCAATTAGATACATGGTCCTAACATGGTGTATGGCAGAACACACAGCGAGCTGCTAATACCTCAATGTGCTCAAGTTTTTAATCAGCAGAAGCATTTCATCCTCTGTGAAATTTGAGCAACACTTGACTTCTCACCTCCCTTATAAACCTTCAACAAGAAGACAAGACTGATTTTAATTAAGAGAGCTCCTCTGCTCGAGGGTTGGTGTTACCTCGTTTTGTCAGCTGGTCTTGAGGCTCTGTGGAAGAATACGTGTCCCGTATGTACAGTAAAGTTTGGCTCGACCACACAGGGCTCTAAATAGAGCTGGATTTGTTCCCAGTACATCCTCAGTCCCCTGTGTGCCCTTAGTCATCCCACTGTAGAGTGTGTCCTAAAATATCAATAAAATAAAGAGCTATCGAATGCTGAAGCGTCTGTCTGGCTACGCCAGTCAGAATCAATGACAAATTGTATAATATGAAAAAAAACTCTTTGATACAAAGGTGGCATTGGGAAAAGTTTTATAACCAGCCAGCCCACAAGGTCAGCTATGTTGGTGGCAACAGGAGACAACAGGGGTCTATTTCAAAAAGCAGGTTTAACAAATTCGCGGTTTGGTGTGTCTGGCTCCGTAAGAGGGGAGGGGATAGAGAGAGACTCAGAGTTTGTTGAAGAAAACCTGCCAGTAAGCAGGTTTTGCTCATGGAGTCAGTTACCACAGTGCCACTGACTCAGAATTTAAGTTTTTTCTCTTTGTGGATTGGAAAACCCAGAAATTCCCTCATCTCAAAATTAACTAAACCTACTTGCTGGAATATACCCAAGGAGATGAAACCAGCACTGCCTGGATTCCCTCTGTGGTCAAACCAGTTACAAACCCCCATCAACAAAGAGCATCAATCCATTTTGTTATGTGAGGCTTGTCAAGTATGAGGAACATTCGCCTATCAGATGTACTCTGAGTCCCCTTTTGAGAAAACCTCGTGATTTGGAGTTGTTTCCTGTAATGGACAGTTTGCTGCTCTCTCTGTGTTCCCCAGCTTTTAAGGCTTTTATCTAGGGCCAAGAGATACGACAACATTTGTTTTTAATCCAATACCAAGTAATACAGGGCCCTGGGCAGGAGCGAATGAGTTACTATGGTTATGGGTCTACGGTCTATGTCTGCTCAAAAATTGCCATTTTCTGGAAGTGAAGTAACGTACTTCGTCACGTCCCCTTATGTGAGGACGGAGCATGCACAGAAAGAAAGCATCCAGAGACAATCAGCTTCATAATTTAAATGATACGAATTTTCTATTGATCATTTTATGAAAAGACCTCTGCAACCAATTGAAATTTGAATCAGTTTGGTCCTGTGTAAACTTATCGAGGTGTCTATATGGATCATGCTTAATCTGTTTGGGCTTTTAAACCTATTCTAATCAGATTAGTAGGCTCCATGTGAACGTGTTTACACAGACAGCCTTACTCTTCAAAAACAAATGGGTACATTACAGAAGAGAGCAACTGATGCAGTGGTACTGATCCTATTGACGCAAGAATCGATCTTCAAAATGAAAACGTAGTATCTGTAGTATTGACATTGTGGTGTCGATCTGCCATCCCTTGTTTTATGTTTACAGCAAGGTTTTTGCCCAAGGTTAAATGTTCAATGTTTGTTTCTCTGGGTCAAAAAGAAACAAACCACCTATAACTTAAAGCCTATGACCTCAAATCTGTGGACGACAGAGTGCTCTTGACTTTGGACGCTGATATCTCCACAGTGGCTGAATGAATGAATTCTTAAAATCCAATTGTAATTGCATTTGAAACATTTATTCCCCTTAATTTGTTATTGTTTTGTTTTGTTTACAATTTGAACTGCAAAGATAGCCCTTACCAGTCTTTTACAATATTGGTTCATACCAAGAGACACATGCTCAAAACTCAGCAAAAGGCTATAGGACCCTGGGAACATATGGATGACCCCTTATTAGTCCTGCATATTTGCAGTTTACACTGATAGTAAATGTGAAGGTATGTTGTGGGGCCCCTGTCTCCATGTGGGATAGGGCCCCATCTTGTGAGGCACTCATTTTGTTATCTCTTCTACCATGGAAGGCAATCAGTAAAAAAACAATGTGCGGGTGTGAGAGTGGAGGTAGTGCATCGGGGTCTGTAGTTCAGCCTTGAGCTTCAAGGTTTTATGCATAGTGTGTATCATGTTTTGCTTGACCACCGTAGCAAGAACAATCCTCACAAGATGGTGTCCCCATCCAAAAAAATGTAACACGGCAGGATGTAAATTTCATATTCTATATAACAGCAGTAGATTTCACATTCAAAATTCATAGTAATGTTTTGAATAGTTGGACTTGCAGGACAAACATGCAAAAAAAAACATTTCTTTTCACTCCTAGTTGCCAACCATAATTTTGTATCACTTAAAAGCAACTTGCACCCACCCTGTAGGCGCACTTGATCTCCTTATATCATGTTGTTACCAGCAGCGTTATTACCTGACGCTATCCTTTAGTGTTTCATGCACACGCAACAGAATCTGTCCAGCCGCATTTTCAAGTGATGCTGTCCGTGCACGTTGCATGTGGACGTGGATCTGACTCTGTCCAGTCACGATCCAGTTGGACACGGATGGTTTCTTTTGGCGTCACACTCGTACACCGAAGCACTGACAGAACGCTGCTCTTTTACGAGTTCCGAGTGAGAACGGGTTGAAGTAACATAAGCTTGGCTTACTGTAGTGTCACCTTCTCCAAATCCAATATAATCAAGAACAGGTCCGCCAGTGTTAGCCTGAACACTGCATTCAGGACTACCTTCCACACACTGGGGTAAAAACCACAAAGTGGAAGAACTGGTCATTAATAAATGTAACTTGACACCCCATAAATCACTGCCTGGCCTTGGAGGTAGTGATTGGTTAACACTGTAGTAAGCCAGTAACCAGATACAAGGATTATACCTAACGTTAGAGAGAGCAGCCATTGTTGAATCCATTCTCAAGGCCTGACGAGCCTCATTCTGGTGTTCAGGGTTGGGGTTTAGCAAACGGTCAGCTGTTTTAGATGACATTATCTGCACAAACTAAAGGTGTGAATAAAACTAAAGATGTCCTTTAACACCCTACATGCTGCATTGGTAAAAACAAAAACACTATCTTTGATCACCTTCATCCCCTGTCTCTGTCTCAGCACAGCTTCCTATTTCCACCATCCCATTATCTCACCAGTGCTGCCTTTGAGTTGCATCTTTTCATCTCTTTGCTGTTGTGACAGCTGGGTGAGAGGAAAGATCATGCTGGGTACCATCATGTAACACAGATGTGACCACGCTCTCTTGCATGTTATGTCTCCCTGAAAACATGCTTTGAGAATATACAGCCTGGTTGCAGTCTGCAGCAAGGTCAGAAATGTCACAGCAGATTTACGTTAGTTACACTGTGCTGAGCCTGACATGATAAACATGTTGATGGCATATTGTTTTTTAAATGGATTTTATTGAACATATAAGGTGAGGGCAAAGAAATCAGGGTTAATCCTTTATGGTCAGCGCATAAGTCATGGTCAGCATGTCACACATATTTCCCCCCGGGCTTCTGACCAGTGGTGCAGCTTGTTGCATAATCGGGCATGGCAGGCGGGTGACGTGATGTATTATGGAGACAGGAACTACGCACACATCCATAATCGGAGTCCGAGGAGATGGCCGCCTAAATGCACACCTCTGCAGGATGCAGTCGATGGATCTGACGTTGCACTTCTGTGTGGTTGACAGGCAGGGTGAAATATGACCTTTAGTCAGGGACAGTGATGTCCATTTGCACAGAGGAAGGGATGCATCAACTTCACTGTACTGACGCAGTGTTACCTAACTGATTCAGTGTGGAGGGTGAAAAACTTTACTATTATTCAGATATGTCTGTGTGTTTTTGGAAAGTCAAACAAACATTTAAGGTAGAAAAACTACTGTTTTGAAAAAAGGATCTGACCACCATTTTCATTTAGTGGATAGTCTGGAGTTTTTAATCATATCCATGGCTGTATGACTAAAAGGGTCTGCCAGTCACAGCCGTGGGGGCCAAGGTGTCAGGGGCCCCTCCTTACTTTCACCTGCTCAATATCACTCAAATTAACAAGACACAAGAAGTGGTGGGTTCTTTTGCACACGTGTGCCCATCTCATAATCCACCCATGATCATATCCTCTGATTTTCATCTGTAATTGAAATTTCCCAGTTATTATAAAATTGTAGATGTTCAAATCTGCATTTCTTTAGGACTTTTAGGCTTTTTTTGCCCATGTAAGACACAACAGATACCAGATAGACATTGTGGGAAGGTTGTTTTCCAACATACTGTTTCCAGGGTCAATAATTCACTAACTATTGATCTGGGTTTTTTGCAATTGTCAGGGAATAAAGCCTTAATTATCACTCAGTTTGGGAGCATAGTCTTTTCTTTATCAAGTTATGGGGTGTCTTTTGGACAGGATGACTAACATCAAACCGTTGGTATTGATGTGGTTCTGTGTTTTTGCAGTAAAGTAATATCAGTGTCCTGATACTTTGTACCCCACAAAGATCCTTGTAGTTTCATGATATCTTTTGCATGAAAGGCTGAGTTTGTAGATTTTTTGATGAACAAACTGAGTTACTCTACTTAAGATTATATTATATATGTGTCCAGTGCTTCTGGAATACAAGTCTTTAACAATGAGCAGTCATTTTTGTAGTTCACGCTTTGTTTTTACCAGTATAATCAGTGTTAACTTCTCTGCCTGCTTTGTCTGAGGTTGCAAGTGAGTCAGGTGTGCAGCCTTTCAGTCCTAATTACTGATGCCTGTCACCTGGTGTGATTACCTGGTTTTAAAAGCCCCTCCTCCACCAGCAGCACTTTCCCTGAGCCGCTCTGACAGCCTGCAGGTTCTGCAGGAGCTCAGCTCCCCCTCACCACAATGTTTGCTTTTGATTTTCTTTTGAAAATTTTGTGAACTCTCAGTTTGGTTCATTCATCTTTGTTTCTTTCTCTAAGTTGCACCCCTTGAGCCAGGGTCGTATATATTATGTATACTGATGGAGTCTCATGGCGGTGATCAATCAAGCGACAGCTCATTTGTGGCTCCTTAAGGTCTTTGTGTGGTGTTGATAGGCTTGAAGAAGAACACTTGAAGAGAAATCACTCAGTCAACTGTGGTGACAGTCAGCGTTGTCCACACTCATGCTTCACAAGAGCAAAGTTCAGTTAGTAAAACTGCTCACATGTGTTGTTCATAATTTGAATTTTAAATAAATTTCCCTCCCAAAAATTAACCAATTTACATTTAAGTCATCCATAAAAAATACAATAAAATAAAACTTTATGATCATCATTCACTTGCAGATATTTACCAGTGCTGGCTGGTCAGATGCTTAAACCCAAGGTGCCCCCAAGAAAAAAGAAAAAACTCTTTAAAAACATCAACAAGAGGAAAAAACAGGAAAAACAGATCAAGATATGGACTTTAAAGACTTGAAAAGCACCTATTTACATTTTTTAAGGCCCAATGTCACACGTGATACATGTGAGTCTGATCTCTTCTGGTTCCAAACAAAAAAGACAAAATACCAAACTCGAGGCTTCAAAACAGAAACCAATAGGTGACGTCACTGTAGCTAAGTCTATTATTTATACAGTCAGTGTATATCTGATCATAAAGCTCCTTCAGATACTCACAGTAACTGGCCTCAGCAGCACTGGTAGCTGCGTTGTCTTAATTGCCGGTTGCACTAGCCACTGTTCAGTTCACCGTTCACCAAAAACATGTTCAATGAACACACCAAAAGAACACAGCCCTGGTGATGATAGACCATTTTTGCAGTGGGAGCTTTTGATGTGCAGAAGTTGTTTCGATCTCTGCTTGTGCGGTCTGGTGATTCACTTTCCGTGGGAGTTTGTGTTTTGCATCTAGGGAGTTCTTACTGTAAATGAACGCAAGAGGGACAATTGTGAGAAAAAGAGGTGCAGAGGAGAGTTGAAAGTTGGTTTAAACAAGATGGAAAGATGATTGTTAGGTGGATAAACAGGAGTACAGTTTTGTTCCTTAAGGTCGCACTGCCTTCAGCTATCAATCCATGTTTCCTGCTATTCGCTGCTGTTACTTTAAAAAACATTCTTCAAATGAAAAAGTAAATAAGCAACATGAATGACACATTCATTTCATATCTGCTCCTGTAGCAAAACTCCTCATGCCCACAAGCAGAATCTACAAGTCATCAGGTCAAAGATAGGACTCAGGAGGCCCTCCACTAAGTACTAAGCATTTTTCAAACTGTGAGCAAGAATGGCTTTATGAAAACATTTCAACGGCAAATTTCCTCTGTAATTTCCTCCTCTCTGTCTACATTGCAGTTTCATATAAACACCCACTTTTCAAAAGGAGTGCTTCACTGACATATGTGCAATCTCCTGTGACCAACACGTGTTTCATTATATTCCTCCCATATTGTTTGATTAGGAAATAAATGTTTCAACACACTCTGACCTTTAACCTGGTGATATGACACAGGAGATTCATCTTAATTCTTTGTATAAACCACATGCCAGTGTGTACTTTATTTCCCAGACATGCAAGAATTGGCAAACATTGGCCCTGTGTGTGACACCAAAACCTCTACAGGCAAAAGTCACTGTGTATCAAACATTAAATTGAAGCTAAAAAAAGTATTTTCTTGTATATTTTTGGAAAATTGTATAAATTTATCAAAAATTGCATTCCAAAAATACAAAGTTTATTTCTCTAGTTGGAGCAAGGACACTTTGGGACAACAGGATATTTGCCTCAAACATCAACAACAGTGTTTTTACATGTTAATCCATGGGGGATGCTGGTGGTCAGAAAGTATGTCAATAAACAGAGTAAGAATGCAAATATTCATTCAAGGGTGACCACTTTATTTAGTTTCCCACAAGGAAACGCAGATAAACACAAACATTTTTTTAATCCTGTCCATTAGCTGAAAGTCTATATTAATCCCATTGTGGCCTTCTTTTTTGTCTTATTGCACAAATCACAAGCAGGTCTGCTATTTTGTTAAAAAATAGTACCTTACATTTATTCTTACGAACAAAATCGCTCTGTGTGAAAATATATCTTGCAATAAGAGTGTCACATTTGACATTCTTGTTCACACAGAGCTTTTGAAAATAGACACACAAAAAAAACCTGGGCATGTCTGTTGGCGTGCAGCTCTGCATGAGGACATCAGTATGATTCTGAATTATCCACATACTCTACTGTAGCTCTAACTTTAATGAGATCATGGGATAATCCCTGTTAACTGCAGGGTCATGCTACCGCTGAACCAAACTGACAATTACACTGTGGGTCATTAGTGACATATGGAGCATTCACTGACACACTATGTTCGGCATCTGTTGATGTTGTTATTCATCAATTATGCCTGTCATGATCAGGCTGGATAATGATGACTGCATTTTGTGGGTTTTAGACTCTGTATAGCCTCCTCTCCCCTGTATTTTCATAATATAGTTTGGTCCACCAAACCTGGTGCGCACTGTCATTTGCTAACAGGGCGATGTGTGTCGGTAGAGCTCCCAACTGAAGACAGAGGCCAGCAGCACCATGTCAAACGGCATGTCAGCGAGAACAATATTGCATCACATCAAACTTATATATAAACCCTGTCTCCTAGAAATTACATTTGTATCATTTGAATGTACCTAACTTGCATTGAAATCACTATCTGCATTACATTCAGAAACCTTTCTTTGAGTTAATAAAACACTGCATTTATGTACCGCGATGAATAAACAAGTAGGTCAGGGCAGACATACCAAGTGCAGGACTGTAAGACCAGACTCTCATTTTCGTGTCCAGACTCCTGTGTGCAGCCACAAAAGCACTTTGTTTGGGGTAAATATTAACAAAATGCAATAAAAAAAATAATGCTGCAGTTGCTATCAGTGGGTAGTGTCAGCAATGTTGCCTGTTTTTGAGGACTGAAATACCTTCAGAATCAACATTTTATGTGACTTGGTATGTTAATTAACAACATTTTCAACGTAATTTGTTAAGAATTACATTTCTCCCAAAAAATGTATTCGCTGTTTTAAATTAGTTGTAATTTCTGGTAGACAGGGTTGCTATTGAGCAGTGCATCTCAGGCTTTGTTGCGTTTTTCACTGAAAACAATTGGCAGCGTGGGAAGCCAGTGAGGGATCATTGCACGAGTAACTCATACTGCTCCATTGGGACACTTGCCTGGATGATGTGGGAATTAGCATGAACATTTGTGCACTTTACACTTTGTCAATGACTTCCCAATGAAAAGGAGCAGCTGCATATGTCTCTTTCGAAGCTCAGGCCAACAAGAAACACCGTGTGGGGTCTCAGATGTCACTAATACCAACTGTGCTTACAGTGGATTCCACCAGCATCTTACAAACAAGTTGAGCCTGTGCCACTGGATGTTCTAAAAATCCCTGGTTGCCATCATCCAGAATAATTTTACACTTTACACCTGGATTATGTCCAAGAGGATATATGCTTGTTTCTTTGTTTCTTTAGCAATCCAGGCAACATGAGTATCCGGTTTGTTACGGACAGCTGTGAGCATGAAACACTTTCCTGTCTGTTATTTCTAAAGGTCTATCCCTCTTCCAATGAGAGAGTTATTCATGTTTTTATTACCTCTCAGCTAGATAATTGCAGTTCTTTGTATGTGGGTGCAGACACACGTTCTCATCCCAAACTGTCAAATGTTGCCACTTTGCAGTGGACTTCCCCGTCTACATATTACCCTCTAGATCTCCTGCGTCTGCTGCTGACGCTCCATTACTGTGGCGTCAACAAAAGCACAAGGTGTGATTAGGCTTAGTGGTTGTGTTTAGGCAACAAAAGCACATGGAAAACAAATCCTGGGATGTCAACAAAATCACATGCTTAGGATTAGGTAACAAGGGCACAGATGATTTAGGTTTAAGAGGCACAAGCAAACACCAGACTCTTGCTTGAAAGTTTGGGGTTTGTTGGATGCATCCACCGCCCCTCCCACTGGACCCTCATGCTCCTTATATTACATCATTACCTGCAGCATTTCAACCTGACGCCATCCAGCAGCATCACATGCAGACGCGTCAGGCTCCAACCGGTCATTCTCAACTGATATTGCCCGTCCTTGTATCACGCTGCTGCAAATGTTTTTTGGCATTAGGATCTTATTTCCAAACCACTGCAAAAGTGACAGTATTTGCCAAGTTTGGAATGAGAACGATGCTCCCAGATGCTCCCAGATGTAGGCACAAAAAAAGCAGCAAACACGCCTTTGCAATAGCTGTCCCTAAGCTCTGGAACCACAAATAAAAATTATAGAAACCTTTTAGTCGCTACTGAAGACCCACCTCTTTTCATTGTCTGTTGTGCTGAAATTTGCCCTATTATGTTTATTTTTTCTTCTTTTTCTATTGTACTTTGCTTCTGTATTTATATGTTTTTGTATTAAAATGCTGTTCAGCATTTTGGTCAACTGTGGTTAATATTTATTGTACAATACATATAAAGTTTGACTTGATTTGACTTAATCAGAGAGCCTAGTAGTTGAGTTTGAGCTGACAGTCCATGCATAAGCTGTATGACATAACATGTGTTACCGACCATGTGCTGTTTGGCGTAATGTCCCTCATGCTGATATCATTTGACAAACATGACTATATTTTCTACTGATAACAGCGAGAATGGGGGTGTTGATAGTGGAGGGGTGTGTCACCTTGGGAGGCCGCCCTACTTGCCTCGTACAGCTCGGGAATAACCTTATCTAGGTCACCTACACAGAACCTCACTACCTCCTCCTCCTCCCGCTCCACTGGCCACGCTGATAAGAAGAATGAGTCCATTCAGCGAGGCTATCAGGCCGGCGCTTTGCTTAGCGAGCGGGAGCCAAACCTGCACCGGTTCCAGCCATTTCTTTGTCCGTTTGATTGTTAGTTTCTTGACTCTCTCTGTTGCTCTTTGTCCCTCAGTTTTTCTCACACACACAAGGAGACAAACTTTTTGAGGTGGAGAGATGTTTCGCCTGAACAGATAACAACAGTCTCTTATTCACTTTCTCATCCCATCCTCCCTTTGTTCCCTTTTGTCCCGGTCACTCGGCCAAAAAAATCTTCTTCATGTTATCCACTGATTTCCCCCTTTCATTGCTCCAGACCACAGTCAAATTAATCCACCCATGGGCCGGATTTCTGTTCATGCTCCCCTGCTCCCTCGGTGGCAGGCTGGCTAGCATTACCCCGGGAGTAGGGTTTCCTGTAGATCTGCAGGAGGGCATGTCTCTCACATTACCACCTGTTAGCCAGTATTTATGAAGGGAGATAAATGCAATGGGAAGACTGTACGGCAACATTTGAAGCTCAGCTGTTCGTTTAAAAAAATGTGCTCAATGCAAAAGGTTTTATCTTGTAACAAAGTCCTCACTGATGTCACAGCTTTGATAATGTTTTGTTATTTTAAGCAGGAGTGTAGGATTTTTTCTTTCATGATGATAATTATATTTAAGTGGTCAGAGTATGACTGCCATTAAAGGTGTGTATGTGTTTGTTTTAGATTAAATATTAACGATCTAATGTTTGCTTTCTGTTGAATTGCACATGCTATCAGGAGATTAGCGTAATCTTTTATTTTAGTCATCATTCTCTTTGTAAATTATTTGGTAGCTTTTAATTCAAAGATTATGTGGCTGATAAAATACTGACCTCAAAATCTGTCAGTTGGAGGAGAGAGGAATGATTTGAAAATAAAGTACAAGATCAATTTTCCTTATTTAGTTTTGGAAGAAATTTGTCCACAATTACATCAGATCCATCATATGGTAAAACACTGAACTTTTTTCACTTTGGAAATACACAAAGATTAAAGATAACTTCAGCACGTATCACACAAACGTCTGTCACCACACCACCACTTCGACAAAACACCACAACTGTCCGTTTTTCTTTGGAGTCCCTTTCATTTCAGAGGACTCTTGTCTGGCGCCATATATATAAGGAAGGAAATTCCTTGAAAGTAAACAGCAGCTTAGAGAAAGATCACGCCTTTGATAGACCAACACAGCCTAAATAGCTTCAATAAGAGCCTCTAAAGATGGAGGAAATGTGTGCTGAAACACGGGATGATGAGGTGATAAAGTGCAACAGCCGCGGCCCTCATCGGCTTACTAGATGACGGAGATTCTGAAGGTCCCACCAGGACAGACGATACACATCACACACAGGAAGCACATGTCGCATTATCTAACATGTTCAAAGTCTCAATGCAAATGCATACCTAAAGTCAGCCATGATTAATGAGCAATGATAGCATTGTGGTCCTTTGAATAATCACAATTTGGTACATTTTAAAAGGTACAACCTGGATTATTCATCTGCAGAAGACAATAAGTCATTAGGAATGCCGTTCATTTCAACACTGTCTTGGAAAGATTAACTGAGCAAACTTTCTTGATTACTCACTAAAATATGGGGACGCAGTGAGCAACTTAAGGAGAAATTTGGCAAAATTTAGCCAAAAAATTGTGAAAAGTACTAGAAAATAATCTAAGAAACAAACAAAACTCATCCAAAGATAAATTTAAAAAAGAAAAAAAAAAACTAAGACAAACAAGATAATGACCTAAAAAAAATGTTTAAATAATAATATTTCTGTAAAATAATTAAAATATAATTAAGGTACTAATAAACATAGCTTATTTTTTACATTTTTCCCTTGTATTAAAAAGTGTATAGTTTTCCAAATTAAAAAACGTCTTGTCAAGTTGCTCACTCACTTTTCCTCCATATTTTCATAACAAAGCAAAGCAAACCAAAATTTCTTTGGGTTTAAATCTTCGTGAAGGTGTCTGAACACAAGTGTTGTTGATCCAGGTTTCATGGGGTTAATTTAATGGTGAAATACCTTCCAGTGGCTACTGCATGGATTGTGTTTACAATCTAGTAAGTGGGACATCCTTATACTGGCCATAGAGATAAGATTGTGGGCGGATGTTTGGGTGGACAGACCAAAGGACGCTAACATCAAAGATCAGGACCTGCATCTCCCATGACGTCAGTTTGAGGCTACTGAAGACCTCGGTAAAGGTTAGGCAAAGGTTATGGTTTTGGTTGAATATTGAAAAGGTAAATGTGCTGTCTCCTGCTTCCAGTCAGTGTTGATTTATCTGATATTTCACCAACGCATCCCACCCCAGCTCATCAAATATCACCACTTTGTCAGTTGACCATCATGTCAAAATATGGCGCCCCAGGTATCTGTCCATGTCAGTTTTGGATGTTCCCAGACAGCGTGCAAATTTTACTCCTGTTGCATGCATTGTGTACTTTTAAAAAACACTTCTGTTTTCACTGGAAATGTACAGCTTCTGCATGTTACAAATTTATATAATGAATGCCGTTACAGGTGAAGAGGTGTTTTATGTGCTTTTTTGTTTCTTTTTGTTTGTGCTTTTCCATGAGCTAACTTTCCCTCCTCCTCACCATGCAGAGTGAATGAGCACAGCTGAGCTTAATCAGCTGATTAGGAGTGTGCAGTACTAAAGGACTGAAGAAGCAGCAGAATAGTTGGAGCCAGTGGGTCAGTGTGGTAGTGTGGGTGCTGTGTGTCAGCTTGCAGACTGCAGACTGCAGACTGAAAAACCTAGTTGTAGTGCAATAAATTGGTGATATTTACTCTGTTTTGGAGAGAGGGTGTTACCTCATAAAAGCACCATAATTTTAATGCAAGTCAGGAGCTGATAAACATATTTATCAGGAAGGCAAATTAGCCCAGTCTTCGTTATCTGCCACCTGTTTATCTGCAACAACATTACCCAGACACATTTGTTGTCATCAGCGTCACACTGACTGAAGCTTCTGAGGAAGCTGGTATTTGGCCTCAGACATGTGGGCACAGAAGGTTTCATCAGCATCAGCAGAGATAACGTTCCTGTTAAATACTCTGAAACTGACTTTTACTCTGATTCTTACGAATTATGAGGGCCTGACGTGACATCTGACATCAAAGAAATATTGAGTGGTTTCTTGCATAACCACTCAGTGTCCACTCTCAGACAGTCCTCAAAGCATTCAGGTTAACAGAGATGAGTGTGGGATGCTGACAAACACAGTTGTTCAGCTGTCATCATCAGACAAACAGCAATGGAAAAGAATGGGAACAACTATGTACAGTACTTCTAATGCTTGATAAATGTGTTTAGTTATGTGGAGGGATAATTACATAAAAGATGTGGATGGATAGTAATTAATTAAAATGAAAGGTCATGCCTGCATGGATGGAAACATAATATTTGGCAACTAAAGCTAAATAGGAAACAAGATATGTTCATAAATCACCAACAAAAACCCTGCATGTATATATTGCTGCATGTAATATGAAATCACTGTGCATATATTACTGACAACTTGCTGCTGCTGTGTAGCTATGTAACGGTTAATGGTTTACCAGGTTATCCTTGTTCACAAGCTGACAGAGTTAATATGTAACAGTAGTGACAGCCTGCATGCTGGTCGTATTTTAAATCTAATATTTTTAAATTGACCAATTCTTAATTTGTTTTCAAAGCTGACTCTGAGCTGCAGAGAAATGTATCTGATGCTTCACAGGGTGCGGCTGTGCCAAATTTCTCTGGCACCATATGTTGGTTCTCTGATAACATGCAGTTACTCTGATAACGTACTATATGTACTTCTTAGGAAGAGTGAGAGGGTAAATGACCACCAAAAATTACTGTAATCTGTAAATGAACTGTTCAAGACAGAAAAAGTGCCAAATTTTGTGCTTTTATTTTATTTTGCTTTGTTTATTTGACATCGTAACTGTTATTTTGCCTCAAAACAAAAAACACACACCTTAGAAAAAGGTAAGAGAAAAACAAAAAACCTTTTTACCACAAAAATGTTAATTTAAACATTTAGTGGCTGTCATGCATCTTCCTGAGTATGAGTAGTCATCTTCCAATTGCAACTTTAACAGGACATGGACAAAATGTCCTTAAAGTGCTGTCAAAAATGTTAATAAAAACTCTTTCAAACTGCAATTCCAAAATGGTCTTAAATCTGTAAAATATTTTCCTACTCACATTTTCAATCATATAATGAATGTCATTTCAAGCACAAATGTATGCAACGTATGTCAGTATTTACATTCTGAATAATTCACACATTTATTAAACTCTTTCATTCTCAAAAAAAATGGCTTGCTTTGGTTGTATAACAGTGGATGAAGCAGTATGTGCCCACACTACAAGAGATTTTTCAGCATGTCTGTGCAGTGTAGCACAAACTAAATGCAGTCCCTCGCCTGCAGGCCCAGTGGCTGTACAAGAGAACACGAAATGACAGCTTCATTGTAAATCTGACATATCGCTGTGCAAGAGGAAGACCCCGGGGGTCAAAGTGGTAAATCTGTGGGACGTTGATGCAGGCATGTTTGTGTGTATATGTGTGTGTGGATGGAAGAAGGAAGAGGGAGATAAACAAAACCTACTCACAAAGAATGCTCAGACACATGCAAAATGAGGTGGTGTGTTGTTATATTTAGTTTCTGAGCTACAACACAGCAGTCTAATACAGTGACTCACTGTTGACATCAAAGTATATTTGTCCACAAATGTTCTACCTTTTGTTGTAGAACATGTTTTCCAGTCTCTAGTGCACTGCATCTCTTAAGCACAACCTCCAAAGTTTATGCAAAATAAGCAACAACAGGTCGCCACTCACTTTTCTACAGTTTATTCTATGTCACAATAGCAGAAAACGGGTACATTTCATTCATGCAAGAAAAGGTTCATTAACAATTAAAGGCACCCCAAGGAGTTTATGACCACTAGCAGCACTATGGAGCAATGCTAGCCTTAAAAAATGAAGAAAAAGAACATGAACAGGACACTATAAATTGTAATGTTGTCAGAATTTGAATGGCAATGTTTTTGGGGATCTTACCTCACTGAAATCATTTTGTTACTTAGCCGAGCCTACATATCAAATTGCCTAATGAACAGGTAATAAAAATGGAATCTACCTCAAAGATTGGCTATGTCCAATGAATTGTGAAAACATGAATTTAGCAGCTTTTATCAAGTTTATTTCAGCTTTTAAGTGGGCTCTGTTTTGGAGCCAGCCTCAAGTGGCAATTTAATGTACTGCAGTGTTTCTTTCTTCTGCATTTGCTTCATTTTTCAGCCTTGGAGTCATTGTCCAGAGAATATCTTTTTTTGAACTTAATACTTCATTTTTTCAGATATACCAATAAAAGAAATTAGTCACAAGACAAGGTAATTTTTTACTTTTTCAGACTGCTCGTTTTTGCTTTTCATCATCATATTTTGATCTCCTACTTTGCATTTCCATGGAATATTATCTAACAATATGAATCTCACTTTCATTAGGGTGCTTCCCATGTGACATAGAAAAATCTCACTTGGACAAAAAAGAAAGGAGGGATGCTTGAAAATGGGTTTATCCAAAATTATGTAACAGCAGAACTGTGTGCTTCCCCTCTGCTGGGTTGATGAGTTGCTCTGATGTCTTTGCAGATAATGATGATTGCACTTAATTATCATGCAGCAATACACAGAGGCATCGGGAAGCTGGTCGGACTGGGTGTTGTTTTGCCTCATGTGTGATGCTGTTGCCAAATCTGCTGCATAAGCCTGCTGACCTGAATTCAATTTGGATGCTCATTTTTTTATCCCATTGACACACACACTGCTCAGGGGTTTGCAACAGTAACAAATGCTTATATTTCAGAAGACTGCTTTATGAGTATTTTTTTCTGCGTTAATTTAATATTTCACGTTAATTTATGGAGAGCAGATATATTTTGCATGACATTTCTTTGACCTACACATCTGATGTCGCCACAACAGTCAACTTATCTGTCCAGCTCTAAAACCAGATACTGACTGTGTCTCCATGTTGGCAAAGCAAACACAAATGCGTCTGTCATTTGAAGTAAAAACAGACAGAGTAATCGGCCGGCTGATTGCCATCACACTTCCTCCCCAGTGAGCTTCAGAGTGAGCGTGAGGGCAGCATGGACCAGCCTTCTTATGCAACTAGACAATATCTGTCTGGCACCGACATATCTAGCTAGTGTACAAATACCATGAGACACGAGGGAACAGGTTTTTCCAACAAAAAAAAAAAAAATAGGTGTCATGGATAATGATCACGCATTTATCTGTTTGTACATCACACAGTGCATGGAGTGGTCATCAGAGTTTATAGGGTCATGTGATGCAGAGTCACGCGTATGTATAAGGACTGGAAAAAGAGAAAAGAAACCCTCTAAACAATGTTTAAATCGAAAATATCTCATTAGTAAAGCTGAACAGCTACATAATGTTAATAAGTCAGTTATTGTGTGGAACCGTTTATATTTTGTTACTATCTGTGTGCCTGTGTGCCCTCTGGACACATGACCAAGGGTCCTCTTAGGTGGGGCCCTTTAGGGTGTCCTTCTGGGAGAGAAAATGCGATAAAGTGCCCACACAGGTCTCAATTCAGTGGAGAAAATGGGTGCAGGGCCATCTAAGGTGCCCTTCCACTGGCAATAATGAGATAAAGTGCTTTTGGGCACCTGGTAATAGAGAAAATTAGGTGCAGGGCTTTCTAGGGTGTCCTTCCAGTGAAGAATTTGTGATAAAGTGCCCTATAGGGTGCCTTCCCAGTGGAGAAAATGGGATGAAGGTCCATGTAAGGTGCCCTTCCAGTGGAAAAGATGTGATAATGTGCTTTCTAGGTTGCTCTTTCAGTGGAAAAAATGGGATGAAGTGCTTTCTAAAGTGCATTTTTCAGTGGAGAAAATACTATAATGGGCCCTTTAAGTTGCCCCTCTAGTAGAGAAAATGGGATGCAGTGCCATGTAAAGTGCCTTTCCAGTGGGAAAAAATGGGGCTGTGTGCCTTTTAGGTTCTCACATTGGAGAAAAAGGGATACAGGGCCATATAAGGTGACCTTTCAGTGGAGAAAACACAATAAAATACCTCATGGGAGCCTTTCCAATAAAGCCAACATAATAGAGTGCCCTCTTAAGTGGCCTTTCAGTGGAGAAAATGGGAAGCAGGGTCATCTCAGAAAACCTTGCAGTGGAGAAAATTAGATTGCAGTGCCATTTAGGCTGCTCTTCTGTGTGTTGTTGCCCCATCACATTTACTGGTGTCCATTTAATGTAGCCTAAGTTTGCCACTGGTCTGTTTGTATCTCTAAAAATGCTTACATAGCTTATTGTTGTCTCAGGCTGACCATCTGCCTCTTATATGTTGCGAAGGTGTGTTTTTTTTTTTGTTTTTTTTGGTGTTGAAATTCAAAATGAGGCAAAGTTCAGTCACGCATTGTTTCCTGCCACCTGTCAATAAAGGTGCATGAACCTTTAAATAAGGGAAAACTTGTTCTTACCCCCAACGAGCTAAATGGTTGTTTCAGAGGCTAATATTTTGAGTCACAACACAACTCTGTTTTCAGGTTTACAGGGATTACATCAGTCTATTTCCTCCTTCTGCTCAAATCACCACCGTTTTCCTTAAGATGATTATGCATGAACAAAGGTCTGCATTTATGAATAATTAAGACAGCTTTAATTGTGTTAATTCAGGGTGGTTTGCACCTGAGGCTTAGTCATAGTTCTCAGAAATTTAACCCCATCCAACACAGCACTCCTTCACTGCTGCTGTTTCTTAGAGAAACAATAAAAACCGTTGTATTAATTTGCTGAGCTGGTGAGTGTCTCGCTCTCAGTTGTGTGTCAAGGTCGTTCTTAAGATCCGTCCTTAGAAAGTAGATCTCATTATCTTAATATAGCACACAACGACTTTAATCCAAAGCCTCAAACACACAGTGGCTGGTTGTAAATCTGTCAGACTGCGTGCTCACTGACCATTAAATATATGAGGCAGACACATTTAATAAGATTTAAGTTTTCACCTCAGACTTAAAACCTGATTCTGTTGGTCAAACAGCTTGTTAGAGTGTCCAAAAGACCTAAAGCCAGCATGCAAACTAGACAGAAACATTAATTGATCAGATGGGGAAACAGGGCATGAAGAAATATGCACGGTAAAGCTTTCTGTAGTGGGTCCCTTAGCAGGAAATTTAATCAGTGTTGGTTGGGGCCGAAGACTACAAGTTTTAAATTTATCAGCTGTCTATAGCCAGCTTCTTATCTCTGCTTAAGGTTAGCATCTTGAGGCCACTAACAGGCAGTCATTTGCATTGCGGGTAAATAGCAGCAGGATTTAAGTAGGAAGAAGAATGAATGGAATGAAAAAGACAGTATCTCTGTTTCTGCTGCATCAATCTTGCTCCTGTGTTTTTTTTCAACACATTCTCATCCCAACTCGTCAAGTAGCATCACATGATCAGTGGCCTATCATGTTTACATATGACACGCTAGGTATCCTTTTGTGTATGTTGTCAACATTCCAGGACGGTGTGTTGATTTAGCCTGTTAATTGCATCATATCTTTTCAAAATACACTTCTGCTCCAGGTGAAAGTCCACCTCCCCTCCCACACGCCCTATAGGGACTTTCCAGCTCCTTATATTGCATTGTTATCAGCAGCATTTCTAACTGATGGCGTCTGGCAGCGTATCATACTGCCATGAAAGGTGCCATCCGGCTGCATTATAAAGTGAAACCAAACAGCCGCATATCATACCGCAATGAAAGTGTACACTGATGCTGCTTGGCGGCCTATCACACTGCTGCAAAAGGCACCTTTTTGCATCAGTGTCTGATGCCAAAATCACTGACCACGTACAGCATGGGACTACTTGGAAATGAGATTTTTTTTTTAACTGTGCCTTATAAGTCCAACAATTTTAGAGAGTGCGGTGCCTAAATGGTGCAGTGGCTTTTAAGTGGCTAGGGTGATACAGATGCCAACATATGACAGAGAATGACTGTTCCTTTACTGAAAGTTAATGATCAGCACGCTGTTGCTGTATTTCGTTCAATCTCTGTTTGTCTTAAAGTCTTAGCTTGGGGATAGAAGCTTTAATGCCAAATGCACAAAGAGGATTAGTATATGGCAAAGTTCAACGGGGAAAGAATAAGCCTTGACCTTGTGTATCCACATTAGTTGGGGTGGCCTTAATGCATGTTTTACCAAACATCACCTCTGCCTCAAAACATCAGCTTATGTCTTGTCACCACAATGCTTTTTTGCTACATCATGCTAATGCTGATAGTAACACACACTACTACACCCAAATCTGTAAGGTGTATTGTTGGTTCGCAGGTACAGTACAAAAGCCCCATGAAGATAAGATACGGAGAAACATTATCGATCTGTGTTGAGAAATGAGGTCATTGCAGCAGTAAAGGTTTGGGATTGGGCAGTGAGGAAACTAGAGTACACAAAAAGCATAAAGCAGGCAGTTAAGTGAGAAAAAATGGCTAAATATAGCATCTTAAAGGGACAGTCCACCCCCAAATCGAAAACACATATTTTTCCTCTTGCCTGTAACACTATTTATCAATGTAGATGTGAGTTGAGTGAGAGTTGAAGGTATCAGCTGTGGAGATGTCTAGAATTCACCCCTGAGCTAGCTAACATTACAGCTCATCTAAGGAGGACACTGATAATGTTTAAAATCTCGCACTGTCAGTAGAGGCACCCCTTTTCTGCACAGTGATACAGCTGGCGGATGTACCCCTGTAAAAGAAAATAGTTCCGACATGCATCTACATGTACCTACCTATCTATTCTTTGAGTATCATCAGATTTAATAAAGTTTGCTTTTGTAACCTCCATCAATGGTACCAGTATAACCACAGGACTAATTATGAAAATGGTGCCCATTTTTATAGAAGAACTGAATACAACCAAATGAGATAATAGATAACAGGGTTTCTAGGAATCTGACACCCTGCAGTTATCAGTGTTCTCCTCATTTGTTAATGTCTTCAACACATAATTCATCAGCCATCCTTTAAAAATTAATGTACCGTATGGTCACGATTCAGTTACTCTCAGTACTCTGCATGTCCCAACTATTATCCCAAACCCCATGTTAGACTGCAGCATAGAAAATAATGATGCACTGACACAATAAATCCCATTGGGCAGATTTGGCACACTATTAAAATACAGGAAATTGTATAAAAATAAAAATGTACACAAATGCAAAAACCACCAGATTTTATCTCAGAAAAGGTCTTTTGTTGCACAGTATTTTGAAGGACTTAATGTTTTCTTTAATAACAGATGGTCTTCCTGGCAGATGGAAAATCTCCCACTTCACCTGAGGAAGACCATCTGTTCGAAACATTTTCAGTCATATCCACATAAAATAAAACAAGGTACAAGGCCGCGCTATGTTGCTATTTCTCCTCTTCTTAGTCCCCAAACAAATTCAGCACAAGCACACAGACACACTGCTGTCTGGCTTTTGGCTCCTATAGAACGAAGAATGCTTTCTTGCCAGTGAACCAGGGGGAGATGTGTAGCTGTGAGCCAGAAATAACGGGTGTGGGGGATTCAGTGTACACACTCTATGTGCCAAGTCTCCCCTCAAATAACACTGTTGTGCACCCTGTAAATGGGAAGCACAGAAACAAGGCCAGCTCCCTATTGTGCGCTTCCCGCTGCAGCCAGAGTGAAAGCACAGAGATCGCCTGCAGTGATGCACAGTTCCACCAATTTCCCCTCAATTTGCAGTGTATGGTAACAAGATGTGGCAAGTTGAAATCTAGAGTTTTGTCAGTGAATGTTAAACAGGCATAATGATTTCAGCACCTTTGTTTTTTTTTTCTTTTTGTTTCTCATCAACACCTGCCACCCGTTCATCACCCATGGGTGGGTGTGAGCAGGCTAAACCAGCAAACAAAGGGTGTTAAAATTCTACTCACATCTTCAGCAGACTCATTTAGCTCTTTAATCTCCAAAACCATTTACAGAAATTTAGTTTAAGCAACCAATTTTTTATTATTGACTGCAATAACATACATTTTATTCATTTCAAATGAATTCAACCGAAACGTTATAGTTTTCATTTCATTTTAGAACTAAAATAAGCACAAGTTCTTCTGCTGTTAGATCTGTCAACTTTAATAACTCATCAGATCAGTGTAAGTGATTAGTAATATTCCCTGCATGCATTGTTTGAGAGCTGAAACTCTCAAAACTCTTTTGTCAACAAATGCTTTAACCTATATGGTCACACAGGTTGTCTGTTCCTAAAACGACGCACAGAATTGCCTAAATGAATGCACCCACCAATAGCAGGACAGCAAAACGTCCTGATATCTAAATTACAGAATCGATTGTTTGCCAGTGACTCCAAAAACAACATAAATGACCATAAACATTTGCAGTTTTAAACACGTGGTTACCATGCGACAAAACTAGGTCTAGAAAAAAAGAAATGATGGTTTGGAATAAAATAAGCATGTTTGTAACATAACTTTACATAAGCATGTTACATTGACGTCAGTATGTTATGTACATAAGTTATACTAACTCAATGTTGTTTTCACATGGGACACAAACAGCAGCCACACTTTTGTTCGACCCATCCATCCTGACACGCTCCCTATGTGGACTTTGTCGTTCTTGAAAAATACGCCACCTGACTTCATCCTTTTATCCATCATAATTACAGTGAGATTCGTTCCCTGTAGGCTTTGATTTTATTATGCAATTCTGTCTGCAACCATGTTCGATATTCTGGGGAAACTGAACATTCAATTTACAGCACAAAGTGTGTCAACCTAAATTAAAACAAAACCACCAGTTATCATTAGCTATTCCTAGTAACCAATCAATGTATGTTCTTTGAAGTTACTATCCAAAGCAGTAAAGTGGCGTACAGTGAAACAACCCTGTGAAAAACTGAAAGCAAGCAAGTCTTTGCAACAGCGGTAGCAACAATAATACCTCTTGGAAACACTAGTTTGGTAAAAAAGTTGTCTGTCTCCATTTTAATACTTTGCAATATTTTGCTTTGACCGAGACAACAAAAAATGACATATTGACTAACATACTGATGTTAAAGTGTTTGCTCACCATCCAATGAAAAATACAGAAATCTTGTTTGTATTGGGGAAACGTGTAAACAAGGGCAAAATCTTAATCCATAGAGGTCTAGCTTGTGGCTGCTGATGGTCAACGAACCTCTTTGTGTTTATACGGTAGCTCCCTTGCTGATGGTGTGTGTTAAGCATCTACTGAGACCTGAAAATCCCCTCAGGGATAAGCACCCAAGGACATGAATGGAATATCAATAGTCCATGGCTGGACCGTTTTTTGTTTTTTTCTGCCCGACTGAAAGGAAGTGTCAAGGATCGCAGCTCTCACTCGCTCATTCAGATGCATATGAAGCCTCCGAGTTCCTCTCTCAGCCATGTGCTCTTGTTCAGTTTTCTTTTGAAAGTCCGGTCTTCTGTCCACCCCCCACCCCCCCGGCTCTGCAGCTAATTTTTTTTTTTGTGAATGTGTCCGGTGAATAGCAAAGAGCTTCTTGCACTCCTTTAGCAACAGGCAACCGCTCCTTTTTGACAATGACAAAACTGCTGAGGAGACATGCTTTGCATGGCAACACGGAGGACCATAATGTTTTTGAGTCTATTCATAGTACTCATTCCTCATCTCCTGTGTGTAGGATGTCCAGTATTTTCCCTCGAGGTGATGATGAGTACAGAGCTGAGGGGAAAGACATTCTATGTATGTGTGGAGTATACGTGTATGGGTGATGATTTATCTCTTCTTTACAGGCAGCAGCAGTTGTACATATGTCTAGCATACAGTGTAGTGCAGTGTTTAACATAACGTCTACTGGTGAATACAGTGCAGTGGAGAAATGTGGCAAATTTCCAACTTTTTGTAAGCAAGGCAGCAGAAAGAGCAGGAACAGTGCTGCATTCAGATCCCTGCATATCTCCAGTAAAATTTGATTAGCAAAATTCATAGATACATTATCTAAAACTAGACTAATCGCCTCATGGTTCTGTGCCTCCACGAACCAGTCAAGTTGCACTTATAGTCTACATCCATGTCTGTGAAAACATGGATTTCACAAAGATTGGGACACAAAACATAAAGCATCCGCCCATGTCTATCACCGCTGCGGAGGCATTACAACAAAAAAGCGGTTTTCTTGCTGTTTTAAAGCAAAGTAAATAAATAGATGGCACAGCAACTCAGTGACCCACTGCAGTGCAGCTTTGTATTCGCACTGTAATCCACTTGATCAGTGCTGAAACCTACTTTAAATACAATTTGGGATTATGCAAACGGTTACATAATGTAATCCCTGTGGGGGAAATACATGAAATCAAATCTGTGCCCTGGTGGAGTTCATTGGAATTTCATTTAGAAATTGAACTCCCTAAGAAAGGTTTGAAGAAACATGTGCACACACCATCATTATTTACACAATTAACAGTCTGTCAGCGGACATACACTGACCAGATGTGTAAAGCATTTCCCCCCATGAGTGCTGCTGATATTATGCCTCAAGTATACACGAGAGAGCCCAAAAGAAAACAAAACTCTCAACTTAAACATTGACAAGATCATTCTTATCATTCCTTCTCTGAGACGTGGACTCATTGCAGTGCAAAGTTTCACTGCACACTATCTGAGTTATCAGACGTATATCCCACATTATGAATATGTGTCATGGATTGGGTTCAGTGGGAAAAATAAAGTCCCGACTGAGTGAAGCAATTAAGTAACACAGATTTGTACTTTGTCATCATTTGTGTGTGTAACGCAACCCACTCCGATTACATAAAACAGCGTCCCCAATCCGGTCACTCTAAATGAATCATCTGGACTCAGTTTGTGTATTTTTGGACCCCGTCTGTCGGGCACAGGAAGAGGTCAGAGCCTTTTGCTGTTGTAGGAGGGAGTTGCACCGTTATAATTCCCCATGTTAAATGTTTTTCATGCCAGTCATCCATCACAATCCCTGCCGTCAGACCAAATGTGCTCTGTATCTTGTGTGTTTTGGGGCCTCCCTGTGTGAGTGTGAATGTGTGACTGCAAAATGACCTTTTTCCACCAAAGGCACAGGATGAACTTGTTGCTGTGTCATGGTATAATTATTGTAAATGTAGTAATTACTCTGTACTTTCTAAATTGCAGCAGGTGAATAAGCAACTAAAATGTACACAAGGAGATCTCTGCATCAAATGATTAAGTAGTACATGAAACTGTTTTGTAACAATTAATTATGTGCAATATTCTAGTAGTAGAAGCCTTCTCGTGATGTATGTGCTGTTTGTTATGTAATGCAGTTACTGTTAAGCAGTTGCAGTAAACTGTTAATAAAAATTGTGGTTGTTTGAAAAAAAAACTTAAATCTAGCTGAAGGTTTGGAGAAGCATGTAAGCTAACAGAAAATTTGCCTAGATATAGAAAACTGGACATGCATTCAGCAGGTGAGCAGACACGAATCCAAATAAATGTCAATGCTGCTCTTTGTGTGCTAGATGCGTGAATAGGCAAATAAGCTGTTTGTTAGCACGCCATATCAACTTTACATGGAGATGATGCATCAGTGTTTTATTTACACCTAGTTCCTGGTTGATTTAAGGACAGATTGGTGTGTGCTTAAATAATTAATTAATTAATTAATTGCATATGTTCACAAGTTTTTGTATGCATAGCATAAATAAGATCTTCAAAAGTATATGTCTAAGTAATATCACATTTCTAGATTGTACACAGTTTCAAAGATCCTCTATAACAAAAGGTGACACAAAGTGGGCGCAGTTGTCTCTCCCCTGCATGACCCCACCTCATTTTGAAGTTATGTGATTGTGTGTGAATGGATAAAAGCCTTAGAAAGAAATTCATAGAAGACACTGTCAGATAGAGCAGGTATCAGACAGAATGAGGTAAAGGAAAAACATGGATCAAGGATGATCTTTGATTTTCTTCATTAACAATCCAGCAATTGCCTCAGTACTACCAGGCCATGCAAACTCATCCAAACCAACAGATAATAATTTGTTTAGTTAGATATTCTGGTCAGCATGTAAATGTCTTTTATAGGTACACAGTGCTGCATTTCACCAACAGCCTTCACAGAGTCATTCATTAGAAAACTACAGCTGTAACTTCTCTGTAGCTCTACCTAAACCCTGATTACTGTCACTACAAGATAAGACTCAGAAATACAGATAATTGAAATTGAATAAATGGTTGTTCATTTCAGTGAGTAAATAATAGTTGCTTAAGAGATATTTACCATTACAGCATGTGCTGTTCCACCGTCTGATGAGGTATGAGATACAACCTTACCAACAGTAAATGTCAACTTATGAGAGCAGGCAGTGTGGGAACAAAGGCAACAACAAACAACTGCGGTATAAATAACTCTCTCATGCATCATTTTTCTTTCATTTAGGCTCATAAAAGCATCACAGATCTCATAACTCTCTATACACAGTACAATCTACTGATCCAGAGGTGTGAATTCCTAAAAGATTACAAGCAGACAAACTGATGGCCAGTAGAAATAGTAAAGTGGACTTCATCACTTTCCAAAAGCTTTTATGATACCTCCTTTGCAGATTAGGAAAATCCTGTTAGTCGTATTTAGTTTTTTATGCATCCCCATTTCTTCATTCCCAATTAACTTGAAGGTCTGCAATACAGAGGTTTGGCTCATGCCAAATTACTTCCAAAGGTTAACTAAAAAGATAAGACAATTATCTGACCTTTATTCAAGATATCAAATATGGAACATGCCACTCACCAAAATGATAGAAAGCGTGAAAATAATTTTAATGAGATTTCCCAAGTTGAGACTTTGAGACATAAGCCCTTGATTATTTTGCACGGCATAAAAATATATAAGCAAGAGATTAAAAATGATAATAGTAAAGTAACAAATATGTATGTAAAGTAACAAATATAACTGATTTTTATTTTCGTTTGTGTCATGTCCTCAGCACTAACATCAGAAAACAATCTACCTCAAACAGGTGAGGAGGGCAGCTATTTTGTCCTAAATAAACACAAAGAAATCTCTGCTCACCAAAATGCTCCTGCAATATTCTTTTTATAGTTGCTTTGTAAGTATTTTTAGTTTCTGGCAGCCTTGACGTGAACAACTGTGCCCTCCATCATTCATTCATGTAATTCTTGTTTATACCCACTTATAAATACACCAGGTCAGGGGGGGCTGTGGTCTGCCTGTATGAGAAGTCCTGGCAAGGTCAAAAGTGCATCCCAGGGATCAGATGATGCAGCCTGATAATTTTCACTCTAACTGGCAGACACCAGTTGCTCAACTGCTTAGGGGTGATGGATTACTGTTGATCACCTTGCACTCAGTACTGGATACAGTTCATACTTCATACTGGACCTTCACCTGATACGTACGTCTACTGGAAGAGGAAGCTGACACTGGATCCAACTCCGAAAGTTAAACTTTAACACCAATGAGATACTCTGCAGCAATAAAAGTCAAGATTATTGATAAAGCTGATGTTGCTACTTGTGTGTACTAATTGATTTATTGTATGTGCCTGTGTAAAATGATAAATTAGACACCGACAGTTGAATGGCATAATGAGGGTGTCGCTCCCGCTCCCGAGTATTTGGAGAGGTGACTTCTAGGATGACAAGGGAAATTAATGTCATGTAGAGAGGACATGTAAAGATAGTACAGGCTTGTTTACCGAACGTACTTGAGCGTGTGTTTTTCCCATAGTATAAACATTATACAACAATTACGAATTCCTTAAAAAGTCATTTGAGGAACAAAAATCATGATATTTGCTACAATAATACACAAAATGTAAATGTAAAAACCTGCCAGGATGCTGTAAGTGTAGAATTCAGCGGGAAGGCAGCAGCATATGCACTTGTAGTTTAGCAGACTTTTATTTTGACAAAATGTAAGACATTAGCAGCGCAAACTGGTGCATGCAGGCTCATTTGTTCCATAAAAATCCATCAGAATGCAGGAAATTAGGTGCTTGCGGGTTAAAAATGTTCTTTCCTAAATCCCTTTTCATATGTGTCCCCCACCAATGATAAAAACAAAACCTTTGCCCTTGCAGGATGTTGTTTTTTCTGCACGTCATCACTGCAGTTTTTCTTGCTCATCTTGATTTAAAGCAGGATGTTTGTAGTGATCTTAAAATCACTTCATGTCGAGAGCAATAGCAGGATGTATGAGGTATATAAGGACTGATAAAATTACTGAAACCTCAGATTAATATCCTGTCTGTGAGTTTATTTTATGAACAAGGTCAAAAACAAGGTCACAAAGGTCAAAGTTTGTTTTGTAGAGTAGACGTCCCATATGAGCTGCCCCACAACTGTAATAATGAGAATTTTGAGACTAGACTATGTTGTTAAAAAGAAAAAAGAAGAAAAAAAAAACACTGTTTATCTGCTGAAGTTTTTTTTGCACGCACACACTTTCAAAAATAGAAGCAAAACAGAAGATCGATACAATCAGCAAAGTTTCAAGGTGGCCGCCCAAGATTAGTGTTAACAGTTCAGTATCTGACCAAATGTCTCCACTTCTGTCTCTGAGACATCACGTTGCATTAGAACGCAAGAAAAGTGTTTTTTGCAAAATATTATGATAGTGATAGTGTACAAGTTCTTGAGTAATGGACAAAATGTTGGGTCACAGTGACCTTGACCTTTGACCACCAAAATCGAATCAGTTCATTTTTGACCCAAAGTGGACATAAGTGACAAAATTAAAGAAATCCCTTGAGATATCGTGTTCACGAGAATGGGACGGACGAACAGATAGACAGCCCAAAAACAAATAACTCAGATCACGACTGTCGCTGGTACAGAGGCATAAAAAAGTCCCAGAGGAGCAGAATATTTAGCTTTTTTAAAAATATACATGTTTGTTGTTTTTAGAGCATAGAGGAAAAACAGAAAGCCAACAGGCCAAACACACCACATGTAACAGTAACACAGTCAAAGTGATTAGTACAATGTGTTTAAAAAAGGAGTACAAAAGAGGATTTGCCCGCACAGACGGAAGAACATACACAGCAAGGTGCTTCATCTGAAAATATTACCACATTAGCCTTTTCCCTGAAAGTATGTTGTACAGAGTCCATCTTCAACACTCTTGAAATTAAATTCTTTGCTCTGCCATTACAAACAAAAAAAAACATTTTTTGGTATTTACCAGCAAAGAATGAGGAGCTAGCCACCCCAAGGATAACTATGAGCAGATCAGGTTCCTAATATTTCACCAAAGCCTCAGACAAAAAAAAAAAGTTCTAATATGTATTACATTTAGCATTTTTGTCCCATTTTGCAGAATTCAGCATGGTGACCAATATTATTATTAAGTGTTTTTGATGAGGGTACTGTAGTCTCTTAATGTAAGTAAAAATGCAGGAAAATATTCAAATCACTTCTTTTTTTCTTGGTGACCGCCCCCAGATTCCCTGTTTTATTGTGTCTCCCCCTCTTCTTGAGCCAAAGTTGCACGCTTGGCTGTGGTGCTTAAATTTCCGGCTGTCGCCGGTGTTTCGGTGCCATGTTAGGACACAAAAGAGTGCCAACTTCTTGGCATTTGAAACGCTCTCGGTGCTCCCTGACCTACTTGCAGCTCAAAGATGGAGGGCAATGACATGAGCAAGCGAGTGTGTTATGAAGCCAAAATAAGAACAAAGAGGGGACAGCAGTTGTAGTTTTGTAAAAATGTGAATGTTTGATTCATGCAAATGGCTTCAGAAGCAGCATTAGAGACTTAATAATGTGACAATTTCTCAATCACCAGTAGAAGTTTCAGTATCCTAACTCCCATTTAACTGAACCAAATTTCAAGCTTCTTAAATAAACATCCTGATGATCCTTACAATGTTTAAAATCCCAAATCCATAATTTCACACAAGGATCTCAGACTCTTACACTGAAATATGATCATGCTCTTTAGATGTCATAAAGCAGCCATTAAAACAGGCCACCCCTGTCCTTTGCAGGAGCACACTTGCTCAGCTCTGAACTATACTGACTCCTTGAGACAGCTCTATAAATAGCACTGAGCGCATGTTTCCTGGGGCTCATAGTGGGGCCCTAATGACTGTCTGCTCACCCTCAAAGGGCAACATAACCTAAATTCACCACAGTGCCATCTTGCGACAATCTTGAATTATCTCTTTGAAGGACGGAGCCAGAACACGTTAACGGCACACACACTCCTGACGCTGATGCTGCTCTTTGTTGGCTTGTTTTTTTATGACAAAGTGACGCAGAGGTTTAGTGATGATTCATGTTGCCACTAAGATGAAACAGTGAAGATCAAAAGGTGGACATGACGGGACTGAAAGGTGGTTTTCTGCAAGAAAGTGATTATGTTTCTGCATCTCCTGTGGTATATTTCCGAGTCAGAGGCCCCGTCAACCTAATTGTCTCAATCAGTTTCCATAAGAGTCTTTTATCAGTACATAATATTCTACAATTTACTGATTTATTTTTTCCCCACTTAAATCTTAATTAAAACAAATATTTGTGACACTGACATGTCAGTTATGGCAGAATGACAAACCCAAAGACAAAAGCTGACAAAACAAAAACTGGGTGCATATACATAGTTGAAGATTAGTGTATCTATTGATTATTGTTCCAGTAAAGTGTCATGTTTTTTAATTTTGTATAAAGTCCATTTTCTTTCTAGTTGTGCTTCTTGTAGTCTCAGTTATGTGTGTCAGTTTTTCCATTAACAGGATTTCTTCCACGACTGTTGGCTATTTTTCCATCACTGGTGGTGTTTCTCTACCCCAGTTCCTGGTAATAGCTTTCTTGCTTGGCAGTTTTTTCTGTTTTTTTTCTATTTTATTCTGTGCTCTACTTGCTGGTTTGAAGTGGGTGGAATTGACATTTGCTGGCACTGTTGCCAATCAAATCTGATCAAAAATCAAAAGTCCTGGAAAAGCATATTATTTGTATTTTTAATCATAGGACATGTAAATATTACAAATTAAAAGCAACTAAAAATGTGTTTCTCCATTTTATGTTGCTTTTAATTTGTAATATTTACATGTCCTATGATTCTTCTACCCCTATACTGCAGTCATTTGCCAGCAGCCACCTATTTAAACAGTTGGTTCACCTAGTTAACAAAAAAAATCCGAGTTCTGTGTTAATGTTTAGTTTAGTGTACCCATATGCAGAACTGGGAAGGGACATGACGGCGAAAGAAAATTCAGTGGTTAAAATACAGATGTACTTTTGCAAGATCTTGCAAAACTTTCCTGGCTGGAAAAAGTCAGTTCAGCAACATGGAAACAACCACAACCATAGAGCCCACAGACCCGTGGTTGAGGGCCATAGAATTTAATTTTGAAACTGACCTAAATATAAAAGAAGTTAAATCAGTGCTTGGCAGTAGGCACAGACCTCTAGAGACCATACTGGTGATGACACCCTTGCAGTACATTTTTTCTCCAGATGTCTCTCACTTATGTGAAAACTGTGCCTATACTGCCAAGCAACGATTATTGTCTTGATCTCACAAAAGTAAATCTTTTTTAACCTTTTTGAATTTTTTTTCTCCCTCCATGTCCTTTGCCAGGCTCTGTACCCATATGAATCACATGTTCTCATCCCAACTGGGATGACGTGCCAGTGTGCACTTGTTATGTGGATTGTGTCTTTTCAAAATGCAATTCCATTTTTTTTGTAGTTTCTGCTCATTAGATGCGTACCATCTTTTAGAACCACACTTACAACAAAGGTACATCTAATTTATATAGGTTTTTTCTTTTTGCAGCAAAAGCACATGATTAGGCATGAAAAAAATAACTTGCACGGAGAGCGAATACGAGTATGAATATGAAAAACAAATACAGAAATGGATGCAAAACAGGTTTTTCTTTGCTTTTCACCAAAAAACATTCCATAAGGACTTGCATAAAGATGTGCATTTGCCATAGCACATAAAAAATAAAAAAACGGGCACACGACAACATATAGGCTACATAAAAGCAGAAAAACAAAACACAGTGAGAAGTAGTATCATATACCAAAACCACCCTGCAGCGTATTATAGCATCGTAAAAGGTGCCTCTTTGGTTCAGTATCTGACACCAAAATCATTGGCAAAATCACGGAATTTGGGGAGCTGGGAATGACAGACTGTATCTACCCATATGTGTATGATTGGTTGTGTTGTAGATTTTTTAATCTTTACATGAGATAATGTTGTTGTTGTTGACCCTTTACTCATAAAAGTCTAGAATAATGAACGATCAATCTCAAGTTTAGGACAAATTATAATAAGACTAGTCCATTAAGTGGATGTGGACATGAGGGAGGAAACACTCATAAATCAACTGGACTGCATCAAACAACAACCTCTGAATGACCCTCCGGTTTTTGCATCTTTGGGCTTTTTCTCCTGAGAAAAAAAAAATGGTGAGAAAAAAGGCTTTCGCCCAATTAAGATGGGATCTGATGTAGCAGAGCTAAACGTTGCAGCGTGTTTCTGTCAACGGTGCTGCAGTGAGATTAAGGACTCTGGTCATCTGGTGTATAACAAGACCTCAGTTTCAAACGGCCGTAATTATGAAGGTATAGATTGGTATCTCTGGGAAATGGTGCAGCAGTTGAAAAGGCCATTACACGTCGCAGATCAGATCAGTAAAGAGGAGCGGCCTGTGCTAATGAATGGCACCGTTTATGTTATGTAACAACTCAGAGAGGTGAGGGAGGCTAAGAGGGTGAGAAACTAAATACAGGAGCATGATGGGGGGGGGCGAAGAAAGAGCCAGACAAAACAAAATGTGTGTGATGGATGAAGCAGTGAGGGTTCGTCTGTATGGTGAAGGTGAGACAGGCGATGAGGACACTTGGAGATGTTTATCACGTCCCACAGCTTCAGATAATTGGAGGTTTAGTAGATGAGAGCTCACTGTACCAACCAGACTGCAGGCTGCCAGTGTGTGTGTGTGTGTGTGTGTGAGTGTGTGTGTGACCTTGGGAAGAAATTGTTATAATGTAAACAGTGGGGTTGCTTGCACTGCCAGCTTTGCTACTGACCTGTTTTAAAGGGCAAGAAAAGGGGGTTGATTCTTTTTAAACATAGTTATTCTCTAAATTACTGTGTTTCATATTGTTTATTTTGGAGCATTCAGCCTAAGTTTCATCATCTTGCAGACTCAGCGTTTGGAAAACCTCCAGTTTCATTAAAAAAGGCCTTTTCCAAGAAAGAATTATCACTATATTTAATTGTTAGAATATTTAAAGTCCCCCTAACCTCAGACCTACGACCTTCACTTTAGATGTATGTAGAGTTAAAACAGAAACCCCCTTATAGGGCTTCATATTCTCTTGGGGATAGAGAAATAGCTACTCCTAAAGCTGTGATAACCAGTTTAATTTTGGCATCATTGGGCAAAAATCCCATAACTTAGAGCACACTGTGACTCTCTGAGAGAAAACTAGACTTCTGCAGCTCCTCTTGGCTCAGTTCTTAGGCTTCAAAAAATCTAGACATGACAGGAGACAGTCACAGGCCATTTCAGAAAGAGGTTGCTTCTGTTGGCTGTTCAACAAATGCAGATCCACGTGTGTGTCCTTTTGGAAAAGTCTGATTCACTGGCAGAGAGTCCTGCAGAGAAAGTTGCTATTTCAGCATTGGCAACAACTGTCTACACTGCAGAGCAAACCAAAAAAAAGAGAGGACAGCCTTTTTAAAGAGAGTCTAAAAGTCTTCAGTTCTCAAGTTTTGGTATGAGATCATTTTTTTCATACATATGCTAAAATGTTGAATTAGAGCTCACATTACATTAGAGCTGTAACCAGCATTTCAGTGGAAAGTGGAAATCCATATACAGTATTTAGCCACTTCATCAGTCTCATGGCATCCTTCTCACTCCATTTCTATCATATTTGATGTCTATAAAATGGTTAATGTTTGTTGTTGTCTTGTTTATGTGGATTATTTTTAACTGTATTTTTCTGTCTTTTATCTGTTGCAAAGCAGGAACGTGCTGTGAATCCATTTTAACCGAGTCAGGAACGTTTAATTACCAGCCCAGCCGCCAGAAGAAAATGTTTCGTTGCACGTTTCTGCAAACTACAAATATGATGTGATTCAAATGAAAAGTAAAAATGTAACAGTGTTCCTAAAATGACATATGTAAGCTGACTATGTCATCAAGTGGTGGAGGAAAGTTGGATTGTATGTCATCTAGGTGAGACGCCTGCCAACATGCAAAAAAAAAAAAAACAAGTGAGTCATTGCTTGTTAGGCACCAAACATGGGTTTTTCTGCCCGAAAGCATTGGGTTTTTTTTTTTTTACCGAAACATTGCTGCTTTGTCAGATGTTATAGGAAAAGGTTGGGGGTTTTTTCCAAGACATTGCTGCTTTTCCTGCTGAGATTGTGCCATGAAAAGCAGTTGTTTGCTATGTGTTCAGCAGGGATTTTACTCCAAAAACTGGTGTTTTTAGGCCAAAATATCTTATCCCAACTGTGATCAAATGTTTTTTGTGCTTGAATCTCACCACAAGTTGACCGCAGTTAATGAAACGTTAAGTTTCAACACGTTCATTGCATAATGACACAATGACTCAATAATTTGGATTGTGTTCATTTCTTGGTTGTCATCAGTCACCAACCTGTACAGTCACATCAACATGAACGGTCTCCTTCTGCTCTCACATGTTTATTTGTGTTTTCTCCCCTCTGTATAAAAATATAAACCTGCATCCTCCCCCTCTCCATCTGCCAAAGTAAAGTTAATAGTCCCATTATAGCTAATGGATTGTTCTCATAGTTTATTCAGTGCATCCTCCTGCCTCTCCATTGTCTTTGGCCTCTGGGAAGCTGCTAATGCGGCGCCAGTAATAGCTTAGGTAAACTGTTATGTCTGATGTTTTTTTTTGCCACTAATGGCAAAACAGTAGCCCATCAACAAAAGAAAAAGAGAAAAGAGGGGGGAGAAACATAAGCATATATTGTTATTGTGTCATAGAGTAACGTCTAACTATAATAAAATCAAAGTGAATGGTCAAACATTCACCTGAATGTGTATTTGTGGGGTTTTTTACCTGTTGAACCACAAAATGTGTTAGATAATAAGATGATTTATTAAATAGCAATCACAATGAGTCATTTTTTTACACAGAATGAGAGAAATTGATAAATAAACATCCACTTACAACCACTTCCTTCCCTACTTCCCACTTGTTACTTAAATAAACATGGAAAAATGAAGTTAAAAAGGGGGGTCGGAGAGTCGGAAGGATATAATCAGGATAAGTGCGCAAAAACTTTTGGTGTTTTCTTATTAGTGTGAATTCAATAGTGTCTAACATTCACAGGGACACACACCTATGTCTTTGTTCTGCACATGTATGCACAGACAGACAGTATAACACAGACACACACACACACACACACACACACATGCACTCTTTTGCTGACTGATCTACCTTAGAAAAGGGAAGGAAATGTTTGTTCAGGCACAATCAGCTGATGACCTGCACAGTGTTTCCTGTACTAATGACCTTCTGTCCACAGTGTAATCCCTCTGTAATGTCTGTAAGGTATGAATGAACCATTCATGGTGAACTTTAATGGGTCATTTCTGTTTGCAGCAAATTATTTGCAAGCAGAGTGAGATCTCAGCCAAGGACAAGATTTAGCCAAATACCAGCCTGTTAATCTGTCTATAGACATAACACAGTAACACAGAGGCTGGTATCAAAATGAAACAGGCTCCCTCAGCTCATGCACAGAGGTGGACGGTCACTGGCTGCCACCTGCTGGAGAGAAAAACACTGAGGAATGATGGGAAGTTTTTATCTAGAAAGCAAAAAGGTTTTCTTGCTTTTGTAGTACTTTCATATTTGTTATATGTTATATTCTTTGCTTTTCTTGCGTTTTCTTTTCTTGCTTTTATGTATATACATAAGATATAATCTTATTTATTTATTTACTCTAAATTGGATACAAGGTACCACATATTCTGTGCTAATACATAATACTCTGTGCTGTATTTCTTCACTTGTACATACTATAGGGTTTGTCTACAAACTACATTTACAGATTACAGATTTTTCTTTTTAATGATTTACTTGTTTATTGCCTGTTTTATTTACTAATCTATTGTTAATGGAGCATGAGATTTAGATTGAAATAAAGTAATAAACTCAAAAGTTTTTATGTATTTAGTTAATTTTTTTGCCTATTTTATTAATTAATTATTCGTTCCTTTTTACTGATAATAATTTGTTTACAGCTGTCATACTATATATTCAATTATTATTAAAACATATCAAATGTTAGGTGAAGTGAAATACAATGCATTATTTATTTACTTGTTTAATGCCCAATTATTTATTTGTTGTTGTTCTTTTCATTTTCCTGTCTTATTTAATATAGTTAATTATTACTGAAAAGTTCATGTAAGAATAAATTAACAAATAAAAGGTTTTGTGGGCCTAACTAGTTATTGCCTATTTCATTTATTCACTTATAATTTTTTACTTATAGTTATTTGATTATTATTGAAACACACTAGATTTTAGATTGCATGATGATAAATAAATAAATAAATAAATAAATAAATAAATAAATAAATAAATAAATAAATAAATAAATAAATAAATGTGCTTTCTAAAGTTAGAGAACTTTGCTGCCCACCCGTCGGCGCAGCCCGCATTCATAATCGAACACACACACCACAAAGGGGTGGGATATGATGTCAAATATTAACCAATCGGCGTTATCGAAGGGCGATAAAGTCGAAGCTGATTGGCCGAATCCCCAGCACATCAAAAAAAAAATATTGACAGTTCCGCATTGCCAATTTTAAGCCGCTGACGCCTCTTAAGAAGTTTGTGGGAATCCGCCGCTGTTGAATATCTAAAATTTAAGATTTATTTTCTCATAAATATTGTTTCTTTTAGTTTGCTGTCACACGAGGCGACCACCTGCGTGGTGTAGTAAAGTGACATGCAGGCTATAAGGTGAGGACCCCTTACATTCATGAAAACAAACCAGCTGTCTACAGACAGTATGTAGTTTTAGTAATGCTCAGGTTGTAAATTAACTTATTTTAGATGACTTTATGAAGAAATATTTGGCTGTTTATTAGTTAATAAGTGTTTCAAGTTTTCTTTGCCTCGCTGAGAGCAAACTATGGTGTTTTTATTGTTGTAGCTGTGAGTTGTTGCTTTGTCATTGTTCATATTCACACCCATTCAGCTTGTTGAGCCACACACAGTTAAGTAACAGTGATTTCTCAATGTCCTAGAAATATCTTCCGGGGTGCCTGGTCCTCTGCTGAGAGGCTGGATGACAAAACTGTGCTCATCACAGGAGCCAACACTGGGATTGGCAAAGAGACAGCCATCGACCTGGCGAAGAGAGGTGGGCCTAACACCTCATATTGATCCTTAAATTAAGTTTTTGCTTTGTTATCGTTTCCAAAATTGGGATGGGTATCATGAAATATTTGGTGCAAATATAAGCATCCACCTTCTGTTTTTGTGTGTACTGATATCAAAACAATAGCCTGCTCGTTTACATCGCATTTCATGCAGGAAAATAAAAATGATTTACCACTATAACTCAGTGTTTTAAATTTAACAAATTTAGCAGAAGTTCTCAAGTGCATCATTTTTTTTTTGTCATGATGCAAAGCAGCCATGCCTTTTGAATATTTTGAATGCAGTGGTTCACATTCGTAGATGTATACTTCCCCTGTATACAAAAATTCACATATTAAGACCCTAGAAAATTTAACTTAAAAAATTAGATACATTTTCTTTAGACACTGTAATTTACTTATAGGTTTTTTTAAACATCTTGCCAATGAACCATAGCTGAAAATTAGCCTGATGTGATGGCCAACACTGGTACATTTTCAGAAATGTTGGTTTATGTGTGTTGTCCTTATAAATAAAATAAATAAAATAAAAATAAATGTCAGAGCTGAGAATCTCCAACTCCAATATAATTTAAATATCATTTAAATTTAAAAAAGAAAAAAACTGTTCTCTTTGTTCACAGTTCTTGTAAGATATGGAACATATAAAATGACAAAATTGAAACAAATTAAACAAAGAAATAAAATGGAATATAGTCCACATAATTATATGTTTTTTATGATTTTTCCTATTTATGCACTACATATGTTTATAGTGTAATATTTAAATGAGAAACAAAACTTTTTTTTAGCTTTCTTTATTATTTTCTGTTATTCCTTTTTAATTTCACATTAAAATCAGCTACTGATGAAAGCGAAAATTTAGGTTTTTGCTGATTACATAAAAAACGTACAGGTACAAAGGCACACTAAAAGTAGGTCTCCAATATATACAATTTTTCACTTAAATAACACATTTATTATACTAAAGAATCTAATAAAACATCATTTTGGTTAATATCCGTGCAGTTTTTTTCACAGAAAAGCTACTATTACATCACAAAATCTGCTTTTTAAGCTCAACTTTGTGAAAACCTAATACATTTAAGTGGGTATCTACATTTAATAATCAAATTGTCTAAGACAAATATTTGCCCCATTTCCTTTTGACTAGTTTGAACCTTTATCTCTTTATTCCCTTTTATAAAACACAGTGCAAATCGTGTCACAAGGTGGTGCTCCTGACACACATTACATTTTGCTGCTGTAGCTCAGAGCTGTCTATGTTTCTGTTTAGGGGCAAAGATCATCATGGCGTGCAGAGACATGGAGCGAGCACAGGCGGCTGCGAAAGAGGTCATTGAAAACTCTGGCAATGAGAATGTCATCTGCATGAAACTTGACTTGGCAGACAGCAAGTCGATAAGAGAGTTCGCTGAAGCCATCAACAGAGGTTAACCCCATATATTCCTTTGAGAAATGTGCACATGAAGGGACTTTAAAGGCAGAACCATTTAACTTTTTAATGTATTTTTGTACAGATGAGCCGAAGCTCAACATCCTCATCAACAATGCTGGTGTGATGGTTTGTCCTTACGGGAAAACAGCAGATGGCTTTGAGATGCAGATCGGGGTTAACCACTTTGGTAAATATAAATATGTAGTCTCTTATCTTTACTATTTTTATAGATGGACCTTGAAAGTGCTTTTTTGCCACTGACAGGTTCAGATTGTTGTTATATATTTTTTACATTAAGGAAAGGATCCCTTTAGTAATAGAACTTTTTTTTTGAAAGAGTAAGATCATTTTTGTTGAACCAGAAACAGCCACAAAATCACGATCATCAAACCCACCAGACCCGATTTAAATCAACTAATTTTATCATCATAAAACACAATTCATTCAAAGTTGTCAGAAAGAAATGTAAAGCTCACTAAAACCATCTTAGTTCAACTTTTCACTGTTCCACAATCACCAACTTTAAATAAACCCTTAATTCACAAAGTTAGCACTTGTTAGTTCAACGGAGTCTGGTTGCTTCATGAAAGCAAATTTGGGTCTTTTTCTGGTAAAACAAAAATGATCTTATTCTTTAAGAAATAGGTCAGTCTCTGTAGGGATCATTTCCATAATATTACGAGATACTTAGAATAATAATCTGAGTCTGTCAGTGGCAAAAGCAAGAACTTTTATTGCATGACGGTGCACAAATGCCCTGAATGATTCTATTACAGCTTATGTCTGTGCTGCCAGCTGCAGCTGTCTTGCTCATCACCAATATTAATTTCATATTTATTTTAATAAATGTTGTTCCCAATAATTATGTAGATACAGAAACATGGGAAAATATGCTCCAGGATAAAAAAAAAAAAGATTTTACACCCAAATTATTAGTGATACTGTGACCTGTCTATTTGTAAGTAGAGTTAATTTTATTGCCAATTATTAGATTTGATGCATCAGAGCATATAAAACAAATCCCAAACCTACAGATAATGTCCACTAGGAGGCAGAAGACAAAAGTTTTCTGTGCCCTACCAGTTGGCAACTTCTAACTAAATGTAATATAACAGTTTTAATGGGTCACTATGGGAATGGAAAAAAAATAAATAAAAGAAATAAATAAAATGCAGCTCAAAATGCTTTACATGTGAGTGCTAAAATGTAAAACCTCAAAGAACATAGACTTATGAAATAAATAAAGTAAAATAAAATAAAAGTAACTCAGTGCTATCACTTTGCTGTTACTTTCTTTAACTATAACCAAATTTTTACATGCAAGTGTGAAAGTGATCTTTGTCACCTAAACAGGTGACAAAGATCACTTTCACACTCACCTGCATACAGTCCTTTATTATGCTTTATTATTTAGCAGAAATAACCTTCCGCTGTTAAACATTTATTGGTGGTGTTGATATTATTTGAACGTGTTGTGCTGGTGACTGATAAGGCAAATAGTCCCACTGTAAGATAAAGAGTCCACTTTATCACATTGCCGAAAGAACATTTATCCCTGCCAAAGTTTACAGCCCACAGTTTTAATAACTACCTTGTGTGTGAATTTTGTCACTTCCATCCATGTTGTTTTCATGGACTTCATTACTGATCTCTCACATTGTCATTCAAATGTTTTATTTCAATACCAGAGGTTCTAGGGTATTAAAAACTGGATAGAAAATCCTGCATTTTTAAAAATATTTCTTATGCTGTAATATTTATAAGATACAGTACTTTTTTTCTGCGTTGTCAAATTTGAAATTAATATTAAAGTCATTTCATTGTCCTCCAGGTCACTTCCTGTTGACATATTTGTTGGTTGACCTGGTTAAAAGATCGGCACCAGCCAGGATCATCACGGTGTCCTCCATGGCTCACTCCTGGGGCTCCATAAATCTGGAAGACATCAACAGCGAGAAGGGTTACAACAAGAACTCCGCTTACGCTCAGAGCAAGCTCGCCAACATCCTCTTCACCCGCTCATTGGCTAAGAGACTAGAAGGTGTGCATTGAACTCTTATCATTTGAGCCACTTTAAGAGCAGGTTGAAAAGAGCTTTTTTTTCACATTATTAACGTAATGTTTCACACCTCGTCTTTCAGGCACGGGTGTGACGACATACTCTCTCCACCCTGGAGTCGTCCAGACAGACTTATGGCGTCACCTGAGCGGCCCTCAACAGTTTTTCATGAAGATGGTCAGTCCTTTCACCAAAAACTCTACCCAGGGAGCTCAGACGAGCATTTACTGCGCGGTGGAGCCGTCTCTGGACAAAGAGAGCGGAAGTTACTACAGGTACACTTTGTTTTTTTACACGCAGATAAACATTTGGATGTTATACTGCCGTTCATTGCCATTGTGGAGGTAAAGTGGATAATTGGTGGTGAAGAAGAAATGATTTCTTTTAATAATGTTTATTTAAGTTTATCAGGATCTCCATTAGCTACAGTTTTGATCCAGCGGCGACTCCTGGTGTCCACAAAACAGAATAAACATTGCAACAATGTAACCATACAACACTAAACATTATGACACAACATTACAGAATACACTAAAACACACACACAGACAATACAAGCCCCTGACAATACAAGTCCATCATACTCAGTGTCCCCAACACTTTGCAAAACATAGTATTGTCCAGTATACTTTTATAATCAGTGCTTCTGTCTTGGCAAGGACTTCCTTGAAAGGGAGATTTTGAATCTCAATGGGAATATTCCTGCTCAAATTAAGGTTCAATAAAATAATAGTTAGTGCAATAATGAAAATATATGAAAATATTCAACTTACTCCAGTATCTCTGCCACATTATTAAACATGATGCTCTCCATATCAGTGTATTATTCAAACAAATAGCCCAAAATGAATTAACAGAAAAAAAGTCTGTTTGGACTGAGTATTCCCTGTGCACAACTCACAGTCACAAGGCCTGTAAACAGAATAAAATTCACTTTAAAATTGAGTTTCTGTTTTCCTGTGAGACATGTTTAAGAGTCAGTTCTATTAATTAATAGCTCAGTAGATGACTATGAAGTTTCATTGCTTTTGTCCTTACTTTCATTTTAGAAGCCTGAAATGAAATTTAAAAAAAATCATATTAATCCTGTTATACAAATACAAATGCAGTGAAAGCAAATAATGTTACCTTGAAAATAAAAGACCGTTTCAGGATACAATAGTTATGCTGTAGATTAGAATTAGTTTAGAAGAAGACAGTTATTAATTGCTATTTGATGGAATAAATATTCAGCAAGGGCAGCTGGGGAGGAACTGAACCATAAACTCATTGTGCATTAAATCATGCGTTGAATGTATGAAAGAGACAATTTATCCAAATTTTCCACCGCTTACCTGATATGTCTTTACTTGCAGCGACTGCGCTCCTGCAAACTGCTCAGCGGCCGGTAAAGACGACGTCCTGGCAGAGAAGTTGTGGGAGTTGAGCTGTCGGATGCTGTCGGTAACTTGGGAATGAGGGGACCTTAATTCAAAATAAAATCCCTCAGTTTACAGAGTTTCTTTGCAAAATATCTTATTTTGACAAAACAGCCAAGTAAGAAATCATCTTTATATGATTTTTCTTTCAGTTACATATTTTTCAAGCTCTTCTTGACTTTATGCAGGTTTTTTTTTAACACACTAACATTAAGCACATAGCTTCAAAACATGGCATATTTCTAATTAAGACAGTATTTAATAAATATATCATACATAGTATATCATTTATGTAAAGCTCACAATTCTAATTCACAGAAATCACAAACTTAAATACTTTTTAATCTATTTTTATAAAAGCTTAGTAGTGAATATTTAGATGAAATTATGGTAGAATAATAGAAAAACTACAAGGTTGTTTTTATGTTTTTATGTACCTTTATTTTCCGACATTAAACCCATTGTTACACTCCATCCTCTTGTTCTTTTCCTACTTGCACATAAATGATAATTCAACTAACTGGGTACAAAGGAACACATTTTTTAGCCAATAACATATTAATTAAAATTGGACAAAATCAAGACTCAGCATGTCCACGAAGCTAATTTTTACTGTGAAAATATAGATTTTGTGGGGAGGTCATTAGCAGACTATGACTGAAGAGTGAAGAGAACTGTATCATAGATTTATTATGAATACAAAAGTTTCTTTTACTTTATAATTAACTTAAAGCAACTAGTCAGCTATTTTTAAACAGTTATGACAGGTTTTTGGGCAAAGGCCCCTGCAAAAATAGTTCCTCCTGACTAGTAGTGTAAAATACTGTAGAGTCTATCAATTCTGTGTTACATAACTGTTGATATTAGTTTATAAGATGTTATATAAATGCCTTACAGCTGCCTTTCCCAAAGACTTCCCAACACTTTTGCCCTGATCTCACCTCTGGGCTTGGTCACCTTTTTTGACAAAGAGTAATAAAGTCAACCACAGTTAATAACTTTAATACCACCATGTGATCTCAATGTGACTGGATTTATAAAGGCAATAAAACAGAGATAACACTGGACTGGGAATTGGAAAAAGTAACTGCAAAATGTTGACCATCAGAAAGATTTTTTAGGTTTCTATGAAATGTAATTTATCAAGCAAATGATCAAACCAGAAACTTAATCTTGCAATAGAGTGTGAGGCTGTTTTGATTGTTTTTGTGAAATCACTGATTTAAGCAAAATAGATTTAAAAAAAAGAAATAAGTAGACATTAAAGCTATGGGCAGCAATGAGGTTCCTCAGACCAGTCGCTGTTGGTTGGTGCCAAGAAACTGCAAAGAGACACAAAATAACTACAAAAATGGGCAAAACAACCACAAGGAGACACAAAATTACAGCAAAGAGACACAAAGCAGCCACAAGGACACAAAAAATGACAACAAAGTAACAAAAAAATGTTACATATACACAACATTACCTAAAAGAAACCCAAACAACTAAAACAACCACAAAGAGACACAAAATTACAACAAAAAGACACAAAACAACCTCAAAATCTGTGCTGATCGATTCCAGGCCTATTGTCTCATAATCCGACCGTGCTTGGGCCCTTAATTAAACAAACAATGTAGGCTCCCTTTGAGTACATTACACAACATATAGTGTTGAAAAAAACCTTTTATAAAAATTTCTCTATGTGCTTATAAGTGGTCTTTGTTCCTTCCTGGGATATTTGGAGTAATTATTAGTTACATGTGTCTAAGGGTGACTGTGAATATTGTTGTTAATGGACTTCATTGCGTCGTGTTAGAGTTTGTGTGCATCTTTCAACATCTACCTTGACGTCAGCATCTCATCAAAACATAAAGCTGTGGGAGGTAAGTAAAGGCCATTATTAACATTATGCCGTATGCATTATCTTGAAGCAATAACATTGCTGAATCATTAATACTTAATATTTCCTGACTAAATGTGGTAGATAATTATCTTTAGATGATTAATGTTGATTCTTAAGAATGTTACCTATAAAAATAACTTAAACTGGATTTCTTTGATTGACGGATGATTGTTAGTTATAACTGTGATAAGCTTCAATGAATTAAGACCTAGAGTAACCCTGTCATTGTATAACATATTGATTTACTCATTAAACTTTGGTATAATCATTTGCAAGGCACCATAAATGTGTGCACTGAAGTCCTTCATCTCCATGGTCACGTATACAATCAATCATTAATGTTTAATAAAGAAAAGAAGCTGGCTATAAGAACCAAATGCACGTCCAGCAGCGATACCATCACTGAGGGAAAAGGCAAACGGTATGGATGTAAGGATGCAATGGTGCATAACACAACTGGACTAATTACACAGTTTAAAGAATGCCAAACACATTAGTTTCGGGAGGTGATGTTGCCTGGAAGAGAGAGTGATGTTGACATGATGGTGCAGTAAAGATTTTTGATTTTCTTTCTCAGTGATGTTCAGTCAGAATGGAAGAAGCTGAGGACGGTATTGCCGTAATAGGCATTGGATGCAATTTTCCAGGGGGTAAGCCATTTAAATTTGTAATTTTTTTTTGTTTTTTCTTAATATTTTATTGACATTTTACAGATCTTTCTCTCTCCCACAATGTGCAATATCTCTGAATATAGTAAATTGAAATACAAATTGCAGGATTTTAACATTATTAGATCGTAAATAAAAATGAATGGATTAAAATGTATTCACTTGACACATGCAACATCTTATCAAACATCAGGGTTTGTGAAATGAATCCCTGACAAATCTAAAAAGGATGTTTTGTCATCATTTAATTGTATTCAGATTAAGTTTTTATAACTCGATTTTTTTTTAACAACTTAATGTTTGCAATTAAAATTCTTAATGCAAAAAATGGACATGATCTGGTTTACCTATACACTTAATGGTACCACAATCAAGCTTTTAATGATTATTTATATATATATCTTTCCAAACAGGTGAGGGGCTTGACAATTTCTGGAAGGTTTTGGTGGATGGGAGAAACTGTTCAGTACCAATTCCCAAAGAGAGATTTGACTTGGCCAGTTGGTATGACCCTGATGACAACAAAGCGGGTAAATCCCGCACGGCCAAGGCTGCTCTCATTGACGGGTATGTTCTTCAAACCTTATCATGTAACCTTTTTAGATAGGTGTAGGGATTTGTAAATATGTAGAGATAGTCTTTTAGACTTATCTTTTTCCCCTATTGATAAAAATTATGAAATGTAATGATGAACTGATGATGTTATTTGTCAACCCAGTCACCAGAATAAATGTTGTGATTGTATGTTTCTACAAACCACTGATATGTAACATTTGTATGTGATATTTAGCAGACATGTAAAATCATCTGTATACTTTACCCTTAAATTTGATGTTGTGACAAGGCCATATAGTCTTTAAAACTAACATGTAATTACCAGTTGAGTAAATATAGAAAGCCAGTGTAACTTGTGATAGAGGTGATTTCAGATTAGCAACAACTAAAAAGGGGCTTTCCTTACATTAAAAAAAACTGGACTAACACATTTTGTATTTCCATAAATGTACCAAGTGGTGTGCAAAAAGCCCCTGCTTCTGTTTTTAATCCTCCAAAACTGACGGTGCTCAGACAGCATCCAGCTGAATCATCTTGTGCACTTCTCATTTTTCTGATTTCAACTGTGGTCATCACCAGTTTAAGGAATGTTTTCTTTCAGTCATTAAATTCAATCTGATGGTTTGGGTTTTTTGCAGGTTCAATGAATTTGACCACAAGTTTTTTGGCATCAGCGACAGTGAAGTGGAACAAATGGACCCTCAACAGAAACAGCTCCTTCAGTGTGTCTACAGGGCGCTGGAGAACGCTGGAATTCCTATGGAAAAAGCCAGTGGGACCAGGACAGGAGTGTTTTTTGGTAAATTAGTTAAAACAAGCCTGCCTGCAAATGGCTTTTTTTTTAGTTTTAGTTCTCCTATTGTTCCATGAATTATTTAACTATCTTAATGATTTTCATGCAATGATCACAAGATTATGTGCTCTGACCAGTTTTATTTTGCTTTTATTATAGGCATAATGAACAGAGATTATGAGACAAATGCCGCACACGTGCATCCAAATGTGATCAACCACTGGACCGGCACAGGGCTTGCCATGAGCATTGCAGCAAACAGAGTCTCCTACATTTTCAACTTCACTGGGCCCTCACTGTCAATAGACTGTGCCTGCTCATCGTCTCTTGTAGCTCTTCATCTTGCCTGTCAATCAATTAAACAAGGTCTGTACTATGTCTAACTAAAACCAAGCAAACCTGTAAGGTGACTCTGATGGAAAGCCATGCCCCAGAAATGTGGTTTTAATTACAAAGAATTTAAAGGGGCATTCAAATATGATTGTGATTCTGAAATGTATTTTATCTTATCAGGTGATTGTGACATGGCTGTTTGTGGAGGAGTCAACTGTATCATAGAGCCAAGAGTGTTTGTTGCTCTCAGCAAGGCCAGGATGATTTCACCTGAGGGGACCAGCAAACCTTTCTCCAACAGAGCAGATGGTTATGGTAGAGGGGAGGGCTGTGGTATCGTCCTCCTGAAGCCTCTGAAAAAGGTCAGGATATTAGAGTAATAAAGTGCAATTTTTTTTCCTTTTATAACATACAATCATATCAGATAAACTAATAATTAAAAAATATATATCTCTAAACATTAAACAGGCTAAATGATACCCATACATGTAATATCAGTCAGCAACTTCCTAGTTCCTGTTAGCCCAGTTTCTTTCCATACATTAAGCAGCATAATATTCCATTCCCATGTGACTGTATATCAATCTGACACACTTTACAGTACTATGATATTTATACTCTTGTTTAATTTTAGTCATGTTGTTGCTTTACAGGCTATACAAGACCATGACCATATCTGGGGTATCATCAGCAAAACAGCTGTCAACCAAGATGGACACTCAGTTTCACCAATCACCAAACCCTCCATGACACAACAAGAGGAACTTCTGCGCAGAATCTACTCAGAGTCTGACCTTGCAAATGTCCAGTACATAGAGGCACATGGAACTGGAACCCCAGTTGGAGACCCAACAGAGGCAGGAAGCATCTCAAATGTCATCGCTAAATCCAAACCCCCTGGTTCAGAGACACTACGGATTGGCTCTGTGAAGAGCAACATTGGACATACAGAATCTGCAGCTGGAGTAGCCGGACTCATTAAGGTTCTCTTGATGATGAAGCATGAGACCATTGTTCCTTCAGTTTTCTACTCTGAAGAGACTGCCAGTTTTGATGCCAAAGCCCTGAACATTAAGGTTCCTAAGGAAGCAGAAAAGTGGGAAGTCTCTGGTGCAAGAATAGCAGGAGTTAACAACTTTGGCTTTGGGGGTACAAATGCACATGCCATTGTTAAACAGTACAAACAGTCACATATTCAGCAGAATAGTGATGAAAAACAGCCAAAGTATTTTGTCATGTCTGCAAATTCACCAAAATCTTTTACTCTGATGATGGAAGACACCATTAAGCAGCTAGAAACAGAAAGCAAAGTTGATCTGGGCTCTTTACTGTACACATCGGCTTGTAGGAGGACCCATCTAAAACATAAATACAGAAAAGCCATTGCGGTTTCATCTGTAGTTGATCTTAAAGAGAAGTTAAGCGCTTCTGTAGGCAAAACCCTTCGTCCATCCTACTCAGATCCAAGGTTAGTGTTTGTCTTTTGCGGAAATGGGGTCACTTACCATGGGATGTGCAAACAGCTGCTGAAATTCGAGCCTGTATTCAGAGATAAGATCAAGGAGATTGCCCAACTTTTCAACAGACATAGTACACAGAACATCTTGGACACACTTGAGAGTGAGTTTGAGAGTAGTGACTTCAACAAGCCACATGTTGTTCAGCCGCTTCTCTTTGCTATCCAAGTTGGCATTACCACCCTACTTAGACACTGGGGTGTCAAGCCCGACGCAATACTTGGGCACTCTGTTGGTGAGGTTGCCGCCGCTCACTGTTCTGGCCTCTTGTCTCTTGAGAATGCAGTAAAAGTCATCTATTTCCGCAGCACTCTCCAAAGCAAAGTCACTGGAGGGAAGATGCTTGTGATCAGCAACATGGCTGTATCAGAAGTAACTGCTCTTCTCCCTCGTTATTCTGGTATAATCTGCCTTGCTGCTTTCAACAGCCCACAGTCCTGCACCCTTTCAGGTGATGCAGATGCAATTGAGAGTCTCCGTAAAGAGCTAAGTACCTCAGACAACAGTCAGAATCTTTTTCTTCGTGTCTTGGATGTCCCTGCTGCTTACCATAGCCACATGATGGACCCAATTTTACCAGAAATAGAGGAGATGATTGGCTCCTTACAGGTGAACAATCTCAACACAGAGTTGATCTCAACAGTGACAGGCGAGGAAGTCCAGCAGGGTGATTTCTGCACAGGGAAATACTGGGCTAGAAACATTCGTGAGCCAGTATTGTTTGAGCAGGCAGTGAAGTTAGCAACAAAAGGGAAGAATAACACAGTGTTTGTAGAGATAGGGCCAAGAAGGGCACTACAGAGAAACATTATGGAATCTCTGGGTAATGACACAACTGTTCTTGCCTCGGTGCAGCCAAACAAAGATCATGAAACAATAATGTCCGTTGTGTCTAAGCTGTTTGAACTGGGTGTCCATGTAGACTGGAACACCTACTACAGAGGATGTAAAACGATGACACTGCCTATTCCAAAATACCAGTTTGATTGCTCAGACAGAGATGTTATCATTGGAGCAGCACAGAAAAACACAGCAAGTAATCATCCCGTGCTCTGTCAGACAGGAAGTGAAAGCAACGTTTTCAACTGTGATCTGATGTCCGACTCTTCTTTCTACCTGAGAGAGCACAAGCACAATGACATTCCCATCATCCCTGGTGCCTTCTATGCTGAGTTGGGCTTAGCTGCATTCATGGCCAGTGCCAAACCAAAAGTGCCACTAAGCTCACTGCAAATCAGTGTCAACTTCCATAGTCCATTTGTTTTAACCCAGCATTCCCCTGAAATGAAGGTGCAAGTAGAACAAACTGACAAAGACACTAAATTCACAGTACTCTCATCATCTGCAATGTATGCATCAGGCACAGTGGTTTCAAAGAAAAAGAGGATGCTTGAGGAGCAGTGCATCTCATTAAGCTCGATCTACAAAAGATGCAAATCAGTAGTGAGCTCTCAGGAATTCTATTGGTATCTCTCTCAAGGAGGCTTTCAGTATGGAGATGTCTTCCAGAATAAGGCAGATGTGCACTATGGGGAAGATCTGAAGGAGGCGTTTGCAAATATTACAGTTCCAGAAGAACTGCGGTCTCAGTTGCATGACTATTGCATTCATCCTGTTGTGCTGGATTATCTGATGCAGCTTCTCCCAGTTACAGTAGAGCACATTTTTGCTGGTAGACCAGGATTTCCTGCAAAAATAGGAAGTTTGACGGTCTTTGAACCCTTGCAAGATGAGATGGTTGTCTATCTGAGAGCAATTGATGTGGGCACTGATCACTTTGAGATTTGTGGTTGCTTTGCAGATAAAGAAGGAAAAGTGTTGGTTGAGGTTAAGAATGTGATAATCAAGTACCTTGGCAGTCGCTCTCATGTGGTTGAGGAGTATTTCTACCATAATGCCTTTAGTGTCATCCCTGAAGGTGTCACCTCTGCTCCTGCTCCCAAGGCCCTGGTCTTCTGCGACCGTATAGGGATCTCTAAAGGCCTGCAGCAATACTTGGACTCAAAGTCTAGATATATTTCCTTTACACATGCAAAAGATATCTTGAGCCATGGGTTTCCTTCTCTGTTGGCAAATCTCAATATAACAGATATTGAGAAAAATTTTGATGAAGTCTTATTTTTGTGGGGCAAAGAAGACCTCACTTCACTGGCAGCTGATGTTGTCCTGCAGAATCTGGCGAGCTGCTGTGAGACTTTCCGTCAAATAGTCTTTGAGCTGAAGCAAATTCGCTTCCCGAACTCCATCAGAGCAGTCACCTATTGTTCATCTGACATCACAGTGGACCACATAAGTCCAGGTTTTGCACTCGCTGGCATGACAAGATCACTTGCTGCAGAAATACCAGATCTTTCATTTCAGCTGATTGACATAAGCACTACCTCTGCTAAGGACATTGCAGCTCTGTCTGAAGTTCTAAGATCGCATCCTTGTAGCAAGTACCCAGAGTTGGTGGTAAAAGATGGGCTGATTCTAAAACCTTCCATTGTCCGTACACCACCTGAGGTCATTGACAATTCAAAGGGCAGTTTTACCTCTTCAACATCTGAGCCCTGCATTCTGCAGACAGATGATGCACATGAGATGACTCAACTGAGTGCAATTCACTTTGAGGAAGAGGCTCAGCCAATCAAGGATACATCAGTTGAAATCCGACTCACTAAGATATGTGTTCATTCTTCTGATTACTTTCCTGTCAGTGCTTCACATCTGAAATTTGGCCAGACACTGTATTGGAACAAACACTCATCGCAGAAACACAAGCTACTGGCTCTTGATTTTAGCGGTACTATAACAGCAGTTGGAAAAGATGTCAGGAAATTGAAAGTGGGAGACTATGTTGCCTCCTGTTACCCTGTTGTGGCAACCAGCAAGGTCACAGTTCCAGAGGATGTTTGCTACAACATCAAGCGGTTCCCATTCCTGCGAAAAGCACCTTGTGTTTCCTATTTTGTGCTAGCATGGGAGATCCTGCATCGAGCCTTGCCCAGAGCCAAACACAATCTAGGGATAGTATCATCTGTTCCCGATTCTGCTCTGATGAAAGTCTTGGCTCTCACTTCTTACAAGTCAGGTTGGAATGTGATTGCTGGCACACAGTGCAATGGCTCTTTTGTAGATGTCAATCAAATGGATGTTTTTGTCGTTGTGCCTCCATTTGATGAATCTCTGATTGCAAAAGTTTGCAACTTTCAAGGTGTTCAACATGTTGTCTTCATCTGTGAATCTCAGATGCAAGGTCTGCTTGCTCAGGACGTGTTCCAAAGTGTAAAGGAAAGTGTTCATGTGCAGACTATTCAGATGCCAGTCATTTTGCAAAAAGGATCATTGAGTTCAAAAAGGCCACACATTTATCATTGGTTGAAGTCTTTGAACTTAAACAGGAAATTTGCTTTTGAGAGCTTTACCTTTCAGAGTGTGAAATCTGAAAGCATCAAGAGCAGTGATTCAGAGACACCACAATCATACTTCAACTCAAAGAGGCTGGCTGTTGTGGCTCTGGATAAAGATGTCAGCAGTATGCTTTCAGACATCCCATTGCTGCCAACAAAAAAACAGCTTTTCCGAAAGAGAGCAGTGTACATAGTGGCAGGTGGTCTTTCTGGTTTGGGCTTTGAAACTGTCAAGTTCATCTCACAAAGAGGGGGTGAGCACATTGTCATACTGTCCAGGAGTAAGCCAACAGAAGAAGTGCAGCAAGAGATACACAATGTTGAAAAACAGTGTGGGAACTACATCACTACCATGGAGTGTGACATATCTGTGTCTGAGAGTGTGCACAAGGTCATCAGTGTCATTGGCAAGAAATTCCATGGTTGTCCAATCAGAGGAGTGTTTCACAGTGCAGTGGTCTTGCATGATGGGCTGATTGAAACCCTTGACAGATCTCTTTATGAGAAAGTTCTTAAACCCAAAGTAAACGGTGCATTGAATTTGCACCATGCAACAAAGCATTGTCAATTGGATTACTTTGTGTGTTACTCTTCAATCTCAGCTTTTCTGGGAAATGCATCACAAACAAACTATGCAGCAGCCAACACATTCCTCGACATGTTCTGTCAGTACCGTCGCAAACTTGGGCTGCACGGGCAGTCTATCAACTGGGGAGCTCTAAACCTTGGCCTCCTCTTGAACAAGGAACATTTCCAGAGGTTCCTGGAGGCAAAGGGGATGATGGTGTTGGATGTGGCTGAGATTCACAAAAGTCTGGAACAATGCCTTGTGCTCAATCGGCCCCAGCAGGCTGTTTGCAGGTTTCATTTTAGAAACATCAGGTACAACATCCTCTCTCAAAATGTGGCCTTGACCTTGCGCCTGTCTGCACTGGTAGAGGAAGCTTTCCAAAAATCCAAAGAGACAGACTCTCAAACTAAACAAGCTGAATCTGTCTCACCTAAAGAATATGTCATCTCTCTGCTTTGTGAGACGATTGGCATGGATAAAAGTGAGCTGAGAGATGAATCACCTCTTTTATCCTTAGGCATTGACTCCATGCAGGCCATGACCCTGCAGAATCTCATGTTTCAGGAGAGAGGTGTGAATGTGCCTTTGGTGAAACTGTTGGATCCAAATGCCACGATATCAACAGTAGTAGCTATACTTAGTTTAGAAAGTGAAGATGAAAGTTTCAGTGATAAGCCAGATTTGCTTCCAGTTGAAGCCATGGGTGTCGTTTCTACCAGACTGTAAAAACGACAGCTGCAGATACAGAAATGTAAGCATAAGCTATCAGAATATAAATACTAGACTACTTAAAAATTGAATTCAGTAGAAGGTTTATGATGACCATTGCAATACAACTACATTCTTCTGTTAACGCCACATGTTCATAATGTTTTCTTTTTTATACTTTTTTGGTTATTGCTTTGGTTCATATTTGTTGTGTAGTTTCACATTGATAAAATCATATACAATGTGATGGTAGTCATTTTTTTGGAGTCATGACACATTTTTAATTAATTTTTCCTATTACAGTTTTACCCATTCTGTTTTGTGTTATACGTTCATGCTGAAAACATTCACTATTACACTAAATAGGGTTGTTATTTAAAAATGACAATTGTAATTGTAAATTATTTATGTAAATAAATGTATATATTACTATAAATGTAAGAACATTCTTGCTATGTTATTCATTGTCATCAGTCTTCCATCCACATTATACATTGTCAACGTGCTTTTATCTGCCCGTTTTATACTGACTCATCTGTCACAGGTCATGGTCAGTTGTTATCACTGCTGGCTCATTGATTCTGCTTGATTATCACCTTTACGATGATGATGGAACAAAACATGTGATATGGTATTTTCGCATATCCCATAAATGTCCAATTGGGGGGCGTGATTGCAAAGCCTTTTGCTTTTTGAGCCACTAATTTATCATGTCTGGCCAAGGACGTACATGTAAATAAAATGAAAACAGATGCAGTAATCTCTTATGCATGTGTTTATAGCTCTGTTTTTCTATAAATCAAAACCACAATTATGTGACTCCTATCCTATCAATCAAGAAATTGCTTGGCCTTATGACTATACTGAGGAGTGTTGACAATAGACATTTTGTATTGTGAATAATGTAGCATTGGTATTTTTAATGACCATTGCTGTAGTTAAAATTGTGATACAAATGAATTGGTGCATTTGGTACATGACATGTTTTCATTGCAACATTACTATAAATATTGTTTTATTTTTTGCTTCTCCATGACACAATAAAGCAAGCTGCCAATTTCTCTATGCACCTGATAAGGTTGTTTATTAACAAATATTATTTCATGCACATTACATCATTGCAATTTTATTAAGCTGACAAGAGTGTCGGGAGCAATTTCTTTTGTATGTTTACACTTCCCCAAAACAGCAATGCTTCAAAATAAAAAGAAATACTGTATGTACAGCTTCAAAAATCAATTTGAAAGTCAAGACATTTTCACTATTTTAACACTTTAACTTTAACCAACATTACACTGAACCATCAAATGACAAGGCAAACAACCAAAAATAATAATAGTGATGTATGACATCCAAACAGTGCTATGTATTTTTAGATAAATACAAAAACTGTAACACAGCTGTGCCAAGATGGTGTTGGAAAAATAGCTATAGCTTATACTTACTAACTATAAGAGATTATTAAAGGGTTGTATTTACAAACCTACTGCAAAGAATTTTAACCAATCTATCAGCTATGAGAACAAAACTACAACAGTGAAACACTGCAGTCCTTCTACAAAAATGAAATCAATTCCAAACATTTTACAGCATTCACAAAACCCTTTCTAACTAATCATTGTCTGATGTAGTAAAATTATCCATTATTCATTACAATGGCTGCCAAAGTGGCCACAGTACTGTTGGCATCCAGTATTTTAACCAAAGGTACATTCATGCCTGTCTCTTGGAAAATTTTGTTCTGCAGAGTCATGGCCAGCATCGAGTCAATACCAAGTGCACACAAAGCTGAGTCATCATTCAGCTCATCTACACTGACATTACTGATGTCACTGACAATTTTTCTCACACTTTCATGTGTGGAAGACAAATGCTGAACCCTGGGTTCATGTCGATCACCTTTTAGCTCCATTTCCACTAAAGTTGACAGCCGCTCTCTGAGGGATGCATTTTGTGAAAGTACATGAATGTTAAGATTTGTGAAGTTGAACTTGCATATGACTTGTTGTGGTCTATTCATGATAAGGCACTTTTTAAGTGCTTCATGAATGTCACACACATCCATTACCATCATGCCCTTTGCCTCCAGAAACTTCTGGAAATGGTCTTTGTTCAACAACAGGCCAAGGTTCAAAGGACCCCAGTTAATGGACTGTCCAGCAAGTCCAAGTTTTCTGCGATAATGACAGAATGTGTCCAGAAAAGAATTGGCTGCTGCATAGTTACATTGTGAGGCATTGCCAATGAATGAAGAGATGGAGGAGTAGCACACAAAGTAATCCAGTTTGTTGTGAAGCGTCGCATAGTGAAGGTTTAGAGCCCCGCTCACTTTGGGCTGCAACACCTTTTGAAAAAGGGACTCATCAAGATTTTTAATCAACGCGTCATGTAACACTGCAGCGCTGTGAAACACTCCTTTGATTGGACAATCGGAGAGTCTTTGTTCAATCTTTGAGATTGCGTTCAAGACTTGCATTGACACAGAGACATCACATCGGACATTCATGATTGTCACCCCATATCTTCTCTGGAGGAGTTCCATTTCAAACTGTATTTTATCAGTCAGAGTACTTCTGGACAGTGTGGCAATACAACCTCCACCATTATGGGCTATGAACTTCACCGTCTCAAGTCCCAAACCAGATAGCCCTCCAGTTACAATATAAACACAGCTTTGTTTAAAGAGTTGTCCAGGCCTTGTCAGCAAAGGGATATCAGACACTGGACAATGGGATTCTCTGTGGCCAAGAACAACTTGCTGCACCGTCTTTGTTATGAAGTAGGACTCAGCATCTGCATCAGTCTGAGGCTCTGTTGTGCTTAACAACTGTAAAGTCTCCCTTTTCAAAGGAAGTGACTCTGTGTCAAGGCCTAGTGACATTAGCCAGTTAGAGATATTCCTGTTTTGTGCTTGCAGATTGGCTTTCTGAAGAACATTATACACATCAAGGTTATGCACATGGAAGCGTTCACCCCTCAGTGCAAACATGTTTTCTGTGAGTGAGGTAGACATGTGATTGCTACGGACAAAAATAACATGTCTTTCAAGACCACCGCTGTCATGCATTCCCTGCCAAGATTGATCAAATGGGGGAAGAAAAACAAATGCATGACTCTGATCAAAATGCAGAAATTCTCCTTTGACATGTGGCAGAGAGGAAACACTCCAGCCTGACCTGTTTGCTGTCAGAGCCAAAACTTTCATCAGAGCAGAGGCTGAGCTGGAGGAGATGATGGTTAGCTTTCTGTGCTGCTGTTTTACTACAGACAGCATTCTCTCCAGGATCTCCCATGCCAATATGAAGTAAGACACACAGGGAGTCTCTTTCAGAAATGGGAATCTCTTTGTGCTGTAGCACGCAGCTTCGGGAATTATAATCTCTGCAGTGGCAGAAACTGGAAAGCATGAGGCAATGTGATCTCCGACTTTTAGAGGACAAACATTTTTCCCAACAGCTGTGACAATGCCACTAAAATCTAAAGCGAGAAGTTTGTGATTCTGTGACGTATGCTTGTTCCAATACATTGTCTTGCCAAAGTTCAATTGTGAAGTGGTGACGGGAAAGTAATCAGATGAATGAGCACATACATTGGTTAGCTGAACCTTAACTGACTTCTCTTGTACAGGATTTGCATTTGTTCCATAGGGGATGGCAGACACATGAGCCATTCTGTATGGATCAGTTGTCTGTAGAACAAAGTCTCTCACATTTACTGAGGATATATCACCATCACATAAAGACCCATCCTTCATGGGGGTCCGTGCTATTCTTGTGGTAGATGATTGCCCTTTGCTGATCATTACCTCTTGTTGTTTACAGGTGTTTATCACATGAACGAGCATTTGAATGTCTTCACTGGTCAACGAAGCAAGGTCAAGCAGCTGAAAAGAGAGACCCGCCATCTCTGCTGCACAAGCCCTTATCATACCAGACAGCACAAAACCAGGACTGACATGGTCCACAATGGTTTCTGTTGATCTGTAAGTTATGACGCGGAGAGTGCAACAGCGTTTGCTCTCTTTCAAGGCTAAAACAATCTGGCGAAAAATCTCGCAGCAAGCCACCAAGCTATCCAGTATCTTCTCAGGTGACAAGTGACTAAGGTCATCTACACCCCAGATGAAGAGAACACTTTCCAAATCCACATTACTGTTGAGTAAGCCAAGCACTAAATCCCGAACTTGGTCGGCCATCCGGTGCTCTTTGCGCTCCACAACTGCTGACTCAGGGTGTAAATATGGCAAAAGTCCTTTAGCAATACCAAGTTTGTCTTCAAAAACTATTGCTTTTATTTTGCGATTTTGCAAGTCCCCCTTGTCAGAAATGGCAGTTATTTCATTGTGGAAGAACCATGACTGAAGAACACTTGAGCAATTTCCCAAAAATGAGATCCTTACCCCCTTGAGTTCCACCAGAACATGGCCCTCTGTGGTGGAAAAGCTTCCACATACATCAAGGAAGTCTGGAGTCTCCTTAGTGGCTCGTACATACATGACCATTTCCTCTTGCAATGGCCCCGATATGGCTACACTAGAAATAGCTGAGGGGAATCCCTGCTTGGCTGTCAGCTGCCTGATAGCTACCACAGCAGTCATTTGCAAGAAACAGTCCAACAGCACAGGGTGAATGAAGTAGTCATGAAGGTGATATAGAAGTTCACTGGGGACTTTAATTAGTGCCACAGCTTCCTTGAATTCATCTCCAAAATGCACATCATCAAGCTGTTTAAAGACGGAGCCATATTCAAATCCTGTTTGAGAAAGAATTGAATAAATTTCTCTTTTCTTCATTACCAATTTGCACCTTTGAAAAATCTTGTCAACACAAATGGTCGGTTCCTCTAAAAGTGGTTGGCCATCTGTGCACTTGTACGTGCCTGAGGTATGTGTTGCGACAGAGGACTGTATTTTAAATGAACCCTCATTCTCTGCATGTTCCAGCATCACTTTTAACTGATGACAGTTTAAGCTCAGTGTAAGCAGACTTTCTAATCTTACACTGAGCTGAAGCAGAGAAACAGGTTTCTTTGGCCTCAAACTTGTCATCACTGCAGCATAAGCTAGTTCGACACAGAAAGCACCTGGCACAATGGGAACTCCATTGTTTTGATGCTCCCAAAGATATGGTGCGTTCTCTAAAGAGAGGTTGCACATGTATTCTCTGCTATCCTGCTTTATCTGGGATATGAGCGGATGGGGAGAAAAACCTGATGTGTCATTACCTCTTCTCATAGCCTCAAAATTCAATTCTTTTTTTGTGATGTCAAACTGATAGACTGGAAAAGCTGTGGGCAGTGTCTCACAACCCCTGTAGATCTGATGCCAGTCCACATTGATGCCCAGTTCAAATAATTTTGCTACAGTGGACAAGATTGTGTTGTAATCTTTCTGTGGCTGGACAGAGGGAAGAACTGTGATGTTATTTCCCAAAGTCTCATGTATGTTCCTCTGGAGAGCCCTCGGTCCAATCTCCACAAAGACCACATTTGTCTTTGACTTCTTGTCTTTCATAACAGCACGCAGTGTTTGTTCAAATAGGACAGGCTCTCGGATGTTTCTTGCCCAGTACTTGCCTGTTTGAAAGTCACTATCTGAATAACTGTCCCCTGACACTGTGGAAAAAAGCTTGCACTCCATGTTATTGGCATCAAAGGGAGTCATACTTTTCTCAATGTCATCTAGTATAGGATCCATCATATGGCTATGGTATGCTGCTGGCACATGTAATTCATGGAGGAAAAGATTGTTCTCTGTAAGCTCAATCTTCAGCCTCTGATGGAGGATGTCTATAGCATCTGCATCCCCTGACAGAGTGCAAGACTGGGGGCTGTTGAACGCCGCAATACAAATTTTCCCAGAAAACTCTGGAAGGATTTTCAACACCTTTTCTACAGTCACATTGCCAACAACAAGCATTTTCCCCCCTGTGACTTTACTCTGAAGAGTACTGCGGTGGTACAACACTTTAACAGCATCCTCGAGAGACAAGAGACCAGAACAGTGAGCGGCAGCAACCTCGCCAACAGAGTGCCCAAGCACAGCATCAGGTTTGACACCCCAGTGTTTGAGAAGAACAGCAATGGCAACCTGGATTGCAAAGATAAGAGGCTGGACAAAATGTGGCTTGCTGAAATCATCATTATCATAGTCACCAGTAATCCACTGACTGATGCTGAGGCTTTTATGACTCTGAAAGAGATTCTCAACTTCTCTGATCTTATCTCTGAAAACAGGGGCCTCTCTCAGCAGCTGCTTGCACATTCCCTTGTAGGCAACTCCATTTCCACAAAACACAAACACCACCTGGATATCAGACCTTATTGACTTAACCTTTGTTTTCAATGCAGATGTCAGCTGATGTTCTAAATCTGAGAGGGAAGATGTTAGAAAGGCTTTCCTATATTTGTGCCTAGAATGACTCCTCATGCATGCTGAGGTGTATGATAGTGCCTGTAAATCAGCTGTTTGTTTGGCACAAAGCTTCTGCTGGGTGTCACTGATAGACAGGATAAGTGATTTCTCAGAAGCTGCAGATATTACGAAGAGTTTTGGACAGTTTTTTGGGATCTTAGTGGGAACTGCGGTCTGTTTGTATTCTCTTACAATCGCATGTGCATTTGTACCTCCAAATCCAAAGCTGTTGATTCCAGCTACCCTTCCTATTGACCCATTTGTTACCCATCTTTCAGTTTTAACCGGAATACTTATCCTCAGAGCTTTTGTGTCTACACTGGCACTTCCTTCTGAGTAGAAAACAGAGGGAACAATGGTTGCATGCTTCATCATTAAGAGTACCTTAATGAGTCCGGCCACTCCAGCTGCAGATTCTGTATGTCCGATGTTGCCCTTCACAGAGCCAACCAGTAGTGTCTCTGAACCAGGAGGTTTGGCTTTAGCGATGACATGTGAGATGCTTCGTGCCTCTGTCGGGTCTCCAACTGGGGTTCCAGACCCATGTGCCTCTATGTACTGGACATTTGCACGGTCAGACTCTGAGTAGATTCTTTGCAGCAGCTCCTGTTGTTGAGTCATAGACGGTTTGGTGATTGGAGTAACTGAGTGTCCATCTTGGTTAACCGCCGTTTTGATGACGATACCCCATATTTTGTTGAGGTCTTTTATGGCCTTTGCAAAGAAAGTCACACTTTTAGTGGACAGTCTGTACTGTGAGTAATTTAGTTAAGACATGAATATCTGAATGAACGATAAACAGAGCTCTTGCTTACATTCTTTAGAGGCCTCAGCAGAACTACACCACAGCCCTCCCCTCTGCCATAGCCATCTGCTCTGCAGGAAAAAGGTTTGCTGGTCCCGTCAGGTGAGATCATCTTCGCCTTGCTGAGGGCAACAAACACTCTTGGCTCTATTATGCAGCTCACACCTCCACACAGGGCCATTTCACAGTCTCCTAGTTGAAAAAGAGCATTCATGATTGATAAAACATTTAAATTTGATACCTTGTGTGCCTTGCTTGTAGCTATGGTTTTAAAAGAGAACCACATACCTTGCTTTATAGCCTGACAGGCTAAATGTAGAGCCACCAAAGATGAAGAACATGCACTGTCAATGGCAAAAGAAGGGCCGGTGAGATTAAAGCTGAAGGATATTCTATTGGCAGCCACACTCATGGCCGTCCCAGTGCCGTTGTAGTGGGTTATTGTAGTTGGACTGTTACTTCGGAGCATCTCGTAATCCCTGTTCATTAGACCTGCAACACCAGTACAAAAAGAAGTGTCACAATTTGTGTGTCATGACATTGTGCTTGCATATCATAGAATGATAGAAATTACCTATGTAAACTCCAGTTCTGCTTCCACTGATGGTTTCCATTGGCATTCCTGCATCTTCTAATGCCCTGTATGTACACTGCAGAAGGAGTTTCTGCTGAGGGTCCATGAAATCAGCCTCAGCTTCAGTAATGCCAAAGAATTTGTGATCAAACTCATTAAACCTGGAATATAAAAATGGTAGATCTACCATAAATCAAACATCTCGATAGGTATATTAAAAATTAAGTTTAAGGGAATACTTGACCCACAAAATGACCATTTGTACGGTATATCAATTTCTCACCCTGTGTTCATTAAATTTGTGAGGACTTTTTGATTTTTACCGCATGCCTCCACAGTGAATGAAGAATTTAAAAAACTGAGAAAATTCTTGATTGATTTAAGTCAAAGTGGTTTAATGACAGCAAGACTATATCAAAACATCCATTCCCAAACTCTCACACAAGTTCGTGCAGTACAAACCAAGTCTAATTAATACGACTTTGTCCCAGTGCTTTACTTTTTGACCAAATACCTGCAAAACTAAAGACATTCCTGTCAGCTGTATTGTGTGTTTACTGCTGATTAGCACCTGTCAAGCGTGCTAAAACGATAAACTGAGATTGTAAACAATCAAAATTATCCTGGTTAAAATTGTCATTGTGAGCTTGTGTGTCACATCATGTAGCATGCTTATTACTTCTCAAACAAACAGCCTTTTCCAGTGGGGATTTGAACTGGAAGTGAAACTATATTCTCATCAAAGCCACACTCCATTAATAAAAATAGTAATTTTACCTCACTGAGCACAGGAACTGCTTGTCTACCACTGCCTCGATCAGTTAGTTATTGTTTTGTTTGGTGTTTTGACAAATAAAACAACTACCAATCAAGGCAGACCGGCATTTCCTGTCTTATGCAAGGTAAAATTAAATTGAAAATGAAACTTAGATTATACTAAATGTGTTGTGTAAGATACTGTAAACAGATGTTTGGATGTAGTATTGCTGTTGTTAAATGGGGTCACCTATGACTTCAGTTTATCAAGAATTTCATTTGGGGGGTAAAGTAATCCTTTAGTAGGCACTGCTTACCCTTCTATAAGTGCTGCTTTGGTTGTGTGTGTTTTTCCAGGTTTGCTTTGATCGGCATTGTACCAAAGAGTGGTGTCGAATCTCTCTGCTGGAATATCAACAGCACAATTCTTTCCTTCCAAAAGAATCTTCCAGAAGTTGTCCAACCCCTCACCTAAAATAAAATGGACCAGCTGACTTTAAGAGAACTGGACAAAAAATAAATAGATAAACAGTTTAAAAAACTCAAGTAAATTTAAAATAATTGTGTCATACCTCCAGGAAAATGGCATCCAATCCCAATAACAGCTATGTCATCCTCTGCATCTTCCATCTTTCCTTTGAGATGGTTTGTGTACTTGCTCTGAGGATTTGGTTGCTTTATCCGTAAAGCTAAAGTGAAATTTCAGGTCTCTCCATAGTGAAGCTTAATGTTCAGTCCTGGTTGCTGTGTTTGGTCAGAACTAGACCTGCTGTTCCTCCCACTCTTTATAAACATTGTCCCAGTGAGAGGGACAAGAGGACACAACAATGCATTGCCTTGTTGCATCTCAGTTGGCTTCATCTGGAACTAAATACACTAATTGTTAGTTAAGATCATTCAAAGGCAGCAGTGAATATGTTTTGTTCTTGTTCACAGTCCTCTGAATGGCCACTTCCACTGCAACCTCTGACCACATTGTTTCTAAAAGGAAATAGTATAATTTTTTAGTTCTGCACCAAAAAATTTAAAGCTTCGTAGCTTAATTTATAACGTTGAAACTGAGAGTTTAAATCAACATTTGAATGTTGCGCTTTTTTGTTTCTGCATGCCTATTCCCCTCTTTTTTTCCCCTCATAAATCTACACTCAATATCCCATAATGACAAAGCAAAAACAGGATTTAAGAATTGTTTGATGATTTATTAGAAACAAAAAACTGAAATATCACATTGACACAAGTATCCAGACCCAGATCCAGATCTCAGGTGCCTCTCATTTCTCTTGATCATGTGTGAGGTGTTTCTCTGATTGCAGTCCACCTGTGGTGAATTCAACTGATTAGAGTCACCAGTCTATAAAAGGTGTCACAGCCTACAGCTCGTGTCAGAACTCAAAACAAGCTGTGGGGTTGAAGGATCGTTCTGCAGAGCTTAGAGACAGAGTTGTGTAGAGGCACAGATCTTAAAGAAAATTCTGCTGCATTGGAGGTTTCTGAGAGCTCAGTGGCCTCCATGATTCTTAAATGCAAGAAGTTAGGAGCAACAGAGAATCTTTTTATGCATGAAAGACAAAAAAAAGCTCCTTAAGGCCTCCAAGAGTGTAAAACAGGCTGGACTTAAGCCCTACTAACATCTCTGGAGAGACCTGAAGATCTCAAGGTCTGTCTACTGATCCAACCTGCTACGAGACTGGCAGATCCAGACTCTGGCAAAATCCAGGTGTATCCAAAAAGCTTCAAACCAAGAAGAGTGGAGGTTGCAATTGCAGCCAAAGCGCTTCATAATTTCTCTTTCAGCTGAATGTGCAAATATTTGACACTATTTGCTCACACATTAAAGCTATATGAGGTGATAACAAGCCATAGTTGTACTACAGTTTCTTGTGCTGCCACCAAGTGGCCAAAATCAATGCATGCAAGCCTTAGCTTAATTTGAGTCACAGACTAAAAACATTCAAGATTTAGGATAACCTTTATTTGAGCTCCAAGAAGGCCTTTCGTCTAAAGGAACAAACAGAAGCACAAAACCAATCCTTCTACACGCTTACAGATTATGTACATTTCCCCTCATTTATCAGCTACATGTGAGCTTAGAATAGGAGGCATGAGGGCCTATCACTAATTCAAGAAGAGAACACCTTTGGGCACTTAAATAAATAAGAATAAACACAATAGTTGCAACTGGCAGACATCATTTAGAGGAAAATCTCTAACATGAACAGCAGTATCACCTGTACCTTGCTACAGCCAAATGGTACATTCTAGATTGAGGTACTTTAAGGTCCTACGGTGTTCACTGGTCTGTACAAATTTAAAATGAGACATTTAACATATTTGAAATCATCAGTCTTACTTTAACAATGATTTTAGTCAAATTAATTTGCCTGAGAACCTTGGTATGATACCAAATGTGACTAATGAATGAATCTACAACAGAATTCATTTGTCTCGAGAGAAGAGGAAAACAAACCCCTCGTAAAACCTCGGACATCAAGTTTTATTTTCATTTAATTAAACTGAGTGCTTTAAAAAATCACCGTGAAACCAAAAGTCTTCTCTGCAGGAGATGCAAGACAACTGAAAATAAAAATGGGTTCAGTGTCATCTTCACATTAATGACAAATAAAATACAAGGCTTCCAAAAGGCCTGTGCACAATCACACAGCTTTATATATACATGATACAAGAGTCTAAAATATCTACTGAGGTATCTGCTGGTCCAGTTATTTGCCCTCGAGCACCATCTGGATCTCTTTGGCGTCCAGAGTTTCATGTGTCAGCAGAGCGTCTGCGAGCTTCTTGTGCTCCTTACTGTACGTCTTCAGGATGTTTTTAGCTCGTTCGTACGAGTCCTGGATGGAAGATGAAAGCGATTAAGTATTTATACATCAGTAAATTAAACAAACTAAATCTGAGAGTGCGGTGGGAAAACTCACCTTCAGTAAAGCCCTGACTTCCTGTTCAATAGCAGCTTGTGTCTCGGGGCTCTGCTTGGTCACGTCACCGTAGGTCATGACACCGAGCTGCAACAAAACACAAATTACACCCTTGGGTTGGATGAACAAAAGACCTTCTCATGCATTAGTCACCTGTGGTTAGTGATCATTAAAAGCTGTGAGATATTTTCTTTCAGGAGTCAGACAGAGATTTCTTTGTCTGAGGTGTAATTATATGTTACGTTATCGTTAGAAGACTGCAGGTTTTTATTCCAGCTTAACAATAAATCAGAGTTTTTATGTTTGTGGAAAGGATCAAAAATGTTCCCAAATCAACCACACAAACATAAGCGTTACCTTGTCGCTCATGCCGAACCTGGTCACCATCATTTTTGCTATTCTGGTTGCTCCGTCAAAGTCGCTGGAGGCTCCTAAAATGCACAATAGCAGGAGGAGATTGAAACTAATGCTGCATCACAAACAACCAAAAACATAGTCAATATTAGCAGATATGCACTACAATATACAATATACAGACGTGAAACAGTTCTGAGGTCATTGCATTTGTAAACAAAAGACTTGTTAAACACCAGGAGAAATATTACAAGAAAAAAGAAATTATGCATTCAAAATCAAGACACAAATTTGTTTTAAGTCTTTGAAACTGCACAATTTTTAACTAAAGATTAAAGTATTTTTTCTATAACAGCTTTTCTGGTTGCTGATTGCACCCAAGCATAGATGAAACAAAGTCCTGTTATTCTTGTACCAGTAGTGATGTGGTCATCTCCAAAGATGAGCTCCTCTGCTACTCGACCGCCCATACTGACGTCCATCTGAGCCAGCAGCTGAGCTCTCGTCTCACTCCAGCGGTCATTCTCTGGGAGCATGGACACCTGGAGGACAGAGACGAGGACAAAACTGATAAACTTTGGATCAAAAAAGTGATACAAGCGTTACTGATGAGAAATATGAGAAGCGCTCACGTGGCCAAGAGTTGGTCCTCTGGGCATGATGGTGGCCTTATTGATGGGCATTGCATCTTTGGTGTAATAGGCAACAATGGCATGGCCGGACTCGTGGTAGGCAGTTATGGTCTTATTCTGCTTGTCGATTTCAACACTCCTCCTCTCAGGGCCTGGTGAGAAAAGAACAAAAAAAAAGCTTTTAAATAGAGGTTTTCCATCTCATCTTATCTCTGGTTGACATTCTTCCTAACTGGTGTGTGTTGTTAAGAACACATCTAAACACTGAGTATATTCACCCATGAGGATTTTGTCCTTAGCGAACTCCAGATCCGACATTGTGACCATCTCTTTCCCGTCCACGGCTGCCTTCAGGGCGGCCTGGTTCACCAGGTTCTCCAGCTCGGCCCCGGAGAAGCCCACTGTGCCTCGGGCGATAATCTCTGCTTCCACAGCTGTGAAAGAGCACGACAATAGAAAATGTTTTCTTTATAAAGGTGGTCGGTGAGACAATGGTTTCCTTTACAGAAATGGCAAACAAAGGTAATGTCAAAGCTTTAACAAGGTTTCTATTGATAAGAAAGCTATCGTGCAGAATCTGAGACCTACCAGGGTCCACTTTGATCTTGGTGAGATACCAGTTGAGGATTTCAGTGCGTCCTTTCACATCAGGGCGAGGGACCGTCACCTGCATGTCAAACCTTCCTGGCCTCACCAGAGCGCTGAAAAGAAGAAGCAAAGTAGTTAGGGCTGTGCCAAATAGTTCAAATATTCATTCACAATTTTCACATTACGTAAGTCTTGAATCAGCATTTTAATTCTGCACACCTTTTGTGCAGATAAAGATTAGATTACACAAATATTACTACTGTTACACGATTTGTTAGATTTCAGTGATGGCTGAGCGGGTTTGATCCTTACTCATGTGATCCAAACATTTTCAATAACTCTGTTTTAAGCCCAAAAGTCAAACTTTGTTGGGAAAAGATATAATAACCTTAATTAAACATTAATTCAGTAAAGTAAGTTGATTTAATACTTAAAGAAAATGTAAAAACACTCTCATTTTATCCAAATAATCCCTTTATTGAAACTGAAGATTTTGTTTAGGAAGATGTCTTAAGTTACAATGACAGACATGAAAAGCTTCTCATGAAAAGCTTTGAATGTAAACAAATGACACTTACAGCACTAAGTGTAATACTAATTAAGATTCATAGATTCTTAATTGCATCATGACTTAGCAACACACAACACATTTTATGAATGTGCTGTGAAAATGTGACATCAAAAATCACTGTATGGATTGAAGTTGTTGTCTTAGTGCAGTCAATAAACAGGTCAGGGGTCAGTTTATATTCAGAGTGTTTATTCTGTCATTTGTGTACATGAAATGGTCCCTTACACAAACTAGGACAAGGCCGCAAGGATAAAAGAGACGCTGGCATCTGTCCGAGGGTAAAGGTCAGTGTGGGACTAAAAAAATCGGAACAGTTTTGTACACATGAACTTTATCTACATGATGTGTAGACTGACCTTATTTCAGACTCAATTTCAAACTGGTAAATCAACATTAGGTTATTCTACTTAAAAGAGAAGTGAAGTCAGGGGGACGAAAAAAAAATGTAAACATACTTATCCAAAGCTTCTGCAAAGTTTGTAGCACCAACAACGATGACGCCTTCATTTGGTTTAAACCTGTAAAATATTAATGAGAAAATGAAGTGAAAGTTCTTGTCAGAAACCATTGACACTATGTCATTTTGAAAACGTCAAAAACGGAGAAGCTGACCCGTCCATTTCTGCCAGCAGCTGGTTGATGGTTTGTCTGGAATAGGGATGCATCGGAGACTCGATCCTCTTTCCGCCAACGCTGTCCAGCTCATCGATGAAGATGACACATGGAGCATTAGCTTTTGCCTCTTCTGCAAACCAAAAAAAAGAGAGATTTTAGTTTTTTGGTTAAATCTTAAGCTGGTTACTCACATTTTTCTCACAACTTACTGAAAAGGTTCCTGATTCGGCTCGCACCAACGCCCACAAACATCTCATCAAACTCGGATCCGGAGGCGTAGTAGAAAGGCACATCAGCCTCCCCAGCTATCGCCCGAGCTAACAGAGTCTTTCCTGTGCCTGGTGGACCAACAAGGAGGATTCCTGAGAGGAGATAAAAAAACAACAATATCAAAACATATTCAAGAATTACAAAATTTGTACATTTTCCAGGATAATAAAACAAATAGAAATGAACATGTGGAGAAATGATAAAATACCTTTAGGCAGTTTTCCGCCCAGAACAGTAAACTTCTGGGGGTTCTTGAGAAACTCGACAACATCTTGCAATTCGTTCTTCGCCTCCTCCACTCCTTTGACGTGCTCAAATGTCACATTCTTCATCTGGATGGGGTCGACTGCGGAGTCGAGACCAGATGTGGTGCGGAACCTCACTGTGAAATCCCAAAACAGCAAGGTCAGTATGATAACACCAGAAAACTTTTCAGGGTCTCAAAATGATGGACAATGTAGCTGCTGGTTACAATATTTTTTTTACTGCGCAACAAATGTAAATATGAAGATGCAAATTTACACTGTTATATATCTGAATACATTCAGCACACTGGCATGAAAATGATACATATTTGAAATCGACACTTAAGTATTACTACAGAGGAATATGCAGCAGAACAGTCAGTCAAACTCTATGTGCACCCTTCAAGAGAGACATTGTGTCTCATCAGCTAAACTTTAACCCTTCAAAAAACTTTTGGGTTATTTCCTTTTGAGTTGCTCATTACCTTTGTCCCATGTTTTTTAAAAAGGAATCAAGCCTATGTGTGTGTTCAGGTTTAAAACAGTTAAGGTTATAACTTAAAAGGTCCAAATTAAAAACACATTTTTAAGCTGAAAATAAGCTCAAGAAAAACACTTAAATCTTTGTGTATAGTAACAAGCTTTGTTCTAGTTGCAGTGTGCGTGGAGGCTTGTGAGTTGCAAGCATAGGAGAGAATAAAAACTGACACAAACCAGCATCAGAAAAGGAGCCTTTACCCGAGAGAAACGGGGTTCTCGACAACCCATAAATGCCAAGAAGAAGGAGCACCAACAGGATCAACCTGGTTCTCCTCAGCGAGTCTGTCCAAACAGAGCAGAGAAAAAGATGAGTTAACCTTTCTGTCAAACACAGATCGCTCTGTGTTTAACTCTGCCTCCCTGCACATGCCTTGCGTTCTCTGAGTGAAGGCCTGAGACCTCATGAACCCCTCGGTGAAACCCGTCTTGAAAGCTTCTTGCTGGTTTTGTGGAAGGTTTTTTTGTTTCAACAGTTGGTCCAGTGATTGTGTTTCTGGTCCCTTTTCCCTCTGAAGCAAACCCTGTGAGAGAGAAAGAGGGAGAGGTGGCTGTTAGCGCTTCAAAATCAAACCCTTTTTACTTCATCTGCTCCAAATTATTTTGGCATCTTAAAATAAGTCCCGCTAGTCTTTGCTGACCTTCATGAAGGCTGGTGTGTAGGCTTCAGACTCCACCGGACCATCATAACCAGACTCCACTCGTCTGGTCTTTGATCGAAGTGTCTTGAAACCTCGACTCTGGACCCATACTACATAGACACACACATGGAAAGCCAAAAAATGCCAAGCCATTCATACACACTGGATAACTTACACACAGCAGGTCGGGTATTTAAAGTCGGTTTCTTACAAGGCAAGAAGTGTAGCTCTGCGCAGGCTTCTTTTAGAGGACTGTGGTATTGTCTGTGGAATATTGGGGAGCCAAAAACTCCCAACCTTTTCTGCGAAAACCCTGTCAGACAAAAAGAGCAAATCCTTTGTTTCACTTTACATGATAAATACATTAATAAATGTGTAAAATTAGTGTTCTGTAGTAACACAGTTGCATCAGACTCGTCAGACGACAGCTTTTAATAAAGACTTTCTCAGAAAACAATGAAGCTGAGAAGCCTGCAGTGCTCACCATGCTTGTTGTGAAAGAAGCTGTCTGAAGAAACGTGACTCGACCTCCATATCGAAGGAACAGCGGGAGGTTCCTCTGGTGCTGGTAGAGGCAGTAACCTGCTGACCAGCTCATCCAGCTGACTCGCTCTGATCTCTGATAGGCCAAGATCCTTCAGATTCACACTCGGCTGAAAAATAAAAACACCAAAAGAAGGTTATTTACAATTTTTTAAGATAAACCATTTATTGTGTGATGCTTTTTAGAGCCTATAAAAATCTGCCTCTTAAACATATTGACATAGAGGATGTCGCATGAAAGAGACAGACCAAGAATACATTTCTAAACAAGTATAAAACTGGAAAAACAGCTGGATTTGTATTTTCAAAGTGTAATGCTGCTGATCGGGTTATTACTTTGTGCTTAAGAAAATTCCACTATCGAAGATCATGCATGTTTCCCCTTATTTTCAACGCTGTTTTATTTTTTACAGGAAATCTTTTTTGAAAGAATAATGTAAAACATATTTGATAGCTTTCATAAATTGATTTTGTAGGAATATCTTGCTAAAAGTTAATTGTTTTTACTTCATTTTTTATTCTTTACTTTTTTTAATAGATTTTTTTCTACTCTATGTTTCAGTTCTTTACTGTTGCAGTACTTGGCCAGATTTTATTTTATTAATTCTCATATTTTAATTCCTCTCAATATGTTAACTGTATGTCTAATGTTTGCACCAAAAACCAACATAAATTCCTTAAAGGTAAAAACAACTACATGATATATCTGATTCTGATTATTTCAGACAAAAAACACCAATTTACTGCAACAGATCTATTGTTTACCATTAGCTGTCCAACATAAGTCGTGTACAGTGTGATTGGTTTTTGTTTTGCATTACCAGTGAAGTAAAGGAAAGAAATCTATGCATGTGAAGACAATTTCAGACCAAAGCCATTGGTGATTGTGTACGGTGTCCATCTCACCTCTTTCAGATATGAAGTGTGCTCTGGGATGAAGTCTTTGTGCAGCGTCTGGACTGAAGCTGTGGCTGAGCTCTTCAGAGAGTGGAGGGCATTGATGAGCTGGCTGAGGGGCACAATCATCTGCCAGATACATGAACACAGGCTGAAGAGCAGACTTTCAACACATGAGGGCATGCATAATCATGCAGTAAACACTCACACAAGTTACTGTTTTAAAAAAATGAAGTTGTGCTGTATTTTATATGAATATTCAGACAGGAGAGTGCAGCAGGGCTGTTATATCAGTGTTATTCACGCTGACCCGCAGGGCTCTCCGCCAACAGAGAGCAGTATGGGCCACATAAGTTGATTACATAACCTCAATTCTTTGAAAACTAAGTTACCATTTCATAAACATAAAGCCTGGCTCTTAATATAAATATCAGATGGGTAAAGTTATGGCTAAAATAGCGCGTGCAGAGCTAACGGGGCTTTAAAGTAGCTTACTATGACAACGTGACGTAAGCATGGGCTGATTATGAAGAGGTCTAACGTTAGCTTTTAGTGCTAATATTAGCAGAGCTAGGTTGTCATTGACCATCAAAACAAGACATAAACTATGACAAGATAAATAGATCATATTATTGATATAACTACAGGGAAACACTGGCTTTATATGTAAAACGTATGTGATCAGAAGAGCACACATTGGCAAACGTTAGCTTAATAAAAAAATGCTATCCAGTCGGTTTACCTGCTGAGGCTGAAACGAGGTTGACAGCGAAAACATTTTTATTGCCGGATTATAATCCAAAATCAGGAGTTGGAGGGTTAACAGGTGAGGAGAGACCCTCTCTACAAGTCAAATAGACCAGTCCTCTAGGGAGCGGTGTCCTTTGTATTTTCCTTGTTACACAACTTTCAGCGGCTTAGCTAATAACAGCAAATGGATTCTCCGGCATCTGAGGTCAAATGGACTACAAAATGACGTCAGTGGAAGAACTACCGGTTGCGTCATCACAGCTTTGTGGACGATCGGCAAATTAAAATCAGAAATATTGATTAAAACGTTAAAACAGAAATCGCTTATGAAAAAAATAACCTTCTTTTTATTATGTGCCCTACATAAAAATTATCATTATCACGGAGTTTTTTTTCATTTACTTCTTTTTGTGTGTAATCCTTACTGCCTGATCAAAATTAAAATATATAAAAAAATCTTAATCATAGATAAGTGATAGTAGTAGTAATTAGTTAATTACAAGAATTTCACAGTTTGAGTACAAAATACAAAATTAAAGAGCAGAAAAAAAACACAAATACATTTTTTCTAGTTCCATCAGGTAATTTGTTTTGACAAATGTTGATAAACTTAACAATTTCACACAACTGAATATAACTGATTAATAACAGATACTTTACTTAAGCACACATTAAGAACATTAATGCTTTACGCACAGGCGGTTACTTGAACAACCAAAAATGAACGGAAGGTCAGAGGACCCCGCGAAAGAGCAGCGAATTCAAAATTTCAAAACAAACCCGAGATTGTTGTTCAACATGCAAGTTGTTTATTCTGCGTTAGCTAGCTTTTGAAAACTTGTAATAAAAAATGGACGCGGATGAAAAGCACGACTCCAGCACAAATGATAAAACGGTGGAAATTCCCAAACCGCCTTCAATCGAGGATTTCATCGTCCTGAAGCCCGTCAGCCGCGGCGCTTTTGGCAAAGTCTACCTCGCAAGGAAGAAGTGCAATGCGCGATTATACGCCATTAAGGTCAGTGCGTTTGGTCTTTGACAACGTTGAATCGTTCAGTCAGACTCCTTTTAGTTAAAAATACTATTTTTTTTTTCATCTAGGTGATGAAGAAAGCAGACATGGTTGATAAAAATATGACGGGCCAGATGAAGGCAGAGAGAGATGCACTCGCTTTGAGCAAAAGCCCCTTTGTGGTTCACCTGTTTTACTCCCTTCAGACAGCCACCAAGATCTATCTGGTAACACCCTGAAAATATTGACGCTTTTACAGTGATTTTGTGAAGTTATGCATACAGTTAGTTAATGTTAAATCTGTATATTCATGTTGCTTACAGGTAATGGAGTACCTAATCGGCGGAGATGTCAAGTCTCTGCTTCACATATATGGATATTTCGACCAGGATATGTCCGTAAAATACATTTCAGAGGTTGCACTGGCTTTGGACTACCTCCATCGTCATTGTATAATCCACAGGTACAAAAAAAATAAAAAATTGTACTATACACAATCAATAAATCATATAGTATAATCAACACAAAATTAAATAATAAAAAAGATCAACACTGTAGAACAGGTAAATATATAAAAAGTGCATACTGACTATGGCTATATCACTCATTTTGTAAACATGCTGTTACCAGTCCTGCTCATAGGTCAGGTGGAGCGTTGGACAGCATGTGCTCAGCATGTTTTGAGAAAAAAAATATGCAGCTTTTGCAAGTTGAAAATTGTGTGTTGTTGCAATGCGATGTTGGTTTGAATGTGATTAATAGTTCAACCATAATGTATAACACCAATTAGCTCATGGGTGACAATGTGTGACCTGGAAATTGACATGATTTATAATATTTTAGGGACCTGAAGCCCGACAACATGCTGATATCCAATGAAGGCCACATCAAGCTGACAGATTTTGGTCTTTCCAAAGTCAAGCTTGACAGAGGTATGAAGTCCCATCAGCTTGACACTTTTATGACCATCAACACCAGTAATGTTTTAAATATTTCTTTTGTTTTATCTCTGTGCTCTTTATCAGAGCTGAGTCTTATGGATATCCTTACCACTCCATCCTTGGCTAAACCTAAGAAAGATTACTTCCGCACCCCGGGTCAAGTCCTCTCCTTAATCAGCTCCCTTGGCTTTGTAAGTGAATGTGCATGAAGAAATGCCCTTGTTTCATGCTTTATGGAGAGTTTATGTTGATGAATGATGACTCCTTCATTTTATCGAACACAGAATTCACCTGCAGGAGAAGGCAGGCGTCACTGCAGTGCGTCTGCTGTGTCCAGTCCCATGTCCTGTGGCAAAATAAAACAGAAGACGAGCTCTCTTGGTTCTCCCTTGATGAAGAAAAAACATCAGCTGCAGTCTCCGGCTTGCTGCCCTTGGAAAACGGGTATGTCATGGTGGTAGAGAGTTTTGTTTTTCATTCATTAGGCTTGTGGAATAGCTGGCTCTTACTACAGCTGTCTGGTTAGATCTTGGAAATTAAAATGAGTTTCTGTATTGTCTCCATAGGACCCAACAACATGGTGCTTAGTCCTCATAATTTGGCTAAAAATCTGACCCCCTCACTGCTGAAAACCAGGAGGAGGTTTGAGACGATGAGCGCAGGCAGCACCACTGACCTTGAAGGTGACATCAGTCCACTGTGGGAGTGTGAGGAGGTCGGTGATTGTAACTTTATGCACTTTATGTCCATTAAACAATTTTAAGTTTGGATAACGGGAGTCCTGACCAACATATTCACCCTAAAATCTTAATTTAAATAATTTAACAAGTTTTCCTGTTAAGTGTTTTGTGTGTGATGTCTGAGAACTTTCCTTTTCTTTCTTTCCTTTTTTCAGAAAGAAAATGAACAGAGGGGGAGAGAGCGATCTCAGTCCAAAGTGCCTCATCAGGACTCTGCACCCACAAATCTGACCACATTTGGTTTCTCTGCCGAGGCCACCAGCAACCAGTCAGATCCAGTCCATCTAACAGAAAAGAGGCCTCATGCCAGCAAACTGGAGTCTGTTCCCACAGCTGAGGATGATTTTTGCCTCTCAGCTCCGTCTGTAAAAAGAACATTTTCTGATGTTGAGAAAAGCCCAGAACCCCCGGACAACCAAGCCAAGAAGCGTAATGCAGCTTATAAGAGATGCTTCGAGATTCCAGAGGAGACTGTGAGGTTTCACACCGGCCTGACTGGAACATTTTCCACCATTCAAATAGGTGACTTCATGGCCTCCACAGAGGGGATCCGGTCAGCTGAAGACCGGATCCCAAAGCGCTCCAGTCCCATCGCTGTGGCCAAAACTCTGTTTAGTGAACTGGAGGAGCCAACAGAGGACGTGTTTGAGGACGCAGCCAAAGATCTGTCACACACAAGCTTCACATCACCAATCGCCGGGAACAGCGACATTTGCAGGAGCTTGAGCCTCGACTCTGACGGGTCCATGCACGAAACGTCTCCCACTATTGACAGCCGTGCATCTCTCAAGCCAAGAGAGTTTTACCAAAACAGGACTTCAGTGTCATCAATGGAGCAAGAGGAAAATAAAGATTCTTTCATTACTGAATCACTCCCACAGACTCCATCTGCTGTCACCACTGAAACACCCAAACTCGGTAACCTCGCCCACAGAGGATCTCAGTGCTCCTTTCTGAACCGGCTCCCTGATCTGGCCTGCAGTGTCGCACAGTCCTCCTCTTTCCTCAAGCCAAGAAATGTTGTAGCTTTCCGGAGCTACTGCAGCTCCATTAACCGCTCCAACATGTCGGGGGTGTCCCGGTTTAGCATTGGTTCTGTTGACGCTATGGACGTGTCCACAGCCGCTTCCTATCACTGTGCGTCTGGCAGCGCAACACCAGTGCAGAGAAGACCCAGCTCCAACAGCTCCCTCAGTCAGGTAAAACTACAAGAACAGTCTGTGATGAGGTGAAGCTGAGGACTGAGAATTTGGCTTTGTTTGTTATTTAATAAATATTTTAATTATTTCAAACACTATTGAAATGTATTCATGTAAAAATAACGTGGATGAAAGTCTTTTACCCAATGAAGCAGAAATAAAGGTATCAAGTGAAGCACTCTGTTGGTATCGGTGTCATATAAAGGGCACTGGTATTTGTACAGGTATTGTTTTTTTGTTTTTTGTTTTTTTAAATAATACCCAGCCCTAATGGGATAAAACATCGTCACGCTGTCAAATTGTATTAGTGTACAAATAATTTGGATGGGAGCGTTTCACCCAATGAAGCAGAAACAAGTATCAAATAAAGTACTCTATTGATATCAGTATCATTTTAAATATGTAATAAATATTTGAATAGTTTAAAGATAACTTGGATGAGAGCGTTTTACACAATGAAGCAGATAAAAAAAAATGTAGCAAATGCAGTACTCTATTGGTATCATTTTTAGAGCACTGGTATTTGTATTCATTTTTGTTATTTATTATTTCGGTATTTATTTTTAAATAATACCCATTTTATTTCCTTTCCACACCAGACTCCGCAGCCCATGTCCACCTCTCACACGCCCTTCAGGACCCCAAAGAGTGTCCGACGGGGAGCGCTGCCTGTTGAGGGTGCACCCATTTTAGGAACTCCAGACTATTTGGCTCCAGAGCTTCTCTTGGGAAAACCACATGGTAAGACAAAGAAATGCAAAATTCCAAGTACAACAAGCCAAAAAATAGCCCTACACAGACTTATAGTACTGACATTGGACGGTTGACACTGTAGTCATTGTGACAGACCTTCTCTTTGAGTTTCAGGAAGTTTACAGTGTGGTAAGTTTATAACGATGTTGCTGTTTGTGCAAGCGAGCTTGCATGTGTTCACCCAGCCTGCTAATACGCTAGCGGACATGAGCTGATTGTTTCCCCCATTCTCCTTTTCCCCCCACTGGTTCTGTTTCTGCCCCTTGGACTGGTGAACACTGGGCCTGATCAGAGGGATGCATTTTAAACATGTGATTACAAAAGCTAAAATAATGGGATCATTTTCTAACATTACGCTAACAACACTGTTAACAACTGGGGAATCAGTTGTGCTTTTTACTGGAAAAAGGGGTTTGTCTGCTTTAAAATCTGCAGATTTGGGGCAAATGTGGCACATAGTGAATGTGCTTTGGCATAGGCTTTTTTTGACATTTAGCAACTGACGTGCAAAATGTCACCTAATAATAACCTGTTGATCTGTTATTCCTTCAGATGTTTCCTGTCAGTCGCACTGTGTCATTTTGTAGCTGCTGTTTTAATTCATGTGCGTTTGTGACATAAAGATCCGGTGTGGCAGTGTTTATTCATCAGCTGTCAAGTATTTTTATTAACACAACAATAGATGATTTTAATAATTGAAATTTTAGCAGTTAATGAGATGAAAAATAACCTCTTTAACACTAGAATGCTATGCCCAAATATAAAGGGACGTGTGTGAGATTTGATTGTTAATGACTGATATGTACCTGTTGGTGAATGCAGGGTTCCCGCAGATCCTTAAACAGTCTTAAAAGACATTGAATTCATTAACCTAAAAATAAGGCCTTAATTGGTATTAAATTAATCATTCAGAAGTCTTAAAAATGCTCAGATGGCAAGTAAAATTGTATTAATCATTTTTTTCTGATGTTGCATGGTAAAATCTCAAAATAGTTGGTAACATCTTTTTTTTTGTAAAATAATTTAATGAATTCCTTTTCTTAAACTCGTCATGATGGGAAATGATTGAATCTCAAATGCAGAATACACACTTATTGTATGATAATATGTGTTCATTGTCTTCCACGTGTTCCACTACAAAAAGGGTTGTTTTTTTTAAAATTTGATGTCAATAATCTATCATTTTTACAATACAAAAAAGGATTTTTAACATTAAGATAAACATCTTGGCAAAAAAAAATGGCCTTTCAGTTTTGGTTATTAGAAAATTGGTCTTAAACTTAATTTAGAGTGGCATTAAAAAAAAGTCTTAAAAAGTCTTTAATCCTGAGATGCAGGAACCCTGAAAGAATGAAAGAAGTTTATTCTCTCCATCCTCAACCTAACTGAGTCCCTGCTTCTGCCACCGCAGTCTGATCAGTGCACACGCTAACAAGAATCACAGTGATTTGGTGTTTGAAGCCAGTAGCCGTGTGAAATGTGACTTTTTTTGTTTGCTTCCGTCCAGACTGCATGGTGGACTGGTGGGCGCTGGGTGTGTGTCTTTTCGAGTTCCTCACAGGTGTGCCACCTTTCAACGACGAGACGCCTCAACTGGTCTTCCAGAATATTCTCAACAGAGGTGAGTTTCTTTTACAAAAGCAACCAAACTGAAACCACAAAACCCTCTGAAATATTACACATTAGCTGAGGAACTGAACGCTGCTTCTTTTACCGTCTAACCGTCAACAACTTCAGATATTCCCTGGCCTGAGGAAGAGGAGGAACTGTCTGTAAACTCAAGAAATGCGATCGAAATTCTCCTGACCATGGACATGACAAAACGAGCTGGTCTTAAAGGTGAGGACCCCTTTTTCATTTTTAAAGGTTTCACATAGTTGGTCCTCAGGTGTTAATGTAGTTCATGAGTGTTTCTTTTTGGCGTTTTTGATCCGTCTCATCTATCGAGACTTTCTGGTGCGCAGAAAGATTTTTTTTTTTTTTTTACTTGTTGGCATTTGATTTTAATTTTATTGTTTTTAAAGTGACCTTAGATTTTTTTAAAGGCAGCATTTAAATAAAATGTTTTATTATAAATGGAATCTCATAACAAAATTCTAATATTGGCCTTCGATTCAACGCCCATTATAAGCAAATCTCATCGTATCGTTTTGCTTGAACGTCCACCAGAGCTCAAGTGTCACCCGCTGTTTGAGGGCTTGGACTGGGACAACCTGCAGAACCAGCCAATGCCTTTCATCCCTCAGCCAGAGGACGAAACCGACACCTCGTACTTTGACGCAAGAAACAACGCTCAGAACATCGCCGTGTCTGGCTTCAGTCTGTAGAGTTACAAAATTTGACAGCTGAAAGTTTTATTAAAGCAGCTGGTCAACAAATTTGGCTGTTGTTGAAGCATGTTCGCTTTATTTGTGGAAAAACTCAAAAAATCAGATCCATTATATAAATGAAAACACTGTAATGATGTAGATTCTGGTTGTTTCTCTGTTCAAAGTTGTAATATTTTAAAAAATTTTAACCTATGTGCAATCACTGGTCATTAGAGCCAAAAGAAAGGTTTATCTGTCACTCACTTACTTTTTTAAAAATGTAGTACTATAAAACATAGTTATGTCTCTTAAATTAGGCTCGTATACTAGCAAAATAGTATTTGCTCCTACTTTACTTCATTAGAGGCTTTGTTTCTGTTGTTATATTGACTAAATTCAAGATATTAGTGTATCTGTGTTCATGCAGATGTAGCTCCTCATCTTGACTCCCTATGCTGATGCACTCCATTTTTTGCTGCTCTGCTCATCATTGTGATGTTCCCCGAACCGGGTGGGCGGGCCCCCTGAATAATTTTCTCTTTGAGGGGTACAGGTCTGAAGAAAAACACGCTAATATATTCACTAATAATGTGTTTTATATGTAAATCTTGTTAATACCATTCAGTGTCATGTTGTGACAGAACCTTTTTTTGTTTGTTTGCTGCTTTTAAGTCATTTGTGTTTGTAATTTTGATGTGTTCTCCTTTCCATTTTCCACACTACTGCTTTTTAGACTTCACTGAGCTCTCAGCTACCTGTAATTTTTTTTATTTTGGTCACTCTAGAAAAAAGTAAAATACAAATAAAATCTTGTTTGTAACTTTATGTACTTTGTACCTTTTCTGCTAAATTATCTAACGTCACAATGACTAAATTTAGGTTAAATCTAAAATAATGCATGTTTAAAAAACAGTCTGGTCACTCAGTTAACCCTTTAACACCTGGATCAACATCAGTTTTGTTGTACTGCATTCAGGCGCCTTTCACAAGCATTTAAACCTCTGAAACCTGAGAAATTTGGTTTGATATTTTCTAAAAACATACGTAACTTGGCAAGAAATGTTCTGCAAATTGCAAAAAACTTTGTAAAAGGTCACAATTACATGAAATGATCTGAAAATTAATTTAGGAAGGGTTACATACTATGAAAAAAACAAAACAGGAAAAATGTTTAGAAAGCTACATTTATAATTCTTATGATGTAATATTCAAAACTGTTACAGGAAAAATGTGTTTTTTAGCACCTTTTAAAGGTCATTTTATCATTTAAGTTTTTAGCAATTTATTGCTATTTTTTGGGCCACCTTCCCATGTTTTTGAAAGAACTCAAGGTTTCAAAGGGTTAACAGAGTCTTCAAGTCCTTAAAAAGTCTTAAATTCCACTTTATAAGACATAGGGCCTTGAAAGTCATTAAATGGTCTTAAAAATGACTTCAGCACCACATATAGGGCACTTGCACAAAATATATAGATTTTAACACTTTCAATTACTATGTTTATTTCTATTTTTTTTTTTTAACTTTCAAAACCTTGATTTTTTTGACCATAAATATATTTCCCAAAAATGTCAAACACTTTCTTTGACGTAATGAGGACAAATTGCTTTCAGTGCTTTCTGAAAACTTTATTTGAGGCTTGGATTATCACATGCAAACACCACTCTATCCACAGGCAGAGAGGGTGAGAAAGCCTTAGTACATTTCAGTAGAAAGGTAAACTATTACTTTTTTTTATTAAAACATAATGGCTCTGGAAAGATTAGTGCTATTGCAGATGCAAACCTTTGTAAATGATATAGAACTCTATATTAATAATACATGGGAATGCAATTAAAATACTGCATTTTAATCTGAACTGTACAGCTATTGTTTACAATTTACACGGATCTCACAGCTTTGCAAACAATTTATGATTATTATCACTCACACAAAATCTTTCCACAATTATTTGTACAAACATATTACATCACACGTTAAAATTATACGATATAGAAAAACTTGACAGCGTAAACAACACAGACGGCGACAAGTGTTAAGCATCAATAATCAGATATCTGAGTGGACGATGACGCTGTTGGATATTCTCACCACCTTATGGCTCACTAGGTAGTTATGATTCATGTGAATTTGGTCCAGCACTGGAACAGTTATGCTACAATATGTGAATGTACGAAATCATAACACCAGCTACAGTATGAATGTACCTTATGATGTTGAGGCACTTCTATTTGGAAAACAATTTTAAGTGGGAGTCCACTTGGACGTAAAGCACAGACTGATATGCAGCAGGACAGCTGACGAAAACGTTTCACTAACCTTGTCTAAACTATGCAAACCTGCGGAAGTGAAATACATCCGGTTGAGAAGAAAAAGCAGCTGTTTTTTTTTAAATTAATAAGATTATTATCTCGTGACTGCAAAAAATGAAAATGTAGGCTATTATTTTTTTAATTCGGGAAGTGAGAATTTCTGAGGTTATCTCGTTAATTCAGAAAAATTGGAATTTACAATGTCTTGTTACATCTCGTTAGTTTGGAAAAAGGCAAATTCAAAAGATTATCTAACTAGGTTAAAGAAACAAGAGTGCACATTATCTTGTTAACTCAGAAAAGTGAGATTTTACAACAAATGAATCTAAGAAATTCTCATTAATTCAGAAAATGAGAATTTTGACTCAGAAAGACAAATTTTAGGCCATCATCTTCTTAATTTAGAAAAAACTGAATTTGCCCCATTATCTTCTTAATTTAGAAAAACAAGAATTTACATTTTCTCTTCTCAACAGGAATTTATGACAGCTTGTGAGAATTTACTAGATTACATAGTTAATTCAGAAAAACAAGAATTTACAACATTATTTCGTTACATTTTTTAGATAATATTCTTTTTTTTCTTCTCAAGTGAATGCATTACACTTCCATAAACAATATTTAGTCATTTTAAACATAAACCTCATTCATACAGCTGAAATCTGGCCGGTAATGCCTTCATTATAACTTGCTAAAAGCAATAAATATTAACTTATTATAAAGAGTTTAAAAGAATTACACACATCAATATATTGTTACATTCAATCCTCCCCTCTAAACTACAGTTATTAAATTTTATCATAGCAGCATTAACTGGGCAACTAATGAAAGTGAACTGTGACAATTGATAACCACATCAAGCATTACGCTCAAACTTAAGTATCGGGCCCATTTTATGTGCAACACAGCCTTAGCCATGGAAGTAATGGGGAAGCTGCTGTAGTTGGTTTATAAACACGCTGACAACATCCCCTCTGTGGGTTCCTCCTCTCGACATAAACCATTTCTTACACAGAAAAATATTCCAGTATAGTGGGATCTTAAAAAGGGTGTATAATCGCAGGCTCTGAGCCCATACATTCATGTTTCTATCTGATTCCACATCTGCAGTACAACACGCTCCAGAGGAATCATCCTCCCACTCATTACTCTAGATGCCTTCTTAATAGTGCAAAAGCAAATTACTGGGCTGTGGGTCTAAGCAGGGGGGAGTTACAGCCATTAGCAACCCAACCGGAGACATTTAGAGGACTCCTCTTCATCGTCTGTGCCCATGGGTTTTTAGATGAGAGCAAGTTCAGTTGATTCGTCTGTTAAAGGAGGACAACATTAAGGAGTTAAAATGGGTTTGCAGTTTTGCAAATTGCAGTTTTTAAGGAATACTTCACTCCCCAAATGATCATTTGTATATCAATTAAAATTAAAAGTTATCGCTGCTCTCTTCATAACGCCAGTGAAAAAAAACAGTAATTTTACCTCGTTTAACATTCAAGTTGCTTGTTTGCCGCCGCCTTGATCAGTTGTGACTTTGCTGAATGTGATCTTTCAAACACCAAAGTGATATAGTTTTGCTTTTGCTAAACATAATCACCTATGACTTAAATTAATTACAAATTTTCTAAATTTCTTGATTCTTTGGTCACTATGGAGGCATGCGAGAAAAACGGTTTTATTCACAAAATTAAGATAGCATGGGATGAGTAACTGATATATATATTTACAATTAAATTAAATAAAAACAATTTAAAAAAGTAGAGAATACCTTCTTCTCCGCTGCATGTATAGGCGAATAAGCCACTGTACCACAAATGGCCAAATAACAGCAAAAGCCAAACTGGTCGGAGAAATGTCGAAAGGCCACCAGGATGGTTTCTAGGGGAAGAAATATGAAGAATAAATAAAAAATTAGCGTTACTGCAAATTATACTAATTTGTAAAATAAATCATTTTAGTTCCTGCTGAAGATCATAAAAAATCAATTTAGCTAAAACATGGTTTTTGTTTACCTGACTCCTCTTATTCACCGGGGGTGATGCATAAGTTGGAGACAGAGACATTGATCTCGCCTGCAGAGACATAAAGTTAAAAAAGTCCATAAATATTTGTCAAAGGAAAAGATAAAACACCACTTAAGTATAAATATTTCAGGGATTATCTGTCCAGAGTGTTGTTTACAGAGCCAAAGTACAAAACCTTATCTTCTGCCCTAAATAGCCTCATCTGCACACTGAAATCATAACTTAGCCCCAACTGTGTCCATTTTTAAGAAGTGTGATCTGCCACTTCTTGTCATGGAAATTATTAATATATGTATGCACATTTGCATACTGAAAACAAATTAAAACAATGTGGTTGATGGGCATTTACATTTACTGAAGCTGCTCCTCAGTGGTTTCTAACAGCTTGTCTACATCTGAAAGATATTTTTCAAGAAGGGAATAAAGCTTAACTCAGGGAAATATTATCAGAGATAATATATTTTTTGGGGTAGTTTTATCAACGGTTTGTTTACTATAATTGCCTTTTTTTAATAAAAATGCTGCCCTCTTCCTTTACTTAATATCTAAACACAGAAAGTAGTCCCAGGTAGCTGTTTAGGTGTTTGATTAATAAATGTTAGAAGACAGTAAAAAATATCATTTTTCAAAGCCCAACATGATAATAATAATAATAATAACTTATATTTCTAATGCACTTTATATTTGGAACAAATCTCAAACTGCAATGAGGTGAAAGCATTAGCATATAAACAAAAAAAACCAACTACTATAAGAGTATTTTTAAAAGCCATAAAAATATGACGTGATATGTTTAAATTGCTTATTTTTTCAGGCAAAGACCCAGATCAAATTTCCTACCATAAACAGAAATATAATCAAATATTGAGATTTGAAAAATGTGGTGTTTTTGGGCCCATTGTCCTTCGGGTAAATGAGAGGACAGACTTGTGGGACTCGTCCGACCTGGCTCGCGGTCAGAGCCTCGAGGGTGTGCAGCCTCTCCAGAACGCTCTGCATGTCCTCCTGCAGTCTCGCCAGCGCCACCACTATCTGCTCATTCAGGCTCCCCCCAGGTGTTCCCGCTCCTCCCCAGCGGTCCCCGTCCCCGTCTCCTCCACTGTACGCAGGCATCAGAGATCCAGAGCCGCGGCCCGGAGACCTGGAGCCTAAAAACATGGAAATTATTCATAATGAATACATGTTCCGTTGAAACGAGGCTCTCTGAGTATAAACGCTCTATAATGACGACCTTACCTCTTCCTCTTCTGACCAAAGAGCTGCTCGGCATGTCTACGTTCAGTCTCTGTCTCTGTGACATCGCTCCACTGTTCTCTCCATCTTCTCCTCCACACCTGATGCCCTGCGGTGCACCGTGAACATCCTCCTGGAGCTCCTGAGTCGCCTGGGGCTCCTCTAGCGGCGGCAGGACGTGGTTCTCCTCTTCCTCCAGGTCGTCCAAAGAGCGGTTATGCTCTGAGTTCTGGAGAAATGCACATTAAAAATGAATCAATGGTGGACCGAGAGCTACAAACACTGCACTAAAACAAGTGGTTTTCAGTTTTTACTTGCCTCTTCCTGGCCGAACTGGTCCACAGAATCACAGTAGACTTCGCTGTCTGAGTCACTGGCCAGGTGGCTGGGACCAGTCACATCTACACCGGGATCTAAAACCAGCACACAAAGACTCAGACTCATCCTGCATTGTGATGTGGAGTAAACTGTGCAGTAATGAACAGAGGGACATGGAGGAAAGGCAGCGTTCGCTGAATTCTGGGGCTTTTTGTGCCATTTTAGCAGAGTCATTAACTTGGTCCATTTAAAGAGTCCCAGGAGCAGCTGACGTGTAAAGTGTTAAGATTCAGCGTCTGCTGAGTTGCCACAGCTCTGGGAATGAAGCTTAGCAGATTATCTGATCACATGGTGCGCTGATACACCAGCACGGGCAGTCACGTGCGGTGGGCGAGGAGAGTCCTCAGTCACAGAACAAGACTTTCACTAATGTGAGATTTAAAGACGGAGTGAAACAAAAAAGACACTTGTGCAATTTTAACCCTGTATACCTGTGTTAAACGTTCATTTTCTCCCATTAGATGCCAAATTTATGTCCAAAAGAGTATTTTTACACCAAAATAGTTGCATACTGATTTGAGAAAACATGTCCTTCAACCTGGAAACTTCAGACCCATCATGCTCCAGGGGAGGGAGGTCTGTGTGAAACCAACAGTCCACGGCAGCTCCATATCACCCTCTTAAAGCCATTTCTTGCAAGCACTTATAAATTCCCATTTTTTGAGTCACCTGAATGCCTCACCTGACGTGGCATCTCATTACCCTCTCATTAAAGGCAGGTGTGTAAAACTAGTTGAGCAGGGAAAACAGCAGCAGTCTTCGACGGCCGTGTGTTTGGTTGAATCTTACTTTCATTGTTTGATAAATCTGTTTATCGTGCCATTGAATGAAACTTTGTTTCTTAATTTTGTAAGAGTTTGTTTTATTTCGTTTGAAAGCAATAGTCAGACAATTAAGTTTCATGTCACCCAGCAACTCTCCACACATCCTGCAACGACACACAAGGCACCATCGGACAAACAGTGAGTACAGCCAAAGACAGCGTTTTGGTCATATCCACCGTGGCGTCTGTGGGCAGCTATTCCAAACTTATTTATTACACTTATTTCCCACACTTTCACAGGTCCAATCAAACGCAATTCATTTTATTTCAATCTTTCTTGTAACTGCACAACACTTAAACACTTTGTGTGTTAGAATCTCTGGGAAATGAATCGCAGTACAGACGCTGTAACTTCTGTTTCATTTGGACTTTAAACCAGAACACAGCGTCCCATCATAGAAGCTGCTGTTCTTTACCTGCGTGGTGACCGTTGAGCAGAGGCTCGCCAACTGAACCCTCCTGAGAGTTGTCGCTGTTCAGAGCAGCTCTCGAATGACTCCCATTGGTCAGATGGACGACCCCGTTGGCCACTTTACCGTTGGACAGGGGGACTTTGTGTCTCCTGGCTGAACCTTTCTTCTTTGGCTGCGAAGCTGCTGATTTCTTGTCTGAAATAAACCCCAAAAAAGAAAAACACGTCAATAAAATATTTTTTTTATACCCGTTATTTTTTCGTGCGCAGAATTTATAACTTTACCTTTTTTGACGTCCCTTATCACCACTTCTTCCTCCTCCTCGTCCTCCTCATCCTCATCTTCTTCCTCCTCTGGTGTTTCTTCATCGGACTTTTCCTTTGACTTGAGTCTGGATGGACGAGTCTCCAGAGTGCCGTTCATTTCCATCGTTCTGACGATGCTCTTTGCGACGCTCTTCGATGATGCTGAATTCAACATTGCGCCAAACCCTGCGCAACAAAATGGATTTAATTACATAAACCAAAAGGCAGTGCATCCTTTAAGGATGACGTTAAGGGGAAACACTATTTGTTTTTCAACCTGAACCCTTTTTTCCCATGTTTTATTGCTCAAAGGATGATTAGATTTTTAAAAATGCATTCTGTATTGCAAAAGCAAGCTGCAGTGGGAACAAGGCTGCAATGTAATCACTCGAAACAGGCGCGCTCCTTTAATTTATATCCGTCATAAGTGCTTGTTTTTGTCACGAGCGTGAGACAATTGTGCAAACTGAAATAACAAATATAAGATATGCCTAATGGAAACACGTCAATTTTGAAAAAACTCCCATTTACTGCAAAAGTTTTTCCGCTTGCATGAGGTGGTATTTCAGGTGATTCCAAAAAGCCATATTTCACAATACTGCAAAGAAAACACTTTTTTCGCTTTTTTATGGTTCACATGACGCTATGGCTATGCACTTGTTGGTAGGAACTGGCTCCATCGGGCATGATGCAGCAGGAGCTACAAGAGCTGTTATTGCATGGTATAACACTTCAAAAGTTGAGCAGATCATCTGGAAGTTTTGATTCCACAATTCCTATGTGAAATCGTGGACTATCACCTCCCAGAAATCCCTCATAAGTGGCCGCTCTCACGTATAAGGAGCTTGCCTTTCCATTATCGCTCGCATAACACACCTATGTCACCTTTGATTGGAAATAGTGACAGCTAGTGCAGCGGCTGCAATAGAAATAAACCTGCTAATGTTTTGAGCATTCATCACCATGCTTCTTGGAATATTATCACGAGAGAAGTCACATAACATCACTCAGTGGAAACACAATCATCTCGCAACTGTGTTGAAAATATTGCTTATGTTCTGTGCAAATCTGTAGCGGAAAGGACCCCATGGAGAAATGAAACAAACTCTTCAAGTACTTTTGTCATGTGAGTTTCAGAAACTCCACACAGATGAGGTTTGTGTTTATCTGTATCAAAAGAAAGTGTCTTATTCTGTATTTCCAAAAGCAAAAAAGTCAGATGAGCTGAGCCACATGTTCTCTAACACTAGTTGAGCATGCACAACATCACCGCTATGAAGCACCAAAAGCATCTGAGCTACGACACCAGACCAGACCAGACCAGACCAGACCAGACCAGACCAGACCAGCACTAAACTACAGCCACACTCAGTGATGTACTTGCCTTCCAGTTGCCTAGCAAACTGTGTCAAACGGGCTGAGCATATGACAAGAGGCAAATTATAAAGGTTAAGCTCCACGTGCTGTTTATGACATCACAAACAAAGTGAAAGGTGAACAAAAACCTACCTGTGCTCAGGTCTGATATCTGTGTGATCTTTTTCTTCTCCTCGATCAGCTCATAGAACGGGCCGAGGACGCGAAGGAGCTCCTCCACCTCGTCTGACATGGGCATGCCCTCCAGGATCTACACAGCAGACACAGCAACAGGTGCAACGTCAACCATAGTCAAATTACGTTCCTATATCAGAAAACTTCTGTAAAAGTAACGTACCAGCTTCATTTCATCAACATACGCTGCCATTGCTTCTTCTTTTGGCATATCTCCGAGAGAGTTCCATGCATCCCTGAATAATTAAGCAAAAAATGCATTATTATATCACTTTATAGAGTAAAAACTATAAAGCATTTATGTCATAGAGATTTGTTTTGAAAAAATCTGCAGCACTTTCCAACTATGTCAACACCTCCAGTTTATTTGAGGTTAACGTGTCCTTCGATAGCCGAGGGTCTAAGGCCGACAAAAACGTCACCATTCATTAGTAACAGGAGTTAATCCTTTACTCTGTGTTTTTACAGTTTTCTGATAAACTTACGACACCCCACCTCGATGCAATGTGAGAAAGTGTGCACCCTGCAGTGGGTAAGAGGTTACATTCCAAGAGTCCAGAGATCAAGTAACACAGCTTGACGCTAAAAAGGGGAAACTGCAGGTCACAAAACCCAGTGAGGAGAATCTGGTTCAAAGTGACCCAGAATCAACATGTTTTGCAACATGCTCAAGTCAAATATTGTCTCAGTTTCAATGATCAAGGTTTTACAGAATCAAATTTCATGATTTGCAGTGGTATTATTACAACTTAAGCTCGTCAGCGTGACCCTTGTAGGACAATTATTCTTGAAAATGACGAACAGAGGGACGGAGAAAAGTGTAATTTAATAAAAAGTATTGTGATTACTTTGATATTTTTTTTCATTTAATTTTCACAATAAAATAAAACAAAATAATAAGAAGAATAAGATTTATTATTAATAGAATAAGAATAAATGTTGATGTATTTTTTGCTGGAGTCTATACCAAACACATCTAAAAAATGATTTTTAGGCCAGGACATCTCTGTCACACCACACAATTTCTCATTTATAATAGTATGTTGTGAGAAATTTTACCACATTATTTTTTTGAAAATGCAGCTTCTGTTATTTGGATATTGCACCTGTCCATATTGCCACTTCAATAATATTTTAATTAATTGCGCAGCCTCAAATCAAATAGAATAATATTTTCCCCATACATGTTACAAAGAACATAATAAATCTTTACATTTTTAGGCAAAAATAGAAAAGTATCGACTGACTGTACATCTCTTTTTGTCTTTACCATTTTGCTTTGCCAACTGCATCCCAAAAGCCAGGTCGGGGTATATTGCACGCGCCCACAGTGGCTTGTTTGTAGTAACTGTAGAACTTGAGCATCATGTCGTTGGAGGGCTGAAAGGGACCTGTGGGAAATAAATACAAAAATTGTGCAAAATAAGTGTTTAATAAACCCAAGGGGTTCAAATAAAACATTTCATCACTGTACAATATTATATTAATTATTTGGACCAAGATATGATATTTGCTAATATCACAAAGCCACAATATGATTATGTTCAATTCAGTTCAGAGGCCTGCAATCAATATGAGACAGTAACAGTAACTTCTGTTTAAAGTCCCCAAAATACCTCCCTGAGGAGATCACCTGACCCACCAGAGGAGAGGAGGATAAATCAAGCGCACCTGCCCGACAGGCTCCACCCTCCTCAGGTGCAATCCCTCTGTCTAATGAGAGGCTATATGTGTCGCCTGTCTCCCTTTGTTCCTCTCTGCAGCAGCAACCATGTGTGCATCACGTAAGTTACGGTCCTTAAAGACTTTAATTCACTTTCTCACTGCACAATATTAGTTAATGCTTTGGTTTATTGTTGATTCTTTTTTTCTCATTGCAGAGAATAAATCACAAAGCTATCCTGTAATCAACCACACTGCTTTAAATAAACTGCTCTGCTGAACAGACACCTGCTGCCTGCTTCTCCTGCTTTGTTTGTATCATCTAAGTCGACACCGGTATTTTTTTCCCCAATGTTCTCATTGTTGTTTTATTTTTTTTGACTGTTTGCCATTATCTGTTTGGCACTAGAGAGCGTTCAATGAGGAGGTCTGCTTAGACAAAAATACTTTTTAGTTTGTAGAGGTGATTTATTTCAGTCCTTGTTAACAATTTTCCAAAGGGAATGCATATAATAAGGAATGAATAACAATAATGCATTACATTAAAAGGAAGAACAAAAAGAAAACAAACCTTAAAAAGTAAAGTAACCTTTTAAGTTAACCTTCCCAACACTGTGCATATCTATATGTATATTATGTTTATATCCACTTTTCGCTGTTTATGAATAATTGTTTTCACTTTGCGTCCATAATCTCGTAGCGTAACAAGAAGTACGGTGAACGGAAACTAACATACAACACTGTAATTCTACATTTGCACAGTCAGCTTTCTCCTAAAGGCTGTAAACTATGGAACACGTTACTGACTGAAATAAAGTTAATCACAGATTTAAAAACATTCACAACAAAGGTCAAAAACTGGCTCAAAACAAACCAGAGCTGTACTCATTTTTAGACTGATGTATTTTACATTTCTGATGAACATTGATTTATGGAAATTGTGTGTTTCTATTTTATGATATCTGTTTTTTACTGTATTTGACTATCTATAGTCAAGTTTTACATAACTGAATTACGCACATTTTTCCCACTGTATACTTAAAAGCCCAGCTAGGGATAAGAGTTGGACAGCAGTTGCTATAAACTCTGTGCAGCACATAGCTTCATGTTTGTATGAAACTATGTTTAACTGCATCATCCCTATAGAATAAATAAATTCAATTTAATTGTGGATCATTAATTATTTTCTCCAGATCAATGTACTGGTACACTCCTACTTAGCACCATTCGTACTGTTTTTAAATGTCTTATATATCTGCAAAGTCTTTGCGACAAGACAGACTTTTAAAATTGACTGTGTGGTTGTGCATTGAGTGCAGACTGCAGGCTGGGAGGCAAATCTCTGCACACTTAGTAAAGTGGATTAAGCCTTTAAATCGCACAAGATCCAGAGCAGACCAAGCTGTTGACTGCACCAAGCTAGATCTGACGCTGTCTATACTCCCATGTTAAAGCCAGGAACTGGTCTAACTGGCCTAAATGATATAGAGACTGGTTTGTTCACTTACCATCGGGGGGCAAACTCTTGATCACTTTGACGGCAGCTTCAAACCTCAGCACCGTCAAACGCCTCTCATCCTCCACTTTGACACTGTCCACCTCCATCGTGTCTCACTGAGACAGTCAACACAAAACCTACAGACAGTAAACAAACACACCACTAAAATGTAATAACACACGTATAACATATATGTGCTAAAACGTCCGTAATAACACATGTACTGCCATTTTAGCTCATAAATCCAGATTTTTGCGACGCTAATGCGACTAGCTAAACTTGCCACTTACTGTATTTACAGTATGCTGAGACCACCAGTAGGAGGTTCTGTATTTAGGACACATCGTCTGCTATGCGACACGCAAATAACCGCCCAATTATTGGTGCTAAATACAAAAAATACTCCCAAACTGTCGACGGAAAATGTCCAAACAGATTGTACTTACCGTTAAAGTGAACGGCCTATCTGTTTGTCAGACGGCGACCTGTCCCTCGACCAGACGCCATGAACAGTGTAATAAAGCTAGGCAAAGGTGAACTCTGGGAGCTGTTGTTTTCTTCCGGATTTAAGCGTTGCCTACAAGTTCCACAATCCCCCGCGTCTACTACAACGCACGGAGAAACGAAAATTGTGTTGCCTACTCAATAAAACATTAAAGTATAGGGAAAAAATGAAAAATAAGAATTAATAAGTTATAACATTTCTATGTCTCGAATCATAACACGAATCCCTACAGTTTAGTGTAAAACTACACTTCCCTTGATGCTCCACTAGGGATCCATATTTTTTTCTTCAGTTGGAAGAGTGATAGTTAGACAGCGGTGAAAGGTAAGAGCTCTCACTCTGTTTTTAAATGCGACTATCACAAGTTGCTGTAAGTTAGTTTGAGCTAAAAACTAGTCGATTAACGTATCGGTTAATCGAAATAATTGACAACAAACTACTACTACTACTACTACTACTACTACTACTATTACTACAATAGCTATCACTATTACTAGTAGCCTACTAGTACTAATACCATTATTACTTTCCTAAGGACACAGATTAACAATAGCAATTTTTCAAACATCAGGCTACCTAGTTCCAGTAAACAAAATATCTTTTGTTTTATATTTTGATGGTTACTATTCATTATTTTCTAATGTTTAATTATTAATGTATCATTTGGAAAAAGTATAGGCAGATAAATAATAATAATAATTTTAAAAAAAGATGGAATGGAAGTTGCAGATTGCAGATGTGAAGATATCGAAAAAAAGATTCAGAGACTAAACTCCCACTTGCTACTCCCCACTCCCGTTGGAAGCACAACAGGCCAAAAATAAAAAAGATATATTATAACAAAAACATATCTAAGAAAATGTAAAGTATTAGCAGTCATAACACAAGCTAGGTCACATAGAATACATTTCAAAATAATGTATATTACAATATTAGATTATAATTATTGATGCATTGACTTGTGCACCTCTTTCATGTTGAAGATGGTAAAGGTGGACCTAATTTCCTAAAACAAGTTTGTTGCCAAGTAGGTTTTCACATACAAGCAGTTTGTAATTTTGGTGCATATACAAAAAAAAAAAACAAAAACAAAAACCAAAAAAAAAAAAAAAAACCCAACCATAACCATATGGGAAAGAAAAAAATACAATAAAAATATTTTATTATATGCTACTTTTTTTAATGTACAATGTAGCTATTTAAAATTAATATATTTATTTCAATTTAATATGTGGTTTATTATTTATGGTGACAATTAGGCATTAAATTATATATTTTTTATTAATTCCCAGTAGACCACACACACACACACACACACACACACACACACACACACACACACACACACACACACACACACACACACACACACACACACACACACACACACACCATCTGGACATGTACAAAAGTGCAGTTCTTTCACAAGTGCAATTATCCTCCATGTGCAATTTGTGTACACATTTTCTTGTATATATATATATATATATATATATATTTTTATTTATTTATTTATTTTTTTTTTTCTAGAATGTTGAGTTGTTGGCACCTTGTAACTTACGCTACTGTTTTTGAATCTTGTTTTGTTATTACATTCAATATTTTTTTATATTTGCATTTTTTTTTCTTTTGCTGCTTATCCTGTACCCGGTAGCTGCTGTAACACTGCAAATTTCCCCACTGTGGGACTAATAAAGGATTATCTTATCATATTCATTTTTATCATAAAAATAAATATATATTCTGTATTAACTTATATTTTTATAAATGTATGCCTTTCATTATATATTAAATATTTTTTTCATTTATTCAAGTATTATTTAATCATTCATTCATTTGAGCATTAAATTAAATAAATATTTATGTATTTAGTTTCTACGGAAGCCCTAAGCTACGGAAGCCCTAAGCGGACGTGTTTTTTTTTTTTTTTACAAGCCGTTTTCTCGATATAACAAGATATTATCTCGTTATAACAAGATATTATCTCGTTATCTCGAGAAAACGAACTTTGTTTTCCCAAGATATTAAGTCGTTATCTCGAGAAAACGAACTTTGGTTTTGGTTTGTTTTTAAACTTTATTGAATGAAAGTCAGAAGAAGAAGTGGCGGGTGGATGATGTGACAGCAGGAGCCGTGCGGTGTTCAGCGTGGACAAATGCGTGCAGGTTCTCGCCCCTGCACGTACCAAAAAGCACCGGAGCAACAGTATAATAATCTAGTTGTGATTACTGATAAATTTGGGTGATGTGTTCCTGTAATAATCATCTTACTTTGCGCATTTGTCCGCGCTGAACACCGCACGGCACCTGCTGTCACATCATCCACCCGCCACTTCTTCTTCTGACGTTCATTCAATGAAGTTTAAAAAAACAAACCAAAAAACAAAGTTCGTTTTCTCGAGATAACGAGATAATATCTCAGGAAAGCAAACTCTGTTTTCTCGAGATAACGAGATAATGTCTCGTTATAACGAGATAATGTCTCGTTATATCGAGAAAACGGCTTGTAAAAAAAAAAAAAAAAACACGCTTAGGGCTTCCGTAAAAGTTGCGGCACTTGAAATCCTCCATACAATGCAGACAAAACACTGCTCCCACTTTTAAACCACGGAGTGACTCCTCCTCCTCTGCACAGACGATCTTCGCGCTGAGGTTACGCCAGTGAGGGCAGGAATCCCACAATAGCAGGCGGAGGATTTTTTTTCTCGAGCGGAGCAAAGCTGGTGGCTGTTTCAATCAAAGGGAAGGCAGAGGGAAGGGAGGCTCTGCGGAGAGATGTAAGATGGCAGAGCTACAAATGTTGTTAGAGGAAGAGATTCCTGCCGGTAAAAGAGCGCTCGTGGAGAGTTACCAAAACCTAACCAGAGTAGCGGACTACTGCGAGAACAATTATGTCCAGGTAAGAGTTATCTTTAACCTGCTTTTGTCGCCAAAAGCTCGGCACTGAATCGGTTGTTGGGACAGGAAATGTGGATAAAAGAAGCTGGACTCATCCGCCCAAAAGCTTGGAGCTGCTCTAACTGTTTGATGTTTTCAAAACTGTGGGGTATTTAACCTTATTTTAACTGTTAACCACATTTATTCGGTTTACACAGAGGGTGTGTCTACTTTTTTTTGTTATTACACCGGGTCGCTACAAAAAACTGCTTCCACTCTCTCTGCTGATAGGGAGGCCTGCGTGTGTCACAGCAGCAAGTTTTCTCATTTATTTAATTTTAAGGAAACTTACTGCGGTTTTTTATCACCTTAAGTGATGCTCCAAGTATATAAGTGGGAATTTCACTCTACAAAGTGTGCATGAATATTAGAGCAACGTAGCAGTCCATTACATGCCATAAGGTCATTAAACTCACCATTTAATACCACAAAAAGTCCCCATTGGGATACTACAGTAGTATTAAAGTGGCATTATGGACTTGTAAGCACTCAGTGCAAATGTTTTAATGTCAGAGCATTGCTTTTATAGTTGCTGCATGATTTTTTTAACCATTAAACAACGTATAATGCCACATTACAGCATAATATATGCATGGAAAGCTTGTTTTGGACACTTATTGGAGAGCAGAGCTTATTTAAGGTTTGCAGGGTTGCAAGGAGGCTGAAGAGGAATGTAAAATTATTGTTTTCTGGTCAATAAGGGTTGGAGGTATTGATTTTTCTTCTTCACAACTTGTGGACTGTTCTTTATTTATCAGAGGAGGGGGTGGCTGCTTTGTGACTTTGTTGTTTTTAGTATTTTTACTCTTCCTGAAGGTACAAATATTTTTCCTTTAGCCTCCCTGAATAACTTGGGGAAAATGCATGACCCTCCCTGCACCAGAAATTAGTTGTTAGATTTTTAAATTTTCTTAAATTTGAAGGGTGAAAGGGTTGAAAACATCCTCAATCTACACGTGCACGCTAGTTAGTCAGTGCAAATGTTTTGTTATTGGCCGACCTTTAAATGAGACACTAGAATAAATTAAACATTAAGTGTCTCACTTAACCTACAATTTATTTATTTATTTATGGTGACAATTAAGCATTAAATGACATTATTATTTATTCAATAGTTCGGAAGCGATTCTACTTAAAAAAAATTGGCAGTAAAATAAAAACAAAATACAGCCATTTTTTAAGTTGTATGACCTCCCCTACGCCAAAATAAAAACCCAAGTCCCTCTCCAGTGCTTGAAAATGTATTTGACATGCCCTCCCCTTTTTGCACCACCACTCCCTCCCCTCTCATAAATAACAAACAGTCCCTTATTAATAGGAACTGAGCTTGTTTTAACCTGTGGTTTCCTTTTGTCGTCATATCTATTTTAGAGTTCATTTTTAAGTTCTTCTTGATAAAATAGCATATCTTAAGCGCCTTTATTTTGAGTTAGTAAGATTTTATGCAACCTAACTTCACAGCTGTGGTGTCGCAATGACCTCAGATGGCTTTTTGATGTCATGACAAATATCTCAGTGGTGAGCCACTTCTTAAAAAAAAAAAAATCTGAGAACAAACCGAGCGACAGACAAACAGCGGTCGGTGGGAAAACATTTTTCAGCAGAGGACAGCCCACCGTATCAGCTCCAGCGGGTGTGTCCAATCCAGCTGTACTCCCCAAAGACTCCCTGTAATTTTGTTTTCTTCTGTGTGCTCCTCCGATGATTTGGCGTTGTGAAGCTCCATGCCAGTTTTAGCCCACGCAAACACTACAGGACGAGAAGTTTGTCATCTTGTATGAGCCCTAAAATGAAGCAAGATGCAAAGCTGTATAGTTCATTATATTTCAGAGTAATGGCTGTGTATAATTATGTGTGATTATATACAGTCTGTGGTTTAGAAACAGAGAAGAAAATGAATGTGGGAACATCTTTGTTATAGATTTAGTTTACCGCAATGACACAGTATTGAGATCTATAAAAGGACAGAAACGGAGGAATTTTGTTCATGTTTGAGTTCATCTTTTGCAGCGTGACAGTGTTTTGGAGGTTTTGAAGGTCACTGCAGATACCTTTTGGTTCAGACTACAGTTGCCAGTAGCTCACATTTAGTTGTTGTTGGTATTTTGTGTCTTTAAAGCACTTTCCCGCTGAAATGACAGGGCTGTCACTGCTTTTGGGACTGCTTTTACCCACATATACTGACAGAAATATATTTGTGTGGCAGAGTTTAGAAAACTACAGAAAGTTGGTGCTGAATGTCAAACTTGTACTTCTTTCAGTCTTGATGTTATAAGATATGAAGTTGTTCTCGCTGAAGCTTCTTTTGGTACCAAATCTGTTTGGTTGCAGGCACTAGTTTTTGTTTTTTGAAATAATAATCTGCCTTTGTTTTGAGCAGCATGGTCATTCAAAATGATATAAATTCACTGAGTGTTGAACCTAATACTAACTAATCAAAATACCTATTATAATTCGTAGACTCATGTAATTTATTAACATACTTTTTGATTGAAATTGTTATATAATAATATAATAATAATAATATAATTTTTTTTATTGTGGCTAACTTCTTCGGTAAGGTTTTGTAATTTTTACATTTTTTATTATTAGCATTTTTTAAAATATGGTGACTAAAACTAAGACTAAATATTGAATCAGCTATGGTCGCAGCATTATTCCTGTTTACCAGTATATTACGGTGTGAAGATTAGTGGTTATTGTACCGGGTACATTTGCAGTATTGAATAAAAAAAATGCAACCAGATAAAAAAAATCCTAATTGCGCGTGCACATCTCTTTTCTTTCCTTCCCTGTCAGACTTTTTACAAATAGTGTCATCCACAAACTGTTTCAAATTTTAGTCATAATAAAGCATTTGTTCAACCAAAAACGCTAAGCATTTCAACTGATAACAATAATATTTGTGTAATACCATATACCACGATACAATGAAACTGTGATATTTTCGTATGTTACTGTGAAAATTTCGAGCCATTAGTGTCGGCACAAGTTTCTAAATTTGACCACTTTTGTATAAACCTACTAAATTTTAGTGTACTTGCTTTTGGTAAACAGGCGCGGCTCCAAAAATGGTATTTCAATCATCATGGGGATAAAAATCTCCTCTGAGACTCAATCTAATGAGATGTAAAATGTGCAGAGGAAGTGCACGAAAAAATACTTCCTCAAATGTTATTTTAATGCAGCTGCGGATAACAATTACAGAAGGGATGGATATACATGCATCTATACATCTAACTTTAACCCTTTGGAACCTGAGCAAACTGATTTCTTTAGATCCAAAAGAAATGACCCAAAAATGAGAAATAAATAAGTAAAAAGTTAAAAGAAAATTACCTTAAAATAAACATAAATAAATAAATAGATAAATAATGATAAAATCAAATCAAATAAAAAAATATATTTTTCATTTTTTTCTGCATCATAAAAAGTTTTTTAAAAAATTAAAAGAATTTTAGTTTTCTGGACATTTTTCATTTTTTTGATAATGTCTAAGATTCTCCTCAAACAAATTTCAGATAATACTACTTTTTTTTTTTTGCAATTTGTGAAGCATTTCTTTCCTCATTATATTCTTCTCTGTGTTTTGAAAGTAATCAAACCGTTTTTTTAAGGTTTCAGAGGAAAAAAAAGGATGTTGATTCAGGTTTTAAAGAGTTAACTATAAAAAGTTGTTTCATGAGTTGAAGCCATTTGAAGGATGTTTTTTAAAGTGCTGACATTAAAAAAAAAAAAAATCTGGATTTTAAGCTTTTGGGCGCACGTTGTGAGCTCTGTGTGAAGCGAGCGTCAAGACTAACAGTGCACTTTTCATAATCCTGCTCTGTCTGCCTCTGATAGAAACACACACACACACACACACACACACACACACACACACTCACACACACACACACACACACACACACACACACACACACACACATACACTGTGCACTCTGAACTGAACCAGCACATATCAACATGCCTCAGCTTGAATCGGCTCGTCCTGTTCAGCACTCCTTCACATTTCCATCCCTCCTCCTCCTCCTCCTCCTCCTCCTCCTCGTCATGGAGGCTGTGGTGCTGTGACAGTGTGGACCTGTAGTGCAGCTCAGCAGCTGAAGCAGATGGTGAACGCTGTTTAACCAAGGACAGATCGCTGGCCCACTTTTCCAACTTGATAATGACTTTTGTTTGTCCAAAAGAGTGTTTTGAACTGTGTGTGTGTGTGTGTGTGTGTGTGTGTGTGTGTGTGTCTGTGTATGTGTGTGCGTGTGGAATATGACACACTGACAGGTCAGAGTTATGTATCCTGTTTTCCCTGCTGACTCCGACGACTGACTCCCTGGAAATGCCTTCTCGCTGTGTCAGGAAGTGGCTCAATAATAGAGTAAAAAAAAAAAAGAGCAACACCCTTTCAAATTAAGACACTAGCACAGAGATTATTCAGATTAATGCAGTGTTTTGTGTTTTATTATGTTCCTGTTTCTTCTGACTGTATAAGGTATAAAATAGCGATCCTTGGCACTCGCTCGTTTTTAAATTGATGCGAGTCTGTTTGTTTAACGTCTGAGACAAGGACACATGCATTGTATGCAAAGTGGACCACCTGGCCGTGCTGGCAGGTCACACTGAGAGCTGCTTTCTTCAACACACTAATACCATTCAGGCTCTCTCCGTTGTTTTTTCGGCTTATTTAACATTTCTGGAACCTGAAAAATTCATGGATTGAAGAAAATTCTTCTGCAGCTGTTTTGGAAATTATTAATTTATTTAAGGCTCTGCAATATCGATATCATGATCTCAGACTAAATATCGTTTTAGATTTTGGATATCATTAGTGTTTTCTTTTCAGTGCAGTGATGTCGTTTTTAAACTTTTCTGTTTTCGTTATTTGCCTTTTACTGTCATTGTATCCACATTACTGATAATAAGTCATCAAAATTTCGTGAAAGCAAGCCCACAATATCAGTATTGAGGTATTTGGACAAAAGTATCATGACATTTAATTTTTTTCCCATATCGCCCAATCCAAGTTTGATTTTTCAATTCTTCCAAATCCTCTTTCTTTGCTGCAGTGACTGCCACTCCATCTTGTTTGTGAGCAAAAGTGTCTTTTTTAATGTGAGAATTTACTGCTTTTCTTTGTCATTTATGATAATAAAGGCAGAGTTGTGGGTTTTGGACTTTTGGTTGGACAAAAGTAGCAAATTGCCGATGTCACTTTGCATTTTGGTAAATTGTGAAGAACATTTTCACAAATTTTTTACCTTTTTTTGACGAAAATAATGATTCAATAAGACCTTATCCTGATAAAATTGGCAGATTAGTCAACAATGAAAATAATCATTGGCTGCAGCCCTATTAGCAGCACTTTTTTTTATGTTTGAACTGTTGTTATCATAAACTCTTGGGGGAAGGTTAACAAACAAACCACATACAGTAACAAGGAATAGGGAAATGGAAGTTAGATTTATGGCAAACCAGGAGTTCAAATGTCAGATCAGATGCAGTGTTGCAAGCTCGGGGCATGTGACTGCTGAGCCAGCATGATGCCCACTTGTGCTTTTAGTTCGGCTCCTAAAATGATCTAAAATGTGGGCTGATGTGTGTTAGTCAATGCAAGTAGCATCCTATGTCCCAGCAGAGATGTCCTCTTCATGCTGTGGTCATATAACCTTCTGTCCTGCGCTGCTTTCCCAAGTGAGTTAATGTGAGTTTTTCTCCCCGTGAGAGAGCAGGTGGCATTTTTTTTTTTGCACACAGCTCTGTCTCTCTGGGTTACTCTGAGTCCTCGTTTCCTGTCCTTCTTTCTCTGTGTCTCTCTCTGGAGTGGCCTGGTTTTTCTCCCAGCATGGTGAGGCCTAGCGGCTCTCAGCCTACCAGCCAGGCCCATTCATCCTTTCTGACCACCTGTCACTCCTTCCCTCAGCTGAGCGGGGCTGGTTTGGTCCAGACTGATCTGTAACAGTGTGGTTAGAGTGTAGTTTCTTAAAATAATGGGTGGCATCATTGTTTCAGACTAAAATTGTCTGTTTGTGGTTGATTTCGTACAGAAAATTGCCAGCTTTTGTGCAGCGTTCACTCTTTTCATCTCTAAAAGTGTGAATAACACCCAAACGCCCTCTGTGCCGTGGTGACCCAGCAAACTGGAAGAAGAGCTCCTCCAGCACTCAGATCCTTGGAAATTGATTTGTTTATCAGTTAAAAATGTTGTTTCAGGTACAGAGCAGTGACTTTCTGCCTGGACGAACCAATTACTAAGTCACTCAGGAAAGGTTAATGAGTTTCCTCCATGTGCAGACTTCCCCTTTGTGTCTCTTCGCTGACATACTGAAGGAATTTTTAATTGTGTGCTGGCAGTTCTTCAAGGTCAGGTAGACCTTATGGCCTCTCAGTCAGCCTCCATCTGCCCCGGAGGAATTATGAATTCACGTAGCGTACTGCTGAGTGTTTTTTTAAAGAGCTAAGAGTTAGCTCAAGGAAGGACTGAAGTTGTTAAGTCTGCAGGTTTTCCTTGTTTTTTATTCCCAACACGTCCCAGTGTCACTTTCACTACCCTGTCTGCCTCCTCAGGTGACATGTGCTGGCGATACATCTCTCACTGTTTCATTTTTAAAGGTTTGGATGCTCACTGAACAGGTTGCCAACCGTTATTTGATTAAGATCAAAGCACCTAGTGTTTTTTTTTCTTGGATTAATTTTACACATTTAACCCCCTTTAGCTCAGTTTCTTGTTATCATCCAAAGCAGATCAGTGTGCCCCAACAATGGCCAATAAAATAAACTATTAACTTTAAACTTTAAACCATTAACTATTATCATACTGATTATATTTCAAACAAAGTGTACTAACACTATTTCCATCATCTGTAGAGTTACAAGAAATTCTGGTATTTGTCAAACTAGAATTAATCTTATATTAAGTGCATTTTGATTCATAAGTTAGCATCCAACTGATACATAATTTTGATATATTTATATCTATATGTGAGAGTTAAAATATGTTATAAATATGCATTATAAATATAAACACAAATTCAGAACAATAAATAAAAAATAAAAACATCACATTATATTTTGCATTCCAGTGTGGAAATTTCTTGTTCAGTTGACTTAAACACCAATAGTAGTTATGTTTCTAGCCCTTTATATACGAAGCTCTATTGATATGGCTACAAAGTCCCTTCATTATGCCACCTTTGCATTTTTTAAATAGCACCACACAACTGCAGCATCGTGCCACTTCAGTGTGTGATTTTAGACAACATGCCGGCATAGCGGAACCAAAAGAGTCACGTCATTAAACACAACAGCATTGGCCTCAATTGTGACATATAACATAAAAGAAACAAGTGTTGGCAGAGCTTTTTTATCAATAACAAAGGCATAACAAAGCAACAATAACAATCAGTTATATGGCAGCCAATCTCGTATTCAGCACTGGGGTTAAGGGGCACCTCACTCTCATTGTTTTCCCACTTTGTGGACATTTTCGGCAGCTGTTGGTCTTCTTTGAGTTAGCTGCTAAATGCTGCATGCTCCTTTTTAAATCTCCTGTGGTGGGTCGCACGCATAACACGTCATCAGAATGTCACATCTGTCCCGTCCATGGTCGTGTCCTGCCAACTGTCCCTTTAACACAGATGCTGTTTCTGCCTGCACTGCTGTCTTAAAGGGAAGACTGAACGTACTGACCGTACAGTGTAAAAAGGGGCTTGTCATCTGACTTATGTATGCCTCATCAGTAAACTGGCCTTTAGTTATCTTTACATATGCGAAATTGGACAAGTAGCAGTCTGTGCCGAGCTGATACCGATGTATCGGTATATGTAATCAGTACAGTAAAGCATTTTTGATCCAACATAGAGTTTTTTTTTCCCAAATCAATATAACAGACGTGTAGAATAGTTACAATTAACCAATTAGTTGTCAAACACTGAATTAATCTCCAGATAATCTGATTGAATTAATTTTTAATTCCAGTTCCAATTTCTGGTTTCTTGTTATAACGGTAAACTGAGTATATTTGGGTTGTGGGCAAAGCAAGACACTTGAGGACGTCATCTTGGGGTTTTGGAAACACTTATTGACATCTTTAACCATTTCCGAAATTTCAAGACAGTAATTGACGGATTAATCAACAGTGACAATAATCGTTAGGTAAATCCTTACAGAGGTGGTGAGTAAAATGTAACAATTAGTTTTTTTGCCATTAAAAATAGACAAAAATAAAAGGGATGAGACCCAGGTTGAAAAATACTGGAATTTCTCTGTAAAAACTTTCATGTGATCATAATCTGATGAAATGTATTTCATCAGATTATGATCATGATCATGATCATGATCATAATCATAGACAAGTAGCAGTAGTAGAAACTCACTGGATGATGTATTGAAACTGGCGGAGTCACCATCGTGTTTTATCCTCCATAAATTTTCTTATACGTCACTGTGGCAGAAGGAAGTAAATGACAAAGACACGGCTTGAGTTACACTCGGTCAGATCTCATATTCATTGGGCTCCACCTTTTTCCCAATCAGCTGCTGGTTTTCAGACAGCCACATCAATATAACAACCCGCGGAGCACCAGCTCTCAGCTGCCTCCTGTCTCACTTATCTCACCCCGTCCAGTCTGCAGCCATCGGCGGTCGATACAAAGTGCCATGTGAGCTCTACGACCTTCCAGTTGGATTTACACTCACTCTGCTGTAAACTACACTAGGTACACCTCCTGCTACGGGTGCTTTCGAGGGAAAGTTTAACCATTTCTTTTCAAACTCGTCCTGTCCACAGATTAGAAAAATAAATCTGTGGTTGCTCCGTTACAGTATGTTTGTTTTTGTTCCTCCATGCACTCCTGACACTGTAGCAGAGCTCTCCAGAAACACTTGAAAGTTTGAAGACGGATGACATGTTGCCGAATTCCAAACATTCCTAAACCTTTTTTTTTTTTTGTTTTTTTTTTGCTCTGAGAGCGTTTCCCCTCCGGACAAGTGGGAGCGCATAAACACAAATGTGCTTGTCAGCTGTACAAATCCCGTGGCAGACACACAGTAGAAACGCTCTACGGTGTTGTCATATTATTTAATGTTCATACATGTTTGAACTCCTTTTATTTTAACTTCTTCTACACCAACCCTTCATACGGTATGTTGGACCCATTTTTGTGTCTCTTACGAGGGACAGGGGGTCTTTAGAGGGTGATTGCAGATCTGAACCTGACGATTAATTTGAGATGCAGCACTGTGTGTCATTTTTTCCATTAATAAATACATTTTGTGTTTTGGTGTGGAGTGTATTCAGATTTTGAAAGTTCAGAGAGAAGCTAGGATATTGTGGTGGAAATATACGATGGCCATCTCCATGCTCAGTTACGTCTCATAAGTTGTTGCTGCAATTTTTTGGTTGATGTAATTTGTTACATAGATTTGTTGCCTCATGTGTTCATTTTTCCCCTTCAGCAGCAGTTTTTTAGATTTTTTTTATAAATTTGGATCACTGAATCCTCTCTTCACGGCTAAGTTAAGCAATTCCCAGACTGCTGTAAGGACCCCAGTATGCAGATCTATCGATCAATCACCATAAAGAGAAAAATAACATATTTGTACTGCATGCCCAAAACTGCATGTAGCCAGCTTAAAGTTGGTATGTCTGCAAAGGGAGGACTCATTTTTTTTGGACTGGAGCATTATTTAACCCTTCCCAAAAAGCAAAGAATGGTAGCACATGGTGGCATGTTACCAATTGATTCCTTAAGTTTTCAAGTTTCATTTCGATATAATCACTCTAGCTTTAAAACTCAGCCTCTCCAAAAGACCGAAATGTCGATGTGTAACACCAGTTTCCCCTTGGCATGGAAGAAGTTAATCGTTGTGAAAAGACGTTTTAGTTTTAAACTTTATGGGCATGATTCAGTGAGTCTTGATTTAGATTTTTGGTCTCACTTCTCCAGATCTCCATTAGTCATCTCAGGGAGTCTGTGGGGAAGAATACTCATTTGGTCCATTTCCTACTTATGCTTCTGGGTGGAGGTGCAGCTACGCCTCCTCTGACCCTTGAACAGTTTCTATCCTCAGGGAGGAAGTCTGGACTTTCCTTCCTACCGTCAGAACGCAGCCAGTAAAGCAGTGCATCACCTTATTTAAAAAAAAAAAAAAAAAGATGTTTGCACTCCAGTGTGGTTTTCGGCCGTTATCTTGCCAGACTGGATGGGTGACGCAGTGAATTGCAAGTATTTATCTAGATCAATGCCTCAAAAACTTCCCATAAAACAAATCCATTCTTGTGTCTGCCACTCCCGTCTTGCTTCCACATGTGTCAGGCCACATACATGCTTACATGCAGAGAGCATTGCTGGCCCCGTCTTTTTGCTGTATCCAAGTTTGATTATCGAGCTTGCCTCAGCTGCCAGCTACAATTTTGCTTTGTGTACACGGACGGTGCATTCCTCTGTACTCCCTTTATAAACCCAGCTGAGGTGCTGACAGCCTGTCTACTACTGCCTGGATATTCTGCAGTCTCTTTCAGTCATTACTCAGCTCGGAAATATGAGATAAAGTGCCCCAGGAGCGCTAAAGCTCTCTGGGAGCTCACCTCATTCTCTACATCTCCTGCTGTGGTGTACTTCACTCGGCTCTCCGCTGCTGTTATTTACCTTTTGTACTGAGCAAGCACACATATTATTCCTCTGTGTCTCAAGCACTGTTTGTTCTGTTTTTTTTAAATATTTGCTGTAGTCCTTATAGCTGAAGATGGATGTCAGAGTGAGTAAAGATTTGTGGGTAATTGAACAAAAAATCTGGTTAGTTTGAGGACTTGTGATGCGTGAACAAGTCAAGGGATGAAGGAGGCTTTAAGTAGAGCAGACGGCTCTGAGATGCCGCCAGTGGCGATGCAATCAAGTGTCGCATCTGTCCTCCCAACGCCCACCACTGACCTCACATCACAGCAGCTAATGCAGTCTGGATCAGTTTGTCCAGACAGACACACATACAAATATTCAAGAAGCTAATTTCTCCACATATTCCTGACATGTTAACTTAGTTTATTTCATCCTCTGTTTAAGAAAAAAAAAAACTTCTGTGCAGCTGATCGTGCAAACTGAGCTGTGGATTTTGAAGAATTACAGTTGTGTGATTAACACGAGGCTAAAGATTTAACCTCATGATGTGAACCAGGAAAGGAAGGAGAAGCCTGGGTCTGCCCTTTCCATTCAGTGTATCAGTTTTCCTGACCAATTTATGTGATTCATTGTGGCTGTAGTCACTGTGTCACTGGGGAAATTTAAAAAAAAAAACGTAGAAACTGTAGTAGAGAATGACTGATAATAGTCTTTGGTGCTTAAAATTTAGGGTGTAGTTTCACAGCTTCAAATCTGACACGGATAGAGACTACTCCTCTTGTTCTGTATCATCTCGTTCATTGTGGTCTTGCCTTTGCAGAACAGACACATTGTTCTTGTAGTTCATGTGAAAAATGTTCGTTGTGACTCCACATTGAAGGAAATTGTGTTACTTGGGAAATAAAGCAAGCATTCAAACAGGATTAGTATGGAAGTCGTTTGGACACATTTAGAAAGCATCAATTGCAGCCATTCACAAATATGGATTAAACAACATCACATGTTGTGGTTTGTGTGGACTTTTGTGAATGAATATGTTTGTTAAACATGCTGGAAGTCGGCCTAAATTTGTATTTCTTTAGATATTTAATTCAGCATTTGTTTGCAAAAGCCTTTATTGTCCAGTTTTATCTCACACAGGGCTCTTCCTCTTCCAGACTCTGTACTCTTCTCCAATAATAAACACACATTTGCAGACTAGAATTTGCATAAAAGTAGCCAGCATTTGTGTATGGTAGCTTCAGCATCAGTAGTGTGTACTGTCTGTACACTGCAGCTGCAAGATATTGACAAAATCAAGTTAAAGATGTACAACAGGAATGATTTAAATTAAAGCAAAAGAGTCCAGCTTTGAAAACCATGGATCTCCAAGAGTGCATGCTTTCAGCAGACACCCCTCCCTGCCTGATAATAAACACCCACATCTTTCAAACTCCACATCCCAAGTTTGAAACGCAGACTATCTCTTCTGAATTTGAAATTTTGCACCAAAATCCACTTATGAAATGCTCCCTAGAGCAGCACAAAGCATTATACAACTGAGTTCACTGGCTGTATAGCTGCCACCCTTTAATTGTGCTTTTTCTTGTTATTACACAGCACGTAGCTGTTTATTTTTGTGCAAAGTTTCTGAAATTTTTCCCTATGATTTACTTTTTATGTATTTATTGACCTGTTTATTTGACAAGGATACATGCATAAAACATTGCTTAATATATAAAATACAAATTAGATGCAATGCATTCAAAATGGCCTCAGAGATAGAAATAAAAAATCAAATGCAATTCTCGCTGTGCAAACAACATAAACACTGTTTTCTGGATTGCAGCTCTAAATGTAGGCCAGCAGTCCTGCACATGCAAGCATATGTTGTCCAGTAATCTGCTTGAAAAGTCCTTATACTGCAAAAAACTGCCTCCCCTTGCTATTTAGAAACTGCCGTCATGCACATAAGGCTGTTTTGTTTATTTGTTTGTGTTTCATATATTTCCCCGCAGCTGCTACTCCATGTTTCATGCTGCATATTGCAGTGTCAGTAGTAGGTGTCTGAGTGTGCACATGAATGAATGTGCTTTCAACAGATGGCCTTTTGCTCCAAGCCCTCTGGAGGAATCTCTCCTCCTTCCTGAGGCTGTTATCGCACAACACATCTGCTGCTCTGATTCCCACTAAAAGAAACACAACTAAAAGCTGTCATCTCCTCGCATGGCCGCAGCTAACCGGCGCGGCAGCTCTCCAGGTCAGGAGCTTTTAGCCGTACGGATTGCTTGTGGATTAGTTGCGCGCTGCCACGGGGAATCAGTAATGAGACTCACAGTGACATGGTTGTTTTCACTTTGTCTGTCCATACACTGTAGTCTCCATATGACCAAATGCTCCTCTTTCTTCTGTTTTGCCCTCAAACCACTACTACCAGTAATCATCTCCTCCACCACCACCTACCCCCTGCTACGGCAGCCTGTTATCAGAGCCCAGTGTCGGCCCTCCAGGCAGCGCTCTTTGGACTCAGCTTTATGAGCGAGCAGTGCTGGGAAGAGCCCGCAGAGATCAAACACGATGGCTCAGTTTGGAGCTCGCCTCTTTGCCTCAGCCTGTTTTGATGTGGCTCTCAAGAAAGTAACATTACCACAGTTTTTCTGGTCTGGCAACTTTTTGCATCTTTGTAACTGTCAGTTTGTTGTCCTCTTAAAATAAGATGCTGTTTTATGAACACAACAACCAGGAAAAAGTGCGTAAGTTATTTGGAAACCAACTTCAGTCGCAGTTTGTGTCAGCTGAGTCGCTTGTTTTTTTTTTTTAGTCTTGTTAGCCCACTAACTAACCAGCAGGCTAATTAATTAAACCAGCCACGTCATGCTTTTGGTGCTAATGAGCTTCTACTGAATACATTTGAGAAATAATTCACTGAAACTGTCTTGAGTATCAAAACATTCATGGCTGACAGGCTTGAAATAAAGTTCGCTCGTATTTATTATCAGCAGAAGCTAGTAGCTGCTTTATAGATTAACCTGCTGGCTAGTAGTTAACTAATTCATTGAAGAAACTAGGGGATATCGGGGGAAATTTTACCATCTCAAATTGCAACAAGCAGAAATGAGATAGACATATAAGTTATTATACACATAGTCTGGGATATTCCCTCTCTGCCTGCCAAAGGACAAGCTGATATTTTCTCATATTTTTTTCTGCCAAGACTCAGTTTTGAGGTGCAAAAGTATTTTTTTGTCATTGACAGTGTTTTCCTCATACTGCCTTTACCTTTAACATATTTGAATTTAAATCTGTATAGTTTTGATGACCATGTTGTTGTTTCACACTTGATACATTTGTCAAATATTAGCCTCCTTGTTCCTAGCCTGTAGCTTGGGTCATAACATTTTGTTACAAATGTCCCTAAACCATTAAAATTGTATCTTGCATAGCAAAGACATTTTTTCCTAATAATTTAAGAAAAATGTTTTGTGTTCAGTTTAAATGTCTTTTTACTCTATAATTTTGTGGTGTTGTCCAGTTAGTAAATCAATCTTGACCCTGGTTTAAATCTGCCAAGAGCCATTTTTTCTCGTACATTCTCATAAACTTTTCAAACAACAACTGAATAATAATAAATGTCCTCTCTGACTGTAAGCATATGCTCATTACGTGCTTGACATTTATATTTCTGTCAAATTATGGCTAAATATATACTGTTTCTTTTTGCCGCTAATGCAGTTCTCGTGTAGCGTTTGTCATTCGTGATGAAACATACTTAAATGCAAGAAAAGTGAACAATTTAGTGCCTTAGAAACAGAGACTTTTAGCCACATTTCAGCATATAGTCTATACATTAAGCATGACTAGTTTAGTATTTTGGTGTTCTACAAAAATTTAGAGGAGATTTCAAAATAAAGTGATTGTGTATTATATAACCTAAAAAATAGCCCTGAGCCACTGGTCAAGCCTGCAGTGGGTTTTTCCATTAAAATGTATTTATATATGAAGTGACTACATACATTTACAGAACTGTAATGCTGAACAACGACTAAAAAGTTAAAATTATTTAGATTTCTAAATAATTTCTAGATTGTTAACTATTTATACAAATTGCATTTTTTTCTTGTAAAATTATATTTTCTCTTACAAAAATGAAGATAAAACAGTGTATTGATCAGGGGTGGAGGAAAAATCATTACAGCATGATATCACGATATTTCGCCAAGCTATATTTTATTGATGCGCCTACATGGATGCCAAGTATTGATTTATTTGTTATGTGAATTATTGCTATTGTAAATACAAATTAAACGTCCGGTAGCTCAGCCATTATAGAATCAATTGCTTTGTCATCCCGTTAGAAAGGTTTTGTTGCTGCACCCCCCCCACTCATAAAGGTAAATAAATATATTAAATAACATACCTAACTGTCAAGTTAAAGACAATTAAAGAGGTACTTAAAACAATATAATAATAAAATAATAATAATAATAATGATAATAATAATAAATTTAAAAAGAAGAGAAGAGAGAAAAAAGTATAAGTAAAAATAATTCTTAAAAATGGAGTTGACTGGCAATTGGTAGTAGTGGTAGTAGTGATAGTAGTAGTAGTAGTAGTAGTAGTAGTAGTAGTACTCGGCAGATTGCAATCTGACAATAATATATGGTGACTTTGTGATAATATTTCATTGTTTTCATGTCATTTATTTTACTCACACAGAGAAAGAACTGAATGTAACACTGGGTGTATTACAGTTAAACTGCCCTGACTCAGTTAAAAACTGGTTTTCAGCAGGTTCCTGTTCAGCAGCACAAAACACATTACAATACAAAAAGTACCATGAGGCCTCTGGCTATTTCCACCCTTAGTATTGATGAATATGCCAAGTTTATTTTATTATGCTTGCCAAATTCAGTAATGTAGTCAGCTGTTCACTCTCTGCTCTCACAACCTCCAATATGGCTGCTGCAGGAGCGTTACATCATCCCAAATCCCCCCAGAGAGAGTGCGTGGTATCTGGGGAATGAGAGTCAGGGTGGGAAAAGGATGTCTCGGCTGCTCTATTGGCCCGAATCCACCACAAACCTGACCTGGATACGGGGCTGGAAGATAGATGCGAATGTTATGTGATATTAACAGTAACTAGGCTCCTCTTCCATCTTTTTTAATCTCTATTTTTTTTCTCTAATCCCTTTTTTGTGCACAGGCCCAGGACAAGAGGAAAGCTCTGGAGGAGACCAAAGCCTACACCACCCAGTCCCTGGCCAGCGTGGCCTACCAGATCAATGCCTTAGCCAACAATGTACTGCAGCTGCTGGACATCCAGGCCTCGCAGCTGCGGCGCATGGAGTCCTCCATCAACCACATCTCCCAGGTCAGAAATACACACAGATACACACACACCACAGACCGTACAGCTGTGAAGAATGGTGCCCCACACTTCCTACTTCTCCTTTCGCTTTCACACAGACTCTGTTATTTTCAAACACAGTACGAGGCCTTCTGTAACACCCATGGTTCCTTTTTATTGGTGTATCAGTCTTACACAAGTGTCTGACTGTGCATTTGGCCAAATGACTGCTGGTCTGTTCGTCTTTCTTTTATGCTCTTGTCGTCTTCAGAGGCACACAGACAGTATAAAACATTTGCCACGATCAGTCTTACTTGCAATTATTGGTCTGCAGTAGTTATTACTTAGCAGCGCTCATACACATAGGGACATACTATTAGGTTTGTCTTGTAGACTGTAGTAACATCTAAAATGTTACATATATCACCTAATTCTGTGCATTCATTTGTGCAAACAGGTTACTTTCACACGTACATGTTTTACTATGTTTAAAATTTTGTTATTTTTATGTGACTTTGCCTATTTGACAGGAAAAAAATGACATAGATTTTAGCAAATTCTTGATATATGAACTGGGGAGCTGTTAGTTTCCTGCTCACCGTGAGTATGTCCTTATGTTTGATGGTGCCACTGTAATGTCAGACAGTTTTTTATTTCAATTATAATAACAGAAATTGATATAACTTTCGTACACCAGTACTTTATTTAACTATATTATAAGACTACTTTATTGAAATTATTAGAACAGCACTTAATTTACCTGTAATATAACACTACTCGATTTATCTTTATTATAACAGTATTTGTTTTGACTTTATTATAGCAGTACTTTTTTTAAACGTCATTATAACAGTTTCTACTATATTTAACTTTCTTGTAACTGTAGTTTATTTATTAGTGTCTACAGAAGTTTAGAGGAGTATAGAAATATTATTTAAAGGCCATATCGCCCAGTCCATTTCTAATGGAGGGCTAAAAAATTATATTTGCTTTGCAAAATATTTCTAGATTGTTATATAAATATTTGCATTATGTGACGACTTTTAGATTTTACACCAGTTTCTCAACTGATTTCCCAGAAAATGTATTATATCACAATCAATGTTGTGACAAATAAAGGCCATAAAGGTTTTTATTTGTTGCTCTCACCGCTATATAAGGTCATTCTCAAGTTGGATAAAAACTGTGGCATTGTAGTTTTTCCTTTCCAAACCCTTTTCTTACTACAGCATGAGGATTGCCGTGTGCAGGTAAATCCAGCCGCTCATCCAATGAAGGCATTAAGAGCTCAGACAAATCAAACAAAGAGCTGCAGCCATGTGGCACCTCGTAGATTAGAACTGGGTGGCATTCACCAAACCCCGAACACACGAACAGCACGCTGATAGTTCAATCTTAACTTGCAAAAGAATTGGCAAAAAGAAGAAATAGGTTGTTTATTTTTGCAGCGAGGAGATGGAAGGAGTATTTCCTTTTAGTTTTGTCTTTCCCATGTCCGCTATCTGGTGTTTTTCCTCTGACAGAGCTTTGCTAAGAGCGCCAGAAATTCTTTCAGGATACACTGAAGGTCAGATTTTCAGTCTAATGGAAGGAAAGAGGACTTGTGAGACTTGAGGGCTTGAGGGAGAGGGAGAGAGAGAGAGAGAAAGAAAGATCCGGCAAATCAGAGGGAAGGCTGAAGGAAATGGAAGATGGATGATGACGGGCACAGAAAGGCCACCGAAAGAGAGAGAGAGTGAGAGAGAGAGAGAGAGACCAAAAAAGGCGTATTTACACTCCAGGTTTTGAGTCAATATCCTGACAAATAGTGTTCGGCCGATACCAAGGTCACCGCCTGCATCGGTCTCCATGACAACCCCCTGGGCCACGTCAGAAAAGCATGTGAAAGACAGTTAGACATGGTGCTTTAGATCAGAAGAAGAAAGCCGGTGCCACCCGGTAAACTCCAGGCGTAGCTTACATTGTTTGACTTCTGTCTCTGTTGCAAGTGCTCATCACCGTCTCTTGACTCGTGCATGGGAAATTCCATCCTTCCTCTGCTATATTTATGCCCACGCTTGTATACTTTGTGAAGCCATGGTGATGGCGAACCAGACGGTGTCACGTGAGGTCAGCTGATGGTCAGTTAAGAATGGTTTTCCCCGTCGTCTTTTGTTCTTTTTGTTTCAAGAATGAAGAAAGTCCGCTTTTTCTTTTCTTTTTTTGCAATAATTTTGTGCAGAACATACAAACCTCTACACATATAAACAAACATACATATAAAGTATAATAATAGTGTTTAATGTAGGGCATTAAATCTGTAACAGAAAAAGAAAAAAATTAAATAAAAAATGAATATAGTAATAAATCTATAGAAGAAGAAAGGAAATAAGAAAATGTATTAATTAAAATTTAAATAAATAATTGTAATTGATAAAGCATTAAATCTGTTAAAAAAGAAAGAAAAAATAAATATATATTTATAAAAATTAAATGAACACATGAAGAAAATAATTTGGATGGGTGGTGGATGCCATCCTCTTGTCAGAAGATTTTATGCGGTTGAAGTGATCTATAAAAGGTTACCAAATTTTGCGAAATTTAACAATAATAATTTAATAATTTGAGAATTACATTTTCTCCAGTACCAAGTGTTTCATTACATCATTCATTAGATTTGAATGTGTTGGTGCAGTTCTCTATTTCCAGCTGAGTAAGATTAACCTGCGTGCCAGAAGGCCGACAAATGATACCATAATGTGTTCCACGCTGTTTTTTACTTGTTAGAGACGAAAACTCTGTGAGCCGCCATAATTTTGGATACCTTATGAGAAATATTGCTCCAGTAAAAAGATATCCTTGGACAACTCCCCAAAATATGAGCCAGTGGTGCAGGTGCAAACCCGCAGCGTTCACATGAAGGATCTACTTGCAGGAGGCCATGTCTTAAAAAAATGCAGACTCATTTTCTTCCAGCTGGTGATCATAATAGCTACAAGAATAAAAAGCCACCTCCATTTGCATAACTCGTCCCTGAGAAATGTGAATGATTTAGCAGCTTTGCCTTGAAAACTCAAAAAACTCTAAAACACAGAATGTCCCTTGTATGCACAACATCTTCATCTCCGTCTTTTTTTCACATAAAAGCAAGAAGCGAGGCCTCTAATGTGTTTTCCGTAATGAAGCACATCTCTGTTTTAATAATAAAGAGACAGTCCTGTGAGCTCTGCAGGCCGTGGGTGTGTTTTATTGCTCTCCACCGTCCGGTTCAAGAGGTGGATCATTATCATGTTGCCCTCGCTGCTCATGGATATGATATTAGTGGCGTCCCTCGAGGACGGTGTTGCGTTCTGCTGAATGTGTAATGGAGAGGAAAGCCTGCAGCTTGAAGGATATATGTTGTTTTAACAGTGGAAAGGAAGTTTTCTCAGGTGAATGCCAATGAAACATGAGCGTGACTCCGTTATCCTCGAGACACCAATAATAAACACACCTCTGAATTTACAAGGCTAAACATACCAGCTTTTTCTTTTTCCAGACTCTGTCTGTATATCGTTACGTTTCTGTCCATGTCAGTAGCTGGGATGCTTTAGGACGACGCTCCTTTACATTAACTTGTCAGTGTGTGGTGAGACGTTGCCTGGCGTCAGCGCTGTTTCCTTCAGTTTGCCCACAGTTACAGGGGTTCACTCTGGTCAGGGTGTGTCCGCTTTGCAGCGGCATCTCTCTGACTGCTACTGGTATCCCTCTGAGCTGCATGCCAAGTGTGCTGTTCTGTAATACAGCAAACCTTAGCTTGCATGCTGCATGTGATTGGAGGCATAAATGGTTTCTTTATAAGATACACAACCTCGTCCCCAGTTACTTTTCTCATCTCCTTGTTCCTTATTGTCACGATACATAACTGAATTACCGAACCCCTATTCTAGTGGTCGTACCCTCCGGTCATCTGATCAGAGCCTTTTATCTTTCCAGTATTTACATTACAAATGTAGAGGTGGGCGTGCTTTTGCAGTGGTAGCATCAAAACTTTGGGACAGCCATCCCCTCTCCATCAGATCCTCAGAATCTGTGGTCTCTTTTAAACAGCTGAAAACTCATTTCTGTAGGTTAACATTCTCATAAATCCTCCCAACTTTGCCTCACTTTGCTTTCAGTGCTCTTCTTTTGTTACAGTTTTTCTTTATGTGTGGTTTGTGTTTAAATGGGTGTTGGTATGTGTGTTTGTAGGTTTGTGTGTATTCATGTATGTACCCGGGTTTTAATTGTTTATGTGCAGCACTTCACTGTGTGTTTTAATAAGTGCTATACAAATAAAGTTATTATTCCTTTATTCTCAAATTGTTGCCTTTTATCTATCTCCAGCTGCAAAACAAAAGGTGATTTCATTCGCTGTTTTAGGAGCTGTTAACACAGCAATGATACTTTTGTTCACACAACAGCGTTTTAGGGGCTGGAAATGTAAACTGTTGAAACCGGGTTCCAGAGTGTCATTTTTTGAAAACGCCACCCCTTCTGTCGCCGTGTAAACTGTCAAAGCATTGATCCTTTGAGAGCAGTAATGTCAGCATTAGATTAATTTTCCAATGACCAGCCGTTAAAACAGTAAACAGCATGTCAGTAAAAACTTTCTAATATCAGAGTCTCATTTATCTTGAATGTTATGTGCTCTGTTTAAATTGCATTTTAAACTGCGTACGGTGTGTTTTTTTATGTATAATTTAGTGTCTTTAAGTGAACTGCTTATTGATATTCAGTGGGTGTCAGGGTCAGACTGCAGTATGACTTCACAGCGAAGTGCGTGTGCTTGAATCTGTGCAGATGCACAAATATTCGTGTGTGTGTGTGTGTGTGTGTGTGTGTGTGTGTGTGTGTGTGTGTGTTGACAGGTATTTGTTTGTGCGTCACCTCCCCTGCTGTCATTGCCATTCACGAGCGGGGGTCTCTCTGCAGTACTGAGGCGGCGGGGCTGACGGGAAAATAGAGTAGCTCGCGGGGCTTCCACCTTTTGCTGCGTGTGAAGTGGCTGCTAAGAGGCTGCAAACAGGGAGCGCTTTGTCCGTCCGGTGGAAGAAAATGCCTCACATTGAGAACCTCTCTGTGATACCCCGAATAGCGAGGGGAAAGAGGGAGAATAGGGTGTGTGTGTGTGTGTGTGTGTGTGTGTGTGTGTGTGTGTGTGTGTGTGTGTGTGTGTGTGTGTGTGTGTTGTTGGGATCATGCACACACAGCCTCATGTGCATGCTGCAGCTCTTCTGTCCTGATTATATTTCCACTCCTGATAGCTGAATTTTAGTGGAGTAGCTTCTTCCTCAAGTCTGAAGTGCGCCACATAAATTTAGTTTTCTAAAGCTGAACCCAGAGGCATGTAGCTCTACACGCGAGCAGTATTTGAAATCCAAAATTGGCGTAGTTTTGGAGCCTGTGGCAGCTTCGTCGAGGAAGTTTTAGTGTGAGTTAGACATAACAAAAGAATAAAGCAACTTTATTTGTAGAAACTCAAAAACAGGAAGAACAGTGTCCATAACAATAGAAATGCATGTTGTTTGGTGCGGAGGACAACAGTACATTCAGGTCACAGTTCAGTGCGATGCACAGTATAGAGGTCACTGTTTGATACACTTGTAATATTTTTAGCAAACCAGAAATGAAAACAAATTTCAGTTTCAGTAGCAACAGATAAGGATATAATATACAGTCACCTCCTCAGTGTAAGTTAGGGCTGCACAGCTAATCAAATATTAATCATGATCAGGATTTTGGCTTCCCATAATTAAATGAACATGATTGCCTGTGATATTGATGTTTAATATGCATGCCCCGCACATAGAAAACTCCACTGCATATCAAATTAAGCACTTCATAACCAACAGCCAGCCTCTACTTTTGATGAGCGGTCTCACTGCTGGGTGTGCATCCTGCAGCTGCTTTCTGTGAAAAGTTTCACTGTGTGTGTTGGGGCTTCAAATGGACAAAAATCATGCGTTGTTTGGAAGTATTTCAGATTAGGAGAGAACAAATCATGTGCAAAGAGTGCATGAGACTTTTAAGCTGCAAAGCAATACAACTTGTTTAACTACTTGAAAGTAAACTCCACAATCTGCAGTAGATTAATGCCGAAGGCCAAGAAAAAGATGTCGTAAGGATACAGTATTGCCACAAAAAATATCATGATGCTATGCTGTATCAATTTTTTACAAACAGCGTTCTGTTGATTTAAATGTGAAAGTGTGACAAAATTATTTTGTCCCTAAAATCAACATGTAATAGTAAAAATAAATGTTATTTTAGTATTGAGTCAAACAAGCGTGACTATTATTTTGGCTATAACTGTGCATTCTTAGTGCATGCATGTCTTTATTATAAGATACAAATAGAAAAAGAAACAAAATTATCTTTGTTGACTTGAGCGTGACCTCGAAACAGCCAGTGATGCATTCACACCAATGCCCACACACTCGCTGAGCTATAAATGACCTTTTTGATACTCATGTGGTCAAAGCTATTTTATTGCCGCCCTCTGAGAAAACCCCCTCAGTTCAGAATTATTTTTTTGATATCATTGTTATTATTAACAAATGACTATTTTTTCTACATCTGACTTATTCTGCATGTTAGGTAGGAAATGCTGAGTCAGTGGAAATTGTGGAAAACTTACCAGCAAATGTTAAGTCGGACAATTTTAGTTCTCTTGTATTTTATTGATGCTGTTTTGCTTTGCAGACATTTATTTTGAAGTGCAAGAAATTGAACTTCACTATCAAATAGTGAATAAAACCATTGCAATACCATAAATTAACCACTCTGGGTTAATTAATGAAGCGCAAATTTAAGAATGCAAATCCAAAACAGCAGTTGTCAATGTGGTGATAAAACAACTTATGTTTTTATTGTAGAAAATCCATTTTATAACTCACTATTTTGCCAGTCTAGCTGTGTTTTACAATGGTTTTTAATGGTTTGCACTTACATTTGGAGCTGGCCAGTGCTGCCAATTGAACCCAGTGACCACAGTGATGAAGCAGCACAACAGGCTGGATGCAGAAAGCAGCTGACACATCTACTGTACATTCCCAGTGTGTTGCCACAGATGTGAGCTTCACTGAGATACTGTTACACAATATTCTTATCTGCTCACACGAGGCAGCCCACTGTTTGTATTTATGATCTCAGCGTGGCACGCATTTTGTTGTTTTGGTTATTTTTCATTTCAGTCCTCAATCCTCGGATGTGCGGTTGCATGCCGTTACTCTCTGCTGCTTCTGTGTGTGCAGTGCAGTGATAAGAACACACACACAAACACACACACACACGCAGCACATAGACTCAGGTTTGCGTCTGTGTGCTGCAGTGCTTCCTTTTTGACCTCCCGTTGAGGCTGAATGGCACGCATCCAAACAGGAAATGAAGCCTTATAGGTCTGGGTGTGTTTGTGTGTGTTTGTGTGTGTTTGTGTTTGTGTGTGTTTGTGTGTGTGTGTGTGTGTTTGTGTTTGTGTGTACTCGTGTTTCCTGCTGATCCTGTGTATTTTGGTCTCTCTCCTGCCTCTCCTGGTGGTCTCTCCCACCTGCCTGGCTGTGAAATGCAGAGTTCCATGCAGAGTTTGTCTGTGTTTTCTTTTTTCACTGGTGGATATTTACACTGAGTCTACTTGCCTCTTTCTCTCTTTTCAGTGGATTATAGTGATATGTGTGTGTGTGTGTGTGTGTGGGTGTGTGTATGTGGGTGTGTGTGCAGTGGTGTCTTTGTGTGGTCCATTGCCTCTGGGCTGTGATTATTTAAAGGGTTAAGGACATGGGTCTGGTATTTGGCAAGTTTTATTGTCTGCCCAGGATGCCATGACTCCACTATATATTAACATAACAAATAGCTTTAATATTATGCTCCGAATGTCTTATAGAGCTCCTTTAATAAACTTAATAATTTCAACAATCAATCAGTTGTCAAGATTGGTGTTTTCATTTATCTGTTGATCTTAATTCAAATAATCATCTGATCAATTTGGGACTACCCTCTAAAAGTGCAGCTGCATTTGCTTCCCTCTAAATGATTTGTAAGTGTGTCAGCGCATGCATGTTCATCATGGCTATTTGTCCTGCATTAATAGAGGTTAAATGTGAGATGGCTGGTGTCTGATGTAGTTCAGTGAATCATCAGCCCCTGTGCTGTGTGTTACTTCCTCTCCTGCTCTTCCTTTCCCTCACCCACCAGAGCATCATCATCATCATTACCCGTGAATTCTTTCCCACTTAACAACCCTCTGCAATTACATCTAATCATCGCACCTCTGTTCTGCAGTTCCTCCCTGTGTAAGAATACTGCAGGCAATTATTTGACGGCTCCGAATAAACAAGGCTGATTAGGAAATACTCATTCCCCTGTACAGAGGACCCAGTCTGTAGCTGAGATTCAGCACTTAGTGTTTGTTATCTCAGTTGTTGTCTGTCTCTTAGTCTGGGCATTATGTCGGCTCGCTCTCAGCTTGTATGTAAACTTCAGAGCTCCGTCAAAATGCTGTTTGGCCGCAGCCCAAAAGTTAGATTGGCAAAAGTCAGCCGAGGTGTTCCCATATGTGCTGTGTTAGCAAACAAAGTGTCGACCTTGGCATCCTGACTGTTTTTTTTTTTTTTGTTTTTAAATAGAGGCATTTTTTTCTCTGCTGGGAGAGACAATCCCTCCGAGGTTTCACACTTAACATCCTCACACAACCTCCGCTTCTGGCTCCATCACGCCACATATGGGTTGTTAGATTTACCAGAGGAATCTGGTTTTTGAGGGATGTTTAACAAGAAGCTGCCAAATGGAGAATTCCCCACGGGGCGTTTGACCTCCCATTCTGGCTCCGAATGTGGATGGAAGCTCCGTCATGCTCTGCGTTGCACTAACCGCTCAGAGAAACAGCCCCGCCGAAGGGCCTTTGGACAACTATTTGACATCACAGATGACGGGCTTCAGATGTGCTGGCTGTAATCACGCTGAGAAACAGAGCGGACAAAGAGGCGTTCGCTCTGCTTCGACAGCCGTTTTGGCTCAGCGCAGAGGTGGGAGTGTTGGATTGCGCTGCTCCTACAGATGAGGCCTGACACGGTGAGAAGAAGAAGACAGAGGACGGGGAGCTTCAGTGGCATGTGACCAGAAGTTTACTGGTTCAAATCTAGGACAAAGTGTCCTAGAGCAATGGATTTGAGGGGGTGTGTCCACCCAGTGTGTCACAAGATCAACTATAGGGGTCATTAGATGATTGACAACAAAGAAGAAGCTTTTTCTTGTAAAGTACTGGATAGATTAATGTTTTAAAGCTGCTAAAATGTACTTTAATGTAGGGCTGAGTATTGTTTGAAAACTTTTACTTTGAAAAAAATGATTGCTGAGAGACAGTTGATTGTAGAAAAACCAAAACAATATTTTTTTGACATCATATTTTGAGAACTATGGACAAAATAAGCCAAACTTGTTTGACATTGGGGGATTGTGCTGATTCATTTTCTTGCTGAAAGTTGGATGAGAAGGCTCATATCTGCACATTAAATTTGACACTACAGTTAGCAGCCAATAAGCTGAGTGTTGCACAAACACTAGAAGCAGAGTGAAACAACTGTCAGCACCTCCAGAGTTTACTAATAACCGTGGTGAATATTGTTTGTTTAATGAAATACAAAAATAAAAATGTAAGAGCAATAATTCACTGTTTTATGTGAGTTAATGTTCCTTAAATGTCATCTCAAACAAAGGCATCTGCATAAGAATGTGGCCTACATAATAATATAGTCAGAAATAAGCAAAAATATTTTTTGAACTAACTGAGGAGAGACTTTGCAACCGCGGCCAAATATTTTTCATTATCTGTTTAGAAACCACTGAGATTATCACAACAGTGAGAATTCTTGGTCCACCTTAAGAGTCCACCTTAAAAAAAGGCTAGCTGCTTGCTTACTTCAGTAACAAATAGCCTTTTTACACATTGCACTGCTACATTATATTTAGTACTCTGTGCTTTGGTCACTAAAGCCTGACTGTCATGTCACCGTTACACACACACTCTCTTAGCTGCACACTTGCAGTGCACACAATTTGGCACTACAATGAGGCACAAAATCTGCGTTGAGATTTGGTCCAGCATTTACTTGCTGTATTGGAAACTGTGCCATATGGGCACCACGTTTTTGTGCAAACTTTCATCAGTCAGACAGTTTTGAAACACTACAGGCACATTTTAGCTCTATTTTTCCAAAGATTTAACAGTCAGCACTCCACAATAACCAAAGGCAAAGATGCAAATTTCTCCACCAACAGGAGTCTCAGCACCAAAACCACAGGATGTCTTAATTATCCGACTGAATGATCACATTTCCAAGCTCAACATGAATCTGTGTTTCCGAATTCCTCAAAGGCAACCTGTTCAGGATTCTTCTCTGAGGAAGTTATTTCGGGAAACGTAGGAAACAACTGTAGTAGAGGCCGACCCGGCAGATTGAGAGAAAGTGAGCGCAGCAGAGAAAAAGCACACTTCAGCACACTACATTGTAAAATAACTGAAGGACCACACTGAGCATCACACACTGTTCAAATCCGCTCTCTCTCGGGTGAACGTGGGTAATAATGCGAGCGTGAAGCGGGGGCTTTGCTGAAGAAAGAGTTCCCCTGGAAAAATAACAGTTAGAAGAAGAGATGTCCTCATCAGGCTGTCTTCACCTGTTTGCAGCTCCGACTGTATGATAAATCCTCTCGCGCTGTAAGCCTGAAACTGGGGTTCGGATGTGTTTAACAGACGTGTGCTTCATAGTTATTATCTCCTTGTAATCCCGCAGAACAAGGATTTCCAATTCCTGGATTGCTGTAAAGACAAGCTTATCTTAGCTCTCAGCCAGGAGTGGCCTTTAATAAGTCCTTGTGGCATGTCTTATTTCATAATCATGTGTAGTTCTGGTTTATGATATTACACGCCAGCAAAAATAGTCTTAATATTCTTGGACAGCGCACCATGGGAACTGAGTACTTTTCAGTGTGTGTGTTGGTGTGTGTATGTGTGTGTGGTATCTCAGAGGAGCAGAGAGAAGATGTTTCGCTGCCAGTGTGCTGAAACATTTCTTATAATCATCTGAACTCTATCATTAACCGTTGGCACATTTGTCTGGTCTGGCTAGCCGCACATGCACACAGACACATTGGTATGTAGGGTGTGTTTGTCTAGTAGCAGCTTTTCCTCTCATGTTGTGCGTAAGCTCCCTACTACGCCTACACTACACGCTGTGCAGCTTCTTTTCTTTTTTTTTTTGTTTGTCCGAGCGTTTTGTGCATAGCTGGCATTTTATTGAGGATATCATCCCGCGGCCAGTCTGCCAAAGCGCTGAAAAAGCTGTTTTATTTTTCTTCTCTCCGACATGTGTTGAAGTGAAACCAGCTGTCTCAATTCCATATCAAAGTTTACAGACCTTTTTTTCCCTTTTGTAGTCTCGTTTTACCTCCAAAACAGATTGTGTTTGTTGTCAAGTTGCGTAAAGCTTCGAAATTCCAGTCCCGGTGCTTTGATTGGCCGTGTCACCGGACTGAGAGATTTATGCCCCTTTTGCTGATTTTTTGTGGACGCTTTCTGTCAATGTGTGACCTGTTTTTCCAAATACTCCGAGCAGACCGACTCTCCACCCAGTCTGAGCAGGATAAGTCAGAGAAGCAGAAAGGCTGGGTCAAAGAAGTTCACTGAGGGACTCTAGCGCTACATTTTCACTTTTATCATTCACTACCAAAAGTCTAAAAAGCTGCTCAATATGCCCACTACTAATACATATAATTTCACCCAGAGAAACATAACATATAAGTAATCAACTCATCATTCAAGATGTAGCAGGATCAAGGAGTTTTTAATTTTATTTTTTAAACTTTGATTAAAAAATGCTTAATAAATACCTTGTATATTGTCCACCTTGAAAAAGAAGTCATAACCAATGCCCAAATATGAGGCGGAGCAAATACAGTTACATGCAGGCAGTGAGAAACAGCAGAATGACCCGAAATCACATCAGCACTGTAAGGCATGATAAATAATGGGGATAATCTTCTGCCATCCTGGAAATGACCTCATTAGAAAAGGTTAATGTTTTTGCAAAGATTTCATATCTAAGTCATCAGTAGGTCTAGTAGATCGCACAAAGTCAAATTATTAATCTGGAAGTTTTTTAGTCAGTATAATTTTTTCTACATGCTCATTACTGAAATGCTTCTTTCAGGCAGACAGGGGATATAACTTTTCATCCTGCACTCATTTCAGCAGAATCTACAGGCAAACATTAACAAACCAAGTTATGAATTCAGGATGTTAGATAGGTAGAAGATGTATATATATTTTGCAACAGTAGATCTTTTGCCATCATCTGCTTGGCATCTAAAACGCGACCTCTGACTGCAGAGGCTGCCGAACCTGTCAGTGCTTTGTCAGGTGACATCATTAGATTCCTGAGAGCTGAAGTTCAAATATTTACAAAGCTGACCCCGTGTCCCATTTTAGAGCTGCGAGCTCTCCAAGTGTAACCAAAATGGCAACAATCTGGGCGAAAAAGAAAATAAATCACAAATATTTAGGCACTTGTTGCTCCTAACAACACAACAAGAGTCTCTCATCGTGGCAACTGCTGCGCTGACTCACCCGTATCCCAAAATGAGAAGAAGTCCAAAGTGATCTCGGCTGGATTTTTTTTTCAGTCTGGCAAGAACGTACGGGTGACGATGATGGTGTTGGCAGCAGCTCCAATGTATGACCTAGATCCTCACACTAAGTCATGTAGGTGGGTGAGTCTTCTCTGGATGTGCAGAGATTTGTTTGAAATTAGAGGGACAGAAAGAAAACGAAAAGGATGCAGAGGAAGAATTGAGTGGAATAAAGACTTTACAATGAGGAAAATGAGAAGTGAAAACATGACAAAGCAGCAAGAAGAGGCCCTTTAAATCCTAAAAGCCTGTAGCTCAGTGATACTCAACTTATGGTCCATGGGCCAAATCTGGCCCCCCATAGGGTGCCAGGTGGCTGGTGGCCTCCTAACTAGTTTTTAAATTCACATTAACAATGAAGTTATTCACACTGGGAATTGTTTTTGTACTTTTAGTATAACATGCCAGAGTGCATAAAACAGCATCAAAACAGAGCTTAATTTTTCCAAAAAGTGGAGGATCCCCAACACCCGACGGAGGTCCGAGCTCAGCCCTTAATATCTTAAAAACCTAGAACTGTCCTAACATCCTAGAAATTTCCTGAAATCCACTAACATCTATAAATTCTAGAAATGTCTTAAAATCGTAGGAGCATCCTGAAATCAGAGAAACATTCTAAAATCCTAGAAACTAGAAACTAACCCTAACCCAAAATACGAAAAATGTCCCAAAGCCCTAAAAGCAACATGCAAAAATCCTAGGAATGTCCTGAAATCCAGAAACATCCTGAAGTCATAGAAATGTCCTAATATATGAAAAACATACTAAAATCCCCAAATGTCCTGAAATCCTAGAAATGTCCTAAAATATGAAAAACATACTAAAATCCCCCAATGTCCTGAAATCCTAGAAATGTCCTAAAATCTGAGCAACCTCCTATAATCCTAGAAACATCTTAAAATCCAGAAATATCCTTAACTCCTAGAAATGTCCAAAAATACAAAAAAAAAATCTAAAATACAAAATCATCCTAAAATCTAGAAAAAGGCCTAAAATTCTACAAATGTGATAAAATTCTAGAATTGTCCTTAAATCATAGAAAAGTCCTGAAGTCCTAGAAATACGTTTGGCTGCTGCGACTTGCCCCTGGCCTCCACTCATTTCACAGAAGTGGACCCCAAACTAAGCAAGTTGATGCTGATGCCTTGGCTGACGGAGAAGCCAAACAGCAGAGCCAAAACTGCTCATTGTTCTGGGAAAAACACCCACAGGCCTCAAACATATGTCTGACAGTGGTTTAAAAACACATGTGAATCCTCCACCTTGAGTTCAATGTCTTTCCACCGAACACATGGACCATTGGGATCAAGTAAACACCTTTAGTGCCAGTTGAAAAGTCAGAGGAAGCATTCAGACTATTATTCCCAGTGGGTTGCACAAAAGAGGAGTCAAGCCAGAATGCGTTTTTGGACTTAAACCTTTGCATTTTTGCCAGATTTATTTAACGTTCTTTGGGCAGTGGTCAATGAATTAGCAAAGAGCTCTTGTCAGGGTGCGCCCATTCGCTGCGGTTTTGAATTTGCTCATCTGAGAACACTTGTATCATCGGCCCGCACTGTTACTGCAGGGCTCTTTTCTCAGCATACAGGAAGCAGATTAACTCGCAACACATTGCCTTCTCACTTCCCTCCTCTGTCAGCTGCGATGATGATTGTCCACACGCTGCTCTTTGATAAGAAAAGTGTGTTCAGCCAAGACCAGATGTGTTCCCAATTTAGCTTTAATATTTTATCAATAGTTCGCTTGTTAAGGAGGAGTTTCCTTTGGTAGTTTGTAGCGGGACTGTTCCACTTTTTAGTGTTTTTGTTTTGGCTGAAATCCTCTTCTTCCCCATAATATCTTATGATAACAATGTCCCATGACATTGCATTACAATGAATCGAGGAGATGTTAGTGTGCTGGGGTCATAGTGAGGTGAAAGTTTCAATCTGGATCCTATTTTCCCTTGTTTTGGTGTTTAAGTGACTAATAGGAACAAAAAAAAAAAGAAAAAAAGCAAAGCAAAAAATTGGTCCAGTATTGAGAGAGAGGGTGACAGCTGGCAAAACATGCAACAAAATGTTTTATCTCTTCAGGGTTGGAATAAAAATATGTGTATGACAGTGGCAAAAACAAAGCACTTTCTGGCCCTGACTGGTTACATTGCAGCCTGTTTTGCAGCTGCAGCCCTCTCACTCAGTACTGGACCAATTACAAAAATTGTTGTTTTCATTAATCACTTGGACACAAACACAAGGGAAAATAGGATCCAGGTTGAAAAGTACTAAAATGACCCTTTAAAACTCAGTTAAGGAAGTAAAAGCAGACCTAGAATGACTAAGCTATTCCTTACTCCTGCTCTCCTGCTTTTTCAGTCTGGGTCCTGAACCCCAATAAGTCTCCTGCAAATGGAAACCAAAAAGTCTGATTAGGTTTTGGCTCAGTTGTATCCAGACGATCATGACTCATGGCAGTTTGAAATTTGGGCATTATCACTGCGCTGTGGAGTCAAATTGTCAGCTCAGATCTGATCACAGTAGAGGCCTTACACAGTGGAGTTTGAGGTGCTGCTAAATTGGAATATTTGTGCATTGGTTTGTTTGCCTCATTATGGGACAACTTTATTACCACATTTTTTTTTTTTTTTTGTATTTAGAGCTTCTCGTGTTCTGGCAGCTCTGCTCAGGTAGAAAATATGACTGTAGTCGACGCTCTGTCATCCCTCTTTATTTAAACTGACACAACAGGGCACTGGAACAGAACGGATGTTTCCCCTTTGTACGAGAAGTCTCTGTGGGAGCAATTATGTATGAGCAACTTTGCCTGTTATGAAATATTGATTGCTCTTTTTTTCTGTCATTTTGAACAATCTTCCTTTTACCCCTGCGTGTCCTGAGAGAAGTTAAATCTGCTTTGCATCATTTTGCATGAGAGCTTGTCAGTTCTATATCTCATTAGCCTAAATTTAGACTTGATATTGTCCAGCGGCTGCACTGTACTGGACCACACATAAGTCCACCAGTGTTGGGCGAGCGGTACTTGAAGGCTGAAGTCGTCCATACAGTGGAACAGAGACAGAGCTCAGTCCAGCTCCAGATCCCTGTGGCATGAAAGGAATCCTCTGTTGGCGCTGGTCGCTGACTCCTTCCCCTCTGAGAGAGACCATCGTTTTACTGGTCTGCTCTCAGCAGACATTGCAGCCTTTCATCTCTCAGAGGAAGGGCAGCTGCTCCTGGGCTCCTCTCGGCTCGGTGGGAGTTTGGAGGCAGAGTAGGGAATGGAAATACAGTGGTATGTCATGACAGTTAGATCTGAAGATGATTAATGGTGGACAGTGGTGACGTGGTGGATGTGATAGTTGATAAAGTTGTCAACTACTTTGATAATAGTATTTCTAGAGCTAGAACAATAAATCGGTCAGGCTGATATAAATCTACATCGAGAAAGCTGAGATTTGTTGCCTCGTTCAAGCCCTAAAACAGCATTCTTTATGATCAAACCCTGGCTGCAAACGTGCACTGTGCAGAGAATCAGAAATAGGGTAGGATGATTTCTGACTTTAGTCTTTCAATAAGTTATTTTTGTCATTTGGAGCCAGCAATATGCCAGGTTTCCTAATGCATCTTTTAAGTGATTAGTTCTTATAAAGGGGACTGGGGTAATTAATGGAACATCGGTGCAATTTGAGAAGGAAAACACTCTTGAGGAGCATAAATAATACATTACAATTTGGCCCAAGCGTTTTGCAAAAGGAAGATGAAAGAGTCATTTTTTTTCTGATAATAGAAATCTGTGAGGATGTGAGTTAAATACACAATAGACTTAATTTTATTCCTCTGAAATGTGGATGCAGCGTTCTTTCAGTTGCATCACTTCATCAGTCGTATTTAAAACATCTCTTTAAGTTCTGTCTAATCACTCTGTCATGTTTTATGTATTTTGATCCTAATAATTTGCTGTTTTACATCTACATTAGAGGCCAATAAACTCATTTACATCAAATCATTCTCAAAGTCAGAAATGCTCAGATGCACATGCTTCTGTCATTATTCTGTTCAGGCCTTCGTCTCCACCGCAATCGATTTTATTAGTGTGTACTGGCTGCTGTAAAAAGATTACGACCCTGTTGATGAAAAGCACAGCCTCATGATTTAATTAAACCTTCTTAAGATTCTGTATGATGAGTTCATTGAGTCCCGGAGGTCCCTGTTGTGCTGCTCGTCTCTGTTTTTCCACCTTGGCATCGATCACATCCTCTTTTCTGTCCTCACTGTCATTTGCAGACGGTGGACATCCATAAAGAGAAGGTGGCCAGGCGGGAGATCGGGATCCTCACCACCAACAAGAACACGTCGAGGACCCATAAGATCATAGCGCCTGCTAATATGGAGCGACCTGTCAGGTACATCAGGAAGCCCATCGACTACACTGTACTGGACGATGTCGGCCATGGCGTCAAGGTGAGCAGATTTCCTCATTTTATTGTATGTTTCTGGTATTTTCTCCACTTTGGATCTGCTCCCTAATCAGATTTCTCTACACTTAGTTCCTCTGCTTCTGTTCTCCCACTTTCTTCTTTCACTATATCTAATTTTCTTCCCTCCCCCCTCTCTGTTTCTTGCCAGAGGTATTCCTATCTTCCTTCTTCGCTTCTCTCTCCCACTTTGACTCGTTTTCTGGCTCACACTCCATCTCTTGTGCTTTCTCTTTCATCTTCAGAAAGCAACCCTTTCTGACCCTACAGGAATATGTTTCAGTGTGGGTTGGTGGGAACGGGTTGGGGGTGGAGAAAAAAAAAGTGATTACATCATACAGCTTTCAGATAACAGCTCTATTCTTAGAGTGTCGTGAAAATGGCGAGCAGAGCACAAATTTGTGAGACGTTTTTAAAGGCACTTAGGCCCAGGACCGTCCTCATAATCTCCAGTTTCTGTAAACCAGTGATACTCAATTTATGGCCTGTGAGCCAAATCTGCCCCCCCTCAACCATTTTCTAATACACAGTTAGAATAAAGTGATTGCGACCAGCTGTTTTTGTACTTTCAGTATACATAAGGTGTATAAGGAGTGCATAAAACATCATCATAATAGAGCTTGTTTCTAAAAAAAAAAAAGTACCAGTGGAGAATCCTCTGCTCCCCCCAACAGAGGTCCTAGCTCAGCCCCTAATGTGCTAAAATTTTAGAAATATCCTAAAATCTTAGGAATATCCTAAAATCGTATTAGAGACGTATTGAAATCCTAGAAATATCTTAAAAACTCCAGAAACATCTGAAAAAACTAGAAACATCCCAAAATCGGAATAGTCCTAAAATCCTAGAAATGACCTGGAATCTTATAATTGCCCTGAAATCATTGAAATGTCCTAAAATCATCATATCCTAAAATCCTAGAAATGTAATAAAATCATAGAAATGTACTAAAATCATAGAAATATATATATAAAAAAAACTTTTAAAAACTTCTCAAAATCCTAGAAACATCCTAAAATGCTGGAATAGTCTTAAAATCCTAGAAATGTCTAGAAGTGGTCTGAAAGCTTTGAAATGCTCTAAAATCCTAAAAAAAAAAAAAGAACTCCTGAAATAGTAGACCTAGAAATGTCCCAAAATCCTAAAAATGTCCTAAAATCTTTGAAATGTCCTAAAATCTTGGAATAGTCCTAAATTCCTAGAAATGTCGTAAAATCTTAGAATTGTCCTAAATTCCAAGATATGTCTTAAATTCCTTAAAATGTACTAAAAGTTTAGAAATGTTCTAAAATCCTAGAAACACGTATGGGGCTGTTTTGTAAAAGCGGCCGCCAAGCAGGTCGAGTATTCCCACTGCAAACCTTTGGGGAAGAATGATGTAGTTACTGTTAGATTAGTAGATTATTTTCACGTTAGTAAAACCCGAAAGGCGGCAGAGAAGCTGATTTTAATGTGATAAACTCTGATGATCCAAAAGTGACATTTGCACTCCCTCCCGTCATTACGGCCCACTTTAGGGGTCACAGGGTCGTCCTGACAGCGGTAATAATGACATCATTTCCTGACGGCTGGAGGCATTTTTGTGATCTCCACCGTCCCCTCTGAGAGTCCTCTGGCCCATCAATCAGCCAATCAATTGCAGCTTTCAGACAGATTGGATTAGAGGCCCGCCATTACCGTCCCGTAACGTTTCAGGCATTGATAAGGCAGGATAAAAGCCATTGTGTCACTCTCAATTCACCGTGTTGGGAATTACTGTGGACCCCTCCGTCATGGTGGGAGGGTGTCACGGCTAATGGGGAGCGAAAGATTTTATTTGGGTGTGTTTGCCATAACAGGGACCAGGTTTTCACAGAGTATAATGGACTTTTTGTTCTTAAAAATATACAAGGATGTTGTTTTGTTACATAAAATAACTATTTCCTACTAAAGCAAGAATTCAACATTTTTTGGAAATTTGCTTAACTCACTTAAGAATGAGGTAAAAAAAATGAGACCACTCTCATGTCTGTACACTAAATATGGAGCTATAAGGTGGAAAGCTGTTATCTTAGCTCAGCACATTGACTAGAAGTGGGGGTGAATACCCTGCTTGGTTCTCTCCAAAGTACCTAAAATAAATTATTGACATATTGTGTGTCATACATGTGCGGTAATTATTTCATGGTATAAACTGGTGTTTATACTGCTGTGCAGATATTTGGAGAGAGCCTGGCCAGAGACTTTTCAGAAATTAGATGAGGCATTTTATACCACATATCTTCCAAAAATTCTGACACTGAAAGGGCATTTTTCAGACAAATCAGGAGAAAACGAAATTTGATTAAACGAAATTTAATTTGAACGAAATTGATAAGTGATTATCGATATTCTAACAACAAACTTAATTTTGACAGAATTCTGACTCCTATGAAAAAAATAATGAACACTTAAATTTACATGAGTATCTAGTTAATTTTATTTAATGAGAACTTTTCTCATAATTCTGAGATAATAATCTTGTTTATTTCCATGTGCAGATTAGCTTTTTTTTTTTTTTTAAACAGGAGAAGAAGGCAATGAGCGACTTAAGGAGAAGACCCAAAAATAAGGGGGGAAAAAAGTACAAAAAAGTACTGTTAGACCTATTAAACCTGAAAATGATCAATCAATAAATAAATAAATAATTAAAACAAACAAACACAAAAAAAAACATAAAAGTAACATTAAAATTTTAAAAAAAAGGAAAAAAAAATGGATTAAAAAAATTTATAATCTTAAAAGTTTAAATTGATTGTTGTGATAATCAGAAATACATCTCTCTGGACATATTTTACAAGCTTTTTTGAAAAAGTAATTTTACAAATGTGCTATCTGTGGGACATTTCTTGCAAAATTGCTCTCTGCTTTTCTCCCCCATGCTTTTGAATGAAATCCAACCAATTATTCAGATTTAAAAGTATTAAATACTTGTGAAAGGCATCTGAATGCAGCACATGAAAGATGTTGATCCAGGTTTCAAAGGGTTACACAGAAGAGTTGCTCAAAATTAGGATACCACCACATCACTGCACAATAGTGTCAAATCACCGAAACCGTTGTGCTTCACGGCTGCTTTGAGAGTGTTTGATGCATCTATTTTAAGACCATTACATATTACTCTGGGCCTAATCTCAGCGGATTTTCTCCTTTAAATGTCTTTATGAACGCTCAGTGAATGTGATGGGGAACGCACACACCCACACACACGCTGCTGCAGCCGTCCTACATCACTCACCTCCTTTCATCTATGCATGTCACAGCCCAAAGAGCCAATCAATATTTAACGTCAATACTCTATATTCATTCATATATTACCCTGTGATGGCTGCTGTCAGATGCCCGGCTTGTATAGAATATCTTTCGCCATGGTTTACTTACTGACCAGAATCAATACTTTAATGGGAGTTTAAATCATGTCTATTGCTTTCAGTTTACTGTGAAACTCGCCACATGTAGCCGAGCGTTCGTGCCGGCCTAAATGTTGAATTTGTTTTATGGCTTCATCCAGTGTTTGTTCAGTAAAACATCAAAGCTGTGAGCTGTAACACAGAGAAGAGACATCATGTAGCGCTCACATACATTATTGAAAAGAAGCTGTTCTCAGATCCAATAGAGCAATAAAAAAAGAGGAATTGAGAGAAAAGAGAAGGTGAAATTCATCTGGTAGATAATCTGAACGTTACATCAATAATAGGTGGAATCTCACAGCCAGCAGATCTGGATGTTCCTGTATATCAAGTCTTCCTGACAGTGAAGCGATGCTTTTATCTTTAATAAGAAAATCGAGTTTTATTGTTCCAGTCAGCTGATGTTTAATCTAGTCAGGTGGGATGATGTCAGGTGTTTTGAAGTTAGATTGTATTACTTTTATATTTAGTGTTGTGTCAGTTATGAGTTTACAGAATAGGAGTTTTTGGCTTTTAGTTGAATTGATTGATTTACAAAATCTTGACTGCCTTCACAAAAAAAAAGTCTGTTTATGCATGTGCAGAAGTTAGCAAGTACCACTCTCTTAAAGCAGAAAAAGACAGTTTTTTATTTTAACATTATTATGAAATCATTGTGAAATTAGTACTAATTGCACAGTATAATGTTTATGTAATAATGACACCATCTGAGTTTAGATTGGTTCCCTACAAGTCTCGCGTTTGCTTTGCAATTCAGTCTGCCGCCGGAAACGATCACTCGAGAAGATGAAGGCTCGACTTACAAAGAAAGTGAATCAACAATTGTGTAACCAAAACAGGAAGAGAACTGCACGTTTGTTTTCCCCAGTAGATATTGGTAGCTATCCGATCACCTAAAAGCCCTTTTCAAGCCAAATTACTCAGGTTTAAGAGACTTAACAAAAAATGACATATAAAGAGAAATAAGTGCAGAACGTACATATACATTTATTGGCTACTGCTGAAAAAGGTCAATCATAACTGGTATCAAAGACACAATTTGATTTCATGAATATCTTAAATATATCATTTAAAATATTCTAGCCAATTAGTTCACTTACCAATCACATTTTTAGGCGCTGATGGCATCAAGTCACCGATTTTGAAATTCTTTATTCTGAGCTTGTAGTAGCTTTCAGACATAACACATTAGCCACTGTCATTTTTGACACCCGTAAGTATAGTTCATCACGAAATATTTGTCATTTTTTGGGATGTATTCTGAATCTCAGGAAGTGTTTCTGTCCTTAAACCTGAAGGATGACCTGACGGACTCACCTAACTCTAGCAGACTGCATTGCTCTAGATTTCACCCTCGCTTGACAAGCTAAGCCTTTCTGGACTTGATAATGACCTTAATCTGAACCTGTCTGTCCGTCGAGTCAACTTGAATGCTGCTAAAGCATTTCCACACAGACAGCCTGGTTTGTGCAGCAAAACAGAGATACAGCATTAGCTGGGAAGATAAGGGAAGGCGGTAGCAGGCCTTTGCATTCATAGTGTGACCTAGATTGTAAATTGAATCTCGTCTGGCTCTGATAACCCGCGGAGAGTGAAATTTGAATGTGAAATTTACCGTTCACAGCTGCACTGATGGTGTTTTCTGTTTTTAGAGAGGCTGAGGTCGCCTCATGCTGACCTACGCTATGAATTTGCTTTTTTGCTTCATCTTCTCTCATGGTTTTGTGATGCTACAGTGCTTTCCGTAAAGGCCACTGGGGAAGCTGCATTATAGATGAGCCACTTGACTCTGCAGTTGTCAAACCCCGCTGCTCTGTTGGCTCTATATTCTCTTTGACAGCAGACCACACAAGTACAAAGGTGGTTTTTTATCGCTGCCAGTGACGTGATAATCGGAGATTTGAGGCCAAACCTGGATATGAACGGAAAAAAATGAACACAAAGAAGACTTAAAATACATATTTGTGAGACAGCTTTTTGGTGCCCTGTTGAGATAAAAAATGTTTCACTCATGTAGATAGCTCTGCCATCAGATCTCTGTGATTTTCTTCCAGTCTGACTGTGGCACTGGGTGTGGCCCTGTAGGTCTGAGCAACAGTCAGGAGTGTTTTCATCTGTTAGTTTGACTGCAACCGCTGACCAGCCCAGGTCTTAGTAAATGTTTACTCTGTGTAAATACAGCGAGGAATCATTTTCTCCTGCTCGCTTGTACTTTGACTTCTACTGATCCGTTCAGACATGGCCATTTGACATGCCCTCTTTCTGTCTCTCTCTTCTGTGTGCTTTCTCTCCTATGCCCTCATAAGTGGCTTAAAGCCAAGGTAAGCATGGTTTGTCACATGACCCTGTTTTCCTATAATGTATTATTGATAGATTCGTCCAACCCCCTTTCACAGCAAATCCCTGTACATGTGTGATTATTGTTGTCACTTCCCATGTTTTTCCCATTAACAGAATTGTATTAGTAGTCCTCTTAGCATTCCCCAAAAAAACCACAATCTGATGCTCCGTAACACCCTCCTTGTATGTTGTCATTCATGTTACATGTTGTGTAGTAGTCCATGAATGTTCTGTAATTGATTTAAAATCCTTATGGGCTCCCCAGACAAAGCAAACACTCTTTTTCATGAAGGGATAGTAACTCCGAAATAAAAAACGCATAGTTTTCCTCTTACCTGTAAAGCTGTTTATCAAGCAGATTGTTTTGGTGTCAGTTTTGGAGACATTGTTCAAAGAGATGTTTGCCTTCTCTCCAGTGTAAAGGAACAACGTGGCACTCCGCTTTTGGTGCTTAAATCACCAAGACCTTTAAGAAAAAAAAAAAAAAAACTCAACAGCGATGTCTCTTTCCAGAAATCCTGACCTGGTTACTCAAGATAATCCACAGACTTTGTTGTGAGCAGCTTCATGTAAGAGCTATTTTCTTTACACCAAACTACATCCGCTAAACGAATCAAGAAGGAATCGTGCATCAACTCAATATTAGACGTAAACATTAATGGCGAGCTTTGATTATTAGCTAGCTCAGTGGTGCCACAAGAGACAGCAGTATAAAACCGATCTTGAGAAACCAGGTCATGATTTCTGGAAAGAGACTTCGCTGCTAAGTTTTTCTAATGTTTTTTTGGAGTTTTGAGCACTTTATGTGCAACTCACATCAAAACAATCCAAACTGATAAACAGCACTACAGGTTAGAGGAAAAATATGTATTTTTTGATTTTGGAGTGAACTGTCCCTTTAGGTTATTTATAAAGACTTGAAAGTTACATGGAATTTGCAGTACTGTAATTCCACACATTGCTAAATTCAAGGCTTCACTCGTTTGGCCTTTGGTAGTTACGTGTTTGTTAAGAAACAAGTGTTTTGCAAGAAGCCTTGTTGAAACAACCCAGAAGTTTCTAACCTGCAATCAGCCGCAGTCACCCCGTGACTGAGTTAAACACGAGCTGCGGCGGTATTACACAACTCTTCAAACATGACCAACCGAAATATGTTAAAGAGTTGTTATCTGGGCAGCCTGTAACTTTTGATTTTTTTTACAAGAGTAGTAATGGCCCACAGAGTCCGACGTCATTTGTTTGTTAAGTATGTGTTTTTCCTTTTAACCACAGCAACATGGAAACAACCAGTCGATCCGAGGAGGAACATTATCGAGGACCAATCCGCCGACACAGAAGCCACCGAGCCCTCCCATGTCAGGGCGCGGCACGCTCGGGTAAAGATTTCCATTTCAGTCACCATGAAAGGAAAACTAATCCTCTAATTATCAAACACACTGAATGACAAAAACAGAGCACTTGTGTGGGCGATACAAGAACATGCAGTTAAAGTACGTCACATTTTTTCATTTATTTTTAAGATTTTTTTGTGGCTTTTTTCAATTAATTTTTGGTGAAGTGAAATAACACAGTGAACAAACATTACCCACTGAGCGAACAGGATGCCTCGGGGCATAATTTTTTAATATGATTGTGGTTGTGATCGAGGTTTTCGGCTCTTTAAATGACAAAACTGATGTAAGTTAAGCCAGAGTCAAAGAGATCCAGGCAAAAAACTTTTTATCTGTTAGTGGAAGACAGCCCTCACACATTTCGATGAAGCCTGTCGCCGTATGATGCACAGCAGCAGTCAGCGACACTAATCAGATATTAATTCCAAGAGTAAACTGTGATGTGCTCACATGCAGCCTGTAGCACACAGCATCCAGCTGGGTAAACTGATAGGATTTACTACGCTCTAGTGAGCACCGCCCTCGCAGTTTTAATAGTTGGATCTGCACTGAATTATGATCATTCCTGTCCTTGATTTATTATTTATCTGCCTTAGACGCAACACATCCTACAAGACTCTGGAGCCGGTGAAGCCGCCCACGGTGCCCAACGACTACATGACCAGCCCCGCCCGGCTAGGCAGCCAGCACGGCCAGCAGCACAGCCCGGGACGCACGGCGTCGCTCAACCAGAGGCAACGCACACACAGGTAGATGCAACATGAAGAGCAGCAGTCTGTCATGCACACAAACCACTGCGGCTCCTTTAAGTTAATAATTAACTTGATAAATGATGTATGTTTGAGAATTTACTATTTACTGTGTTAAATATAATTTTAAAAATGAGTATTTTTACTTGAGACAAACACTTACAGTGCATGCCCAATATACACGACTGATACACCTAAATTCGTGTCGGTCCCCGGCCCAAGTGGACGCTTATATCCATCTATAATCCCTCGTCCTCTTCTCTACAGCTTCACTTTAGTATTTCCCAACTTTTTTCTCAAAAATGCATGAGTTTTTTTCCTCACAAATTTGGGACTTGATAAATTCAAAGAATATCTGACTTTTTTCTCTCAAATTTGTAAAAATAATCTTCAGTATTCTTTCTCAGAATATGGCTATCTGGTTTTTTTTTTGTTTGTTTTTTTTAAATCTACAGTGGCCCTAATATGCCGTTGTACCCTGCTGATATGATGAAGTTGAGATTTAAACTTCGTAACAAACTTTATGGATAAAGAAAAAAAATGGATTAAATCAGTAGCTGAAATGTTAATCAACTTAGTGCAGCTTTTAATGGTGAGCCAGACAGGTACTTTATACTTTTTCCCTTTTTTTGGATATATATGAGTGGAATTAGTGTTTTAGCTACACCTCTAAATTGATCACTAAATGTGCACTGAGTGTTTCAGTAATGTGAGAGAAACATCTCTCGCCCTCCTTCACGTCTGATAGTTGTAATCTCTTCATTTAGTGCAGCTGTTTGGAGCACTTTCACACCTCTTCCTCCTCTCTGCTTCACTAAATCCAGCGTTTGTCAGACAAGGCTCAGAGGGTTTCTCACCGCGTCCTGAATCACTTTGATATTAATATCTGTAAAAGCCTCTGATATAAAGTGCTGTTTCCAAAAAAACCTAAGTCAACTGCAGCGTGGAAACCCTTGTACATGGCTCTCAAGGATTGTTACCCAGAAGTCTCCACGCAGAGAAAGCGGGGAACGCTTTCATCAAGTTTGAGTTACGAGTGAGTGAAGTCGCCTCATTAGCTAAAAAGCCTGTTATGCTGACTGTGATGCTCATAAATATTATATAACTATTTTATTTCCCCTACTCACGCGTCAACCTCTCTTTCTTGCTCATGTATGTTTGCACGAAGCCGCACTGAAGTTCTTCTACTTTATCAATTAAAACTTTGAGGACGTCTTGTAATTAGCAGCTTAAAGCAGCATCACGGTTACTGATGTGCGTTTTAAAGCTGCTCTGATGTCCCTTTAACAAACTGATGCTGCCAGTAGCCGCCCTGCTTCAGCTAATATTGCTGTGGCATCACTATTTGATTACACAGGCTTGAAGTCAGTTGTGCTTATTCAGCTCATCAGTCTCTGACATCCTCCACTGAAGCCAAAATTCAATATAGTCTTTTATGTCTTCCCGCTGTTATTATCCAACATCTCTCTGTGGGAAGGATTTCACTGTCATATGCAGGTAACGTTGTTTTACGGAAAAAAAACGTGGTTATCACAGTCAGCATCCTGGTAATAAAATGTGATAAATATTAGTTAAACTTTCCAAACGAAACAGCACATTTAAGATGTTTTACGGTGAATGTAACCACTTGGGGAATGTTCACACTGTCAGTTTACATCCACGAAAAGTGCTTTTTTTTCCACTGACAGTAGACGGGTTTCTATTAACCATGAAACTGCGCAAAGTAAAATTGTGAATATAATACATGCTTAATGGAAGCGTGTCAGTTTTATCGCAAAATGTTTTACATTCACATGTAGTGGTATTTCAGGTGAAAAGCCATATTTCACAAAGCAATGATGCAACAGGTGCTACAAGAGGTGTTATATTGCATTGCATAACTCTTTTAAAGTTTTGAATCCATAATTCAGCTCCTTGAAATCCTGGCAAGGATTTGAAGAGTTAAGAAATTCAGTCCGCTAGATAGTAGTTAGTTTCCTTATTGTGAAATATTGATGTAATGTGTAATTCTATTAGCTATTCAAGGCTTCTTTATGTTTTTGATAAATGTTATTTTGTAAATATTGTTACATTGATTATAGGTCATGAAATCCTCGTTATTTTCTGATATGTTTGTAAATATTGTCGTGTTTTTTTAATTGTGCTCACTTTAGGAAATATGTTATTGATCATTTCACTGAGCAAACCTGAAGAAGTAACAGTGTGCAGTGGTCGATTTGCATAGTAAATTTTTTTTCATAAAAGATTTTTTTATATACTGATTCTTTCAGAGGAGTTTGAGCTGAAATTGTGTTGCATTATTTTTTTATGCTGGATCGTGGAAACCCTCATGTTTATCTTCAGGTTATTCAAAGCCTCAAGAACAATTTTCAAAGAGCTTTCAACCTTTCTGTCTTAAATTATGCTCTGGGCTACTTTCTAAGTCTATTTTTTTGTTCCATTTTCATCAAATCACATCATGTCACAACGCCTAAGCACTTACTTTTCACATATTGTTTTTACATTTTGTCCCTTTCACTGAGAACAGTGTCTTTCTCTTCATTGGCTCCAGGGATTTTTTTTAAAACTGTGAGCGACTGAGCTGGAACTTTTTTAAAGCCTCGCTGTGCGTTTACAGTCGGTCGATTTATAAACAGCTCACTGTGTCGAGTGGAGGCTGAAGGAAGGTGGAGAGAGACGGAGCGGAGTGCTTTATGTTTCACAGCGAGCAGCTTTGAAACAAAGCAAAAGCCGGCGAGGAGATAAATGGGTTAGAGAAGGAACTGCTAAGTTATAGAGGGATTAGACTGGATAAATCCAAAACATGTAGATGGAGGGGGGTGAAGAGTGGCGTTCACTTCAAAAAAGGGATGACATGATATTGTTTAGCCTTTATCCCCAAAGACACTGAGCTCCCACCGCCACCAGCATCCTTCAGAGGGGTAACCCCTGCTGTTTGTGCCTGGAGAGCCCTGGGGCCCGACTGACAGGGATCAGAGAGGAGGAGAGGGGGATGATGGTGAAAAGGGATAAAGAGATGTGGGGGGAGGTGAGGTTCAGAGGGAAGAGTCGGAGGAGACGGGGGTGAGGGGTACAGGGAATCGCTTTCCAGGCCGTGAGAGGAAGAGGTCGAAGGATGGTTAGGGGTGAGAGGTGCAGAGAGGGATCAGTTGAGAAGCAGGGATGAAAGAGGCAGGAAAAGGAGAGGTGGGGCTCAAGGGGCAGAAATGAGGATCAAGATCAGCGAAAGAGTGAGAGTGAGAGCGGGAGGGGGGATTTAGTCAGCCGGGCACTGATCTACGAGCCCCAGGGTCAAAAACAGGGTGAAACAGCGCTTATACAGGCTGCTGCAGAGCTGACATACATACCGCATCCCCATGTCCTATATCCTCAGAGGCCGGGGACGGACTGTATTGATAAAATTATAGTTTTTTCTAAACTGTATTACTGGCGTGACTACAATAGCCAAGTTATTTGTTAATCATGCCACTCAACTGAATCACTCTTCTAAAGCTTTTCAGAAAAGAATACTATGATTACCCAAATCTCTCATATCATAACATTAATATTAACATATTTTGGGGTACCTAGTAGCAAACTGGTTTAATTTCTTGCAAAAACAAGGAAAGGATAAATGCTGTTTTTGAGTTTTAGGTGGTTTGCATGAAAAAAATGGACTAAATTCCAGTTTATTCTGCAGCTGATTTTGACCACAAGTCTTTGCCAGAGTGACTCATGTCTTGCTCACCTGGGTGTGTCTCTGCAGTCCTCAGACAAAAACAATCAGTATAATGACAATATGAGTTTTACAGAAGGATCATTTTAAATAGGGCATTAGCACAGACGCAGCAGCGTCCACTTATCTGCAGTGATACCTGGTGTGCAGTCTGAGCAGGCTGCCCTGAATAAAACGATGTCCTCCTTCTCTCCTGTCCGTCTCCTCCCTCAGTGGAAGCAGCGGCGGCAGCACCAGCAGGGAGAACAGCGGCAGCAGCGGTATTGGCATTCCCATCGCCGTGCCTACACCCTCCATCCCCAACTCTGGACCAGGTGAGCTCTGCCGGCTGCACATCATGCAGTCACACTTAGCACAGGCCAGTCAGCCATTGCTGTTATGAAATGAGGGCAGAATCAACCAACTTCAGGCACATTTTAAATCCTGTAATAAATCTTGCTCCACCCTGCCATACGGCGCTGAGAGTTTGTTACCCTTTGCCATGTTTAGGTTAAAAAAACACTTTGGAGTTTAAAAAAGAATATTTGCTTTTTATATCCCAAAGAAATTTCTTTCACACTTGCAAGTCTGGATTGTTTGACCCATATGAAATGAGATAACGTTGTTAAAGTTATTTGTGAAAATTGGCTTGATTTCATTCAAAACATGGAAAGAGTGCAATGACCAACTTAAGAAGAATTAACCCAGAAATGAGCAAGAAATGTATTAAAAGTGAAGAAAAATTACCTGAAAATTAGCCAAAAGGAAATAAATTAAAAGTAGAAGAAAATTGCTTTTTGTAGGACATGTGTTGCTGAGTTGCTCTTGCCTTTTTTCCCCCACGGGTTTAAAAGAAATCAAACCAATTTGCTCAGTGTTCAATGATTCAAATACTTTGAATACTGCAGCACAAGAAAAGTGATATCAATCCAGGTTTCAAAGGGCTAAACATTGACAGGCAATGACGAGAAACCAGACTGTGATGTTTGCACAATGTGCATACCTGGGAAAGTTTTCTTTCATGCATTCATTTAACAGTAGACAGTAACTACTACATAACGCTGCATACTACTACATGCATTTAAGCGTAAAGTCTGTGTCTTTTGTAGTTACTGAACATAATCTTTTTTAAGGTAGTAGTTCAAAATAATTGCTTAAAAATGCTGAAATTCAGAACAGCAAACAACAAGAAATAAGTTCATTTATTTAAATATAATATACATATATACATATATATACATACCAATAATAGGTGTTAGTTGAAAAGGTGTAAATGTATCATGTATTTGCAGATAGTAGTAGTACGCTACACAAAGCCTATGTTTACCAGACAGGGATTATGCAGGCCCATTGTGTTCCAAGCACAGCTGATTCTCTATCCTACTGTGTAAATAGGCCACGCTGCGTTAGGCCTGCTTCTTTTATAGTGGAACAGTAAGGCCCACATAACACCACACACACGCTACACACGGCACTGCATTACACCATACACACATCTCAGATGCTTTAAACTTTTACAAAAGATTTCATCTTAACAAGGACCAAAAAATAGAGCGAAGAACAAGAAATATTTTTCTGTAGCAGCTTTTGTACCTCGTTCACCAGGAGCACACAACTAACCACAGCTCTCTCCTGCAAGCCGGTCGCCATGGAAACACTCAATTCATACCACAAAGAAGTGTGTCCAAGTGTGCGGAGCGCCTTGACAAAGTGGAAAGCGCTCCTTCGGCCCCAAAGGGTTCCTGAGTGAAGTGATGTGATGTTATGTAATAGCAGGCGAGGGCAGACTGTTCTGCTTTAAATGGTCACTAATGTAAATACTCCTTTCAGTCCCGCCCATGTCTGCTCCTCCAGGAGCCCCTCCGCCTCCCCCACCCCCTCCTCCTCCTCCCATGGCCGGGCTCGGCCCCTCAGCAGCACCTCCTCCACCACCTCCACCTCCACTTATAGGTGAGACACCTCTGAGGCTGCTCCTGTCACCTCTGCGGCCGGTCGATGGATAATCAGCACGTCCGCCGTGATCTTCTTATGGTGGAGATGCACGAATCAGGGTGCTGGATGGATGTCTGTTTGTTTGTACACACTGCAAGCAGAAGTTTCTGATAGGTTCTCTGCAATCATGTCATCATGCCGGGCTGAAGTTTTGTGCAAAAAAGTTGGGCTGCCTACACAATGTCTACATTCCATTTCTGCAAGTTGAATAGTCAACAAAGTGCACTGAAAATCACCCATGAAAATGAAAAAATGAAAAATGAAACTTCATTTGGAATCTTTTTTATTCTGCAGTGTTTGGAGTTAAAGCTCTTGCAAAAACAAAAGATTTAAATGAACGCCTTTCCATGCTTTAGGACTGCAGGATATGCGTAAAGTTATATTTCAATTATTTTGACAGATATTGTGATTTGGAAATGAGCTGAGGTTTTAGTGCAGCTGGTAATTTTTCCATTTAATTATCACTGTCAAAAAAATAGAAATTACATTGGTGTGATTTTTGCTGGTGTCTGTATAAAACACCATGTTCCCATAAGTCTGGATTATGATTTGTAGGGTGTGACATTTCTGTGATTTCACAAACAAATGCTTCATTTGTAATGCTATGCTGTGATACATTTTACCTTTATCAAAAAATTGCAGTTCCTGCGGATTTGATGATGCACTTAATAACCATAATGCGATTTTGTTAACTTTTCATTTTAATTGTGTAGCCCCACTTTCTTTGCACCTTTTTGGTAACACTAGCATTTATTAGCTCTCTGAAACAGCTTGCTGATCTTGCAGTGTGAACAGACATTATATATGCTTCTATTTGGAGACAGGTTATATACTATGTGACAAAGTCTCTGGTATTTTTCCATCCAGTTCAGAAAAAATTTCCCCTTCCTCGGTGGTGGTGGTGGTGGTGGTGTTTCACTATTCTTTACTGATTTGCTATAATTGGCCGATAAAGAAGTCTCATATCACTTAAGGCCGTGCAAAAGTTAATAACTGCCTGCAGAAACTCTAAAATTGTTCATTTACATTTGACCTCGAGCTGCTGTTTATCTAGAAGGGCTGCACTGGCAGTAGCTGATAACTTTTACAACCTAAATTTAAGAATACAATTAAAGTCAGAATATGGGAAATATATATGTTAATACAAAGATATGAATTAAGTTTACCTTAAGGGCTTTGAGACTTCTTTTTGCAAAGGTATGGTAATGTTTCATTTGAGTTTTTTTAAAAACGTTTTACCAGAAAAAGGGATTGTGGTTAAAGCTGCATCAGGCAAAACATCTTTTATTCTGTCTTAAATTATGACTGCGGCTGTGACAAAGAAAATCATTTTGACAGTTCAGATTGTTTTGTGTGCACAAAGGCAGATGTGGAGCCGGTTGCACCAGTTCTTTTACTGAGCCTAAGCCCAGTTAAAATGTAAGTGTTTACCCTAAAAAATGTCTGCATCAGGAAATGAAAACTGTTTGCACCACACAAATAACCTCTTTCATAGAGATTATTCATCAGTCCACATTTACTTCCACTAACTGCCAAATGTAAATGTTACATAGCTAAAAGAATCAACTCACAAAGCTAAGTTAGTTAGTTATCTTGCTAATATATGAACTATTTAGATTTAGGAGTAAAAGAAGTAGTGGAATATGGTCAACATACAGTGTCTGACCTGACATTTTAATTAGAAATTGCTGTTTTGAATGATATGCATTTAAATTGCATTTCACAAAAATACACAATATACCTCAAATTACAAAATGTTGTTCCATAATCGTGGACTTTCAAGGTGGGGATGTGTCAAATTATGCCATGGGGCCCCTAAAAGCTTTACATTGGGAGACATATGGAAATCAGTCGATACATTTTGTTGAGCATCGCCGTCCCCGAAAATTGGCTCGTTTAACATTAGGTATTTGGTCTGATAACATTTGGAAAGTCTCGGTCCCAATAATCAAACCCGGTTAGAAATGTAGCAGAGATGAGCCTTTTTTTTAGCCAAGAAAGAAAACCAGTTCCTGTTTCTAAAATAAAAACCCAGTTTCATGTTAAGCCTTTTCACAAGTAGTTCAATGTGTGGCTTGTGTAATGGATACTGAGTTACAAAACAGTGAGCCAGCACTCAATTTTTAGACAGCTAGACTCACAGCTGATGTCACATAATATGATTTCTGCAAAAACCAAAACATTCAAAGAGCCATTTGATTTCTGCCTAAAACATTCAATATTGCCTAATGTAGCTTTAATTTTCGTGGGGGGGTTGACTCTGAATCACTGTAAGATACTGGTTTTGATTTACTGTCAGAGCTCTGCAAAGCTGCATCAACCACTCTGTGTGAATGTATGTTTGCGTGATGGCTGCTCGTATCTGATTGACCGCAGTAATCTTGATCAAGATGATCACTTGAAACATTCCAGTTTCATCCTCAGAGCATCAATGCACATTTTTCAGCTGTAATTACCTGCTGCTGACAATATGGAGACGTTTGTTTGCTCCTCTGAATCTTGACTTCCTCTGGTTCCACCCATCCCTATCTGAGAGCGCGGCCTCTCCTGAGAGACGTTATCTCGAAATGTGAAACAGGAAATACTCAAACAGAACAAAAGAAATCTTTCCTCTCAGTCTCACACACACACACACACACACACACACACACACACACACACTGCATCTTTAACCTTAAAATATATAAGCATATTTAATGTTGTAATAGGCTGCTGTACGTATATAGATTTGGTTATTCTTAGACAGCTGTTGTAGTGACATGTGCTAGCTCCTTGTGGTAGCTGATAGACGTTCATAATCACATCTTTGACAAGTGTGTAAAGACGTTATTTTCGCTGTCAGATCCGGTGAAACCTGAAGGATCCATCTGTTCTCTTCTCTTTGCTTACTGAGTCTTTTCTCATGCTTCGTTTCTAAGGAGGTGCAGGATTTATTCAGATGAACTCTCGGGACTCTTTGTTTCATTTTACGCTCATAAAATATCTCTGTATTATCAATTAACAATCTGTGTTGCTTCCCTAGCTCACCTGCTTCCTTAAATTGGTTATTGATTGTCTTTTCATAAGCTGTGGGGCTCTAATCAGTATTTAAAAGCTCACATTATCTTTTACGACCTTGATGATTCATGTTTTGGGTGCTTTTCTTCCCCCTCTCCCTCTTTCTGTCTCCTCTGTATAACCCCTCTCTGCCCCTCTTTGGTCCTTCCTCTCTTCCTTCCCTGTCTTTGGGTGTTTCTAGCGGTGGCCCCTGGGCCTGGTCTGGGCCCCGCTCCAGTGTCCCAGTTTGGAACCATCTCGCGGCAGATTTCGCGGCACAACCCCTCCAACTCCTCTGTCTCTATGGTTTCGGCCACGGGCACCTACCGTCGGGCACCGTCGGTCACTTCCCAGTTCTCCTTGCAGCAGCAGCAGCAACTACAGCAGCAGCAACTACAGCAACAGCAACAGCAGCAGCAACAGCCTCATATTAACGGAGGCACTCCTGGCTACGGCCAGAACTCAAGTAAGGCCTTTCTGTCTCCAGTCCCTGCCTGCTTTTTACATCCTGAACTGTCACTTAGCCACAAAATGTCACTTTTTTTCTAAAATCATGCACAGTCACAAACTAAAGCAAGCTAACCTTTGTAGCCACAGAGAAATATTTCATATTTGCAAGTGAGTCACTGCTGTCTGAAGGTCAAGATGCATTCTCGTCAGATTTGACTTTTTCTTTCAAGTTTTAATGCAGGTTCAGGCTTTTTATCTGATAGTGGGATGTGTCTAGTATTGATGCAGAATGCCTCGGATTCTACAGCAGAAACAAACCAGACGATCGATGCCTGCTAACAATGCAGAGACGCAGTTTTAGGCTTCGTTTAACGCATTGTCAGAGGTTATTCTGGAACCTAATTTAATGTACATCATCAAGTAGTGACTGTCTAAAATCTAGCCCCAATTCACACCTGTTATTAACATGTGATCAGTATCTGGATACCCTGTCTGTCTGCATGATTACATCTTATCCAGGAGCTGCTGCGTTTATTTAACCTTTAATGAACCAGAAAAACCTCTTCAGATTAAAAGTCTCTTTTTCAAGAGTTTCTTGGCCAGGACAGGCAGAAACATACGTTATAGACGGACAACAAAGAACAAAAATACACAATTAAAGTATACAACCCCAAAACAAACAATATAAAACACAAGAGAACAATAAAATCAGTCAACCTTTCAACTTGTAGGGAGGATTTGTTTTTCTTAACAATGTGGTCAAACTGTCTGGATTCACACCTGGCTGAGATCAGATCACAATGCGTGTCAGATCGCCTCCAGATGAGGCCAAGTCCAGTCACAGTGTGTTCGGTGTCTATTCACACCTGGCATCAACATGCTTTTATTTTGCCAGGTGGAAATGGTTTTCAAGCGACTCATCTCCACAAACCTGCTTTTCATTCACAGAAGTGGGCTTAATGTGCTTTTGCCTGTTGATCAGTACAAGTGTCACTAATTTGGGTCTGAAAAGTGTAAAATGAGACTTAGAAGTACCTTGTACATAACTTCAATAGATCTGAGGGCAGTTCAGGAAGCATGTGTGGGATTTTGGTTTAGGTTGTTGGACCTGTAGTGCAAACAGCGCCTCCTTCTGGCCATCAGCAGCCCTTACTTCTGTTACAGCCAAGAGTGAGAGCTGCCTGATTGTCAGAAAATCCGCAGTTCATCCCCTGACGCCATGTGAAATCTCACTTACGTCACTGAACTTTGTAACCTCTGTTTGTGATCTGTGGAGACGCTGCAGTTACAGAGAGTTGAATTAATTAATCTGCTCTTGTAGTTTTATTGTTAAAATGTTTTTTTTCTTCTAATTTGGAATTAATAAAGTTTCTGTGAGCAGACAGGTTAATTAATTTGACTTTAACTCTCAGTCTGTCACTGTTGCACATCACTCTGTTCTAGCAGACGTGTGTAGGGTTGCAATGGTATGAGATTAGTACCACAGTATTACTGAATTATTATCATTATCAGTCAGACAACTTTATTTTTTTGAGTAAAACACTTAAAATGTGTGTTCATAAATGTAGCACTTTAGAATTTAATTCAAATAAATTGGAAAACTTAAGTTGGAACAAATTAACTTGTATGGTTTTCTCAACTTAAAAACTTGAGTTCATAATCATGGTAATTAAGTATTTAATTACCATATTTGTGAACATTCATTTTTAGGTTTATTCATAAAAAGCTTTTCACATTATGTAAAAGAAATTTTAAAGTGATAATGTGCTATTACCATAATTATAAACACATTTTTTAAAGCGATTGCTAGTAAAAATTAAAATTTCTCCATATTATTTAAAAGGAATTTTAATGTGTGTAAAGGAGTGAAAACAGCAAATTAGATTTGGTTGAATAAACATTTTATTACTATAATGTAAACCTTAAAAAGTCTTCCTTTTGAAAATAACTCAAATTATGGAGAGATTTTCCATCCAGTTGCTTTTTTTCCAATATCGTAGAGAAGCAAACGTACACATTATGATAACCGTCAACTTTCATATCACGGCAAACCTTAAAACCCGATATATCGCTGCAACCCTACACATGTACAAGCTCACATATCTTGCAGTGTGTTTGTGTCTCTGCTGTGTGTCAGTTTTGTCCTTGCTTGGGATCGGGATGCGCTCTTAACTGTCTCCTGTTCATTCTTGGTAACTTATGGGATTTCTTCTATTTTCCTTCTGCCTTCTTGTCTCCTCTCTGCTGTGCTTTCAGTGTCTATCGCTCCTCCTCCTCCCCCCATGCCCCAGCTGACTCCACAGATACCTCTGACTGGCTTTGTGGCCAGGATGCAGGAGAGCAGTAAGTGACGAGGCTATACTTTCCTCCTTATCCGTGCCAATTTCCAGAACACCCAGCATGCATTGCGCTTGTTCATCCTCCTCCTCCTCTCATGTCTGCTGAGGACAATTAATACCTTCATTTCGCAGCAATGAACCATCCAATAATGTGTCTCACTGGAGTCCTGTCATGGTTAATGTAACTTTTTAAGTAGCTTTATGTGCAGATTTATTTCTTCAGCCATTAAACCACATTGTTACTGTTTCTTAGTAGTGATAGGGCCGTAATACATGTCTCCCTGTCTTGGCAGAAGTGTCTTTTTTAAAATATGTGCAGTAAAAGGGAACCGGCTGAGATTGTTGAGGCCGCCACCTACTGTTTTTAGAGGTTTACTGTCATGCAGGGGATTTTATCACGAACTGAAGTTTGATATTCATATGCTGAATGTAGCACTGCAGAGTTGAGCTGAGGTGAATGATAATGTTTAGGGGGGGAAGTGTCCAAGGTCTCTGCAAAACAGAACTGGGGACGATTGGACTCTTTGCTGCCCTCTGCTGGAGCAAAACCTGCAATACAGTCAAATATTACTTTTTAAACATTACTGTAGTTACTTTATATCTTGACAGACAGCAACTTAGGATTTCAATGGTGGATATTTGTTAAAAAGAAATTACACTTAGCAATTATAGTGTCAGAGAAAATGTGAAGTAATTGCCATATATGTTTTTTAGAGCTTTTTTTCTCTATGTGGATGCTGTCACACAAACATCTAACCCACTAAATAGCATGACACAGCATGTACTAACCATCAGATTATCAGTGCTCCAGCCTGCTTCTCCAAACTGGGGGTGCACCGACTGACATCCATTGTTTGTAAGACAATGACTATGGATAAGTACCTCATACAACCCCACTTCAAAAAATTCAAAACTATCCCCTCAAGTGATTCATGCCAAGTCCTAACAGTGATGCAGCCTGCTTGATGAATGTAATGTTCATATATCTGACATGCAAATGTACTTCTGCATGTCGAGCATTCGTTCTGCATGATTCAGCCGTCACCCTTTCCACCACCAGGCTCAGGGATCCTTGACTTTTTGGACGTGACAAAGAAAATCTCACCTTCTGTGTCTGTTTATCAGTTGCAGATACTCCTACTCCTCCTCCACCTCCACCTCCAGATGATATACCCATGTTTGACGACTCTCCTCCTCCTCCCCCACCTCCTCCAGTTGATTATGAGGAGGAGGATGCGGCTGTTGTGCAGTACAGCGACCCGTACGCTGATGGAGACCCACAGTGGGCCCCCAAGAACTACATTGAGAAAGGTTTAAGCACTAATCATTTTTTGATTAAGTCTCACATTGGATACTTGGGATGTCAAAGAATTATTATTTTTTCATTGCGATTGATTTCAGTAGTTGATCATGATTATTTGCATTTTTAATAATGTTTATAATTCCATCCTTTTGCATGTCAAAAAAGATATGAAATCCGTATTGACAAGGTGAGGCAATTTTTACTAGATTGACTCATGGGAACCCATAGAACCCAAATCATTCAGATATATTGACTCAAAATTTAGCCTAAATTTGGTGCATGATTTAGCCCCTTACCACAACATGGTAGCACCTGATTCCCTGGGTGTTCTAGTTTCATATGATGCCAGTATCATCACTGTACCTTTAAAACTCAGCCCAGTACAGCCTCTTAAAGACAGGAATATCAGCTAGATTTAAAAAGCAAAACAAAAACGTTCTATGTACAGATTTTAATGTGTCAACGCTGACAGCCCTACATGCTACTGATCCAAACAAATGTCTTTCCATCTGTTTTCAGTGGTGGCCATCTATGACTACTCCAAGGACAAGGACGATGAGTTGAGTTTCATGGAGGGGGCCATCATCTACGTCATCAAGAAGAACGACGACGGCTGGTTCGAGGGCGTCTCCAACGGCGTCACCGGACTGTTCCCTGGTAACTATGTGGAGTCGATCATGCACTACGCCGACTGAAGGGACCTCGCAGTAACAGTAAAGTCTATTTATTCAGTCATATCATAATCCACTGAGAGACTGACCGACCGCCGCAATCTTGACTCCCGAGACGCATCTAGACATAACTGTATGATTCCCTTTTGATATGACAGAATGTTCTTTCCCTTACTGATTGCAAATAAAATAAAAAGTAATATCTATTTAGTTTATTTTGGTGTCATATGGGCGGGTGGGGGACATTTATGGAATATGTAAAAAATAAAAAATTAAAGAATTGGACTGCTCACGCCGGTTGAACTCAAAGACGATAGTCAAACAGCTGAAGGATGTACGACATCATCTCGCCCAAACAAAAATCATGAGCGATTCAGAGCTGATCCTTTGTGAACAAGAAGTTTGATAGAACAAATTAAAATGTTACGGTCATGTAAGCACCTTCAGTCGAAGTGTTTGTACTGTCAGTTGTATATAATGTGAGCTGCAGCCACTCCGGTTTCTGTAATGTGAATTCAGTGAATGTCGATTATATGATAGTTTTCATTAGTGGCGCCCTCCTCGACTCCCATCGGGCTTGTTCATAAAATAAGATGGGCTGTTGATGATTTACAAATTTCTGAACTGTACATGGTATTTCAAAGACAAACGATTACTCCTGAAAATCAGTCTTGGCGTTAAAGCATGCAAAATTTAAAAAGATATAATGTAATCTTAAGTTTATTGCCATTATGCTTCCATTATGTTGTAAATGTATTCACCTTTTTAATTTTTGTTACACTGTTGAAATCACTAAACTTTTTAGACTCTGAAGTAAATTTCAGGCTTCCCCACAGTCTCACCCTCGAAATGCCTATTTGCATGTAAGGAATATTTCACCCACAAATGACCTTTTGTATATTAATTATCACCCTGTGTTGCGCTGAATTTGTGAAGATTTTCTCACACTCTTGATGAACTGAAGAAAATGAGGTCTGCTTTTAATAACACAACTAAAAACCTGAAATTATCTAGACATTGCTTAGAGGACCTGTCCAAATCAGTTGGACGAGACATTAAACATACTTTACGCTGCTAGCTCCCCAATACAAGGTCTGTGCCATGTGTGAATAGAGCAGGTAATTGTCCAGAAGATTCACAGCGAGCATGTGGGTGTGCTGATGACGTTTCTATCATGAGGCTTGAACAAAAACAAACTGAGGGAGAAGAGGAAGAGTCATTTACAAACAGTCGGTAACGGAAATGTCTAACTTGAGATATGACGAGATTCTTGGATTCTGTCAGTAAGGGCCAAATTAAAAATTTTCAGACATATTCAAGGAACAAAGTACGAACCAGTTTCATGGCCCTGGCGTGTTTCATGTAATTTCCTGCCTCCTACGGGCTTTACCAAAGCACCACCCCTCACCTTAACCAAACTGACTAAACTTAAACTTATTTTCAGTAGGTGAAAATGCTTCTGAGACACAGTCTCTTGTTGTGTGCTTCACGTGTGAAAGGGAAATTCTGGATTGGACCTGATTCTCGGGACATTGTCCGAAGTTTATATGAGAAAACAAAGTCTCATTTATCCAGATGCAAGCTCAGTACTTCTTAAAGACCCATTTTTGTTCAAACTTTGGTGTTTAAAACTGAACTTCTTTCAGTTCTTGAATCTTTGCATGCTTTCTTCAAAACCAGACTCTGTTGACAAAAACAGTAATTTTACCTCCCTGAACACAGCAGCTGCTGTTCTACCGCTGCCTCGATACATTTTAGTTTTATTGTAACTTTGGTGTTTTAAAGGGGTTAGTTTGAATTCACAAAAGTCACACAATAAAAAACAAAACAAAACTACAGATCAAGGCAGTGGTACACCAGCAGCTCCTGTGTTTAGCGAGGTAAAATTACTGTTTTTGTCAGTGGAGTCTGGCACATGTGTTTGGGAAGTACTGAGCATACGCCTGGATAAATGAGACTTGAATTATACTGCATGAGTTATGTGAGAGTTTGTGAACTGTTTTTAAGGGTGGACCCCTATGACTTTGATTCATCAAGAATTTTCACAGTTTTTTGGATTCTTTGTACACCGTACAGGCATGCGAGAAAAAGAAAGATTTCTTTGTGAATTTAATGTAACGCAGGGTGAGAAACTGATATACAAACAATCAATTGTGGGTTAAGTGTTCCTTTAAAATCATATAAATTAAATGGAGTTTACTTTTTTAAGCATTTGAATCTGTTTTGAAGCACGAGAACACATTCCACTTTTGGCTCATCAGCAAGCATTTTACGATCATGTCACATCACTGTTACTAACTTTATACTAATCCACATCAGTTCTGTAGGATCCGTTGGTAACTGGCAATAATTGACTATGCTTGTGGTAGACATCGGTGATAGCGTGCAGTGATAAGAAAGGCTGGAATCGCCGTGCCTGACACTGCCATGTGACAATTCAGATGTAACGTAGACCAACAAACAACTCTAATACCTCCTCAGCCTTTGCAAAGCAACAACAACTTGCTCTGGGTTCAAGGACCATGTTGAATGCTCTGAACATGAAATCCTCTGGGCTGCACGGGTGTACATATTTTAACTTCAGTAAAATCAGCCAATCACTATCAGCTGTCACTCAGGTCTAGGAGTCATCTTAATAACATTGTTTTTTTTCCTGTTGGCCCTCGAATGCACCACCTAACATGACCTAATTTTTAAGCATTTACCATTTCAGGATACTGCAGCTTATGCCTTGATATTTTGCCCGTTTGCTTTAGAAATTTCCAATAAAAAAAAGTATTCCAGCTCAATTTCATTGGTAGAAATATTGAAATCTCTCTCTGTCCGCCCTTCATTTGTACATATAATAATGTTGATTGAAAAATTAATGTACAGTCTTTTATAATAAACAATTCTATGTACAACATGTATGTGTGGTCACTTGGAAGGACGCAAAAAAGGAGCAAAGTCTTAAATAAAAAAAAGCATTATGTCGGTTTATTGAATACACAGTCATTGTTGATTTTAAGGCCTTTAGTTGTTGCATTAAATAAGTAACCTTTTTATATTTTTACAAGTCAAAAAGACATGACTGTTTGGCCTCTGAGATGTGGACGGATCTTTAAGTAAATAACACAGATCCAAACACACCACTGACAATGATTCACTTCCACTGCGTTTGGAATTACACTTTTTTTTTTGCAAAGACGCCACAGCTCAACACTAGCATGTACCGTCATTCAGTCGGCTAGTTTTAAGCATTGGAGGTTTTTGCAAATTACAGTACAGTACTTAATACAGTGAAGAGCTGGATTTGCAGTTTTTGGCATTGTCCATTATTTTAACTTTCTGATGTTTCCTTTTCCAAATCGTCACTGCTGATACCGAGTTGTGGGCGAGTTGCTTTTCCACAGGTAGCTGCCTGAAGTGAAGCCCGGCAGTAGAGGTTCACTTGTCTCTGGTAAGCACCATCTCAGTGAGCCTGATGAGGGCGTCTCTCTCTGCCGACGGCCTGAGCATACTGATCTGCCTGATGGCTTCTTGACAGTAGCGCTCGGCCAGGTATTTGGTCTGTTGCACGCCGTCGCTCTAAAAAACAACGAGAAGAAAGGGTTGCCAAATTATCTACTGAACACTCATTTTTTGTGCATGCAAAGATTTACTTCAGGGTTCCCACAGCGGTGAAATTACTGGCGGTGTTTGTATTTATTGGTACATATTGATTGACTATTTGAAACGGTCAATACAACAGCGTTTATATATACACACACACACACACACACACCCTGCTTCTCTCTCTCTCTCTCTCTCACTCACTCACGGTGCTCTCTTCTTGTCGCTTGTTTTATTTGATCCTGTTGCATTATTATGATAAAATATGAAAAAGTTTTGAGAATTTTGTAGTTAAAATGTGTGGGAACCCTGTGCTTCTCTTCCACAGTTTAACACACCCCTGATTGCATTGATAGAACATTTTGTGAATTTCAGCTCCTTGAGCAGACAGCACAGAGCTGTACTGTTAATCATGCAAATATGCACATCAGTCTGGGCATCAACAACCCCTCAACGAGCTACAAGCAATTTAAACTCGCCTCCTCCATCACCATTCGAGAGGCTTAGGTAATGTTTGAGTATTTTATTTTGGTCACAAAAAATGTATTTAATACAGCACAAACTTAATTTTTCATATCCCAAAATTACCATATAAATGTCTCATGTAGGAAACTGGTATTTTCAATGTATAGTTTAATTAGTATTTGTATCTGTAAGTATTTAAGATCTTTTAAGGCCTTACATTTAATGACTTTAACCTGTAGATTTTAATTTGTTTTAGAGTATGTGATATTGGTCATACCTGAAGGACGTACTGCCAGGCTCGATCTACGTCTCCTTTAGAGCTGAAGCGCCTCATGATCATCGCATGGAGCTCAGGAAACTACAGAAAGAAATCAAGGTAAAGACGTGACAATGATGCGTTGTAGTCACTTGATATAGATGCACAGTTTCTATGAAAAACGTGCGCATGAGACCAACTTAATGCTGATCTCACCTGTTGACAAGCGAACAGGACCGGTCCAGTGGCCAATCCCAGTTTGAGATCTGCAGCAGAGGGCTTCCCCAGGTGACTAGCTCCTGTTGTGAAGTCTAAAACATCGTCCACTAGCTGTAGCACAGAGAAAAAAAATCACAGAATAATTTAGACATAATTTAATTTTACACACCATTATGTTCTGGATAAAGTTTAGGAGGCTGGCATGCTTTAGCTGGTAATGGGTGAAATACCTGAAATGCGATGCCAACATTCTTCCCGTACTGGTATGCTATTTCATGAACTTCAGGATCAGAACTAACTAGGACGCACACCTTGAATCGAAGAGAAGAAACAGTCAACAAAAAATCATGAGTGTAGAAGCCGAGGCTTTTCTCCAACGCTGATATATTCATGTGGAAACAGAACGTACATACTGCTTTACAGCTGTTTGCGATAAGACTCGCCGTCTTCTTGAAGGTTTTCTCGAGGTAGTGTTTGAATCGTTCATTCTCGTTCTCTTTGGAGCCCAGCTGCATGAATTCACCTGGAAGTACAATCAATAGACAGTAGATCAGGGAGTTTGTCAGTAGATGTAAAAGCAGATTATGGGTTGTAAAATTTTGAGATTTAAAAACAGCTGTTGCTACAATTCACAGTTTCCAATGTGCTTAAAAAACAAGCTCAGTGCAGATTAAGATGCAACTTTAAAAAGGACTGTTGTCTCTTTGCACAATGTAATGTAAATTGCACAAAATTTGCACAGTAAATTCAAAAGGACTGCCTTCGTTTTTGGTCTAGGATGTAGTTCACGGCAGCTTTTTTTTTTTTTTTATCTCGGGATGCGACATATTTTTGTAAATCTAGGTCAAATGTAACACAGGGGCTACTTGATTGAAAATTTACGTCTGAGCCATAAATATCAAGTTTTTCACCAATTCTGATACGTCTGCAAAGTTTAATGAGTTTTCAGGCACATTCAGCCCCTCAAATATGTGATTCTTAAATTTTTTTTAAAAAAACTCCTCCAAGAGACAATGTCTACAGTGAATATTTTGGTCAAGTGCAGCAATAATCCACTTCATAGAGATGCAATTCACCTTTTAAGAAACGAGATGTAACCTTTACACTCACCTTAAACCTCCTCTTTTTACCTAATATTTCATAGCTGGCTAAATACTAACTTAGCAAGTTCTTCAAGGTTTTGGCATTCAGACCAAGGAGCGAAGGGTACTGATCGTGTAGGTATGAATGGCGAGTAACGCGACTGCTCCAGCTGCAGCTTTTCTGAGAGACCAGCTTATGTCACTAATGGTTATCCAAGAGATTGAGGTCATTATCAACATGATCAAAACACTATGTGCAAAAACTAACGCTAGATACTCAACAATATGTGCAAAGGCAACTGGAAAGTGACGAAACTAACTTAAGGATGAAAAAGCACTCTGATCGCTGATATTGGAGGCTGAGCTAACAGTAAACAGACGTGCAGTTTGTAGAATGGATGTATGTCACACTCCATGTTGCAAGTGTAGAATTACTGACTGACGCAGCAAAAATGGCATGAATAATTGAAGTGCTGTACCTCGCACCAGGTCCTCTATCACCTGGGAGAAGACTTTAACCACCGTGTTGTTACCGATGCGAGCCATGGCCATGGAGGCAGCCGAGATGATGAAATCTCCCGCCAAGATGGCCTGGAAGAGAGAAAACAAATTATATATAATCATATCCTTTAAAATGTAATGGCAAAGTAGTTGTAGAAAATATGAAGTTGAAGAAAAGGGGGAATGTTTATGAGCTTATTTTATTTCCCGAACCTTTTTTTCACCCCAAACTTCATTGATTGTTTTCTTCCCCCTCCGTTTATCGGATCCGTCTATGACGTCATCATGCACCAGACTGGCAGTGTGAATCATTTCTGTGATCATGGCTATGGCCCTCTGCCCCTGGATCAAATCTCTGCAAAAAGCAAAGACAGTTAAGAGATAAGAGGAAGTGAGATGAACTTTGGATTATATTTCATAAAATAATTCAAGAGTTACAACAGGGTGATGTGCACATTTAATCTTGCAACTGTATCATAGGTCACTCTGGATTAACAGTGGCAGAAAATGATAAAAACATAATATTCTGTTGAAATATGTTAATGTGGAGTGATTTAATTTACCCAGATCTGTTGCTGTGGATGTTGAGCGCCCGGGCCATTAGGATGACTATCATTGGTCGGATGGCTTTGCCCTTGCCATCAAAGTAGTAGTCAATTAGAGACTTCAGCTCTTCTCTGGATACAAACATCTCCTATGATGCAGAGCAATAACATTTTTTATTTCCATCATAATACGCTTGCCAAACAATCCCATGACAGTAGAAGTCTTCTGTTCATATTTGACCAACATCTTTTGGAGATGACAAAACTTGGGTCGCTCATTCTTTGTCTGTTACTGAACTGCGTCTGCAGCAAACTGTTCACCTTTGAGGAAAATTCTACATAGACACATAGCAAACACACTGACTCTCTGTGCTGAAAAATAAGTACCTTCTTGATGTCAACGTATAAATTAGTTAAATCTTTTTGGGCTAATGTGAAGGGGTCTTTCAGCTTTGCATCGCTGTGTGCGCTTTTTCTGCAGCAGCAAGATTGTATTGTGGGATTCAGCAACCGTGACTTGTGTCTGCAGAAAAAGAAAACAACAAACAGTGAAGCATAATTAGAAACACAGAAAATATGCACATAGTAATTAAAATGCATAAGTGGAATCTTTTAATTTTAACTGTTTACATCTTGATCACCGTGGTGCACCATACTGTTTGTTTTAGGGCCAATTTTATTTACAATATGTATGCTATTTACTCTTGGATCCTTGACTTGGATATGGAATAATATTGGCTAATATTAATTGTTTATTTGAATCTTGCATTGCTTGATGTTTAACCAACATCACTAGTGTGCTAAAAACTGGTGGTCTACGGTGGCCATTATAATAATATGCAAAGAATGCAGTAAATAGTTTGGAGTAAATAGTTTAGTAAAGATAACTCACCTGGTGAGACATGTTGTGAAGTTTAAAGTTTTGGAGTTTATCTGTGTTTGTAGTGCTGATGGCTGCCCCTGCAAGAACAAAAAGACATGATACCAGATGATTCAGACTTTGTATATTTAAATACTTTTAGGGCAACAAAGTAAGTATTTTTCCACAAGAATTTCATCACTGGCAGCTTTTAAGAGAGGTTTCAAAACAGAAAGATTTTAATGTTAGTAAATGTAATTTATAAAGAGAAGTTTTTGAAAAGTTAACTGCAATAATACAACATGAAAAATACAAATAATTAAAAAGAATATTTCGTTACAATACTTTGGTATTTTTTTCCTGGTTTACTCAAACACTTTTCCCCAAAGAATTTTTGTTACCTCCAACAAAATAAGGAGGGAAGGTGGCTGGAAGGGACGGAGGGATGAATGAGGAAATGGAAGGGAAGGAAAAACTTGATTTTTTAGATCCTTTCAGTTGCACAAAGGATATAATTTTATTCAAATGTAATTTATGCTAAATTTTTAAATAAATGCTGTTTTATTAACAGCATTCATTGTGCTTTTTATTTAATTCCTTAAGTACATTTGATAGAATAAAATAAATGTTGATACTTAAATGCCAGATGCTTTTACTCATGTAATACTCAAATGCATCATATGCTTTTTGGATTTTATCCAGTCATATTGTTAAATTGTGCTGTATATTCTTAACGTGTACATGTTTTACCATGGTGTGTACCTTTTTATGTTGATGTTGTTTGTCTTTAACCATTGTGGATACTGTAATTTTAAAAATTATTTTTGGATGCCTTCATCAGACGACGGACTACCAATACAGATTAGCTCCCCAGCTAAATCCTGGTGCGTTTACATTTGTTTAAATGTGCAATAATGTACATTGTCTCTTTTAAATAAATAAATTACAAACAGTTGACTTTAACTTCTGTCAGTCACACAAGACACTCAAGTAAGGCTTTCAGGTACTTTAACCACAACTATAAATACTAGCCTACATTAATAAATATAAAAAGCAACAATGAACAGCATACAATGTCTACAAACAAGTCAAGTGTTTAGACTGTAAAATACAAATAGTGCAAAAAAAAATCTGGAGTAACACGTGAGCCAATGAATGAATGAATGAATGAATGAATGACTTGGGTGTAAAAATAAAATACAAATCAATGAAAATTTGCTAAGACATTGGTCAGACTTGTGTGGACAGGTAGCCCAGTGAAGGACACGGTAATTACTGTGTAATAGCAGGAGAAGGTCTTGACCTTTAGGTGTGCCGTTCATAAGCGCAGCACGAGCCAACACGCCCTGCAACAAGTCCACATTTACCAAATTCTTGCAAAACACGTGACACTCTTGCGTAAGAAAAATACCTGTTAACGTTGCATCGCCGGGGTAAATTACACACAGTGAATCGATGCATCAAAATTGGCTAAAATGATTATAATCGTGTGGATCTGGCTGACAGTTTTGCGGTGACCTTCCCGGGTCTGACAGCGCTGCCTGTCCCGGCGGCTCCTGCGAGCAAACTCACCTCGTTCCCCGGTCCGGAGCTCCAGGATGTCCGCCCCACAGAGGACGTGGAAAACCACACGGATCTACCGTTAAAATGCCAAACAGTTTCAAATAAACTAGTGCCCATACAGTTTGCACTCCAGCGCCTGCATTGCCTCAACCACGGGCACGCCATGTTCCCCGATCACAGGCATCGGGGCCAGGTTATATATGTCACCGGAACCGGAAGTTAGTGCCCCGGCGACGGCTGATGATGAGCTGCGCGAGCATTAAATGGCTGAGAGCTAGAGACAAACTTTTAACGAATTATACCTATTTCATCACCAAACGTGCGGTTTTGGATGTAAATAACGACGGTATCTTTCTAAAATAAACATGCAAAACGTGTCTTCTTAAATGTCGCGCTGAAAAAAGTAACGTTACTTGATGCTAGCGCCGTAGCTAGGTTGCTGACAGCTAACTAGCTAGCTAGCTGTTAGCAACTTTGCTGTTTTAAAACTGTTGAATAAACTTGCTTTTTAAGTTACAGAGCGCGGTTTTAAAACAGTACGTTGAGTTTTAGTCGTGTATTTCTACCTTAAATCAATCAAACTGCCCGAATCGAGGGACTTTTTTTTCAACGTAAACTAGTTTCAAGCTTAACTTTCAAGTGTTGACATGAGACGCTTTTTGCTAGCAGTGCATGCTGCGAAAGTACAATTTTAGTTGCATTTGCTTTACGTGAGTATTTCTCTGCAATGCCACTTTAAAAGGATTTTGAAGTGCACTGCTGCTACATTAATTCGACAACTGTAATTACGTATTACTTTGCAGTTACAGATTTTACACACAGTTCATAGTAAACACATGTCTGTGCACAGACTAACGACCCGAGCAAAGCTAAAGTTGACACCAGAGCCTGTTTTGTTTGGAAAGTAGTTTGTGCATGCTGCGAAAGTACAATTTTAGATGCTTGTACTTTGCGTGAGTATTTCCATGCGACGTTACCTCACAATTTTATATTTTAGAGTGAATTGCTGCACGACCACTACTTCATTTATCCGGTGGCTTTAGTAACGCGTTACTGTGCCTCTGCAGATTTTATATACAAGACATGGTCAATACAGAATATATTTTGCCTTTGCATTGATTAACTACCCATATATAATACATAACCCTTGTTTAACCCTTTGAAACCTGGATCGACATCAGATTCCTTGTGCTGTGTTCAGACACCTCACACAAGCATTTAAACCTTTAAATCTGAGCAAATTGGTTTGATTTTTTTAAGCAATCAGCAACTTGGCATAAAATGTCCTGCAAATTACAAGAAAATATTAAAAGGTGATAAGAAAATATGCTTAGAAAACACATTAGGAATCATTAGAAATTTATTTTTAAAAATATTTCCAGAAAATTGTATTTGTAATTATTTTAATTATATATTCAAATTAAGTTACATAAAAATATAATACTATTTATTTTTTATTTTCTTAGTTTAGCACTTATTTTGGGTCATTTTCAAGTTTCGCTTTCTTTGTCATTTTTATTAATATATTGTCTTTTTAATGTTTGGGTCATTTCACTAAGTTGCTCATGTTTTAGAAAGAAACCAAGCCAATTTGTTCAGGTTTCAAAGGGTTAACTGGGAAGTCACATTGAGATTAAAAATGAGACCCAGTCAAGACAAGGGTCAAATAGCAGCATCAAGCACAAACAAGTATGTCAAAATACATAACTCAGTACAGTACACGATGAAGACAGCAATTTACAATTTGTTAATTAATTGAGGCAGCTGCAGTTAGACGTGAACGCTTCGTCTATTCTGAGTTTCAAACCAGACAAAGAGAAAAGGGTCTCATGTGTCAGCTTTGCCTGCGGGTCATTCCAGGAACAGGAACTGTAACAGCACAGACTTGTTTTGCCAGCCTCTGTTTGTGGGTAAAATGCTCTTTAAACTGAAGCCATTTGTGTGACCTAAGATAGTGAATGCTTATATGTTTACTTTTAATACTTAAAATAATGTTAGATTTTATAAAAGATAAAGTTTTATAAACTGTGCTAATACTGCTTTTGTTGAAGGATCCCCAGATGATGTGTGCATTTTTATTACCAGCTAGAAATAAAGTATTTACTTATTGTCCAATCTTGAACTTCATCAGTGCCTACAGTTATAATAAATATTCACAAATACAACTTTATTGGTATTGCACACTAACAACAAATAAAATAAACAAGGTCACAAATTGCTTCACAAAGTGCATGAAACAAAAACAATAATAAGAAAAAATAGTTACCATAATTGAAAATAATCTTAAAAGCAAAGAAATATGTGTGTATAGAGGCAAAACAGAACAAAATTAAATGAAAAACAAATCAGGAAAGTAAACAAAAGGGAAAATTATCGAGAAGAATCTTAAAGTCAGTTCAGAAATTAACTGGTAACATATTGATGAATGCGAGAATTGGGTATAACTACAATTTGTCGAGTTAAAGTTCGAGCAACAGCATTCTGCACTCATAAAAGCTGAGCTAAGATTTACTGAGGAATGTAAACAGTGTGATACTGTGATCAAGGCGTGAGAATACATAAGTATAAATATTGTAGAAGAAAACACAGCTGATTTAATTTTGGTAATATTTCTTAGGTGGAAATGGAAGGATTGTATGAAATTCTTGACATGTGGTTCAAAGTTTAGTTGAGAATCAAATGTGATGCCTAAATTTCTCATTGTATATTTAAAATTCATTAGCAGTGGTCCAATAAAAGGTTGTAATTTGCTTGCTAGGTTATAAAATCAGAAGCCATCCAGCCAGCTAGGTAACACTGAGGCAGCTGCTGTGTCTGCAACATGTGGAGCCCCGCCAAAGTGCTAGTCTTTGCTCTGGTAGCAGCATCCAGCTTCATATCTGTACATTTACTGGAGTTCTGCCAAAGTCCTGAGGGTGACTGTCACAGTCCTGACAATACGGCATCCAGCAGCCAGCTGTCACCACAAACCGTCAAATCCAGGTGGAACATTAGTGTTTCAAACCTTATAAAGGACCTGAATCAGTTCAGAGTGTCCTGCAAGAAGCTAATAGGTAAAAAAAAAAAAAAAAAAGTGATCTGTGTGTGTTTTTAGGTCAGAGTACAGAGAGTTTGTAGTGGTGTTGTTGCAATTCAATCTCGTCTGTTCTCTCTGCAGAAGCATTCCCAATCGATGAGGTTGATGGCAACTTTGCACGCTCCGTAAAGAACTGCATATTCTCCAAATCCACCCCAACTCCACTGAAAGGCCCGTTGAGACTTGGGGCAGCTTCTCAGGTGATGATACGACATCATTAGCAGCACCGCAGAGACTTTGCACAGAAATGTGAGGAGTTCATCTATATCTGAATTTGTCTTGACAGGATGTCATCGAGGGGATTTTAGATTTAGATTTGGCTGTAACCAGGTCAGATGACTTCCTGCGTTATGCCAGCGGTAGCAGACTGCTGGCAGGATCTGTCCCGCTTGCTCACAGATATGGAGGTCATCAGGTAATGATTAGTCTGTTCTCTGTTTGTTGTAGATTTATTGTCATGCATTCATTATGTAAAAAGTCTGCTTGCAACATATTAGCTGCCATAAACAGATCTTTTTTTCAACCGAAACAAAACATTGAATTTGCAATAAAAGAAGGTGTACACCATTTTTATTATTATTATTATTGTTATTATTGTTATTATTATTATTATTATTATTACATCACAGCTGTGGGCTAAGTTTAGTCACATGTTATTTTTTCCGACACATACATGGATTCTTATACAGGTTCTTTAATCAAAATATATAGACAGATTCTCTGTGTTGACAACATGACCGTTTCCCCAAAGTGTAACATTTAAATCTCTATTGCCTCCTGGTACCTGTCTGCAGTAAAGGTCATAAAGCCCCCCCCCCCATGTTAGTGAATGGGACATAGGCTGAACTAAAAACTCTAAGTACACAACAGTGTTTCTTAGACTGAAGGTAGCTGTCATCACCCTGATGTTAGTTCAAGTGTTTGTTTTATGATAAGTTTGGTTTTAATGAGTTATTCAATTCAACAAAAAGAGCATTTTCTGGCATGATTGACAGCTGCGATAGCCAATCCATGCACTCGCATTCAATGGGGCTGCTCACGATTGGTCGGATGGGTGTTTTAGCTGTTTTATATACAGTCTATGCCAGGAACATATATACATATATAATCTCAACAGATAATCCTCAAGTGAAGGCTAAAGTAAGCCAAAAACATGTTGACTAACTTCAGACAAAAAGAAAACTTGAAAGTATGTGTAAATTTTCCTTACCGGAATGATACTTGTGTAAATGTTAAACAGATCTGATCAAAGTATTTGACACAAACTGTGTTGTTGAATATCTGCTTCTCCATCAGTTTGGCTACTGGGCAGGTCAGCTGGGTGATGGTCGAGCACATTTCCTTGGTCAGTATACCAACAGGTAAGACTGTTTTTGAATAAGACTCCTTGTATTTTAAAAACTGTAAATTTAAAGTGCATCACAAGTTAAGGCTTTAACTTATATTTATTATAAAATGTTAAACAGGAAAGGAGAAGTGTGGGAACTGCAGCTTAAAGGCTCTGGGAAGACACCTTATTCAAGGTATGTTTTCACCATGCTACATTTGGCAAAACTGCATGTTGATACCAAATGTCAGCACGAGGATCTTCCTTAGACATTCAACACACATTTGAAAATGTCGATGCAGGTCAGGAGATGGTCGAGCTGTGATCCGCTCCTCTGTGAGGGAGTTTCTTTGCAGTGAGGCCATGCATTTCCTTGGTGTCCCAACCAGCAGGGCTGCCAGGTGAGAGGAGCAGGTGATGGGTGAAATGCAACAAGCAGGACTTACTCTGCTATGTGACTAATTCTAACAAAAAAACAATTATAATAAATGTCAAGGGATCTCTTAATATTTTGTATTGGACTCATAGAGTTTGTGCAGTTTCTACAGAATAACTGTCGATATGACTGTTAGGTAGACCATATAATTTATCTACACCAGATTCATCACAAAATTCAGTAATGACATATTTTAAAAGTCCCAAAATAATACAGAACTTGTAAGTAGTTAAATTTGTTTCCTCCACTTCCCATCGCGTTTTAAAGGGAAGATTGGAAGAAATTTGAATCTGTTATTGATCTGATCATTTTTTGCTCTGCTTTGTTTCAGTCTAATTGTGAGTGACGAGCCAGTGATGAGGGATCAGTTCTACAATGGCAATGTGAAGACAGAGAGAGGTAAAGTTATTCATGCAAAAATAGTTAAAACCTAGATTGTACTCATTATTATGAGTTTAATTTAAAGGTGGAGTCAAGGTGCCATCTTTGTAGTGTTTTAAACCTACATTCTTTTTAATGACCAGCAGGGGGAGACTCCACTGATTGAAAAATAAGTCAGATTGTATCGTCAGTAGTTTATTGATGTCTTCTTCAATACAACATGGTGCTCATTTTGTAAGATATGGACCTGTGTAGCGTAAATACACAAAAAAGCGGGGTATGTTTTTTTTTTTTATTTTAATATATACTTAATTTTTCTTTAGAACAAACATAACTAGCAGACTTCGAAGCGATATTCTGACAGCAAAAAGTGTCTGAACTACAATCGCTGACTGCAGCTTTAATTTTTCATCACATCACATGTTTTAATTGGAGCTTCTCTCTTATTTTCTCAGGAGCTGTCGTTCTCCGGTTAGCCAAGTCGTGGTTTCGGATCGGATCTTTAGAAATTTTGGCTCAAAGTGGAGAGATCGAGCTCCTCAGGTGGGTCTGGTCACATGATCTGTCACACTTTCTTCTCATTCTATGGCTGCGTTTAGTGTCGCGCTGCTTATAACACGTTATTGTTCTGTTGATTTTAGAAAGCTGCTGAACTTTGTGATTGATGAACATTTTCCTTCAATCAAGTCAGATGACCCAGATAAATATTTGGTAGGTTAGGTAAAGAATATGTATTCATTATTATTTTGATCACATAATATGAGGTTTTGATTGATCTAACTTTAGAACAGAAAATGAAAAATAAACATAAGGTGTCCATGTGCTAGTAATTATGGGAATTAAATGCTACGCTGAAGTTACTGTATATCTGCATGCTGTATATTGTTTGTTCATTCAAGAAACATTCTCATATCATGCTTTATGTTTTATTTTATCTTTTCTAGGTATTTTATTCCACTGTTGTGAATGAAACAGCACATCTGATTGCCCAGTGGATGTCAGTTGGGTTTGCACATGGTGAGACAGAGTGTCTGAAAAAGTCTTAAATTCAATTATATCAATATTAGAACTTAACAATCATCAATTAGTCTTTAATTTGAACCTGTGAGGTCCTAATTGCAACAAATGTTTTATGGAAATTATTGTATCAATTGTTTTATCTCTGTTTGTCAAAATGAGTCAAACTCTTTTGTGTGAAAGTCCACATTTCTGATGTTACAAATTTTAAACCTACCACTGAACTTAATGCTGTGTTTTTATTATGTTCTTGCATTTACCTGTTGGAAAAATTTAGTTTACCATTAATATAACTACATTTTTACATAGAACCTAACTCTGCAGCGGACCGCATATTTACTTACCTTTATACTTATATACACAGTTGGTCCAAAAATGAGTATTAAAGTTGGTTAAAAATAAAAGTATTAGAGAGCCGGCACGTTTTGTCATACAGTTTATTCCAACATCTACTGACATCAAATGTGTGTTGTCACAACAGGTGTGTGCAACACGGACAACTTCAGCCTTCTGTCTATCACCATCGACTACGGACCATTTGGCTTCATGGAGTCGTATAACCCCAGTGTGTCCAATGATGCGTGTCTGTACTTCATTGAAATATCTGAATATCCTGTCTTCGTCAAAGGTGAAACAAGGCTTTATCGTTGCAGATTTTGTCCCCAACACATCTGATGATGAGGGCAGATACAGCATCGGAGCGCAGGCCAACGTCGGACTGTTCAACCTGGAGAAGCTCCTGATGGCTCTCAGGCCTGTGCTTTCTACAAAACAGCAGAAAGAGTAAGAACACCAGGATAACAATTTATATTAAGAGTGCATTAACTTATGTTACTTGTATTGATCCGTTTGCCATCAATACAAAGTGCAACAACATTCAGTTTGACTTATACAAAACTCTTTGCATACTACTACCTCTACAAATGGAGACGTCATTTATTTTACTGTGGTAAATATTTAAAAAAGTCTAGAAGCAACATGGGAAATTACTTTTTAGCCAAAAATGATAGTCACCTTCCTTGTCAAACTGTAGCTCATACATCTATTTTCCTCTTTTTTTCAGGGCTAAAATCATTTTAAAAGGATATGCAGATATTTACCACATGAGGTGAGCTTCACATGAAATATTATAGTCTTCATGTTGTCCATAATGCTATAGCCAAGCAGAGATGGTCATAATTATTATTATTCATGCATGTGTTCCAGGATTCATCAGCGATTTAAAGCTAAACTGGGGCTTCTGGGTGAAGAGGAGGAGGATGGTTACCTAATCGCCTTCTTGCTTAAGGCGAGTCATTGACAGAGAGTTGCATGCTTATGAATTCTGAAGTTGTTTAAAATAATAGTGTGTCAGTATGAACTAAGAGTAATTTTAATATTTACAAAAACAACAATTAAAAATGTAAAAATATGCTCAACAGTCAAAGGAGTTTGTGGGCCCCTTTTAAAAAGGAAAACCCACACAAAATAAAATAAAGTAAGAGGATTAAAAATGATAAAACGGAGTTGTAAACACTTGTGTGTGGATGAGACTTTGGGGCATGTATATAATTATTGTATGGATCTAAATACAACAGTAGAAAACAGTTAATGGTTAAATGGTAAGTTCAGTAAGTGAAGTTAATTTCATTCTTATTTGTGTTTGTCTCCCCAGATGATGGAGGACACACAGTCAGACTTCACCATGACCTTCAGGCAGCTCAGTGAAGCATCAGCCCAGCAGCTTCACAACAGCAACTTCACGCAGGTAGAGCTTATGTAATAATATGCTATATTACATTTTATTTTGAAGTTGGTGACATCTTTACTAAATGTGTCAAGAAATCATTTCTGGGGCTGACATTGGGTTTCTTCTGTTAAGTTGTGGAGAGCTGCAAATGTAATAGTGAAACACTGAATAAATAAATTGTGATAAATATCACTAAAGATGCATGTATATGACTGTGTAGAATAGTGAATTAGTGTTTGATTAGTATGCAGGTAAGCCTAATGCAAAATGCTGTTACTTCAGTAGCAACAATTATGCAAAACCAGTTTAGAAATGCAGAAGTTCAGTTTTGATTTAAGGCTTTCTTTTTTAGATGTGGGCTCTCGAAGACTTGTCCTCCCACAAGCTCTTTTCTGAGTGGCTCAGCATGTACCTGCTCCGGCTCAGCAGGTAAGCAAAAAGACGGACAGTAATAGTCAGTTTTACTTAAATGTTCACAAGGAGATTTTTTTTCCCTGGAAAACACACTCATTTTTATTTGTTGTCATAGCATGTTTTTGGGATTATATCAAGTTGGATTAAATTTTTTTTCTGTCCAGACAACAAAATGATAGTGAATTGGATCGTCAACTCAGGATGAAAAGTAAGCCACTGAATCTACAAATTATAGTGTTGACTTTGACATGGAATGTATAACAAGTTGAAATTTCATAGTGAGTCAAAAGAAGCAAATTCATTATACTGATTTCTGTAATGTTATGTATGATGTTTTTTCCAAGAATAACTTTGCCTGCTTGCAAATATCTTGCAGATGTAAATCCCAGATATGTGCTGAGGAACTGGATGGCAGAGTCGGCCATAAGTAAAGCTGAGGCGAATGATTTCTCTGAGGTATGTATATGATATTGAACTCGTATTACAGTGTGACCGCAGGGTCTTAAAAGTTTTGAAAGTTGAAAAGGGCCCTTGAAAACTGTTACATTTTGCAGCTTGTTTTCCGCATGTGGATTTGTCCAAAGAGATTGTTAGCTAAAGTTTACATGTAGTAATTACTGTGAAGATGTGCCGTGGGATTGTATATAGTTTGTTAATGGGACTAAATATGATCTCATCTTGTTTTTGTCTGTTTTTGCAACATCCTGTGTTTTGGGATGTCTCGGCACGCTATTTCATGTGGTTTGAAATTGTTTTAAACAGTTTTTTGAAAATGTCATTTTTTGAAATTTTTGCCTTGCATTTTTGGTGGATTTTTGGACATGTTGTTTTATGGTGTTTTTGGCAAGGCTATAGTATGGCAAAAATGTCAAAAATGCCATTTTCAAAAAACTGCTTAAAACCATTTCAAACCACTTCAAATAGCGTGCAGAGACACGCCATAGCAAAGGATTTTGCAAACACAGCCCAAAACACCATAAAACAGCATGTCCAAAAATCCACCAAAAATGCAAGGCTATAGTATGGCAAAAATGTCAAAAATGCCATTTTCAAAAAACTGCTTAAAACCATTTTAAACCACTTCAAATAGCGTGCAGAGACCCGCCATAGCAAAGGATTTTGCAAAAACAGCCAAAAACACCATAAAACAGCATGTCCAAAAATCCACCAAAAATGCAAGGCTATAGTATGGCAAAAATGTCAAAAATGCCATTTTCAAAAAACTGCTTAAAACCATTTCAAACCACTTCAAATAGCGTGCAGAGACACGCCATAGCAAAGGATTTTGCAAACACAGCCAAAAACACCATAAAACAGCATGTCCAAAAATCCACCAAAAATGCAAGGCTATAGTATGGCAAAAATGTGAAAAATGCCATTTTCAAAAAACTGCTTAAAACCATTTCAAACCACTTCAAATAGCGTGCAGAGACACGCCATAGCAAAGGATTTTGCAAAAACAGCCAAAAACACCATAAAACAACATGTCCAAAAATCCACCAAAAATGCAAGGCTATAGTATGGCAAAAATGTCAAAAATGTCATTTTCAAAAAACTGTTTAAAACCATTTCAGACCACTTCAAATAGCTTGCAGAGACACGCCATCGCAAAGGATTTTGCAAAAACAGCCAAAAACACCATAAAACAACATGTCCAAAAATCCACCAAAAATGCAAGGCTATAGTATGGCAAAAATGTCAAAAATGCCATTTTCAAAAAACTGCTTAAAACCATTTCAAACCACTTCAAATAGCGTGCAGAGACACGCCATAGCAAAGGATTTTGCAAAAACAGCCAAAAACACCATAAAACAGCATGTCCAAAAATCCACCAAAAATGCAAGGCTATAGTATGGCAAAAATGTCAAAAATGCCATTTTCAAAAAACTGCTTAAAACCATTTCAAACCACTTCAAATAGCGTGCAGAGACACGCCATAGCAAAGGATTTTGCAAAAACAGCCCAAAACACCATTAAACAGCATGTCCAAAAATCCACCAAAAATGCAAGGCTATAGTATGGCAAAAATGGCAAAAATGTAATTTTCAAAAAACTGTTTAAAACCATTTCAAACCACTTCAAATAGCTTGCAGAGACACGCCATCGCAAAGGATTTTGCAAAAACAGCCAAAAACACCATAAAACAACATGTCCAAAATCCACCAAAATGCAAGGCTATAGTATGGCAAAAATGTCAAAATGCCATTTTCAAAAAACTGCTTAAAACCATTTCAAACCACTTCAAATAGCGTGCAGAGACACGCCATAGCAAAAGGAATTTTGCAAAAACAGCCAAAAACACCATAAAACAGCATGTCCAAAAATCCACCAAAAATGCAAGGCTATAGTATGGCAAAAATGTCAAAAATGCCATTTTCAAAAAACTGCTTAAAACCATTTCAAACCACTTCAAATAGCGTGCAGAGACACGCCATAGCAAAGGATTTTGCAAAAACAGCCAAAAACACCATAAAACAGCATGTCCAAAAATCCACCAAAATGCAAGGCTATAGTATGGCAAAATGTCAAAAATGCCATTTTCAAAAAGCTGCTTAAAACCATTTCAAACCACTTCAAATAGCTTGCAGAGACACGCCATCGCAAAGGATTTTTGCAAAAACAGCCAAAAACACCATAAAACAGCATGTCCAAAAATCCACCAAAAATGCAAGGCTATAGTATGGCAAAAATGTCAAAAAATGCCATTTTAAAAAAACTGCTGAAAACCATTTTAAACCACATTAAAGAGCATGCCGAGACACGCCATAGCAAAGGATTTTGCAAAAACAGCCAAACACAACATTAAATAGAATGTCCAAAATCCACCAAAAATGCAAGGCTATAGTAAGGCAAAAATGTCAAAAAATGCCGTTTTCAAAAATCTGCAGAAAACCATTTTAAACCACATAAAATAGCATGCAGAGACACGCCATAGCAAAGGATTTTGCAAACACAGCCAAAAACACCATAAAACAGCATGTCCAAAAATCCACCAAAAATGCAAGGCTATAGTATGGCAAAATGTGAAAAATGCCATTTTCAAAAACTGCTTAAAACCATTTCAAACCACTTCAAATAGCGTGCAGAGACACGCCATAGCAAAGGATTTTGCAAAACAGCCAAAAACACCATAAAACAGCATGTCCAAAAAACCACCAAAAATGCAAGGCCATAGTATGGCAAAAAAGGCCAAAAATGCCATTTTCAAAAAACTGCTTAAAACCATTTCAAACCACTTCAAATAGCGTGCAGAGACACGCCATAGCAAAGGATTTTGCAAAAACAGCCAAAAACACCATAAAACAGCATGTCCAAAAATCCACCAAAAATGCAAGGCTATAGTATGGCAAAAATGTCAAAAATGCCATTTTCAAAAAACTGCTTAAAACCATTTCAAACAACTTCAAATAGCTTGCAGAGACACGCCATAGCAAAGGATTTTGCAAAAACAGCCAAAAACACCATAAAACAGCATGTCCAAAAATCCACCAAAATGCAAGGCTATAGTATGGCAAAATGTGAAAAATGCCATTTTCAAAAAACTGCTTAAAACCATTTCAAACCACTTCAAATAGCGTGCAGAGACACGCCATAGCAAAGGATTTTGCAAAAACAGCCAAAAACACCATAAAACAGCATGTCCAAAAATCCACCAAAAATGCAAGGCTATAGTATGGCAAAAATGTCAAAAATGCCATTTTCAAAAAACTGCTTAAAACCATTTCAAACCACTTCAAATAGCATGCAGAGACACGCCATAGCAAAGGATTTTGCAAACACAGCCAAAAACACCATAAAACAGCATGTCCAAAAATCCACCAAAATGCAAGGCTATAGTATGGCAAAAATGTCAAAAATGCCATTTTCAAAAAACTGCTTAAAACCATTTCAAACCACTTCAAATAGCTTGCAGAGACACGCCATAGCAAAGGATTTTGCAAAAACAGCCAAAAACACCATAAAACAGCATGTCCAAAAATCCACCAAAAATGCAAGGCTATAGTATGGCAAAAATGCCATTTTCAAAAAACTGCTTAAAACCATTTCAAACCACTTCAAATAGCGTGCAGAGACACGCCATAGCAAAGGATTTTGCAAACACAGCCCAAAACACCATAAAACAGCATGTCCAAAATCCACCAAAAATGCAAGGCTATAGTATGGCAAAAATGTCAAAAATGCCATTTTCAAAAACTGCTTAAAACCATTTCAAACCACTTCAAATAGCATGCAGAGACACGCCATAGCAAAGGATTTTGCAAAAACAGCCAAAAACACCATAAAACAGCATGTCCAAAAATCCACCAAAAATGCAAGGCTATAGTATGGCAAAAATGTCAAAAATGCCATTTTCAAAAAACTGCTTAAAACCATTTCAAACCACTTCAAATAGCGTGCAGAGACACGCCATAGCAAAGGATTTTGCAAAAACAGCCAAAAACACCATAAAACAGCATGTCCAAAAATCCACCAAAAATGCAAGGCTATAGTATGGCAAAAATGCCAAAATGCCATTTTCAAAAACTGCTTAAAACCATTTCAAACCACTTCAAATAGCGTGCAGAGACACGCCATAGCAAAGGATTTTGCAAACACAGCCAAAAACACCATAAAACAGCATGTCCAAAAATCCACCAAAAATGCAAGGCTATAGTATGGCAAAAATGTCAAAAATGCCATTTTCAAAAAACTGCTTAAAACCATTTCAAACCACTTCAAATAGCTTGCAGAGACACGCCATCGCAAAGGATTTTGCAAAAACAGCCAAAAACACCATAAAACAGCATGCCCAAAAACCCACCAAAATGCAAGGCTATAGTATGGCAAAAATGTCAAAATGCCATTTTCAAAAAACTGCTTAAAACCATTTCAAACCACTTCAAATAGCTGCAGAGACACGCCATAGCAAAGGATTTTGCAAAAACAGCCAAAACACCATAAAACAGCATGTCCAAAAATCCACCAAAAATGCAAGGCTATAGTATGGCAAAAATGTCAAAAATGCCATTTTCAAAAAACTGCTTAAAACCATTTCAAACCACTTCAAATAGCGTGCAGAGACACGCCATAGCAAAGGATTTTGCAAAAACAGCCAAAAACACCATAAAACAGCATGTCCAAAAATCCACCAAAAATGCAAGGCTATAGTATGGCAAAAATGTCAAAATGCCATTTTCAAAAACTGCTTAAAACCATTTCAAACCACTTCAAATAGCGTGCAGAGACACGCCATAGCAAAAGGATTTTGCAAAAACAGCCAAAAACACCATAAAACAGCATGTCCAAAAATCCACCAAAAATGCAAGGCTATAGTATGGCAAAAATGTCAAAAATGCCATTTTCAAAAAACTGCTTAAAACCATTTCAAACCACTTCAAATAGCGTGCAGAGACACGCCATAGCAAAGGATTTTGCAAAAACAGCCAAAAACACCATAAAACAGCATGTCCAAAAATCCACCAAAAATGCAAGGCTATAGTATGGCAAAAATGTCAAAAATGCCATTTTTAAAAAACTGCGTAAAACCAATTCAAACCACTTCAAATAGCTGCAGAGACACGCCATAGCAAAGGATTTTGCAAAAACAGCCAAAACACCATAAAACAGCATGTCCAAAATCCACCAAAAATGCAAGGCTATAGTATGGCAAAATGTCAAAATGCCATTTTCAAAAACTGCTTAAAACCATTTCAAACCACTTCAAATAGCGTGCAGAGACACGCCATCGCAAAGGATTTTGCAAAAACAGCCAAAAACACCATAAAACAGCATGTCCAAAAATCCACCAAAAATGCAAGGCTATAGTATGGCAAAATGTCAAAATGCCATTTTCAAAAACTGCTTAAAACCATTTCAAACCACTTCAAATAGCGTGCAGAGACACGCCATAGCAAAGGATTTTGCAAAAACAGCCAAAAACACCATAAAACAGCATGTCCAAAAATCCACCAAAAATGCAAGGCTATAGTATGGCAAAAATGTCAAAAAATGCCATTTTCAAAAAACTGCTTAAAACCATTTCAAACCACTTCAAATAGCGTGCAGAGACACGCCATAGCAAAGGATTTTGCAAAAACAGCCAAAAACACCATAAAACAGCATGTCCAAAAATCCACCAAAAATGCAAGGCTATAGTATGGCAAAATGCCAAAAATGCCATTTTCAAAAAACTGCTTAAAACCATTTCAAACCACTTCAAATAACGTGCAGAGACACGCCATAGCAAAGGATTTTGCAAACACAGCCAAAACACCATAAAACAGCATGTCCAAAAATCCACCAAAAATGCAAGGCTATAGTATGGCAAAAATGCCAAAAATGCCATTTTCAAAAAACTGCTTAAAACCATTTCAAACCACTTCAAATAGCTTGCAGAGACACGCCATCGCAAAGGATTTTGCAAAAACAGCCAAAAACACCATAAAACAGCATGTCCAAAAATCCACCAAAAATGCAAGGCTATAGTATGGCAAAAATGCCAAAAATGCCATTTTCAAAAAACTGCTTAAAACCATTTCAAACCACTTCAAATAGCTTGCAGAGACACGCCATCGCAAAGGATTTTTGCAAAAACAGCCAAAAACACCATAAAACAGCATGTCCAAAAATCCACCAAAAATGCAAGGCTATAGTATGGCAAAAATGTCAAAAATGCCATTTTCAAAAACTGCTTAAAACCATTTCAAACCACTTCAAATAGCGTGCAGAGACACGCCATAGCAAAGGATTTTGCAAAACAGCCAAAACACCATAAAACAGCATGTCCAAAAATCCACCAAAAATGCAAGGCTATAGTATGGCAAAAATGCCAAAAATGCCATTTTCAAAAAACTGCTTAAAACCATTTCAAACCACTTCAAATAGCTTGCAGAGACACGCCATAGCAAAGGATTTTGCAAAAACAGCCAAAAACACCATAAAACAGCATGTCCAAAAATCCACCAAAAATGCAAGGCTATAGTATGGCAAAAATGTCAAAAATGCCATTTTCAAAAAACTGCTTAAAACCATTTCAAACCACTTCAAATAGCGTGCAGAGACACGCCATAGCAAAGGATTTTGCAAAAACAGCCAAAAACACCATAAAACAGCATGTCCAAAAATCCACCAAAAATGCAAGGCTATAGTATGGCAAAAATGCCAAAAATGCCATTTTCAAAAAACTGCTTAAAACCATTTCAAACCACTTCAAATAGCTTGCAGAGACACGCCATCGCAAAGGATTTTGCAAAAACAGCCAAAAACACCATAAAACAGCATGTCCAAAAATCCACCAAAAATGCAAGGCTATAGTATGGCAAAAATGTCAAAAATGCCATTTTCAAAAAACTGCTAAAAACCATTTTAAACCACTTAAAATAGCATGCAGAGACACGCCATAGCAAAGGATTTTGCAAAACAGCCAAAAACACCATAAAACAGCATGTCCAAAAATCCACCAAAAATGCAAGGCTATAGTATGGCAAAATGTGAAAAATGCCATTTTCAAAAAACTGCTTAAAACCATTTCAAACCACTTCAAATTGCGTGCAGAGACACGCCATCGCAAAGGATTTTGCAAAACAGCCAAAAACACCATAAAACAGCATGTCCAAAAATCCACCAAAAATGCAAGGCTATAGTATGGCAAAAATGTCAAAAATGCCATTTTCAAAAAACTGCTTAAAACCATTTCAAACCACTTCAAATAGCTTGCAGAGACACGCCATCGCAAAGGATTTTTAAAAAACAGCCAAAACACCATAAAACAGCATGTCCAAAAATCCACCAAAAATGCAAGGCTATAGTATGGCAAAAATGTCAAAAATGCCATTTTCAAAAAACTGCTTAAAACCATTTCAAACCACTTCAAATAGCTTGCAGAGACACGCCATAGCAAAGGATTTTGCAAAAACAGCCAAAAACACCATAAAACAGCATGTCCAAAAATCCACCAAAAATGCAAGGCTATAGTATGGCAAAAATGTCAAAATGCCATTTTCAAAAAACTGCTTAAAACCATTTCAAACCACTTCAAATAGCGTGCAGAGACACGCCATAGCAAAGGATTTTGCAAACACAGCCAAAAACACCATAAAACAGCATGTCCAAAAATCCACCAAAAATGCAAGGCTATAGTATGGCAAAAATGTCAAAAATGCCATTTTCAAAAAACTGCTTAAAACCATTTCAAACCACTTCAAATAGCGTGCAGAGACACGCCATAGCAAAGGATTTTGCAAAAACAGCCAAAAACACCATAAAACAGCATGTCCAAAAATCCACCAAAAATGCAAGGCTATAGTATGGCAAAAATGTCAAAAAATGCCATTTTCAAAAAACTGCTTAAAACCATTTCAAACCACTTCAAATAGCGTGCAGAAACACGCCATAGCAAAGGATTTTGCAAACACAGCCAAAAACACCATAAAACAGCATGTCCAAAAATCCACCAAAAATGCAAGGCTATAGTATGGCAAAAATGTCAAAAATGCCATTTTCAAAAAACTGCTTAAAACCATTTCAAACCACTTCAAATAGCGTGCAGAGACACGCCATAGCAAAGGATTTTGCAAAACAGCCAAAAAACACCATAAAACAGCATGTCCAAAAATCCACCAAAAATGCAAGGCTATAGTATGGCAAAAATGCCAAAAATGCCATTTTCAAAAAGCTGCTTAAAACCATTTCAAACCACTTCAAATAGCTTGCAGAGACACGCCATCGCAAAGGATTTTTGCAAAAACAGCCAAAAACACCATAAAACAGCATGTCCAAAAATCCACCAAAAATGCAAGGCTATAGTATGGCAAAATGTCAAAATGCCATTTTCAAAAACTGCTTAAAACCATTTCAAACCACTTCAAATAGCGTGCAGAGACACGCCATAGCAAAGGATTTTGCAAAACAGCCAAAAACACCATAAAACAGCATGTCCAAAATCCACCAAAAATGCAAGGCTATAGTATGGCAAAATGTCAAAAATGCCATTTTCAAAAAACTGCTAAAAACCATTTCAAACCACTTCAAATAGCGTGCAGAGACACGCCATAGCAAAGGATTTTGCAAACACAGCCAAAACACCATAAAACAGCATGTCCAAAAATCCACCAAAAATGCAAGGCTATAGTATGGCAAAAATGTCAAAAATGCCATTTTCAAAAAACTGCTTAAAACCATTTCAAACCACTTCAAATAGCGTGCAGAGACACGCCATAGCAAAGGATTTTGCAAAAACAGCCAAAAACACCATAAAACAGCATGTCCAAAAATCCACCAAAAATGCAAGGCTATAGTATGGCAAAATGTCAAAATGCCATTTTCAAAAACTGCTTAAAACCATTTCAAACCACTTCAAATAGCATGCAGAGACACGCCATAGCAAAGGATTTTGCAAACACAGCCAAAAACACCATAAAACAGCATGTCCAAAAATCCACCAAAATGCAAGGCTATAGTATGGCAAAAATGTCAAAAATGCCATTTTCAAATAACTGCTTAAAACCATTTCAAACCACTTCAAATAGCGTGCAGAGACACGCCATAGCAAAGGATTTTGCAAAACAGCCAAAAACACCATAAAACAGCATGTCCAAAAATCCACCAAAAATGCAAGGCTATAGTATGGCAAAAATGCCAAAATGCCATTTTCAAAAAACTGCTTAAAACCATTTCAAACCACTTCAAATAGCGTGCAGAAACACGCCATAGCAAAGGATTTTGCAAAAACAGCCAAAAACACCATAAAACAGCATGTCCAAAAATCCACCAAAAATGCAAGGCTATAGTATGGCAAAAATGTCAAAAAATGCCATTTTCAAAAAACTGCTTAAAACCATTTCAAACCACTTCAAATAGCGTGCAGAAACACGCCATAGCAAAGGATTTTGCAAAAACAGCCAAAAACACCATAAAACAGCATGTCCAAAAATCCACCAAAAATGCAAGGCTATAGTATGGCAAAAATGTCAAAAATGCCATTTTCAAAAACCTGCTTAAAACCATTTTAAACCACTTCAAATAGCGTGCAGAGACACGCCATAGCAAAGGATTTTGCAAAAACAGCCAAAAACACCATAAAACAGCATGTCCAAAAATCCACCAAAAATGCAAGGCTATAGTATGGCAAAATGGTCAAAATGCCATTTTCAAAAAACTGCTTAAAACCATTTCAAACCACTTCAAATAGCGTGCAGAAACACGCCATAGCAAAGGATTTTGCAAAACAGCCAAAAACACCATAAAACAGCATGTCCAAAAATCCACCAAAAATGCAAGGCTATAGTATGGCAAAAATGTCAAAAATGCCATTTTCAAAAAACTGCTTAAAACCATTTCAAACCACTTCAAATAGCGTGCAGAGACACGCCATAGCAAAGGATTTTGCAAAAACAGCCAAAAACACCATAAAACAGCATGTCCAAAAATCCACCAAAAATGCAAGGCTATAGTATGGCAAAAATGTCAAAAATGCCATTTTCAAAAAACTGCTTAAAACCATTTCAAACCACTTCAAATAGCGTGCAGAGACACGCCATAGCAAAGGATTTTGCAAAAACAGCCAAAAACACCATAAAACAGCATGTCCAAAAATCCACCAAAAATGCAAGGCTATAGTATGGCAAAAATGTCAAAAAAATGCCATTTTCAAAAAACTGCTTAAAACCATTTCAAACCACTTCAAATAGCGTGCAGAGACACGCCATAGCAAAGGATTTTGCAAACACAGCCCAAAACACCATAAAACAGCATGTCCAAAAATCCACCAAAAATGCAAGGCTATAGTATGGCAAAAATGTCAAAAATGCCATTTTCAAAAAACTGCTTAAAACCATTTCAAACCACTTCAAATAGCGTGCAGAGACACGCAATAGCAAAGGATTTTGCAAAACAGCCAAAAACACCATAAAACAGCATGTCCAAAAATCCACCAAAAATGCAAGGCTATAGTATGGCAAAAATGCCATTTTCAAAAAACTGCTTAAAACCATTTCAAACCACTTCAAATAGCGTGCAGAGACACGCCATAGCAAAGGATTTTGCAAACACAGCCCAAAACACCATAAAACAGCATGTCCAAAAATCCACCAAAAATGCAAGGCTATAGTATGGCAAAAATGTCAAAAATGCCATTTTCAAAAAACTGCTTAAAACCATTTCAAACCACTTCAAATAGCTTGCAGAGACACGCCATCGCAAAGGATTTTGCAAAAACAGCCAAAAACACCATAAAACAGCATGTCCAAAAATCCACCAAAAATGCAAGGCTATAGTATGGCAAAAATGTCAAAAATGCCATTTTCAAAAAACTGCTTAAAACCATTTCAAACCACTTCAAATAGCGTGCAGAGACACGCCATAGCAAAGGATTTTGCAAAAACAGCCAAAAACACCATAAAACAGCATGTCCAAAAATCCACCAAAAATGCAAGGCTATAGTATGGCAAAAATGTCAAAAATGCCATTTTCAAAAAACTGCTTAAAACCATTTCAAACCACTTCAAATAGCGTGCAGAGACACGCCATAGCAAAGGATTTTGCAAACACAGCCAAAACACCATAAAACAGCATGTCCAAAAATCCACCAAAAATGCAAGGCTATAGTATGGCAAAAATGTCAAAAATGCCATTTTCAAAAAACTGCTTAAAACCATTTCAAACCACTTCAAATAGCGTGCAGAGACACGCCATAGCAAAGGATTTTGCAAACACAGCCCAAAACACCATAAAACAGCATGTCCAAAAATCCACCAAAAATGCAAGGCTATAGTATGGCAAAATGTGAAAAATGCCATTTTCAAAAAACTGCTTAAAACCATTTCAAACCACTTCAAATAGCGTGCAGAGACACGCCATAGCAAAGGATTTTGCAAAAACAGCCAAAAACACCATAAAACAGCATGTCCAAAAATCCACCAAAAATGCAAGGCTATAGTATGGCAAAAATGTCAAAATGCCATTTTCAAAAAACTGCTTAAAACCATTTCAAACCACTTCAAATAGCGTGCAGAGACACGCCATAGCAAAGGATTTTGCAAACACAGCCCAAAACACCATAAAACAGCATGTCCAAAAATCCACCAAAAATGCAAGGCTATAGTATGGCAAAAATGTCAAAAATGCCATTTTCAAAAAACTGCTTAAAACCATTTCAAACCACTTCAAATAGCGTGCAGAGACACGCCATCGCAAGGGATTTTGCAAAACAGCCAAAAACACCATAAAACAGCATGTCCAAAAATCCACCAAAAATGCAAGGCTATAGTATGGCAAAAATGTGAAAAATGCCATTTTCAAAAAACTGCTTTAAACCATTTCAAACCACTTAAAATAGCGTGCAGAGACACGCCATCGCAAAGGATTTTGCAAAAACAGCCAAAAACACCATAAAACAGCATGTCCAAAAATCCACCAAAAATGCAAGGCTATAGTATGGCAAAAATGTCAAAAATGCCATTTTCAAAAAACTGCTTAAAACCATTTCAAACCACTTCAAATAGCGTGCAGAGACACGCCATAGCAAAGGATTTTGCAAACACAGCCAAAAACACCATAAAACAGCATGTCCAAAAATCCACCAAAAATGCAAGGCTATAGTATGGCAAAAATGTCAAAAATGCCATTTTCAAAAAACTGCTTAAAACCATTTCAAACCACTTCAAATAGCGTGCAGAGACACGCCATAGCAAAGGATTTTGCAAAAACAGCCAAAAACACCATAAAACAGCATGTCCAAAAATCCACCAAAAATGCAAGGCTATAGTATGGCAAAAATGTCAAAAATGCCATTTTCAAAAAGCTGCTTAAAACAATTTCAAACCACTTCAAATAGCGTGCAGAGACACGCCATAGCAAAGGATTTTGCAAAACAGCCAAAAACACCATAAAACAGCATGTCCAAAAATCCACCAAAAATGCAAGGCTATAGTATGGCAAAATGTCAAAATGCCATTTTCAAAAAACTGTTTAAAACCATTTCAAACCACTTCAAATAGCTTGCAGAGACACGCCATCGCAAGGGATTTTGCAAAAACAGCCAAAAACACCATAAAACAGCATGTCCAAAATCCACCAAAAATGCAAGGCTATAGTATGGCAAAAATGTCAAAAATGCCATTTTCAAAAACTGCTTAAAACCATTTCAAACCACTTCAAATAGCGTGCAGAGACACGCCATAGCAAAGGATTTTGCAAAAACAGCCAAAAACACCATAAAACAGCATGTCCAAAAATCCACCAAAAATGCAAGGCTATAGTATGGCAAAAATGTCAAAAATGCCATTTTCAAAAAACTGCTTAAAACCATTTCAAACCACTTCAAATAGCGTGCAGAGACACGCCATAGCAAAGGATTTTGCAAACACAGCCAAAACACCATAAAACAGCATGTCCAAAAATCCACCAAAAATGCAAGGCTATAGTATGGCAAAAATGTCAAAAATGCTATTTCCAAAAACTGCTTAAAACCATTTCAAACCACTTCAAATAGCGTGCAGAGACACGCCATAGCAAAGGATTTTGCAAACACAGCCCAAAACACCATAAAACAGCATGTCCAAAAATCCACCAAAAATGCAAGGCTATAGTATGGCAAAAATGTGAAAAATGCCATTTTCAAAAAACTGCTTAAAACCATTTCAAACCACGTCAAATAGCGTGCAGAAACACGCCATAGCAAAGGATTTTGCAAAAACAGCCAAAAACACCATAAAACAGCATGTCCAAAAATCCACCAAAAATGCAAGGCTATAGTATGGCAAAAATGTCAAAAATGCCATTTTCAAAAAACTGCTTAAAACCATTTCAAACCACTTCAAATAGCGTGCAGAGACACGCCATAGCAAAGGATTTTGCAAACACAGCCAAAAACACCATAAAACAGCATGTCCAAAAATCCACCAAAAATGCAAGGCTATAGTATGGCAAAATGTGAAAAATGCCATTTTCAAAAAACTGCTTAAAACCATTTCAAACCACTTCAAATAGCTTGCAGAGACACGCCATAGCAAAGGATTTTGCAAAAACAGCCAAAAACACCATAAAACAGCATGTCCAAAAATCCACCAAAAATGCAAGGCTATAGTATGGCAAAAATGTCAAAAATGCCATTTTCAAAAAACTGCTTAAAACCATTTCAAACCACTTCAAATAGCGTGCAGAGACACGCCATCGCAAAGGATTTTGCAAAAACAGCCAAAAACACCATAAAACAGCATGTCCAAAAATCCACCAAAAATGCAAGGCTATAGTATGGCAAAAATGTCAAAAAATGCCATTTTCAAAAAACTGCTTAAAACCATTTCAAACCACTTCAAATAGCTTGCAGAGACACGCCATAGCAAAGGATTTTGCAAAAACAGCCAAAAACACCATAAAACAGCATGTCCAAAAATCCACCAAAAATGCAAGGCTATAGTATGGCAAAAATGTCAAAAATGCCATTTTCAAAAAACTGCTTAAAACCATTTCAAACCACTTCAAATAGCGTGCAGAGACACGCCATAGCAAAGGATTTTGCAAAAACAGCCAAAAACACCATAAAACAGCATGTCCAAAAATCCACCAAAAATGCAAGGCTATAGTATGGCAAAAATGTCAAAAATGCCATTTTCAAAAAACTGCTTAAAACCATTTTAAACCACTTCAAATAGCGTGCAGAGACATGCCATAGCAAAGGATTTTGCAAAAACAGCCAAAAACACCATAAAACAGCATGTCCAAAAATCCACCAAAAATGCAAGGCTATAGTATGGCAAAAATGTCAAAAATGCCATTTTCAAAAAACTGCTTAAAACCATTTCAAACCACTTCAAATAGCGTGCAGAGACACGCCATAGCAAAGGATTTTGCAAACACAGCCCAAAACACCATAAAACAGCATGTCCAAAAATCCACCAAAAATGCAAGGCTATAGTATGGCAAAAATGCCAAAAATGCCATTTTCAAAAAACTGCTTAAAACCATTTCAAACCACTTCAAATAGCTTGCAGAGACACGCCATAGCAAAGGATTTTGCAAAAACAGCCAAAAACACCATAAAACAGCATGTCCAAAAATCCACCAAAAATGCAAGGCTATAGTATGGCAAAAATGTCAAAAATGCCATTTTCAAAAAACTGCTTAAAACCATTTCAAACCACTTCAAATTGCGTGCAGAGACACGCCATCGCAAAGGATTTTGCAAAACAGCCAAAAACACCATAAAACAGCATGTCCAAAAATCCACCAAAAATGCAAGGCTATAGTATGGCAAAATGTGAAAAATGCCATTTTCAAAAAACTGCTTAAAACCATTTCAAACCACTTCAAATAGCGTGCAGAGACACGCCATCGCAAAGGATTTTGCAAAAACAGCCAAAAACACCATAAAACAGCATGTCCAAAAATCCACCAAAAATGCAAGGCTATAGTATGGCAAAAATGTCAAAAATGCCATTTTCAAAAAACTGTTTAAAACCATTTCAAACCACTTCAAATAGCGTGCAGAGACACGCCATAGCAAAGGATTTTGCAAAAACAGCCCAAAACACCATAAAACAGCATGTCCAAAAATCCACCAAAAATGCAAGGCTATAGTATGGCAAAAATGCCAAAAATGCCATTTTCAAAAAACTGCTTAAAACCATTTCAAACCACTTCAAATAGCGTGCAGAGACACGCCATCGCAAAGGATTTTGCAAAAACAGCCAAAAACACCATAAAACAGCATGTCCAAAAATCCACCAAAAATGCAAGGCTATAGTATGGCAAAAATGTCAAAATGCCATTTTCAAAAAACTGCTTAAAACCATTTCAAACCACTTCAAATAGCGTGCAGAGACACGCCATAGCAAAGGATTTTGCAAACACAGCCAAAAACACCATAAAACAGCATGTCCAAAAATCCACCAAAAATGCAAGGCTATAGTATGGCAAAAATGTCAAAAATGCCATTTTCAAAAAACTGCTTAAAACCATTTCAAACCACTTCAAATAGCGTGCAGAGACACGCCATAGCAAAGGATTTTGCAAAAACAGCCAAAAACACCATAAAACAGCATGTCCAAAAATCCACCAAAAATGCAAGGCTATAGTATGGCAAAAATGTCAAAAATGCCATTTTCAAAAAACTGCTTAAAACCATTTCAAACCACTTCAAATAGCGTGCAGAGACACGCCATAGCAAAGGATTTTGCAAACACAGCCCAAAACACCATAAAACAGCATGTCCAAAAATCCACCAAAAATGCAAGGCTATAGTATGGCAAAAATGCCAAAAATGCCATTTTCAAAAAACTGCTTAAAACCATTTCAAACCACTTCAAATAGCTTGCAGAGACACGCCATAGCAAAGGATTTTGCAAAAACAGCCAAAAACACCATAAAACAGCATGTCCAAAAATCCACCAAAATGCAAGGCTATAGTATGGCAAAAATGTCAAAAATGCCATTTTCAAAAAACTGCTTAAAACCATTTCAAACCACTTCAAATAGCGTGCAGAGACACGCCATCGCAAAGGATTTTGCAAAAACAGCCAAAAACACCATAAAACAGCATGTCCAAAAATCCACCAAAAATGCAAGGCTATAGTATGGCAAAAATGCCAAAAATGCCATTTTCAAAAAACTGCTTAAAACCATTTCAAACCACTTCAAATAGCTTGCAGAGACACGCCATAGCAAAGGATTTTGCAAAAACAGCCAAAAACACCATAAAACAGCATGTCCAAAAATCCACCAAAAATGCAAGGCTATAGTATGGCAAAAATGTCAAAAATGCCATTTTCAAAAAACTGCTTAAAACCATTTCAAACCACTTCAAATAGCGTGCAGAGACACGCCATCGCAAAGGATTTTGCAAAAACAGCCAAAAACACCATAAAACAGCATGTCCAAAAATCCACCAAAAATGCAAGGCTATAGTATGGCAAAATGTGAAAAATGCCATTTTCAAAAAACTGCTTAAAACCATTTCAAACCACTTCAAATTGCGTGCAGAGACACGCCATCGCAAAGGATTTTGCAAAACAGCCAAAAACACCATAAAACAGCATGTCCAAAAATCCACCAAAAATGCAAGGCTATAGTATGGCAAAAATGTCAAAATGCCATTTTCAAAAACTGCTTAAAACCATTTCAAACCACTTCAAATAGCGTGCAGAGACACGCCATCGCAAAGGATTTTGCAAAAACAGCCAAAAACACCATAAAACAGCATGTCCAAAAATCCACCAAAAATGCAAGGCTATAGTATGGCAAAAATGTCAAAGATGCCATTTTCAAAAAACTGCTTAAAACCATTTCAAACCACTTCAAATAGCTTGCAGAGACACGCCATCGCAAAGGATTTTGCAAAAACAGCCAAAAACACCATAAAACAGCATGTCCAAAAATCCACCAAAAATGCAAGGCTATAGTATGGCAAAAATGTCAAAAATGCCATTTTCAAAAAACTGCTTAAAACCATTTCAAACCACTTCAAATAGCGTGCAGAGACACGCCATAGCAAAGGATTTTGCAAAAACAGCCAAAAACACCATAAAACAGCATGTCCAAAAATCCACCAAAAATGCAAGGCTATAGTATGGCAAAAATGTCAAAAATGCCATTTTCAAAAAACTGCTTAAAACCATTTTAAACCACTTCAAATAGCGTGCAGAGACATGCCATAGCAAAGGATTTTGCAAAAACAGCCAAAAACACCATAAAACAGCATGTCCAAAAATCCACCAAAAATGCAAGGCTATAGTATGGCAAAAATGTCAAAAATGCCATTTTCAAAAAACTGCTTAAAACCATTTCAAACCACTTCAAATAGCGTGCAGAGACACGCCATAGCAAAGGATTTTGCAAACACAGCCAAAACACCATAAAACAGCATGTCCAAAAATCCACCAAAAATGCAAGGCTATAGTATGGCAAAATGCCAAAATGCCATTTTCAAAAACTGCTTAAAACCATTTCAAACCACTTCAAAGAGCGTGCAGAGACACGCCATAGCAAAGGATTTTGCAAAAACAGCCAAAAACACCATAAAACAGCATGTCCAAAAATCCACCAAAAATGCAAGGCTATAGTATGGCAAAAATGCCAAAAATGCCATTTTCAAAAAACTGCTTAAAACCATTTCAAACCACTTCAAATAGCGTGCAGAGACACGCCATCGCAAAGGATTTTGCAAAAACAGCCAAAAACACCATAAAACAGCATGTCCAAAAATCCACCAAAAATGCAAGGCTATAGTATGGCAAAAATGTCAAAAATGCCATTTTCAAAAAACTGCTTAAAACCATTTCAAACCACTTCAAATAGCGTGCAGAGACACGCCATCGCAAAGGATTTTGCAAAAACAGCCAAAAACACCATAAAACAGCATGTCCAAAAATCCACCAAAAATGCAAGGCTATAGTATGGCAAAAATGTCAAAAATGCCATTTTCAAAAAACTGCTTAAAACCATTTCAAACCACTTCAAATAGCGTGCAGAGACACGCCATAGCAAAGGATTTTGCAAAAACAGCCAAAAACACCATAAAACAGCATGTCCAAAAATCCACCAAAAATGCAAGGCTATAGTATGGCAAAAATGTCAAAAATGCCATTTTCAAAAAACTGCTTAAAACCATTTCAAACCACTTCAAATAGCGTGCAGAGACACGCCATAGCAAAGGATTTTGCAAAAACAGCCAAAAACACCATAAAACAGCATGTCCAAAAATCCACCAAAAATGCAAGGCTATAGTATGGCAAAAATGTCAAAGATGCCATTTTCAAAAAACTGTTTAAAACCATTTCAAACCACTTCAAATAGCTTGCAGAGACACGCCATCGCAAGGGATTTTGCAAAAACAGCCAAAAACACCATAAAACAGCATGTCCAAAAATCCACCAAAAATGCAAGGCTATAGTATGGCAAAAATGTGAAAAATGCCATTTTCAAAAAACTGCTTAAAACCATTTCAAACCACTTCAAATAGCTTGCAGAGACACGCCATAGCAAATGATTTTGCAAAAACAGCCAAAAACACCATAAAACAACATGTCCAAAAATCCACCAAAAATGCAAGGCTATAGTATGGCAAAAATGTCAAAAATGCCATTTTCAAAAAACTGCTTAAAACCATTTCATACCACTTTAAATAGCGCGCAGAGTCACGCCATGGGAAAGGATTTTGCAAAAACAGCCAAAAACACCATAAAACAGCATGTCCAAAAATCCACCAAAAATGCAAGGCTATAGTATGGCAAAAATGTCAAAAATGCCATTTTCAAAAAACTGCTTAAAACCATTTCAAACCACTTCAAATAGTTTGCAGAGACACGCCATCGCAAAGGATTTTGCAAAAACAGCCAAAAACACCATAAAACAGCATGTCCAAAAATCCACCAAAAAAATGACAGAAAAAGCAACATTATAGTTTGGCAAAAAACTAACATGTCCCAAAAATGGCTGAAAACTGCATAAAATATCGTGCTGAAATATGTGAAAACATAGAATGTTGCAAAACGGGCCAAAACCATTTTTTTATTCCCTTAGATGGCATACCATACTTCGACTTCTTTCTTTGATTTTTTGACAACATACTACACTATGACATTTTTGATTGATTTTGGACGATAAACTACACTATGATGTTTAATGACTATTTAGGGACATGCCATACAATCACATTTTTGATCATGTTTGAGCGCCATACTGTATTCTGACTTTTTCTTTCTGAGTTTTTTGGGAAATACTTTTGTCTTATCTACTGCTAAGTCGAAGTGGTTTGAGTAACTGTCACCTGGTCTCTTTTTTTCCCACTAGGTGGTGCTGCTTTACCACACACTGTCCTTCCCTTTTGTTACACCAGAGACTGCAGAGGAGGTGGACTATGCAGCAAGACCTCCCCTGTGGGCTCAGAGGATAAAGGTCAGCTGTTCCTCTTGAGCAAACACGCTGAAGTAAATATATAATAAATACCAGAACTTTTATGGTATATTTTAGTAAATCTACTCATTTTGTTGAAGATTTGGTGTTCTTTTCTACTGAAAACAATTAGATAATTAGGTACAGCATCCTTGTCAGAGAACACTTAAACTCTGTATTGTATTGTATTTTGACTACTTCACATCTAAAAAATAAATCCTTTGTAACATCATAATAAAACCAAATTGAAGTCAAAAGGGCTACAGTGGAAGCTGTCCTGCTGCTTTTTTAAAGAAACTTGTACTCTGGTTGTACTCTTTGACAAGATGATACAGTAATTCAATCCAATACGAAATTTGTGTTGAGTTTATGCATTTATTATGCAGGGTTTTATTTAGCCATTTTAGTCATTTGAAAATTACTGTGTATGCTGGAAAAGTTTTTAAAGTATTTACAGTTCTTGCAAACTTGCAACAATATTTACAATTCTCTTAAGTATCCTTTAAAAAAAAAAAAAAAAACTAAGATTAATTACCCTGTACTCAACTCATGCAAAATAATGTTTTGGATGAGCTGTTAGGAAAAAGCATCACTGTCTGTTTTCTTCAAGAGAAAAAGTCTATGTTTGGTATTGTTTGGGAAAAAAATTAGCTGTTTTGCTGAAATCAAGACGAGGCTAATTAAGAGTGAAGTTGGTCGTCGTGCTACTGATTACCGCGTTTCTTGTTCATGGCCAGCATCAGTTCTGACATGAAGTCTCCACCATCACCTCCTCCGTGCAGTGATGGTGTAGTTCTCTTCGGCGGAGCAGGAGGCACCTTCTTCAAGGAGCCAGAGGGTCGCACTGCTACTCTTGGGGCAGGGGGAGCGGCAGCAGATGAAGGTGGAGGAGGAGGTGGTGGAGGGGGAGGGGGTACTCCAGCCCCTGTAAACACTGGCTGAGGTGGAGGTGGTGGTAGAAACCCTGGATCTGGTGGTGGAGGAGGCAGAGACTGGTCCACACCCCTGACACTTGCTGGGGGAGGCGGCGGTGGTAGGGAGTTCATAGGCGGAGGAGGTGGCAGTGAACCAAAGCCAGTGGCTGGAGGGGGGGGTGGAAGGAAGTCTGGCGGGGCCTCTAAGGTATCATCATTTGGTGGGGGCGGCGGTGGAGGAGGAAGGCTGTCCATTGCAGGTGGAGGTGGAGGGAAGTTGGTTGGCAGGTGTCGCTGGGGGGGAAGAGGTCTTGAAGAACTCTTTGCTGCCATAGGAGGTGGTGGAGGAGGGAGGACTGAGTCTGCAGGCGGTGGAGGAGGGAGGACTGGGTCTGGAGGCGGTGGAGGAAGGATCTCAGCCATTGGTGGGGGTGGGGGTGGAGGTGGAACATTTCCAAAGTCCTGAGAAAGCAGAACATAATGCGACAGTGAGAAAAAGACATACCATAGTCTCCCATGAAATACTCATAGTATAGTTTGCAATAAAGACAGTCATAGTATAATATGTCATATAAGTGTCATTAGGTAATACTGGTGTATGTCCTAATTACGCCATAAAAAGTCATAGTAAAGCATTTTGACAAAAATAATACCATGCCAGAAAAAATTCTGTATATGAAAGTACGATTGATTTGATTTTTGAGCGACACTTTCCTGTGACGTTTTTGATGATTTTGAATACTATACAAAGATGTTTTTGATCATTTTTGAGTGACAGAATGTTCTGACATTTTTCATTATTTTTGACAATCACACTATACAAAGACTTTTTAAATTATTTTTTAGAAACATACTATGACATTTTTGATGATTTTTGAGTGACATAATATAATATGACGTTTCTTGTTTTTTCTTCAGTGACATACGATACTTTGACCTTTGTGATGATTACAATGCAATTTTTGGTGAGTTTTGGATATCACATCAATGAATTTGAGCTACATACTACACTATGATGTTATTTATAAAATTTTGGGTTATATACTATACTAATATGATTTTAATTACTATAAGATTTTTTGACAGTCATACTACCCTGTAATGTTTTTGATTATTTTTGGGCGGCATACTATATTATGAGGTGTTTGTTGACATTTTAGATGATTTTTGACAATCACACCACACTATGACATTTTTGATTATTTTTGGGTGACATATTAAGCTATAACATTGTCCCATTTTCTGCTTTTTTGTGTGTTTATCACTGTCAGATTAATATGTTTGAATTCTGCCCAATGTCTGGATAAAAACACAAAAGCATCACTTTGGGATTTGGGAAAATATGGTGGGCTTTTCCCACTTTTCTCACATTTTATATAATGAACAACAATAACAACAACAACAAAACAATACAATGTCAAATAAATCATTTCGTACCTGAGAGATGAGTCCTGGTTGGGGCTTGGGAGCGTGACCGTTGGCCTGGCTCGGTGATTTGGCTGACGCAGAAAGAGCAATCATATGAGTAAACAGACTGTACAGGCCAAATGTTTGAACTAATATCTCTACATCTGGTTTGTTTCACATCGGTCAAACACTCAGTAATGGCAGCTTGTGTGTCGTGCTACCTTTGATAGTTGGTGAGGGCGTTGATTGATTGGAGCTCGATGGCGTGCTGCGGTTCGTCCACACAGAGCTCACAGCTGCCTTCTTCTCTGCTGTTTTATAGTTTTCATACAGTGACGCACCATACTGCAAGTGCAAGAAACACAGCACAGAGAATGAGTTTGAGTCAAGTGGATTTTTTTCCCGTTATTAAATGCAGAGGTGGGTGAGTTTACCTTTGCAATCCGTATTCCGGTTACCCAAAGGTTCATGAAATGAGCATCATCGCAGCAGAGGTACTTGATGTACTGAGACTCTTTTTGGATCTGAGGATGCTGTAGAGACAAATCCAAAAGGTAAACAGATGCTGTTTTGTTTAGGTACTATTACATACAGATGTTCTTTAAGAAATGAGGGATTTAACAGGAATCTCAGAGAAATCTAATCGTTAAAAAAGGGAACAAATCCCTGCCTTTCAGTTTGACTCAAATTAAATTCAACTTCTGGTTTTGAACTAACGCGTGTTTGGTTTTAGGTCATTTCAGCAAATTTGGCCTGCACATATTTGTTTTCTGCTTTGTCGTTTTTATGTATTCTTTGTGAACAGAACTGTGTAGTGTTGTGAAATATAACATTTTATCAATTCTGAATATTTCTATTATTTGTGACATTTCGCTTATTTTTTTTTAGTATACTACAGTCATTCTGCTGTTCTCTGCTCCCAGACAAGAAAAGTTGCAAATGCCATATTTAAAAAAAAAAACAAAACTGTAAATGATATGCCCTTAATGTTAGTTGTCTCCATGGCACTGAATATCAATACTTTTCAAGGTATTGTACTGAAGCTAGAATTTCCAGTCCTGTGACAGAAGAGGTATTATGTTTATTGAAATATGTAAAAAAAATAAATAAATAAATTTAAAAAAAAGGGGGTATTTTTGATAATAAAAGCTTTTTAAAAAATTCTCTTTTCTAGCTGTTTTCCACCAAATACTATTGTTTTTCATTAGCGTATTCTCTGGATCCTTAACAAACTCACTGACTGAATGATTCAGCTTTGCACTTCTGTACCACTGTGGGGAAAAGGAGAAAACTGATGCAGCAAAATCAAAAAAATCCTGAACGCCTACATTACCCATAATACATCTTAACTGACGCCCACTCAGAGATTCAGGTGTGTTATGCTAGCAGCAAGCAGATATGAGGAGCAGGGTGTTGGCACATTCCCCAGATTTTTTTTTCTTCAGCCCCAACCAATGCTGACTCAAGTGATATTAATGACTTTACATAAATTGTGCATGTGCAGTAATACTCAGCAAAACCTGTAAAGATACTTTGATGTGTACAGTCAGTGGTATTAAGAGTATCGCAGGGTACCACAAGAGGGCAGCGAGAGTCTAGAGTCAGAGTGTTAACCAGTAAGCACATTCAATATTCCAGTTTCCTTTTGGAAATGTGAGCTGTTTGATGCGCAGATAGCCTTAATTGTTGGATTTCTGCCACTAAGTGCACACCAAATATAATGTGGTGATATCAGTTAACCCTGATGGGGCTGGTGTTACAGATCCCCTCAGGCAGCTTTCCTGAATAACAAACAGCTGAATGGTTTTGCTCTCGCCCTTAAATTGCTGCAGTTATTTTGGCAGCCCATAAACACCAACCGACCGAGCTGTCAAAACACACCCTAATTTTTTTTTTTTAAAGATTTTTTAGGCGTTTACCTTTATCGTGATAGAACAGTAGAAGTCTGAAAAGGGTGCTGCCTGTTTTGTTTTGTTCTATGGTTGTTTTCTGGTTGTTGTCTTATTTGGTCTGATTTTTGTTGTTTCTTCTGTCTGACTGTGGATTCGTGTATTTTTCTTAAAAACATTTTTGTATTTAAAGTATAAAAGGCATAATTTCTTGAACATACGCTCTAATACGCATCCTAATCAAACAATTGCAGCCAAAAACAGCTTCAGTTATAACTGCATCATCTTCATCACCACAACTGGGGCAGCTTTTTATAAATTTTACAGTATGATTCATAAACAACGAGGATAAGATTCGAAACCTGTTTCCAAAGAAACTGCACTCTGACAGGTCATTTTCCTTCGCCCTTGGCGAGCAGCGCCTCCAGCTCAAACCTTGAGGACTGCTTCTTTCACTGGTAGGTAATTCAGTTTCTTTGCCTCTCTAAGCTTTTTTCACTTTGATCCTCAACAACTAGCCGAACGGTATCTGCTGATTCTGGTATTTCCCAGAGAAGACAGGGAAAAAAAAAAGAAAGCAGACTTTCACATCCCTTTAAGACCCACCACCAACTCATCTAATTCCTGCTTTTTGTCATGTCACTCAGCATTTCCGAAATGAGTACTGAAGGTGCGTCCCATCACTGTTAATATTATGAATTTAAAAGTATTATGAAATCAAATGCATGGTGCTTTTACAGTTTTGTTTTCTATTAAGAAATGAAATGAACTAATCAGATAATTGTTTTTACTTTCTCACCACTTTTGGCAAAATTGCATAAAACTGTCTCCTTTCACTTCTTCAAATTCAACTATTTATTGCTTTTTCACATTTCCAGTAAATCACGCAGCTGTGTAGATGACCACACACTCAGAAACCACCTTAAAATAGTCAAGTCTGCATTCATATCTATCTGAGCTAAACGGAGGTGGAGCTGAAGTGGGGCTCCGGGGGCCTCCGGGGGCTTTTTTTCAAAATATTTGTATAATAATTTGTGCCATTCAGATGGTAATATATGCACGTTTATCCTATTATGCTATTCCCTAATCATGCAAAGTTCATACCACATAATTAAAATGTAGCATCGTCAGATAAACATGCCTGCTATGAACTCCAGCATAGTAAAATAAAAACAGGTTACAAGATTACTTTTTTTACAACAAATTACTACCTTACCTATGTTTTATAACTTAAAAATAGAAACATAATACAAATGTTGCCTATTTTTATTTTTATACTTTATTTTTTTTGCATACAATTCCCATGCAGCTTTCAGTTTGCAATATACCACAAATAAAAATAAAAATCTGCCAAATAAATAAATAAATGAATAAATAAAAAAGGTGAAAAAGAAGAAAAAATAAATATATGGAGAGATTAATGGTGTGGTTACACATCCCCTCTTCCAAAATCCACTTTTTCTCGAACACATTTTCCATATTCCTTATTTTGTGAGTCAATTTTTCCATAAATTTTACTTCACAATTAGACAACAACAATTAGATACAAAATAGGATGTTGAGATTAGATTTTTCCTCTGCAACTAATGCTTCCCCAACTTATTTACGTTTTAAGTAGTGCTTACTGCTGTTGTAAATGGGAAAATAATCTCCCTGCAGGAGCATGACCCTGACTAGCTTTAGGTCTGGACTGAATCTCAAGTGTTTGCAACATGCGGCTCCACCCCTGCTGATATACAGAGTGATATACGTGCCACGTAATACCGACCAACACAAACACCAAAACTGACAAGGAACTGGTAGTCTTACTGTAAATGTTTTCTTTAGTTAGGGGAAGTGGCAGCTTCTCTGTTCATTAATTCAACAGTAAAGCTGTGTACAGTGCAGCAAACTATGATCAGAAAAAACACATTTAAAGATAACCTACCTTCAGAATAAAGCAGAAGTCGGTCGGGGCTTTATATTTGCTCTTAAAGTCTTTGCCAAAGTAGACGTTCACGTTGTCAAACTGGACAAAGCAGACGAGGTCACGGGACGACTGAAAAAGAAAAAAAGGGATTCTGTTACTGCTTATTGAATTAATAATCTACAGCACAAGGGCAATAATATGGGCATAATGTCCTGTGTGAATGTTATGTTTCTGAGTAAGAGCTTCAAAGAGATCTAAGATATACATCAGGTAAATATATTGTAGGTATCCAGAGGGGAGTCAAAGCTGAGTGTGGCTGATAAAGCAGAAAGACTATGTCTTTGTAGTAAATGAAGAAAAAACTATATATATCTTAAAGTTTGCAAAAATATTTTTTTGTCACCACCAGTTTGAGCCCAACTGAAGGCATTAGACTAGATCAGAGTATTAGCCGCTGGATGTATGTTCTTAGTCTGGTCTTTGCAACAAAACGATGTCCCCCTCTGATCCCTGACCTTGGTTTTCCCTTTGGGCACGTAATAAATCCCAGAGGCCCTCAGCTGAAAGAGCCTTGGTTTCCAGGACTTCTTGCCATCTTCTTTGAGGTGCATCACCCCCTCGAGATCGGGCACGATGATGGAAGTGCCGCAGAAGTTCTCCTGCAGAGATGAAGAGGGATGAAAGGACGTCAGAGAGAAGAGCTCCCGGTGGGACGACGTCACTTTAAAGAAAATATTTCCATACCATATTTCACTTTGCGTGTTTGTTTTCTTACCTGTATTAATAACTCCTTGTCTTTGTCTTTTATGTCTTTGAGAGCTTTCTTATCCTTCTTCCAGAGATAAAAGTTCTGCAGGAATAAAACAAACTGCATTAGTGAATCTCTGGACTTTTACCCCAAAAAGCTCCAAACATTGTGGTGCTTATTTGTCATGAGCTGCATTTTATGATTGAAACTTATCAATTTGTTGCTGAATCACAATACATATACATATTTTCCTTGATTTTATGCATTTTATATACTCTGTTTTTATGCTTATTTTATTAATAATGTAAGTAGGTTTTATTTTATTTTCAATTTTATGTTATGCATTCTTTGCACATTTTTTTTTCCTTATTTTATCTTTTAAAGATTTTTTTTTGGCATTTTAGCCTTTATTAGATAGGACAGATCAATAGCAAAAAAAGGGGAGAGAGACACTGGATACAACATGCAATGAAGGGCCTTGAGTGGGAATCGAACCTGAGGCTGCTGCAGCAAGGACACTGCCTTTGTTAATGGGGCGCCTGCTTTAACCACTAAGCCACCAACACCACAGTTTAACACACTTTTACTAGTATTATCAACTGGATTTTATCCATTTGAAGCTGCATTCTGTGTGTTCTGTTCTGTTTTTGTCTTATTTTTACCTGCAGGTTTTATGTCTTTTTGTCTTTTATGTGTTTTGGTGGAAGCATTTAGTTTATTTCTTGTAAAGCACGTTGGGCTGCATTTCTTGTATGAAAGGTGCTATACAAATAAAGTTTTATATAATTATAATTATTATTATTAGTAGTAGTAGTATTACAGGGCTCCCATACATTTTTACTGACCATTTTTACGTAATATTGTTTTTTCTCACCCATAATTGTAATATCAGTTCTGGCAAACATAAAGAGAGAGACAGAACAAGTGGAGAAAATAGAGAAACGTACATAATGTTAAACTGAAGGAGGTGTAACTCTACTGCCAGCTTATCTAGTGCCACAGAGCTAAAATTACAGCTCCGCCGAGGAGGACGCCATTAATGTTTACGTCTTGCGCCGACACAAGCCTCTTGTCTGTAAGTAAATGCATGCTTCCTTTCATACAGAGATACAGTTGGTGAGTGTTTTTCAGTAAGAATAAAATACATGAAACTGCTCAGAACAAAGTCTGTGGAATATCTTGACTAACAGGGTCATGATTTCTGGAGAGACATTGCTAAATTAATTTTTTGGCGCTTTGAACACCATAGGCCATCTAGCTGCATTATACTGGAGAGAAGGCAGACATCCCTTTCTCCACCACTCGACAGCTCACACCTAAACAATCTAGATTAATAAACAGCACTGCAGTTAAGAGGAAAAATATGAGTTTTTAAAATTTGGGGGTGAACTGTCCCGTGATGTTGTCATTTTGAAAATGTAAGAACGCTTGTTTTAGCACTAACATTGCTGTCTGTTTCCTGACATGTGGGTGATTATCAGTATTTTTATGAAACTATTTGTTAAAAATGTGAATATAATAAAATAAATCCATAACTTTTTAACCTTTAATTTTTTTCCGGAAACATGAAGTCCAATTTAAACACATTAAACACCAGAACAAAAACAATCATTATCAGCCTTCTTGAACTCTGCTCTTTGTCCCTGCGTGACTGAGCGAGTGTGATTTCATTAGTCTGGACTTTTGTTTTCATTTTGAGGGGGAGAAAGCCCAAAGGGGAATTATATTTAGGTAGCAGAAGTTGAAACTGTGTATTGATAGAGACGTACTGTATAAAACAGATCGGCCTTTTGTTGAGGTGATGTGGAAAATGATGGAGTACTTTAAAAATATGAATATCTCACCAGTTTTCCAACCCGCCTGTTTGTCTTTGCCAACAGACCGAATCCATTAAATACTCTGAGATTATAAAGAGTCCCACTATATCAACAAACATGCCAAAAATCTCCCTGTCTTTTGCCTGAAGCCGTTTTGTCTGACATATTACAGTGAGGACATAAATGTAAGAGGTCATCGTGCACGGAGGAGAGACGTCTCGTAATTCAGACAACAGATCAGCAGTGAAAAAAGCCAGACGGCGCTGAGCTGAAACATTGTGGAGAAAGATTTGCACAAACCAAGGCCAGGAATAACTGCCGAGCCAGTGTTCGAATTTTGAGATATCACACGCATGTCACCTCTGATCACTACGTGTGTGATTATATAAAGATGCACACAATAAGGGGACCAACCTGTGGGTTTTTGAAAACCTCGTACTTTTCCTTCCGCTCCTGAAAGAGGATTTTGTTCTCGCTGTCCCTCATCCATGCTAGGAGAGGCTCCACGAGGTTCTCGTGGTCTTCAAACGTCCGTTCTGTTAAAAAAAACAAAAAAAAACCCAGCAAGTTTAGATGTCAGAAAACTAGCAGCAGTAAATATTCAGACTATCTAATAGAAGCCAAACATGGGAAGAAAGCAATGAGCAACAAAAGAAGAAATAAGCAAAAAAAATAGCAAATTTGTTAAATGTACAAGAAAATAAAAAAATACAAAAAATAACCCAAAAATTAGTGAAAACAAACCAACAAATAAATACATAAACAGAAAAAAAACTGAAAAAGAAAAAAAAAAACTTGATAAACTACTTAAAATATACGTAGTTATCAAAAATAGTAATTCTGTAACATAATTTTAAATATGTAACCTAATTATGATAATTAGCTTTAAATATAGTTTATCCCTAGCCTTTTCTTTTTTTCCCTAGTCATTTTCCCATTTTTTTTCTTTTTAAATTTTCCTATATCAACTAATTTCTTGCAATGTGTAGAACATTTCTTACCAACTTTCTGGCTGGAAATTGAAAGCTTTCCATGACTGTGTTCACAAGTATCAAAGTGTTGCATTTTAATATTAAAGGTATAACTGTGGTTCTGTGTCAGACTATAAAAAGAGCCACAAAAAGAAATTCTCAGCACATTCAAACACTAACGGTGATTCTCCAGAGACATTTTTAATCTCCAGTTTACTCTCACACTGACTCTACATTATTATTCAAACCAGAATCTGCAAGTCTTTAATCTCACATAATATTCTGCATGTCTCGACTCTTTCAACTTTGCGCCGTAAAACATGTCAAAACAAACGTTTTACCATATGCACAGTAGTTCGCTCTGTCACGAAATCTTAAAATCAGCTGAGCTTGATTCAAAGTCCATTGCACAGCTGTGCCATTGTCTTTTTCTAATGGGATGAATTAAGGGAGGGCTCCATAAAATACAAGCCTCCCCATTCTGCTGGAAGGACTTTAAATGGCACTAAACCTCAAAAACACATTAAGGGCACTTTCCCCCTCCTCCAGTCTGCCCACACACACACACACACACACGCAGTGCCACAGATCTCCAGAATGCAGCGGGCATTTGACTGTAGTTCAGCCGTGCTCCCCAATTACAGGTTAGCAGCCGAGGCAGAGGTAGGCATTAAAGAAATTGCTGCCAGGGTTCCAGTCTATAGTTTGACTATTACAATCATTAAACGGATGGTGTGACTCTGCTGCTAGAGTGAGTTACTCCGAGTAAAAACCCCTTTGAACTGCATTAAGCACATGTTGCGTGTCGGCAGTGTGCATGGTGTGCACATGGGTGAATTTAACAGAGATTTGTTTGAAGATGGTGTTGCTGTTGAGCTCTGTGGGTGTTTATTAGACATGACTTGCTCCGGCTTTTACGCTGGTAAAGACTAACCCTTTGAAACATAAGCAAATTTGCTTGATTTCTCTCAAAAACATGAATGGGAAAATTTAACGAGAAATGACACAATCTTAGCAAGCTATTAGTAAAAAGTTGCCAAAAAAAGCACAAAAAAGACAAGAAACAACAAAACAGGAAATGACCTAGAAAAATTGCTGAAATAAATTTAAAAAAAATAAAATAAGATAAAATCAAATACAATTAAATGAAATAAAACAGAAATAATAATAACAAATATACAGTATACATTTTTTCTGTAACTTGATTTTCATAAATTATTATAAAAAAAAATAAATTTCTGGACACTTTTCTCCTTGTTTAACGATAGTTTTCTAATAACAGACTCTCTTTTTTAAAGCTTTTTTGTATTTTAGTAATTTCTTCTCATGCCGAGGTGTTGATTGCCTCTTTTTTAAGAAATTTAACCAATTCACCTAAGTTTGGAAGGTTTAAATGCCTGTATGTATATTACTTACACACTCTGGGGGGTTTACATGCGTTTAAAAATAAACTAACTCAAACAGTTTCCATTATCGAGCTGTCATACCACGTGGTTAGTCAGAGATGACACAAGACGCTGTCCACCCCCAGTGCTCGTGATTCAAATGACCTAAACAAGTTTGGATGGACGATGTGCTTTAAATAAATCAGTGTGTCAGATGGCTGATTTAAAAATATGCTGTTATTTGGTTAAAAATAAACTGTCTTGACCAAAGGGAAACACACATTTCCTCATTTGCAAAATCTTTTGCATCTTTTTGCAAAAAAAAAAAAGCATGTAAAATATCCAGAATGTAAAACTGTTAGTTCCTCTGGTTTATCTAAAGTATTCACTGGCTGTGCGTGTTGTAGGGTTAATAATACATTTATACAGTATGTCTCTATCAATATTATGTAATACTGGAAGAAGATGTTTACATATCTTAGCAATGCTATAATTTCCAAAAAGGTTATAGTAAATGTTTTTTGGGACAATATATATATATATATATATAAATTTGCTGGTACCTGATATTTTCTTATTGCCAACAAATCCCATGAAAAGACCAAAGCCATCAATTAAATTATCCTACCTAGAGACTAATGACATTATGATCCAAAAAAATACAGGCCAAAATATCTCAGTACCAATACAAAAATAAACAAACCTAAACATCAGAAAAGGAACTGAAATATCTTTGCTTTTTATTACTTAAAAAATCAATAAATCAATAAAAAAGAAAGAATAAGAAAATTAAATATGCCCGCATGTTTGCTGAACAATGCCCACGCAGCCAAGGCATGACATTCAGATTGAAAAAAAATTAAATAAAAATCAACTTGTCAATTCAATTATTATAATGTATAAATGTACAAAAATTATAAATAACTGACAATTACACGACTGGAATGATTTTTGGTGTTTTTAGCCAAAAACAGGAGATGGCCAGACAGCTACTACGAAGAGTTTTTAACATGGAAAAATGCATAAATAATCACAAAAAACAGTGTACTTGGATGTCGGAACTACAAAGTTTCTGAAAAGGACCCGATCACATCGGGGCCCTCGTTGGAGCAGCACACAGCACAACAGCTAACGTTAACATGTGGCCAAAAAACAACACGTTTCTTACATGCAGAGTTTCGGAGATATTTAACGTTAGTTGCATTACGTCTTACAAGAAATCGTCAAAAGCAGAGTTAACTTTTGCAGATTTTGATCATTAGTCCTGTTCAATGCTCATCAGAAAAGAAAGAAAAGCTCTTTCTGTGATACACTACGCCAGTCATTATATCGACACAAATCATAGAAAATTAGGCTTTTATTAAAACACTTGTTTTTAAAGTACCAGTACCAATAAAATTGGGTATTCTAACATTTTTAATGGCACAATATTGCATTGCCTTTCTTTTATCACTGCAACGCTACAATTCAGAACTGTCTCTGAATCCAAAACCTGATACATCTCATTCCTCTGTGCAGTAGAGCTCTATTGTTGCCCTAAAACTATTCAAAACATGAACGAGACACACCATCGCACAGGGGGACATCTTACAAAAAACGAACTTGCCAACTGTGTGTTAATGCTGAAAAAAGTCCCTGACAAATGCATTATTTTCTCCTGTTTGAGAAATGTTTGCTATAAACTACAGTGTCCAGCTGCTGGAAATATTCTTTTATAATAAAACTATAAATTTATGATTAATTAACATACAAAAATCAAGCTTTCAGTAAGATATAAAGGGCTCATGGCTGAGAGTCGCAGATGGGTAGTCTTGCAAAATAAACTTCTAATGGAATTGGTTAAAGATATGGAATAATAAATCCAAGCTTATCCTTTTAATTTAGTGTTTCACAGCTTAAGTTGCTGCATATAAAATTACTGGAATATAATTTTCAAGCAAAACAAGGATGACGCACAATTTATGGCTCACAGAGGTTAATGACTTTACCACCAGTACCTCATTATTACAGTTTCAGCAGGGTGTTAAATGACGCCCTGTCCGTGATAGGATTGGGTCTTTCAAAAAAGTATGAATTATCTCTGTAATGATCTGATGAAGATGTCAGAAAACAGAGAAAACAGATGGTAATGAGCGGCCCAAAAAATCTGATGGCGGCGAGGTCCAGCAGCTGAAGTAAATATAGCGCAGACGGCTCAGACGGAGGATTGAGATCATAAGGCTTCTATTTCCATATGACAGAGAGGATGACTGACAGTGTCCGATAGAGCAAATTAAACCCACCTGTCTACACTGTACGTGTGTGTGTGTGTGTGTGTGAGAGAGAGAGAGAGAGGAGGAGGAGGGAAAGAGAGATGGATGGGAGAAAGATCAATGTTTCATTGTGAGCTCGCTGCAGTATGGCTGCCATCGTGCCAATAAAAATACACTTCATCATCTGGACCTGAATGAAATATCCCTCCGTGTGTGTGTGTGTGTGTGTTTAGTTGACAATTCATATAAAAACACACTGAAGGCTCATGTTGTGAAAGTCTATCTGTATTATCACTGCTGTGGTTTTCTGGTTCTGTTGATGTATTTGCTGCACACACCTGTTGCTGTAGTGTTTCTGCACTATATTTACTGAAAAATCAATCACCAACAAAGCAGCTAGTATTTTTTTCTTTGTGCTTTCTGCTTATAATATTTTTTTTTAGCAAAAACAAACAAGGGAATGACCTCAGTGCTTAAATATAATTATAATTAAATCCCTTTTAAAATACAATTTTCTAAATCTACTAATTTCTTACAATTCATAGGAGATTTCTTGGCGAAGTTGCCCGCTGTCGTTTCACCCTTGTTTTTCAAAGAAATTAGACCTATCCAGAGGGTAAAATACTTGTGAATGGCATCTGAATGCAGCACATGAAAGGTGATGTTGATCAAGGATTCAGTTCAGTTCAGTTCAGCTCAGTTCAATCCAATTCAATTCAGCTCAATTCGGTTTAATTCGATACAGTTCAATTCAATTTTATTTATAAAACCCATTATCAAAAATCTGAATTTGCCTCAGAGGGCTTTTCAGTATACAACATCCCTTGGTAGTCAGACCCTCAAAGGGTTAAACACTCCTTAGCCCCATAAGTTGGACGTAAAAACACTGCCCATGATACAATCTTCTGCAACACCTCTAAATCTGTAACTATCACACAACTCTTTTACAGCTCAGAGTGAAATCTTAAGCCACAAAATTAATCGAGCTATATGCAACATTTAGAGCATATTCAGGATTTAGTGTCTTGGCCGAGATTGCCTGCACACGGCTCTCAGCGTGGAGGTGGCTGAGCTGGTGGCAAAGGCAACACTACACCAAACTTGTACAAAGACACCTTCCAGCACAGTGGGTCGGCATGTTTGCAGTGCCTAGCAGCAGTAATTAGCTAGCCAGTGGGACACATACACACAGACTCACTCAACATTAATGTGCGACTGTTCAATCGACCAAAACAAAGAACAGAGAAGCTCGGATTACAACACACACAGGGAGCACGACTTCATTCTGTGCTCAGGGCGCCATTACTCCACAATATATTTAACATAGGAAATGGTTGCTTGCCTCTTCAGTATAATGATATTCAAAATGTCGTATTCAGCTCCCTTAAATTCCCTATTTAGTCCAAGCAAAAACACAAGAAACCTCACTGTCATCTTTAATCATGGCTCATGAGCAGTATGTAACCAAATCACTGTTTTATTATCTAAAAATCATAGCAAAAGTTTGGCAAGTGTGACTAATGCATGCCTTTAAATCCCGCAGGTTATAAGAATGCAACGCTTTTCTTTCTCGTTTTAAATATATATACATATACATATATATATATATATATCAGCTTAAGTTTTCTTCCAAACTGCTGACCAGACGGGAACCCTTTTGTGATGATTTTATAAATATTTTATCAATTTATGTTGCACCATTTACCCTTTACATCAGTGAAACAGCAGCTGAAAATGCTTATACCTTCCTCTTTAGCCTGGATTGTATTTAGAATAATGCCTTTCACCTCATGCATATTAAATGTATGAGGTAAAAGCATGTCTTGTCAGACAAATGTGGTGGAGCAAAATGCGCAATATTTCCCTCCAAAATTTAGTAAGGTAGTAAAAAGTACAAAATATCCCTCCAAAATGTAGAAAATGTAGTAAAATGTACAATATTCCCCTCCAAAATGTAGGGGGGTAAGAAGTATAACATTTCAACATTTCCCTCCAAAATTTAGTAGCGTAGTGAAAAGTACAATATTTCCCTCCAAAATGCAGTGGACTAAATAGAAGGCCTACAATGTTTCCCTCCAAATTGTAGTGGAATATAATATAAAGTTGCATAAAATAAGATTACTCAAGTACAAGTACTTTAAACTTTTTCTTAACCACAGCACAAATCAACCACGTTACAGTAAATTAAATTTGAAATCGCAGTAACTCACCAAGTTGCAGGTCCGGGTTGGTCTCACAGAGGCTCCAGTCCACATTGCAGTCACAGTGTGTCTTCTCAAACAGATTGTCCAAAACTTCCCTCACATTCTGCCTCTCGTCCACCATCAAAGTCTTGGAGCTTCCATCATTCATCAACACCTTAACCACCAACTAACATAAAAATATGACAACATTATGTTAGCATTGCTGGAATAGCATGCTACCAAGCTAACATAAAACTTTTGTGGTCATTTCGGAATGTATACTGTCATAATTTACTTTGTTTAATCACATATCAGCTTTATTTATTGATGTTTTATGATGTTATGTTACAATATGTTTCAATGAAATTCATTTATTGGTTAAACTCAACTTCAATCAAACAAATGTTTGTTGCACTGGCTCCCATCTCTGTTACCTGCTGGTCTTGTTTTCAAACTGGCAAACAGGAAGTGGAAGCTTCCACTGGACTTTATAGTGGAGGGGACTTGGACTGTACTATGCTGGGTCAAAACAGAGGGGGGTATCATTGTTCCAGGAAATAGTCTTTTTTAAGTAACCTAAACAATTTAAATTGTTATTCTTAAGTTTGGGAATGAGAACAATGACTTTGAATTGTTTTGTTGTTTTTCACATGGTATTGTTATTTTATTATCCTTTTATTATCTGAATTAAGTAGTTATAGCTGAAATTGGCTCATTCAGGTGCAGCACTGGGGCATGTTTAATTTGGTTTCTGGGTTGAAAGACATGTTTATCCAGTAAAATAGGCTTTGGCATACCTTTTTGTTTTTTTACCTGGTGTAAACGCATTTTTTTGTTTTTTTCAACCTGTTTTATTCAAACACCTAGAAAAAAATGTCCAGAAAAAAGATATTTACATTTATTATTATTATCATTATTATACATTTTAAATAAGGTTATATAAATAAAAATAAATAAAAAATATGTATTATATTTTTTATTCATTTTTTGTTTAATTTTAGCACTTTTTTCTGTTAATTTCTTGTTTCTTTTTTCTTTCTGGGGGTAATTTCAGGTAATTTTTTTAATGTAACTATTATCAATATGTTGCAATTTTTGGGGTATTTTTTGTTGAGATGCTCATTGTCTTCTTTACATGTCTTTGAAAGAAACTGAGACAATTTGCTCAGATTTAAAAATATTAAACCCACTGCTTGAAACTTGCTGCCAGTTGCCCAACAGCCATGGGCCAAACCTTAATTCTCTGATTTATGAATCTCTTCAGGCCTCTGTTACCAGGAAAACTCTAATTTTTGTTTGATTTAGTTTTATTTCTGAACATGGCTTTTTCACAACCTCACCAAATCCAGTTTGAACTGCTTTTTGGTGTTATAAAATATAACATAAACCAGGTCTCTGGTACTCCCTTTCCATCAACATGCAGCAGGTTTAGGAAATCTTGGTTACCAGCTAGAATAAAAAAATAGCAGGTGTTGTGAAAAGCGAGTGTTTCATATTCAACAGTACTGAAAAAGGAGGATGGAAAAGGCAACAATGGAGGCATTAACTGAGAAAGATACAAGATACAAGAGTGACATTGATCTTTTCTTTTAACTCTCATCAAAAAAGTTACAAAATGAATCTCCCAAAACAACCACCTGTTTTTTTGGAGTGTTTTTGCTTCTATCATGAGGTTTTCTGTGTCATCTGCATGACAGATTAAGGGTAAACCATGTAGTGGACAGCAGCAGGTGTCTCTAAAGCGTGACATCAAATCAAGCCTTGCAGCACACGCAGCTTGTCTATTATCCAGTTTAATTACAGGCTGTGTGCAGTAAATAGTTGTTTCTGTTTCCTAATGTTAGTTTTACCAGAAGAGTTGGAGCATCAGCACTCCTGTCTCCCCATTCACTTAAACTTCTTTCTTTTCGTTTTCAGTAATTTCCTCCCCTATTGTATTTGTCTTTTTTTTTGCAGCCTTAGCCCCCCCGAGTTGGCTGAGATTAATTTTGCTCTGGAGCGAAGCAGTGCTTCTTCACAGGCTCATATGGCTTCACACTTCCTCTCATCTGAAACAAATCCAGCTTTGGGAGACTGAGGGGTTTCACAGAACCAGGGTCAGCAGTCGCTTGCCTTGTGTCATAAAAAGTTTCAGAGATGTTATCAGACGCGGATTTAGGGCGTTAGATTGCATGTTCCTCTGTCTCGACCTTCCCCAGAACACAATATGGCTCTGACATCAAATGTCACTTGATATCAGATTATTTTTCCTCTTACAGTGCTTCCTCATGCAATGCAGGTATCTTCAAAATACATGATGATGTCGTAAGCACGCTCCGGAACCAGTGGGTTTGTCTGAAACTTGAGGGCCTCTGCTCACAGATGGTTCTGCAGAAACCACTGAGATTGCACCTCCTGCATCTAAAGACCAGGGGACAGATGTTTCTGTGGAAGTGGCCAGTGGTCTGTGTTTCCTCAGCATCCACTCTCAAACACACATGGCAGTTTGGAAGATCTGTTTTTTTTGCTGGTTCCCTTTAGTCTTTTTCTAAGAATTTCTATTTACTATCTGAGCATGGAAACCTGACTATAATGCAGATACGCACATGTAAATGGCGAGTATAAGTGTAGAACTTGGCAGTCAAATCATCAGTCAAATCACCTGTGATAATATGGCATGCAACTGGTATGACATTTGTTTTGTTCTGTGTCTAATTGCACATCCTGACGTGAAGCTTAGCATGCAAGAGCACATGTCTGTGCTTTTGTTGACTACTTTGAAGAGGAGAAAGTGTCCACATTTCACCCAAAGAGGGGAAACTGTCCTGCAGGACGCTGGCTGGATGAAAGTAGCCATCCATCACTGTGATTGATGGTTATTCCAAAGGAAAAGAAAAAGCCTTTTGTACCATCTTTGAACATTATGACCTCCATGTAGTCGTAATTCACAGTGTCTTTAAGGTTTTCTGTTGCCAGTGTGGATGTGAGAACAGAGGAGGACTCTTCTTACCTTTTTCACTTTGGCTTCCTTGAGCTTCTCAAGAGCGAGTTTGATTTTGTCTGCTTTCATCTGCGCCTCGAGTTCCTCCTAAACAGGACAAACAGTAGTTTATGTTATTGTTTAGACCTGCAACAATTAGTTGAATAATGATTCTATTAGAAGAAAATGAATCGAAAACTCCTTTGATAAATGACTTACTGTTTCAGTCATTTTCAAAGCAAAACTGTCAAACATTTGCTGACTTCTTGAATGTAATAATTTGCTGCTTTTCTTATCATTTATGACAGTAAATGAAAAGCAGTTTGAAGGTGAAACTTTTGGCTCTTTGGATATTGTAATCAGTGTTTGCCACATATTTTTTTGGCATGTTATAGACTTATTGATTAACCCTTTGAAACCTGGATCGACATCACTTTTTCTTGCAATGAATCCAGATGCCTTTCACAAGTATTTATACCTTTGAATCCAGAGCACACAGGTTCAATTTCTTTAAAAAAAACAAGAGAAAACTGCAATAAGTAACTTGGCAAGAAACATCCTCAAATTTTAAGTAACAAGTAGATTTTGATTTTTTTGTTAAAGGGAGAGACACATGTCATAATCAATTATTATTATATATTTAAAATTATTTTACAGAATTATTCTAATTTTGAAGCACCTTTTTTCAAGATAATTTTCTTGTTTTTGTTTGTTTAGGTTTTTTGGGTGATTTTCAGGTAATTTTCTTGGGTTTTATTTTCACTCATTTCTTGCAAATTATGAATTAGGCATCACCTTCTTTACACTTTTAATAGAAATTAGGCCAATATGCCTGGCTTTTAAAGGACTAATCATGAAAAGATTTAGAAGAATAAGGAAGAGGCATGCTAGCTGCCCTGTTTTTGGTCTTTATGCTAAGCTAAGCTAACTAGCTGTAGTTCATATTTACGATGTATGTATGACAGAGGTATTAATCTTGTTATATAACACAAAGTCAAAAAAGCAAATAAGCGCATTTCAAAAAATGTGGATCAACTGCTTAAAGAGGGTGTTAAAGGTAAACAAGAGGAGAGGATCTGACTCTGGTGAGTCAGATGAGTTGGTGAAAATGTACATTCTGGTTCCTTTTTTTGGTTTTGAAAAATTAAAACAAAGAAAAAAAAAAATTAAATAGAGAACCTTTAATTGTTTAATTTTAATTTCATAACTCCCCGTGTGTGCATTAAAGAATTTCATTTGGGACGTTAAATCTAATCTACTAAATCTCAATTAGCAAGGATAGGATACCCTTTACTTCAGACTTATAGCTCTGGTGTGTTTTTACATAAAAATCCTGCCTTCAGTGCAGTTTTAATGAACTTGCACACCTCCACCTAACAATGACACATTCTCTGCCTCAGCACAGCTGGTGTTTTTACCTCAGCAGGATGAGGTAACAAGCCCTGCTAAAGCAATAAGCTCCCGTCTGGCTCGGCCCCCCCACCACTGCCACATCTTACCTCCCCTTCTCCAACCTTTCGTATTGATCCTGTTACTCTTTCCTGCCTCATGTGTTTGATCTGTTCCAGACAGACTCTCGGCTGTTTCGCCTCACGAGTCTCCGTAACTGTAACAGATGCCTTCGTCCAGGAACTGCTTCGCCATGATCTCACCGTCCAACTGTTATAAGAGCAATACCACTCTTCCCAGTTCCACAAAGACAAAAAGAAATCACTAGAAATGTATATGCTGGGAACTGGTGATGTTTTTGTTGTAATACTGTCTTGTCACGCACGGCTCAGGAAGCGCACGGCACCAATAAAACCGAGATTATGACATTATTGCCTCTTTCTGCTTCATATGTCTGCCTATTGCATTTTAAGAGCCACACAATGCAATGACGTTTTCTTTTCTTCTTCACTGTCACCAAATATTCTGGCATTTTCCATGAAACTATACCAACAAAAATAAACTCTCCATTACTCTGATAAGCCTCGGTTAAAACCTGGACATCCGTTTTCTTGTGCTGCGTTCAGATGCCTTTCACTTACATTAAAACCTTTAAAACCCAAGTAAAGTAATAGAGAGAAATAATTACAAGTTAATATAATAATTTTTAAGGGAGAAACTACTTAGGGCACATCCAGTCAAAATACACACAGATGCAACTGCATAAAAAATAGGAAGAAGTCCGCACACTGTTGAGCTCCCAATGGGCATCTTTCAATGTTTTCACAGGGCAACCTTTCAATCTACAAGATCTTCCTCAGGCCTTTTTCTTTTTGGTCTTTTCTTTGTGCTAAATTTCAGGTAATTTGCTTTTAATGAGTAATATTTATAGTTTTTTTTTTTTTTTTTAAGAAATCAAGGTTTCAAAGGGTTAAAACTCTCACTTCTTAAACTTTGGTTCTCAGAGAGGTTAAAAAAGTTAATTGCTGAGATGCTATTCTCATCTTACAAAGTGTCGTCTGACTCACCATTGTAGGCTTTTTAGACTGAGGAGGCGGAGGTGGTAAAGGGGAGGTGGCGGAGGAGGCCGGGGTGCTAACATTGCTGCTGGTGCTGCTCGCTGGTGATGTCGGGGATGCGAGAGAGGACACAGGGCGGGGGCTCGGGTCTGTAGGTGGTGGCTGCAGGTCTGGTGGAGGTGGTGATGGCACCTTCAGACCTTGCATCTCTGCTGCAAGTTTCTCTTCCGTTGCATTAAGGTCAGCCACCAAATCAGCCATGAGTGCATCCAAATCGGTGTCTTCCAGTTCATGGAGGGACTCTGGAGTTAGAAATCAGTTTAATTGTTAAATACTGACCCAGGTACAGTATGAATTTCAAAAAATAAAACAAGTGACAAAAATATTTTGAAACTGTGAACAATCTGAGGTGTTTCCTCTCTTTCGAAATATTTGACCACTGAGCAATCACTTTTTATCAAAAAGTCACGTAGAGGATGCTTTGGTTCCCTTTTTTTAATGACATGTACTTTTCCCTAAACATTAAGAACTTTCATTTGTCCAACCTCCTCTCTTTGTGTTGCAATAACAACAACATGAAGGTATTTCTTATAAGTTGTAGGGTAAGTTGGGCTAATGCATAAGTAAATAATTAATTACATTTTATAAAACCTTTATAAAGGCTGCAATGCTCCTGACTAAAATATCTTGATTATTGGATGGATTGTCATAGAATTTTGTTCAAACATTTGTTTTTTTCCAAAAAGTTGAATTCTACTGACTTGAGGTGATTATCTGACTCTTGCACCACCACCATGTTAATATGATTTAAAGTGTCCTGATAATTGGCAATGGCACTGCATCTTTTCCTCAGGAAGAAATATATTAACTGGGGATCCTTAAAGGGTAGCTTAGGTATTTTTTTCAACCTCGACCTCAATTTTCCACCGTTTTCTCAGGAACGCCTTAAGGGAATTTCCTAAAATTTGACAAAAACATCCAACAGGCCTCAAGGATAAACTCATTGATTTGGGCATTGAAAATAAAATGTGACATTATAAAAGGAAATGTCTGAACCAAAAAAAAAACATACTAAAAAATAATTATAAAATAATGATTTTATAAAAAAAAGAATAATAATTCCTTTTTTTTTCTTTCATTCCGATGCATGCCAAAAGAGTTACAGTAGGTTTTGGCATCAAAAATAAAATTTGGCATTGAAAAGGAAATGCTGGCATGTAAACTAAAAAGTCAACTGAAAGAAACACAGGAAAAACAGGCATTAATTTGTTTTTTTTTTTTAAAAAAAAAAGGTTTGTCTTTGCAAAGATCTGATTTTTTGGCAAAGATTTCTGGTGAAGAGCTGTATAGATAAATATTATTTGACATGGATCGAAATGCTTCATGACATGCTTCATGGGGAACAGGGACAGGGACACATTAGGTGGAGTAATAACAGATTCTGCCACCTTGCTTCAACATTAACCTGCTTGTTTTAGAGCCCATAAGAGCCAGGGGTAAACACTGAGTAATTAGCACGTAAAGTGACCTCAATCTTTGCCTGAAATCACCTCTTGAACAGCAGCCAGATTTACTGTAGAGCAACTGAATGCTGTCTTTCTGCTTCTTCACGTCACTGTTACGTATCTCGATTGTTTTCCAGATAACTGATGAAACATGTGACACTCAGTTCCTGCACTTGCACAACTGCCGCATTGTCATTGTGAAAAAGCTCTACACCCAGCGCTTTGTAGGATTTCCACACACAACAGACAAAATGTTAAGTCACCATTAAGGTCAGTGAAGCCGATGGAGAAGTTGACATCTTTGTTGGTGCTGGGGAGAGGCTCGGGCTCAGATGGTGCTGTTTCCAGACTCTGCAGAGAAGAATAAACAAGGCAATGTGTGTGTATAAGAGCATGAATATAATATCTGTGCAGCCACAAAACCCCCGGAGGCTCCGACAGTTAATTCACAACACATTCTGAAACATAACAAATATTATGTAAGAAGGTATAATGTTTACATGTTACATGTGTTTTTAGGCATTACACCTAACAGGGCTTCTGTGTGTTGTATTCAGCCCCCGCAGCAAAATGGAAGTGATTTAAAATGAGTGGTGGGTTGGGTTGGAAAACAACATCAAAGGAAGGTTTTCCACTCAGAAAAAAAGTGTTATCTCTATCTGCCTCATGCCATTTGACCCCCTTCTGAAAGAGTGTGTAATTTATGGCTGTTAGATGACCACAAAGAGTGTTTCCCCCTGCTGGGTCTGTTGTGCCTGACGGTGTAGAGTGTCTCGGTGATCGATGGTGGGTTTTAGTGAATTTGAGGTCTGTCTCTAAAGAAACGTCAGGTATTTAAGGTATAAGGTGGGAAAATAAAGCGTGGGCAGCCAAGAGAGAATGTGTCACTGTGTTCAGTATGTGTTGTGCATATATACATACATATATATATATATATATATATATATATATATATATATATATATTTAGCACCAGGGAGGGACATTAAACTTTAATTGGTTGTATTTTGGATATAATAACATTATCCTCAGTGGCCCAACACCCACAAGAGGGTTTGAAAAGCATTTTCCTTTAAAAATCTTCAAAATCACACAATAAACCATGGAAAGAAACTGTGAAATATTGTTGTTTATGTTGGAGGGATGGTCATGCATTTTCCCCGTTCACTCAGGATGGCTTGTTTGTTTTTTAATATCATGACCCCCTCCGAGATAACAAAAATATGATGTGAAGTTTTACGAGTGAGGAGCTGCAGTAAAACTGTATGACCATTTATACTTTTATGCCATAATTGTCATGACAACAGCCTTTGCTCACCTGAGTGAGGAGGTCCATCTCCCCCAGCAGGTCGCTGAACATGGCATCTATGTCATCCATCTGTTCAAAGGGACAACACAAGTGTCAGTCACAAAAAATCACAAAAATCATTCTGTGTGCATCAGTGACCTGTTCTGATTTATGCAGTGAGGAAGCAAAGTCCATTGATTGGATATGGCTGTAATGACGATTGACGGTGAAAGTATGTGTGGAATGAAGAGGTAAATCCTTCTGCGTGGTCAAACAGCTGTTAAATACACATTTCACACACCCAGTGGTGAAAGCCAGTACTGCTGCTTTCCTTTGAAATGTGTGCTGTTGTGTTGAGCGCCCTGAGGCTATGCTATCTTGAAAAACATTTCCAGCCCAGACTGAAGAATAAAAGCATGTATGCATAACTTCAAGGCATTCATTTTTTTTGCAAGAACTTGTTGTATCTTGTTACACATGTTGAACTGGAGAGTGCGGTATCAGTTCATTTTTGTATTTTATGTCAGGTTCAGAAGTAAAATGTGCCCTTCATGTAAGCTCTACTTTATCTTAAACCATAACTCACTACTGCAGTCAGTCCTATAATCTCATTTAAGACCATTATGTGTTGAATTCATGCACTCACATTACATAACCACACTGTAGAAAGTTGATTTCAATCATTATCAATAAGAAAACCAATTCATTTCAAATACTGTATGCTAAAAATATAAGGCACTTTTAACAGGTTGTTAGGTTTCAGTGCAAAATCCACTGGGTTATGGTTAGGAGAAGATTATGTTTTGGCTTTGAAAAAAAAAACACAGTTTAGAGGGAAAAATCCTGGCAGGAACAGCAGCAATGTTTTTGTAAAAAACAACTGTTTTAGTGCCACTATCCCCATGGAAACACAGCAAAGCATTGTTTAAAAATACCCATGTTTGGTGCATTAAAAGCCACTGGAAAAACAACAATTTGTCATTTGTTGGTCTCAAATAATGGTCTGCAGCTTGGAAGGGGTCATGCCATCCATCATCCCCTCCACCTCCCTATGACAAAATTAACTTATATACAGCGTTACAACATTGATATAATACATACAAAACATACAAATCTAACTTATTTGAGGTTTGCAGAAATGTATAAAGCCAACATTTTTTCTGGCAACTGGGATGCACAATCACTGGTGGAAATGCTGCAATGTATTTGTTTGTTTTATTTTATTGTTTGTGATGTCAAAAAGTGGTCCGCAGCTTGGTATCTATCTTTCCTGGATCTTGCGCGATTTACCACCTCCCAATTAAAAGGTCAGCTTATATACATGTGAACAGAAATAAGCAACTGTAGAAACATTTGCATATCAAAAATACAAATGCAATGTATCTGTAGTTTACAGAAACATAAAATAGCAATGTTTTCTTCTGGCGATTGAACTAAGTTAATGCAGTCTAACTCAAACACAGCTGATATTTTCAGTCTAAAGTAGCAAAAGGATTGTGGTCAAACTATATTTGTCCTGAAAACAACACATAAAAATCCACTCGAGATTTCCATCAGTAATTACATACAGTATGCTGTCTGTCAGACATGTATTATTTGAATCCCCATTTTCTCAGAGTAAATGTTATGACGGGCTAAAATGTGCAGTCAAAACAGAGTCCCTGTTTTCTTACACTGAACATGACCAGTAGTGGGAAGGTGTCAGAGGAAGTTCAATCAGTCACAGTGGAGCTTTGATGTTTTTTTTTCTTTTTACAAATATCAGAAATTTAATGTGTTGTATTTGCTACTGTACAGCATAGATATAGAAATGCAGATACCTCATTGGCCACTACTCTAAGTTCATTGCAATACATCTACACGTCGCCATGTTGGAGAGGTCAAGATCCACCAGTAAACAAATACATGTGTATTAAGAGAGTATTAAGAGCTGTTTCTGAAATGTAGTAGAAGCACGAAGTTGAATTAAATGAGTTGCATGACATTTTAAGCAGCAGAAAATGCAAATACTCAAGTAAAGTGCCAGTACCTCAAAATTTTACATAAGTACTGTACTTGAAATGCATGTGATGTAGATGTACTTTGTTCAACTCCATGTTATTTATTCATAAGTCGAAATTTTCATGTTCCAGTGTTGTGGCTAGTCAGAAGATTACTTTTTTGCTATAGAACTGATTAGATTAGTAACCACTATTACATGTAACTAATCACAAGTAACCACTATCATGTTCACTTCCTGATGTTAATAGAAAAAGACAAATTTCATGGAAATCGGTCCAGCATTAAGCAAGATACAGTTGATTTTGTAGAGAAATCTGCATCTCTCAATGCACATGCATTTCTTTAATAATGGATCTTGACCTCCCCAATATGGCGCTGGCATAAACATATCTGTGTTTTCTTTTTCCATACTGTTCAACTTCAGTGCACGTTTATGGTCCAGTGTAATTACAGCGACTCAGGCTGTAAAGGTAAAATATTCCAATTTGAATAGAAAATTTGACAGTTGAGAGCAAGTTTCATAACAGCTGAACTACTCAAACTAAAGTGATTTGATAGACAGCACACTTGTAAACAGCGGCCTACTTTCGGTTAGTGGTTCTGTGGCTGTTGACGAGGATAATTAGCCTTCTTTTTAGTCACACTATAGCAGCTAAAAGCAGTGGTGTATAGGTAATATATATGTATTTTTTATTAACACTTGAAATGTCAACACTTTGGTGTTTCATTTTACCTTTCCATATAATATTTTATGGATGGCAACGCTGGTCGGAATTAAGATTCAAATATTTTGTGTAAAATTGGGAGCAAAATTATGAATAAAAGAAACCATTCAAGATGTTGGTATTTATGATTTTGCAACAATCTATCTTTAAGTGTATTTTAAGAAGAATAGGTAGGCTCATCAGCTGACCTAAATACCTTAGTGTGTCAAATTGGTCTGCAAAACTCTGCGGCTGGCTTGTTGCATAACAATCACACATGCTTATGTTTAACTGTAAAGTTTGGTGTGGTTAAAGTGAAGGTAGAATAATCTTCTGCACATCTCAGACCTCACAGTGGCTACACACTCTTCACCCATTGTTTTTATGGGCCTCCTTGTTAGTGCTTTTAGCCACTAACCTAAAAAAAAAAAGCTCTGCCCTACCATGAGTCTCAGTGGTTTAACTAACCAATGAGATTTCCTGTCCCTCAGAGAAATATTTGCATAACTGAATCCTCAGTCTTCACGTTTTTTCTGCTGTTATGGTGCATTAGGTATGAAAATATTATCTCTAACAAAGTGTAGCTCGTTGGTCTCAGTCGTCACAGTTTGAAACCCGTTTAGTAAACTTTCAGATCTAACAAGAGAAGAAAAAAAAGGAAAGCAGAGATTTAATTGAAAGCCAAGTAAAGACACTCGGGGCAAACCCTCAGTCACACTGCGGAGGAGACAATAGTGATTGATTGTGTTCCAGGCAAGAGTTCATACAGTGCTGCGACATGATGTTTCCCATTTGAATGGATCAGTATTGTTCCAACATCTAACAGATGGCGTGTGCATGTTCGGGATGAAGCTTAAGAAAGACTGTATTTCTGATTTCATGAGAGATAAAAACTTGCACAGCCTCTCTGGTTGTGATGCTACTGCAAAAACTATTTTCCATGAACTTTAAAGGGATAGTTTGGATTTTTCAAAACGGGGTTGTATGAGGCACTTGTCTATAGTCAGTGTATTACAGACAGTAGGTGTCAGTCTGCATGCCCCCAGTATGAAGAAGCAGACCGAGTCTGAAACAGAACTTAAACAGTGTACTGCAGTTGATGGCTCGTTTCCTTCTGAAGTTGTCAATACCGCCGCCATCTTTCCCATGATATGCCGCTGGATGGCGTCAGATGAGAACGCAGCCAGAAAGAAGCTGTAACTAGCTGACTGGATGGCACCTGTTGTGGCAGCACGACTTAAGAACGTAGCCGGACTGAGTGTGGGGTATTTGCATGATGAGCTGTAGCACGGCGTCCGTTTCAAACACTGCTGGCAATGACATAATATAAAGGTACATCCCTATAAGAGACGGACGGTGGATTTTCCCAGAAATGGCAAACTCTCATGCAGGAAGTGTTTGCTTCCAGTCCGAATGTGACCGGGAGTTTTTATCGACACCTTACCATGCGCCATTTTGCCTAATTCTTACCATCTGTGCAAGCATGTGTGTTTGGTTGCCTAAACATAAACAGCAACAAAAACATTTTTAAAAAACACCTAAAAAAACATTTTAAAAAATCTGAATTAGATTAAGTGTATGCCATATTGGGAGTATTTTCGCCACTTTACCTTTCCGTCAGTCAGCCCGTTCTAACGGGTTAGTTGGTAACAACTTCAGTTTCCCATCTTTGCTGTCATCAAAGCCACCAGACTCTTGACAAAAATGGTCAATTTAACTTGCTGAACATGGGAGCTGCTGGTTCACTGCTGCTTAAATCATTTAGTTAGTTTCTGTTATTGTGTGCAACTCTGAATCCGAACTCATCCTTTTAAATGCCAAAGTGCCAAAAACAAAATACTTGCAGTAGACCCGCAGCTCCTGTGTTCAGCGGTGTTAAATCACTGTTTTTCTCAATGGAATCTGGCTTTGAAGAGAGCGATATAACAACTTCATTTTCCCGTTGGAAATCATTAAGCTAAAGCAGTGAAAATATTCTAAATATAGCACATAGTTAAACTGCTATCTTTATTTTTGGGTGGGAATTTTTTTTTAGGTTGCTAAAATACATTTTCTTGCTGACCTCCACAGCAGTAGATTGCTAAGCTTCTATGTAAGACTGCATTCTGCTTCTCCAAACAAGGGATGAGCCGACTGACATCTACTGTATGTAACACGCTGATTATGATAAACATCTCATACAACCAATTTTAAAAAATCTAAACTATCCCTTTAAATGTCAGGCAATAATTTATATGTGGCGCGCGTAGGTCTTTGTGCAAGTCTTTATAACTGTAGCGTTAGCATGTGGGCCTACTCCTCCACCCCTTAACAAGAATGGCATGCCCCTAGGAGGAAGTGGTTAAGGGTGAACTTCCTGACACTCACAGTGTTGAAATTGTGTAGGAAATGGCGACATGAGCAGCCACCTGCCACGTTAATGCGACTGTTTCCTTCACTCAGATTGTGTCACATTTTAAAAGTTTGACTAACTCGGCACGTGATATTCTGCATATGGGCTAAAGAAATCTAACTGCCTTCTCAAAAAAAAAAAAAAAACTTGACCTAAAACATTCATTATTTAAAAAAACTCGACTCATTATTTTCTTAGGCTCTTCTTCCTGTGGTGTCACATTTTATTTTGCGTCATGACAACCGCAATACAACAGATCTCACTGGAACAACCATGGTATGATTTTTGTTCCACGTCTGCTTATAAACAACCACACAGAACACAAAAGCACTGTGATGCCACTTTCAATGCAAAATTTCTTAAAGTCACACATGGAAATAATCAGTCAGGTCACTCCCCAGCAGCTGCTTTTAGAGGCCAAATGCATTAAATGGAGCGTCTCATACAGAGAGGAGAAGTCAGAGAGGGTGAGTGTACCGCTGGTCAGACCTTGAAAACAGACAGGTGTCTGCTGATGGAGGCAAAAGTGACTTTTTTTTGTAAAGTTTATAATGCATGATTGTGGTCATTTCTCACTACGCCCATTAACATTAAATTTGAGGAAGTAGGCTATTACACTTTTTTCTATTCGTAGCTGTGACATTGCAAACACAAAGCACAAAACCACAAAAAGGTGTTAACCCAATTGTTAACCGGTTTAAAATCATATTCTATTATCAATACAGTCTAGTTTTACTTAATGGAATAATTTTGAGAAATAGAGAGTCCCTCCTGTACAGATGGACCACCATGAGGACCTTATGTTGGAAAAATACAAACATGGTAGTTAATGGTGAGAGACATTGATCCTGTTTAACTTGATTTACAGACATTTTGAAATTTAAAAGATAATTTTGTAACTCAAGAAAGTTGCAGTTTATTGTAAAACTGAAATACATAAATTAGAAAGAATATAAATCAACTTTCTCTAGCTTCAGCTACAATGCCTCTATATTTCATACTGCTCACTTGAGCAATGAGTTTTTCACTTCCTGCAGGGGTGTAAATTTACACAGAGCAGGCAGTGACGCTGCAGTGGGGCCCGTGGGGTGGAGGGGCCCATCGAGAGAATGACTCCACCAACAATGTGTTGGGCGGTAAACGGGCCCCTTCAAATTAATCAGATCCACCAATGGAAAAATACACCTGTCTTCAAAGAAGAAGTCACTGTAGATCAAAAACTAAGACATTTCTCTATAGGCCTATATGCCCTCAAAAGGCAAACCCATCTGTTTTTTTCTTGTTTGGTTTATAAACTTGTCAGACAGTTTTAAGAGAAGAGGTGCATGAAAGAATCCAAAAACACAGACTCCTGGTTCCTTCATCTCAAACACAAGCTTTAAAGACTTTATGTGTGCACTACAATATAAAAAATGAAAGTCTTTAAAAAAGCAGTTACCAGTAAGTGGCTAAATGAGACTGCAGGATATCATCACACCAAGCTGCGCCGAGGACGGCATTATAGCACCGTTGTGTTGGCGACGTTAAGATATGTGACCATTGTGTAGTTTGTTTATAGCCTAACGTTAGCTTTTTACTTCTTGCGATTGATTTTAGATTGATTTTTTAAATGTTGTCTTCATTTATGAAGATTATCTTGCTGAACAAAATGTGTTAGTATCATAAGGTTAAGGTTTGTTTGCCAAAGAGCTTTTTTTCTGCAATAATTCAAAATCCAATGGAAAAATCCTTAGGGATTTTTTGATGGGGGGATCAGGACGAACCTAACTTCCACATCAGCCTACAAAAAAATGTCATCCTGAAAAATTTTATCAAAAAGACTGAAAGCAGGGGGAAACAGCACGCCTGGCTCTGTCAAAAGGTTATGGATTAAACAAAAAAGATGTAATTATTATATTATCGAGCTTTAGAGGCGCTGGTAAACCTTTTTTGTTTTTTATTTTATCTTTGATATTTGAGGTTTTCCCCCGTTTCCAGTCCTAATGTTAGTTTAAGCTAACTGTCTCTTGGCTTTAGCTTCTTATTTTTTGGACAGATATCACAGAGGTTTCTGTCTTTTCATTGAATCCTCATCAAGAAAGCAAATGGGCTCATTTCCCAACATGTCCAGCTATTCATTTGAAATAAACTAACCAACCAAAAAAATGACCATGAATATGTATTTAAAAACAAAAGAAAGAACAAAAGAAATGTCTCAAGATATCAGTGATGACATGGATCTGTTGTGAAATCAAAAGTTCAAAAGAAATTCAAAAGATTTTTATCAGCAATTATGAAGAACCCTCGTAGTTTGGCATGACTAACGTTATTGGCGAGAGCCATTTCTGATGTATAAAGAGCTCTGAAGTGAGTTTTCCATTTTAATCGAACAAACTGATGACAAGCGTAGATTGTCCTCTGTAAGCTGAAACAGAGAGGATAATGGGATAATTTCATTTCCCTTTAAAAAGTGCATTTCCTGTAAGTTTGTGAACTTTCATATTCACATCACTTTGGGACAATGCTGCAGCCTGAAGGAACACAATCATGAAAGTATGTCGCTGACACTTTGCACCACTTTCTATCCAGAAACCGCTCCGAAAAATATGTGATTCGTCAGCATTTCTAAATATTATTGGAAACAGTCTGGCATGAAATCTGGCGCTCTGTCAAACCCGCACAATGCATTGGGAAAACACACCGCCGTGCTCCTGGTATCCAGAGAAATAAAAGTCAACAATATATAGCATGCAAGCCACTTCTGCATTCCTCCAGAAAGCGATTCCCCTCTAAATAATCTCAAATATTTTTCAGAGCACACATGTGTTCTCAGGCGAGAAAATGGAAACCAGACAATAACTCTAAGTGGCCGTATCGAGGCACAGCATGTTTACCATAATGTACAGAAACTCCCTCTCTTACTCGGCTCAGAAATATCTTGACTTGGGGTCTTGGGCAGATGTGTTTACAGAACTGGATGTACTCTAGTGTAAAGAAGGCAAATTAGGGGATCGGCTGCAGAAACAAAGCGCTGGAGGGCACAAAAACCAAGAATCACAACTGACATTTAACAAAACATAAGATTGTATCTGTGTTTGCTGGAGGTGCTTTTGCAAAACTCAAACACGAACACTAATTTCCACTGAGGTTATATATACATACTGCTTTTTCCTCTTACATAAAATCCCCTCTGCACATGAGTCATTGGACAGTCTGTCTAAACATATATTGCAGCGTGTTCTGGCTTGACAAAACAGAAATAGAAAATTTTTAGACTATTGCAAAGACATACAGTAAGTATAAGTGATCCAGGCTAAATGTTTATGTGATTTAATCTCATCCCAAAAAAGCCAAAATGCACAAAATGTTCATATCATCAGTGACAGCGCTGTTAGCTTTAAAATAAGAGGCCAAGCCTATCAGTTTCATGTGGTTATTGAGTCATACAGCAGGCTGAAATTAGAGCCGGGTCCACCCAGTTTGATAGCAGACAAGAGCACAAATGAACTAACACCCTTTTCATTATTTTAGAATATCAAACTGACAGTCTTATCACTGTACAGCAGCCTGATTAAGCTTTAGCTATGGTGACAAAAGCTGTTTTGTATCTCTTTTTGCACTGTTATAACATCATTTTACAACTTTTAAAAGAAAAAAGTATGGGAAAAAAAAACAGAAAATGACCTCAGAAAGTGATATTCTTCCGTGACATAATTTAAAATATAACATTAAGAGAGGTATAAATAGTTTTATTGACATATTTCCACATTTTTTTGATCCCACATTTTGCGGGACATTTCTCGCGAAGTTGCTCATTATGTTTTCCCTTTGTTTTTGACAGAAATCAAACTTTTTATGTCCGATTTAAGTGGTCTGAATTCTGGTGAAAACTTAAAAACTGACGTCTATCCAGATGGTGAAGAGTTTTATTTTTTTTTAAATGGCTTTTTAGTCTGTGTTTTAAACATTATCTGCATTGCCCTTCCAGACAGAAGAGAAAATTATTGTATTTGACTTCCCAATCAACTAAAAACAACAAAGATTCATACACAAAGCAGTCAAAGTCGATCACAGGAAGGCAGCTGTGGTTGATCACCACCGTTAACTCAACATCCAGCAGACGTGTAACTCACCTTTCCAAATCTTTAATCCTTGTTTCACCGGTTAGTTTCAAGATAACAGCTTCATGGACATCAGTTCCACCCCAAAGTATTATTCTCTAATAAAGCTCAAACACCATAAAAACAGTCTCATACGGGCAGATTTGGGTGTGTTGATGCGGATTGCATCTGGCTGTCTTTTACTGTAGACTTCTTCCTGCTTAATGCGGAAGTTCAGGTCCAGACCTGTCAACTGCATTCCTTCTGAAAAGCTCAACACTTTCACAACAGTCTTGTCTGGGCAGCACTGAGCCGTCCCCCTTCTTAACAGCCACCTTATCTAAACTGTAACTGTTTTGAACGTGGACGGAGAAAACAAACTGGGGTAAAGTTTGACCTCTAATCACAGCGCTGATTGACAAGCACTTGAGTAGATGATAGATTGAAAGTTAAAAAAAAAGAAAAAGCAAGGTCTCAGTGGGCACGAGAATGGCTGATTCAGCACAAGGAATGTGACGGTCTCGGTTAATAATTCACCTCGCTGAGACTGATTTACAGCAGGTCTTTAGGCAGGAGTGGCACGTAACAGCGGTGAACACCAGACTCCAGCTGAGCTCCAGTCATCTAAATTCTTCTAAAAAAATACAAAAAATATCCATACATTTAGAAGTATTTGCTGTATAAAGTTAAACAAACCCTTAAAGTTAAAAAATCTCTTTCACTTAGACTCAAGCATTTTTTTGCTCAAAATCAGGAACAAATGTCTTAAAACTACTAGTGTGGTGCAACAAGGTCAGATATCTTCAGGGGGGAACCACTGCGAGCCGAGCTGTCAGGCTATGAATAGCCTCTGGCTCTTATCTGGCCAGGCAGACACAGATAGCTCTATTTATTTGCATTTCTCCTTGAGTCAACCTGGGAGGCCAGAAAACAAGATTTCACATCTTTTTTAAATCTCCTCACGTTACAGAGGTGTCAAAATATTGGCAAAAGGTCAAAAAGTAGCAAGGAATGAGGATTGTTGAGGGGTCTGTGGGTAGGATTTAGGGAAATATATTGGCAGAAATTAAATATAATATAATGTTTTCTTTAATGTATGTGTTGTGTTCTATCATTATATGCTTATACTTATTACCACTAGGCAGCACTGTTGTAAAGCCGATACTACTGTAGACCCTTTAGAAGAGGGTTAGAGAGAAATTCAAGATGCCGACTTTTGAGTGTACGATGGTGCCACGCTGATGCTGAACTTATGTTTAATATACCGTTTGCCAGTTTTAAGCAAGTGGCACTTGTTCAAAATACTGGCATTCTTTCGTTCATTAATCCACATTACAATATGATCACCTGAAAATAAGAAGCGCTTTGTTTGTCCTTGAGATCGCCGTGTTGCACCATAATGTTTCTACAGTGGCTCAGAACGGACAAACCAAACGAACACATTCTCATCCCAACTCATCAAATATCGCTGCTTGCTCAGTGGACTTTCACATCTACACATGACGAACTGGGTATCCTTCGGTGTTTTCATCAGTTCAAAAGACCTTATCTGTTTGTGTTGAAGAAGAAGAGACCTCTGAAGATAGTTGGCTCCTGGTAAATACCTCCTAAAAGTCATGATCTTAAATTTGTAAAAAAGGGGAGCAGGTGCTGGGTTTGCGGCCTGCCTGACATGCCAAACAGTGTTGGAACAACACTGATTTTTAACATGAAACTGCTTCATTCAGGGAGTTTTCAGGTTTTGATCACCAAATAATTGTTTGGGAGAGGGAAAGAATCTCTGCAAATAATTCGTCTCCTGGTAAAAACCTCCTAAACATCTGGCTCTTAAGTTATCAGAGAAAAAAGGTGAGCATAGATTGGCAAGTGCTCGTCTTGTGCCCTGACTCTCACATGCCGAACAGTGTTGAATAAAAACTGATAAGTAATGTGAAAAAGACTTCTATGGATAACTCGGCTCCTGGTAAAAACATGCTGAGCAATAAACATTAAAAAAAATTTAACTGGGAGAAGTTGCAATTGGTTCCAATCTACAATCCTCCCCACTAGCTGCTAGTAAATCCCGTTACATCCTACATACTACAAGCAAAATAATACTTAACGTAAGCATAAACAACCTCTATCCCCATTTTCAAGTACCTAATCTGTTTACATAGGAAAATATGACTGTCCTTTTGCATTATTTTGCATTATTAGCACTTCTGTGTCCTATTTTCCCCCTGAAGGCCAGCCTCGGCTCCACTGGGACAGACGGACCACCCTCTCTGTGGCAAAATCCTGTCATCACACAGTGAAGTCACGCACCACAGGGGGAAACCAAATAACCTTGAACGCGTCCAAGAGCCTTTCATGACTCGTGATGTATTAAACAAACACTCGGGGTACAGGCATGTGTCCCAACCACCCTCATTTCCTCTCTCCTCTGTCAGGGGTTGACAAACAGATGGACACCATAGGCAGGCCTCCCATTAGCTCCGAGTGTCTCCTCAACACAAGCGCGCCGGTTTCCTCGGAGAACATTTCTCAAGTAGATATACGCTGATGAATGGTCCTGGCGCTCGGCAGCAAAGAGAGAGGTGATTTTTCTGCTTTGTTGTGGCTTTGCAGTCCCTCTCCACTCACTGAGGGTGGTCCAGAAATGGATAATGTTTTTCGCCCATGTATGCTGCAGCTCATACATCACAGCTTGGGGCCGTCTTTTGCAAAAATGACAGGAGGCCAGGGGCCACTCGCAGTGGCCCCATGCATGTTTCTAGGACTTGAGGGCATTTCTAGGATTTTAGGATGTGTCCAGGATTTTAGGACCTATCTAGGATTTCCAGATGTTTCCAGGATTTTGGACCATTCAAAAGGATTTTTGCACATTTCTAAGATTTTGGGACATTTCTAGGACTTCAGGGCATTTCCAGGATTCAAGTACATTTTTTAGAAATTTTAGGACATTGCCAGAATCTTAGAATGTTTCTAGGATTTTAGTACAATTTTAGGATTTTACGATGTCTCTAGGATTTTAAGACAATTCCAGGGTTTTAGGACAGTAGGGACTTAGCTATGACCTCTGTTGTGGGGTGTGGGGGATCCTACACTGGCACTTTTTTTTATAAACAAGCTTCATTTTGATGCTGTTTTGTGCACTTTGGCACCTTATGTATATTAAAAGTACAAAACCAATTCCCAGTGTGAATCACTTTATTTTTATTGTAAATAGGAAAATGGTTGGGGGCCACCCAGCACCCGATTAGGGGCCAGATTTGTCCTGCGAGCCATAAGTTGTTTTTTTTTCTGCTGAATTTGTGCATTTAAAATAATGACGCTGCCACAACGGCCTTCTTATTTATGTTTTAATTATTGCAGAAGCCTGCATAGTAAGGTGTAAGAGAGGGCATACTTTTAAGCCATTAGTCTCCTTCATATTAAATCTAAATGCTCTGACACACCTCTGAAAACTTTTCTTGGGTTTTTCCGCACTAAAAGAAAATGGGGTGATAATGACAAAACCAGTGGGCACCTTTTAAAACGATAAAACATTTGTCAACTCTAATACTGCAGAGGACAAACTGTCACAATGATGATGTGATGCATTAGGAGTGTTGTAGTGCCCTCTGTTTGTACTCTGCTGTACCTTACATTCCAGCTCAGTGGGTGGCAGATGGAGCAGTTCATGCTACCCACCTGCACCGCCTGTTTTCTTTGTGGAGCGCTGATCCCCTCTGCATGTTTACACCACGAATATAACAAAACAGTCAGCTGGACTTTTTTGTATGTATGCAACTAATTTAAGTTTCCAATCAGACCCTCCTGCTCCTCTTGGCAGCGGTTATTTGCAAACAGAATCCAACAAACAAAGAAATCTGAGGTTTGTTTTTATTAACATGAGTCAAACTTGCCTCGCTAAGGAAGCCCATTGCTGCCAAAAATTACTCATAGTAAATTAAAATAATAGATATTAGGTCAACATCATGAGATAAAAAATCAATAGGAGGAAAAACTGAGTCAACGTTGTGAGAGAGGACACAATAATCATGTCCAAATGCGTAGATTTTAAAGAGGCTGTCACATCAGAGACCCGGGCCTGGATTTGGGTTGATTTGACCACAAAATCCAGTACATTTTATTTCTGCGAACACTGTATCTCAAAGCTATGCAAAATACATTGATCTGTGCTCAAGTTCACCTGAAAAAGTTCGTCTTAGGTCATTTACTCAGGTATGGTTAGCATCAGGTATGAAAAATACCCGAAAGTCCAAATTTTAAAAAGATAAAACAAACAAAGTCAAATGTATGTGAGAAGATATCAGACTTTTGGGAGACTAAGTTAAAAGTATGTGACAATTAGTCAACACTTTCAATTATGCTAAATAAGTTAAATTAAAAATATATCTCTAAATTAAATGATTCTAAGTAAAAGTTAAAATATGACATATCAGTTAATGTCATTTTGTTCAATATTTGTCCTTTTTAAATTTTTATTTTCTTGGCATAAATTGTCCTCCATACCTGCCTGACCTTGAAATATTGAAACAAAAAATAACACCAAAACCAGCCATACTGCAAACATCCCTGCACACCTCGGCCTCAGATAACCTCCCTGCTGGACATGTGGCTGTGCTGAAACACTAAAATGAGAGGGTCCAGAAACCAGCTGTGGGTTTCACATTCCTGCCTCCTGCCATAGGTGCCCTCAACAAAAGTTTGACCTCTGCTGACTCCATCTATAAAGAGGGGCGCCCGGTGTTGACAAGGCCAGTAACCTGAAGGACACTGGGTCAAGGACCAGCAGCTGTCTCAACATTCAGGGTGTGTTAAACAAAAAAACACTGCCACTTTTTGCACTGTTGGGTGGCCATAAGGTCATAAGGAAGTTAACAGTGAGTGAAATGAAAAGTGACAGTCATCGAGAAAAGATGACACGACTGGAGAACACTTTTCTTGGGGGGCAAAAATCTCCCTCTGTTTTTTTCTTTAACATAAAAATGGGAGCCAATATTTTTATTTAGAAAATCTGCCTTCTTTCACGTCAATGGGGAGTTCCTATATGGAGAGCAGGGAAGGTGAAGGGTTAATTTGTGGCCGGGGAAACCTGATGCTAATTAAGTCTTAGGAATGCCACATACTGACATTGTAGGAGCCCTCAGAGTGGGTCAGGCATGGGGAGAGCCAGCGGTAATGCGTGCGTCTAATGTTTTTATTCTGTACTGACGGTCGGGAAAACCAGTTTCACTGAACCCTGGAGCTGAAGGTATTTTCTGCCAGGATCAAGAGTGTCAAGTGTGATAAAGTTTGTTTTGATAGGGAGGATTAACCCAAAAGGAGAGGTGGATTTTTTTAGCTGAATGACAGTTTTTGGAGATTTTTTTCCATATTGGGAATCATAATCTTAACGCGTATTTTTCTTCTTTTGCAGAGAGATCGCTGACGCTAAAATGGTTTTAGTCACACCAGCGCTGTTGCTGCTGTTGTCTTGGGTATCACTGCAAGCTGTCGCAGAGATTTGCCGGGGGACGCACTGCTACGGCGCGGAAACCGGCGATCCAAGACCGTGCACCGGAGCGCACTGTCCGGGGAGCAGATCCTCCAGACCGCCGCGCCACTTTAACCCGGTAGCGCAGCAGGGGAGAGCGGCGCAGATCGTCGCCAGCCAACACTATGCGTACCAGAGCTCTCCACGAGCAGCGTCGGAAGCTTATCCGGCTGCCCAGACAATGCGCGGGCGGCACGGTGACAGCAGCGCGCGGAAAAGAGAAGTTTTACCCGCAGGATGCACCGATGCGGACTGCGCCGCTCTTGTGAAACAATTTCAGCCCACTAATGACACCCGAGAGTGCAGAGGGATCGAGTGCAGACTGCCGCTGAGGATACGGCCAAGAGCACGTCCTGCGAAGTCTTGTGTGGGAGAAGGATGTAGTTCAGAGGAGAGCGTGAGCCAGCTTCCTCCTGTCCATCTGTCCGACAGAGCCGCGCAATTTCTGGGAGATTTTCCGGAGCTTGGATATCCGTCGTCGGAGCTTGGCGGGGCGCCTTTGGGTGTCCAGCTCACATGTGACATCAAGCCAGGTCTGCTTTTATCATCACAATTGTCATTAAAAAATGTTAACTGTTGCTTTTAGGTGATTATCGGATGATTTACTTCTTGAAAATGCGCACAATCGCGCACCAGTCAAACAGACATTTCCTGAGTGGCAGTCTTTCAAAGAAGTTGATGATTTATTATCATGCACTAAAAGTAGTGAGCCCATAATTCAGCCATATGCATATGATTCTTTATTGACTTTAACCTCCTTTCCCAGCAGTGATCTAGTGATCTGCACAATGGCTTTATAGCAAAAGCAAATGGAAGGCTTTGTTGACCTTCAGCCCCAAAATGATATCTGCAGAGCAACTGAACTGTAAAAATATCTCAAAGTCAGTTTTCCAGAAAATATGGAGAGCTTTGAAGTTGGTCCATACAGGAAACTTTCATCATACTTGCCAGCCAGGCCAATAAACTGGGGTCACTGGGTGTTCACACTTGCATTATTTGCATGACTCATATTCGGTTAAATGTCATTTAACCCTTTAAAACCAGAGAAAAGTGTCGATTTCTCTCAAAAACATGGTAAAGGCATTGAGCAATGACAGAAGAATTGATGCCAAAAATTAGCAAGAAATTAGTAAAGTTACAAAAAGTAAAAGTGAAAATTACCACAAAAAGAGAAAAAGTTTTAAAAGAAGAAACTAAAAGATTAATAAATAAACATAGAAACAGGAGTAATAAGTACAAGAAAATTACCTGAAAATAAGTACAAAAAAGAAAGAAAAGAAAAGTGAAAAACAAACCCCAAAAAAGTGCTGAAATATTTAAATTATAATAATTATAAACATTGTTTTCTGGATATTTTGCTCTACAGATTTTTTGTAATTTTCTAATAATCCCCTCCCCTTTTTTAAAACCAATTTTAAGGTCATTTTTTTTATCACCTTTTCTAATTTCTTGCATTTTTTGGGACATTTCTTCCCAAGTTGTTTATTGCATTTTTCCTTGTGTTTTCAAAAAAATCTTACCAATTTGCTTCGGTTAAACAGCCTGTGAAAGGCTCTAAAAGCAGCACTAGGAAAGTGATGTGTCCAGGTTTCAAAGGGTTAATCATATCCTTCACTGCTGTGTTTAAAAACAAGATTTGTCTGATCCCAGTTTTCATTCTGCATCATTTTCGATTCAGGTGAGAATGAAGTTCCTTCAGAGGACGCCCTCATCTTGCACCTCCAGCTGGCCAAGGGGCAGGAGAAGCTGGTGGAGGCCCTGCGAGCCCAGCAGGTGGTCATCCGCGACCTGCAGCAGAAACTGGCTGACCAACAGGAGGCGCTGCTGTCCCAGCAAAGGGAGATCCTGGACCAGCAGCGGCGCATGTACGAGCAGATGGACGTGGTGAAGGCGCAGTACGGCCTCCTCTCGGACACCATCAAGCAGGTGTCCTTCCAGGGCCTGCAGGGTGAGCTGCAAAGCTACTTCGAGAGCCACCTGGCAGGCCTGCAGAGCCAGGCTCGCAGCCACCTGCAGAAGTCCTACGCCGTGCACAAAATGGACATGGACTCAAAGGGGATGGATGTCGTCGGGGAGGCTAATTTTCCTCAACCCCTGCTGGGATGCCCTTCACCGTGTGGACAGGAGGAGTTCTGTGATTTTCAGAGGGATCCACCGCAGTGTCAGAAGTGCACCATGTGTCCGCCGGGCTTTTTTCTGATCTCACAGTGTTCTCCCACCGCAGACAGGATGTGCATGGTACTGTCCTTTAAAACACTGACATGTTCACACCCTGGTAGCTAAATTAAAAACTGTCTGTTTTCATGACGTTGAGACTGATAATCTGCTATGCTGGTGTCATCTGTGGTGTGTGAAAACCAGCACACTGCACAGAAATGGGTTGTGAATGGGTTTCAGCTGATGGTTGTTGCATCACATGGTGGTGTCAGGGGAGCACATGGCAGCAATAGACAACAACAAAATAACAGCTGGTTTGAGTGGAAAATGTTGAAACTCTTCAGAGATTAGTTTATTGATTAAAGGAAAAACATGGATCCTTTTTCTATCTTTCATGGTTTTAGAGTCAATTTTTGAGACAGAAGATTAGCTATTACCAATTTGTCTCAATAGTACAGTCAAAATCAACTGCACCCTATTATTAACCCTAAAAATGTATTTGTCAGTCCCTCCATGATTTCATAAGTCTTTTTTGGGGATTGTTGCCCCCTAAAATGTTTGATGTCATGGCAGCTTTTCTCAAAGAATGCAATGCACTTTTCAATGTTTCTAGGCTTTATTTGCACAGAAACTGCATGAGCAAGTGAAAATTGCGAAAATAGTTGCAATTGTTTTTGCACAATTCATTAATAATTAAATCAAAGGCAACCTTCCAGTGATAATTAAACCACACTGTTCTGAGTTTGTGATTGGTACTACGTTAAAGTTACCACTAACCTGAATGTTGCAACATTGTGGTGGTGGTGGTGGCTGATTCATGAAGATAATGTTATTTTATGTGTATTGCAGGACAGAGATGAATGCTTAGAAGTACCAAACATTTGTGGAGAGCGAGTGAAGTGCCTCAATACTCCAGGTCAGTTCAATGCATTGTTATATTCCAAAAACTATAAATCCAATTTATCCCCTTAATGTGGGTAGTGTCAAAAAATATTTGACTTTTAGTATTTTCGTTTTAGGATCATTTTTCCACCTTTTCACTCTCGGGGTTTCTCCATTCTTTGTGGTCTTGAACAGGTGGGTTCAGGTGTCTGGGAGTTTCTGAGCGAGAAGCCGTGATGGGTTTGTGTGGTCACGAATACTTCTACAACCAGGAGCTGCAGGAGTGCCAGGCCTGCACTGACTGTGATGGAGAGCCTGTTTCTCATCCCTGCACCGCCATCAGTGACGCCGTCTGCGGCCAGCCGTCAGAGAGCCAACTCTCCCAGTCTTGGGGGGGTAATGTTGGAGTTCCACCTGCCAGGACCTCTAGCACCCACATCTTCAGCGGGCTTCAGCTAAACATCCGAGGCAAAGAGAAGATTGATCTGTTGTCCAACGACGTGGGTCAGGTTACGTTCCTGCAGCACGGCCTGGTTTGGATGGATCATAACTTTGCGATCAAGCACAGCTGCAGGAACTTCCTTCAGGTGGGAATGAGGCTCAACGGGAGCCAGGAGGAGGAGGGTCAGGATCTCAGCGGGGTTCGCATCGAACAGCCAGATGGGAAATACTTCCAGGGCATCAGTGTCAGCAGTGGCGTGGAGGTGGAGCCAAACCACACCTTCACTCTGCTGCTGAAGAGTCCGAATCAACACTGCAACCAGAGCAAGGATCTCCACCTCTACGACATCGCCACTCCCTCGTTCAGCCTGCTGTGGCTGTCGCATGACACCGGCGCTGTCGCTATGACAGCTCAGATGTCTCTGTTGGCGCACTACCAGACCAGCTACCGCCCAACTTTCCGCATGACCTCAGTGTCTGATCCCTATATGATCAGTCTAACTCACGACAACCGCGGCGTGCGCTTCACAGAAAGCGGTGTTGTGAAGTTCGTCCTCCAGCAGGCGCTTTACTCAATGGGCCACACCTGCGTTCGAGAGGGATTCTCCCTCATCGCATACACTAACCGCAATGGGACCGGCCAGGAGGCGATGCAAGCCTTCAAAACAGGCGTCAACTACAGGGACACCTCCATCACCCTCTCTGGCGCTGTCAGTGTAGCCGGCGGGGACACGCTCAGCTTCGAGATCACATCTCCATCCCAGTGCAACATCCGTTACTTTGGCGACAGCACAGGGATCAGTATGCTGAGTCTTATCTGGATTCCTTCAGCGGTGTCGTCATCCCTCACCGCCACCGTGTCCAGGACTGGTCTGCCCTCTGGTGCGGTGAGGAATAAGCCACTGTCGTTCCAGCAGATCAGTGCGGACACGCCGCAGGTTCATTTGGCGCGCTCAGGCGAGCCGAACAGCCGGAAGAACTTTATATTCCACGAGAAAGGGACAGCGAACATAGCTCTCAACCTGAAGCTGATACACTCCTGCAATATTGTAAAACTCACCTTGCAGCAGGTGGGGGGTCAGGGCGGGCAGGCTGGTCCTGTGGCTCAGCAGGTGTCTGGATATATGCCTGAAGGGAGCGAGTGGGCCAGTATCGGGCTGAGGGCCTCGTTTCCTGTTCAGAACGGCACGGCGGTTTATGTCACTCTGGACTGTATCCGCGGACGTATTAACCAGATAACACACGAGGGCGGCACTAACATTTCAATCCTCTGGGTTGCCGTGTAATCCGAGAAGGGATGAAGCGTTTGTCAATAATAAATTTTTTGTGAAAAAAAAAAGAAGACAGTTTTGCACAATATTGAATTGCAGAGCAGATTCAACATTTTTACCAAATTGAGAAAGAATACAAGTAGATGGAAACAATGTTTTCCATCTATTACACATATTTTGTCATATTATTGTTTTTAAATGTATGTTTCGTCACCTGTTTAGACTTTTATTGTGAAATCTCTGTTGGGTATCAGTAAGTACTGCTTGTGCTTGAAGTACTTCGGCTGGTTGAGCAGTGACCAATTCTTCATCGGATGTGTGTGTGTGTGTGTGTGTGTGTGTGTCTACAGTGTGTGTGAGTGTGTGTACATACATGTGCAGTGGTGCTCATATATGTATGTTTTTGTGTGTACACACGTATTGGCATGCCTACTTTTGTATGAGTCGTTAAATATGTATATCCTTACATTCCTGCACATGTTAAACTTGCGTACCGTATGTAACAAACTTTTTTGTATTACGTCTTTAGGAATTTAAAAGAGTAGTTTATCACTTTGGGAGAGATGCTTATTTGCTTTCTGGAATACTTCATTCACAATATAATTATTTGTATATCATTACTCATCGCATGTTGCATTAAATTTCTGAAGAAAATTGTTGTTCACGCATGCTTCTTTAGTGAATGAAGAATCCAAAAACAGAAAAATTCTTGATGAATTGAAGTCAGAGTGGTCCAGGCTACAACAGCAAAATTATATCAAAACTATGATTCACAAATCATCAAAAAACTTTCATCACAGTCTGTATGAATAATAGATGTAGCTACCGTGACATCGCCCAATGGTTTGTGGACTGCTGAGTTTGGCATTTCAGCCATTGCCATCTTGTTTTTTGGAACCAGAAGAGACCATATTTGGATGGGAGGCTGGAGTTGTGGAGGAGTGAGGGGCGGATTTGACTCACAGTCTGAAGTGACCTTCTACTCTACCGCTGCCTCAGCCGTAGTTTCGTTGTCTTATTGTATGACTATGCTGAATCCAAACTAACACTTTAAAACACCAAAGTCACACAATAATACAAAAAAATGAACTGACTGAGGTTGCGGTAGACCAGCAGCTCCCATGTTCAGCGAGGTAACATTACTGTTTTTGGAGTCTGGCTTGGAAGAACGCATCAATAAGTTTCTTTTAAAATTCAGTTCCCTGTCTGAAAAAGCTGTCCATTAAGAGATTACTGAGCATACAACTGGATAAATGAAACTTGGATTACACTGAATGAGATGTGTGAGAGTTTGTTAACAGATGTTTTAATATAATTTTGCTGTTGTTAAACATGGACCCCTATGACACCAATTCAACAAAAATATTTGTAGATTTTTGGTTCTTCATTCACCGTGGAGGCATCCAAGAAAAAAAGGAAGAAGTCTTTACAAATTCAACATAACACGGTGTGAGTTATTGATATACAAATGGTTATTTGGGGGGTTAAGTATTCCTTTAAATGAAAAGATCTTAATCTTATCCTCACTCCATAAAGCTAATAGGTGCATTTTCCAAAATGTCAATGGTCCCTACCATGCTCTGAAGAATTTGTCATAGAAGAGTATACACATGCTATGCAGTAAACTTTCATAAGGTGAAGTCAGTAATTGATGTTTTTGATTATATTTATTCGCCTTTTATAAAAACAGGATTTTTGTATTTTCACTCTAAAATGCAGACATGAGAAAAATAGAAAACTGTGTCATGCATATAGAAAAGCACTGAGTAGACAGTGTTGATATTCAAATACATGCAGTGATAGCCTCTATCATATGTTTATTTGCACAGATATAGTTGAACACAGTATTAAGGAATGTGCAAACATCGTACTTTGTTATTCTTCTGCCTAAATGCTGTTTCCCTGTGAAGAGTTGCCCATGCATATCGTTCCTAATTGCCTCTGTGTGTGTTCTGTCCTCTAAACAATTAGGCATAATTAAGTGTTTCAGGGAGTTGGCAGCAAAGCCGCCACTGAAATTCTTCAGCTTTACTCTCACTTCATTATGTGTCATGATTTTTTTGTTTTGTTTTTGGGGGGGTCATGCTCCATGCACATGGCAATGCATGCATACTTGTTCAGCACCAAATAAAATGTACATTTATTTTGCCAGAAAATAAATTTCACTGAAAGCTTTTTAATCAGAGATGAAAGATGTTTCACAATTTAGTTGGGATAATCAGAATATGCATTTAATTTAACGTAATGTAAAACATTCCTGTCGAGCCACATAGGACATCTCATGTGGCCTGAATTTCAATATCTTGACATTGATTTTAAAGTGGACTTCTATTATTTTCCATTAAGTTAAGGGGTAAAAGTTTAACATTCAGACGTTAGTCATTCCATTTAATCTCAAACATACTGAACCTATTTGAACACAACCTTATTCAACAGCTATAGGTGCCAAAATTGCAGACATAATACCTGGAAAATCATACACTGTATTTTCCTCTCAATTGGTCTTAATCAAGTTTAAATTATTCTTCCATCTATTACCTATAAGAGAGCTGCTCTTTAGCTTAAACATAACAAATAGCCTGTGAGTCAATGAGAGGGAGAGAGGAGGAGGGGGAAAAAGCAGGTCTGGTTGTGAGAAACAATCAAATGTTTCTGTCGGTTGTCTGAATTGAAAACAGGTGTTTTAGTGGAGCAGTGCTCCAGATGTCTGACGCTGTAGATCAAATGAGACCCACAGCACATGAAGAGTTTCAGAGACATCAGAGAGAGAAACGGGGACAGAGAAACAGAACAGGAAAGAGCAAAAAACTAAGGGGAGGGGTGTGTGTGAAGAGAACTTTGCCTTTAAAGCTCCTTTAATCAATATTTTCAACATTAACAGTGAATCAAATGGCCGCATGTAATGTAAGAGGAGAGTCATCACCAAACTTTGTACTTCCCTAGCCACTTAGCCATTTAGTTACCCTCCTGTAATTTAGGTTATACAGCTGACAAATTTCACTTTCATCAAGCACATCTCAGATAAGCTCGCTTTATGTGACCCATCATAGCACCAAATGGCAGACAAAGTTAGGGATAAGCTGGTGAAGCTGAAAAGTCAAAATCTAGCTGCTAAAGAACCAGTTGTATTCTCCTGAAAAAGAGTGCTACAAGGCTGTGTTTCTTTGGTAGGCAGTAGTTAACGTCTCCCTGGTTCCCTTGACAAAAAGCCAATGGTGTTTTTCCACCGGATTTTGGATTATTGCAGAAAATAAACTCAAAGAAGTCTGTGATACTTAACATGTGTTGTTCAGCAAGATAATCTTCACAAATGAACCCCACTTTTATGGTTTTTGAAGCCCAAATGAAATCGTCAGAAGTAAAATGCTAATGCTAAGCCGTAATCGAACGCACAACTTAATCATCACCATCACAAAGAGGCTTTATAGCTGCATTCAGTGCGGTTCAGCGGGATGAAGTTCTGTGGTTTTATTTAGCCACTTGTTAGCAACCACCTTTCTTAAACACACACTAGCTTCAAAGGTTACAAGTGAGGTATTTACTGACTTATTTTATATCATAGAAAAAAACTTTAAAGTCTCTTAAGCTTGAGTTCACCAAACCTTTTTTTAGGCATCTGAACCCATTAAAAAAACAACATTGATTTTGAGATGAGAGAACTGGGAGCGCTAAAGTGCTAACCCATTCCTGCAGCAATGTGTGGATGCAGGGCAGAGTAAAAATTATTGTTGACTTACATTCATCAAGTGTCCAGATCGTGTAGGACTCTTGGAGATTGCACAGCGATTGTTTTAAGACCTGACACACGGAGGTGGGATCCATCCTGGCAGCACTCGGGCACTGAAAGACAAAGATTAGCCACATGGGAGCCACTTTTGTTTTCTTTTTACTCACTTTCTTGTGACGACCAACAGTTCAGTAACTACTAGCAGACTGGAAGCTGACATTGAGATGAACTGTGCAAATTAGAAACTACTTGCCCCTGTAAGACAACCCAAACAAGCTAAAGAAGACATCATGAACAGAGACAACAGCTGCGGTCAAATAGCCAAAAAAATTATATCCTTTGTTTTTCCCTGACACTTTTCCTTGACCTTAATGTAAGACGTCATAAAGTAGGAAAGATGTGAGAGAGAATGCATAAGACTTTAGGAAAAGACAGCCGCAGTGCTAAGAGAACCACACTTACACCAGGTTACACAACAGTGAGTGTTACTGACATGGGTTTAGTTAGTTTAGTTAATTAGTTTATTTAACAAGGGCCATGCTCGACACAACTGTGACTCTTATTATTAAGTTAGCCACAATGCTCATTTGCATCTGCGGTCCCTGGCATGTAAATATTTATCCATTGAAACCAGAGCAAATCGGTTTATTTTCTTTCAAGAATATGGTGAAAACAACCAACCTGGTGAAAACTGTCCCACAAATTGCAAGAAATTAGTATGAAGTGATGGTGAAAATGACTAGAAAATTAGCATTTAACTATTATTTTTACAATTATATATTTAAAATCATGTTACAGAAATCATCATGTGTGGCTCTTTACAGTTTTTATATTTGGGCGAACAGCTATGATAAATCCCTTGCACATATAAGTAGTGATACCACTATAATTTATATAAAAAATTGATTGTAGCAGCTTTAGATCAGGTGCATACTTACTCCACATTAATCCCATACACATAAAACTAAGAATGAAAAAAAAAAGTTTGGCACAGATCACCGCAGGCAAAATAAATTAATCAACCAAAGAATTCAGAATTTAAATGAATATTTGTTTTGATGTGAAAACACAAAAGGTGACATGAAGTTTGATGAGCTGCAGATCTGCATGCCAGTGTCTCTGTGGCAAAACAGAGAGACATCATTCATCACTGCAATGCATCTGTTGTGAGTTTATTTGCTTTCTGAGGGTTTTTTGTGTTTGGAGTTCACTCAAACAGTCGATGGCATGCGAGGAAGTTACTCTAACACAACACAAATCTCTGACAAGTCCAAAAACACAACTGTTTCCGAAACTAAACAATCTGATACATCTAATATTTCTTATTTTTATGTGAAGAAAGAATGTGACTTAGCGCTCTCTGCGTCTGCATCATTTGTTCCTGGGTGCTGACAGAAATGCAACACGGTGTCATGTTAATAGACACATCAGTCGCAGAGTTTTGCAGGCGAGGTGAACACCCTCGTAACCCAAACCTGGCCCCAGTCTGCGCCGATGTTGACTTAAAAAGGACAAAGCCGGAGACAAGCTTGCTTTAATCAGAAGCGGATGTTACTGTAAGAGCCAAGGCCTCCTCTTGTCTACGGGGAAATGTTTAGACCATGTGGTCAAGTTTGATGCTGCAATCCACCGCTGTGTGTTACACTGGTACTAGACGGTGGATTTATGGGGTGCAAAGAGAGTTTGTAAAGACGTCATTGATGTTTTTAATCCAACTTGTTGGGTCCTTTTGACAATTTATCATATTTAATAGTCTAAATATGGAAATTAAATCCATTGAACGTTTGAAAGGTCTTAATTTTGGATGTTTTTTTGCTACATTGAATTACAGCCTACCGCTGAAAACCACAGTTTGTTCTAAAGGGCCAACGATCGCTGACTTCATAAAAATCTTTTAAAGGTCTGGCCAAATTTAAAACAAAGTTTTCATCTCTCTGTTTTGCCAAAACCTTGAAACCATGTGCATGAAACAGTTGGATGACATCCCATCCCACATCCACTCCGTTTCCATGTTTAAGCTGAGAGTACGCCGCAATAATTACCATCCAAAACCAACTAATGGGTCATAAAAAACAGCAAAACAGCGAGCCTGCATCAACGCCGACTAACTGACCACACAAAACTCTGTATTGTGTTCTTCCTGAAGAAGCTCCATACAAAAATAGTTACATAAAATTACCCTTACAACCGTCAGATGAACAAAGACAAAACGTATATGTTCTCATACTGATGTTAAAATCTTAAGAACATGTACATACATGCACACCACAATGAAATTATGATAGTAGAAAAATACCTTTAGTTTTACAAAAATAAAGACATTTACACTATTAATTAAAGCAGAAAAGGCACAACTGGTGCAAAAAAAAGAGAAATTAGGAGATTAAATATTTAACTCTAAAAAGTTCTGGAAGGGGAACCAAAAGCCCACCATGTCATATGCAGCCCTACACCAATTAATGAAATGAGCTCTATGCTCTGATTGGCACAAGGCGAAAAGTTGGGAACACCAAAGATATCACGATTCATCCTGAGGAGAACATAAATGTCTGTGCTGGATTTCACAGCAATCCATCCAAAAGTTGTCCAATTTTTACTCAAAACTATAAATGTGAACATGGAGGTGCTAATGGAAAAGTCGGGGCATCACAAAAGTCATCAAGGAATCATAAATGCCTGTACAACATTTAACAGCAATACATGAAATTATAGTTGATATATGTCACTCTGGAATGAGCCAAAGCTAAAATGAGCTTCCTTGTCTCAAATGCTGAAATCATTTCTACTTCCTCTGCCTCCAAGAGAAGTTTGTCCAGATAGAAGTCAAGTTTGCATCTTACTTGGATGTGCTAAAATGCAAAACTACTGCATCCATATCCCTGAGTTATTAAAAAAATGATGGTTCTGCGTCATCCGCCCTTTTATGCTCATCCACTCATCTGTCGCAATCTCCTCCCCTCCTACCGTCCATCTGTGCCGGTGTTTTTCTCCTCATTAGAGAGGTTACTGATGCATAAGGAAACGAGCTGGCAGGTCAGTGGCCACGAACATAAAAGTGGGATCCGTATTGAACAGTCTGTGAAAAAGTTTGACAAAAAAGTTCCAGGCTCTTTAAATTTCTATGCTGTTGAGCAGGGAAAAAGTCCATAAAGAAATACTGTATAAGGAGTTTCTTTTATCTCCTAGTATGAGCGACTTTCTATAGGATATTTTGGAAAGCTGAAACCGACGTATACTGGCACTGAAAATAATCACGCTGGACATGCTGTATCTCCCGACTCCAGACTTGGCAGGGGCTCTGCATAGTTCCCCCCAGTGTCTGGTAAATTCCCTGATCACCAGGAATGCAGCATTTAATTTTCTTGTTCTTTAGCTGACCTTAATCATTTCTGCGTCAAGGGCAATCCGAAACTCCAGAGCCATGGGGATCAGTCAGTCTGGGTGTGGAAATAAATACCTATGTGTGTGTGTGCGGTATACACATGTATATGCAGAGGGGAGTGAGGCCTGTCTTGCTGTCTTCATGAAGAGGCCATTTAAAGCCCTGATGATGAATAATAGGTTGGCTGAATGTGAGCGAGCGAGTCCCTCTGGTGTATATTTAAATGGCGGCGAGATGCTCTCTCACTCATATCAACTCCCCGGTGGTCCGCGAGGTTAATTGCTTTCTCCGGCAGGCGCTTACAGATTAACTATCTCACTGAATGCATCCATACAAATGACTCTGCATATACCACAATAAGTTGAGCGGAGCGATGTGCATGTGTGTGCGTGTGTGTGTGTATGTGTGTGTGGGTTGGTGTGTGTGCCGTGTGTGCTTAGGTAGCAGGCAGGGTGCACGGCGAGGTCAGAAGAGCTAATAAGTTCGACTGACTTTGACTAACGAAGTGGGCTCAGCACAGTATCTTTGGCTTCAGTAGTCTTCTACAGAAATGTAATAGTCGGGCATTTTTATTTTATTGAAGCTGATTCAAAGCAGCAATTTGGTGATTTGCAGGTGGAAAAAAAACTGATCGTCTCATAACTGAATTCAGCTGAAAAGTGGGGGGATTTTAATTGTTTACACCTTTGGTCTTGTTTCGTAGTTTTGGTCATCATAAACATTATACTAACAAAAATAATTGCCAAGATCTGGTTACATGGGGACATTTCTACATGGCTTAAGCTTTAAGTCACCGTGGCAAAGCCAAAACATCTTCTCATCCCAAGTCGTCACATTTTGCAGATTTGCAGTGAACTTCCATGTCTACACATTACACTCTAAGTATCCTTCTGCATCTGCTGTTGACGGGATGCCACCACTATGATGTAAAAACATGGTGGGATGCTGGATGTTGTTATGTTTAGGCAACAAAAGCACATGCTGGCAAGGATGGTAAAAAATCCCCATCGATTCACACGGGAAGCAAACACAGGACTCTCCCATTAAAGTCCAGGGTTTGTCTGTCTAGATATCTTTGTCCTCCTTATTTCAGGTCATTACTGGCTGCGTTTTAATCTGACGCTGTCCAGCTGCGTATCATGCAGACATGACAAATTCTGTCCAGGGACATTCTCACTTGATGCCGCATGTCCACGTATCATGCTGCCATGGCAGGTGCTGTCCAGCCCTCCAGTAGCGTATAATAACACCATGAACGGTTCTGTCCGGTTTACCAAAGAAGCCAAGAAGGGCTGACAAGAGCAGACTAGTGCTGATGGTGTTGGAGATATACCACCAAAACTAGGGTGATAGACGCTCACCAACAACCCAATGCTGACCAACTGCTGACTATTGACTGACCGTGTCAGTACCTCAGGTCTCTACCAACTCCCTAACTTTTGATATATGGCCCGATAAATGCCGCACTAACTTCAAGGGCTGATCACAAATGTTTTTCTTCTGCAATATGGGCAGGTAGTTTAAAGCAAATTTATCTCAGCTTTTTCACTGAAAACTGCTGTTGGAAAAACACCCTATGAGAGCTGTGAGAGTAAAAGTAATTGTAAAAACTTTCGGGTCATGAAACCAAAACAAAACTGAAACACCTCAAGGAACTGAGGGCAGCAGCTTTAAGTTGGACATTTTGACCTAGAAACCAACAAATCCACACTCAGGGGCAAACTCCTGGACAGCTGATAAATAACACAACATGTGAAGAAAAAAAGCGTCTCTTCTGCTGTCACCCAAGCATGCGGCCTCTCCCCGAACGTGACCAGGCTTTCATGTGTGAACTGAGCACTGTCAGAGTGAAACCAAACACTAACGGATGACCCACCAGCTCCTGGGCCGACATGAGGGCAGAGGCAGAGTTCACTCAGCGTGCGCCTCAGAGGACTGTGAGGTGAACGCCACCAATTCCAACAGACACCAACATCTGGCTTGGTTTAGCTGCACCGCACACACAAACACACACACACACACACACAAACACACACACACACGATCTGTTTTCAGGACGGACTTCAGTCGTTTATAGAAGCATTAGAATCCTTTTGGCCTTTCTGTCAGAATGCTTCGGTAAGCCTCTCTCAAGCCAGCCACCCTGACTTTACCATCTGTTGGTTTGCTCATAAATCACAGCAAAGTTTGAGAAAAAAAGTAACTTCTGCGACTTTAACTTTATGACACATTTGCTACATTTCTCCTATCTGCATCCGGTGTGTTTGGATAGCTTTTTTCTTTTATAATCACATGTAGGATTAGAGCGTCGCGGCTTTACAAGGCCAGTGATGTGCTCCACATGGTCGGAGGTTGCTGCAAACACTGAGCAGATCGTCCAGGTGACGCCGGTGATAAACTGCTCATGTGGGAACATCTCTGATCGCCGACAGGAAGGAAGCTCGCGGGGTGAATCTCTGAGAAAGTCAGACCTGGTCATTTACTCAGTTTTATTCCTTGAGTGAATTTTTAATCTTTAACGGCAGCGATGAACATGTTTACACTCTGTGGAAGACTGAGTCAGGGAGATAACAGAGTCTGCAGAGGCAGCGTGTCAGGGTTGATTGAAATTAATTTGGTCTCATGACACCCACAGAATCCAAAATGTGATGTCAGGGGGGCACATAGGTAATTCCTTGATGATAATTAATGGAGGATGAGCTGATAAGTCATTCTGTCTCTGTGTGGCTTTGCAGAGAGGATCGTAAACTCCCCATGTGGGCTGTTAGTGAGGATCACATGATGTCTACACGTGTGCATGTAAATACTTTACATTTTGTCGGTTTATTTTTCTGTCAGTGCATTTGTACATTACATAAAAAGTCTGCTACCTTCCTTATCTTTATGATGATGATGATGATGATGATGATGATGATTTTTTTACTGCCAGGTAGTTTCATTTCAACAAGCGATCAAGAAAGTTTCATCTTTATGCATTATATTTTGTATTTATATGAATATGCAAAGTAAATAATGGTATCAAATAAATGTTGTGGTGAGAAAAATACAGTATTTTTCTTTGAATTGTGGAGTAGTAAAGACTCAAAGACAACACAAAAACCCTCAGCACATGAGTTAATGTACTTATTTTCCACCACTTTAACACATTTCATTATAGCAGCCTCAAACACTCAACAGTACATGTGTACAGGGAAAACATTTCAGTTGTCAACTAGATTACATGCTGAAAAAAAATCAACAGTGAGACAAGTTTAAAGTCTTAAGCTCCAAAGTGTTGGAGTCTGATCAATAACTGCATTGATCAATCTTCACACAGAACCCCTTTAGTCCTCTGTGTGGAAACACTGAAGAGTGATTGCATGTCATATTTGCAATGTTAAAAATGTCGACTTCCTCTGAGCGCTTTCATTCAGAGCCAGCTGATCGTGTGCAGCCCAGATGTTTCGTTTAAAACACACTGTACCTCTAACTTTCTTGTCCTTTATGTCACTTAAATAAACAAATAGGGTAATTCCCAGTCTGACTGTGGGTCAACTTTTTGTCACAGAGACCACGAATACTCCCACATGGTGCTTTACTCTTTATCTACTGCAGTGTGTGTGAGGGGGAGAGATGAGGTGAACCATCTGGGAACCTTCCACATAATTTGTGATGTCTTTCCTCCTCTCTTTTTTGGACATAAAAGGAAGTTGTAATCAGAAATGATTGAGAGGAAAATGTAAAAATAACATCTCATTGAAGCAATAATGGAAAATAATTTTGTATTTGCCAAAAAAAAATCCACATTTGCAGTACATGCCTATTTTGAAGAGAGGTAAAAAATACTCCTTTTGCTCCCTCATGACTGAACTGTGGGGCAGCAGTGCCATCTAGAGAGACGTTAGTAACCTGCCAGTGATGCTGCTCACAAAAATGTTACAGCTATTCACTGGAGTGGCACAAAAAGCATAAATTAAACTAAAATGATCAATGATAATTTGGTATTTTGTGTGAGAGCAGTGTTTAGTTTAATTTGTTGGTTTTGAATGCATGAATGTATCTCATGCATGTTTGATTTAATTGATACGTTTTAATCTTAATATTATCTCTATGCAACCGTATATCATTTTTTGCACACTGTTATTTCTCCTGAAATTACATGTGCATTAAAAGCAAATTATTGCTTGTTTCTCATGTTTTACCATTTTAGTAATTTTGCTACAGGGAAAATGAATGAACAAATGAATTAGATAGACAATAACAATGGATTGTTTTGGTGTCAGTTGTCGAGTGTTGTAGATATTGGCCATGGACCTGTCTGCCTTGTCTTGAATACTTATATTAAAAAATAAAATAAAAGAATAAAATAAGTAGATTGCACATGGCTAACCCCCCCCCCACACACACACACACACACACACACACACACATTTTAAAAACTCAACAGCAATGTGTCTGTCCAGAAACCATTACACAAGATAATCTGCATACCTTGTCGTGAGGAGTTTTATGTAGGATTTTTTCCCGATCAAACTATCACTATGCAGAAGGAAGCGTGCATCTACTGTAAACAGTGATGGCATCCTCCTAGGCAGAGCTGTATGGTACTAAGCTCTGTGGAACTAGGTGAGCTAGCAGGAGATGCATGCTTCCTTCAGCACAATAATATTGTTGGTGTAGTTTGGTAGAAAAAAAAATAGTATGGCTGCCCCATGAAAGTTGAAGATCTGTATCTGACTGAGATTCAAGTTGAGCAGTTTTTTTGTTTTGTGTCACTCAGTGTGCAGTGTACCTGTGGGGGGGGTTTTAGTCTCCAGATTTGGTGCTACAGGAAGCTGCAGACACAGATCCAGGGTGAGTCTGAGTGAGACGAAGGAAGCTGTCAGGGTCGGTAACACAGAAATACAGGAACTGAACCAAAATGCATATAACAAATTCAAAAACTTTAAGAAAGTCACAGTCTTTTCTTACCAGAAGGAGTTTGGTACATGGGAGGTCAAGCTGAGGCACAGCAAACTAATCCAACAGGGAGATGGCAAAAACAAGATCCGAAGACATCCAAAAATCAGAAACACCAAACATTGGGAGGAGTGGCACAGAGAAAAATGCACACTGAGACTGAGAGGAAAGGAAAATGAGGGCCAGGTGAAACCACACAGTTTATGGGTGAAACTGACCAGAGCAGACATTAACACAGGAAAGACACAAAAACAGGAAGTAAACAAAGACGTTGATCCCCTCAGTGGCCGGAAGTGGAATTACACCGTTCGGGTCGGTCACGTGATGCTCACCGGCCCAGAAGGACTTTTCCTCATTGACTAACATCGAAAAAGAGACTGTAAATCAGTAAGTATTTTTTGTTGAGCTTCAAAACCTCCGCGAAACGACGTATATTCCTGTCTAGATGTAAACAATTCGGTTCGATAACATTTGGAAAGTCTTAATGAGCCGCGAGATTACATTTTTTAGACCGCCATTCAAACTAGCGAGGCGCTAATCCGGAAGTCGTTCGCTTCGCCGGCGGAAATTACCCGCTCGGGAACACTCGGCCGCATTCGGCTGCCCTTAATCTCTACTACGCATGCTCTAGGGCCAGTATATCCGGGTGTTTTACACATTTCTAAACCCTGAAATTGAGCTTTTTCTGCTTTCTGCGCCATTGACGTCACTATAATACACCAGTGGAGAAATGACTTAAAAACAGAAACAGAATACATACATAATATTTGGGTTTTTTGCCTTTATTGACAGAACAGATTAAATGTGAAAGGGGCAGAGAGGGGATAACATGCAGCATCGGGCCACAGGATGTTTTTTGTGGTAAACACATTTATTTATTTCTGTTGTAAAATAGGGCATTTTTATGATGGGATTTATTCTGGTTTTTTTTCAGTCTCAAGTGGCCATTTGATGAACTGCAATTTTTGGCACTTCCATATTATAGCTTCATATTTAAGCCTTGGAGGTTAGTGCTTGGATCAAATGTTGAGTTTTTCATTTTTTTTTTTTTTGGTGCTTTGAGTGCCACAAGCAGAGTGCTATCTAGTTCATTTATATAGGAGAGAAGGCAGACATCTCTGCAGCTGTTATCACCAACACTCTGCAACTCACATCAAACAATTAAGACTGATACATTTCACTACATGTAAGAGGAGAAATAACATCATGAACACATAATCTAGAAACCTTGCTGCTATAGGCAATGATTACAGCCCCTCTCTCTGTGCTGATGGGCTGCTATGTATCAATTTATAGATTGAGAGGTTAGAAAAAGATGACATAAACATGACCAATGATGCACAGGCACCACTGATACACCCTTACCTTAGTCAAAGTGGCTCTTTTCATACCTAACTTTTTCTGTTCAAGGACTCACTCACCAGTTTATGTAACAAATAAAACTCCCCTGTTCACGTAACACCATGCTTTTGACCCACAGTATGAAGCACTTGGAAATGTTACTGTATGTCTCAGAAAAAACAAGAAAGAAAAAATAAAAGAAAATCCCCAAAATGTTTGTTTTGACAATATTTATTTCTATTTTCCCAATAGTAACATATAGTCCAGGACAAATGAATGTTTGAGAGAAGCTAGCACAGCAGTTTGCAGAGTATATGATTCAAAATTGTACCATATTTAGTGAAAGTGAACTGCACTCTGAGTACTAGGGATTTTAATTGTTCTCCTAAACAAACAATATTTCCTGTAATCAAGAAACCAGGGTATATTTTCTCTATAATTCTGTGTTAAAGGCTAACAACACTTGCATTGGACAAGTTTTTGGACAATCAAGTCTAAATCCTATTGATTCTGTTTCTCATACATCCCGTAGAGTCAAGAGCCTTAGTAAAAGAAAATTTAAAAATAATGAACAGTGACGTTATGGCACCATGACACGAGTCAACACACTGCCTCAGACACGCAGAACAGAACGACAGCGGGCAGCCCAGGAACATTAGAGGAAAGCGCGAGGATACGTCGTCACTGCTACCAGAGGGCGAAGCAGAAGAGAAAGAGAGAAAAAGGTCGTACAGGTGCAGAGCAGATAGGAGCTTTCAGAGAGACATGCTGAGGGACTACACACATAGATATATAACTCTACGTTCGGAGCTGCGACAGTCTTCAAGCAAGAAGAAGAAAGACAGAGGATAGAGATAGTCAGATCAAGCGCGGAGAGGATTACAATGCTAGGCGAGGTTAGCATGCTTGCGGCACGGAGAAACTTTACAGGAAGCCCAAGACACAGAATCACATGTAAAGGCTAGAGCGACAGTGCACTATTCTACAGGCTAAAGCTATACATCGGACACTAAAGCTAATTACAGGAGCTACACTTACTGTATATATGTATATATATGTATATATAGAAATAGATATATAGGAAATATCAAACAAGCTGGATAGGCAAGGCATCGCATGCACGTGCAAAGGAAGCAAGTCTAGCAGCAGCAGCAGCAAGAGAAGAAAATGTCTGCCTTTCCAAGATCAACCTGGTCTCACAGAAATACCTGAAATGACCACAGACTGTTAGCACCGCATTATGTGATGGTGGTGGCACAAAATGTGCTAAAATTGCATGCTGGCACCATGCAAACAATGCAAATGGAAAATCAAAAAGGATCCTTTGTCATAGTTGACACACTTACGCCCTGGTTCAACAACATCATGCAATGGCTGGTGTCTGCATGCTTACAAAAAATGGGCTGCCCGTGGATGTCGCCTAGGGGTCTGTGGGAACCATCGCAGACTTGGGTGAAGACATTTATGCAAAGTGGACGAAAGCGAACCTTAACAGACACACGGACGTGTTAACTATGAATCTGTCTTTAGGATTTAGGTGCTGGGTCACAGATTCTGATGGGTCTAAGAATTCAATGTAACACCGACACATGATAACACATTACATGCCACCACATAATGCTGTGTTAAGATGTCATGGTCATTTCACATATTTCTACGAGATCAGATTGTCCAAGACCACCACAGTGAGATTCCTGTGTCGCTGTAATAAATCTGATGTTGTCTGTGTCACAGTGTGTATGCCATTTTCAATCGGGGTACAACAAAAGTAGGATAAATAACTCTTAAAAGTATGTTAAACTCTAGGCTAATCTCTGTTGGGATGTTAAGACAGTAAAACTTTTATAAGATCTATAAAACAAAAAAGTAAATGCTTAAAACTTCGAACAGGCCCTTGATTCATGTCACATTCAGACCAAAGAGCTTAAGTTACATTTTTGAGTAATTTTTTTAAACATCAACTTATGAACAACCATTGGACATTGCACGTTATTAGGTCATGTGTATACTCTAAAGTGCACAACCTCCCCTTTGGAGGGAAACTAGACAATACTGGCAAATTTATACTAAGGCAACACAGTTACAAACACACTAAGGTACACATTGGCACATACCGTCAAGTATTCACTTGTGCACAAAAAAACACAGGGCTTCAGAGTCAAAATGGCTTTGCATATTCGTTTAAAATCCAAACACCGGAGTCTCTGAGCAAGACTCGTTAGTATTTCAAGGTGAAATCTGTCAATTTCTTTAAAGCCAGTCCCTGAAACATGTTTTTCTTTGAAATAGCTAGAAGAGTCACAAACCAAGTCAAGTATCTGACATACGTACATACACACAGGAAAAAAGCCTTTTGGACAAACAGGATGAAAATACAGGTAATCTATATTGGAGATAGAGAAAATATGAATAACTTTACCTCACAAATAGTCTCTGGTTATATGTCTTATATACACTTATGTATACACAAATATATGTACTTAGGACATCTTGAAATACTATTTACAATCTATGATCAAAAGTGATTGTACACTGAGCGACCGTGTTGAGCAATTGTGCTTTTCTAACTTGTTCTAATGAAAATGCTACAGAACCTCTGTTCGTTTTTCAGGGTTCACGTTCCATCGGCTAACCCGCCTACAATAAGCATGTTTATGTTTTTGCTAACTAGTAGCAAACTTGATTATCATTAACTACTGTACACTTGAATTCACCGTTACTTTTGATATATTTGCAGGGTATACAGATTGGACCCACACTCGAATATTGCTTGTGAATGAATAAAGAAATCTCAGTTGCAATGCTAATAAGGGATGTTTCCTCCTCCCCCGATGATTTAGTGCAAGTGATGTCAGGTATGCAGTAGCTGCAAGTCTGGTGAAGTTCCCATAACACCTTTATCGCCCTGTTCCCAGTTCTCTTAAGATCCTCCATCTTTCTTTAAGTGCTCACCCAAAAACACCACTGACAAATAGGCTCTCTTGTTATGGTACTGTATATGAGAGATTGAACATTTTCAAAGTTAAAATCCTTAAAATTGAATGCCTGGCTAATTTCTAGAGACACCTGTGGTTAACGGCCGAAGGAGATTGTGAAGCAGTGGCCTCAGTTGATACTGACTGTCATGCATTGGCCTTAAAAAAACCCAAAGTTCCCACAAAGTCTACTGCAACCAGCACTATATCGGAATACTTATTATGTATTAGTTTGTGCCAGTCTGATCAAATACAATTTTATAAGCAATATGCATCATGTAAGCCCAATAAAAACTAAATAGTAAAAGTCTAAAGACTTTGACATAGGTACATCACCCAAGAAGAGCCATGCTTGTAATTTATCACTGTTATCTCAAGATCACAAATTAATTATTTCATTATCTAGAGAAAATTTGCTCTGTCATCTTGAGATAAGGAGATAATCAAACCGTTGGAAAAGAAAGGATTTGCGGATCAGGAGTGCCATGTCAGCATGCATAGATGGCATCTATACTACTGTAGAAGCTGATTTAAGCCAAAAAATATTGCTGAAAATGACGCACCAGACTATACTGTATATTTGTCGGAAACTGTATTGTGTCCCTGTGATTTTGAAGGCAGAACAGGACACTGATTTTTGAGTTCTCTATAATTATCCAGTGATCTCAAAATAAATTATCTTGAGAAATTTGCCCATTATCATGAGAAAGCAAGCTTTGATATCTGGAGATACCAAAACGATTAAGTTGTAATCTCAAGAAAATGTTATTAGAAAAATAATTACAAGCATGGAGGTTCTCAGCTTTCATACATAGGGTCCCTTCATAAGACAAGGTTTAGCGTTGATTAGTTAACAATGCAGGGCCTGCTGATATTGTTCTTTGCTTTGGCAAATTTCTAGTGCATCAAATGACCAAAACCAGTTGGCATGCAGTGAGCTCGGGGCTTTGACCCCTTGGCAGTTGCCCACTTTTCCCAGTAGCTAATCTAGCCTTGCCTCCCACACACTATATTCCCCACCCAAAAAAGACAACAGTCTTAAATTTGAATTTGCTCCATAAGGTCAAATAAAAATTCCCCTTCAGCATTGCTATGCAACTTGAATTCCAAGTGGTGGCGGACCCCACCACTTACGATTAAAAATAATATAAAGATAGGCAATTAAACTGACTTTAGATGGCTAAATAATTGTTGGCAATTAATTGTAGCAAAAATAGGGTTTGAAATAAAGACATTTTTAAGGATTCTAACTTTATGTGACCTCTTAAATGTTGATTATTCTCATTTTGTATGATTACAACATGTAGAGCACACTCAGCACAGCTAAACACGCAGCCAGGTTGGAAATGGTACCCATTCTGATATGTGTATGTGGGTGGTGACATCAAACAAAATTGGTTTAACAAGCCTTTTACACCTTAAATATACTAGAAAGAAGTGTGTGTAAAAAGAGTACAAAGTGTTAGAAGTACCAAGCAGCGATAATAAATTAGCGTCATCAGCTGCGGACCAAACTGTCAAAGGCTGATGAGATGCACAATGAAATGATATGCCTTCATAAATGCTTTGCTGTTGTGTAATTTTGATGAAAATGCTTTCTTTTGTACATTTTTCCAAATTCCTAAGATGGTCTGATCTGGTTGGGATACTCATTAACGTGCTGGTGCTGCTGTACATCACCAGTTAAGATAATATTTACCCAAATCACTGCTTGGAGTACGATGTGCAGATGTAAAGGCAGTTGATTAAGCTGAGGTAAGGTGAAGTGCTTCTTTTTTTTTTTAGTTTTAAACCAGAAGTTTAAAATGTAAAGTTACAATAGAACACAACCACGTTTGGCACTTAACAACATACTCGGCAAATGAGAAATGATTAAAAAATAAACTCTTCCTCATCGACCTATTGCACAAGCATTTCATATCACAAAAAGTACATATAAAGTTACATCACTTACACTACTCTGGGGTGGACTACACTATAGGAAAGGCAGACAGAAGCACTTTTACATAGCTTTGGACCCAGTCAGTCCACAGCAAAGCTACAATACATAATATATGGATATATCTGTAGATCTTTTTTTTCTCAAATATACTCTTAAATATGTGACTTTGGAGGAAAGAGAGAGAGAAAAGAAAAAGTTTACCAGTACATTCACGACAAACAATTCATCCGTCAAGGGGGAAAAGTACAGGAGGACTTGGTGAGATGAGTTTTATAGATCCTGGCCGAGTCGTTCAATCTCCTCAATAAGAAAGTCGATGTCCTCGAAGGTTGCGGCGGGATTCGAGATCACCATGCGGAAAAAGTTGACCTTGTCTCCTTGTGGCTGGTAGCTGACCATGGTTGTCCCGTACTCCATCATCCTGGCTTTTATCACCGGAGCCACCTGAAAGATCCAGTAAATACAGCAGGAATTAATTCTGCATCACAGGAGATACAGACGAGATTTCTGTCACTCTATTGATTTGGTCTATTTGGGCAGGTGAGTATGTTTTTCATAAATGGGACCTATTATGCTTTTCCTTGTTTTCTGTCAAACATGATGTTACATTGTCAGATTTTTATATGAAAAGTGTCCAAAGTTTTTAAATAATAAGGTGCATAAATGTAAGCAAAAATCCCAGGCTTCAAACTGTTCTGAACACTCTGTTACTCTGAAAAGCATGTAAACAATAGAAACCCAAAATACAAGTACGAAAATGAGCATAGCAGTCCTCTTTAATATTAAAACTCCTAAAGATTTAAAAAGTTTGAAAATGCTGAGTGTCACTCCTTTTTTAACCATACACAGTCTGTGATAAAAATATTTAAACACACAAATATTAAGTTTGATTCTTTGTGTGTAGAACAATACAAGTGTACTTCACTGCACAAAAAAAAACCTATATAAAAATCAATATTGCTGACAATCATCGACATAATCTACTTAGCATGTAGTATAGTTTCTCCCGTTTAAAGGACTTTAATTTTTGTGTAATGCGTCTCAACGCAGCACAAGAAATCTGATGTTGATCCAGGTTTCTAAGAACATTTTGTTGGTAATAGTTTTTCACTTTTACTCAACAAGAATTTCAAATGCACAACTTATAACAATGTCTTTTTATAATGTGGTGCTGTAACTTTGACTCCAGTTAAGGGTTTGGATACTTCCTTCACCTCGGGGCTTACAGTGTATAAACGCTGCAGATCTGTGGTCAGCACTGAAGCTCTCATCACATAATCATTCCTTCTAAATCTCTTGCAGGTGTCCCGCTGCAGTTTCTGTAAAATAATCAATCAGCAGCTGCAGTTTTCCGTCAAATCAGTCTTTTGACAATTTTCCAGTTATCCTATAGAAGTAATCATTAAGTGGAAATTGAGGAAAAGCCCCTTTTCCCTCAACATTACATCATCCCTCAATCTCGGTGTCGGAGTGTGTGGAAACAGAGCGAGCTGTCCAAACACTCGGTTTCAGCGAGGCGTATCCACGGTGTTTTTTTCAAACTTTGGAAAACAAAAGGAAATCTCTCCATCTGATGTGTGTGACAATTTATAGTGAATGGTTTCACAGAGAGAGAGAGAGAGAGAGCTCTTTGTATGGCCGTCACGTACACCATCTGTTTGTCCTAATTGTCAATTAGCAGCCTCTGCTGCTGTGGGATCCTCTGAATGACCGCCACTTTAGCTCACTGAATACTCTCACTCCCTCCGTCCCTCTGTGACAGCCGATCCTATTTTAAGACAGTTTACTAAGTATAGCTCTGGTGCATGGCAAAGTATTTTTATAATCCTGAGCAGAAGTGGACGTCCACTAATGAGGAGGACTTGCGATGGTCATGCTGGATAGGAACGACAGGCTTGTAGGGCAAACGAGAGGTGCAGTGAGAGGTGTTTTCGGGAGATATTACAGTCAGGCTTCTTATCTGCGCTCACTCACCTTGTGCAAGTGTTTCTTTTTCTCCTCTTTGTCCTCCATGTAGCGGATCCCAGGAGGGAGGTACCAGAAGCAGACGTTGGTGTGCTGAGGCTGTGGGAACACACAGAGGAGACGAGAGATGAGAGGAATAAACTGACACACACTCACTGCAGGGCTCTGGATTAATTCAGCATCATAAACAAAAAAATTCTGTCTTCTTATTTATGTCTTTAGTTACTTACTTTTAGCTACTGTTGTGTTTATTTATTTATTCATTCATTAATTTATTTACTTATTGTCCTGTTTTGTCCTGTCTTGTTTGGGCTTGTCTAAATTTCTGTCTTTATGCGTAGCCTATTAATACCGTTTTTGATAAAATGTTTGCATTCACTAAAATTAAAAATAAAAATAAAAATAAAAAATCCACTATTAAAATATGTATGTAGAATTTGAACATTTCTTGTCTTTGGCGCCTCCCAGAGGAAACATTCTCATCAGCAGAGACTAAATTATAAAATAACCAAAACTGAATGTTTATTGTAACAAAGTATAACTTTTTTTAAAAAATGCAACTTCAACTTCGTTTACCCCTATCTATTTACTTATTTATTCATTTTTTTATCTCTCTTCCTCTATTCATTTTGCTGCTCTTATTCTATTTATCTGTACTGTCTCCTTCTTATATCCTTTTATCTATTTATCTATCTCTTATTCATGTGTTTTTATCTTATCTTTGTTTTATCACAACTGATGTGATGTCGTGTTATTATTACCTATATTATTTTTATCATCTTTTATTGTATTTATTCTTACATTTTCTAAAACGTACTTTACTTTAAACTGCCTTTTGCAATCTGCCTGTTTTACTCCTTTTATTTGCTTTATTCTTGTCGACCTTTTTTATGCACTTTTTGTTTGTGCATTTTTGTTTGACTGTTCTGGACCTTTCTCTGTTTGGCATGTTTGTAGATGTTTATTTTATTATTCCCTGAGTTCCTGCCTTTGCGTTGTCTGTCAAAGTACTTTATGAACAACTGCTTGTACAGGTGCTATATAAATAAATAAATACAGATATAATAACAAAAATACATTTTCCAGACTTCTGACAGATCGATTTAAGACATTTTAATACAATTTAAGGCCTTATGTTTGGATTAATGAATTCAATGCCTTGTAAGACTTTTTAAGGGTCCACTGGGACCCTGATAGACCTCTACTTTACATTTATACATATATAGATATGCAGTATATGCACATATTCACCAGTCATTGGTACCTGAAATCCTACATGATAAAAAGCACTGAATTAAACCATCCATTTGTCTGATCTAAAGCAGACTGTGTTTGAAAATGGCTTCCCACAGCTCAAAAAGAAAATCCATTAGGTGTTCCTGGCATCAGACAGGTAGCCTGCCGCCTCCTCAGATACTCTCTATATGTCTGAAAGCCACACAGCTCTATTTTTTGGCATCTGAAGCCGTGCTGGAGCAGCCTGCCAGAGGAAAAGCATTCATTACTAACAGCTGACTAGCCATGCGCACCAGCCTCATTTATACAGCCGCGCTGGTTCGACCGCAGTATATTCAACATCAGATTGATGTAATGGCTCAATGGGAGGTACAGACAAGTGAGCACCTGGGCCGATGCCCAGAGGAGTTGGCTTTTTCCCCACCACCCTCTGGGTTATGATGCTCTAAGCCTTTTTGTGGCTCAGCAGGAAAACAATAAGGCTTGAAACATGAAAGAGCTTTCACTAAAAGTGACTCTGGGTGTCCGAGCACCCCTTTTCATAAAACAGTTTTCAGCTTAATAGCCCCGTCCGACCCACATATGTTTGTGCTGTTGTAGTTTTCCTCGGTGGATATTTCAGACGCCGTTCCATTCATATGCATATGAGCAATTACAGGCTGTTATGCTATTCATTAAACATAATAGCAGCACATTATACTTGCAGCTTGAGGTAAAAATGGCATTCATCCAACACAAAGCAGGAGCACACGGTGCGTCAATCAAGTCAGCCATAATGACCCCGAACACACCGAGGTAAAAGAAACGACTAATGTTAGCTGCTTTTCCCTGATTATGTGGCTGCGGATGAATTATCAGAGCGGAGAGTTAAATGTGGACGTACTTTCCCGTCAAAGACCATCTCGTATCCTTCTCTGTCCTTGATCTTGTTGTAGAGGTACTCTGACAGCTCCAAGCACTTGTCAATCTGCGCCTCGAACCCGATGGTGCCCTGTCCAAGAAACAATATTTCATCTTGTTAGTTCTGAAACATTAATTTTTAACCTGTGATTCACAAACTTTTTCCTTTTCTATTATCAAGTAAACAGACCACCCCCAAATAATTGACACATTTTATGGATATTTCATTTTGTATTCAAAGCAAAACAATAACAGTGCAGAACAGCTGATAAACAGTCCAATTAATCAAGATAGTAAATGCAAAATGAGCCATTTGAATTCATAATGAGCTGAACATTTCCTTTAAATATTACATCTGAAATGAGTTTTTCTGATATTTTTGTGAACTTTGTCAACTTTTTAATAAGATGATCCAATTTTTTAAATTTAATTCAGTCTCTGGACAATTACACATCTGACATGCACATATAATGTCAGAAAAATGTAACACTTTTTCTAGACCTGTAGACATCCTGTGGTTTATGGTTTTACTCCAGTTAAAATAGGTAAATATTTAACTTTGTCAAAGTTTTACACCACGACAAAGCATTATACACATTACAAAAAAACACTGCGAAAACAAAACTGAGAAAACGAAATCTAACCTTTAAAGTTAAGGCTGGAAGAAGGCAGTCTTACAATAGGATGCCAAGAGGCCTGCAGACCATTTTTCAAATTCACAATTAAAAAATAATTTAATTCACAATGGGAATTTTTCTTGTGTTCTGACTGTAAATAAGTCAAAAAAGCATCCAAGCTTTTTCAGTAAAATAAACAAGTGCCAGGAGAGGATGGCCCGTTCATAGACGGCCAAACATAGGTACCAAAATTCATCTATTTTTCAAAGAACTGCACACAAATACGAGCAATAGAGCAAATGTTCATGTTTGTGTGTCCTGACCTTAGCTCTCCACATGAGCCACAGCTTGAAGATGTCCACGTGGCGTCCGCACTGCAGCGCTTTGTCCCCGGTGTCGTAGGAAAGGTCGTAGTGTTTGTCCTGCTGGAACAGGTAGCAGGCGTGCATCTGGTTGCAGTTCTGCATCAGACCCTGCGAAAACACACCCGGCATGTTTACAATCCCCCCAAGTGAACAAAAAAAACCAAATATTCACATGTGTATGTGAGGATGAGGCATACCTCCTCTCTGACCAGCAGGGCCGAACATTGCAGAGGGACGGACATCATCTTGTGTGGGTTCCATGTTACTGAATTGGCTCTTCAGGGAGAAAAAACAGTGCAGAGCATTACTTCAAATGCTTGTTAGCTTCTCGTCAGTTTGTGTTCACACCCTAATTTCTTTTTTACTTGCCTCTCAACTCCGTCCAGCTTCCACCTGTGTCTCCGGGACATGAGCAGACTTCCTCCCCACGCACCCTGACGGGACACAAAGATAACAAAACAACATTTAAGTTCATATTCTTATTAATGAAAGAACACTTCACTCAGTTTAAATGCACTTAATTCATTATTCAGCCTGTGAAAACTGTTAAGTTTAAGGTCTTCTGTTGCTCTGGAGGAGCCTCTTCAAGCTTCAGATTCAACCAGGTGTTGCAGATCTAACAACTGAAAACACATTGCATTATGGAAAATGTAGTATCCAGGTTTTTAAGGCGAAAAGACGGAATATCTGAGTCTCTGCTGCTCTGAGTTTGGGTGCTCTTTTAAAGATCTGATTCTCGGAAGTTCCCCAACCTTTAAAAAACCTTGTCATGTTTAAATGTCTGTTGAAGTGCAATTAATAACTTATTTCTCAACAACCTTGACAAAATTGCCTCATATCTTCAGTTCTACTTCTAGTTTATGTCTGAACTCTTTTACTCAGATAAGTACTGGACTTCCAACTAGATGATATTAAAGGATTGAAAATCATTTTAATGTTAGAAGTCTTGTGCCTTTGTGGTCTTGCATAAACCCAATATAATCACTCTCTGAAACATGGCTTGATAGTAAAATATGTTTATAAAGTACACTTTATAAACATATTTTATAAATATGCTGATAGATACTCTGAGGTGGTGGTGTGGCGACAAATGTTTCCTCTAACTTGGTGTCTGAGTATGTCTGTTACATAATGTGACATCACACAAACTACACAGTTCATTCCTATTAAAATAATTTAATTGAGTTTTGGTTTTCCATTGGATTTGGACAGTAGTGTGCCAGGGTGAAAGTCTGGAGTTTGTTTGACCCATCCACCTCCCCTCCCACTTGGTGTCTTTCCTGTTCTTTAGACTATGACTGTTACTAGTCAGAAAATGCTGCTGCCTGACGTGTGTAATACCACCACTACAGGGTGATTTGATGTATCAGTATCTGACACCAAGAGCCACTGACAAAGCATCAGTATTTGACGAGTTGGTGGTGAGACCAGGGTTTCTGTGTAGCGCTACAGTTGGCGGGTGTAGTTTGGTAGAGAGAAAATAGTTCCTACATGAAACTGTTTAAAACAAAGTCTGAATTATCTTGAGTAGCCAGGTTTGGTGCTTGGACCATCACAAGTTGAATGCAATCTAGTTCAATCCTAGGTAAGAGAAGAGAAGTGTGTGCATTTGTTTTGGGGAAGAGCTGTCCCTTTAACCCCTTAAAACCTGGTGCTTGTGCTCCATTCAGAAGCCTTTCACAAGCTATTTAACACACTGAAACTTGAGCAAACTGGTTTAATTTCTTTAGAAAAAAAAACCCAAAACAAACATAAAAAAGGCAATGACCAACTTGGCAAGAAATTAGTAACATGTGATGAAGAAAATGTCCTAAAAATGTGTTTAAAAATAGGGGGAGAATTATCAAATTAAAAAATAAAAATGATCAAAAACTAGGTAACTACATTTATAATCATTGTAATTATATATTCAAAGTTATTTTACAGAAAGAAATTAACAATGATTTTTCCTGGTTATGTGCTTGTTTGTTTTTGTCTTTTAACTTTATTTATTGCTCGTTTTCAGGTCATTTTCTTGTAACTTTTCTCTATTTTCTTGCTATTTTTTGGGACTTGTATTGTACAGTTGCCTTCTCCCCATGTTTTTGAAAGAAATCAAACCATCGAATTTGCCCAGGTCTCAAAGGGTTCAGTTGTATGATATTAGTACTGTCCACCTCAAAAATGCTAATACCGCTCTCTATAGACCTACAACAAAACTAACCCTTATCTTGCACGCATTTAAAGGTTCCTCCTCCAGATCACTGTAGCCGGTAAGCCCATTTTCCCTACTTATATAAGCTTCACTCTAAACACTGGTATCACTACCAGCTTTCAATATAAGGTCTAAATGTCAGCAGGTCTTACGGATGCTTTTGCAAGCATTTCTGGATTTCCCGGCCTCATAATGTTTCCCACTGAGACTCTTTAAGAAGGCCACCAAACACATTTATTTCACGGGTAACTGCATCTGCAAAAGCACGTACTCCAACAAAAGCAGCAGGTGCCACAACACTCCAAGCTGGATGTTGTTTTTTCTCATCTCAGCCAGTTGAGGGATGATAGATAAGGCCATTTATGCCTCTTAATAGAGGTGTCCCCCTGTCAGGACTAAATCACCTTCATTAATAGATAGAGTTCCTTCAGTGAGAGGGCCCATGATGGCAAAGTCAGGGGAGGAGATGATTTACAGCCTCTGTTCCAGTTTTTCTAATCCCCAGTGTTAGATAGGAAATGGCTGGCTCCTATCTGGGTCAACCGCAAGCAGTTAGAGGCGAGACAGACATAATAGATTTGTCAAACTCACTGGTGAGCTCCCTGTGTTCCTCCCCACTGTGCAGAGATGTTGTGCACTGCCGACATTTTGGGTGAAGTGTTAAATGAGTCAGAGGTTTATGCAGATTCAAAACAAAAAGGTTTTTTAACTCACGTCTACGTGCATCCAGATGCTGTACTTTTTGCAGATGTCAGAAATGGCGATGAGCGGGTCAAAGGCTCCGTACACTGTCGTTCCAGCAGTTGCACTGACAAAGAAAGGAACAAAGCCCTGCAGAGGCACAAACAGGAAATGATTGCACACAAAGCAGTAATAATAGTGGCAATATCTTTCATTATTAGTGCAGTTTCACTTGACGGGATAACAAAATGATGTTGTATTTTGGCTGTATTATGGCTGTATGAAGTAATATCTGCAGTATTTATAGCTGTTATTAATGTGTATCTCATTACCTTCTGTTTCGCCTCCAGTATTCTCCTCTCAAGGTCGGCCGGGATCATTTTACCACTGCGAAGGAAAAAAACAAACTTCAGCTGCTTATCGAGTTATTTGTGAATTCATCAACGGTAGAAAGAACTTTTGAGATCATTTACTCATGTAAAAGAACCAATAAAGCAATATATAAAATACACCATTACAAATAAAAGTCCTGCATTCAAATTCTTAATTAAAGGAAAACTTCATCTGCCAAAATGACCAACAGTACTGTATACAATTTAAACTGTTTTATGTTGAATTTTTCTTGCACTCTTTGGGGAGCGAAGAATCCAAAAACGGAGAAAATTCTTGATGAATTGAAGTCATAGGGGTCCAAGTTCAACAACAGCAAAACCATATCAAAACATATCTTTACAAACTCACACACATCTCATGCAGCATAATCCAAGTCTCATTTATCCAGTTGTACGCTCAGTACTTCCCAAACAGACAGACCTTTCCAACAGGGAACTGAATTTGAGGTGAAACTTATCTACACTCTCTTCAAAGCCAGACTCCATTGACAAAAACAGTAATTTTACCTCACTGAACACAGGAGCTGCTGGTCTACAGCTGCCCTGATCTGTCAGTCTATTTGTGTTATCGTGTGACTTTCATGCTTTAAAATGTTAATTCGGATTCACCAAAATCACCCAATAACACAAACTAACTGACTGATAGAGGCAGCTGCAGACCAGCAGCTGCTGTGTTCAATGAGGTAAAATTGCTGCTTTTGTCAGTGGAGTCTGGCTCTGAAGAAAGCATAAATACATTTCCCTTTCTGTTCAGTTTTAAATAGTAGGATTTTAGCGAAAATGCATATGTTTTGAAAGTACTGCGTACAGGACTGGATAAATGAGATTGGTTTGGCTTGGATTATACTGCACATGTTATGTGAGAGTTTGTAAACTGATGTTTTGATATAGCTTTGCTGTTTTTAAACTTGAACCCCTAAGACTTCAATTCATTAGGAATATTCTCAGTTTTTGGATTCTTTGCTCACTGAACCCATGCGAGAAAAACAAAGTTTTCTTCACAAATTCATTGTAACACAGGATGAGTAATTGATGTACAAATGGTCATTTGTGAGGGTGAACTGTTCCTTTAAGTTCTGCTATAGAAATCTATTTTCATTTGTAAAATTTTCTCAGATCTTTGCTCTTTTACTGTTCCTGAAATATTTTTTTTTCTTCTACCTTTTAAAGTTATTTAAATCATTCAATCTGAGAAGTTTAGAGGGTAAGACATCTAAAAGTTGACCTCAACTACTCCCTAATGTTTTTTAAGGTGTCACAAGCCAAAAATGTTGAAAATTACTGGTTTGATCTTTGAAATTTAACCATTTAAGCTGGTCACATATTGCTTTAAAATCTTCATCTGCATGGTAAGTAGTATTTATACATTTATAATGTCATATAAATGTGTAAATATCAATATAGTGGAGTACAAATTTAATATTTTTGTCGAAATTGTGTACTTTGTTACATTCCACCACTAGAATTGAGACACTGACTTCTGATATTTCACTTTTTAGTTGTGCTGCTGAAATGAGAAGCGGACTTTTACCTTTCATCTGCTTTGATGCAGATCACACTCTCTGTCCCGATGCCGAGAGCCGCCGCACCTTTTTTGATTGAGAAATGGCTCTGAAAGATAACAGAGAAAAAATGAATGAGAGACTGTGTTTAACTATCTGTATGTCAGGTTACAGGCAGAGTTAAAACATCTGGGAATATATAAAAGATGAGATTTAATAAAAAATTTCAAACAGCTTGGATGCTGGAAGGTTTGTGTCATATTAAATGGTGTTTTTCTTTTGCTTCAAATCATCCTTTAAATATCCTTTAAAGATGAAGGAGGTGACATATAATGTGACAGTCACCTTGTTTCCTCCAGTGTCTGAGACACACAATGTTAGCTTTATACTAGGGGTCAACAGATTATCAGCCTGGCCGATTACTGGGGCCAATATTTGGCATTTTGCCATTTGGTTGATGATCGCAGATAAATTTAATTAATTCAAAAACGTGCAGGGAAAGTGTCCGTACTGGAGGTACTTTTACTTTTTTAAACCTCAGAAAGCTATTTTTATTTATTTATTTTTATTTACATTTTTACTTGACGTTATAAAAAAATGTTGCTGGGAACTTTCTGTATGTCCAAATTCTAAATATTGACAAAAAATTTTCATTTACATTGTAAATGCAAATTGGTTCTAAATATTGGTTATTGATTCCATGAACTACGGATAATTGGCATCGATATCAGCACTGAAAAACCAATCAGTTGCCCCCTACTTTATATCAGCACTGGTGGTGTGAAAGTGACACAAAGTCCCTTTTAAAAACACACAACGAGGACATCCAAAGCAAAATGAGTTGAAGATATTTGACTTTTCATTTTAAAAAGATTTCCAGTATGATGAGTGCTCATTAAAAATACACACACTGACAATTTAGCTGAAACATAAATGCCTACATGTTCAGATGTGAAGGCCACCAGTCTGGGAACAGATGACATTCCTTTCTCCTTCACTTCGGGGAACATCTTGAAGCGAGCCAGCAGCATGGCGTACATATTAGAAATAGCACCACCTGGAGGACAGACAGCGCTCAATTAGTGTCAGAACACATCACAGATTTAACCGCTGTCGTCTCATGGGAATGATGCAGGGCTTCAGAGCACAGTCTGAAAATGTCTGTGCATGTTTGAAATAATGAAACAACAAAAATCCTTTGTTTACAGCGTATCAAGAGCGCATCGAGGGATGACACAGTATCCAACTGTCCACAGTGTCAGAGCCAATCACGGCCTTTGTCATCAAATTCTCCAGTGACTGCTCCTCGTCACGTGTCAAACAGAAAAGTGTGGCAGAAATTATAGACTGAAGGGCGGGGGGCTAGAGTTGGAAAAATTATTTTATGCTAATTGGCTCTGAAACGAGTTCCATTTATATCATCAAAATGCAAATTACAGCACACACACACACACACACACACACACACACACACACACACACACACACAGGCTGTTCCATTTCCAGTGAAACAGAGGGGTGGTGGGATTGGCGTCGCCGAACATACCAGGAGAAAAAATGCCATCTCCTCGCCCATCCGGCCAGCCAATGATCTCCCTCATCTTCTTCAGAGTGACGTATTCCAGCAGCACAAAGACAGGCGCCACCTCATAGGTGAACCTGCGTTACACAAGGGACATCACATGCTGCTGGTTACACAAAAAATGTGACTCATCTCCAGAAAAATAGCCACTAAACTGACATTTTTTTCACTGCAGATTGGAGGTTTCTGTGTTGAAATTGATGCCTCTTGCAGAGGTGGATAAAATATATATAAATAAATTTTTTGAAGGAGAAAAATGTAGATTTATTGCTTTTTAAAGAGGCAAAAATATCATAATTTGCACTGATGCTTTTGAACAACCTTTATTATTTTTATTTTGACCTTTATTATCTTTATTTCTACCTTTATTATCTTTATTTTTACCTTTATTATCTTTATCTTTAACTTAAGACCAGAGGAAACTCACTAAATTTCATTGTACTTTGTGTATAATGACAAATAAAGATTATTCATCAATCATTCAGTCATTCATTCAGATGTACGAGCATCCCTTTCTTTTTCCACCACATTTCAAAGACAAAAATGTGCTCTCTGCTGCACAGAAGTCTCACATTTTCATCATCCTCTCTGCTCTAAAAAGTCCATTTTTAGTCTGTGCCTCCTGATATATTTTTCCACTAATACACGGCGTATTAGCGGCAGTAATTTTAAAACCCTCCGTGTCAACAGCAGGCTTATTTTGCAGTGCCTCACAGTTGCCAAGGCTGGCTCTTGCAGAGTTTATCTCCCCAAAAACACACAGTAAAATTAGCTCCAGATTAGTCTGAATTTAATTTCAGGGCTAATTTTCTCCCCCTGAATCCCCATGGAGACAGGAGGTGAGGGGGGAGGGATAAAAGGCAGAGGTGGGAGGGGGTCTGCCTTTCATTTCACCCTTTTCATTTGTGATTGAGTGAAAAAAGAAGCCGCTATCAGCACGCGCAGACGGCATACGGATGGGCCGGAAATGGAATTCATTGTCATTATCATTATCAGCGTTTAAAATCATGATGAAGCAAGGGGCCACATACTTACATATTGGTGTTGGCGGTGGACGTTAGCCAATCGGCTGCCAGTCCGACCATGTCTAATCCTGTAGAGAGCTGATTGAAGTACCTGGGGTGGGCTGAGGAGGGAAAAAATGAGGCAGGAAAGGGTGTGAGATGGCTGCAGTTTATGCACTTTTATCTGGTGTCAGGAAAATTGAAATTTCTGTGTGTTTCTGCTGAGTTTGTGCAAAAACTGTCATCTTCTCACCGCTTTAATTGCAGGTTAGAAATGCAGCTGCAGTAACTCATCTCGAGAAATAATGAAAGCATTTAGTGACGCATGGGTAATGCAGGAATTTAGTGGAGGGTATAAACAGTTTTTCCACCTCTGTTTTATAACACAGGCTACATCAGGAGCTTTGAAAATTAGTAAATTAAATGTGAATGTTAAAAACAAAAACATGAAACACTAAATATTTGCTAACCCTGTCTGATTAATGATGAATATTCAAGTTAAACACTTGAATTTTCCTTTTTTATATTATAAACATGCAATGTAAAACTTTAACACTGCAGTAGTATATAAACAAATAGTAAAATAAATTGCATAATAAAACAGAATAGAATTTATCAAAAGAAATCAAAGTTCCCTCGCACACCAGGATGCTCATGTTGACACTTCATTATTGAAAGATTACATTAAGAAAAAAAGGAGCCTATAAAGTAGTTTTATGATTGTTTGTAATGCATTTGTCAAAAACCTGTGCATAATGCTTGTGTACAAACAGAAAATGCATGAAAATAAAAGACATTCAATAAATATAAAATATGTCTTTATAGAAGGAGTTATAATTTTTGATAAATATTGTGCATTAAAAACACTAAAAAATGTCCTGTCATGTGTTATATGCAATTTATTTTATGTTTATAAGCTGATAAAAGGAGTGAAAATGTTGCAAAAAAAAAAAGAAAGAGAGAAAATCTATAAAATAAATATCTGAATTTGTTTTTGGGGGTGTGTATTGTACTGTAAATTTTCTCCTGCATGTGTCAGTGACGAGAGGATAATGGACTTGGCCTATGAAGGCTGCTGGTTATTAGCCTATTATCTCCTACTTGGTGAACCAGATTTACTGCGTCACTGCGTTTATCGGTCTGGTGGCTGCAGGAGGAGGAGGAGGAGGAGGAGGAGGAAGACAACTTGCAGGTTGATTTTTATTATAGACATTATTTATTTTTAATATTTTTCAAAACAGATTGCAAACTGTTCTTTCCTTTCTTTTATCCTGTCCCCACTATGTTGATTTTTGGAGAATTTTCTTAATAAAAATGGTGATAAAAAATAATTTATGTTTATTTTTTATTATTTTCATCAAATTTTAAATGTTACTTCTGTGTCATAATTTAGGACTGAGGTGTATAGATTTTTCCATATATGTTTTCAAATATTTATTTTGTTGTAAAAGATTTTAAATATATTATTTCACACAAACAAAATGCAGCAGGCCAGACTTTAGGCCTACATCTATGTAAAAGATGCAGATTTAAATCGGGAATATTTCCTAATATGCTGAACTAAAAGTGGTTTAAACATATTTCAAAAGTCAGAGATAAAGCATCATATTTTTCAAAGCATGCATCCAACATTTGAGGCTGCAGGCCTGACCTGTTTTGATGGCGTATTTGAGCGTCGCGCGACAGCTGATCAAGATATCATCCAGGGTGGCGGGCTCGCCCTGCAGCTCCCAGTTATTCATCTGAAGCAGCTCGTTTGGATAATGAAAATCAATAACTTTCGTGTCCCGGTCGAAAGACTCCACGATGTAGGCCAATAAAATATCCACAACTTCCTGCAGGAAGGTCATTGTTTTGGTGTCGCCATCCATGGCAGGTAACAGGTCTGTAAATAAAAAGAAAGAAAATAAATAAATAAATAAATGACGCAGCAGCAGGGGGAACATTTCGTGATTTATATTTCTGTGGAAAGTCGTAAAAAACGTGTAATATTAAGATGTGTTGCTGTGAAATGATCCTGCAGGCCTGAAAACGAGGCAAAAAATGCGTGATTTTAAGTCTAAAAATTGAGTTTCAGCTTCAGAACAAGACATTTTGCTGAAGGTGACCTCTCCAAAAAAATGCAAAAAATTCACTAAAACTTGTGGAATATTGCATTTATTAAGTCTACATGAAATGATGCAGATTCTTCTTTTTTTAATCCAAAGACTTTTCATATTTTTCATATGCATTTTGTCAAGAATAGAAACAAAGAATAAAGCGGATCAATAATGACATTTATCGATTTTGCAAAATGTCATTTCATACATTATTTGCGTTTGTTTAATTTAAAAAGAATGGCAACACTTACATTTAAAAAATGAAATATTTTTGGCATTTCTACACTGAATAAATGGCGATAATCCAAAGCAAGGCCAAACTGTGACTCAATGAGACCGATCGGGAGTCCGGCAGTGTTTAATATCCAGGTTTGCAGCATGCTTTTTGTACCTGTTGAATAGAGGTCGGAGAAGACCACGGCAGCTTTGGTGCAGTTGCAGGATTTGTTGCAGCCGCAGGTGCTTGCAGCTTCTGTCCCCGGCGGCTGCTTGGCGGCCGGCTCGGCGGCTTTCTCCACTTCCCCGACATTGAGCAGCGCTTAAAAAAAGCAAGGATGTTTTGTTTTTTAAAAATAACGCTGTCGATAAGGCAAGGCCGTAGATATAAAGATGGAGAAATGCTGCGCCTTCCCACAAACCCCCCCTACTCCCTCCGACATACCACATAATTTGGATCCAATTCCTCCGGATAATTTCTGGGCCGCCGCTTGGCACCAAGCCCTGGCTGCAAGAGAGAGCAGATCAATCAAATCCAACTTTAAGCACAAAAAGTGCCATGCAAGTTACAGCAAAAGACAAAATTCTTGCATCCAAGAAAATGCGTAAAAGCATCTAGAGCAGGCCCGTTTTGCGCACTGCTTTGAGACAATGCGCTGGAATGACAGAGCTGCGCCCCGGTCCACCAGCTTTCGAAGACAACAACAAAAAAAAAAAGCCACTCACGCGTGCTGGGGCTCTGACTCCCGGTGTTGGCCCCCGTATTATCTCCGCCGAGAGACCAGAAACCCTGCGATGCCATCGTTAGTTAGGAGCTGCTGGAGACACGGAGACCGACAGAGCCCATCCACACGCGACCACCCGGCGCTGCTCAGAGCTGATGTGAATGTGACCAGACCTCTCCGACTGCTGCAGCCGCGCATCCGACACACGCTTCGTGCTGCAGGGAAGCCCCTAAAAATAAAAAACGCGTATGGGAAAACAAAAAAAAATTAACACAAAAGGCGTCCACGGTGCTCTTTTTTTTTCAGGCGTCCACAGGTGCACGGAGCGGAAAGCAGGGTCCTCCAGCAGAAATCCGCACTTGACTTCACCGGCGCGCTCCTCACTTCATGGAAAATAGTGCAAGAGTTCAGGTGCGTGGAAATTTCTGCTTTGGATCCTAAAAATAAACTGCAAGCACACACAAAAAAGATGAGCAGCTATGTGCTACAGCTGCTGGTGAATATGCTGCACACCCGAGCCATGCCTAATTGCATCTAACCTAAATTTCACGTCACTAAAGAAATCCCATCGTGATTCACTTCGAGTCATGACGAACTGCGTTGCGTAGCGCGTCGTGACTCCATACATCCCCAACATTTTGACCCCCCTGCGCGCTCAAACTTACCCTCCATACAGACACTGAATGCCAACTAATTCATCCGCCCGGCGATCGCAGACCTATTTCTTGGAGACCGGCTGCTCTAATTGCCCGCCTCCGGTGGAGGAAGCAGTGGGGTGGCGAGGAGACTCGGCTCAAATACAGAAAAAGTGCGCATGAGTCCCTCCTCTCTGCTGTCAGTGTGGGGCCCGGTACTCTAAAAGTATGTATTACTCGTTACTTCTTTACTTCTTGCAATTTACTTGAATCAGGCAGATCAGTTCCTGTGGATCTCTTTTTTGTTGCAAATATAATTATGATTTTCCAGGACTTTATTTACTTTGTCACCCTATATATATATATATATATATATATATATATATATATATATATATATATATATATATATATATATATATACACACATCCATATTATTAAAATTAAAAGTAAAAACCAGTGCCTAATTCTACTCATTACCAACCACAGATTACAATATTTCAATCCAACATGTTATCGTTTAAACATGAATGAGAGCAAACTCAGCCTGCGGGCATTAAGCCTGAGCCACATCTGTTATGATTTATGGATCCAATTGCCAGCAACCATTTAATGCCACAAAAGACTCATTAAAATAAACTGAACCCTTTGGCAAAGTCATGATAATACTGAAATATTTGTGTACGGACTTACAGTAAAGGCCTTACACCGTTTTTTTTTCTATTTTAATTTGATTTTTTTTTCTCTGATGTTAAAAGTGTTCTTAAAGTTCTATTGTGTTCTCTTTTTCAAAACATTGTAACAAACTGTTCTAAAATTATGGCCAAATTTTAACAGTAATGCGCTGTTTGTAAATCTTCAAAAACACTTACCATAAACAGAAGGCTGCTGTATAATTCATGTCGTTATTCAGTATATTTCATTTTACCAGAAATTAGCCTAATGGAGAAGCCACATGCAACCATCATTAATAATCATATTACCTGCAGGTTAGCTACATTATTATTATTATTAATTTGTTATTATTCACCCCAATAAACATTGTCAGTGGTTTCTTCCTTGCCGTCTGTGTTTTGTCTGGATTTTTTTTTTCGGCTGTATGTAGTTTTTTGTGCCAGTGTGTGCAGTCAGCGTGTAGTTGGGGATTCACTAACACCCCCTGTGGGGTTTCTCTCTTTCAAAATGTCACATAAAGGTCAGAGGTTGCATCTCAAAGAAATCCTCGAGCCAAAAGGGGAAAGACAACACGTGGAATTTACCAAGGGGCTGGTTTGACATCAACGCCAGACAGCTGCTTCTGTTTACTCCTTCTGATATCTTTAACCTTTTTTTTTTTAACTCTAGAGATCTGCTGGAGTACAGTGTTTTCAACTGAAATGATGCTGCGTTGGTTTTGGACATTCTGGGGCATCGTGTCAATTTCCACTTGTTACATACATTGTGTATTTTAAAATTAAATTTTAGTTTTCACAGGAAATGTTCATCAAGTGAATGCATGAAGTGACATTGGATTCATATGTCCACTGACAAAGTGGCGGTATTTGACTGCGTCAACAACTGCTGCTGCCTGGTGCGTATCATACTGCTGTAAAAGTGCATCTGTATCTAACAACAAAATCACTGATAAAATGGCTGCGTTTGATGAGTTGGGAGTGAGAGCAGGCTGGAAATGGAGAGGGGCAAAAGTACTCAGGTGCCGCAGATCTGCTTTGTGACTGATTGTAACAACAATCAATAAATGCGAATTTCAACTTCATCATAAAATCCTATCAGACATTTGTGTGGAATTTGAGCATATGAACTCTTGAGTTATGGCCAAAAACATATTCAATAAGGTCACCATGATTTTGAGCTTCGACCTTCAACCACTAGATACTAATTCATTCATTCTTGAGTCCAAATGCATATTTGTGCCATGACCTTAACCTCTGAACGCCAAAATTTAATGATTACATCTTTGAGTCCACTCCAACATTTGTGCAAAATTTTAAGAAACACCCTCAGTGTATTCTTGAGATATGACATTCACGAGAAAGGTCACAGGGACCTTGTCCTTTGAGTACTAAAATCTAATCACTTCATCTTTGAGTCCAAGTGGATGTTTGTGCAAAATCTCAAGTGATTCCATCAAGGTTTTCTTAAATTATCACGTTCACAAGAATGGGGCGGACAGACGCATGTATGTACATACGTTCATACGAACAAACCGAAAACATAATGTGTCCGGCCTCGCCTGTCGCCACCATAGAGGCAGAAAAAACTTGCTTATCACTTCCACATGATTTTGTGTTGCATGGTGGCAGCAATGCAAATGTCACAAAAATTGAATATCACCAAAAAAAATGTATATTGTAAATGAACAAAACAGAAATTACAACAGAGAGAATGTACATTTCTTACAACGTGACAACCCTGAAGCAGCTTTTGCTTTTGAAAGGTATCTCCTTCAGAATGGATTGAAATGCAAAGTATTAAAGTGTAAGAACATGGCTTTTGTATTTACACGATCTATAGATATTTTACACAATTCTAGTTACTGTTTAAAACCTCAAACACAACATTTGACACACCAGAAAGGAAATTGATACGACAAAAATAAGCAAAAGTAGCACTGTCTAGTTTATAAATTACATAAATAAAACCTTCATTTACAGTTTTAAGGGTTTAACATGTTATTATTTACATTTACCTTCATTCTGTCTGTGCTGCGTTTAGATTAATAAGACTGGTGGTGACTTATAATCAATGCAGTCAGTGCTTTTCTTTTCATTTTCAAAGTTTTTGAATATGTATGATGAATCAGATATCATGATCATGATCATGATAAATGATAATAAACTGCCACGCTCAGTTTTTGTCAGATTGGTAGTCAAATGGCTAGAAAAAGTTCAGTTTTGTGTTCAGTACTGTTTGATGAGCCTGCGTCTCTGCGAGGTCTTCCTCAGTAGGTGTCTGAAGTCATACGGATTGTCCTCAGTGCGACTCTCTGTGGAGGGCATCCTGGGAACGGAGCGCCTGTCGACAGAAGAGAGCAGCGAACACAAAGACAGAAAAATGAAAAACAACAAGAGATGGTTTGAATGATTTAAACGAAAAGAAAGGGTGGGAGATGAGATAAAAGGATTCACATTCAGGAGAAAGGTTTCATATTTTTTATTATCTTCAGCTGTAATTTATCATGTGCTGTCTGAGGCAGTGAGCAGGGGACTGAAAACAGATGAAATTAGTACATGCATTTGTCACTTTGACCAACTGGAATGTGAAATGCAAGTGTGGCAAAAAAAGATAATCTGTAAGGAAGACACACTGATCCTCAAAGGTGCAAGTACCTCACGGTTCAAATGCTAACCAGCTGAAATTCTTATTTTCATCCACAACTGTCATTCTCTCTGTGTCCATCATTTAGCAGCAGGGTTTTTAATTTGAGGCATTCCTCAAGGAATTTTATATTGATATTTTTAAACTGAATATCCACACAATCTCCGGCACCTGTATCGGTCCAACGCACATGGGCAGCATCACTTGGGATCGCAGCCGGACAGAACTGGTCGTGTGCGCATTAAATGCCTCAAACTGACCATCTGTGACTTTGTTGCCTAATACCAACCATCGTGATGGTCGGCATTGGTTGCCATGTGGAGTTGTGTAAACAAAAGAACCGTGCTGCTGTCATCCCATTATGTGCATTCGTTAACAGCACCCCGGAGCGCGAGGATACCTAAAACGTCATAAGGACATGTTGAAGGTCACTGACAGAGCGTCACCATGTGATGAGTTGGAATGAAGACATGTTTGGTGTTTTCACATTACTCCACTGAAGGGGACAATGTCTGTGCACTTCCCTAAAATCTGAGTTAAACATACACTTGACTTGTCAGCACAGAGATGAGAGTTAGAATTAGCATTGTAAAAGTTTTAACAACAAACACATTAGAGAGTGCAGTTTTTGGATATTTACCGGATTCTGGAGCTGCCTTCCACTATCTACCAACAACTCACTCACAGCAGATATTGTATGTTTCACAAACACTAATGCTGGTAGCAACTGCTACTTAGCCTACAGATAACAAACAACATAAAATAAAAGACGCTCACTACACGCAATATTCTGATTCATCTGCCAGTCACTGACTTTAGGGCACTAGAAGTTTTGGTGATTGGCTCTATTAATTCTAAGGGCCAGTTTTTTCCCCTATGATCCCCCAAATGGCAAGGATTTGTAATTGCACTCTTGTTTTGTTCATGTTTTTGCTCTTTTCTGAACCACTGTTGGACATTTTGGCTAGCACACTGAGGAGAAGCACATACCTGTTGTCAGTGACGGGTCTGGGAGGTGGTGGTTCAGTGACGGCCCTCTCTCTGGTCTGTCTGCCGGCAGTAGCTGGTCCGTGCTCTGCAGACCGCCTCCTGTCCATGGACCCTCTCCTCTCTATAGACTGCCTCCTCTCAGGCAGGCTGCTGGGGGACGTGTCCTCTGTGTGGATGCAGGGTTCAGACCTGCTGGTGGACAGTTCTCGGTAGTACTGGTCATCCACATCCAGCAGCTTTCCGGGACTGCAGCACAAACAGGAGAGATGGACGGATGAGAGGAGGACGGACTTTGGTGGCAATCAGACGTTCAGGCCGAAATACCGATCTGAAGTAACAGTAGTCATTAAAACAAAAAACGTTGACTGCCATATCCCTGATTAAACTGTAGTATAGTTGATATAGGTTTAGATGTGATTTTAACCCTTTGAAACCTGGAGTGACATCATTTTCCTTGTGCTTTTGAACTTTTGAACCCTGAGAAATTGATGTGATTCCTTTCAAAAGTATGAAAAACAGCGAAAATGTCTAGGGAAAAAAGAGAAAGGCTATTTATAGTTGTCATTATTACATATAATTTAAAATCATGTTACAGAATTGTTTGTTTTGTTTTTCCTAATTTTCAGGTAATTTTGTTGTACTTCTAATAATAAATTTAATTTCCTCTTTAGTTTGCTCATTGCCTTCTTCCCATATTTTTGAAACAAATCAAGCATTTCTGCTCAGGTTTCAGAAGTTAAACAAATTATGTATTTTCTCTGAAAAAAATAGTGTTGTTTGATTTTCTTCCTGTTTTTTATTAGATTAAAATTTTAGTTGAAACAAAACTTTTTTTAGTTGCATGAGAACAAGTCTGAAGTCATCTGATTTAACCACGACTCTTGGCACTTTATCCACATGTTAAACCACATGTCAAAAACGATGGTGTGAAATTTGATTCCACCTTCACGTTTCAAAAGCAGCTGAACGCAGCAGTGAGGTTTTTTATGGCTTTGTACGATTGCCAAATCAAGCCCTTTCTCTCATTCTAAGATCTGAAGAAAGTCATCCACACCTTTTTATCCTCCAGCTTAGAGGACTACTCTAACTCCCTGTCCAAATAAATATTTATACTCTGCATTAAAGCAAAAGGAAAAACTCTGAGGATAAAGTCAATAATCTCCCAAAAGTGATTGTCACCTCGCTAACTGCTATATCTCAAAACTGTGCTTTGGTAGTAACTTTGAAAACATTTTTTTGCCATTTATTGTAGAATATCAAAGATAAGAATGTTAATGTACAGTGCTCAGGTTGTGTATTAAAGTCAATGTTCTGGTAGGAGTGTATTTTGAGACACTTCTTCAGCCTGACCAACAACTGACTGATTATAGAGTAAAAGGAGAAAAAGAGGATAATTATGAAGGAAACTGTATCTGCAAGTATAATGTCACTCAGCAGCCCAGAGATGCTGTCACGAAGCTGAACCGACGCTCTGACCTCCACATGAACACGAGTGAGAAAAACAGTTTCCACGGGGAGATCGATAAGTCTCACATATTATTTACATGCAGTGCATGATGACTGCTTTTGGAAATCAGTGTCTGCAAACATTTTCCAGTAAACTCTGACATATCAGTCTACAAAACATATGGAGGAGTTGATCAATTTGGTAGAAAGATACCCATGTCCAATGGACAATATGTAAAGCCTAATACACTATTAAAAGACAACGTCTGGAAGAATATCAGCTCAGAGAGAGACTGAGAGGAACAAAAGCATGTTTTTTTACATCTAACTTGATGAATTAAGGATTTATTTCAAACAAACTGGAGCTGGTTATTGTTGTTGAGAAAAGTGGACCTACTAACTAGATTACTAGCAAGAGTAACCAAGAAGGTTTGGGTGAGTGGTATTTTGTTTCTTTTTAGTTTGAATGGAGTGTGTTTTGTGATGAATTAACGACAAAATTAAGCCTTGTCAGTCTTCCATGACCGAGAGAACATCTGGACAGTTAAATGAAATACTTTAAATACTTTGCTTTTTCAGGTACAGAGGAATATTCCACAGAAATGACATCAACACTGAGTGTTGAAATTATAAAATATAAAAGATTTTATGAACTGGCAGTAGGTTTAATCATTATTATGTCACATTGGAGGATGCAAAGCAAACATGTTATAGATCATTGCTTTAAAATTGGCAATAAAGTATAGATATCTGTGGCTTCTGTTTAACTCTGCCTCCCTATTTCTCTATTTGTATTTCTTTACTCCCATTTCCCACCATCATCTCTGTCTACTCTTCATTTTCCACTCCTCTTACCGCCCACACTCTCCCATCTCCCATCCTCCTCTGCTGTCAGCTTCAGCCACAGATGCCATCTTTCCTGCTGACCTTCTCATCCTTAATGATGCATGTAAACTGTTCCTGTCCGTTGCAGGCTTTATTTATCTGCTAACAAATTATTACCCTTGATATGCTATGTTGCGCTGTATGTGTGTGTGTGTGTGTGCATCATCAAGGTGTGTGTCTCCTCAGACTGCTGTGATAAAGCACCCTGGCCCTTTCTTGTTCGGCACAGGCCTATCGGTCTATCTTCACCCCCTCAGTCTGGGCGGTACGCTCACCTTGTGGCCTGTACGACACATACATATACATGAACACACACATCCACACACGCTTTCCAGGTGCTTTTTGTTAGCAAAATATACCTTAAATACCAGTGCCAAATATGTCTGATGCCTAACATTAAATTTCAGCATATTTAGCGAATGTAACCAAGGTGAAAGATGAGGCTAATTAATTTCCTTGGATGTGTGTAATCCTGCAGATCATTAAGTTTGGACCCAGACGCTGTCCTTATGTTGGTGCCAGGCTGCAGTCATTACTCCTGACCCGCTGTGCCAAGCAAGCAGGCGGGCAGCAGGCCAACCTCTTAAAAGCAGTAGTGATAGGTTGTTAAAATTAGGTTGAAGTAAGGGCTCGCACACTTACTCTTCTTTCCTGGGCTTGCGTTTATCATCCTGGACGGACCGCTGGGAGGAGAGAAACAGAGGACAGATAACTACATGTCAATCAAACACTCCCCCAATCTCTGTGTTCAGGTAAAGTAAAGTGGTTTTAGAAATGTGGTTCCCAACCTTTTGGCTTTTAACCCAAAAGACTGAATTTATAAGTTGTGACCGGGTCGCAAAAAAGTAATTCAAGCCAAGCAGGTTTTTGGATCCTTAATTGATGAAATTTGAGCTTTTGAAAAAACAAAAAAGGAGATTTATTTGCAGAATTTTTAAAAGGGCCAAGGAGGTAAAAATATCCAGTAATTAAGAGAAGAAAGAGGAGATTCAAGTGAAAAAAACAAACATTTATAGTGTCATCATAACCCCTCTATAAATATTGTGACCTTTTGAGGGGTTGTGAGCCCATGTTGGGAACCATTGTTTTATAAAATGTTTTTTTTACAGTCAATAGAGTCAGTAGAAGTATTTCTAAATTATTAAATATCATCACCTTTCAGCAAATCTTGCTTCATCTACTTTGTGAGGGAGTGATCAAGTGATTATCAGGTCGATCTTGTTTTTAAACTATAGTGTTTGAAGTTCCCTATTGCTAAAGTTTCTTACTCTTTATCAAATGTTGAATGTCTAGTCTTATTAATTGATTAAATCATTGATTAGATGCGTTATACATTAAATAACAGAACTGACAGCGTTGTAAACAAACCTTAAGTGCTGCAAAAAGAGCTACTTTGCGCTGAGCTATTGTTCTCTGAAATTATGAAACATTGCAAATAATTACATAAAGAGGACACTGAACAAAAAGCAAATCAAAACACACTGCTGAAGAAAATTGCTATTTTTAAATGTCCTGAAGAGACTGAAATGTGCTTTTGCAGACAATTAAAAAAAAAAAAGCCAATCAATAGTGCATTGTGGAAGAGGACAGCTGGGGAAGTAGTTACAGTGTCACATGGCAGCTGATGGCAAATCTTTATTGTACTAAGTTTCTGAAATCATTCTTCATCTTTTTCTGTGACTCACATGAATCAGGTTGTAATAGGTGGAGTCCTCCGGTGTGTTGAGGGTCTTCGGCTGCTGGGTCCTGCGGGGGGTCCTCGACTTTCTCTTGTCTGCTGGGAAGGAACAGAGACTGTTTAAATACTTTTTAAGGACCTGCAGACACCCTGCTTCTGTGTAGCTTTTTAATGAAGTGTTGTAATTTCCTTTTTAATGTACCCTCAACCTGCATCTTCTCATTTCCTACATTCCCCAAAAACCCTTTTAACGGCTTTTAAGAGGTGTGAAACTGTCTATTTGTATTGAGCGTCTCTGACTGGCCTGCATCTGTTTTGCATAACAGTTCACTGCGGATAACGTTAACTGTGTCAGCCTCCAGCAGTTAACAAGATGAAACCTGAGAAAATTGACCTGATTCCTTTCAAAAACATAAGAGGAAAATGAGTAATTTTACAAGAAATTACACAAATATTGCCAAGAAATGACCTCAAAATTACCAGAAAATTTGCAAAAGGGTTTTCTTTATGGATCACCTTATTAAATTTTATTTTATTTTTTTATCATACATAAAAAAAACATAATCTTATTTTACTTTATGTTTTTCTCTCTAATATGTACTGGGGAATATGGCATTCAAAAAATGTGCATAGTGAAGAAGCACATCAAGAAAAGCAGTAAAAGCAAAAAAAAAAAAAAGTTGGTCTTTCTGCCTTTTCAGCCATGAGACAACAAAACAGAAGAAGTCTGTGACCTGAACAACAAGATGTGATGCTAGCTGGTGATTTATTTCTTTATTTATTTATTTATTTTTGGGGCTATTTTCTGGTGTCGCAGGTTTGTCAGTCATTTACAAATACACCATCTTTGGTCACTGTTGTCTGCTCTGTGTCTGACCATCGTGCTCAATCAGCTCCAGAGCCGGTGGGATCATTACATACACGGTCGGTTGGAGAGAGACTATCGACTGTGATGTGGCATTGAGCCGACCTCTGACTCTGTTGTACTTATTGAGCTTTTCTCCATACATACTCCAGTTTAACCCTAAGGCCTTTGCCAGTTTGAATTTTCCAACAGAGATTATGTGAAACAACCTTTGACACACACAAAGTCTCGTGTAACTTTGTGGCGGTCCATGTTTGATTCATTGTATTAAACACGAAGAAAGAGGTGTGTTTGTGAGCAGCTGAGCGGCTTTTCATGCATCACCTGCTCCGTACTGTGGCGGACATGTTGCAATCTATCATATCTGTCACTGCTGTTACAATATTCCTCTTTGGGCATGTGACTGTAATTGCAATTATTAAAATATTACAGTGACCTTTGCTTGTTGCTCATAATTAATCACTTTTCATGCAAGAGGAGCAAACACACAGCAATCCATCATGTGCACAAGCTCTCAGGTAACAGAGGTGAAAACTTTGTAATATTATTGAACAACTCTATATAAAGGTCATGCTGCATTGCTCAAACAACTAAAGCCAGCAGTTTCACACACCCTCTTATTAATTCTTGCCGTAATTGTTTGAAACGCTCGCTCACCAAACGTGATTAACGTTTGACGACCTTTCCCATGAGGAACAATGTGAATGCATTTCTCTGCTCTCATTGTGCATGTCACAAATGATTCTGATGAGGTTTATTGTGTCAATGAAATTTACAGCTTAGGACTGTCGATGGAGAAATGACCGAGCGCGACTGAACAGCATAATTTAAAAGGGAGTTGCTGTAGCCTGTGGAAATAACACAGATAATTTATTCTACTTTACCTCAGGCACTGTGCTGCTGTACTGAAGAAATGCCTGTAAAGGGCAAACATGCCCACATTAAAGGGACACTGTACTCTAATGTAAACTGTGTGGAGAAATATGTGTATTATGTTACACTCTTAGGTCTACATTTGCCTAAATGAAATATGATAGAAGCAGATCTAAAAGCAGTCCTGCTACTTATTGTAAACTAATTTCACAAAAGGAATACTTTAGCATCTTAAGAATTATACTTATTTGCTTTCACAGCGAGAAGAAATAGATGAGAAGATCGATACCACTCTCATGTCCGTAGTGTGAAGTTGAAGCCAGAGCCAGCAGCCAGTTAACCCTTTGAAACCTGAGAAAATTGGCTTGATTTCTTTTAAAAACATGGGGAGAGTGCAGAGAGTGGCTAAACGTAGAAATGGTGAGAAAATAGCATACAGTTACAAGAAATTACCGACAAAAAGTAAAGAAAGAAAGAAAAGTAAACAAACAAAAAATACCTCAAAATATATCATATACATACATATATATTTTTTCTTTGTCTGTAACATAATTTTAAATACATAATTAAGAGAATTATAAAGGGGAATTCTGGACATTATCCCTTGTTTTTTGTTAACATTTAATACTCCCCTCCCCTCCTTGAATATTTTCAGATCTGTCCTTGTCATCTTTTACTTTTTTTCCCCTCAGTTTGTGGGAAATTTCTTGTCAAGTTGCTCCTTATGCTTTCTCTAGTGTTTCTGAAAGAAATCAAACCAAATTTCTTGGGTTTCAGATGTTTAATGTTAGTGAAAGGCATCTGACAACTGCTGTCAAATCAGGTGTTAAAAGGTTAATTTTGATTCGCATAAAGACTGGAAATGGAGGGAAATCAAAGTCTTATTAATCCAGTCATATATTCAGTGCTTGACAAACACATGCATGGTTTTGCTTAAACCTTACTATTTAAAACACTTGTGCACAGTCTCATCCACAGTCGAGTAGTGCACACATGCATGCTCGTGCATTTGGATCCTGCTTGTGCATTCAGCTGAGCAGAGTTCAAATACACACATTTATGACTTTAATTCATCAAGAATTTTCTCTGCTTTGGGTGAATGTGAGAAAAAAAGTTTTCAAGGTAACATGAGGTGAACAATTGATATTCAAATGGTTATTTTGTGGGTGAAGCATTCCTTGAAGGAAACTAAATCACTTTGTAAAGGTTAGGAAAACGCTGTGCTTATTTAAAATTGTCTGTGACTGGATGTGAGCTCCAGTCTCCTGCAGGAAGTTGGGCTAGCTCCATGTCCATCCACCATCCTAACATCCATGCCATTATATTTTCTTATTAAAAGAAGAACTCATTTCTGCATTTAGCCAAAACAACGTACTGGGTTTAAGAAATAAGCTGCAGAACAGTCCATTATGAATGCAATTTCTAGGACACAGGACTCCTCATGTAAGTTTTCATAACAAAAAATGCAAAAACCTGATAAAATGCTTTGAATCAGACTGATATCAGCACACATAACACCTAAAATGACTTCAAAAATATATAGAGAGTCTATCTATATTTTTAATAAAGCTACCACAGATCACATTAAAGGCAGGATAATCATGAGGCCAGCTAAGGACAGACAACCATTGATATCATTACATAATTATTGCATTATTTTCTCAAGACACCTGAACCCACCACGATGGTGACATTTCAGCTGCCACCTCCATTTTGCAAAGACGGTGAACTTTCAATTTGCACCCCCCCCCCCTTCGCTCAGCAGCCCCAAAGCAATTACACCTATCACCTGTGCAAATCAAATCTTATTTTTGATGACACATTGAGTAGAGAAGCGCTTCCTGTGTTGGCACTTGACTTTCCACAGCTTCCTGATCTAATCGTGTGTCACGAGAGAGAAAAGAGAGCGGCATGCGTCGATAACATCACCTTCCTCTGTGAGAAGACGGTAATAAAATCTCTGTCTTTTTTTTACATAAAGAAAACAAGAACAGTGCGGAAATAGCAGCCACAAGCCCACACGCCTTTAACTTTGAAATAATAAGTACTGAACAAGCAGCAAATCCTGCCTCAAATCCTTTATATTTACAGAGAATAATGCTTTCTCTTCTGTTCAGTGCAGCAGGAAATGACACAGTTGCACTCTGACTTATGTGGGTGAATGAACGTCATTTTGCAGTGTGTCTGTTTGGGATAATGTCGGTGCAGCAAAGACAAAAAAAGACTCTAGTGAAGGATGAAAAGACCAAAACAATAGATACATGTCCTCCTTGAACTGGCAGCCTGTCTTTCTTAATTATCTGGGCTTCAGAAAAGGGAACCAAAAAATGCACATTAACCTCGGGTCAATCCGCGCCAACATTATGAATTATATTTATTGCTTTATAATCTGTTTTTCACAGAGCACAATCTCAATTATCTTACTTGATTGGTGATTCTGGGGAGCATAGCCATTGATTGCTTTTCCTCTCACAAACATGCCATTGCTCTCAGGGTTTGATTGATGGGCCTGGATGATCTCATTCAACTTCTGCTGCAGGGCCAGAAAGTTCTGAGAAGTCTTTGAGATCTAAGATTTGAAAAGAGAAAAAGAGATTTGAAAAAAATAATATATGAATGGAGGGAAAAGGATGTGTTGGAGAGGTGATTGGGTACAAAACAGGGATGTCAGTATGGATTGATTTTGCTTTCAAAAGGCAGACACCCATTAACCAGTAACTAACCGGTTCATTTTGAAGAAAAAGAAACTCAAAATCAAGAGAAATACAGGAGGTCTTTCCTTTTACTTTGGTGCTCCACTGACTCCTGAAACGTGTTTAATGACATTACCTCTCTGGAGAAGCTCTCTAGTCGCGCGGCTTCTGTCCGTGCCGTTTGCTTGTTGGCCTTCAGGTTCTTCCTGTCTTTGTAACCTCTGAAGTTGCTCTGGATCTTCACTGCAGCCTGCTCCTCCTCCTGTCTTTCCTTTTCAGCATCTGTCTCCTCTTTACGTTCTATCATCACATCAGTAATATCCAGGGCCTCCTCCTCCGCCTCCTTCTCCGCCTCTGCCTCCTCTTTAGTTTCCTCCTCTGCAGTGATGGCAGCTTCTTCCTTTGCTTTGCTTTTCATTTCTCTCTCTGCCTTCAGTTTCTTTCGGTCCCGGTGGCCTCTGAAGTTGCTCTGAAGGACGGTAGCAGCTTTTTCCTCATCCAGTCCCTCCGGGTTCGGTGCAGAAGCATCCGGCTGTGATTCTGACACTGGTTCTTCTGTCTGTACAACCTGTTCTTCTTCTATTGGAGGTTCTGGTGGAACTTCTTTCTCCTTCTTTTTCTTCTTCTTCGGGATCTTTCCTTCCTCCTCGAGTCGTTTGCGCTCCTTGTGGCCACGGAAGTTGCTCTGAAGCACAACGGCAGCTTTGGTCTCGTCTGGGTCTTCTGACTTGACGTCGCCTGCAGAAACATCTGCAGCATCTCCAGCTTCTTTTGGTTCTTCTTCTTTTTCTGTTGCCTCTTTGCAGACTTCCTCTGCTGGTGCTTCAACTGTGGGAACCTCTTCTTCACCTGTTGGGCTGCTCACTGTGGGCACCTCCTCTTCAACAGTTGGACTTTTTGCTTTCTGTTTCTTAGCTGGGATCTTGCCTTCATCCTGCAACCTCTTCCTCTCTTTGTGACCTCTGAAATTGCTCTGGAGGACAGTCGCAGCTCTGGTTTCTTCTTCTATGTTAGCAGCTTCTTCCCCTGCAGCCGTTTCTCCTCCGTTCTCCTCCTTCTTGTCTTCCTCCTGTTCTTCTTTTACATCATCTGCTACCAGTGTGTCCTCAATCACAGCTTCATCTGCTATTTCTGTGTGTTCGTCATCTTCTGGCACTTGCGTGTGATCACTGTCATAGTTCTCCTCTGCTTCATACGTGCTCTCTTCCTCCTCATCATTCTCCTCTTGTTTATCAGCAGTCTTTCCGCCTTCCTCCTCTTTGCTGCTGGGCTCTTCTTGTTCCTCCACTGCGTTTGGTGGTATTTCTAATTCAGCCCCAGCCATCGTCTTTTTTCTCTCCTTAAACTTTTTTCTCTCTTTGTAGCCCCTGAAGTTGCTCTGGAGAACCACGGCAGCCTTAGTTTCATCTTCCTCATTTGTCGCTTCGTTGTGAGGAGCAGCGGGATTTTCTTCATTAGTGATCGTCTCAGGTTCAGGAGTCTCCTCCTCTTTCTCCTTAAGGGCCTTCTCTGCTTTTTCTTTCTCTTTGGCTTCCCTACAAATAAAATGGATACATCTTTGTCAAACAACAATCTTATTTTTCAGTGCTATGCTGTGTAAACTTTCTCTCATGCCTTTTTCTTTTGAAGCTCTTCCTCTCCTTGTGCCCTCTGTAGCGAGCCTGAATCTTGGTTGCAGCTTTGTTCTTCTCATCTACCAACTCCTTGTATTTCTTTTTTGCTAGATAGCCTCTGCAAACTGAAGAAGGCAACGAGAAAAATGCGAACAAATGTAACACACACCAAGCTAAGATTATGTTGGATACCTGCTTCCATCTCAAGCTACATCCATACTAATACATTTTCATTATAAAATAGTGTATTGATGAATCAATATATTTGACAACAGCAGTGTGGCTGCTAGGTGTAAATGTAGCAAAAGTTTTTAAAAAGAAAAAGGTATGAATGTGGTTGGAGCCTCTGGTTCTTACCAGCCTGAAACTGGACGATGAAGGCCTCAAACTTTGCTTTGCTTTTGTCATCAGCCACCCTCTTCCGAACTTTGTGACCTCTGTAAGCTGCCGAGTTTGAATTGACAATCAAAGGGAGGGAACTGGCTTTGAAAACATCACAATAATTGCTTTATGTGTTAATAGATAACAGAGTGTTCAATTTATTTACCAGACTGCAGCACCAGAGCACTCTGTTCTCGCTCTTTTAATATCCGACGGTATCGTTTGGCTCCGAGCCAGCCCCGAACGCAAGCCTGGAGCAGAATGATCCGCTGTGTGGCCTGCTGCACCATCAGGTTCAGATGTTCAATGTGGTAGTACTTCAGGAACACCTGACGGAGGAAACACACTGTACTGATCACCATATGTAATCTACTTTAGTTGCATTATAATGATACTAAAATAAAACATTGGTACAGTGAATTGCATTTTTTCTATGGATTAAGCTACAAGTTTGAATCTTAATTATGGAAATCAAAGTAAATCATGATGTGCAAAAGAAAGCACAACCAAGCAGCCTCCTTTCAATGCAGTGTTTGTAGCAGAGTGCAGTGTAGCAAATATCCTTTGTCATGTAAACAATCTCACATGTTCTACAAGAAACTGTTAGGAAAGTAAATTAATTAGGTGCTGCATTGATTTGCATAGCTTTGCCTTTATGGCTAATAATGGGTGTGCAGGTCTTAAAATGAGATCTAGTCAGGCAGAGATATTAATGGCATCCTCTAAAATCTGAACATAGCAGAGAGCAGAGCAGAGCTGCTATCCAACTCCAGATTCAGAGGTACGCTGAGCACATTTTTGCATAAAGAGCAGCATAACTTCATATATCATTTCAAAATCTAAAGGTTTAGCTCTGTCCCTTTTGGCAAGTTTATAATAACAGTTTTAATTTTGCTGCTTAAATGTCTCACAATATTTGCTACAGTGACATTACTGCTCTTGCTCCATTACTCTCAGTAGAAAACCACTCACCTACTCACTTTTATGTTAAACCAAAAAAACACCTATGATTAATTATGAGAATAAATACAATACAGCTGATACAGGTCATATCAGCTGTCAATAATCATCATTTATTCCATAACTTAATTGATGACAGGCCAATGTAAGAGTTTGCTGCTGACAGGTTTGTTTGCGTGCTTCTTACCTTAGTCTTCCCCATTGCCCAGTTCTCCAGCTTGGCCTTCTCCAGTATTGCAGCACATGTTTCTGGAGTCACGGCCGGCTCCTCGTGAGCGTGGAAAGCCAGGAAGTAGTACCTGTAACAGTCAGTGTACTTAGCCAGACTCTAGTACATCACACATTATCACATTATCAAGTGAGATCCTGCTGACCTCTTTATGAAGTTAGCAAACAGGATGCGGTGAGAGTAGCCCTGCCGTCGGATCTTGGCAGTCTCCAGGACTCCAGTGTACCGCAGCTGAACCAGAACCTTCTCCCGGTCAAACTTGTTGGCTTGGCGATCGTTGTTTGGTTTGATGCAGCGAACAAAGTGAGGCTGCCCTGCCACCATCTTGGACAGCAGGTCCATCAGAGAGTACTAGATAGAGTATAAGACGAAAGCAGAGATAAATTGTAACTAAGTACAGATATAACAATAAAACACTAACAGGGAACATTTTACTGCACAATAAGTACTTTCACTGTCCATACATCAAGTACATTTTGCTGCTAATACTTGATGCAGGACTTTTACTTGTAGTGGATTATTTTAACCGTGTGGTATTATTATTTTTACCTCAGTAAAACAACCTGAGCACTTCTTTCACACCTAATAGCGTGAAACCTATTACACAGTTTGATTAAGGGTTTATGTCATAATGTTTGTGAGATAAATATGGAAATCAGTCTATGACACATACAAGCAAAAAAGACAGACCTTTGAGCCTAAACTGAAATGACAATATCAGCAATTAAGACGTAAGGAAACTTACTCTGAAGTAGGAAGCCACTGTCTGTGTCCTCATGTTGGTGGTTTCTCTCGGGTGGTACGGCTGGTCTCCAGGTTCACTCGGCTGAACAAACAAACATCAAGCTGGTCAAAATTCACAGTATTTTGTGGCATAGTGTATGTGACTCTACAGACTAATGTTTTTACATACAACGTCAGGATATACAAGGGAACATTTCAGTACGAAAGCCAAGCAGGAAGATGAGCACAAGGAGGATGAAATTAATGTACAATATTAGTAACTGTGTTAAGTGAAGCACACCTGCAGGTGCTTCACATCATTAAAGGAATACTTCAACCCCCCAAATAAAGATTTGTATATCAGTTACACACCGCGAGTAACGCTGAAATTGTGAAGTAAACTTTGTTTTAGGCTTTGTTTTTGTTTAGGCCACCACAGTGAACGATGAATCCAAAAACTGACAAAATTCTTAAGTTTAAAATTCTAATTTAAGACTTAGGGAGCATGTGTTTACAAACTCTCATACAACTCACGCAGTATAAAACAAGTCTCATTTATCTAGTTTATGCTCAATACTTCCCAAACATACAGCCCTTTCCATTAGGGAACTGAACTTAACTGCAGACAGACTCCAATGACAAAAACAGTAATTTTACCTCACTTCACATGGGAGCTGCTGGTCTACAGCTGCCTCGAATTGTTAGATTGTGTTATTTTATGATTTTGGTGATTTGGAACTAATCCTTAAAAACACCAAAGCCCTCAATAACGCAGTCAAACTAACAGACAGGTAAAATTACTGTTTTTGTCAATAGAGTCTGGCATAGACAAGTTTAACTTTCTTTTCAGTCTCCCACCAGAAATGGCAGAGCCCTTTCAATTCAAATCATCAAAAATTTTCTCAATGTTTGGATCCAAAAACCAAAGTTTTCTTCATGAGTACAGCGTAACACAGGGTGGGTGACTGATACATAAATGAGCATGTGAGTGGTGAAGTATTACTTTAAAATTGTAATGTAGATCATATTTTCATTACAATTTTTCAGTCTACCATGTTTTGATCAAAACTTTTTCATCTTCTTTTGAAAAATCACCAATCACCGTTTGCGTTTGTACTGTGTCATCAAGAGGCACAGGAAGCACGAATTTTTTTTCAGGGGCGAGCTTTAATTCCGGAGAAAGCTGCAAAAGAGACGCATAAAATGGATAAACAAAGAACAAGTGCCAAATAAAGAATCAGCTGAAGCTATTACTTCAAAAAGTGCTAAAATTCTTAATTAAGACAGACAGATTCAAAATAAAGAACTTTATGCTTCAAAACTGATTTGATTGACTATAAAAACGCACAGTATTTCCTCTCTACAACAATACAGAATGCCACATTGATATGAATATAAAAATTACACACACAGATGTATTAACCTGCATATATTTGGTAACATATTAACCAGCTCAACATCTAATTCTGTGCACTATTACCCCGGGGTGAAACCAGTTTATAGCACACCATCAGGCTGATAGTGTTGGTAGCATTTTGAATGCTCATTGTGGCTCTTAAGAGCGAAGCCTTTGATGAGCTTTTTGTCTAACATATGCAGATGAATGGAAATAGATTCAAGAACTCATCAAACACAGTTCATTTAAATGTAGCTACTGTCAATTGCTTTTAGGTGAAGAAATTGCCTCAAGCCTGCAGGCACTGCAATCGTGTTCTGTCACAGTTTATAAACAAATTCACCAAAGTACGTTGTAATTTGCTCATTTGGCGACTGACTCAAGCTGATTATTGAATGCTCTGATTGTAGAATTTAAAGTTTTAATACTTTTTTAAAGCATTTTTAAAAAAACTTAGATTAGAGACACTAAGTAAGTCATTTTAGTCAGTTTAGGCATCAGCATGGGGCATGGTGCTATAAACATAGAATCCACTACACTACACAACACATACATCTACATTGACTAAATGAAGATGGGGAAGTCTTTATGAATTCAGTATTCTGAGGGTTTCACACATGCATGAAAATAATGGCATGTACACAGACTGTATGCATCTAGAGAAAATAGCTTTCAGTGCATAAATTTTGAAAAATTCAGCCCAGTTGCCAGAAGAAAACGGCACTGTATGTTTCTGCCAACCACGGACAGGTTACATGTTTACGTTTTATACATATCATATCAATGCTTCTACAGTGACGCAGTGTATGAGCTGACTTTGTCATCGGGATGTGGAAAGGATGGTGGATGGTGGGTCACCTTGGCGAGATGCCTGCCGAACTGCAGACCACTGATTATGTTTTGTTTTGTTTTTTAAATCAGTCATCGATGCCTTTCGAGCTGCTTTTCAACCACCAAGCATAGGTGTTTTTTTTGTGACCAGCTGCTGTCTTTTCTGCCAGGACAGTGCAACGAACAGTGTTTGTTCTATACAGAGACATTGCTATGTTGCCTGGATAGTAGGGCTGCACGGTGTGCAAAAAAAATAAATAAAAAAATACTGCAATTATTTTGACAGATATTAAAACTGCAATATGACTACAATGTAACATTTGCATTTCATTTTCCATTAAACAAAAATATAAAAATGGTGATATGATTTTTGTGGGGTTTTTGACTCATAAGCATGTTCCCTTACGTTTGAAATATGATTTGTAGGCCGAGGCATCTCTGTAGCACTGTTTCTTTATGCATAATTGTCTGTTGTGACACATCTTACTTTTATAAAAAAATCTGCAGCTCCTGTGATTTGGATATTGCACTTGGCTATGTTACAATTTTTATAATATTTTGATAATTGTACAGCTGTAGTATTACAAAAGTGGGTATTTTAAACCAAAACATGATCTTTTCAAAACAACATCCAAGTGTTTTTTGTGTGTTCACCTGACCACGTCAGCCACAGTGTTGTTGAAATGTTAAGAAACGCAAAGTTTTAACGTTGCTGCTATGTGATAACATACAAATGAAACATATCCGTGGTTGTATGGCAATTGGGTTGAATAAAATTGAGTAACTTCTACACAAAATTTAGCTGCCTCTGACAGTAACAGACAAATGACTAAATTTAAACCTATTTTTACATTCTAGGAGATCTAGAGCGAGTAGTCTACATCACTAAAACACAAACTATATGGAAATATGTTCATTACCTCACTGAAAGAAAAAGAACTGTATAAGGTTAACACTCCCATCTTTTACAATAGAAAGGCAGAGACAGAGATATGGGGAAAAAGGAGACAAAAACAAGTTAGAATAGAAGAAGCTCTAATTGCAGTTTGTAAGAGCAGAAATAAAAAACACTGAAGAGACAAGGGAGGCTGGCTTGTGAATTTAAGAGTGTTTTTCTGGTAGTGAGAGTAGAAAAAATAGATTGAACAACTTTTCAGGGGAAGTTCTTGATGAAGAGGATAATGCAGCGATGATGCAGACAGTGCTGTAAGTACCTTGGCGAAAGTGATGGTGCGTGTCGGGGTCCGCGGGCTGCGCATTGTGTTTATGCCTTTACCCTTGGTGTGGGCAAGGTTGCCTGTGAAATAAACAAAGAGAGGATGAGAGTCCGTTAACATAAACTGCCCTTACTTACTTATGAGGGTTAAGTTAAAGGTGTACCATGCAGGATTTTCCCCAAAAAATCAGACACATACAGAAGTAATCTCTCACAATCATCATGCATGACCCGCTGGAACTGTGCGGCGGTGCATTTACCTGCAAAGACAGCCTGTATTTTTTGATCTTCTTCTTATTTAGTTTAGTTCAGGGCATTTCTGGGTGTGTATCCTCCAGCCAATAAAACTACTCAGGTGAGGTCGGGACTTTATACAAAAGCAGCAGCACGCATCAAAGAGGACGCTACAAAAATCATGGACACAGTGCCAAAAAATATTGTGAGGCAAAATGCCAAGCAGACAAGGCATGTTCCAAAACTTGAGTTAATCTGGGGTTGGCTTTCACTTTTACTGGTGAGCACCGAAGGAGAAAACGGGGATGAAGAGCGACATGGAGTTGGCCTGTTTCCTGCTGGACAGGTAGGTGCCGGCGATTAGCTTCGTTAGCTTGTTAAAGTATCGGCTTTTCTGTAAGAGCAAATGTAAAGTTCCTACAGTAGCTTACGGTGTACATCAGAGGTGGAATCAATTCATTCTTTTGAAATTCACGAGTAAGTCTCAAGTCTTTGTACTCCAGTCCAAGGTCCTAAACTTAAACTTTAGGGTGCTAAACAAGTCATAATCTGCTCTTTACCAAATATAATGCCATCCTAAGTACATTGTAATAATGTATTGCATTTACAAAAATAAGAAATGCTTTTCAATTTGAATTTATTTGTTAAAACATGTAAATAAAATGACTGCAACGCAACTTAACCATTAAAAAAAATTAAGCACCCAATAAGCCATACCAAAAATATATATGTATTTTTAAGTTTCAGTGCTGTCTAGTTCAAGTCATTTCAGTTCAATTTAATGGTTGCCAAGAGGCACTTTATGTTGCAGAAAAGGTAAAAATATAATAAAAACACATAAAGCACAAACAATATGACACAGAAATATACAACAGTTAACATTAATCTGTACTCTGTGACTTGCACCTATTGACAATATAGGTATATAGGATATCTATCTATCTATCTATCTATCTATCTATCTATCTATCTATCTATCTATCTATCTATCTATCTATTTGAGATACACTGTGAAAAATAAAACTGTTGATAAATCAAAACTTAAAGGGCCAGTGAGGAGGATTTAGTAGCATCTGGCGGTGAGGTTGCAGAGCTGAAACTTCTGTATGCCAAACTTGTGGGAGAGCTATGCTGGCTCCCTATTAAGATATAAATGGCTATTGAAGGTAACAAAAACACAATGATTATAAATTTCAGGTGATTATAAAGTAATGAAAACATAATTGTGAATATTAAACAGCATTTCAGCCCATAGATGCCTCTAAATCCGACACACTGGACCTTTAAATTAAGGAACACAATGGAGCAGATACCAGAGGAGTTCATAAGTCTTTCCTCTTGTGTGAGTTACTGTTGATTAGGAATGAAGCAGCAACGCTCGACGACAGCTTTAGGACTACTTTAAGAGAGTGATTATGTGATTATTGGCTTTGTGATTCGATTTTGACAGAGCTGGCTGCCCGCTCTGCCAACAAAGGACGGTCTCGCTGCCAAGCTTATTACAACAAAAGTCTGGCACACAGGAGAGGAAAGCCGGGCTAAAACAGGTAACAATACCCTATTGTCTTACTTTTAATGCTGCCTCTAAACTAATTAAAAGAGTATAGCAAACAAACCTCTTATTTTTCTTCCTGTTTTCTAAGAAGAAAGTTTTTCCTTATTACCTGTTTTGGTGAGGGGATGGGTGACGAGTTTGCGAGTGAGCTCGTTCTCTGACGACCTCAGCAGCAGGACGATGTCGGCCGGTAGCGTGTCCCTGTTTTTGGCCAAGAAGCCTGCAGCGTTGTAAATCACCTTTGAGTGTTACAGAGAGAGAATTGTCATGTGAAGGCCAATGCACATCATGTAGCCTCTGTTCAAAATACAACATCTGTGCACACAATAATAGAATCAAACATCAATTACCTTTCCAGCGTAGTGGTGAATCCCAAAGCCAAGGTCGACCCTCTTTGGTCTCCAGAAGTTTTTGGTCTTTAGGTTATCTTCAAATTTCTCTAAAATGTTCAGGGAAACATTCATTAAACATCCCCACAACCACTACAAATACATTCTCTGACTCTTATAAGTGTGTTTTACCTCATCTTAACTTATCTAAAAGTAATTATGCCTCTCAATATCAAAGACAGACTGTTTATTAACGCTATAAAAAGGGATTAATTTCAGCCCTCTCAGGCAGAGAAACACTTTCAGTTTCAGATATGTTGATTTAGATATAAAAATTTCAGTGCACAAAATTAGCCTCTAGTCTCTCTTTGCTCCACAAGTCACTTGTTATCATTTGTTTTGGTGAGACTGGTAAGTGCTCAAAAATAAAAGCAATAAGAGGACATGTAATAATGGGTGTTACAGCTCAGTTAAAAAAGGTTGTAAACAGGTAACCCACCCTGAAGGCCTTTACACAGCGGGGGAGTGATGTATAAACACTACTACAATATTTTGCATCAAAACATTATATACATGCAGTGATGAAAAACTGCAACACTTGTTGCAGATAATAAAAGGTTTTGATGTGAGCAGATTCGCCACCTGCATTGCGAATTTGAACTGTACAGAAAAAAATCCCTCTAGTGTATTAAAAAAAGGTGCTTAAGACCACTGACCTACGAGGGTCTGGTCGGTGGCCTGTGGGAAGCGACTTTCCTCATCCAGAAGTGAGAGCATCCCCATGGGCTTCTGCAGGAACAGGTCCAGGAGGGGACGGTTGTCTTCATACTCAATCATCCGAGCGTCAACCTCCTCATTCAGGTACTCATCCTGGACAGAAAAAACATAGGCGGTTGAATTTCGTTGCAGTTGCAAGGCGATGTCCCAGATTTTCTGTTTTTATTGTGCCCAACAAAGTTTCCAGTAGGTTAAAATACTGTATAAAGTTTGGTGGAAGCAGCAAACTTAATAGTGTGAAAAACCCATCTCTGTTTTCTGTTGTTATCACCTATTATGAGACAAATGAATGGTCCTCTCTGGCTCCATCAGCCTCAGAGAAGAAGAGCAGCCAGTTCAGTGAAAAAAGAGAAACGCCAGGAACAAGATGAATGCTGGTATCACTTTGAGTAAAGAAACTTAATTAGGGGTGTCCCCACGAAGAATTTACATAATGAATCTGATTCATCGACTCATAATAGAATCATAGACATGTTTTTTCATTTTTTTTTTTGCTCATTAATATAATATATATAATATACAAATTATAATTACATAATTAAAACTATGTTACAAATTATTTTAATTACATTTTAAAGCATATTTTTTCCTTGATTTTTAAAAAAAAACTTTAAAAAAAAAACCCAACTAATTTTCAGGTAGTTTATTCCTTTGTAGTTTTTTTTTTTTTTAAAGAATTTCTTGATACATTTTGGATCATTTTTTATGTTGTTGCTCATTGCTCATCTTTCCATGTTTTTGACAGAAATCAAGCCAATTTGCTCAGCTTTCAAATGGTCAAATACATTTTTTCTTCTAACCAGCCATTTTCATGGCTTTATATTTTTAATGTCATGCTTGAAGTTTCAGAAAGTCTAAACTTTGGGGTAACAATGACACTTGAGACATCTGACATCATAAACTGGCTATCATCCAAACCAACCCAAAATCAATGCCAGTATTCAGTGACTGTTGCTTCTTTTTGTATTATACTTGGTGACACGCTCCCCTCCCCCGTAAACGGAGCGAAGGCCTCCACTTTATATTCAGCTAACCTGATCACATCAGGGTGACTGACTCTCAGAGCTCCTGCTATGACTCAGCAACATTACCGGAGACTTCTATTCAAAGAGGAAAAGGACAAAGTGGGAACAAACAACACAAATCAGTGTGCTTATTCCAGCCTGACGTTCACACTGTGTGGTAAACAAAGCACATCAAAACATCTGTATGGATGCAGACCGACCAGGACAATATGTAACCACACATGTTAACATGTATGGAAACATTTCTGCTTTATTTTGCTGTAGATGTGACACATTATTATTGCCAATGCCCTGTACGTTCCCCCTGTGCTCTGCATATATGGTGGTACTATAGAACAAATGTATTTCTGGGCCTGATGCCAACAATACCCAAGAGTGAGATTAAGTCAAACGCTAACTGTCTTCAACTCCTAATTGACCCTCGTTGGGGATGATTTATGGCTCCTCTCTATGGGTGAGACCAAATCATTTAACATTAGCAAAGCATTCTCTGCCCCCTCAAGGCAAAACACACCCACGAGACTGCATAAAGGGACAATCGCCAACCTCATTCTCCCGTAAATAAAGACAGCAGCATATTTTACCCCTGCCATCTCTCTTAAAGTGCAGAGTGACAAATGACGCCATGTTATCACTGTTTAGATGGAAATGAGGTGGTGCCGAGGTGAAGAATGCATACAGAGAGCATTTCTTGATTTCAGTGATAGTTTAAGGTGAATGCTGGTTTACCTGTTCCCAGGCAAATATGTGCTGGTTGAAGTAAAACTGGATCTGCTCGTTGGCGATGTTGATGCAGAGCTGCTCGAATGAGTTCTTCTTGAAGTTCTCGAAACCGAAGATGTCCAGGATGCCGATGTTCAAGCCCTTATCATTTTCTCTGGAGGTGAGAGGATTGAAATGTCACTTAACTCTGTTATTTGCGTCAATTGCCCTCTGCAGTTTGACAGCATCCAAAAGATGTGTACATTTTGTCAATTTAAACAGTGAAGAGGGTAAGACACAATAAATAAGTACTAATACAACTTATTTTTGTGTATTCCCTCTATATAACATAACAATTAGTCTGCATCAGAAGTTTATGCATTCTGAAAATGAAGAATTTTCTAGTTATGGCCTCTTGTCACAAGTTGCATGCTTCCTGAGATGACCTCATTCTGCATTCATGACAGCCAAACACAACACATCACAGTTTCTGCTCCTGTTCTCACCCGAGGTGGCTGTCGGGCCGCAGCAGCGCGTTGATGCGATTGACAATCCAGCTGAAGAGGCGGCCATAGAGAGCCTTGCTCATGGCGTCTCTCACCTCTGCCGCTTTTTCCACCGTGTTGGGCCTGACGATCGTCTCTCCTCGGGCCACGACACAGTGGGAGGTCAGGGCTTCCTGGAGCTCGTCTGAGCGGATACACAGCAGCGATGCCACTGAGGGGACATTAGATAAGGAAAAGGATGAAACAGGAGGATGACATTTCTGAAGTGGACTAAGTGTAAGTGATGCATGCACAGGGTGTGCAAATGTCCAACCTTGTGCAGGTGATGGAGAACACTCATCAGTCACATTAAATTAATAAACCTTATCTACACAGTTCTGTAAATTACCACTCAGCAAAGATGTCCAAATTTAGAAAATATATTACCGCAGAGGAATAATGTCCTCTAAAATCTAACCATTGCAGGTGTATGTTTGGTAATTATGTTTTGGAAATACTGATAGATATTCTATTTCAGAGCAACACTTTAATGAGGAGGAGCAGAGGAGGGAGTGTGAGGAGTGTCGCAGAGGAAATTCAGACTCATATTTGGGTTCACACCATCACACACCACGCCTCTCTCTCCTCTTACCGTTCTCCAGGACAGAAATGTTGGCGATGTCGCTCTTGTCTGTTTGGTGCTCAGAGACAACTGGAGAAAACTCGATGTCGCCGGAGTTGAGGATGGCAGCGAGAGTGCTGTAAACGCTGCCCAGCTCCTGCAGAGGTGATAAGACGGCGAGTTACTGTAGATAACCCCAGAGGCAGGGAGACAGTATGATGTTACCATGAATAAGAGATACTTCTTACATCCATTTTAAAGATACTGTAATGTCTGTTTTCATACTTAAACTTTCTACAAACTAAGATCTCACAGTATTATTCGCTGCAATAGTAATAAGCAACATGACAACATGAATAGGACAGTACATCCGTGGGTATTAAACAAAGATAATAAGATAACAACAGATGAATAAGAGATAAATGAACAAGTAATACATGAAAAAGTTATTAAGATAGTAAGAACATCAGAAGGATAAAGAACGGATAAATAGAGTAAGAGCAGCAAAATGAATAGAAGTTAGAGATTGAAAATAAATAAATAAAGGTGACATCACATAAAAGCAAGTCTGTAAAAGTGAGTTTTAAGTGAGTTCATGTATTAAAATTGGCCAATCAAATGTCCTTTTGTATGTAAGATGTAGTGTTTTGTTTGCAGCCACAATGACAGCGACTTAATAATAATCATAGTGCCTTTTGACAAACCTTACAATTTATTAAGAAAATTAGGATTAAGAGCACCAAAGATGTCAACAAAAGTAAGATTTTAAAGAACAGAGTTGAGTCAAATTGTATTTTTTTTCTTCCTATTCTATTACTCTAAGGGTCCTGGTTAGTGAAGTTGCAGAATAGATAACCTTGCCTCAAAGATCATCTTCATACACTGTGATTTCATGCAAGACAAGGCGTTCTGCAGGAGAGAAGGTTGTTCCTCCAGCACTGCCAAGTGATTACAGGATAAGTACTATTGACGTGCAGATCCCAGAGGCAATCAGTTCTCTGGGCCTCATTAGCTCGCACAATGCCAACAGCTGACTGCCTACATGTGCCTGTAGCTTCATGCTTCATCTCATGCATTAGAGCGTACCTCAGGAGCTACTAATACACTAATTTTAATTCTTAAGTTATGCGATTACATGTTAAACTGATTCTCATATATGAAATATATAAAAGAGGGCATGTCTGTGTAGATGTCAGGATCAAGGTTATGCTGTTAAACCACTTTTCAGCCAGTAATGAATGCCGTAGTTTTACCTCCAGGGTGAATCCGATGACTTTGAAACACTGCTCCACTGCATCAAACTGCTCCTTATAGAAGGTGTTGCTCACTATGTCAGGCCCTAATTTAATGTGCTCATTATGCAGATACCTACAAATCACAAAAAGGAACAAAATAAGATCAGGATTCTCAGGAAGTAGGAAGTTTGTGCTGAGAGAGGGAAATAACAGTGTTTCAGAGAAGGGCTGAGGGACGTCAAACCTACTTAGGTGTTTTGTTGTCGGAAAGCTTGTAGTGGGCGAGTTTCTTCCTGTCAGCCAGGCCGGCATAAATGTAGTAGAAGATGTGGAAGTTCCTCTCCCCTCTGTGGAAACATGCAAAGACATAGCTCATTAATTCAGTTCTTACGTCCTAAAACATGTTAGCATTTTAGCACTCCCTGTTCCCTCATCTTGAAGTCAATGAGATGTTTGAACGGGATTTTGGTAACATGTGTGGGAGCCAAATTATTTGTTTAATTGTTTTAAATAATACAAAGCACAATGGGGATAAAACATATAGAAAGTACATTTGAGGGTGTGGTAGAAACCTATACTGGCTGATATGAAAACCACACCTAGAAAACATATGAATAGTAAAACATCAAAATCCCCCTCAGAAACAAACAAATCAGAAAACATAACATTCCTTGCAGAGGTAATAAAATATGAATGCATCTTTGAAGAAAAAAAAACGTTTGCTATCCCCCCAAAATTAGTATCCAATAACAGGATGAAGTGCAGTTACATAAAATGCTTGCAGCCAAAACAGACCCTCTGAACCGTGTGTCTGTTTTCTAACGAAATCCTCGAGTCTGCCTTTGAAGCTCCACTAAGGACTCATACAGGACCACAATCTTTGATCAAACAGGAAATAAGCTAGCCCCTCCACTTGACCTGGTCCACTCCCCAGACACACGATAAGAGGGAAAGATGGAGTGACTGAAGTGCAGGTTGAAGGCAAAATGCCAGCAGTTTCAGATGGAGAAGCAGAGGTGAAAAGACGAGAGACAAAAGTCTATTAAACACTGATCTCTGACCAGCAGACAGAAAAACAACCTTCTTGGCAATGTTCTTTCAGAAAATGTACTAATAAATGATTTAAATTTCTTCTAATGTCACAATCAAATGAAGGTTATAACAGCAAGTATCATAAGATTGCTTACATTAACCCTTAGGGCCGGCTTGAATGTTACACACACTTGTGTTGCTTTGTGCACAAAATGCCCTTTTTTAAAAATCAAGCTTTAAAAAATATTTTACATCAATATTATTTTCTACTTTCATGGAGTTATTTTTTAACAAACATCACTCCTAATCATAAACGTCAAATATTCATTAATTTTCAGAGTTTTAACCCTTTAAATGCTAGATTTTTGTCATGTTTTGAGATTTTAAAAAAATCACAAAAATTGAATTATTTTCATCTTACTACATGCACAGTAGATTTTTTTTGTGATAACGACAGCCTGGGATGTGTGAATGATTTGTAGCAACATTGATTGTGATAGTGCATCTGGTGGAGATAGCATGTATTTTCTCCATATGCCAAATATGTTATATTAAAAAAAAGACATAGACTATCTGAGTTAGGAATTTTGTACTAGTATGGGAAATGTTTCTACTTATTATTTTTATTATTTTATTTTCAACTAGTCGTTTGTCTCATCACTATTCGATTTTGTATATGGTATATATGTGTGTATATATGTGTATACATATTTCAATATGGGTAGCCCAGTCTCAAGGCTGTTGTTGTTGTTTTTGTTTTTGACTTGTTGTCTGTTTGGTGGTGCTTGTTATTGATGGCTGGCAATAAAGTTAAAAAAAAAAAAAAGACATAATCAGGTGTAAAACAGTAAAAGATTACAAATTCCAAAGCAAAAGCCCAGAATGACACCCAGAAATAATACAGTACATGTTTTTATGATTGAATACTGATGAATCAAAAAATTGTAGTTTGAATAGGTTTGCATGGCAGATTTTTTTTGCACTTAAGTGTGATATAGTAGGTAATATATCAGATGATATTTACACTGCCTGGTGGATGACTCTGGATTTCTCCAGCAGGTACTCGGATATCTGTGCTCCGACCACGGTTCCTCCGCAGGTGAACTTCATCTCCAGGTATTTGCCAAAGCGGCTGGAGTTGTCATTGATGACGGTGCAGGCGTTTCCGAATGCTTCCACCAGGCTGTTCACCAGCAGGATCTTCTCCTGAAGCGTCCGATTATTGGCCTGAATAAAACATTATTCCAGCTCAGAAACTGGGAAATCAATGTAGTGGAAGTAATAAGCATATTGTCAAGAAATTACTTTCTCTTCATGGTATTCCCATCAAAAGTGATACCGCCTCTGCTTATTTCATCCCAGACTATAAAAGGAGTGAACTGAAATGGAACTTTCTTTTTAGTCTGGTTGAAAATCCTGACTGACATCAGCTGGAAGCTCAACCCATCGAAGGATGTTTAAATTGCCTCAAGAGTGCAGTTTTTTAAACAAATTGATAGTGTGTTGGAGGTGTGCAGGTTCTCAGTTTAAGGCTCACAGATGTTGATGATCAAAACTGTCAAACTATTTTGGTTTCAGTGTTTTTTTCAGTAAAATCATGTTAAAAAGAATTTGTTGCATTTTGTTAGTATACTGAAAGCAGCAGAAAGGCAGAACCGAATACCCTTTCATATATGTTTATGGCAAGCAATATAGCTATTGTAATATTTATCATAAATGTATTTTTTCCTCATGTTACGCAGCCCTAGAAAAAGATTACCTGGTCATCCGAGACTTATTCATACACTTTCATCATCATTTTAAGTGGTTTTAAGTTTAACTTCTTGCCAGTCACAAATAGATGTCCTATGGGGAGAACATGAATCTAGCATTTCTTTTATATTCCTGCATTATGACTCACCTTTCCAAGAACTGTGAGCTGCTGTACCAACAGATGAGCACCCTCCGTTTTCCCAGCTCCACTTTCACCGCTGATCACGACACACTGTGAACAGGAAATCACAAAAAAATATCGATATATTTAAATCCTTTATCTGATATTCAAAGTAAAATTTGTAATAACTACAAGGGCAGACCTCCGCTAAGGCCAATAGTCCAGTCTGTGATATGCAATATCAGTTTCACGTTAGCTTTGTCTGATACCCTGGAATGAAGGCAAGAAGAAAATACTTTTTTCAAGTTTGTTTATTAATTGTTTAAACCTTCAATTTGTTCAGACATCTCATCAGTAAAGTCTATTGAATGACTCTTGTTTGATGATTTCATGCAGTTTCATCTTCATCCACACACTCTCAGCAATGTAAAAGAAAATAATGATCTCCTTATTGATTACGATGGGGATAATTACAATTCTACAGTTCCTCACAACAACAAAATATTTGGTCTACCAAACAAAACTAAATGTAATTAGGAATTTCTTTACATATGTAGAAAAAGAAAAAAAATATCTACGCTGAATGAAAATTTGATGCTTTTTCTCGCAAGTTTGACGCAGTGGGAGATTAGAAACACTAAAATTCATCGATACAAACAACCAGTTTTTAGGTAAACAAACACATGAGGGGTCGCTACTTAAAGGAACTCATAGATGTGATATGTCACATCAAGTTGACGGTTGACTGTTGCTCAATGTCAGACTGTAGGTGAGCGTCTGTCACACTAGTTTTTGCAATTGATCCCGTACCGTTGGCACTAGTCAGCTGTTATTCAGGCAAATTCAGCATGTTGAATCAGCAACAGAATCAAGTTGACGGTTGACTGTTGCAAATTCAGCATGTTGAATCAGCAACAGAATCAAGTTGACGGTTGACTGTTGCTCAATGTGTTGCTCAATGAGCGTCTGTCACACTAGTTTTTGCAATTGATCCCGTACCGTTGGCACTAGTCAGCTGTTATTCAGGCAAATTCAGCATGTTGAATCAGCAACAGAATCAAAGTGTGGAAAGCAGCAAGTCAGCTGTGAGCAATAAAAGACAAAACTGTTTTAAGAAAATAAAATACAATGACATCTGACTATTTGAGTTTGCAGAACTTAGCAGTGGCTCCATAAGAGAAAGGTTTAAGTCCAGCATAGAGCGGCTGAGCGAATGTGGTCTGGACTCTGTGGAGGAGAGTCATGGTGTCAGAGACGCTGTAGAGGGACAGAATACCTGCTCTGTGATCCAGGTACAATCCTAATCTGGAGCAGTGAGGAGCTGAGATCTGAGTGCTGACACTGTTGTGATAAAATGTATAACCGGTTTTGTGACAACAAAATGCCCAAGATTTGTTATTTTTTCCAAATCCACAGTCATCCAAGAAGCTTGCTCTGCAGATATCCTTGTAAGTGACTGCTACATAAACCTGTTTCCCACTCCACTCCACCTCCCAGTAACAATGCCCAGTCAGACTTTCTCTGCTCAGGACCTGCAAAATGAAAATGAACCTGTCTGGGTGACTGGAATAAGGCTGTTCTTTTCTCATTAATGTTGCTTTTCTGTTCCCCTCAGATAAAAGCAGCTGAGGGTTTGCTGTATTTGGATCCAGTGTGATTTCACATGAATATTTTAAGAATTCAGCTCTGGTTTTAGGCTCTGGATGAGGCAGTAAAACATCCACTTTAGCCACTGACAGTGAGATGTTTGTCCACTTCTCTCTCAGAACATCCTGCAGTTTATCCCCGACTTCTGACAAAGCCGCTGTCACGTCCTCAAAGTACAGCAGAGGACGGATATTGATGCTAGGTGAGTTTGATTTATTGAGTCGTGACAGTGAGGGGTAGCTCTGCAGAAACAGGTTGTGGTCCTCTGTGTGCGAGAGCTCCTTCAGCTCAGCGTCTTTCCTTTTCAGATCAGCGATCTCTTGCTCCAGCTTCTCCTGAAGCTCTCTGACTCGACTCACTTCTGTTTTCTGCTGAGATCTGACCTGCTGCTTCACATCAGAACTTCTTTTCTCCATGAGACGGATCAGCTCAGTAAAGATCTTCTCAATGTCCTCCTCTGCTTTGTCGGCAGAGTGATTTATCGCCTCCACCTCCCGCTGAAGCAGTTTCACGTCTTTCTCTCTGTCCTGGATTCTCTGCTGGATGTTTTGTCGACTCACTTGGAGCTCTTTCTGCTTCTCAGTCCTCTCTGCTGCAGCTGAGACTGTGTTGTGGCCTTTGTGTTCATCCACAGGGCAGAGATAGCAGATACACTGCTGATCAGTGCGGCAGAACATCTTCATCACCTCATCGTGACGAGGGCAGATGTTGTCCTGGAGCTTCTTGCAGGGCTCCGCCAGCTTGTGTTTTTCAAAGGCAGGCGATTCATAATGAGGCTGGAGGTGTTTCTCACAGTAAGAGATCAGACACATCAAACAGGACTTCACAGCTTTCAGTTTTCTCCCAGTGCAAACATCACAAGCCAAGTCTTCAGGTCCAGCATAATAGAGATCAGCAGGAGCAGCTTGGAGTCTGGTCTTCTTCAGTTCCTCCACTAACACTGCCAACATGGTGTTTTTCACCAGGACAGGCCTCGGGCTGAAAGTTTGCCTGCACTGAGGGCAGCTGTGGATTTTCTTCTCATCCTTATCATCCCAGAAGGTTTTAATACAGCTCATGCAGTAGCTGTGACCACAGGGAATAGCCACGGGATCCTTCAGCAGATCCAAACAGATCAAACAAGAGAAGGTTTCCCGGTCCAGCTGAACTCCTTTCTGCGCCATTTCACCTCGTAGTAATGACTGTTTGAGTTTCATTTTCTCAGAAGTGAAACTAGTTTGAGCTCAGATCTAAACAACATGTGCTTCTGCAGCTCCTGCTTGTGACTACATGTTGGTTACACCTATCTGAACATTGTAGATCTAATGAGGAGGGAACATGTGTGGACAGACTGGAGCTGACTGAGTTTGAAAGCAGGAAGAGGATGGAGGGGTTATCAAGCTTTTATTCATTCAGGAAGAAGAGCAGACTAGATAATGTGTGTTTTACAATTGTTTACAAGAGAGCTCATTTCTCATTTAAAGCACTTTTGCTTTCAGGAAGTAAGCTATTCTTAGAATCAGCAAGCTCTGAGATGACACCGGTTTTAAATTACTGAGTTGTTAAGTTTAATCAAACGTTTTATTGTTCATAATAACTCAAAAGATATAAAAGACACATAAATCACTGCTACAAATGTAAAGAAACCCCAATATTGTGGTAAAATATAATGAAAATATATACTTTGATGAAGTGTTTTAAGTCTTTTTGAAGAAAACAGTTTATATTCAGAATGTAATTTTGAGTAAAAGGTGCATTTTGTTGTTGTAATGGAATTAAAAACTGGGCCAGTACATTTTCAGTAATTTTGCAGACATACAAACAACAAATAAACAACAAACTGCACTGACAAACAAAACCTAACTTCTTTGGTGGAATTCATAAATAATAACCCTCATGAAGCTCCTCATATTAATCAACCCACACCTCCTTGTAAAAATACAACCACGATAACTATATTACTATTACTAATTAAAATAGAAATATTCTTATCTATATTTTGAATTTTCTGTGACACTAAATGCCAAAATGACAAAAGGATATTTGGTAACTCAGAGACATGGTGAGTTAAAAGTATCTTTCAGCACTTATGAATTATTATCAAATAACAACAAGAATATCAACACATTACCTGGTCTGCATTATATGACACCATGGACTGGTAGGCGATGTCGGCCACAGCGAAGATGTGTGGTGGGTTAGCTGTACGCTTTGCTCCTATGTACATCTTGGTGTACTACAAACAAAAGAGTTGACAGTAAGAGAATAATCAAATTTAGGGCATATAAATATAGTGGATAGCATAATGTAAACAGCACGTGGAAGAAAATAAACTTGCACTTGCACTCAAGCCAAACTTTAAAAACAAAGTTGGTGATGTTTCTGTAAACCCTGAATATGTTACACTTGTATGTTATGTCGTAGCAGATATGTTTAAATTTTATGCAACACTATGGTTTTGTTTGGGCACAAAAACCACTTGGTTATTTTGAGGAAAATATCATGTTTTGACTTTCTTTTTTAAAAAAGGTTTTGGTGCACAGTCTCTCCTTGAAAAGCAAGCAAAAAAACAGCTTTCTGGCCACTATCCCTGGCAGGAAATGCAAGTAATGTTTCAGTAAAATGGTATCATTATCCCTGCTGGAAAAAAGTGATAGGCCATAACAAAATACCCATGTTTAGTGCCCAAAAAGCCAATGGAAAAACAGCAATGGGACATGACAAAATACCGACATTTGGGGCTAAAAATCCATTGGAAAAACAGTAACAGGTCATTACAAAATAACCATGTTTGCCTAAAAAACTTCGGGAAAAACAGTGAAGGGTCAATACAACACACCGACATTTGGTGTTTAAGGGCCACTAGAAAAACAGCTATGGCTTGCAACAAAATAAGCTAAAAAGTTGCTGGAAAATCAGCAATGGGGCACTGTAAACACCAATGTTTGGGGACTCAAAAACTGCAGGGAATGGAGCAATGACTCTTTAACTGGTGTTGTTGTTTGTTGGTTTTGAAAAGTGGTCTGCAACTTGGCAGTATTCTTGCATAAGTGTAATGCCATCCTCCATCCCCTCCACCTCATGATGACAAAGTCAGCTCATAATCTACATCACTTTAACATGATACATAAGTTCTGTAATCACGGTTTACAGAAACTACAAAAAGCTGACATTTTCTTCTGGTGATTGGGTTGTTTGCACTATGAGCAAATGGAAATTTTCTTTTTGAAAAACTGTCCATACGACACAATATATTTTTGTTCTGGGAATAGAGAAAAGAAAAGTAGCGACAAACTTGAGGCAAAGAAAAACATGATGACTGAGAGGAAAATATGTTCAGTGAGCTAAAGCAGAGGCAGGGGAACAGTGTGTGGATGTGTGTGTGTGCGTGTGTGTGTGTGTGTGCGTGTGTGTGTGCACAGGTGAGGCCAAATGGGATGCAGCCGACTGAAGCACTGCAGAGGCACTAATGAGATGTACTCGGCTTCATTCATTGCCTTATTGACAAAATGTACGAGCGCAGGTGAGTGAAAGAAACACAAAGATGCACACACCTGGGGAGTGTATATCTCCATCTTATGGAAAGGATTGACTGCGATCAGGATGTCTCCTACATACGTGTAGATTTGATCTCGTCCATAGCGGCTTTGAAGCTGCTCTGTGACCGTGTTCTGAAAAAGATTTGCACAATAAAACAAATCGTCAAAGTATATTGCGAGAGATAACAAGCAATACTTTAGCTTGTGTCCTGACTATAGTCAAAGCCTGTGTGACGCCTGTTACGTCAGTGCATTATCTTCGTGTCATATGGTGATTAATTCTCCTGTCTTCACACTGCCAGGACAGGTACATCAACAACAGCAGCGCAGCGCTGCCTCCCTCATACCAGAAGAGCTGCGCATATTGAAGGATGGGTGGAAATATCCGCTGGCAACTGAGACTGATTGTATCATTCAATACGTCAATGCAGAGCTCAGATATGATAAATGGTTCCAAATGTTATTTGTGCAAAAGATGCTGGCGTGCATTTCTCACTCACAGCACAGGTGATCGGGGAGACATTATGCTGAATGTTCTCATAAACAGTGGGGTAAAAAAATAAATAAATAAAAGTGCCTGACCTTGGATTGTGTCTATACAAATAATTTTAGTGTTCAAAAAACAGACCTTGGATGCAATCATCACTACTTTATATCACAAAATGTTTTTTGTAAAATGCATAAAAATTGTTTTGCTTTTTTTTTCTCAGCGTAAATTTAATCATTTTGGCCAGTTTAACAACAATAAACTTAGAGGTCAAAACAATCTCACTGTAAGGTCTATTTAGTAGCTGTTCTGGAGCTTTTTATTGCATCACACTATCTTCCTCAGCAGATGGGGATTGCTCAGTTGTCACGGAAATGTGGATGTTTAATTTTTATTTTTCTGAGCTGAGATTGAAAGTTCAGTAGTGGATTCTGTAATACAATTTTAAAAATCCTGAATGCCACAAAATGGAACTTGTTGTAAGGGTATACTATGAATAAAATGCAGTCTAAAAAAGCATTGTGTCTCCATAGCTGAGAACTAAATGATGCCCTCTGTCATGAAATATTTTGAGAGTTGTCTTGCATCTGACATTATTATTGGCATTCTTTACATATCTCTCTCCTCATGACTATAGCAAAGTATTATTGTTTTTTTATGAGACGTATAGCTACTTCAATGATCCGTTTGTCCACTTTCTTACCTCATCTAGAACTTCGAGGGTGGCGAGGTCGTCCACCTCATCGGGGTCAGTCTGTGTCTTCATGTGGCCTCCTCTTTTAGTGTGAATGCGTTCATGCCTAGAACTCACAGAATCCACAACTTTCACTGAGCCATGTAAGGTATATAAAGTTTACATGACAATTTCAGGAGTCTAAATTCGGTGTATTATGAGCACATACTGTGGCTGTGCACAGTGCTGTCGATGGTGTTTGTTAAAGGCAAATGGTACTTAAAACAAATCCTAAACAATGCCAGTGTAATCAAAGCTTCAACTACATGAACTAAAACCACATCCAGATTCACAAATATCTTTCCTTCTACTCAGTGAAACACCGACAGGTCAGATCATTCAAAACGGCAACCTGATCATGATATTCTCTTTTATAAATTATACATTATAGGGAAATTGTACCAGAGGGCCTCCATCATATCATACATTTACATATTTAATACTTACTGTGACAAGTCATTTAAAAAGGTACACTATGCAGCATTTTCCTGAAAATGCAATGTACAGACTCATTCAAAATCATCACTTATGACCCACTAGAAATGTGTGGTTGTGTTTATATTTGTAGAGACTCTGCCCTCTGAATATTTTTCTTATTATCTTATTCTTTTGTGTTTGGGATTTTTCTGGGCATGTATCCTCCAACCCCAAAAAGCAACCTTTATAAACTATTTTCTGGTGGATGGGGAGGCGCTGGTGGTTAGCTTGGTTGGCTTTTTCATTAGAGCAAATCTAAAATTTCTACAATTGCACAAAAGTAGTACCAGATACAAGCAGCACAGGAAGGCGGGGGCAAGTTTGAGTATTTTGTTTACAAATGGTTGCCAACAATGCCTGCATAGTATACCTTTAAATACTATCAATAAAGAAATCTGGAATTATCAATATGTATCAACGTAGCAGCAAACAGCAAATATAGTGCTGCATTTAAAATGACTGCCACATCCAAAAAAAGTATCATAACTAAGTTGATAATGGTGGTAATGTCCCATCATCAGGCTCATCAGCTGCTGTAGTTGGTTTACAGCAAAGGTCATAAGCACTTAGACTAAAGCATCAAATAACAGGATGATACAAACAGAAAAGGGCAGAAAAAAAAGGAAAACGTGACAACTCATGAGACGGACGACAATGTTTACGCTGGCAGGGTGGAAGCATGTAACCAATCTAAAATCAGCCCATGTAGTTGATTGCAAATACATGTGTGATCACAACTACAACAAGAGCTTCGACTGAACAAAAAAAAAAAAAAGCCAATTATCATCTACTCCTACTGCGGCATAAAGGTCATATAGGCATATGTTACCTGTCTTTACTGTCTGTGCTTCTGTCTGTCTTTCCATGATGGCTTAAACGACAGAAATAGGATTAACATTTCATGACCATAAGGGCAACACACACTTTCTGGGCCAACATTTTTTCACTCACGCAGTGCAGCCTGCACCTCGAGTGGAAGCTGGAGCAGGATTGAGCTGTTGTTTATGTGAGAGTGACAGGGCTTGTAAAACATCCTGCAAGGAGGGTAATTTGGATTATACTGTCTGCAAAAGCTAAGCTGCAGCCTACCATATAAAACCCACTGACAGGGAGGCTTGCAGGCTTTAAGTTTTTCTTGGGGTTTTATAACAAAATCTATCAAACATTTAATGGTGTGTGTGAATTCTGCTCGCGCTGTGAGACAAATAGGAGTACTCTAAACACGTGAGGACTAAACATAGAAATGTGAGATTTGGGACAGAAAACTGTAGGGCTGTAAACTTCTAGTAAAATGTTGGTCGATATGCTCGTGTCTGACCAAATTCTCACTGGTCCACCAATCGCTGTTGTTACTTTAAAAGGGCTGCGTGTCCACCAAAGTGCTTCTTTTCCCAGCTGGAAAATGAGTGTTGTTGTTCAGCACTTGTATTCGTCCTTTTGGGATGATTTTTTTTGTGGCATTTGTCCTATTCATTCTCCACTGTGATTGGGCGGCTGGTGATAGTTTGAAATCAGGTAAATAATCACAGAAGACATTCGGTGTCGCCTTTATCACAACAGGATTATTTTACTAAAGCCCTATTTGCACTGGAGACTTCTGTATTTTACTGTATTTTCCTCAAATTCACTGACATTATTCCCAAGATATGATGTCAAGGCTCCACATAGCATCCTGTTTTACTTATATCCATCCCTGCTCTTAGCCCGTTGAAAGATAGAAAAATGTTCCCTACCACATGCTGCCATACACGTCACCCATCTCATTAGTGTTTAAGATTTCGCTCTTCTGATGGATTTTAGCTTGCTCTTTCTGGGAATGGGTCTCTATGTTGTGTAGTTAAATGAGTCTGCACCCAAAATGCTGTCACAACATTCATTTATAATTTCCACTGCAGCCTCCTTAATTCTCAACCAGCACAGAGGCAGAAAAGGGAGCACTGATTTAAAAGTATAAAATAAAATAAAAATATAAAAAATCACAAGCAAATCAGAGAGATACTGATTCACACAGGACTAATATTATCCCTTGACCTCTGTGTTTGCCAAAATATGGCAGGTAATTTGCCCCGGAATTTTTATTTTACAAATTACGGGCATGGCTGATTTGCACTAAATTAAAATTACAGGCATCCTCCACAATTATTACAAATTACTGGAGGTCCCTGTGTAATATTAGTGCAAATAGGGCTTAAAGTCTCCAAAGTCACTGCAGTTCAAGACTGGATTACTAAGCATCTGAAAGTGATATACCCGGTTGGGCATTTGTTTTTATTTGTTTGTTTAGACTGTGTGGCGACTACTGTGGCCATTCACACAGTTTTTTTCTTGATTTATTGTATATATTTCTTAGGCACAATGCATATAATAAACAGTATATATGTCAGATATAGCCAGAAGGCTAGTTTTCATCTGTAGTCCATGACCAGGACGGGGTTTAATCTAGAGGAAATATTTTTTTCAGTTGGTTGAAGAGTGGGAAGAATTTCAGTCGACCAAGATTTTCTTTGGTTGATTACAGCCCTAAAAACATGCATGCAAATATTGTTTGGACAATACCTTGTTTTTTCAATGACTCCTATTTGTTGGTTGAGGTCAATGAGTTCAATCAATTGCTTCTGCAGGATTTTCTCTCGGCCAACAATCTGTTTGATGAACACATGCTGGAGCAGGTCTGGCACATTTGGTCTCAACTCAAAGTCCTTAATCAGACATCTGAGGGGAAAAATGCAGAGGAATGAATTTCTTAGATTTATATTCAAAGTGGTTATGTATGAGTGTAAATATTTGTTATTCACAGAGGTGTAACAAACACACGAGCGTCCGCACTCACTTGCAGATGAAGTCATTAAAGTCGTCTGACCAGAGCTCCGGTTGGTGGAGAGTAGGCGGAGGATTTCTGTTAAAGGAGGGAATTGAAAAGATAAATAGAAAGATAAGATGAGATGGGATTTACGAAGGCGGACTGGAGAACAAAAGGCCGAGGCACAGAGTGGAACGATGGAGTGAAAGCTTAACTATTCGTCATCGAGGACTTCCAGAGGCGTTTCTGCAGTGGCACTAACAAATGGAGCTCCACCTATGCAGCCGGGTGGTATTGAAAGGGCTGAATTTATGACATAAAAGCAATGGTCAGTAACGCTCGCTATCAAATATATAACCACATCTTAAAGGCTTGAAGTTTCCCTTTAAACAGACACATGTTGTTAAAGGGTCAAGAGTAACCAGGCCTCACAGCCAGCAAACAAATGAGCTAATTTGCTCTAATTCCTCGTTCTGCTTTAAGTACCTTTTTACATGAGGGTTCCTGGCAAGTGCTGGGGAAGTCGCTGCTGCTTGCTAATGTACTGGGGCTTTTTTCACGCTGGCTCTGACAGCAATAAATTGGTCTAATGAGAGGACATGCATCTCCTGTTTATCACACAACACACCCTATATAGACAGCAAATGCATGAAGCATTTACTTGGAGACTGTTCTGCTAATGCTGTGACCATTAAAGCGTTTTTCTTATCCTGAAGACAAAGAGGGTCTTGTGGAGTCGAACTTAAATCATAACTGTTTAGGTTTAATTCCCTAGAAACAAATATAAGGTTGTATTTTAAATCTATATTTATACCTCTATTACTGAAGAAAACGTTGTATTTACATGCTCTCTACTGTCATAAATTTACTCTGTACAGTATGTGAGACATATTTGAATCTTTTCTTTTGCACATAATAATGGATTGGAGCTTAAATCTTTACACGTGTGCATAATTAGAGAACTTTTAATTTTTAGTCTGCACCAGAGTGTGACACTTAGAGCAGGGATTTGACTTCTGGACATACAATGTCATCCGATCTGTCCCTGCCTTTCACATAGGAAAGAGTTGTATTTGTACTTGTATTTCTTTTATTTGGGGGTTTTTCACTTTTAATATTTTTGTCTCAATGAGGTTAGGTCTGTACGCTGACTGTGCACAGGAGTACACAGGTATGTTTTGTATAATATACAATGTGGATGTGTGTTGTGTACTACAATATGTAGACATAGTACTGTAATATATTTGACATGTTATATGTTCACATATTAAATATCCACATACAGTGAACATAAACATTTGAAACTTTGTGGACTGATATAAAGTTACGAATGACATTGGGTTTTGCATTTGTGTTATTTTAATATGCATTTGTTGCTATAACTGTGTATTGTAATAATGAGTTCTTGACACTGAAAACAAACTGGTTAGCTAACCAGCTGAACAGCTATTAGAAAACTGACAAGCTGACTAACTTTCTAGCTTTCCTAAATTTCCATCAGACCAAATCCAAAATTATGTCTTGCTGACCTCACTATCTGACCATATCCTAGCTAACTTGGTAGATAACGTTCCAATTCAACTAACCCATTTCATTTACATCAAATCCCAAATGGTGGCTAGCATAACACACCAACATACTAACTGAAATAAAATTCAGTATAGACGGAATTTAAAACTACCTTTTTTTTTTTGTACTAACTGCCCCACAATGCATTCGACCATCAGAAAGGTAGTATTTGTTGAAGGAACCCTGTATGGCTTGCATTTTACTGTAATAGTCTATATATTGAGTTGAATTGTGTCTAACCCTTGTAAACTTTATGATAAAAAAATATATTCAAAAAAATAGAATTAACAGATGAGAAATGTATTAAGGTATTATAGAAAACAACATCAAATGAGGATTGCTCTTGACGATCTTTTGTCTCTGTTTGGTAATGTTTAAGGTAAAGTAAATTAAATAAGACGGCCGTGCATGAATCAGTGCCCTCAGCGTGGCTTTTTCTAAGACTGCTTGACGAATAAAGCCCGAGTAGTGAGAGGAGGGAGGTGAGGAGTGTGAACAGACAGCCTGAAGCTCTGGCTGCAGCAGTCACATAGATTCTGAGGGAGCTGCGTGATGTCTCCTGTGGAGCACGACCCCCAGAGCAAACACACAGGACAGCTATGTCACAGGAGCTGTCTCTCTGTGTGTGTGTGTGTGTGTGTGTGTGTGTGTGTGTGTGTGTGTGCGTGTGAGTGAGTGAGTGAGTGAGCACACAGTGATGGACAAAGTGCTGTGCTGTAAAGTCGACAGTGACGGTAAGTGCTTATGCAGCTCTCACACTGGAATCAGGAGACGATAAACAATTACTTTTCACCTTCAGCCCACAAAAAAACACAGATGAGAAAAAGGGTGGCTGTGCTCTCAGCCTCCACCCACGGGATGAATGGGATCAGCGCCAGGAGGGGAGGGGTTTATGGATAAGCCCCTGCGAGCAGAAAAAAAGCCATTTGAAATGAAAAGACTGTCCTTTATCTGGTGATAGTCTGTACAGAGAAGCAAATCACTGTGTTGTGGAGCAGGAAATGGCTTTTCTGGATTGCAGTATTGCAGCAATACCCTGTCTTTACATTCTGACGGACTGAATAAAGACTTGTATTCACACCACTGCTGAAAAAAGATTGTCTAAGTTAAAAGTCTTTTAGCAAACCTTCACAAAACAGCAGTGGTGGAAAGTAACTAAGTACATTTACTCAAGTACTAGGGATAGGCATGAGTAGGGATGGGGATTGTTAATTTTTATTGATATTGATACCATTATCAAGACTCCTTAACGATCCGAATCTTGATCGATACCACTATCGATGCGTTTCTATTATTTGGTGGAAACACGAGGTGACTATAAGTTTTTAACAGAAGTGGTTTTGCTTATGTTGTGACTGTTTCTTTTATATTGCTGGGAAAACAAATATCTTACCCAAACAACTGTATTAATCAAGTTTCTCCACAAAAACTTAATTTTCTTTTTCTTGTTATATTTGAACACATACTAAGGACTCTTTATTTACCTTTGCCTAATAGTCATTTTATCATCAGCAGCTGACAATTGATGTATGTGGGACCAGTGATTGGATTTAAATGATGTGACTCAACTTGAGATGTAATGTTACGTTGTAGGACCCACAGGACTCAACAGTAATATTGATAAGCTCAAACGTTATTGATTTTCTGGTTTTGAAAAAAGACTAAAGACTAAGACTAAATTAACAGTGTCAGTATCAAAGACACAGCCCCATGATGATGATGATGATGATGATGATGATGATGATGATGATGATGATGATGATGATGATGATGATGATGATGATGATGATGATGATGATGATGATGATGATGATGATGATGATGATGATGACGACGACGATGACGACAGACTGTTGTGTTAGTGTGATCGGGACTCACCTTGGTATTTTGAAAAGGGCTCTCATTGGGTGGAGTTCGGAGAGGGGTGGGTCTCCATCTCCCAGCTCTATGGCGGTGATGCCGAGCGACCAGACATCACAGCGAGCATCGTAGGTTGAGTCAAGCTGCTGCTCACATGCTATCACCTGCAGCAGGAGGACAGAGTAACAAAACATCGATAAATGATTAAAGAGTAACACAAATAGCTCCATGTAAGTCATGTTTAAGCATGCCAATTCAAATGTTTACACTGACTTCGACCCTCAGAATGACCATTTGTATATGACCCTGTATTATTTTGAATTGGCAAAGATTCTGTTTTTCACACAAGCGACTTCTCCAGTTTTGATGCTCTCTTCACAGCAAGACTGACAAAAACAATCATTTTATCTAGCTGAACATGGGATCTGCTGGACCACCACCACTGCCTCTGTCAGTTAATATGTTTGCGTTATTATGTCACTTTGGGGTTTTAAACATATAGATTCACAAAAGTCACACAATAACACAAACATAGTTACCGATAGAGGCAGTTCTCGTGTTCGAAGATTAAATTAATGTTTTTGTCAATGGAGTCTGGCATTGATAAGCTTCACTAAGTTCAGCTCTTCACTGGAAAGAGGTGTATATTTAGGAAGAACAGAGCAAAAAACTGGATAAATGAGACTTGGAATATATTGCATTGCATTGTGTGAGAGTTTGTAAAAAGATGTTTTGATATATTTTGTTCAACATTGAGGCACACGAGAAAAAAGTTTTCTTCATGACTTCAACATCAAAAGGTGAGTAACTAGTATGCAGATAGTCATTTGTGGTATGAAGAATTCCTTTAAGAAAATCTCAACATTTTCTATCCCTAAAACAACCAACGAACACATGAATGGTCTGATATCCTGTTTATAAAGGACATACTTCAGGACTTAACTTAAAAGTTTGGGCCTGCTTTCTTATTAGTGAGTCAATATCTATGTATTGTTAGTGGATCTTTTTCATTTTGGGGAGCTCTCGTACTGACACAATACACTAAACAAACATGTACCGGGGCAAAATGTACATCAAAAATATCAAAGGAACCGAATGTAGAGGTTAATAGAGCTCCGCTGAAGCCGCAGCCTCATCATCATCTGCTGTGAGCAATATAGTGCGCCCACGCAAACACACAAACACTAGCGAACACACACATACACGCACAGCAATGCACTCTGAAAAGTCTATCATCAATGTCTTTAGGGCAACATAGTACCCGATCAACAGTATGAATCATCTCTGAGTGGGAGGTATGTGTACACATCACCACACACACAAACACACATTCAACATTATTGTCGAGGGTCTGAAATCAATATAATTTGTATTCTCAATTCCCAATAGGCATGTTTGTATGTACACAGACAGGAGAAGCAGGCAAATCATTACCACATTGCCAATAAGACGTCCTGAACCACAAGTGTATGCACACACACTTTATGGAAAACAAAACACAAAGTCCCTTACTATTCTGCAATACCTCCACATGACAAATACAAAAAAATCTACGTTAAATCAGTCCTTGTGAATATTATTTTGAAAATCTGAATGATCAAAATGTATATTCGAGTCAAAAACATACTCACAACACAGCATCAATCAAAATAAAGCTCATTCAAAGTGTATAACATCGTGCAGACGTGACACGACTTACCCCACAACTCACTTCTTCTTGAGAAAGTTAAGATCAAGTCCAAAATGCAGCACTGTATATTTTCCAGAATAAAAAAAAAACACCCCAAATGTTTTTTTTCTTATAACAATTACACCATCAATCTTTCTTTTCAAATCTCGCTCCTGACATCAATTAACCTTTCAACCAAAGACTCGTAGTCTACAGAATCCCCTGAGTAACTTTTGGGACGAACATTTTACACAAATGAGATTAAAATCCTCAAGTCCTGACCGACAAACACGTCATGTGTATTCTAATGTACAATTTGCACGGCATGCAAACCTCATGTAAAAATGTCCATTTCGATTTGACCAGTGAATATGCGAGGCTTATCTATGAAGGGCAAATCAGGGGACAGTGTCCATGCTGGGAGGAAACGCATTTAAATCTAGCGTAGGTGCAGCATTTAGAGGAGAGCATAAAGTTACCTGTCTTATCCCTGCAGAGGTTGCTAATGGTTCATCTTATCTCGTCCAATCAGTGTTGAGTGTGCAGATTACAGGATGCCACTAGAGGTTTTCCTGCAGTGTTGTGGGTTCAGTTATTAAAATATAAATGAAAGAGACCACTTCACTCTGTACAGTCCCTTGCATAACACAGGAGAAAGTTAGCTGCCATAAAAGAAAAAGATGTGACTATGTACTGGTATAAAAATCATCATTTCTTGATGTAACTGTGTCTGTAGAGGAGGTATATGAGCTGCTGAGCTACGGCAGGATGATGGAGGCCGTCCATCCCATTTTTTCATGCACATTGTATTTGACGGTGCTATCTCTTTGATGATTATTATCTGTGGCCCACTGGGATCTGCTCCAGGCTAATGTAGTGGAAAGAGACGAGGCTGCGGGAGCGTTTATAGGCCAGTTTTTACTGTACCTCTGGAGCCATCCAGAAGGGAGTTCCCACAGAGGTGTTCCTCCTCAGACGGGTATTTGTCAGCTGGGCTGAAACACCTGCAGGGAAGAGAATACACACTTAAGACACCTTAGCCTCACTCTCAAGATGTGCATGCAATGGAGACAATTTGCACTATCTCAGTAACTTTCTCTCGTGTTTTTTTGTGACTGGTAAAAGTGATGACCTGTGAACACAGAGAACAGTAAACAGCAGGGTGCTGCTCGACTGATACACTGCTGAATGGATCTCAGAGCTCTCTCTTATCCCACTGATAGAGCTGTCACTATAGTGACAAGGAGGAAAAACAAAACGCACACATGCACACACTGCCATCAAGCTGCAATGTGTTTTTTCCTTCAAATGATAGATTGCTTTGAATTTCAAATTCTTATGTGACTGCAGGTGATTTTTGCCGGGCATTTCAAGAACAACATTTGAATACAATTCAGCTGTAAACAGACTCTGGCAGCTGGAGACGTTTCAGCGTCTCTCAGAGCAAGATATTGTGAATATAAGTGATTTATTAGCATTTGTTAGCTCTATCTATGTGCATACAAATAGGGCAAAGTCATGTTGCAACAGTCAAGTCAGAGATGGCTAAACTGAGCAGGAATGAGCCCGCAGAGAGACGGAGAGGGCATGTGTATTAATGTGCGGTACACAGCCTGACAAGGAACATGCTGACCCACAATCGTGACTTCAGTCCAGTCCAGACAAATCAGTGTTACGCCACACTGTAATGTATCCCAGGGCTGGCTCAGCTAAAGCAGCAACCGGGACAAAAGCAGAGCCTCGAGACAATGGCGGCTAACAACAACCAAAAGGTGATCTAGTGATGCACGACATGCTGTTGCAGAACAACGTCTTTGTCTTGCACAGCGTGTCGTGTATTATTATATTTGAATCACACAGTTTCTGAAAAATTTGATTCCCTGTAGAACATGTTTTAGCAGTCAGAATGCAGCATCAGAGCTTTAAGGACATGAAGTTTTTTCCATTTTTTTTTAAACTTGCACCAATTTGCTCAGTGTTCAAAGGTTTAAACACTTATGAAAAGCACATAAAAGCAGTGCAAGCAAAGTAATGTTGCTCCAGGTTAAGGCCAAGGGAAGATGAGCAATGTCGAGGAGAAAAGTTTGAACGGGATTAGAAACATGTGCACGATATGTGCAAAAAGGCTGACACACAAAAGGGGATATGCACATGCTTGCACCAAACCACTACACAGAAACACTTTTAACCCACATGAGTGAAAACAAACCCACAGTCCGATCAAACACACACACGTCTGCTACAATACACATAAGCTATATGAGTATGTGAGGACACAGAAACACAAAGAGCCCCCTATTAAAGCTCTCACGGCCCCTCTCTTTCCACTACATTAGCCCGGAGTGGAGCCTGGTGGGCCACACTTAATAATCATCACAGAGATAACGCTGTCAATTAGAATATTCATGAGAGGCCCATGAACGAACAGCTCCGCTCATTTTTCCGCTGCTTTTTTTGGGTCCATCTCTTTGCTATTTTGTTTCTCTGCTGGTGATGAGTCACTGCGGGGGCTTTATCTCTTCAGCTGCTTAGCGTAGCGTGCACCCCTCCACATGAAAAACCATTAATCCCAGCGTGACGCAGTGCCTGCGTGGAGCGCCGCCGAAGCAAGCACGAGTCGGCTCCTTTTTTTTTTTCTCTCCGTTTTCGTCACTCAGCAAGTTTTTACACACGCAGGGCTATTTCTAAACTGCTTCTCCCTTTTTTTTCCTCTTCCGATGGCGTCATAACCAATATCTGATAGAAATTTAAACTGTCAGCGATGTTAAAGGCTCGCAAACAAGCTCAAACAAAAGACAGTCATTTTTGTGCCTGCTCTGTACACAGCCTGGAAGAGATTCCTCTATCTGTCACTGTCTTTGAATGCTGCCAAATTCACGAGTCAGCAAAGACTTAATTGAGTGATAGTAACATGACAGGGGTCCACATCTTATCTGCTCAGTTCGCTGCCACTTTTGCCTCAGGTGGATGACATGACATTCACTTAGTGTCGAAGAGAGCTGAGAAATTCTGATTTTTGCATTTAAATGCAGGTCACACATGAACTGTGTGACTTGTGCTTCAATTTTCTACTGAAACTACAGTACTAATCTGACTTACTACTGAGCTAAATGCTAATAACCACATGCTCCCAAAGATAATGTTTCTTATTTAACTCTGACAAGCAACATGCATTTGTTTTGAATAGTCAGCAGAGAGATAACAGCAGATAACAGTGAGTATGTTAACATGGTTGGTCGATGGTCCGATTGCTTTACAGCAATTACTCTTAGTTCGCAAAATTAATGCAGCAATGACTTATTGGTGATAATGCAGCAACTTTAAATGAAATTACTTCCTATCTGGCTTCTAGAGGCTTCTCCCTAAACCACCAAGAGTTTAAACCCGACAATGTTTTGATGTAATAAATGTCTTCTCAGGCGCACATCCACAGATACTGTACCCTTCCTATCTCAGAGATTCATTACTGGTTTAGCCAGAGGAACAAACAGTGGATAAGATGTTCTAAAGCAACATCTCTATATCACAACAACATGGGTAGATGTTTGCAATGACTCGATTTTAGTGACTTCAAATAGATTATCTCGTAAGTGCAATATCTTCTTTGAGACCTTGAAGCCTTTCATGATGTACTTGAAACTGCAATAACTGTGAAAGTTTGTACTCATTCAGCAACACTAAAGATTCCTTTTAATAAGATTTATGTAGTTATATATAGATAAATACAAACTCAGAATTACTTGCGTGACTGAATACGGTTTCAAAATTTGAATACGGTTTCAGAATTTGTTGACCAACTAACAAGCTAAAGCCAAGCTACATGTGTGTGGGTTAAGCCCTTTTATCTCCACGTCACCGCTGTATTAACCCTCCAGTGGTCTAGTGGCCATTAGTCACATCATTTGTGTAATGCGTTTGTGTATAATTAACTATATAACTGCATGTGAGTCATACTTCACCTGAGAAGCAGTATACTGCATTTGCTCAGGAACAATATTTAGATTTTGTATAATTGATAAATGAATACTTAGTACAATATCTTCAGTTTCCTAGATTATTTAACCCTACTGTGACTGATTCTGGACTTGGCTGATTTGACATTAATTAGCAGATATTTAACTACCACTCTCATCAAGAGGGACGAATTGCAGCCAGCCAAAAAGTTTATGCTGATGGAGCTTCTTTCTCGCTCTCTCTTCTTATCTGTGGCATTTTCTTTTTTTTTTTTTTCCAGGTAATTCAGTTCTGAAATGCCACATCCATCCCATTTATACAGAGACACTAGAACTATTCATGAGTAAAACCTGACAGTTAACAACTACTTTCAGTGACATTTTGAAATTAAAACATCAAAAGAGATGAAACTTTTCCAGCACTTACTGTATAAAAAAATTGCATTGACTAATTTGGGCTTTATCAACTTTCAGCAGCTAAACTGTTAAAACTGAATCTCAGCTTTTAGTAAATTAAGATGTTAACTATGAATATATATATATATATATATATATATATATATATATATATATATATATATATATATATATATATATATATATATGTACTACATCTTCTTTTCGTGGAAAATGGCTGAGGAGAAAAGCATGTTGTCCACTTAGTATGAGATCTTTTGTTTGAACGTCCACAAATATACACACTGAGGATATAAAATTAAAAAACTGAAAGGCTCACTTTTGCATCTGATGATGTTTTAAACTGGGTTTTAAATGACCTATTATTGACTTTTCTGCATTGAGACATAATCTTTCAAGAAAGAATCGCATTGCGTCTGAGCATTGTCGCGCCACCCCACATGTTGAAACAGGTGATTTTCATTATAAAGAAGCAAAAAAAAAAAAAAAAAAAGTGAAAAAATAGCTGAAAACCAGGGGACATTGTTGAAGTACTGATACTGATGAAGTTTTGTGATCCGTCAATGGGCTGGGAGCAAATTCAGAAATATCAGTGCCCATGATGAAGCTCTCATCACCACATGTAGACACAGCTAAATATTTATGGAAGTACAGTTTGAATTACATCTCTAACTTTTTAATTCCTCAAGACCTCGAGGCTTTCCTTCTCTAAATCTGGTGCAATAAACAGGTGCTGAAAAACTCTGAGAGGCTGATGAGGAGGAAGACGCTGCTTTGAGGGCAACGGATGGCCCTGATTCATATTAGCTACTTCACATTCACATATTAAGTGATTCCATTAATACCCCCCTTCCTCCTCCTTGTATAAGAGCTGTGCACTTTGTGCTTCATGGTTACAAAAAGGCTTTTAAGAGAAGCCCACAATTAGTAGGCTAAATGCAAACCTACACACATGTTGAGTGGGGATTTTATTTGTAATGAAAACAGGCAGCTGGTTTTTCAGCCCCTGAAGAAGACTGGAGTGAGTCATCCCCTGGAAGTAGTCAGAATCACTTTGCCTATCGTGAGCCTTCAATCCAAGAACTATGGCTGTGCCGCTCCGACAGCCTTATTTGGTTAAGAAAACCCAAAAGCAAATCAGTGCAAACACAGAGTGAAGAGTAACAATGTCCACTGCTGTCTGCCGGAGAATGTGAAAGGTAGGCAGTAATGGAAAAGAGTAATCGTCTGCTTCCTTGTCGGGTCATGTAAATGTATTCCAACCTCTCAAGGAAACTAATTAGTGGCACAATTTATTTGGCAAGCGGCTGAAGGTAATGGATTTGACCCTCTTCGGTTAAACAGAGCCATAACATGATTTTGCCTGATTAGAGGAGGATAATACAAAAAAAGACACAGTGTTACAGTGGACCTGTCATGCTTTTTTCCTTATTTTCTGTCATATGAAGAATGTTACAATGTTGGGTGTTCATATAAATAATATATGTAATGCCTGTGAGCAAGAAAATTTAAAAACTCTCAATACTCTGTTTTCAATATTTTTCTATTTTGGCTACGAGATGACGTCAGCTTGTGAAGACTTGTTTATAAGCTCTTCTGCTCCAGGCACGCTACTGCAAGTGTTTACCTTACATACACTGCTACATTTAGCTACATGCTAACATCAAGGAAACATGTAATACTGGTTGCTGGCATTAATTTATCACAGATTTCAGATCATATTCCCTCTATAACATATTCAGTTGTGAAGATTGTGGTATAGAATAGGGTTCTTCAGTGTTTTTCAGGCCAAGGATCTTTTAGCTCAAACAAAGACAGCAGCAGGGGACAATGGTTGCCAAGGAGACTGCCTGTGCTCGCACTTGTTTTATAGTTTGCTGACAATATGTTTATTTCCATAATATAATATCCCCTTTCTTGCACAATTACGACTTCATTCTCATAATATTATGATTTTTTTCTCGAATCTAACTTTTTTCTTTAACATGGCCCTAATGCTCAGTCGTAGCACTTGTGAAAACTCTCTAAATTATTTTTGGGGCTTCTCTCATTTCTTTCAAAAAAGAGCCAATATTCTAGTTAGTTAGTTAATCTGTGGCTGCAGGTACATTGCTGCCTGCAGCTACAAGCTAATGTCAAGGAAACATGTAATCATGGCTGCTCATGTTGTTAATGTCTTCAGATTTTGGATTATATTTCTACTGGAGCATGTCTGGTTGAAGATTTTGGTTTATAGGTTTTCATTGGTGATTTTTTGCACTACAAAGCACTGCTATACTCCATTACAGTGATTTTCCAGCTGCAGTGACGGTGCAGAGACCCTGAGACGCTGACTAGTCAGGGGAGACTGGGCTTTTTCAGGAGGGGGGCTTAAAGAGACAGGCTCTGAAACAGAGCGCTTCAGACAGAGTGTGAATACAGGTGATCCAGGAGAGACGGAAAGAAGGAAAAGTGTTTTATAAACATTACATGTTCTTGTACAGTGGTTCTCAATCTTTGTGAGGGACCCCTAAATCGATACACATTAGGTCACGGATCCTTACTTGATAAAATTTTGCTTTAATGACATCCATCTGAAAAGATTTTGACTGTTTGGTTGTTGGGTATAATATAAGATCAGAATTCTATAATTGAGGTGATTACCATGCAGGAAGTGAAGTATATGACCAGAAGAGTCACTCTTACTCACATTGGGCTCCCTCTATTAATTAGGGAAAATAAACTATTAGCCTTTGGGGAACCCCAAAACTCCCTAGGCATCTCTGGAGCCCTGGCTGAGAACCACTGTTCTAGTAGAAACCCAAAATACATTTATAAACCTGAAAATGAGTGCAACAGAAGAGGAAAACATTGCATACCAAAATCCACGAGTTTGACTCCTCCATGCGTCGTCAGCAGGATGTTATTGCCTTTGACGTCACGGTGGATGGTCTTGTTAATATGCAGGTGCTGAAGGCCCTGTGGAAAAAAAGAGGTTAACAGCTTTTTCTGACAAGCACCTGCCTTCAAAATTATCCCATTTTCAGGTCTTTTCATTGCGGCGAAGTATTCAGAGGGAGGTTGTTCTATTGAACCCGACAGTACAGCATTGTCTCCCCTCGTGCTCGTTCAAAAGGACAGACTTACCATGAGGGCCTCATGCAAGATGTAGGCAATAATGGCTTCATCCATTCGGTCTCCTCTCTTCAACATGCCTTTAGCCAGATCTGTCACAGAGCCACCATTGCAGAGCTGCAACAGAAAAACCCACAAAGGACAAAGAATAATGGCCAAAAGCTCAACATGAGTCAGCACTTATAGCTGAGCTTATACAATGCGCTCAAATCTGGGGCATCTGAGCAATATTCAGAATTTCACACAGAGAAACAGCAAAGGATGAAATGTTTTGATCATAAGATTTCACAGTGAGAAAAGAGATGCTGGGAGTAATTCTGTCAATCTTTAGCAGCTTATCTTTCTGAGGCAGCTTAGCAAGAGGTGAAAATCGTACGTGCCCACCAGGAGAAAGTACAGTTTGTGTGCGGGGTTTAATTTACGCTGTGATGACTAAGCGGGGTAAATATTAAACATGCATTAAATCATCTTCAAATGAAGTACATCCTCTTATGTTTTCAGACAATGCCAACATTTATTTTAGAAATTGCACATTTATAAGAAATTTCACACTGAAAACAGAATGTACTAACATTAAAATCAGCATCTCATGGGAAAAAACATTTTATTTCATGTGTTTATATGTGTTTTCTTTAAGTATACTGCATCTAGATATAGACTCCACTGTCAATAGCAACCCCTTCTTGGAAGATTACAGAAAATTACCCTGTTGGTTGCCTTGGCAACAATAATAACCCTTAATTTGGGCCTTTCTTTGGGAGATGCCAGAGGTGTACGAAAAATAAAAAGCACTCTAAGATGTCAGTCACAGTGCTGGGCGGCTGCTAGCGAACAGAAATTGCAGATTCTGCATGTGTTTGTAAACACCGACCTTGTAAAAGATATCATCCACACATGCATTAAACACACAAAGCCCTCTTTTACCATCTGTTATGACTTGTGAATATCTTGCGTTTCAACTCACATCCTAAGCGCATGCAAAAACATGTGTTAGACAGGAAATTTTCATTATATCTTTCATGTATAATTACACTAATTTCCTGCAAACTGAAAGCTTAATTAGGCAATAGACGTGCAGTGGCGTGTGGTTATTTAGGATAAGGATCAGCCCCCTGCAGTGCTCATACTGGAGAGATTGTTCAGCACGTATCAGGAAAGGTTACTAATAAATAAACACCACAGCGTTAACACAGCTATAAGATCATTCAGTTCAAAATGACAGGGTGTTGTATGCAACAAAACAGCATGGAGCTGATATTGCTTATGATGCAAAATTTATAAAATGGACAGCAAAGCAATACATTAAGTACGGTACAATTTGACAAAAATGTTGCATAATGACAGAGAAAAATGATGCATTGTGGCTCTATGAATATCTCCCCATGCAAGTCTAAGAAATAAAAAAGTGCTGACTGGTACAACGTTGTAACACAGACATAAGATTTGCAGCCATTTATCCAAATCTCCAAATAGGGGCTCATTTTGTCATGTCATTATACTTCCACCCACAATGTTTCAATGCTACTTTCTGCAGCCAATTGAGCAAACCACAAGCTATAAATTGGTTTCTTCCACTTACAGTGCACAGTTTTTAAAGACCAAAAAACACATTTAGTAGATAAGGATAGAAATATATATTAATGCAATTACCAATTAATGTTTTAAATAACTAATTGTTTAGTCCATTAACTTATTGGTCACAGTTTCTCAAAGTCCAATGGGACTTCCTCAAATTGCTCATTTTGTCTTAACAGTCTAAAACATGACAAATATCAAATATTAAAATCACTTTGATGACAACAGATAACCCTCATATTTTAGAAGCTGGAACTAGCAAATGTGTCGCATTTTGATTAATACATGATTTGCTAAAACTAAAATATCAGTTTTGTGTATTTCTAAGTTGTTTTAACTCTGGCAGTTACTAGACCGCACCAAGATGCATTATGACTTTTGTCTCTTTTCTTTGTTGAAGAAGATGCTGTGAGACCTAAAATAAAGAACATCAGAAAATATTAGAATATTAAATATTAGATCATGGACAGATTATGAGACGACATGCCTTTTTCACAACACAAACATAAAAATGGCCCCCACTTAAATAATAGGAAGACACACATGTTGAAAGTAATTAAAATGACCACAAACAACATCGTATTTTGTAATGTGTCTCTTTGTACTCATTTTATTTCTTGTAGTAGTTTCGACTATATCTGAGGTAATTTTGTGTGTCTTGGACAAAGTTTGTTCCTCATCGTAGTAATTTTGTGTCTCTGTGTAGTACCATTGTGCCTCTTTGTGGTCATTTTGGGTGTAACTGTAGTCATTTTGTTCCTCTTTATAGTAATTTTGTGAGTCTTTGTAGTAATTCTGTGCATCTTTGTAGTTGATTTGTGTGTTTTGTAGTAGTTTTGTGTCTCTTGGTCATAATTTCATGTCTCTATTGTATTTTTGCACCTCTTTGCTTTTTGTTTCTCTTTTTGGTCATTTTGTTACATTGAGGTAATTTTATGCCTCCTGCAGTAGTTTTTTAGTTTTGTGTCTTTTTTAAGTCAATGATTGACTTTTCAAACAGCCACTTCAAACAGGGAACCAAGTGCCTCATAGACCTATTAAGTAATCCCTCCATGCACCATACTGAAAGTGAAGCAAGTCTTTGACCTTGACTAAACAATGGCATAAGTTTTCAGCGCCGTGCCTCGTGTCTGTTTTCTATCTGCCTATCAATCTACCTATCCATCAGGAGCCCAGAGAGCTGTTGCAGGATGGATGGCATGTATCTCAGCTGCCACATGGGGAGCTTAATCACTCTTTCTCTCCACTATCAGACGTGCAGACAAACTGCAGTTAAGCGGAGAATACCACCGAGGCTTCTGCAGACAGCACAGCGCTCTCGACAATGAGCCGCGCTTGACGTCAGTCGACATCACGGCTGCCATATCACCTGTCATCATTAAATTACATGGGCAGACAGACAAATCCATATTAATGAGAGGTCCGGTGCCCTAGATTTAGCAGAGCTAAACGTTAGTGCTCTCACCTTAGCCACAGTGCCCACTTCCAGAAAGTGATGCTCGACATGAACATTAATTATTTGAGATGTGGTGAAGACAAACCTCTGCAGAGTGGCAACGATATATGAAACTTCAGACCTGGACTGATTTAAATCCTGCACAGATTAAACTAGACTTACTAATCTTTTGGGCATAGATATTTAAACACAACTATTTTGAGGATTCATTTTTTGTAACTTCTCCACAATTGTCACAAAGATGAAACAAAACCCTAATTCCCAAGAAATTGCATTACACCATTACACTATGATGGTGATTGTAAAAGTCACTGTGGATATGTGATTCTCATTAAATAAACTTTTTGTCAAATTCTGCAAATATTTCCTCATGGTCAACTCGCTCTCCATTCTATGTGTGTGCTGAAAGAAAATCTGGTGATCATAAACAGTCAGACAAACAAAGTGGCTCAGCTCGAGCTGCACAACTCTATTTTGGTCACTCTCTTTTTATGCAAACATGCCAACCCTCCAGGTTTTACAAGGAGTCCTGCTTATAATCGCCCTCTCTCATTTGCCTCCAGGGGTCACAATTCTCCATATTTCTCCTGATTTGTTTTTAATTTTTTTTTCTTTTTGTTATCACAACTTTTTTGTGGCACTGTACAGCATGTAAAAGCTAGATGACTCCAAATGTCTTGTTGTTGTGATATTTTCACATGGACAACAATACAACTACAACAAATGTGGTTGCTGTGACGTGGAAAAGGGCTGCTTGTACTTTTTTAAACCATCAGGACTCATTTCCTCTGAGTACGAATTCAAATCTGGTATTAGGAGAGTTCACTTTGCAACTATGTTTACTCCCCTTCCCCTCTGACATCTCGGAAAAAAAACGCATGCATTTATTTCAAACCTGCCATGTCGACTCGAGCACCGGAGTATGAATAAATGAAAGACTGAATGAAAATTGATTGTTATTAATGCATGGCAGAAGTTCATCTTGAATTCTTCTGTATTCTGTCCTAAAATGAATTTAAAAGTAAAGAAAATAAACGGAGACTGGCGTGCTCAGTGTGTGTAGAGTAAGTGGTTGTAAATACTGGGTTAAATACCACCAGGTCACCTAAAACATGGCGGAGTGGTCTTTTTAAGTGGTCACAGGCACATTTGTGTCAGAAAATTAAAAAATAAAACATTTTTAAAAAAGAAGCAACATTTAAAATAAATTTCAGGCTAAAATTCCCAGTCAATGATGAAAAATGCAGCCTTTAATGACAAATATGGACCTTCATCATAAATTACACTACGGCTGATTTTGTTTCAGCTTTGGTTTTTACTGCCAGCTGCCAAAAAGACATCACCATGAAGGAAAACAACATTTCAAAGGAAGGTCAACACTTATCCCACTAGTTACCTTTCCCATACTATCAGGTAATATCAATATCACTTTACTCTGCAACATATACACTAATAACTCTATTATTGCTAAAAAATGATTAATAGGACTACCTATAGCATTTTCAACCTCAAATTTGCTCAATATCTGAAGAGAGTTCCACAGAACTGTCAATTTTCAAAGAAAAACAGAATAATCTGAATACTGAGCAGGATATTCTCCATTACAAATGAGGTCAGGTGCTTGTTTAGTCATGTAAATTAAAGTAGTCGATCAAAGATGTGTAAAAGAAGTGGATGAAACAAATGTAAAGATGAAACAGACGGGGCTGCCCCCTGACTCAGTGAGGAGAAACCACAGCGGACGTTAAAAACACACAGGTGCTGACTTTTTGGTCAGCTATCTCTGATGTACGTTTCCTTACAAATATCAATGTATATTGTATTTCTTATTCACTGCCAGATTATTATCCGTGTGGAGTTGCATCATGTCTGCAGCACTGAATAATCACGTGTTTTCCCGGGTGTGTTACACTCTGGATCGTGTCCAGAGAAAAACACTCCTTTTGTTACTGTGGCCTTATCGTTTACACGGGAATAATAGCTGAGGTGTCCACTTTCTGGCACACTTTATTGGAGTCCAAACAAGGAATAACATTTTAAACCTCATTGTCAATTAATGACTGTGGAGGTTGGAGCGTGAGGGCAGGACGAGTGAGGACAGACTAATGGGCATAAATGAAGGTGGCAGAGGTTCATTTTTGACTTTCAGAGGGTGTCCGACAAAAAGCAATGCAGTACAAAGACAGAGGATGAACAAAGGGATAAAAAAAACATCAATGTCTCTGGTTAAGATAGAGATTTTTCATTGAAAAAGAAAAAAATTATTCAGTCTGCTCAAAAGCACCATTTGGGAATAATAATATTTTGAAGTTGCTTTGGTTTGAAACCAGCTTTGCATACTTTGGTTTCCTCTATTTCAACTTTCAGATCATCTCAAGCTCAAGGATTCAAGTCCAGTTGATTGGGCTACTAAAGTGAATTCATGCCTTTGTCTACTGTTATCTGTATACAAAAAAATAAATCTATATAAAATCTGTACGGTAAATCTGTATGCAAGCTTACATTTGCTTCCTTTGAAACGTCTTTGACTGATTCATCCTCTTCTTTATCTTGAACAGTCCCAACATCCCAATGCTTCTACTACACTGTCATTAAACTCTTCTTTAAGTGCCGTTTGACAAACTCTGCTGTCATATGGCTTGTTATTCGGGAATGATTTTTTTCAGTCACTCAACCATAAAGGTTTAATGTGGTGCTACAGAGGCAGTTTGACAAGTTCTTCCATCTCCGCAGGGAAACTGAAACTCTTAAAGATGCCAATGCAATTTTGGTTCTGATAAACGCCGTTCATGCACAGTTACTTCTTCAATTTCCTGGTGAGTACTGAACCCATTAATTTTTTAAATATTTGCAGTGCTTTTCCTGTGTATAACTGTCTTTTAACATATCACAGTTGACAGTTAGTCTCTCCACATGCTATCTCTATAACTCTGATTTATAGGCTTTTGAGGATGTGTACATTGACTCCAAACCCTTTCACTACATGATGCAGAGAGACAAAAACAGTTACATTGTTTATTACAACTATTTCCGGAACAATTTATCATCAAATAAAAGTGTTTCTTGTGACAGGCACAGGTGCAATAACATATGGAAAAAGATGAGATATGTGAAGTACAAAGTAATTTAAGTCATGAGAAAGCAATGTTTCACATGAGATCAGCCTTTGGCCAAATAAACATCACCTTTTCCATGTGGTGGTTACCCTCTAATAAATGCCAGGACTAGCATTATTACCAATATTAGTTACAACGAAGCAGTGCTAAAAAAAAAAAAACACTTAAAATATGTAAACAACCATTTCAAGTTAGGACTCAAAAAGCAATATAGGAACAGAATAATTCAATTTGGCATTCATTTATTTTTACACAATGGAAGATGAGATACATCTTTAAGATGATCTTTAAAAGGCTGCATTGGCCTTCATTTAAAAAGGGTCTTTGGGTGAAACACGGGCGCTCACAAATGAAATGCACATCCAAATCAGGTTTTTATTTCCAATTAGAGAATAAAAGTCGCTCCATCATCGCTATCTTTGAAGTATGTTTGAGCTCTGTGGGAGCAGAATAAGGCCATCATACATGAAAGCTTGCTCATCTCTGCCCACATCCGCTATCATAAAGGAGCACACTACAGAGGCAAAGCCAAAAGCTCGCAGACCCCAATGAGGGGCTAACAAAGTGAAGGATGCAATTTGTATGTATTCTGTTCATAATGAGCGGTCTGCTGTCGGAGCAGAGCAGAGAAAGGCTCCTCTCAGCAGAGCTAAAGGATGGAAAATTACAGTTTAGAAAGGAGGGACAGTAACCATGGTGAATGACCACCTCGCTCCCCGCTTTCCTGTCTCTTCACTGCTAAAACCCCATGTGCATCTACTTCAGAGCGCACACACACACACACACACACACACACACACACACACACACACACACACACACACACACACACACACACACACACACACACACACACACACACACACACACACACACACACACACACACACACACACACACACACAGAGGCACACACACAGCTCCAAACAGCCACTAGCTAAACTGTCAGGCAGTGATTTCAGCCTCAGGATTAGCCACCAGCTTTGGACTGCTGGCTGCAGATTTTTGCAAGGGAAATTTGGAAAATGGATATGCAAACCACAGAGGGGAAGGGGAGTAAACAAAGTAGCAAAGTGAACTCTCCTAATACTAGATTTGAATTCATACTCAAAGGAAATGAGTCCCAATGGTTTAAAAAAAACATAATACAACACTAACAATCAGTACAGTACAAAATAAAAACGTTATCAGATAAAGGTGTTTGTTTTCCAATAATGATAATCAAGCATCTAAGACTGTACTTGATATCTGAGCAAAGTAACTGCAGGGTTCTCTGCAAAGGTCAGGAGGAAGGACGGTGATGAAAAGGGAAAGAAACACAAGCTGGAGAGGTGAAAACTATCTACTGGGTTAACATAACACTGCTGCTGTTGATGCAAAGCCCACTAAGCTTGAATTACAGAAATATGGACACTGTGTTCTCTGTGTTCTGGCTCTGCTGTACCCGATAACGGAAGAAGGAACAGCACAATGTGGAACACAGTTGATAGAGGTTTCCTTTCAAGATGAGGTCAGAAAGAGTTCCTTTGTTGGAAGCAAATGCATGCACGCACAATCCAATAAGGGTTGTATAATTAAATGGTATACTGGAATTTTAAGATGCACACAAAAAACTTTGTTTTTTTTGTTGCATCTGTTACATTATATTTTTCCCCCCAAGCTTGATGCTTTTGGTACTCAGTTTTTAGTGTGTAGGGATGGGGTTTTGAAAGGATGTGTTGGGTATGCATGGGAAGGGGAACTGGAGATTTTTTTTTAATCAGCTCATGAAATGTTATTGTTTGATGATATTATTTTTAAATTACTCTATAAAAGAATACAATGTTTGCAAAATCCAAAGCAGTGGTGCATATTCAGTTCTGTTTTACACTGTGTCTCAAATTGGACACTTCTGTACTTTCGTATACTTGCTATTTTGGGTGCATGAGTGCATTCACATTGAGAACAATGGCAAAATGCAGGGCACTATTAGTATGGTCAAAAACAGAATGTAGAACTTGGGACTTTGGTTGATTGATTGATTGGTCTACCACACAGTCTGGATGTGTGGTAGACCAATCAACCCAGAGGCAAGAAGATACGTGTGACTAAATATATGTTACGTTAAAAAAAAAAAAAACCCAAAAAACTATTTCAAACGCCTTTCGGACCATAGCTGAGCCACTCTACCTGCATTATTCCTCATCAACCTTCCTTTAAGTTTGCTGACCATGTTTACCAGATATGTGCAGGCCTGTACTGCTCCCTATCAAAGCAGGAACATAAATTACATGATCAGAAAGTCAAAAGGAAAAGAAAACCCACATTGGCCACCGTGTCAGACCCCACAAACACTTTCCCTCCTCTAAGGTTGACCTCCATTACATGTTTGTCTGGAGGCTGACATTTGAAAAGGGCTACAGTGGGCGATGAAATATGAAAGATGGAGAACAGGGGAGCTGGAGGCAAGGGTTTTTCAGATGTACAGCAAGCAGGAGCAAGGTCCCCTTGAACTTTCACAAATTCATACCTGCATCACCACGTGCAAGAAAGCAGTCTCTACCTTTTTTTGGATTCAGTTGCCAATTTGGCAAAGTGACTTGCTTAAGCAGTTTGCATATAAAAATCCAAGTGCACCAGCAACCGAAAAATATGTTTAATCCTTTGCAACATTTGAGCATTTTCTACCCAAAAATCCAAATAACAGAAACCAACAACAGGAGGCATTTGCTCCAACCTGCCACAGTAGGTGTATGAACTAATACACTCCGACAGCCCCTGCAAACCGAAATCCCTGCTCTGCTGCTCTCAGCAGGGCGCCCATGTCACGCGAGCTCACCTCCACCCCCAACACATCCATGTTGTTGGCCTGAGACCAAATCCCCCAGGTGGCCTATAAGTAAACTCCTAGACTGCCCAGGGTGGCTTAAACTGTTACATAATCCCAGCAGATTTGGTCACCGCTGCATATACCCGGCGAGACATGCTGTGAGATGTAGAACCGGACCTTTAATCTGCACTTATATGCTCTTTGTCTGCACGGTGCAGCCACAATACACAAACAAATGCTATTTAAGGTCCTAGTCAAACATAGAGGTTGCGGCAAACATATGGTGGATTTTCTATTAAAATATATTAAGTGTTCCTACCTCTAGTACTAGCCATAGCTGGTCTCCGCATTTCACGTCTTTCTTGTAGTACATCCCATAGAATTTGACAACATTGGCGTGGTCAGAGAGAGCTTTGAGGATGTTGTACTCTGCTTCGATCTCCTCATCAATATCCTGAAAAACAACGACAGCGTCAGTTAAAATGATAAGGCAGACACATTTTGTCACCTGAAAAATCATGAGAAAAACAAAACATTATTTTCTTTTGTAATTTTAATTTAATTTAATGTTTATTTAAAAGGGACAAGGCATATTAATGAATATCAGTTTAAAATACAAATGTAAATATGCCCAATTTAGGAGAACTGCTAATTTACATCTGTAATCCCTTGGCAGGTAACAAATAATAGAAATAAAGAAAAAAACAAAAAATAAAAAATAAAAAAAGAATAAATCAAAAATAAAAAGATGGTTTGATTCTGTCTTGTGATCCCTCAGATTTATCTTGTGACTTCTTCATGGAGTCCAGACCCTGAATTGCGAGCCGCCACTGCACTGTTTGTCCAGCAACTCAAGTAAAAACACTTGACAGTGCCTCTTTGCACCAAAAATGGCAATGTCACTTAAACAAAAATTCAAATATTATCCTGTAATGCCTCAAAAACATCATAACCTGAAACCAAGCATACTGTAGCATGATGGGGTTACTTAATATAGTTGTACTGTGTGTAATAAGTCTATACATTAAATAATCACAGTGATTAAAATGACGGTAATGATGGTCCTCACAGGCTACTGATCTGTAGATAATCTCAATAATGAGAAAGAGTAACAAATCCACAAAAGACTAATGAGACTTTTATTAACATGAAGGCTGGATTTAATAAATGTAAATCGCTGCTCATTAGAGCTGCTAAATAAGCCATACAGTTCACTGTACCTTCAAAACAGACAACAGAGGAAGTACAATGGCACCATAACATAAAATCATCAATGGCAATAACTTTACTTTAGTCTAAAATAGAAAAGCAGCGTAGCCATAAAACCTATGAAAGCCCCCGTTATTTGTTCTTTTCCCTGTCTTTTATTGATAGCAGTACCTCCTGCCCAGTAACGTTCTGTAATCTTGTGACTGTAGAGTGTAATCTCTGCTTTATAGGATGGATCAGACACGCTGCCAGAAGTAGCATCACGTATCTCTTCTCTGTGTCAAAATGTTCAGGCTTTAGGCCAAATTAGCTTCACACACTTCTGCAAAGGTGCCAAACATGTTTTGGCTCAATGCTGAACACCCTGTACAAACAAAGCAGCAAATTATCAGAGTACTGCTGTGACAGATCCAACTGATGATGAACAATTAATCAGAGGCAATTTACTCAGATAAATGTTGAAGATGGAAGAAGGTGAAGGGCTGAGTCAGTCACTATGCTGATGACATATCACATCTGTCAACACTTTCCATAACTTTGTGCACCTATTCCACCATTTCGTCAATATAAAAGGGTTACATCCTTTTATGGAGGTAAGGGCCCTCAGTCGAGCCTTTTCATTGTTAACTATACTGGTGCATTTCTAAAGTCATTATGATATGATACTCATGGGAGTAAACATGAGCTAAGGGTATGATATAAAAGCCTAAAATGTAGGGATGTCCTGATATGATCACAAAGAAAGGTATTTGGACCAATCAAGGCATTTTCTGCTGATCAAGATCAGCTATATCGAGATTATTGAGCCCAATAACATCCTTTGTCATGTACAGCAACACAGAGACCAGCTGTCACCAACTCTCCAACTCTCTGCTGTCTGTCTCTCCGTCTCTGCTGAGCTCCCGTGAGTGTGTGTTGAAGGGTCTGAGCTCTGGCCGTAGCAAAACACCACACACCATAAACAACAAATCACAGTATGCAACTGTTCATTTTGGTTATTTGCCAAAGTTAAGATCACTCGTTTAATTTCAGTTCAGTGTGAGATTCGCTTGCATTATACAGTCATCTATAGCGAATGGTGCTTCACCGTGGTAAGAAGAGAGAAACAGGTGCAGAGCTTACAACAACCACACCACTGCAAGTGCAACAATAGTCCTGCAGATGAAAAGCCAACTAAGTAATACATTAATGTTGCCTGATCTACGTAAAACATGTAGGTGGGGTAACAAATGCTGCACTGAAACAATAAACACTTGTGAGTACAAACTCTGGGACAGAGCAGAGCAGTTCCTTTGAGACAGGGACAAGTCCAAAAAGACTAAAAGGAAGGGTTTGCCATTGTATACGCTGTTTTTGTAAAAAAAAAAAAAAAAAAAAGAAAAAGTAAGTAAATGAAAATTAAAAACATGTGCAGAGCTATACAATTTTCAGGCATATATATTGGATTGTTTTTAATAACTCTGAAGTACAACTGTGCAGTTTTATTATTTAAGAAAATAGAGGTATCGGGTTGAGACTCGTTATCAGCAGATACTAAATATTAAATGACTCAGATCAGGATCGGGGCGGAAAAAATGTGACCAGGAAATCTTTAGTAAAATGTAAAATTTTGTGTTGTGGGGGTTGTGGACTGCAGCCAAGTAATAAAAAATAAAAAGTATACAACACTAACCTAAACCTGAGACCACATAATTAATATGTTCACTAAAAAGAGCTGTTTGTAAAAACATAAAAAATATACTTTAAAAAAGTATATATACTGACTTAATAACTGAAAGTAAACAAACAAGCAAGAGAAAGAACGGTTGACCAGATCTCATCTGTGTTGGTGTCTAAATCTCTAAAATACAGATGTTTTAAATCTAAGAGACATAAAGCTGTAAGACAGCAGCTTGTCAGTCCTGCGCCTCCACCAAAGGCGTAAACACACCTCAAGCTTATACCTGCGTTAACAAGCACTGACTACTACACGTGCATGGCACAGAGTGAGGACATGATCCAAAATGGCTCTGAAACATGTTAATTTTTGACTAAAAGCAGTAAACAAATAAGAAACTTAATCTGAAATACATTTATGTTTTAGAGTAGAAAGTCAACTTACATGGATGGGGTCCAGTATCTTTACAGCCGCTTTACTTCCATCAAGTTTGTTGAGCACTTTGTAGACTTTACCGTACGTCCCTTTCCCGATTGTCTCGATGATGTCCCAGGCGTCTGTGGGATCTGGAAAGTTGTCGAAGACAATCGATTTCCCTGATTGTGGAAACATCTTCAGGAGAGATCTCCTGTGACAGAAAAACACATGGGTCAATATTAGAAGACAGAGATGGCAGCTGTCAGAGAGCATGTTACACTTAACTATGTCTGAGCTAATTAATCCAAAATGCAATCCAATCCAAATTTTTTAATGAAGCTCACCGACAAAGACAATAGAAAAATAAAATAATAATCAAAAACACAAGACAATAGAATTATTTTATCTTTAATATTACCTTTCTATCAGTTATAAATACAACATTCAATGCACTTCCAGTTAAATAACACTGGCTAAACTGTACATAAGTGTAAGCAGATGAGTGGCTTGTCAGGTGATCAAAGCACTGTCATGCTGGTTTGTTTGGGAATTAAACTGGAGGCCCATCAAGTGTTGAGCTGGAGGATAATCCAGTTGTAGCTGGATAATTGGGAGTTAATTTTTGGTGATTCCATAGAGCTGCGTGATACTCAAACACACAGACACACATGCAGTAAACATGTGCTCACCCTCCTTTACACTTAGCAGCCCTGTAGCTGTATGAGCTGGATGTCAATGGAGGCTTCTGAGGTACATTGTCAGAGGTTGGTTAGAGCTCAAAGTGGGATAAATCCCTGACAGAGGGTGTAATGTTGCACTGTATTCTCATGCAACAAAGAAGACAACAAACTCAGCATTGTCTTTGACTCATCTGTACCTCAGAGGACTGGGTATGTAGTTATTTCAGGGCTGATGTTTCCTCCAATCATGTTGCATCAAACACACTGTAACTAGGCTCTGGTAACATGATGCGTTTTCTGGTGCAGGGCTGACTCATGGTGACATCAAGCTGTTTTTTTAATAGGAGATTTAAAAGCAATATAAACACTGATGCATCATGGCTTTCAGTCATAAGTAGTTTTCTCCAATTTCACAGTTAACAATTTGCAATTTAAACTGCGAGAAGTTGTCATTTTTGACAACTTTTAACACTGCTTTATGAAGGCCAATTTAAGATTGCAAATCACACTTACATAAACATTTTCAAAAATAGCATGTGATAACTGACAACTGTAGAATTGTGATTTTGCAGGCCATAGTCTACCTTTGAAACATGTTTTGCCTCTTAACTCTTAAAGTAAAGGATGCACAATATATCGGTCACTTACTAGTATTGGCTGGAATTGGCTTTAAAGTGAAATATCCAAATCAGTCAACATGCTCTTTGTTATTTTGCAATGAATGAATGTCATATATATTGAAAAGCATTATATTTTATGTCCCAATCTGCTGGTGCATCATCACAATAAGAGTACACATGCAAAATATGATGATAATTCCACTACAGAAGACACTTGTTGATAAAAAGAAAAAGTGGATATATCGAAACTGGTATAGGTTATAGGCCAAATGTGTTGTTATGAGGCATAATAACAGTTAGTTGACAATTGATTAATCTGTTGTCAAGAATTTAATTGAACATATGAAATTTAATCAATAAATCGATAGGCTACGCAATTATGTCAAAGTATATGAAATATGTTGCTGTGAGCTTAAATTGAGGAAAAACAAATTTGGTATTCTTTGAAATAAGCAAAACAAGAATAAATTTTAACATTTTTTTCAAATAACAATTAGTCATGTATTAAATTTGCCAATAATCAATTAAGGAAAGTATTTGCGATTTGCAAGCCTATAAATAAGTATTTTGGGTATCTGCAAAAAATGCAATATCGTGCATCTCTACTTAAACTGTCTTACTGTTAGAGCGGGGCAAAGTGCCACCATGTTGTCTTTTTTATCGTAATATTTGTTACAGTGTTCAAAATCATGATGCAATGCTATAAACACAAGGTTATTAGATGCAATTACAAATACAACAGGATTGTATCTTTGCATGGAAATGCGCAAAGGACAGATAGCCAGCACCAACAACTTACCATGTAAAGGAACACGCTGCTAAATCCTACACAAACTCCTCTAAACACTGTTTAAATACCCTTCAAGACAAGGGTGCCCTCTCAGATTTGCATTCAACATCCACAGAAAGCTAAAAACATAACAACAGCAGAATAAACTGAGACGAACTTACATGGTTGTCCAAATAAGACTTGAAACATTTTTGGAAAAATAGTTAATCCATTTCTGTGCAAAAGGTTAGCATGGACGCAGTGGTGGGCCAGCCTGGCCTGGCTGTGACTGTAAACCACAGAGGAGGAGCTAACGTGAGCTAATCTCACTAGCAATTCCCCTGCTCCAGAGCTGCCATTGGAAACCATCTCTAAGTGGTAGGAGATACAGTGGGATTAGCGGGAATTAGCCACTGCTGCAGCGTGAGCCTTTCCCCATATAGACGCCCATTCATACACAAAAGGAAAGCTGGTTAGAGGCCCTAAGCGCACAGTGCTACAGAGGGCCGCTCCTCCTTTTATTATTGGTGGTCACTTTATTTATGTTCAAGGGAAAATTGCCTCTCAGATTCACTTTTCAGCAGTAATTTTATCTAAACTATTTATATTTATTTAATTAATTAATTATTATTATTAATTATTGTAATGATTTAACCCTTTTAACACTGAGAAAACTGGTGCAATTTCTTACGAAAATATGGGAAAAAAGGCAATGAGCACCCTGGTAAGAAATGTTCCAAAAATCACAAGAAATTAATTTTATATATCTTGTTATTTTTTTGTAAAAAAATAAAAAAATAAGGTGGGAAAAATTTCTAGAGAAAAAAAGAAAAGACCTAGGGAAAAATTAGATTTGTAATTATCATAATTACATATTTAGAAAACAAGGAAAATTATATATATATATATATATATATATATATATATATATATATATATATATATATATATATATATATATATATATATATATATATATATATATATATATATATAATATTACAAATGCAAATTAAACTTTGGTAGGATAATAAAATCAATTGCTTTTGAGTCTATATATGATTTGTTGTAAAAACAATGACTGAAGTAAAAAACATTCTCCTTTAAACTTCATAATTCAATTTCATGATTCATAATTTTATTGCACACAACAAATTTCCATTTCTTTCAAAATGTCCAATGATTTTTATTAATTCCATGACATTTCCAGGCCTGGAAAATAGGACAAGGAGGTTCCATGACTTTTACAGATTCTCCATGACTGTGGAAATCCCTTTTTTTTTGTTATGTTTTGGTTTTTCTTAAGTTTTTTCTAATTTTTTGCAAATTTTTGGGTCATATCTTCTTGCATTGCTCATTGCCTTCTTTCTATGTTAAAAAACAAAAATCAAGCCAATTTGCACTAGTTTCAAAGAGTTAAATCAGTTTGACTGGTTCACTGTGAATGAATCCCTCCAAGGTAAAACTGGCATACATACATTATTTTGCAGAGATATTATCAGGCATTACCTATGCAGAGTGATTAGACACCTGTACATGTGCATCCATGTGTAGGTAATTGCACTCATGTTAGCCTAATGTACAGTGTCTGAGTTACCTGCAGCCTTCTTCAATAAAACATCACTGCCTCTATATGTGACAACATGCTGTGACACATGAGACAGGAGGCCGAAACCTAAGGACTCGCACTGGACACCTCCGACAGGAGCACAGGCTGCAGGGAAATGACCCCTTAGAAGAGACGGTGTGTGTGTGTATGTGTGTTTGTGTGTTTGTGTGGGGTTATCTAACCTTTTCCACCCTGGAGCACTGGCTGCTTGTCACTTTAAGTTAGTTGCTCAGGGATGTGGCATTAACCGCAGTCTGTGTGCAAATAATGAACTGCACATGTATGACTGAGCATGCATTTACTGTATGAACGGATGCACTGCTGTGGTTCTGAAATAAAGAATATAATGAATCTCAAAATATCTCATTGTTTACCATGAAAACTGAAGATAAATCACACTCAAAGGGTCCTAAGTGGAAATGTGCTTTCTGATCTGAGTGATGTTCTAAGCAGAGGTTTGGCCACTTGAAGCTCATAGAGGAAACAGAAGATCCATTTGGCAAACAAGGACCGCCGCGGACTAATCTGTGACGCTGATGAGTGGGTTAAAGTTTCGGCTTAACCTTGGCACAGGAAGACTGCTGGTCTACAAGCCAAGATAATCTGGCTCAAAGTGAAAAATACTTTCACTTGGAGTGCATGAGTTTTGTAAAAGAACACAAGCTGCTAATGGAAGCATTCAGATCTTTATCTGGCATTCAGATAAAGATGGTAATGCTACGTCGAACAGAAAAATCCTATGCTGATTGACTGATTAAATAGTAATTTAGGAAACCTGGAACTACATCTTTTTTTTGTGCTGCTTTCAAAAGTCTTTCGCAATCATTTAAACTTTTGAAAGTTGAGCAAATTGGTGTGATTTCAATCAAACGCATGGAAAAAAAAGTGACAATCAATTTGGTCAGTAAAGTTCCACAAATTGTGAAAGATTAGTAGAAATAAAATAAAATCTAAAATTATTTTTAAAAAAAGCTAGGGAAACTTTCTGGGGGAAGAAACTATGTTTACATTTATTTTACAGAATTATTACAATTACAATTTTACAAATCTTGTTTGCCTTGTTTGTTTTTGTTTTTACTTTCTTTATCTTTTTTCTTTCCAAATAATTTTCAGATAATTTTCTTGTATTTTTTATTTTTTTTTTTACTAATATCTTGTTAATTTTTGGGTACTTTCTTCTTTCACTGCTCATTGCCTTCTTCACACATTTTTTTCCAACCCAATTTGCTGAGGTTTCAAAGGGTTAATCATAAGAAAGAAATCTGTCCAGTATTCAGATGTATCAGATAAAAGGCTGTGCGATTAAATAATGATAATTATCTTGATGTAATTTCCTTTAATAGAGATATAATAAATGATAGATGAATGCTTGAAATAATTAAACCACCCATACGCCAATAGAGGGGGCGCTAACACACCTTAAACATTCATTTCCACCTGCCATTAACAAAAAGAGCTAGCAGTAGTAGAAGAAGAAGACGAGACCAGCCACTAATGCGTACAGTAACATTATAACATTACAACATTTAACACGCTTATAGTTATATTTAGTGCGACTGTTTTGAGCACGGATGACAGCCCTGGCCTTCAGGAGTGAATTCGCCTCATAGCTTTATGGGTGGTGTAATGGTAATGGTGAATTAGCAACTTAATGTGACTAACTGGCTATTTCATTTTTATAATGATATGACATAACATGACTAAAGGGAACATAAACAAACCCCCCGCATGTCTGCTAGTCCATGAACATGATTTCTACCAGAGTCACATCATCAAGACTTTTTTTAATGCCACGAAATGACCCCACGCTACTTCACAACGTCATCAAAGTCTGTCTTTTGTTACTGTTATGATTGAAAAATAGCCGAAAGTACACACTGTGGGTTTAAAACTTAGACAGAAAGTACTAAAAACAGTAGAGATTTTTCTAAGTTATTCTGTCTGCAAAACATTTTAAACCATGTTTGAGATGAGGCTGACCAGACTTTACATTATTTTCATTTTGATTGTTTTGAACCTACCTCAGATTTGTGAAATGTTCTGCTGCTTGTTTTTTTTTGTTTTTTTGTTTTTTGTCGTGTTCTGACAATAAATAATTTAAGGTTTTTAATTTAAAGTTTAAACCACAAATGAAAGAAATAATTATCCAAATCTCCTGTTAATTATTGATATAAGCTGATAGAAAACTTTTTACTGTGATAATTATTTTTAGCCATATCATCCAGCTCCATAAAAGACAACAACAAAACTAAGGACTCACTACTGCCCAGCAACTAATAGTGACATAACTTTGTCACACACTAAGCACTAAGACATGCTGCTCCTCACAGAGTTAAATTTTGGCAAATAATTGCAATGATCAATTTTTACTGACCTTTGATGAATGATGAAAGGGAACAAAGCCAACAGATACACATGGATGGTACAGGTAAAGCATAGATTTAAACACATACAAACATGCGCGCACACACACACACACACCAACACACACACATACACATACTATATAGACAGGTAAACACACACACACAGCTGCAATGTGCTGAGCCACTCCCAAAGTTTGCAAATAAGGCACCCAAATGAAGCAGCCATGCTTGCATTCTGTTCAACTAGAGAAGCAAGTAAAAGATACACCTATTTTTAAGGCTGGCCAAACAAAAATACACATAAATGCTATTCTATTTTAGCATGAGCATATTTAGTGGCATAAAAAAGTTATTGTAATACTTACTCTGTGTGCATTTACATGCTTGAGTATATCAGCTGTGGCCGATAGCATTGGCAAGAACGAGCAGGGTGAAGTTCCCGTGTGCCCAAACCTCCTTTGCTATGTATTATACATCAAGAATAAGGAACACAATATTGCAGAGCACACTAAAGTCAATGAGCTAAAGTAATTAGTTTAAATAATTAGTTTTAGCGTCCACATGCCGGCAGCGAGTCTGATAGTGTCATAAATAAGCCCTGTAGAAGACAGGCTAACAACAGGCGGGTGCGTGGACAGCAGCGAGGAGCGAGTCAGGTGCAGCAGGCCATGACTGCACTGGAGTGCTCTCAGCGTCGTTTAGCAGTGTCCCATTACACGGCAACTGCTGGGGAGAGAGCCGCTGTGGGGCCGAGCCAGAGCTGGACTGAGAGTTCAGTTCAGGGTCTGATGGTATCTGAACCTTGGCTTAAATAAATTCAGGTTGTGAGATGAAGCATTTTCACAATTTAACTATAATATAACAACTATATCATGAATCATTGCCACTCATTTTGATATATTTGTTAACAAACATGTCAATCACTGCACAGATCGATAATATCTGATCAGCGGAGCACCTCATGACTGCGTTTTGAGCCACCTGCTGTACTGTCTCTACACACACGAACTCCAATGCCATCATCAAGTTTGTCCAAGATGTAAATGTGGTGGACCTAATCAGAGATAACAATGAAAAGGCCACTAAAAGGTAGAGAATAGGCTGGGGTGGTGTAACGGTATACCAGGGTATTTCAAAATCTCGAAACTATGTTTTTCAATACCGTCATCAATAGAGGCACCTGACACATCATTCAATGACAACCTCTTCATGTGGTGGAAAAGTGAGATTTCATGCTGCTATGACTTTTCCCTGCAAATTATTGATTCTGCTCAAACTGTCAGAAACTAATTGCTCAAGCAGTGACGCTATTAATTTATCATACAGACTAACAGATGGCACAGTGATTGTTTTCCCCTAAACACTCAGAGGCATGTTGACATCAGACAGACAGAAAAAAACTCTTGTTAACTAACAATGACGTACAAAAGATTAGAGTTTGTAGTCCTGCTGATAATGGGTCAAAAATCTTCAAATTTATGAACTTAAGAAGGTATATATTGACATATAAAAGTTATACTTTGGTAAAATGCTATCTCAACAGATGCTCATACTGTAATCTCAAATTCTAAGAAGTCATCCAGACAAAAGAGTGACTTGTTTTTTTCTCTGCAAAGACAAAGAAAGAGGAAATTAAGAAGAAGACACACTACAAGAACTCGGCTGAGTAGAGGATGCAATTTTTCATTTTCTAAAAACGAAACTGCAATAGGTCCAGAGGTTTGACCATGCTATAAAGCCTCATCAATCAGTCACCTTCAGGCCCCTGGATTTAGCCAATAATAAATCTGGGGGCCACTGATGTCTCTGTCCGTTACACACGCACACACACAAACAAACTGTGACTCTCTGCTCTGTCTTCACCTCCACCCCCTACCAATGACCCCCTCTTGTTCTCCGTCTGGGAGGGACCCCACGTGATCGACGAGCAGACTTAAGTGTGGCTCCCTTGAGCACATCCTCCAGGCTTCAGCAACGGCAGCAAACCAACCTCATTTCCTGCTCCGCTGCTTTACAAATGGCTCCTGGAAGCTGAACCAAGACCAAGGATGGGGGATGCACTGATGGCCATAATAGCCGTATGATTAGAGTGGGCAAAGGTCCAGCTCGGTGTGCAGACTGGACACACCTCTGCTTCGTTATTAAACCACTTTGAGTACAGAAAAATACAAATGATGGAAGATGTCTGTAAAATTGAATAATTGTTAAAATTATTGCTTTTAGTGTGGTTTATATTTTGTCATTTCAACTGCCCATTTATTTCTCTTATTAGTGGCTTTATGGATGGCGATGCCAGCTAACTGGTGTATGATTTATTGTTATATTATATTGTTAAAACTAAATTAAAATTTGATCACAAAAAAAAGCAATAAGACAGAGTGAGAAAGTGCAGCTGGTACCAGTGTATCAATACTGTGGAAAATTACTATTGATGCCATTTAAAATACTAAGAATAGATATGCATTGATAAATTGATATTTTGATAGCACTATAAACTACTCGAGTTACTGAAAAAAACCCACAAAATAAAATGCCCCTTGCTTGTATTTTAGAAAAGATTTACTAAGTGTGGTTAGAAAAGCAAAAATAAAGTTTTCATGAAGTAAAGATTTAGAGTTACAGTGGAGTGGAAAATGTATATTTTTTATAATGAAAATGTCATGCAACATTTCTTTCCAGCATGGATACAGTAACACTGCAGCAGTAATAACTTGAGTAAAATGAGTAAACTCTCTTTACAAAGTCTGCCTCTCTTTGTCACAAATGAAATATTGGATGAGAACCAGCGTGCCAAATGTGTGACGTGTTACATAAGCGGTTAATAGGCTTAATTTCCTGACAGGTAACCTACATACTGCTCTGCTGCACTGCGAGCTTCTCACCCACCGATCAGCCTCTAGTCTCAACAGCGTTAAGAATCATCCTCTCTGAGTGACACTGTACCCCAGAGATATCTCATCTTATGAAACACATAAGATGGCTGCATGATCTAATAATCCTGCTCGCGTACTGAACGTCCTTCGACTTTGATGTGCTTATTTTAGCCCTCTCATTTCATGCATGTTTTGTGTCTGAAAAAGCATCATAATTAAGATCATTTTAATCAAATTAAGAGTATCCCGTGACTTTGTTGTTAGAAAATGTCATAGAAAAAGGAACCCGAAACAAATAAGCATAAACTTATGCAATCTGACTGGAAGCACAAAAGCTCATTTCCATCCCTTTGTTGCAACTTCTCTATCAGACCGTTTGTATTTAAATCATCTAAAAATCCAAATAATTGCTCTGATGAAAATCCAAAGCTGCTTGAAGACATCAATCACAACAGCTAAGCCAGACACTTTAATATATAATTAGCTTTAGAAAGATTTAATGAACAAAGTGTCTTACCTGAAATTAAAGTAGCTGCTTTCAGACATGTTTTCAGACCTACTCCGCCGACAAGTCATTTGTGAATGTGTTCGAAACAGTGTAAGGGGTTGAGGACAATTATGTTGTTGAAAATTAAGTGGCACTGGAAGTACAAGTCATTCGGTCTCTTCTAGCCCACTCGGCTAGAAGAGACTCTGGCTGCATTATTATGAATATCTCTGCACTGGGAATGTTGTTTCTTCAGACTGTAATAATCAACATATGAAAGCAAACTTGGCTTATGTAATTGTTACACGGTGAAGAGACTCTCACAATCTGATAAACACATATACAAAATGCTGCAAATATCAAGTCAGGAATCGATTTTCTTCTTGACACTGACTGACTTTTTTTTAAACTGAGGGGAGTGAGATGTGCATACATGTATTGATGTATCTGTTTCTGCTCTATATATATATATATATATATATATATATATGTGTAGGCATGTTAATACATATATCTAGTATACGTGTACACGCAGCACATTTATAAGTGATAGTACTATTACTATTATAATCTAGGGTGAAATTAGTAGGATTTTTATTTATTTGTTTTCATAATCATCTTTTTATTGTTCCTATTTCTGTGTTTTTTAAATGATAACAATGATGATAACTATTATTATTATTATTATTATTATCAGTATTGTTATTATTATTACTATTACTATTAATGAATGTATTTATTTATTAATTTATTTTAATTTTCGACTTTGACATCACAGGTCATTCTATGCCAGCTGGAGTAGGCTGGGGAGGGGAGGGTTAGACAAAAGGTTAACTTTCCTTCTGGAGTATCAATACCTGTAAAATCTGCAAAACATATGGGCACATATGGATGAGATGCAGCTATGTACATATGATTTATTATTACACTCTGCACAAAACTAAATAAAAATTTGATCACAAAAAAGAGAAACTGACTCTCTTCACATTGCACAATAGAAACGTGACATAAAAACTTGGATTAGCAAGAAGCGTTTCCTGCGGTCTCTCAGGCCAAAGCTGGGTGCTTTAGAAAAGTGGTGAATATTTGCACGACCTGCTCATCTGAGTGCTTTCAACAGCAGTTTTGCTGCAGTGATGGCATGCTTGGTTTGAAGGACAAGCAGCAGTTCATGAAGGTTGATTGATTGATTGATAAGGGGATTGATTAGAACAGTCTCTCCCCTCTTTGTGTGTGTACACATGTGGAAATCGATAACGGCCTGGAATCACTTCTGACATCGTAAACGCCCAACCAACTGGACCCTGCTCTGTGCTGCGCCGCCATTACACACTGAGGTTGAAATTGTGTTTGTTTGTTTTTTTTTAGCAAACATGCATGTAAATATATATTTCCATGTAGTCTGACCTACATGGGGTGAATGTTTCCACTCAAACCCCTTGACTCAAACGCCTTTCCATGTCCGCCCATTTTTCTTACCACTGCTGCTAAAACAATTTGTACAAAAAGTATAACACGACGCCATTGTCTCCGTCCTCCCCCTGTACTAATCACATGGTCATACTCGAGAGCGCCGAGTGGAATAATGACACAGTGTCGGACACAATCAGGCGAAATCAGAGATCACTTCAAGGAGATTTAAGGAGGGACGTTCTGATTGTTGATGCCTCTGTGATGCAGATCAGCGGACGGCTGCCTCTGCAGCACCCGAGCCGACTGCGTCTGTGAAGACTGATTGAATAAGGCTACTGATGAGACTATTGTGGCTGCAGCTACGTGGCGTGAATGCCTGACAGGCCCGTGGCCGACGTCAATGACTGGCTGCCATTGTGGCAATCCGCTGGGCCGTGACTTCCCCAGCTGTGGCGTATAGCATATCAGGAGCCACTTAAAATGAGTATTGAAGGATCATTAGGATATTATTGGCTCGTCCGTATACGTGATATACGCATGAAGTTTCATTCTGAATGTGGCCAACTGTTTTTTTTACTTGATAATTAAAGTGTTTATGAGCATGTTAGGAATCGTTTCATTTGGGACACTTTACCACTGCTTTGTATTCTCATTCTTTGTTTCTGCAGAGGACAATGCAGTCTACAGCAGTTCACCTTGTCTGCCGATTATTTCAGCTGCGTGGAAAAATGCCTTTGGGTAGAATCGGATAATAATAAATAATTGTTTGCATAAATTCATTCAGCGTAATGCAGCAGTGAGGAGCACAAGCTAATCTAACTGTGGAGGCATAGCAATAGATTATGAGCCTTGGTTTGCATTTGATGTTAATGAATTTGTTGCAGGTTTTGGGACGTGAGTCGGCTGAATGACTCTGTATCTATAGAAGCCTTTGAAATACAAAACTGTCACTTTCATTTAGACGTCTATAATTGCAGATCTTAACATGGGGCTTCTTTGAGACATTTGTTCACTCTCCGCAGCTCTGCAGAAGTGAACTTCACCTGTTCAAGTGACATTCAATTTGTGGTTTACCTGTTTTCTACAATCTGCTGTGTTTACATTGAAGGACTTCCAAATTCATTTTCTATGTAAAAACTTGACAGATTTATCTTTTCTCTCTCAACAAAACATAAGCAAGACTAACGCCTCGTTTCCACATAGCTAAATTTACATATGTAATCAGAAGTCCATTCATTACTATATGATTACTATGTCATTACTATTTAGCTTCACTCCACTCCTAAAAGCTTGGTAAAACAGGCACAGCTGTTGGCACAGCTACACATCAGTGTGGATTTATATTGAAGTTAGATTATTGCGGATACATGGCCAGGGAAAACCTAATCTCTCTCATCCAAAAAATGGTTAGAGACTGAAAACAGAGTGTAACAAATTGAAAGTTCTAATTTCAGGCAAAGGCAATCCAATAGTTGTTGAGACATTTCGCAAAAAACAACAACAACAATTAAACAACAACAACACAAAAGTCAGCCTCTTGGTGGTGCAAGAGAGAAAGTCACCAAAATTTCAATCTGCACAAACGTAGTGGACTGCCAGACAATGCTGTCCATAGAGTCACGCCATCACAGTGTTTAAAGAAATCCTCTTGCACAGATAGTTCAGTGACTAAGTAAATTAAATGCATAAAATACGAAATGAACGACAAACTGCTTTTGACTTTTCCTCGCCCACTCTGCTGCCATCCCACATAAGTACAATCAGCGGGGTTCATGACATGATGCTAAGCAGTCCCAACAGTGACTCAGTCCTCTTCCCACTGGAGAGGAGTTGTATAACTTGCTGATGATGCAAATGCTCTCTTAGTGTTCATTTCTCCACCCAAATTTCAGGAGAACACGTGTCCAAGTGTTTTTTCATTTTTGCATCACTGAAAATCCAAATAAAAGTTTGTTGTTTTCACGGTTTTAAAAGTTTACAGTCAAAAAGAAGCACTGCATCAGCTCGTGCTGGATCAAAACTTACCAAAATATTTGTACAATCTTCGACTTTAGTGAATTCTTTGAGTTTCTCCTTCCTCAGCTTATTTTATAGTGCCTGAATTCCCTGATGGAGGGAACATATTGAACACGCCGATAAAACTGAATCGGCTTTTGCTCCATATGGCTGCAGTACATGGTTTTCTGTGTTTGGCAGCGATGCCGAGTTCAGCTTGAGAATCACAGCCGCAAGCAAAAACACCCACCTCTCATGCATTCATCCCACATGTTCACACTACAAAAAAAACTGCCAGAACACCACAGAGTGCACCAAGACTGTATATTTTGCTCAAAAAACTCAATGCCATTTTCTGCAAGTATGCAAAGGACATGCAGAGGGAACCTGCAACGTGTGAGAACAACAGATTCATTGGGAAACCCAGCGCTGTGTAATTAACATCTGTTATCATAATAGAGGTCAAAATGAAGAGAATAGCCGAGCTTCCCCTAATCTGACAGAATCCCTCCTTCCCAAAAATGGAAAATACAACCAGGCAGGACCTCAGATCATTTGCAGAGACAGTGTGTATCATCATATTCCCGAGCATATCTTTCTCACAAAACTCTGACTCCTATTGAGCAATACAAGACCATTATCACGGCAGATAGTGAAAGCATTTCCCCACCAGCCAAACCTCCCATCTGTCTGTGTTTCCACATAATATGACAGCTCTGATCGGCGGTTAATGGCCGGTAGCATTTTAGTCATTTCACTCTTCTTTACATTCACTTTCTTCCTGTCACTAATCCTGCTTCAAACGACCCCAAGGACTGTGACAAAATCAGCCGAGTCAAACGACATGCTGAACCACATCAGGAAACAGACGTCTAAATACATTGTGGACTCCTAAAACGTGACAAAAACTCAAAATCCTCCCTGCTTTATCAGGCAAATATCCTGATACATACTTTGAGGCACCCCGAGTTGTGTGTCTGCCTGCATTCAGCCCCCTTCAAAATGATTTTCCTTTTCTGTGCTAAGGATGTCTGATTGTGACCTGCGTCACTGGATGAATAACCAACAGGATTTGAGGGTGGGGTCGGGGGGTTCCTTCGTGCTGTCGTGTTGCGTATATTTCTACGTCACATGCCATCAGCTTCTCTGTCTCAAAAAATGATGCAGTTATCAGTGGTGGAGGAAGCATTCAGATCCTTTACATATACATATATACATATATATACACTCACACACACACACATATATATGTGTGTGTGTGTGTGTGTGTGTGCTGCTCTATGTACCACTCTCTTGTTTCAATAAAGAAATTGAAACAAAATTGAAATATAAAAGTAAAAGTAGTTGCTGTAGAAAAAATGTCTAATCACTCATTCACAGTTGGGAAAGCTGATCACAGAAATATTTTGTGTGCAGGATCCTGCGTTTGTGACTGACAAGTTTTGGAAAAAACTGTTTTATCAACTGTTCTGTACCGTCATTTACTGCCGAGTCCTCACTCAAGCAGTCGGTAGGGGCCTAAGTTTCCTGAAAAACCAGCTAGGCTAAAAACAACAAGCCTTACCTTTGAGTTGAAACAAGATTCCCCGTGCATCATCCAACAGCATGAGGCCGAATCAGGTGCCTCTCAGCTCCAGGAGAGGGACTTTCTGCGGGAGAAGGACGGACTGGGGCACACTGATGAATGTTTAGCTCTACTTCTGCTAAAAAACTGAGGTTTCTGCACCACTGTCCTCATCAGAGTCAAACTGGGCAAACACAGACACACACACACACATATATATATAGTCAACCTGCAGCAGGTGAGCAGTTCTCATTGGATAATTAGTTGAACAGGATTTTAAATCTATTGGACAATCCACAAGGGGGCGTTACCACTGCCAGTGGCAAATCCTGAGCTTCACAATGTCACCAGGAAGAAAAAAACAGACATCTCTTAGTGTTACATGAAGTATAAAATAGAAATAGAGGTGTCCTGTTTGCAGCAGTTGCAGGTTTGATTCTGTCCTAAAAACAAACAAACAAACAAAAAAAAGTATGAAAATAAAAACTACAAAATGGAGGCTGTGTCCTTTTTGCAGCAGTCGCAGGTTTGATTCAATCCTAAACCAAAACAAAAAACAAAACAAATAGAAAAAGTACAAAAAAAAAAAAAATACAGGAGCAATATCCATCATGTGTAACATATCAAAGAAAACATTGATTTAAGAAAAACAAGACAAAGAGTCTTTCTTGTTAAAAAGTCACAGAGTAAATGTTTGTAGCATAAACTTCATAGAGGCCTGCATTTCAATTTCTCAATGAATTTTCATTATTTTCTTTTGCAAACTCAGCTGCGTCAATAACAACATAAATAATTTACCTTCTGGTAACAATTTTGAGCTTATAGATGCCACTGAAATGAAGACTCCAGAGATCATCCAAATTCCATATCCAAAATTTTTTTCTCAAAGACAAAAATATGAGTTATTGTTTTGTTATTGAGTGCCATTTTGATTTTTTTCCAATTTGAATTTTATTTTTAGTCCAGAACAAGGTGTCCCAACCATGCTGGGGAGGCAGAATTTGGGGAAATGCACTCCTTGTACATTTAACTAAAATTGTATCGTTTACATTTGGGCTGTGCTCAAAAAAAAACAAAACAAAAAAAAACTAGCAGACACCAGCATCTGTTCTTGGATTTTCGACATTGAGGGCTTAGCAGACACCTGTATTTGTTCAGGGATCAAGTTATTTCCATTACTGTTTAAGGTTATTTCATGTTGATACGAAAATGTCCCAACTGACCCCACTTTCTCCAAGGTAAATGTACTGAGTAACATTCCACCACTGGTATTTTCATAGTTTTATTTTTTTTTTTGGACCTTTTGTTTAAAATAAATTCATAAAATAACCATACAACCATAAAATATACACAATGTTCTGTTGTACAACAGCCTTTTTGAGCCTACATCCAACAACCATTTATCATTTTTTGCTCTTTCATCTCCCATGAGGCTCTGCTGTCAGTCTGAGGACACCTGGGGGGTACAAGCCAAAAACAGTCAGTGCCTGTGACCCTGAAAATAGAGGTCGAACCAGCTTTACATATTTCCTGCAGTGCAGAGACTCGAGACCGTGCAGGTGCTGTACAGAGGAACGGATGCAGTGCAGACGCTCGGCTGTATAGCTGATTATTGTACCGTAAACGTGCTGGCGGTGGCTCGTGGATGTCCCTCATGTGTTGTGGTTGGGTGCAGACATCTTGCCTCTCCAGGAATGAAATAACGCTCAAGGCAAATCATGACTATGGCAGCACGATGTCCCCACCCCCCTCCACACCTCCGCTGGCTCTTCGAGGGGGCTGCCTGAATGTGCTCCGAGGGGGAAGATGAGGTTTGGTTTATAGGGTCCTGTTTGCCCCCGAATACATCATGCCCACCCTCCCCTCCTGCTTTAAGCTTGAGACTATTATCCAGCAGCCCCCAGTAAGTTCTTATCAGTAGCAGCCAGATGGAGAGCACATGAGCAATACCTCAAGACTTGTTGATGGAGCCGCGCTGGCAGAAAGGCTGTCATTGTGGAGAGGCTCTGTGGCTTCAGATTAGCATCTTCGCCTTTTTCCTTTATTTTATAATTGCCGAGAGACGTCTCATTAATGAGCATTATTTCACTGGCTGTGTGGACAGCTTGAAGGGTTTACAATAAAGAAAAAACTGACAAGGCAAACATTTTATCTGCATGTGCATATCCGTGTCTTTGGCTTTATATGCGTATTTAAAGACTGTAATAAGATTCACTCCACAGGAGGGACACTCAACTGGCTTCGTTTTGGGGCCCCATCACAGCAGCCCCATACATGTTTCTAGGACTTTAGGACATTTCTTGGATTTTAGGATGATTCTACGATTTTTGGACGATTCTAGGATTTTAAGACCTTTCTAGGTTTGGGGGAAATTTCTCAGATTTTAGGATGTTTCTAGGGTTTTGGGAAATTTCTAGAATTTTAAGACTTTTCTAGAATTGTGGGACATTTCCAGGATTCCAGGACATTTCTAGGATTCTACGTTATTTCTAGAATTTGAGGGTGTTTCCAGGATTTCAGGATGTTTCTGGGATTTTAGAACATTTCCAGGATTTTAGGAAATCTCTGAAACTTAATGGGCATTTCTAAGATTTTAGGAAGTTTCTTGGATTTTGAGACATTTCTCAGATTTGAAGATGTTTCCAAGATTTTAAGACACAGGATCTTAGGACGTTTCTAGGATTTCTGGACATTTGAGGCTTAGCTTGGACTGTTTGGGGCTGTGGGGGATCCTCCACTGGTACTTTTTTGATAAACAAGCTCTATTTTGATGATGTTTTGTGCCCTCTGGCACCTTCTGTATACTAAAAGTACAAAAACAATTCCTAATGTGAATCACTTTATTTTTTATTGTGAATTAGAAAATGTTTGTGGGGCCAGATTTGGCCCTCAGGCCATAAATTGAGTATGTCTGCCCCACACTCTGGTGTGAGCTTTTACTGTTAACCCATCAGACCACATCTAATCAGCTGCGGTGGGCAAACTGAGCATGGAGGGGTGTGTTTGCACGATGGCCACAAACAATAGAACATGACAAGAGCGAGCTGGATACAACACTGTCCTCTAGTGCCGCTCACCACCGGCAGCTCGAGGGTGTGCACGCTGAACCAACCCCGCTGTTATCCAGCAGTCTCACGCAGTAAATAAAGCACGAGGATTAGAGCTCAGTAAACAAAAACATGTCCGTGTGTGTTTCCACTAGCAGTAAAAAGCTGAGGAAGAAACTGTGACGGTGCGTTGACAGAGACCGTTGTTGACTGCTTCACCAGTCATCTGATGTCACTGCAGAAAAAAGGACAAGAACAAGCATCCACCAGTACGCAGACTCCGGCCCCCACCTCAATTCTACCACAGGGGGAAATACCCAGAATGCACTACTTGATGCTTTTGTATTGAATTGGCGTCGCATTGGTGCTCTGACCCACTTTGCAGGTTATTTTAAGATTTCATTAACGGGAAGGGCGGAGGAAAGGTGAAGAGGCTCAGCTGTCCTTTCATTTTTAGGAATGCAGATCTGTCTGTCCTGCTTCTGTGCAGCGTTTTAAATGTGTTTCTAAATGCAGAGTTGACATATGAGTAACTGATGACGACTGTCAAGTTCTGTGGTTATGAAGTTATTTCTTTTTTTGCTCAGGGGAAAGCATCATATAGTTAAAGCTTGATCCTGTCACTGCTACTGTTCAAAAACACCAGACGCACCCTGCAGTCACACTAAAGATATAAAGCCACTTAAATAGGAGCGGTGAGCTGAACTTTAAACCACACTGTATTCAGTTTGTTATCAAAACAAGAGCGTATAAAAATAATCTGGTCTCCATAAGATAGCAGCAGTTTAACCCTTTGAACCCTGAGTAAATTGGCTTGAGTTCTTTCAAAAACACGGGAAGAAGGCAATGAGCAAGTTAAAATATTTAGACAATTTGTTTAAAAAAATGGAAAGAAAAGGACCTGAAACATACACAAAAGGGAAAACATTTGCAAAAAACAGAAGACAAAAAAAGACCTGAAAACTAGCAAAATAGAAAAAATAAAACAAGAAAATGAATTAAATTTTCCACAAAAGAAAAAAAAACAAGAAAATGGAAAAATAATAATAAAAAGCAACAATAAATAATAATTTAAAAAAAAAACAATTATAATTCATCTTTTTTTTTTCATTCATTTTCTAATTTCTTGCAGTTTGTGAGGCATCTCTGGCCAATAGCTAATTAATAGTTTTTAAAAGAAAAACTAAAAGTTTCAAAGTTTTAAGGCTTGTGAAAGGCATCTAAACAGCTTAAGAAACTGATGTGAAAAGTAGTTTAACATTTCGTGATCGTACTGATCCGCTCTCATGTCTGCACAGTAAATATGAGCCAGAGGCTTATTAGCTCAGTTCCACTCACCAGAGAGGAAACTCGCTCCGTCTAAAGGTCAGTAAATCCACCTACCAGCTTCTCGAAAGCTCACTGAAACACATTACATCCAGTTGTTGTTTTTGTTGTTTTTTAAATTTGTAAAAAACAACATGATTTTGTTATTTTGGACAGAAAAAGGCTAGTTTCGTTCTTGTTTGCAGTATTTGTACACACAGTGTATACCGGATAAATTCTGCCAATATTTACCAAAATGTCAAAATATTTCTACCTTAAAACTTCAACTAAAGGCTTGTCTCAATTTGAGGCCGGTCTGGTTCTTGGGACGTATAAAGCCGAATTATTGGCTACCAGCTGCAGTTATCTGCTTGGATCATGGATACAATACGTATATTTTTTAAAAAGTTTGTCTATATGGATCTGCTGCACACATTGTTACTTGGTAAGATTCTCTACAATTCAATCATTGGGTTCATTTTACTTACACTTTACTATTTTTTCAAAAGCCATTCATAATTATCATAATTATATATTATAACATTATTTTACAGATGGTCATTTTTGCTTTTTTTTGTTTGGAAATACTTTTTTGGAAGTACTTTTTTTTTTTTTAGCAAATTTCAGGAAATTTTCATGTACTTTTCACAGATTTTTGCTAATTTCTGGGTCATTTCTTCTTTTGTTGCTCATAACCTTCCCATGTTTTTGAATAAAATAAAGCAGTTTTTCCAGGTCTCAAAAGGTTAAAATATAAAAAAATTGGGTTTGTATTTCCATCTTTGCTGAGCAAGTTTTGTGTGAAATGAATTAAAAGCCTGTCCCATATAGACGCCTGTCCCAAACATAAGCCTGTTGAGTTCAATGATTATAGCAAATAATACTCTAGCCTATAAATTAGGAAGGAAGCAGAAATTATATTTTCACGTGATTATAAATGAACAAAAAAGCAGTTATGAATATTATATTTCATTTCTGCCAATGTATGTCCCAAATCCTAAAAAGTGGACTGCAGCAGTTTAACAAGACAGGAAAACTACAGCGAAATGCTGTTTGCAGATAAGACTAACAAACATGCTGCCACAAATCTGTTTTTTCCTAATTACCCCTTTTGTATGCCAAATGTTATCGCACACCATTAAAAACCTGCTGGACTAACAATAACCCAAGAAGATGCCAACACATACTGGTTACTCAACATCTTGCAACCATCTAATTGTGAAAAAGTGACATTACGCTCATTGTTTCGAGAGCCAAGAACTGTTTTCCCCCAGAGAGCATAAAATCAATCGCTCAAGTCTGAGCTCTTTTGCTCCATTACTTTGTAATCCTTTATATAATGTGTCTGAAGCTTATTATGCAGCAGGTCTGGCACACTCTGCCAGTGTGACAAAACAACGTAACCGCGGCCCATTCCAGCTCACCACTTCAAACACATTTTCGTGCATCATTAAGAGCGTGATTGGTGGTTATTACAAGCTACTCTCTGTGAGAACGTCCAGATGCTCTTTTTTGTCAAGGTCAGGATCAAAGCTGGACAGGGAGGAGGCGAAGGAGGAGGGGGTGGATTTTGTACCCATCAGGCACTTGGAGCCTCCGCAGTGACGTAGCAACCAGGAAAGACACAAAATGGAGTCCCAGCTGGCCCCGCACCAGAGTGAGTCAAAGGGGCCGGGGGAGGAGGAGAGAATGCTTCAGGCTCGATTAGGCCCGCATCCCATCTCCATCTTCAGCTCCATCGCCCCGCGTCATTAACACCAAATTCACAGCTGCCACTCTGGAGTATTCGCAGGTGGAGGCTGCATCTTTTTTTTTTGGTGTGCAAGAATGAAATATACTTTGATAACATCTTCTACTTTACTCCCAGCGTCCTTTTTTCCATTTCAGGATTTGCAGAAAACCTGCCTTTCTCATCTGGTGCTGGTGACAAGGAGAGCAGAGCTGACGTTTGCACGCCTCAGGAGGTGGGAGGAGGTGAGTGCTGCCAGAGAGATACACCCACCCTTTTTTACCTCATGCTGCGGAGCAGACCAGCATGCACCTGTCCCCTCTGGCTGTGAACAGGCTGAGAGAGGAACTTCAACTGTCATGAAATGTTTCAAAAATCTACCTTTTTTTTGGTTTTGGGTGAAAAGATGAGAGTGAGAGAAGGAAGAAGAGATGGAGAAGTGATAGGTAATGAGAAATGACTGAATGGGTTCAAAGCGGGAGGGGGCGGGGGTCACGGGGAGGGGACAGACAGATTGGGATGTGAGAGTGAAAGATAAGCAGATAGCCGGCGTGTGAATGGGAGTGACAGTGACAGAGTCCCATGCAAAGATAAACAGCCCGGGTGCAGCCCCTATAATGGCTTCGCACGAGTAATTTGTCACTCCACGTGAAAAGCAAACAGCAGGGGAAGGCAATGGCAACACTTTGCTCTGACACTTACCATCGCCCAAGGATGTCTCAGCAAGCTTTTCCATCTGTCTACACAACTGGTGTGGCCCACTCCTCTGGTCAAGAAACAGAATAAAACATGTCTCTGAAAGCAAATTTAATACTGTATACTAGTGATACTCAACTTACGGCCCGTAGGCCAAATACGGCCCTCTATAGAGTGCTGGGTGGCCCCCCAACCATTTTCTAATTCACAATAAAATTAAAGTTATTCTCACTGGGATTTTTTTGTACTTTATGCTGTCAGAGTGCATAAAACAGCATCAAAATAGAGCTTCCCCCTACAGAGGTCCTAGCTAAGCCCCTAATGTCCTAAAATCCAAAAAAATCAATCTTTTATGCGTTTGGTCGACTGTACACAGAATTGCCCTTTCAGGATGAATAAAGTTGTCTTTAGCTTTATCTTTAAAAATGTTGTAAAATTAAAAAAATGTCCCATTATCCTAGAAACAGCCTAAAATCCTATAAATGTCTAATGTCTGTTATAAATCTTCGAAATGTCCATTAATCCTAGAAATGTCCTAAAATCCTTGAAACATACCTAAATCTAAAAAATGTCCCCAAATCCTAAAAATGTCTTAAAAACTTCAAAACATCCTAAATTCCTAGAAATATCCTACAACCCTAGAAACACGTATGCAGATGCTGCGACCGGCCCCTCCTGTCATTTTGGCCCCCAAGCAAAGCGAGTTGAGTATCCCTGCTGTATACATTTGATCTGCATTTGTTGTTTGAGCTCACAGGAGACAAAAATCACATGATTTGGTGTTAATGTTTGACTTTGGGGGGTCCTCATCCTCTGACCTCGGGTCATGTGACTCTGACGTCCTCTCTGAAAGGTCACCGATTCTGTGAAAGGTCATGTGCAGTTGACAGTGTCTTGAGGACCCTGGGATAAAAACAAAGGCAACACTGAAATCTATTTACCAACAAACAGTGTCTTCATTTTTTGGCAGTTCAGAAGCATTGACACACTTTGCAGTTTTGAAATTGCTCGGTTCAGTTACAGCATACGTTTCACAGGATAGTCCCAACAAAAAAAAGTCTATGAACAGAAAGCTACACTTCCAACAAAAACCATGTGCTGGAAAACGGAAACTGATAATCCACCATTTTGGAGAAAATGACAAGAGGAGTGATTTGTAAACATAATCTAACATGTCAGCGCTGCCATCTTGTGGGTGTTTCTAAAACTACACACACTTCGCTCTGCAGGCGAGACACGCCAGGTGAAAGCAGCTTTTTCATGCTCTGGTCAGTTTAAGATTTGGGGCTATTTTGCTTCCATTACATGTGTTTTTTTATACTAGTGGAAAGAAAATGTCCAAAATACAAATTTGGTGACAAGAAAATGACCTAAAAAGAGATATACAGAGGGGAAATAGGGAAAATAAGAGAATTATCAATTAACTATGTGAAAATATAAAGAAAACTGTATTTATAATGATTAAAATTACGTATTAAAAATTAGGGGAAAAAAGCTATTTTTTTCAGGTCATTTCCTAGTTTTGGTCTTTAACTTTTCTTTCTGTTTTTTTTTGACAATTTCAGGTAATTTTCTTGTGTTTTTAATATAAAAATGCAGGGAATTTTACAATAAAAAAAAATAGAACCCCAATATGACAACAAAATTCAACAAGAGATTTGAACCCGGCGTTATTCAATGTTCAGATTTTTGTTCGAGAAATGTTTTTTAATCTGAACAAGAATTTTGAACCTGCTTTTATCGATATTTAGATACCTAGTTGATTATTTGTATTAAGACAGTATACAAATTATCTGAAATTTTAAGTTTAGGTCTGTAATGAGACAGTATCTCATTAAATATGAGCTACCTTGCTTAAACTCTCGGAATAGGAAAGTTTCATGGTGATATCTAGCAGTCACTTTTTTAAAATCCTATCCACCTGGAGTGTCTCCCCTTAAATAATAAAATAAAGTCCCTTATTGACAGTCACTGTAAATTATTTTAATGGCTAAAAAGTTCAAAATATATATACTAAATGTGTCTATGTACAAAAAAAATGTTCCCTTGGAGACATAAATAAACATTTAAGAAAAATGCTACATAAAATATTTAAATCCATCAGTTCAGATTGGTGGAAAAACAAACATAATTTAGTGAAGGCCTTTTGTTTCACCTCCTCCTCCACGCAATAAAACAATCATCAGCCTATCAAAATGCTCTCTGCAGCGCCCCCCAGCTGCTGCATGTGAGAATGCAACACCCTCGGCCTTTTCCCTGAGATGGGCAAAAGCTCGCCGTTAGCTTTCATTTGGTCTATTTTCCTCGACAGATCGGCGTCGCTGTCGATGACCAGAGTGCACCTGTGGGCGTAGCTGACCAGAGTCTCTTCTCCTTGGCGAAACATGCCCACCAGGGGGACCATGTCTTTTCCGGCCAGGTGGAGCTCGGCGATCGACGCCGTGTTGGCGATGGTGTTCCGATCGATTCCGAGATGACGGAAGGCTTCGCTCATGCTCTTCTTCTTGATGAAGGCGGACAGGACTTGTTTGTAGCGGTGGATGACGTACTGGACACCAGTGGCTGGTGGAATGATGAACAATGGTTATTACAGAAGTAAAATATTTCGTCATTAAAAACACAGTCTAGGCAAGTGATAAAAACTTTTCAGTTTGCCAAAATAAGTGTTTTTTTTATGCAATCATGCTTAAACCTCATGCACTTCTTCAATTTTCTGACTAATTACACATTTGGTACAAAGAAATGTACCCATAAATGTATGCAATATGCATTAACACAGCCAAAATGAAAGTTAAAAAAACCAAAAATGTACCAATAGTTGCATGAGGGTTAAGATAATCACTACCAAATGTATTTTTGCATCAAACAATTTACAGACTGTAACAGCAGTCTGTATTGTTACTTTGAGACATTTTCGCACTTGTGCATGAGTAAACAGAAAATATAAAACTGTCGAATAACAGCATTAAGTAACGTGTGATGTTAACTCCTGCGAAAAAAAGATGACATGACTACGACAAACACAAACAAGTTCTGCATGTTGATAGTCCTAATATTTTGTGCTCGGTGGGGACAAAGAGTAAACAGGAAGGTGCTGTCTCGCGGCCACTGAGCTCCACAAAAAAGTCCCGAGGCCACCAATGTCAAAGAGACGTTAGTAAAACTGTTGACAGAAGCCCTCGCACTGCAAACAAGTCAATTATTAATATTTCTGAGGAGTTTTTGAGCCATGATGGTATTATATGTTTGTATGTAAAAATCAGTGACTCCATCACAATGTTAAGTTTATGAGCCAAATGGGAGAAACACTACAGCACATATTCAGAGGGCCGTATACCGAAAAAGTAAACCGACAGGTGAGCTGCTCCACCGGCATGCATATGCACCATTTTGGGTCTGGTATCAACATGTAAATATAAAAACATGTAAATATAAATAAACCCAACCCAATGCTAATATCAGGGCAAAGGGTTATGTGTGAGATGTTTAAATAGGCAAACGATCCGGTGTGACTGATTACAACCCTTGAGCAAACTGGCTTGATTTCCTTCAAAAAGATAAAAAACAAATAACCAAAACATGAGCAAGACATTTTTAAAAAGTACAAGAAAAATTTACTGCAAATACGTAACAAAAAAAACCCAAAGAAGCAACAAGAAAAAAAGAAAGTAAAAAAACAGGTTTTAAACAGCCCTCAGAGTCACAGAGAGCATTATAAAAAATAAGTTAATGTTGAAAATGGCGAGATCGCTTTTAAGATTTGTCACCAAAACTACTGCTGGTTGGTAGATCAGAAACACGTTGAATTAAACGCAGACTTTTGCTCATTTCACAAATCCACCTGTTTCTTTCTGTTTTCCACAGTGCGAGGGAAGCGATACTCTCCATGTTTGTTGTCTATCCGGTTTGCTACTGTAGCTCCTGTATTTGCATGAGTAAAGTCTAAACACTTAAAATCTGTTTGTTCTGTGATGTGAAATTCATGGCCGTGACACCCTTGAGAAGGAGATTCTGAATCTCAGTGGGACTTTCTCCGGTTAAGCGTTGGAGATCACAGGAGCACGCACCAACATTACTTTATTCATTAGAATTTGGTCTGAAATTGCTGGAAACGTAGTGTGTTTCTGGTGTGAGGCCAGTGTTAGTAAGCACTTTTTATCTCATTACTACACAGAATACACATACACAATACAAATTACACACAATAAAAGGCCACTCTAAAAGTAACAAAACATGATTATTACCTCTCTTTCTGCTGTAGTCCTTCCCTTTCTTCGATCGTTTCCTATCCTTATGGTGTTTCTTCCGCCTGTGTTCGCTCGAGGCTGCTGAAACTTCAGATGAATCTGATGCTTCAGAACCGCTGTCGCTGCTGTCAGATGAACACGAAGAAGCTCTTTCTCTCTTCCGAGATTTGTTTTCTGGGTGCTGCACTTTGCTGGGTTTAGGAGCTGCGTAATTGACACAAATGACATGAATAACAGCGTCCAATTAGTATATTAGTAGTAGTAGTAGTATTAGACAGACAAATACGGTTTCATACTGACCTTCAGCGAGTGGGCTTGGTGATGCAAAAGTTGGCATGGAGCGGTTACTTGTGAGGTTTTCAATCTGGCTTCTCAGAAACTTGCGGTCCTGCATCAGGTCTTCCACCTGCCTCTCCAGTGCAGCGATGCGCTCCTGTTTGCTCTCCAGCATGCACTGCAGCTTGGTGATGGTCAGCAGGACTCGAGGGGGCAGGCTTTCTGAATGTGAGGCAGCTGGAGGAAGACAAATAGCCATGTGGAGAGTGTGTGAAAAACAGCATCATCAGATGATTTAACTGGCATAGCTTTTATCCTTCCAAACAAATGTGGTGTAGTGTGGTTGTTGCTTTGTTTATTATTGTGTATTTGTATAATTAACAGGAACAATAAAAACCCAATTATTTATATAATTAACAGGGACAATAAAAACCCAATTTGCCAGAAAAAACATTAGTAGTGATGTTTGTGCATACCCAAAATGTGGTCAAATGCTAAAAGTCACCTACGTTTGAAGCCTAAAAGCTAGTGAAACACACACGGATTACTATAAAACACCTGCATTTGTAGCCTAAAAACTGCCCAAAAAAATCACAGATGCATCACCACAAAACACCCATGTTTGTATGCTAAAAGCAGCTGGAAACATGGCATTGCATATAAAATACACAAATATACAGACATAACTAATGACTCCCACACTTTTGGAGCTGAACTGTTCATTAATTGCTCTGAGTCTAAGTTTGCATTCACCGCCTCTGCAGCAGCTGATCAGCTCTGATTTGATAATAAGAACAATTATCCAACAAACAAATTCATGGTGAATCTGTATTTGCAGAGACCCTGCCCCCCGTCAGTGTGTTTGAGATGATTCTGGATGTCAACCTCCTGGCAGTTTGTCGCCCCCAGCCAGCAACGGCCTACCAATGCCTTTACATTTATTAACATATTTATTTTTGAAAAGTCAACAAATGATGACACCTGAGTGCCTGGGTCTGTTAAAGTCTCAAGTTCAGCTCTGTCTAAAATTGTTCTCTGGAATTCATCGAGGAGGTAGGTGAAAGGAGCACGTTAGCGAAGCCAGGCGAGATTGTGCAATAATGTCTAGAGTCTATGGTGTATAGTTTATTTGTAGTTGCTAAGAAAGAAGTCAAACCGATTTGCTTTCAAAGGACTGATGAATTTCCCCGGTGTATGGATCAAGCTGGGCTTTCTTAACTGATCTTCTCCTGTCCTGCAGCAGGTGGAAACATCATGGCTTTCTTCACTCACCAGCTCTACAGAGGTTTTTCCTCTTCGGCTGTCAGGAATATTGTTATTAAGAACGTAACGGTCATCGGAGGTGGACAGATGGGTGCAGGGATTGCACAGGTAAGAGATTAAATTCTTTTGGTCTACTATAATGGAATATGATTCCTTTGCTGTTCTGGTCCCTATTTATTGTTTGCTCCCACCTCAACATAACTGACATTGACAGTTGTGTTTCTATTTATTTTAGCTACTAATGAGCTACAGCCTGCGGGGCATTTAAACAAGTGAGGACATGATCATGCTCTTTTTTTTTCCTATGAGTGGAAACATGTACCGTATGTCTGACTGATTAAAAAAAAAAAAAAAACATAAACTGTTGTTTTTAGATGGGTTTAATACCTCTAATGACATCTAAGTGACTGTTATCTGTGGGCCAAATAGGGTGTGGAAATGTACATAAACATGCCAATGTCAAGAGCTCGCCTAAATATTTCTTTGCTTCATGCTCTCCCACTGAGTCCTGCGTCATTTAATAAGCATCTACTCTCTACAATGGTGACTGTCAGTTGTCGTTTCGTGGTTTCCTAGTTGTCCCTTATGCTTAATTATTTCCTGTAATGTTTTTTCGGGCGAGGACAAAAAAAGTCTTGTTCCTTCATTTAATTTTCATTTCCTTCATTGATTACTCATGTGGGCCTTGTGGTTGCTGAGATATACTCTATATTTAAATAAAGACCATTTTTGAGCAGAGACCTGAAAAAGGGAGCAGTGTGTGACAGGTTTAATTATCTCCTTTCTGAAAGGTTGCAGCATCAACCGGCCACTCTGTGACTCTGGTGGACACGAATGACGACTTCCTTAAAAATGCTGTCAAAGGAATTGAAGGGAACCTTCAAAGAGTGGTCAAGAAGAAGTTTGCTGATAAGCCAGAGGTGAGGTACTGCACATCACCCGGCCAAATAAAAGCAGTGAGAGCGAGATGTGTGTGGTTAACGGGACAGTTTGCTTTGTTTCAGGCAGGTGAAGAGTTCATCCAGAAAGCTCTGCAGAATCTGACATGGACCACAGATGCTGGATCTGCAGTTCAAGCCACAGATCTTGTGGTGGAGGCCATCGTGGAAAATCTAAAAATCAAACAGGATCTCTTTGGTCGGCTCGACAAGCTGGCACCAGCGTGAGCGCTGTCCTGTTTCTGTCCAATTTATTAGCTTTAAGTGTTACATTAGAAGCTGATTACTGTCTGTTCTGGGTTTCATGGAGCTCTGTCTGCTGTTAATAAAAGCATGTTTTTACTGCAGTTTTCAGTATTTAGAAAACTCACAATTAACTTGTGTTATTTCCAAATCAAGAACAAGTTCTGGGGCCAGATGCATAAAACTCTGTAGATTAATGGCTCAGTGTTGCCAACTTGGCAACTTTGATGCTTATTTAGTAACTTTTCTGACCTCTTAGTTGTGGAATGTAACTAAAGTACATTTTCCAATGTACTGTACTTAAGTATGGATTTAAAGTACTTGTACTTTTTCTTAAGCATTTTCTATTCATGCTACTTTAATCTTTTATTCCACTACTTTTCAGAGGGAAATATTGTACTTTTTACTTCAGTACATTTATCTGACAGCTTCAGTTACTGTACAAATTAAGATTTTCACATAATCATGATTTTTTTTATGATATTTTATTGTAAAATAAATTACTCAACAGTTTAAACAAGTACAGCTGCAAGGATTAGTAATTAATCAATCCGTCTAATCGGAGATAATTACTTGCCAACTCTTTTAAGACACATTTTTTTTAGATAATGCTGAGTTTGAAGTGTAGCTCTTCCCCTCTATTTTTATCCTCTTATTTTTTCAGGGTGTTATTTCTTAATAATTTTGATGTTTTGATTGTGTTTAAAAGTGTATTTTTCTGCAATGGGTACTTAATAATAATAATAATATTTCTTATTGTTATTATTATTGCTATTTTTTTATGTTTTACTCTCTTTCTGCATATGTTTTAGACACACTATATTTGCCAGCAACACATCCTCCTTTCATATTACTGACATCGCCAGCTACACCAGCAGGCTGAATGCATTTGGTGGCCTTCACTTTTTCTATCCGGTCCCTATGATGAAGCTTGTTGAGGTGTGTATTGACAGTGTGTCAGTTATTAAGTGTTTTGATAGTGAAGCCATGACTCAGCCTATTCTGCCTCAGAGAACAGAGAACAGCCTGAGGCCTGACGTTTTTGCTCACAGGAATTATATAAGTTGACCTCATTGCTCGATGTTTAATTTAAACATCGATATTGTAACATTATATACAGTATATGAACACATCAGGAAACAGCTAAGAACAACTAGAATCCAAGTTGCTGAAGTATTTCTATTTCACAGGTCATCGAAACCTCAAAAACAAGCCAAGAGACTGTAGATTCCCTCCGAAACTTCTGCAAAATGCTTGGTAAAACACCGGTGTCCTGCAAGGTAAGATTTGCTGTGTCATGTCACGACAGCTGTCGTCTCTTAAAAATATCACAGCCCACCTAACTGCATTTAACATCTCTTTAATCAGGATACACAAGGATTTATTGTAAACCGCCTATTTATTCCCTACCTGTTTGAGGCCATACGGCTGCATGAGAGAGGTATGTATATAAGTGATGGCAATAGTGAGATATCCACAGTTTGTGTATTGGGATTGTAGGGCAGCTGTTTTATATACCACAGGGACATGCAGGTGGCAACTTTTCTTGCAAAGCTTTACAATTGACAGCAGAAATACACAGATTCACTCGTTTTACTAAACAAAAGTCAACTCAAATTGGTGGTGGTGGTTGAGTATTTTCCTCCCAATGTCGGCTTTTTAGTCTGCACACTTACTCAATGAACCAAAAACAAAGACTTGCAAAATGTCAAAAAAGAAAAGCCAAAGTACCGACTTGCTAAAACTGGGCATACACTGTGCGATTTTAGAAATGTTATTATTAATTTGAATTCATATTGTATGAGTAAATTGTCTGAGACGTGAAGCCACATCTCTCAGTTAATATGCTCACACTATATGGTCTGATCGTCAAGCCACGACCTCAGAGCTCACACTGTAATCATCTCGTAATTGTGTTTTATCGACATTTTAAAAAATGACACTTAAGTTCTGTGCAAATCTGTAATGGAACCCTGTCCACTGTCTCTACAAACGCCAAACCGGTTTGGCTGTCTCGCCTCTCTGAACTATGCTGGGCTACACACAGCAGTTAATACTGAGGCTCTGATTCAGTATCCCATGGTCATTTTTTGTAGTCTCTGGTTGATTTCTGTAGCTTTGCATGGTTGCTGTTTTGTTTGGCTGTTGTCTTCCTCAGGTCATGGATCCATGAAGGACATTGATACTGCCATGAAACTTGGTCTTAGTTATCCTATGGGACCCCTTGAGATTGCAGATTTTGTAGGACTAGACATCCTTAAGTTCTCCATGGATGGTGAGTTAAACTAAGTGGAAATTACAGGTTTGATGTGTCCACTGGTGGAATGTAAGTACTCAAGTATCACTTAAAGGTAGGGATGCAGCGATCAAGTTTTTTTGCCCCTGAACGCGATCCGAGTAATTTGATATTGAATACCTGCCAATACTGAGTCCTGATTGGATACTTGTATAAACCTGGATAAAATGCATCTGGCATTCTGCTGCTCCATCTGTGCCCAGAGTACGCTCTGTGCTCCAAGAGTGTAATGCACTGAAAAACTGAAGTGTACATATACTTTAATAGCGCTCCTTATGACAGTTCAGTTCCAAAAATATAAAATCAACACGTGGCGGCAGATGTTTTAATACTGGCAGGCAGCCATGAATAAATGAATGTGTGGGGAAACCCTGAAGTACTTTTACTTGTACTCTTTCTTTTTTTTATTTTTCTGATTATATTTACATACGTTTACTGAATTAAATTGTTGCAAGGAATGAGAAACACAGATAATTCAATTAAACTGATATCTTAGATATTAATTCCTGTTCTTCTTTGTAATTGCTTATTTTTAGGTTGGTCTGAAGCGAACCCTGGTAACCCACTCTTTGCCCCGAGTGAACTGCTCAACAAGTTGGTTGCAGAGGGAAAACTGGGCAAAAAGACAGGAGAAGGATTCTATAAGTATTGTTAATTTAGTAAAAAAAAAAAGGCATCCAACACTGATACGAAGCACCTGTCATCTGTAACTTTGAACTTTATCCTATATTGCTTTTGTAGGCTATAGTTGATTTTTTTTTAAACTAAACTTTTACTTTTATACTAGTTGTAACTCTTATTCTAATTATTAAAAAAAATGTATTTTATTTTTATTTATCTGGAATTATTAAATGTTTTTATGCTGCTGCAACATCTGAATTTCCTCCCTGGAGATCAATAAAGGCGTATCTTATCTATTCTTATCAAGATGGCTTTTATCTGTCATTCCATTATCTTTTGCATATCCACTGAATGACATCTTTTTGTGTGTAAGAGATTCAATCTGATTAAAACTGATTTTATTCAGTACTTGTCTGGTGTTTGTTCTTGTTGTCAGTGCGAAAGGTGATGACTGCTGTGCAGATACACATACAGACCAGGATTTCCAACACAATCATTTATTTGTGGCAGCCCACTACGGTCAACACATCTGCTGCAGCATACTGATTTTATACTTTTTGTGGTGACGATCTTCTTAAGACACATAACTGGGTGTGGGAGCAGACCTGTTTTCAATGAGATGCCGAGGCAGAATTCACAGTTTCCTGTTTAATCTAAGATGCACGTTTACAAAAAGAATCGGTGAATCCTATTGGCATATAAAATAAACAAATACACAGACATAACTAATGACTCCCACACTTTTGGAGCTGAACTGTTCATTAAGAGTGTTATTGCAATATATGCAACGTTTGGTTATGCATTGTACAATACTCTCAGAGCGCAGAGACGGAGCAGCAGAACAGCAGGCGCAGTGAAAGTGGAATTTAATCATTAATAACTTTGAGTCTAAGAGTTTGCATTCACCACCTCTGCAGCAGCTGCTTCTCTCAACCATCAGTCTTATCTGATCAGCTCTGATTTGATTTTGCAGAGACCCTGCCCCCGTCAGTGTGTTTGAGACGATTCTGGATGTCAACCTCCTGGCAGTTTGTCGCCCCCAGCCAGCAACGGCCTACCAATGCCTTTACAGTTACGTTTATTAACATATTTATTTTGCATAGTCAACAAATGATGGCCCCTGAGTGCCTGGGTCTGTTAAAGTCTCAAGTTCAGCTCTGTCTAAAATTGTTCTCTGGAATTCATCGAGGAGGTAGGTGAAAGGAGCATGTTAGCGAAGCCAGGCGAGATTGTGCAATAATGTCTAGAGTCTATGGTGTATAGTTTATTTGTAGTTGCTAAGAAAGAAGTCAAACCAATTTGCTTTCAAAGGACTGATGAATTTCCCCGGTGTATGGATCAAGCTGGGCTTTCTTAACTGATCTTCTCCTGTCCTGCAGCAGGTTGAAACATCATGGCTTTCTTCACTCACCAGCTCTACAGAGGTTTTTCCTCTTCGGCTCTCAGGAATATTGTTATTAAGAACGTAACGGTCATCGGAGGTGGACAGATGGGTGCAGGGATTGCACAGGTAAGAGATTAAATTCTTTTGGTCTACTATAATGGAATATGATTCCTTTGCTGTTCTGGTCCCTATTTATTGTTTGCTCCCACCTCAACATAACTGACATTGACAGTTGTGTTTCTATTTATTTTAGCTACTAATGAGCTACAGCCTGCGGGGCATTTAAACAAGTGAGGACATGATCATGCTCTTTTTTTTTCCTATGAGTGGAAACATGTACCGTATGTCTGACTGACTGATTTAAAAAAAAAAAAAAAAACGTTTTGTGGTTTCCTAGTTGTCCCTTATGCTTAATTATTTCCTGTAATGTTTTTTCAGGCGAGGACAAAAAAAAGTCTTGTTCCTTCATTTAATTTTCATTTCCTTCATTGATTACTCATGTGGGCCTTGTGGTTGCTGAGATATACTCTATATTTAAATAAAGACCATTTTTGAGCAGAGACCTGAAAAAGGGAGCAGTGTGTGACAGGTTTAATTATCTCCTTTCTGAAAGGTTGCAGCATCAACCGGCCACTCTGTGACTCTGGTGGACACGAATGACGACTTCCTTAAAAATGCTGTCAAAGGAATTGAAGGGAACCTTCAAAGAGTGGTCAAGAAGAAGTTTGCTGATAAGCCAGAGGTGAGGTACTGCACATCACCCGGCCAAATAAAAGCAGTGAGAGCGAGATGTGTGTGGTTAACGGGACAATTTGCTTTGTTTCAGGCAGGTGAAGAGTTCATCCAGAAAGCTCTGCAGAATCTGACATGGACCACAGATGCTGGATCTGCAGTTCAAGCCACAGATCTTGTGGTGGAGGCCATCGTGGAAAATCTAAAAATCAAACAGGATCTCTTTGGTCGGCTCGACAAGCTGGCACCAGCGTGAGCGCTGTCCTGTTTCTGTCCAATTTATTAGCTTTAAGTGTTACATTAGAAGCTGATTACTGTCTGTTCTGGGTTTCATGAAGTACTGTGCTTAACTATGGATCTGAAGTACTTGTGCTTTTTCTTAAGCATTTTCTATTCATGCTCCTTTATTCTTTTATTCCACTACTTTTCAGAGGGAAATATTGTACTTTTTACTTCACTACATTTATCTGACAGCTTAAGTTACTTCACAAATTAAGATTTTTTCAGAAAAATCATAAGAGTATGTAAAATATGAATCTTTATTATGAAATAAATTACCCAACAGTTTATACAGGTACAGCTGCAACAAGTTGGTTAATCAATCTGTCAATTCACTGATAACTGATAGCCAACTATTTTGAGACACATTTAAATCTTTTTCGAAGAATGCTGAATTTGGAGTGCTTTTTCTTTTAGATTTAAATAATTTTGATTTTTTTGGGTGTATTGTTTCTCAATCATTGAGACTTTTTTTGAGTGTGTTTAAAAAAAATATTTTTCTGCAAAAGAGTATTATTATTATTATTATTATGTATTCTTTTTCTAAATGTGTTCTAGACACACTATCTTTACCAGCAACACATCCTCCCTTTCCGTAACGGACATCGGCAGCTCCACCAGCAGGCTGGACAGATTTGGTGGCCTTCACTTTTTCTACCCGGTACCTATGATGAAGCTTGTAGAGGTACGTCGCCCGCAAAAACTGTTTATCTTTGTTTGAACAATACACATGAATGTTGTTATACCGCTGCAATAGGGTTTCTTTTGGTTTGGTCACATGAGTATTAGGATTGGGCAGTATCTATTTTTTCATACCTATATATATGTATATATATATATATATATATATATATATATAAACTTAACTATCACTCTTTCACAGGTTATCAACATATCAGAAACAAGCCAAGAGACTGTAGATTCCCTCCGAAACTTCTGCAAAATGCTTGGTAAAACACCGGTGTCCTGCAAGGTAAGATTTGCTGTGTAATGTCACGACAACTGTAGTGTTTAAAACATATTACAGCCAACTTGACTGCATCTGATATCTTATTCATCAGGATACACAAGGATTCATTGTAAACCGCCTAATTATTCCCTACCTGTTTGGGGCCGTTTGGCTGCATGAGAAAGGTATGTACATCAGTGATGGCAATAGTGAGATATCCACAGTTTGTGTATTGGGATCATTAACCACAACAGTAGAGGGCAGTTACAGGGGCATGCAGGAGGCATTTTTTTGGCGGGATTAAAAAGCGATACAACTGCCAAAAGAAATATACAGTTTCACTCATTTTACTGAACATAAGTTAGCTCAAATTGGCGGTGGCTGAGTATTTTTCTCCCAACGTTGACTCTTTAGTCTGCACAGCTACTCAATAATGCCAAAACAGACTCAAAAAATGTCATAAAAGAAAACATCCTAATAGCGATTTTCCTTAAAAACTGAAAAATAGAGACATACACCTATTAAATTCAAGTCTCCGTCTTTTACCAAATTAACTGAAGCCTAAGTACCATTTTGGCTAATCTGCTGGCAGCTACACCTTATTAAAAAAAAAAAACTCACCAAAAAACATCATGGTTTGTCCTGCATCTGTCTCTACCACAGACTATATAACGATGGACAACATGCCAGTTTCCTCAGTGTTGTTTTTCAAACTCGATCGCCCCCTGGTGTCTGTCTGCAGTATAGGTCATAAAGCCCGCACCTCCATGTTAGTGAACAAACAGCACCAAATACTGAGGCTCTAATTCAGTATCCCATGATAATATTTTGTAGTTTTTGGTTGATTTCTGTAGAGTTGCATGGTTACCGTCTTGTTCTGCTGTTTACTTCCTCAGGTTATGGATCCATTGAGGACATTGATACTGCCATGAAACTTGGTGCTGGTTATCCTATGGGACCATTTGAGCTTATGGATAATTTAGGAATAAAAACTCTACAGTCCATCATGTATGGTGAGTTAAACTAAGTTGATATTACAGGTATGACGTAACCAATGGTGGAATGTAAGTACAGTACAAGTACATTTACTCAATTATTACTTAAAGGTAGTGGAGTCCTGATTAAGCTTTTTTGGCCCCAATTTTGATCTAGTACTTTGATATTGAGTATCTGCAAATACTGAGTCCCAATCGATAATACAGCTGCACAATGCACATTTGAAGTACTTAAAGTAAATCATATTTTTCTGATTATACTTACATATTTTTACTGAATTAAACTGTTGCAAGGAAAGAGAAACAAAGGTAATTCAAATAAACGGATATATTAGTTATTAATCCCTGTTCCTTTCTGTCATTGCATATCTTTAGTTTGGTCGAACGCGAACCCTGGCAACCCACTCTTTGCCCCGAGTGAACTGCTCAACAAGTTGGCTGAGGAGGGAAAATGGGGCAAAAAGACAGGAGAAGGATTCTACAAGTATAAGTAATTTACTAAAAAAAAGCATCCAACACTAATAAAAAGTGCCTGTGCCTTCTGTAATTTCTAACTTTGTCTTTAATTGTCTTTGCCGGCTATAATTGTTGTTTTTTTCTTTTTACTTCTATTTTCACACTTAATGTGCCTCTTAATTACATCCTTTTTTTGTGGGTAAAGGGATTAAATCCAATTATAACTAACTTTATTGAAAACTTTATTGGGTGTTCTCCAGTGTATGACTGCGACTATACAACAATCACCAATGAAATAAAACTGGATTATCAAAATGTGTTCATGTTCTGGTAGAAGCTGGAGTGCTTATCGGGTTGGTAAATGTTTTTTATATATTTATCTATTTTTGTTGAGCCGTGTTTTATGTGTGTTAGTGGAATCAATTTTAAGTAAACTTAACTGATTGGAATTATCTGTTAGCCATTTTTTTCCTTTTATGACCAAAAGCAAAAAATAAAGATGTGGCAGAAAACAACGTGACATGACACACTGTCACGGAGAAAAAAGCAGAGCGTGTGAAAGCGCTCCTACCCGACATGGCACTGCTGGGTGTGTTGTCCTGAACGGCATCGGCCGAAGCTCCTGTTTGAAAGTTCTCCCACTTGATGATCTGGAGGTCGTCTTGTTCCTGCTTCAGCCAGGCCGGAGAGGTGAGCCTGTCTTTGCACCTCACAGAGCTGGAGTCAATCTCCACGCAGGGGGAATAACCCGCCGGCTCCTGCTGCCACACGGACGACATCGCCTCAAAACCTGGGAGAGAACCAGAGAGGCGTTACGTGGGTCCCGTAACCGAGAAACGCTCACAGATCAACAATTCACAGTTCATCCAAAAGAAAGGCAATGTCAACATTCAGAATTTACACTTTAAGAACCATTTTGCTAAAAGAACATTTAAAGTTTTATTAGAATTTATATTTATTTATTTAACAATCCAAGCCTTCAAAAAACGGTTTTGTATAAAAATCTGCATAATATAAAATCAAATTATTATTATTATTATTTCATAAAATAGTTAGATGAATTAGTCAGATCTTTATTTTGAAGATGGAAAATAAAAAAATATAAAAATCCCTCCCTTGTTTACTATGCTAATATTACTGTCTTCTTTGTGCTCGTGGTGTCAGGAACATCAGTGGAACTGAATTGTGAAAAGTCTTACAAGCGAAGGATGTGAGGATTTTGTCCATTTTGACAAAAGGTTAATCATATAGCGATATTTGTATGTGTGATCTAGGCAGCTAACTAAGGTTATCTCCAGCAGGTAGCCAAAAACACGGTTTTATACATCCAAAGGACTCGGCGTATATTTGAAGTTTCCTGGTATCTTCTGTGCCACGCCCTCACTGTGACCACTTTTGAGTCAAAGCTAAAAACCTGCCTTTTCTACACTGCCTACTCCACCCCGTAATGACTGCAAACTTATTTTTAAATCATTTTAAGTCTTTTTTTTTGTTCATTCATTTGGCTGATTTGCTCATTTTAGTGTGTAATTTCCAAAACAATAACAAAAACCCATTTTATACTTTTCTCACTCTGCAAATTTCCAGCAGGAGAAGAAAAACTGAAATGCATACGATTAGCAACTAATCTAAATACAAGAACACCACAATAATTAATGCAATGACTGATGTTTTCATCATTATAATCACAGAATTTATATTCAGCGTGTTCGTGTCCTCCTGTAATTAAATAAACACGTGTTGAATATTGTAGTCCTCATTATGAGCCGTCAGCGTAACCTTTCAAGACATCATCAGCACTGTGGCCCTTCTGTTAATTTGGTGAACTGTTTATTAATGATTACTGCAGCGAACAGTGCTTTTACCTTTGCACTAAATAACTTAATAACGGCACACAAACTGATAACGACCAAATTATTTATTAATCCTAACTTAGCCTTGTGAGTTCATGATGTATGAAGCATTAATGCACTCACTGGAAAATGATGAATCATGCAATAGTTAAGCATTAATTAAAAATAAGCAGGGAACTGGAGTTGATTTATAATTTCCATTTTGTTATACATACACAAATATACAAATTTGGTCTTGTACTATAATAATAACCATTAATATTATTATTATTACTATCATTATTATCATCCATACAGAATATCAGAATATCTTTACATGACAATATCACATCAAAGCATGGACACCAGGTATTAGTTATTTTATTTATAATTTTATCATTATAGATAGATACATATATGCATACATATATTTATATTCTGCTATTAGTGTCACTTTTATGTTAGTAATTTCAATGTGTTTAGGTTTCTTATAACTCCGGGAAATTTCAACCTTTTTTTGGGCTGGAGGCCCACCCGTTTTATCGGGGTTTTTTGTTTGTTTGTTTTTTTCTCTCTCCCTGCACTGTACTGTGTTATTTTTGTCATTTGGTGTATTTGAAATTGTGCAAATAAATGAATCATTCACTTAATTAATTAATAAACTAAGAAAACAGTAAAAAAAAAAAAAAACTTAGATAACTCTTATGGCATCAACATGATTATTTGTTTTCAATGATAATTTCCAGAAGACACCCATATGTCAAACAGGTGGAGTGCCTCTTTAACTAATCATAACCGCATTAAATCACCATGATTCAATCATTACTTCCGTGTTTTTGTGTCTCTATCATGAACTCATATTGGTATCATTGACTGCAGAGTATCTATACTAACTAGGAGGTGATGCATTCAGGTGCATGACACCTAGATGAAATATTTAAGTACTTTCTTTATCTACTTGTTGTTGCAGAGTTGATGATGGTCTCTACTTATCTTTAACATGTGCAAGCTGCAGCACCTGAACACATCATGCTGCAGTGATAAATCTGGCCTCATCACCTGACACAATGCATGAGAATTACTCTCAGAGAAGTCAACTACTGCAGCCTATGAAGGTATTTTAATGTTTTCAATGGTAGTACACGGTGTGAAAACACTATTAATGTGCCATAATTTAACGACAAAGTCAGCAGGCCTATTATCTTCATCCCTATTGATTTATTACAGAAATACAGAGGTGTTTTAATTGATTTTAAATCAGCATATTTCACATAAAGTTTTAAAGCCCATAAAGCGCGCAGATGTGTTTTGTGTTGCAGGCTATAGGAACAGCCGTTTCTCCTTGCAGTGGTGTAATTAGCTTCCACCAAGATGGATGCTAATGACTGTAATTACCAGCAAAAGGGGGAAAAAGGAGCAACAAAGCGAGTGAAACACACAGAAAAACGTACCTTGAAGAGAGTCCAGCGGATAAAACCTGTGTTAGAGATGTTCCTGTGTTTGCGTCGCTGTTTGCTGAAGTCTCACTTTAGGTAAAAATGCCACGTTTTCAAAAATATAAACACAGACGAGTGTTGAAATGCGAGAGCACAGGGACAACATGCGTGTCTGAGAGAGGGGCGGCGCCAGAGAGCCGCCGCGGGACCGAGCTGCGTTCAGGGGCTCCGCCACAGTCGGACTTCTCAAATCCATGTGAGAGACAGTGCTGGAAGAAGTACTCAGATCCTGAGTTTAACGCTTTAAAACCTGAGCAAATTGGTTTGATTTATTTCAACAAAAAAAAAGGAATAACATGCGAAGAAGCCGGCAATAGGCAAGCAAGGAAGACATGACCCCAAACTTAGCAAGATTTCTATTTTTTAAAGTTTAAAAAAAAGAGTTTAAAAAAATAAAGTGCTTTAAAAAGCACTAGGCTATTATATATATTATATGTTCTAGGCTATTTGCTATTTGCTTTGCTTTAAAAAGCAAATAGCCTAGAACATATACATATTCTGTAGTATGATTTTAAATATGTCACTACGATAATAATTAATATTTTTTCCTATAAATTCTTTTGCTTTTTTCTTAAAAAAAATTCTAAATATACTAACTTTTAAATTCTTTGTAACATTTCTTACAGAGATGCTTATTGCTTTTCCTCGTGTTTTTGAAAAAAAAAATCCCATTATGACACAGTGGTGGAACAAGTAATCCAAACTTGAATTTAACCCTTTTATACCTTGATTTATTTTTTTAAAAAACAGGTGAGAAAGCTGTAAGCAAAGAAAGAAGAAATGACCCCAAAACTAGCAAGAAATTGTTTTGTTATTTTTAAAGTGTAAGAAAATTATCTGAAAAGTAGTAATAATTAAACAAAAAAATACCAAGCATATAATGTCTTTTTAAAACATAGCCTAGAATATATATATAATTTAGCATAATTTTAAATATGTAACTATGATAATAATTATTAGTAATTTTTCCCTAGCTAAAAAAAGATGAAAATAAGATTTTCTAAATCTACTAACTTTTAAATATTTTTGTAACATTTCTCACAGAGATGCTTATTGCTTTTCCTCATGTTTTTGATTATGACAAAGTGAATTTGAACCTTTGAAACCCAACTAAATTGGTTTGAGTTCTTTCAAAAATATTGGAAGACAGCAATAAGCAAGGAAAGAAGAAATGACCAAAAAATGAGAAAGAAATTGATTTTAAAAAATAAGAAAAAAACCCCAAAATATTAATAATAATTAAATAAAAATTGACGAAGAATTTTTTTTTTAAAAACAACAAAAAGAAGACGCTTTTTTTTTCTTCCCTAAAACTTTTCCCCTAGTTTTTAGAAAGTTAAAAAAAATTAAAGTGCTTAAAAATATAGACTATGTATATTATTTTAATATTTTACATAATTTTCTTTAAAATGTACTTTTGCTTAGTCCTTCAGTTTATGTATCTGTATGCATTTTTGTAAATTGTCTTGATTTAATACAGACCGTAAAACTGTGTTATTTACATTGGACAGCAACTAAATGCTTGATACAGTTGTAATGGAAATGAAATTGACAACTGCGTCATTGTGCATAAACACTGCAGAGGCAGTTGTTTTAAATATATAATAAAGTAACAATAACCAAAAAAAAGTAACATTCTATAGATTGAACACTGGCTTTTCTATTTAAATTATTTTTGTCAATTCCAGTATACTGATAATAAGTGAATAAATAAATAAAACCAGTGACACATTATGATCTTACAGGGAACTTTATTTGCAGTTTAACTAAAATTCTTTGGCTATAGAGGGACAAACACCTACAACTCCAGCCGATGCCCTGGTTCTCTTGCAAATCTACTCTGCTTGTTGCAAAATGTTTACAATAGTGGTACTTTTAACAAATCTCAGCTGCCTTAGACACACAAATGACACCAGACTGCCTAGATGTTATGTTTCTTCTCATATACCCTCTGGCCTACCTAAAACAGTAAACTTAGTATTATATATTAAACTGTGTTAGTCGCAAAATACAAAAAAATATATATATAACAAGGTGAGGTGTATTTGGATTTGTCAAGTTTTTCTAGATGTAGTGAAGGATAAAAATGTACTGTAAATCAATATATAGTTTCTTTCAATAAGCAAGTGATGAAATTTATAATCAGAAAATTCATAAAATCCTTTCACATAACATTGCATAACCTTCAACATACCCTCTATTATTCCTTCATGACAAACTTTCACATTTCTCCATTTAAAAGCACAAACTTTAAGCCACATGGAGTGATTGCATTAGTCCTAACAGCAGTGAACGGTCACTGGGTTTTGGGGGCGTGGAGGGTGAAAGATACAGAATAAAAATAAAAAAACAAAGAATTACTTGATCTAAAACAGCGTAATACTTGAACATGGTACTAATGTAACACCAGCGTCTCTTAACAGTGAATGCAGCAGCAGAAAGACTTTTTTTTGCCAGTGTACAATCATGTTTACAATGTGATTATCCTTAAAAGCCTCACACCACCTCATCAAATCTCACTAATTGCATCAGTGTGACAACAGTTGGTTCCTGGAAATGTATAAATTTTGGTGCTTATTTGCAGTGACTAAAACTCACATATCACTGTGTAAATGCTGGTAAACGCATTCAGAGCCAAAGCTACAAATTGACTTAGAAACAGGCAGTAATTGACAGACACAGACGGATGAGTAAATCCACTTAAATGGCCTAATTAATGTCTGTAGAACAAGTTTAAAAACAGAGCCGCCTAGATTCACAGAGTTTGGACGAGAGACATGAATCAGGTTAATTATTCTATCACTTCCACCCTCCTGCTCCCTACATAATGTCACATGGAGACACTGAGTTAGTCTGTTAGACAGAAAACAGCAGCGTCCTCAGTATAAACACGCTCTGCTGTCTGTCCACGTCCGCCCGTCTAACTCTCCGGCGCTCAGTGGCAGATCGCCAGGAGGAGACGTTTAAAGTCGCCGCTGCACTCGTCCTTCAGCGCCTCCTTCAGAGACACGTCGTACTTCTCCAGGTACATGTCTTTGATGGTCTCTAAATCGTACTGTTGACAACAAAGGCAAGAATCAAAAAACTATTAAAGAAAAAGCAATTGCGCCGTCTATAAGTCCATGAGTCAGAAATCTGCAGTAACGGGCTATAATTTATTTTTTTAGTTTTCCTTTTTTCAATCATCAAATCTGCTTTAATTTTACCCTTTTAACACATTGGGTTTTTTTTCTGTTTTTTTTCTCTCCCGTTGATCCATTAGTGCATTTACCTCAGAGCGACACACGATGATGCGAATGAGCGTGTCCTCGTCAGTGCCCGCTCCTTTCATGGCGTCGTGCAGACGTCTGGCAAAGTAGAGCTGAGGGTTCTTAGCAACTCTCACTGAGGGAAGAAAGGAAAGCTTTTATTAAATTTAACTGCTGTTTGCCACCATACAGTCTGTTAATTCAACACTTTACCAAACCCGTGACATTGTTTATATATACACACATACTGTAGGAGTTATTATAGTCTACCCATATAATTTTGTGGGGTTTTCGATTTTAATGTGACCTAATAAATCACCTGGCTTGTTCTTTATGTCTTATCCTTCTTGGACAATATAACTGATATGAGGCCTGGATTTCGGTCCTAGACTGAGTATACTGTATTTCAATATTCAACAGTTTAATAGTAATGATAAAAATAATAAAAAAACAAATAAAATAACAAACAAATAATGCAAGATGCAGGACATAAAATGTCAATATAAAATAATACAAAAAAATAGACCAAAAACAACAAAGGCAATAAAAGCGACAAAAATGACAAATACAAGGAAACAAAATAAATAAATCCTAAATGAAATATGTAAAAAATAAATAAATAAAAATAAGACATACTAACCAAGGGCTTTGTAGCATTTCTTCAGTGTCCCAGAGGTCTCACTCTCAATGGCATCCAGGATTTCAGTCCCAGAGAGCTACAGAGAAAAAATGAAAGGTTGAATCTGAGCACTGGCGATATCTTAAAGTGGTAATGCTTCATTTACAGAGTCATTCTAATCCTGTAATCAGAGATGTTCAGGGCATTTTAAAGGCCCACCTACTGAAGCACATTTCTGCCTGTGTGATGAAGTGAAAAAATGATCCTGTAAGTCATTAAAATGGAAAACAAAATAATGAGGTAGTGTCTCAAAATAATGAGTAACTTTCTCACACAAAAAAATAAAAGCAAAAGTTGGCTGCTTTCATGCATATGGCATAAATTTAAGATTGTGTATTTTTGTTTAATCTTGTAATTTCCAGCTCAGCTCCTATAGTACACTGAGTGAACAAAATTGTTACATTCATACTGTTAGGTGCAAAAAATCCATTCAAACTGCAAGAGCCATCAAAGCATAAAAACATGCATTGTGTTATTTCTGGGTGTCATTCTGGGCTTTTGAATTGGTCATTTTTACTATTTTCCACCTAATTATGTTTTTTTTTTTTTGTTTTGTTTTGTTTTTTACCATATATAACATATGTAGAAATTACATGCTATTTCCACTAAATGCACTGTCACAATCAATGTTACTGCAAATCAGTAACTTATCCCAGGCTGTGATAACCAAAAAATAAATAAATACATCTAAAAATCTACTCTGCATGTAGTATACTGAAAATAACTTTTTTTTCATCTGAAAAACATAAGGGCATCATGATAAAAACCTTGCTTTTAAGGGGTTAAAATTCTAAAAAAAAAAAAAAAAATTACTATTTGATATTTATGATTGGGACTCATATTGGTTAAAAAAATCACTCATTAAATTAGAAAAAATATGAATGTATTATATTTTTGAGCTTGATCTTGAAAAGTGCATTTTGTTGCCCAGGGCGATACCAGTGTGTGTAATATTTCAGGGGGCCCTGAGGGTTAAAGTAATGAGAAACATACTCAAAATAATGACCTACTTTGTTTCTCATTATTTTTAAGGCACCAACTTATTTTTTGAGACAGTTTCTCATTATTTTGAGATAACTAAGTCATTATTTTGGTAAAGTTTCTCATTATTTTGAGCTACTACCTCATTATTTTGAGAAAGTTACTTATTCTAATGACTTACAGGATGTTTTTTCCTTCCATCACATTGGTAGAAATGGGCTCCCATAAGCAAGAAAGCTTAAATATATCTGTCTGCATGTTCATGAGAACCAGCAGCTGAAGATGAAATGTGGGGTCATATACACTGATATGTAATATTACTGCAGCTATCTCTGGACACTGACACTGAAACCTACCTGCTCATATATCTTAAAGGTGGCCTGTAGCTGCAGGTAATTTCTGGAGGCCAGGATGTAGCTGAACGTGGACTCGTCTGTCCCAAAGCAACCCTCACCAGCCTGCATCAGTAAACATCAACACTGTTTAGAATTAATCAAACAATGAGGTGATCATGAATTTAGTATTAACCCTTTGAAACCTGAGCAAATTGGTTTGATTTATAAAAAAAAAAGGAAGAAGGCAACGAGCAACCTTGTAAGACATGTCACAACAATTAGCAAAGAAATTAGTAATAAAAAAAAAGTTACAAAAAAATACCTGAAAATAAATCATTTAAAAAAGGTTAAAAACAACAAAATTACCTAAATAAAGAAGTTCTGAAAAGAATGTATTTATTTTCTATTTTTTCCATAATATTATTTTAAATTTAACATTGATATATTTATAAATACAGCTTTATGGAAATCGTTTCCATTTTTCGGGGAAAAATTTTTAAACAAATCTTTTGGCTATTTTCTTGTCACTTTTTACTAAATTCTTGCAATTTGTGGGACATTTTTTACCAAGCTGGTCATTGCTTTTGTTGGAGTCAAAAACCAATTTGCTCAGGTTTGCTCAAGGTGCTTGAATGAAGCACAGGGGAACTGATGTCGATCCAGAGTTGAAAGGGTTAAAGAAGGATTACCTCAAACAGGCAGGCAGCGTCTGATTCAGCCAGTTCCTCGTCCACCTCGTAACTCTCATCTCTGTTTCCCTGCAGGACAAAGAGCAAGATGACTTTTGCTGTGGAGTGAGGCCTTTAAGTCAGACTGAAGCAACTGTATCTGGCCCCCGTTTTACTCATGAGAGGGTGTCTGGACTGTGGCCAGTGTGTGTGTGTGTGTGTGTGTGTGTGTGTGTGTGTGTGTGTGTGTGTGTGTGTGTGTGTGTGTGTGTGTGTGTGTGTGTGTGTGTGTGTGCGTGTGTGTGTGTGTGTGTGTGTGTAATGACTAGGCACAAGCAGACTGAGATCCATTTCAGTCCCACAGCAGACTGGAGGAATCCAGTTACTCCAGTGGAGTAGAAACTCGGGGCCACGTACCTGCATCAGAGCCATGAGCAGGTTTCTAACGTCCCCGCTTGTGTCTCCCTCGATATCCGCTTCAAGATCGCGCTCATGCACTGAAATGTAAACACAAAAAAGGTCAAATAAAACGAAAAGCCATTCTGTTTATTTTACGTCTAAAGTATTTTAAGTGGAAGTCCACCCTGAGATACTCTTGTATAACATGTTGAAGTACAAGTTTTTTGGTGTTCCAGTATTTTTAACCAAAGTTAATAATTATCCTACTTTTCAAAGTTCGATTTGAGTCCTGTGACCTTTTAAATCCTAGATCGACATCACTTTTTTTGTGCTGCTTTCAGACACTTTTCACAGGTAATTCAATTCTAAAAACCCAGAGCAAACTGGTTTGATTTTTTTTTTAACAAACAAATGGGGAAAAAGGGAATGAGCAACTTGGCAAGAAATATTCTGCAAATTGCAAGAAATTAGTAGACCTAGAAAATGATTTTTTTAAAAACTAGGGGAAAAAGAGCTAGGGAAACTATATTTAAAATGATCATAATTTGATATTTAAATATTAGGTTACAGAATTATATTACATTTTTAAGCACCTTTTACAGATCATTTCCTTGTTTATTTAATTTCTATTTTTATTTTGTTGTTGTTGGGTTTTTTGCTTTATTTTTCTTATTACTAATTTTCATGTAATTTTCTTGTACTTTTTACTAATTTTTTTGTTAATTTTGAGATAATTTCGTCATTTGTTGCTCATTGCCTTCTTCTAATGTTTTTGAAAGAAATCAAGAAAATTTGCTCTGGTTTCAAAGTTAAGCACAGAAGTATAGAATTATAATGTTCTGCAAATTGCAAGAAATGATCAGATTTACTATATATTTATAATTATCATAATTATGTTTTTAAATTATGGTGGTACAGATTTATTATTAGTTATTTTAAAGCACTTTTTTTCTAACCCCCCTAGTTTCTAGGTTATTTTCTTGTGTTTTTTTTTGCTAATTTTTTGCTAATTTGGGGGTTATTTCTTCTTAAGTTTCTCATTGCCTTATCACGTTTTTGAAAGAAATCAAGCCAAGGGCACTGGTGCATATGTTTAATGTCTAAAATGTGGTATTTGCACTGTAATACCTACTCCGACCTTCTGAAAACTTGCTTCCAACAAAATAACTGATACTAAATTTCATTAATATGAAACTAAAACTAAACATTTTTAGACAATAAAGTCTACGCTGAAGCAGGCAAACCCACATTGAAAACTAACTGCAACTAAACTGAATTTAAAAACTAAGAATAGAAACTAACGATATACACAAAACTTTAATAACTCTGCCAAAAACCTGATAAGCTAACTTAGATTGTGCAAGCACTGGCACCTCAAGTATCTTTGCGCCAGTCATTTACACACTCATTCAATTATTAACTTTTTTACAAATAAGGCCTTACCAGTGAGTGACCGTGAGAAAATATTATATTTGGAATATATTTTGGAATAATTTTAGCATTCATTCCACACATGGCTAATGTCCCTGGAGTCATGCTAAGGAAGACGTTGGTATATAATCATCTATCAGTGAGTATGATAGTAAACAGGATGGGCCTTGACCAAACACAGCATGACTGTAGATTACATGGCTAAAGGGACAGGAATAGTACAGTATGTCATACATCCAAATGAGTCACCCTGAGCCATTTCCTCCAGCGTTTCTAATACACGGAAGGGAAATAGTGTCATTAATAACATAGTGGGATGAGAGGTTTAACAACTGCACGGCATGATTTTATGCCAAATAAGAAACTGATAACAACAATATGGATGGAAAGGAAGAAGGGGTAGACGCCAAGTAAAAAAGATTTTGTAAATGGCTTACCTTGAAAGTAGCATTCCTTGAACATGGCAATGTCCTGTGGTAAACAATTAACAGTTAGGATATTCTACATTACAAAATATAAAAGGTATTTGTTTCAATGCCAGTGACAAAAGCATCTGAAATGGCACAGAAATACATTATATTTAAACAGGCAAAAACACTGAATAGAGCAATTTCACATTACTAATCAGTGTTTTTCCTATACTGTCACAGACAGGCCACTAATCCCCTACCTGCTAATGTGTGTTCACCTTTTTTCTGACCCAAATGTTCAGGTAGGTTTGAACAGGAGCTGAATTATGTGCAAAGAGGTCTTTCTCTCCAAAATAAACTGAGATTTAAACAGGTAAACACACTGAATAAAGCAGTTTCAGCTGTTTTTTTTCCTCAGAGGAGCTGCTAACTAGAGTGGCCGATGAAAAAAAACACAAAAAAAGTGAATGGCTATCGGTTTGTCCACTCTGGGTTACTGGAGAGACATAGTGGTGCAACATGGACAAAGACCCACTCTCTATGTCGATATGAACTGCTCATTCTAAGGAAAGAAAAACATGACGATTCTGTTTTTTCAGGTGATTATACACTAAAGAAATCATACTAATTACATTATGTTCCATTTCTGCGAATATATCTGTCTAAATCCTACACACTGGTCATTTGAACTTAATCGATGCTGTTAGATTTGTGACTGACAGCGTTGGTGGCGGTGCAGAGGATCTCCACCAGGACGTCTTCATCAGTGCCTGCTCCCTTCATGGCCTTCCTCAGCTCCTTCACGGCGAAGATGACGGGCGGGTCCAGCATGGCGAGGATGGCGTTCTCAAAGTTCCCCGACAGCTCGCTCTTCAACACATCCACCAACTCCTATCACAGGGAATCCAATTGTGATTAGTGATGGAAAAGCATGGAATATATATGAAATTAGATTAATATTATTTTTCATGGAAAGTGTATTACTGAACGACACTCACATCATCATACTTTTCAAAATAGGCGTGTTTAATTTCCTGTCGCTGAGCTGAGCTGCGGTTTGCCAGGATGTCAATGATGGCCTGCTCATCAGTTCCTGCAGCGAAGACAAAACAAAAACAGATGAACAAAAACAATAAAACAACATAATATGCAAGATGTACTAGAATTTCAGTGAATAGTTTTCAAACTTACCAAATCCTTTGCAGGCTTTGCGGATGGCCTTAATGTCAGCCACGACATTAAAATCCTCGTAGGGCACAATAGTGGGCTGAGAAAATAAAAGATTGATATGTTGATGAAAAAAAAGCTAAAAACAGCTTCCTATAATACTCTGATTACTATGCTGTGTAAGTTAATGAAGTTCAGTTGGGTTCATGATAGCAATGCAGGAGCAGCTGGCAGATGGGGGAGGGGAGGACACAATGCTTGAGTTGAGGAATTCGGGGCCAGAAGTCTTTAAACAAACTTGTGGGCGGCTGCATGAAAAAGTGACCAAAGTGCGGCCCAGACACCAACAGGGGCAACTCTAGAAAACTATATACCATCCCCAACAATAAAGAAGAGTTTAAAGCCACTTCACTTTTCTCACCCATGACAGGAAGAATGTGCAGTAAATCAGTGCTCCAAGGAAATAAGAAGGTGCAAATGAAATACAGCCTATTGCTTTTTTCTTTGAGAGGACATTAAAGGGTTAAAGCAGCACTTTCCTTATAGTTAAACATTAAATAAAGCTATTTTAAGTTATTATTAAATGTTTTTTTTTCAGTGTCCATTGATGTAACTATAGTTGTCAGTGAAGTAAAACAGTAAACAAGTGAGCACAAATGCACAAAAAACACAGAAATCTGACTAAAATCGGTTGGCACCCTCCCCCATCTTTACATTTCTGCACTGTTACCTAACACACACCCGCACGCACACACACAGGGCCCCACTCATTCATCCGCACGCACACATCTAACGGAGCCGTGATGAATTCCGCAGGGGAGTGGCCCTTTTCCTCTGCGTAAACCAGACACGACTGTCTGTCACACGGTGTCATTGGCGACGTTTACATTTAAAGAAACACCAAATATTGTGATTATGACACCAGTACTTCCAGTTCTAACTGGAATAAAGAAGAGATTAATCTGGTTTACATGATGTGCGCAGATTGACGGCGAATAGAGGCAATGCGGAGCAAGCCAGGATGCAGAATCAGCACTAAATACAAGATTTTAAGAGGAATAACCACGAAATCTATTATCTTTTTAAAATTCAATTCTTGATCCTATTCGCCAAACCGTTACTCTGTCGCTCACAGTTAAAGCAGCAGACTGCTGAGAGTTTAAAGATTTTCTGTTTTTATAACCAGCGCGACTAAAGCGATCTGTTTCAGTGGTACCTACTTGACAGTTGCCCATTTTTAGGATGTTTTTTTCCGGCTGCAGCTGGTTATCTGTTGGGGTATAAAAAAAAGTGGTAGAGTAGTTTGAGACACTTGTCCTCCTCCTCCTGAGTCAAGCTGCGGCCCAGAGTAGCGCAGACCAGCGTGTGACGTCACCACGGACTCGCTGCGCCGTCGCGTTAACCATTTACATCCTCAACCACTGTGCGGTCACATGCCGCATTTAGTGAGAACTACACTGTCACTGGCACTGATACTGTCATCTTTTACAGTAAAATAAGGCACTGTACTTTCAGAGTATAATACTCCCCTGTAAATGACACTGCGTCCAATTATTTTGCATAGAAATAGAACATTTCTTTAAAACATTGACTGGTTTAAGCGTTCAACTACAAAAAAGTAATATTTTTTATGATAAAATGGACTTGATCGTTGAGAAAAAAAAAAATTATGAATCTATTTATCTTTTATGAGCTAAGAAAGCACTTGAAAACACTTGTAAAGTTTTAAATACTTTATATTTGATACTTTGGTTAAATACCACTTATGTATATAGTTGTATATAGTTTGTCCTGCTTATATTTATTATGTTTATTATGTTTGCAGTGTATGAACTATGAACTGCATATATATATATGTATATATATATATATATGCAGTATCTTTATATATATGTATATAGTTTGTCCTGCTTATTTTTATTATGTATTGTTTGCAGTATATAAATATATATATATATATATATATATATATATATATATATATATATATATATATATATATATATATATATATATATATATATATATATATATGCAGTATCTTCTACTACTATATACATATAAATTCACATAGTAGTAGAAAGTATAGAAAGTAGAACTAATAGAAAGTTCTAACTTGCTGAATAGTTTCTCTTCTTCTAGTGCACAATATTTGCATGCGACAACAATGACCCCAAAGGTACAAACTTACAGCTCCACAGTATAATTACCAGACTCGGACTCCAACCACTGGTATTTCACTGTGCCTGCATCATAATTACTCCCCCACTGAGGGGCAGAGCTGCTGCTGTCCTCTGCAATAACGGCCTTTAGCCTATGAAACTAAATATGCACAGCATCTGAGTAAAAACTGCCAATTAAGAGTTTGCTGGCGTCATGAACAAAGCTGTGCAATTACAGGGCGATGATTCATCTCTCTCCTCTTTATAATTATGTGGAAATTACCAGGAGGATCAATCAGGGACTTTCTGGACTAATAATTCCAAAGTATCAAAGTTAGTTATTCAAACAAAGTAGCTGTTTTACCGCAGGATAAATCACATGCGCCAATTACAGTAACAACTTAATAAGTAGGATTTAAATCTGCAGGAAACATTTTCTCTGACCTGTGTAGGCTGATGTTAAATCAAACTCTGTGCACTTAAACTTTCCAGAAAAGCAGAATCAAACAACTGTCGTTCTTAATTAAAAGTTTTAAATCGGCTTCAATCATGCAGCTCAGTTGTTGATCAACTTGTCCAGTAATCTCACGGTTTCTGATATGACTCCCAGGACTTTAAAAAAGAATTTAAGTTTTCTTTTTTTTTGTTTTTTTTTTTGGAAACATGGTAATTTGCTTTCTTGCTAAGAGTTATGCTCATTTATCAGTGGTGGAATGTCACTAAGTACATTTACTTAAGTACTGTACTTACATTTCAGGTACTTTTACTTTACTTGAGTCTTCTCTTTTCATGCCACTTTATGATTTCACTGCTTTTAAGCTTTAGATACAAGTTACTTTACAAGATTTTTGCATAAAAAAGAGGAAAATATGAGGTTTTGTTATAAATTAAACTTCTGTGTAGTTTATACATGTGCATTAGATCAATTAGCTAGTCAGCTGACAGAACATTAATTGGAAATTATTTTGACAAACATTCAAGTAATTTTCCATTTTTAATAGCTATTCTTTTTTAAATAATTTTGAATTTCTGCTGTGTTTTTTTTTTCACTTTTAATTTTTCTGCTTTGGGTGTTTTTTTGGGGTTTTTTTTGCTTTTAATACTTTACTACATTTTATCGACTATACTAACCTGAGAAAAGCCAGTTGATAGAATATTAATTGGAACTCATCTGATAAATATTCAAGTAATTTTCATTGTTTTTTTGGTTATATTTTTTTCTCAATTGTACTTAATTTTACATGATGTCAATTTCACAGTAAGACTTTTATTTGCAGCAGAGTGTTTTCATAGTGTGGTATTAGTACTTTTACCTTCGTAAAAGAACTGAATGCTTCCTCCACCGCTAGTTAGCTTGTAAACCTGATTACCTCTGTGAAGAGGTCGACTGCCAGACATAATTTTTGCACTCTGGCCTGGACAGAGATGATTTATAAAACTGAGGTTGTTTAGACAGAATTATTTTATAAAACAGGGAAAATTTTCAAAATCTCTGTATAAATGTAAACAGGGATTAAAAGTCAGGATATTTTCTCCTCTTCTGCTGCTTTGATTTTATCCCTAATTATTTCAATCTGTCTTTTCTGAGTACCCCAGCTTTCTGAGAGTATAGCACTAAACTTAAATACTGATTCCCCTTTTATAAAAACTTGAGAGTCCGTTGTTGGTATGTAAAGTGGAAACTGTTGCTGCTGCAGGCACCTGTTCATGCAGCAACACATGCAGCTGTAAACAGAAAGCTCACTGTGCTGTCGAGTTGATAATTTTCATGTTTTTGTTCTCTCGGTCTGACTTTATTTACTTTTCCGCAATCGAAATCTGCTGCTGAAAAAGCCCAAAATCTCAATGGCGGCAAAACTAACATCCCCTGAAGAAAAAAAAGTCAGAGTACCCTTGCCCGGCTGCTCTGTGGCTCTCTCAGTTTGGGGACGTTGTGGTCTTCATGTCACAAGCAGCGGAAAGGGGTCCCACTGAAGCCTTTATCACGGATCTGGAAAACAAAGACAGCATTCAGGAGCGCCAGCCAGAGAAACGGCAGTAATGTGATGCTGGCCCGGGACCCAGACTCATGTTTAGACCTCAAACACAGCTCGTGTAGAGTCGGACCGGCTCCTACTGTTAAGAACCACAGACGGAGGTTTGGGTTTCAGCCGCTACGAGACAAATGTGATGTGTTGAGAGGAGGCCAGGGTGGAGTTTTACTTAGAAAAACATTTTTGGGGCAGCAAAGCTCTGCAGGAAGCTCAATTAAAGCCTGTTGCATGTTTGTATAAGCAAGCCTTAAAATAATGGAAATTAAAAAACGTGAGATGGCATCACTGTCACATATTAAAGCAGTACAACAGGCTCAGTTTTGATAATTTCCTAAAATTCTAATCCCTTAAACAGATTTTTAAATGCCTTCAAAATTTAGCGCTGGATATTTTATGCAAATTTATTAGTAGGCGAAATAGTTGCAGGAACACCAGGGGCACAGCAAGCAGCAACTGTAAAATCTTACGTCATAAGACCTCTTAGCTCTAACAAACGTGTAAAAGGTTGGCTGAGCTAAAATCAGAGATGCAAGCATTTTTAACTATTTTATAATGTCTTACAGTTGAGTGTTGTAAGGTAATGTAACATGGATATTTCTGACTTTTTTCACACTGCAACTGTATGTTGCAATTCTGTCATATCGATGTTTATATTAACCTTTTTTTTTAACCATTACTGTTATTGTATGAACACTATTTCATTGTAACCTTGATATCTTGTAATTTTTTCTTCTTTTTCTTTACTAAAAGCCTAACTAGGAAAAGGATTTAGAAAGAAGCAATAGCTATAATTGCTATATGTAAAACATCAGTTACTTCAGCTTGTTTGTAACAGGCTGAAGCTGTACTATGCTAAAATAAAATAAAATAAAAGTATTAAGCAGAGCAACCACAGTCGATTATTCACTGTATCTCTTTTTTTTGTCATTGTGCAGAACAGTGTGCTGCTGCTTTTATCCAACATAACTACAGAGGCAACACTGTTCATTACAGCACAACAATCCTCGTTTGTTAGAGATTTGCGTCGCTGCAGACTCTATTTCAGTTTCTTTCTTGTGATCAGGAGACTTTCCGAGTACACTAAGCTTTTGTTATATGGAACAATGCTCAGGCTGATAAACGGTGCATTGTTTACCTGCTCCTGGGGTAAAATCCCGGCCGTGTCGAGGCTTCTGGTCCGTTTCATTGTGCCCAGGTGGTAGTTCGGAGCGCCACATCCCGGCATCCCCCAGATGGAGTGCTGCATGGTCTCATTGTGCTGCAGACGGCAGGAGAATTGTGACTGATTAGTCAACATATAAGTAATCTACCACTGATTTTATTGTGAAAAAACAGAGGCCTAATCCATCCTTTTTGTTATGAAATAACTAACCTTTAGCTCATCAGCAAGGTTTCTACTTCTCTCCCTCTCTATCTGTTGTTTCCTCTCCTTCACCTGCAGCCAAAGCTCTCTGTCATACTGACTTTTGTTTCCCTAAAGAAACACAAGTCACACTTTATGATAAATGTCATTAATACATCGTAAATCGATATTTAATTTCACTTTTGTTAGTAGTTAGTTACTGATTTTAAACATTTTGCAAGTTATAAAACATAAAAAACTATATAATATTAATAATAATGATAATCTATGAATTATGAGGTTCTATCTACTTTCTGACAAGTTTTAAGATATTTAGGCTTAAAGTTTTGCCATTCCAAATAACAAAAGTCATATTATTCTTTTTATTATCTAAATTTAAAAAAATCTAAAAATGCATATAACTTAAAAAAAAGAAAAAATGAATAACTCTCACATTAACTTATGTTTACAAATTATTAGTAATGCTACATTCATGATACTTTTTTTCCATTTATTGATACACAGATTAGAGCATTTTATATGCTATATTTAGTTTAGTTTATTTACTATCGTTTATTTAGTTTTTGTTAATGATTAATAATCGGTTTGTAAAATCCATGTATAAACATTATGTGGATGTCTATTATAAAGTTGCAAATGATAATTACACTACGTTAACAAATGGTTGATAAATACTGTGCAGTGAAACTATAAACATTGCAACTTATTAACAGCTGACCAAAATGTTATGTGTGCAACAATAATCTGTGAAAATACCATGAATTATAAAAATAATAATATATAATAAAATATAATATAATAACGTATCATTTTGTTATTTTTAACAGTGAAAGAACTATCAATTCAAGTTTAACTTGCTACTTATTAATGATGGTTATACTAAAATGCTGCCAAAATACATGAAACCACTGTGACACTGGACCACTGTTACAAAAAGTTTAGATGCAATATGACCTCTCTGTTAATGTTACACTGACTCCTCTTCAGTCGCTGATCTTCATGTTGTCTGGCAGCTGTTAGTGAAGCTTTCCCCTACAAAAAAGGGTTTTATTATGAACAAGTTAAAAAATAAGTTCTAAATATGGATCAACAGCTCTATCTAGTGGTCATATTCTCTATCTACAGCTTAAAATAAGAGTTTAAATAAGGCATTTTATGGAAGACAACAAAATCAACCAGTGTATGAACAAACTAAGATTTTACCTGTAGTTTCCCCCTTAAGGACAGAAAAAAATTAACATGGCGGCAGTTTGGTACATTTGCTATAAACATACGGTGATGGATGCATGAAGTGAAGCGCTCCGTCTGGAGTCATTGCTCCTCGCCACACTGACAGCCCCTCTGAGCGTTAATAACGGCAGAGGAGCTGAGGAACAAAAATAAACAGAAAACAGTTAAATTCAAACGCAGTGGCATGATATCAGGCATCACTTATGTCTGGACTAGTATTATATTTTGAGCAGTTTTATTTGGTATTTTGATAAATATTGAAGCATTTTGAAGTTGTCACATTGGACACTATGACAATTATTTCCCTTTTTTAATATATTTTGTACATTTAATGATGAAAATAATTACTTACAGCCATAATAGCATCCATTGTTTTTACTACAGGATTCTGATCCATGCACTTTTATAATACTTTCTTTGTCCTCCTCTTTTTTTTTGCTATCTTGTGAAATCTGAGCCCTTTCTGTCTAAAAGACATGATTTGAGCATAAATTGCTCTTCAGTGAAATATATTTCAAATTCCAAACCTTAATAGCAAGGCCCAGAGTAAGCGGGCCTGCATAACATAAATCAATAAATCTATTTTGTAACCCAGACAGTCTTCTCTGCTGAAAGAAAAAAAGCCTTTCTATGAGTTATCCATTTAGCTCCCACTGTAGTGAAGCCCACTCATAATAAGTTGTACTATCAGGCTGAGTCATGTTCACTCTCAGGCTGCTTGTACTTCCCCATGAGTGGAGGTGTGTGTGTGTGTGTGTGTGTGTGTGTGTGTGTGTGTGTGTGTGTGTGTGTGTGTGTGTGTGTGTGTGTGTGTGTGTGTGTGTGTGTGTGTGTGTGTGTGGTTGTACTATCAGACAGTCTGAGCCTTAACTAATTCACTGCTTCTGTAATGTGGATTTAATCTCATCGCTGTTCTGCTTTGGTCATAAACACCTCTTTTCTTTATTTAAAATTAAAACACAAACCAAATATAACACAAAAAAGTATTTTCTGCATGACACTGATTGTATATTTGTTATGTTTTCACTGTTTCATCTGTCCTAAGACTGCATTCTCCATTAGTAATGTTTGTTTTTTTTCTCATCCTTGTACTGCTGGGTACAGTTTTAGGGCCACATTGAGGAAAACATTTAAGACTTTGAGAATAAAGCTGTAATATTATGAGAAAAACCTTGTAATATTGCGGAAATAGAGTAAAAAGTTGTAATTTTATGAGAATAAACTTGTAATATTAGGAGAATAAAGCTGTAATTTTATGAGAAAGGGGATATTATATTATGGAAATAAACACATTGCCAGCAAGCTACTAAACAAGCAAGGGAAGCCTCTTGGCAACGGGGGACCACACACACACACACACACACACACACACACACACACACACACACACACACACACAAATTGTAATGTATATTGTGCTCATTTTGGGATGATGTGTTGTTTAGTTGCTTGTTGGCTTCTCCAAAGTCTAATAAGTGGGATTTTCATCTACATCTACAATTTCATGCCAACTGGTCAAATTTCAACTGCTGATGAAGATCAAGTGTAATGATCAAAAGCACCACGATAAGCTACACAATGAGGCTTTAGCTGAGGCCTTAACTGTTGCCAAAACATTGGTCAAGGTTGTCCACATATTTTTGGCCACATATTGTGCATTTACTTGCTCGCATCACACTTGTTTTACTGCTTTCTGATGCCTTTAACTTGCAGCAAAGTTTCATTTTTGTCCCGTTTGTCCCCGTGTCATCTCATCTTTTGAGTATCATGAAACATCATCTCTCTCTCACACACACACTTACATACACACACACACACACACCCTGTGATTCATGTATTTCCAGCACAAATGATTGAGAGTGAATGACTAAGAGTGTGTGAATGATCTCACATCTCAAAGCGACCGCCTCGTTCCCGCCACTCAGCTGCCTGCATGTTACCTGGAGGCAGAGACAGCCAACATAAAGCACAGTTACCTTCTGGAAATTGCTATAATTGAGTGATTAAGACCGATGACGTCAAATGAAAGCCCATTTTTCCTCTTTTCTCTTTTTTTTTTACTGAATGAGCGCTCACTTAGCCTTCATTCACACATGTCGGTATGACTGTGACTCACCAGCGTCCTGGCCTTGGGCTTTGTGCTCGGCATCTGTGTTTGTGCTGCTGCAGTCGCTGGTGAAAGACTGAGTGGTGATGGTGAGTCAAAAAGGCCGTTTTTGCACCTCAAATCAAAAACAAATTGGATTATTAGATGAGTGGACCTGCCTTTGTCCTTTTGTGATGATTCTGCTTTTGCAACAACAGCGCCGGGGTCATAATCACTCTCGTGTTCATCGTCACTGATGATGAGCCTTGAATTCATCATTCACTGAGCTCTGTTTCAAGTACATCTCTGAACAACTCACACGCAGGCTTCACTGTCCTCGCAAAAACACGAAGAAAGACGGATTGACATTTCAGGTTTGGATGTTTTCAACCCAAACGTCAACTCAACCCTCTCGTCGTGGGACTCCTCGCCTTTCACCTCCATATTTCTCCTGCCCTGTGGAAATCACATGGATCCTCAAAACACCTTAAACACTAAAAGACTGAGAAAATTGTCTTGACTTCTTTCAAAAATATGTAAAGAAGGTAATAAGTAACAAAATAAATGACAGACATTCGTAAATAAAGAAATTTAAAAAATGAATGAATAAAAAAAACAAATAAGTAAATAGTAAGGGAAAAATGCCTAAAAATTAGCGTAAATAAACAAATGAATTTAAAAAATTGGCCTTTTTTTCCAATTTTGAAAGAAAAAAAGGGCCTTTTTAATTTATTTTTAGCGGAGATAATAAATAATCTTAATAAATCAACAAAAACGACACCATACATCACAGCCAGAAACTGTAAAAATAAAAATTATCATTGGATTTTAAAATTTCTTGTGGTCCCTGAACACATTATGTATTATTTTACAACTGCAAACAAACAGTGCAAACAAGATCTGGAAAAAGTGCTAAAAAATTATAAAAATTCTGTAACATAACTATAATTATAAATATAGTTTTTCCCTATTTTTCTCCTGTTTTCCTGAAACTCTACTCTGCTCTACCCTTAAATTAAAAAAAATCAATAAAATCAAACAAATTTGCTCTAAGTTCAAAGGTTTAAATACTTTTGAAAAGAGGCTGAAAAAGAAAGTGATGTCTCTCTGGGTTTTAAAGAGTTAAACTGGGATCAGAGTCAGGCAACAATGCAGTAAATATTTGCGGAGAAAAAGCTTATTGTGGGTTTTTTTCCCTCCTTCTCTAGCTTGAAATGTCATCTGACACTTGAAGGTCAGTAAACACTTTTTGTTGAAAAACTGAACAAAGAAACATTTTGGAGGGAATAAATATGAATATGGTTGTTTCTCTGAGAAAATAAGTGACAGAGGAAGATGACATGACATGAAAACAAAAAGAAAATAAACATATATGCAGAGACATGAGCCAGTAGCTTACAAATATACAAACCATTGATCCAAGTGGGCGCTGAGGAAAATGTGACAGTGACTTATCATCACATCGCATTGTCTTCCTGATAAATAGATAGACAGACAGATAGATAGATTACTACAATAGTAGACTAATAGTTTCAACACTAGCAGTTTCAGCCCTATACAATGAATTTAACCCTTTGAAACTCTGGCAACTGGTTTTATTTCTTTCTAAAACATGGAGGAAAAAGTCAATAATTAACTAACTTAATAAAGAAATGTCCCACAAATTGCAAGAAATTAGTAAAAGGTGACTAAGAAACCCACAAAAAACCCTGAAAAATAGTTTTAAAAAAGAGGGAAGTATTATTAGAAAAGTAGCCCAAAAAATAGGGAAATGTCCAGTAAACCATGTTTATAATTCTAATATTTTTATATTTAAAATTGTTATAGAAATAAAACATATAAAAAATAACATATAAATATATAAACTTATCAAGCACACATTTTCTTGTTTAATTGTTTTTATTTTATTTTATTTCTTTTGCTCATTTACGTGTCATTTTCTTGTAACTACTTATTTCATGATTTTTTGCTTATTTTGGGATTATTTGTTGTTAAGTTGCTTGTTGGCTTTTCCCCGTGTTTTTCGAAAGAATTACAGTCAATTCGCTCAGTTTACAAAGGGTTAAATAGTCAATTGATGCACTTTTTGCGAAATTTAACCTGCATTTTGGCTCTGTTTTAGCCGGTATTTTGTAGTTTCCTGTTGCACGTGACTTAGGTCTCCGAAAACACAAATTTCGTTTAAGTCAATGTTTTAAATACAGACATTTGGGTATAAAAGACCTAAAACACTCACAAACGTCACGCTGAAACGTTATATTAAGCTGGTGTCACATGTTTACCTTGCTGTACTGGTTCCAGTTGAGGGGACAACAAAAGCTAGACCGGAAACAAAACGAGGTGGAGTGAAGCAGTTTGTAAACATTTAAAATAAGCAGAATGGTGACGACAACACGTCATCGTCTCAGGACGTCACGACGTAGAGTTCTTCCGCCGCTAGGGGGCGGGGCCGAGCCGAGCGTCAGGTGAGAGGAGACTGTAATTAGTTATTTTAAACATTTAAGAGAGACAAAGATACATGTGAACAAATAAAATTAATTAAAAACATGTAAATAACGGCGAAGAAATAGGCCCCAGGTTACAACAGACTTTCAATAAGCAACCTAAATGAACTACTAATGTCTAAAATGGAGAAGGAAGAAGAAACATTATTTTTTAATGGTTTGAATTTACAGCCTATAATTTTACAAAATGATTTGTTTATCTTTCTCTATTTTGATTATTAAGCTATTCATCATTCTTATTCTTATTCTTATTCTTATTCTTATTCTTATTATCATCATCATCATCATCATATTTCCAAAGTCTTATCTTGAAAAACTATGTGTATATATAGAGTATGTAGATGTGTCACTAAAGGGTGTGAGAAAATAATAATAATGATTATAATGATAGAAAAAATAGGGACAAGAAGAAAAAGAAGGAAAAGAAAAAATAATGATGTACGTGAGGTTTTGTTTTATGCTGTCACTTAGTATTTATTTATTTGAAAAATGTAACAAATACTATAAATAATAAACAAGCATAACAAATAAGACACCAGTACATATGAAGCAAATTCCCAATTTACACATTTTCATGAAAAGCATAACAAAAATATTAAATATTACATATCCTTAAAAAAAGTATGAAGATTAGTACACTTATGGTCCCATATATGTAACTTAAACAATTAACCCTATATTTATCATCAATAAAACTCAAAACTCAGCACTTGATGCATTCTACTTTAGTTTATGGTTTAAGCATATGTTTATATCATATAATTTAGCACATTTTAGTATGTTTATATGTGTGCATTGTTTAACCTGGCTACAAAAAATCCAGCCTCTGCTCCCAGACATTGTATTTTCCTTTCCTTTCTCCTCCACTTTCTACCTTTGTTGTCTTTTCTTCCTTTTTTTCATTTTTTACTAAAAGTAGAGGGAATGGGGGTGCTTTAAGTTGCACCTTGACCTTTGGGATGTAGTAAACAAAACGGACACATTAAACACAAGCTCAATCACAAAACAGATACAGAGCAACACTAAAACAGACAAACACACACACGCATAGGCCTGTATTCACACAAAAGACACAAAAATGTGTTGCAAGTTCACTGCTGGAGTGTGTCCGTTTGTGTGTGTGGTGTTTTGTCTTCCAAATGGCAGCTACAGTACATCGTCTGACAGGAGTTTCTCGGAGAAATGAGGCTCCTCTCTGCACACGTGGCCGAAGGGCTTCCCTAATTGGGAGACATGTCATGGAGTGCAGCAGTTAATCACAACAACAGCCGGGGAGGACTCACCATTTGGGGGGAAAGGCTTTCCTTTTTCCTGTGTTTGCACATCGAGCAAACACAGAATTCACATCTACAAGGACTGTATTTGACACTGAGCTCAAATAATTGTTATCAGTCTTCTCTGCAGCTTCAGATAACGACTGTAAAGCTGCAGGATTGTGCATCTCTGTCACTGGTATAATTTGACTCAGAAAGGGAGTTTAGATGTAATTTCATCAATATCTTATGAACCCTGGTTGTAGAGGAGGAGCCCAGTAATTGATGACGTCTCAGGTTTCAGTAACACTAATAACAACATCGATTGCCAATATTTGAGGAGTTCATCTCCAAGAATAGGCTCGTCGGTCTGGGCCAAAGCCATTACCCAAAGTTCAATATCAGAGAGGAGCCAAAACTGGCCCCATCCTGTCAACCGGGCAGATAAATCGCCTATTAGCCCTTTGAATTTATGAAAATTTTGTGCAATCAATCACGATGTAAGAATAGGTGCCAAACGAAGGCTCATCTTATTTTAGAATTACAGAAAAGTCTATTCATGAGGAGTCTGTTTCTGTGAGGTGAGTAGGAGTGGGTCTATTTTAGTGTCTGCATAGGGCTGCAGCTGTTTTCATAATCCATTAATCCATCCATTTTTCATTTTTGAATCCTTTTTATTACTATTTTATTTATTAAATGTCAGAGAATAGTGACAAATTTTCATCACAATTAACCAGAGCCCAATGTGGCCCAACTGATACCTCATTTCAACAATTAGATACATTTAATTAATCATCCTGTTTATGCAGTCTTTGTTGTCATGTCAGACGCTGTCGTTTTTCTCCCACCCACCGCTCATCCTCGGAGAGTAACAGACAGATCCTCCACACCTGACACTCACAGCACACACCTACCAGAATCCCCACTAGACTTTTTATTCTGGTAGCTTATTGATTTAATTCTCTGATTCAACACAATATCCAGAATAAAATGTTGGCTTTGTATATTTCTGCAAACCACTGATAACTTATATCTGTATCTTTAATATGTTGCAAATATGCTGCAACTTTAGGTTTGTTTTCTCTATTTTCTCTTGTGGCAATGCTGTGGTGAATATTTAGTTATCTTTTATTATTTTTGGTGTTTTTCTTTTTTTGATTTATTTTATTTTTTTATATCTGATTTCTTTATAAATCACCAAAAATGGCATCATTAATCACAGCCAGAGCTGTAAAATCAGAAATTATCATTGGCTTTTCAAACTTCTGATGGTCCTTGAACACATCATGTGTTATTATATAGGTTTGCGAAACAAAATTCAGTGACCTTTCCAAAACTTTCAGAATATATAAAGTTTTCCAAAACTTTCAAAAAATCAGATGGGTCAACAGAATATTGCATAACATGGGCGTATTGATTTAACTTGTTTCACAAGTATTTCTTTTTCCAGATGCGTCAAAAATGGGGGTTGTTTGACCTCTAAGTCCAACTAAAACCCTTTTCTGTTGTGTTTTAGGTGTTTGAATATCAAACTCGGAAGACACTGACCTGCTGGAATAGTCCTTGAAAGGTCTGGAGGATGTGAATAAAAGGTGTGAATGTCAGTTTGGGTTTTAGTCTTGGATGAAGTCAGTTGCACAGACATGTTTATGGATGTTTTCACATGCCTTTAGCTTGTTAGTCCTTGTTGCGTCAGTAGGTGGTAATAGCTGATGGACCTACATAACACAGCAGCAGATTGATACCAGTTTCAAGGCCCTGATGAGCTGTGGCTCCAGTTGTTCGTCTGTCAGACTGAGACATTTTTTAACACGAGGCAAACAGTTACTCATTGGACGACCTTTTCATGCGTAAGTAATTGAACTATGAGTACCTGGACGCTGAATTCTAAATGTGTTAATGTGTGTGTTGTGGATGATGTTCCAGCTGTGGAGGTGGTAGTGGTGGCGGAGGAGTGTAACGGAGGCTCTCTGTGAGTCATGTATGCTCACATCACCAGGGGCTCCTCTAATGATGAAGCCACCAGTGAGGCTGGAAAAGCTTGTGTAGGAGTACAGACCAGAGTGTGGCTCCAGAGGACGGAGGAACAGGACCTTGTGGGTGGCTCTCTGCCTACTGGCTGAAGTCAAATATTACAAGACAAGGTGCTACAATACATCGAACATACAGACCACACTTACTTAAAATCAAGATAAAATTTAACCAATTCTGGTTTTGCAAGAGGGATCACTTATCATGCTTATTTTCTGGTTCATTTTTGTATTTTGGGTTGCTTCTAGAATTTATTTACATACTTTAATATTCAAATAACACTTTGTTTTTAGCATGTAACTACAGGCAGCAGTGTACTTGCAAACAGAGAAAATAACTGCAATAGAGAATAGCATTACTTTCTACTGTGAATTTTATCAATTCAAGAACTAAATAACATCAGCAACCCAGATTACTTGTTTCCATGATGTTAGCATGTAGCTACATGTAGCATCACAGTGTTCCTGCAGCTGGGGAATGACTGTAATGGGAGTAGAGTGGCACTTTCGACCACGAAAAATCCCAAATGAAGGCTTCTAAATTCAACTGTACATGTTGTACATACAGGAATATGATCCAAAATTTGGGATAAATTAACATTATCAGCAACCAAGATTACATGGTCCCCCGATGTTACCATGTAGCTACATATAGCAGTGCAGAGGCTCTTTGTACCATGGAAAATCACCAATAAAAGCTTCTAAACCAAAATCTTCACAACCACACATGTTCCTGCAAAAATATGATTCGAAATTGGGGAGACATTAACAATATCAGCGACCACAACTTCATTATTCCTTGACATTAGCATGTAGCTACAGGTAGCAGTGTTCTTGCAGCCTTCAAAATCTTCACCACCGGACATGGTCCAAAGGGAATATAATTAGATATTGGTGAGAAATTAACAACGTATCCAGCCAAGATTAGGCTACATGTTTCCATGACATTGGCATGTACTTACAGGTAGGTTACTTCAAACATTTACCTCATTATGTGAAACTTTGGACACGTTAATATGAACATTTAACAGTGTAACATTATATGACAAGAAATTCAACGTCCAGTAACCATTTACAGGTACAGGGAGTGATAGATAATTAAAAACTTTAATAATGTCCTTGGGGTTGTCAGACTCAATACAAGAACAAAAAAATACTTCTACACTTTTAATTATGTTGAACAGTGTGTGTTTCCACATGTGTGCGTCTCCCACTAGGTGCACCTACGCACACAACCCTTATGTATGAGTCATGAATCCACCACGACACATGACATGTCCTTAACATCCCACCACCACCTCCACCACCACCACCCCCTCCCTCCTGACCGTCCCTGCTTCTGAGAGACAGATGAGTCAGTGACGGAGCATGCTGGCTTGTGCCAAAGTGATCAGCTTCCTCTCATCTCCTGTCTGTCCTCCTCCCCGCCGCCGTCCGTCTCTACCCACATGGCCCTGCCGCAAAAGGCTGTGATTCATGCACCAATCACCGTCTGAGGTTTAAAAATACGTCCTGCCATGCTGGAAGATGTGTCCCGCTGTCCTGAAAAGACAACAAAGAGGGACACAAACGTCCATTCTCACATGCATCATGGGAGAGTATTCAGCGAATGTTGGATGAGTTTTTTGCATGAGGCAGCTGTTCTCTTACTGAGGATTTACTGGAACAAAGATATGATTTCTGTCTCTCGAACTTCTTGGTTATCAGAATTTTAATCAGAGTTTTTTTTTTAGGAGGATGCCTGGTAGACATATTTCATATAATACCAACATTTACAGTCCATCTGCAGGCTCCAGCATCAAGGGAGGGTCCGGTTTCAGTGAACGTTGACAATGTGAAGGAGACCTTGAGTCTCCTTCAAGTGCTTTTATGGGATTAAAGATGTCCCGAACACTTTAAATTGTTTTCATCACGTAAAATTTCACACTAAAGCAGCAGCCAAGTCCCCAGAAAAAAATGCATACATTTCTGCAAACTATGGATGTGTTACATTTGTACATTTCATATGTATCATATCAATATTTCTGAAATGATGTAATATATGAGCTGGCTTGGCAGGACACTTTCCGACGCGTTTTGACCAACTAAACTGGGTATTTTTAGCCAAGACATGTTTTCCAAACACTAATCAACTGAAATTTGTGCCTAAGCCTATCCATTAACCACAGTGTTGTCACAGCATAAAACATTAAGAAATGTTTAAACCCATTAAAAATAGGCGATGCACTGCTTTCACATTGCTAATAGACCAGAACTATGTACACGGCTCTGCAGCGGACAAGTTTGTGTGTGTGTGGGGGTTGTTTTGGTGTCACAGACAGGCCGGAGAACTGGTTAGCAAACAGCCTATGAAAACTTTATGGCTGTTACTTCTCTTTATATATCTCTTACTTATTCAGACTCACTTTTAAACTTTAAACATTTTGGTGGCATAACTGGTAATTTTTATAAACAATGTATTTTTAAAAAGTTTTTCCTTGTCATTGTTGCATATCCTACCTCGTCTCAGTGGGAATTTGTCTGAATCATTTGGTATCTGTGAAATAAAAGAAAATAGGTCCAAACCTGCTCCATGAAAATTGTCATAAGAATACTTTTACTACGTTTTGATGTTATATAGATAAAAATGGACTTTTTCTTTATCTTAAACTTAAACTTTTAGGGGTTTAAATCCCAGATGAATGAAATATCTGTCTCTTTAGCCACTAACTGTTCACCAGTCAGTCTCAAACTGTCTCTGTCTGCTGTTTGGTGCTGAGCAGGTTGTGTACAGTAATTTTAAATAATTTTAGGTCACATTCAAGTGATAATTTCCAGCAGCATCATTATTATGAGCAACCACGTCCACATTTGATAGTGTTGTTATAAAAATATCTATTATTTAAATATAATATGGGCATTTTCTTTATGGAAAGACTGTTATTTCACATTAACGTATATCAAATGGAATGTCAATAGGGACCGAATCTCTCCGTCACAGGTTGTTTCTCAGCGTTAACTGTTTTCTCCTCTGACGTTTCTCTGTTTTAGTTCCCTGCAGCAGCCTGTATTGATCTTCTATTTATTAGAAAGGCTCTGAAAGTGCTCTTGTAAACAGGAATCGATGCTAACATGTTTACTTTACACAATACCCTTTTGCAATGTTATTTGGCTGCATCGTTGCCATAATCATCGAGACATGAGTGCTTGTGACAGCGGCGTACCGACAGTCTCACGTATTGCTCATTATTCCGAATTTATGGGGCTGAAAAAGTATTAATAGAGCAGGAAATGCTTTTCCCTTTGGCTCAGGGAATAAATAATTTCAGCTCGGCCAATAATTATTTTGGGATTGGAAAATAGCAGCGCTCAGTTTTTCTGCAGGGGCCTGGAGTCAGCATTTGATAGCATCTTGTGTCTCTCGCTTCCTGCAGAGTCTCCATTGATCTCCGTCCAAAAGACCACATCAAGCCATAAAAGCATTTCAGGACAGTCGCCAAGATGCGCATATCCTAAAGTGGTTATGATGCACGAGGCTTTTAAAGGTTTCTCCCAACTGCATGTCCACATGAGGACCGAGCGAACAGACCTGAGACAGGGGTGATTACTAAACACAAATGCATCATGGGAGTGTCTTCTATCAACTTCCAGTGGGATTAAAAGTAGTTTAAGGAACACAGTCTTTGCTTCGAGGTTCTCAGCAAGTTTGAAATGCAAATCACAACACAATTAAACCCTTTGGAACTGGAGCAAGTATTTACAAGTTGCTTATTATAAGTATTTTAACCTTTGAAACCTGAGAAAATTGCGATTTCTGTCAAAAACATGGAAAAAAGGCCAAGAGCAACTTGTTAAGAAATCTTCCGACAAAATTGCAAGGAATTTGGAAGGAAGGGTTTAGAAAATTATTTTTAAAGAAGCTATGAAACAATGTCCCAAAAAATATATTAATAAATACCATTATTATATATTTAAAATGATTTTTAAGCACTTTTTTCCAAGGTCATTTCCTCAAAAAAAAAAACAAAGAAACTTTTTTTCCCTTTGTTTTTTTCTGTCTAATTTTTTGGGTACTTTTCTATACTTTTCATTTTTCCCCCCAACTTTTTGGTTCATTTCTTTTAAGTTTTTCATTGCCTTTTCCACATGTTTTTGAAAGAAATCAATGTTCAGGCCTCAATGGGGTAAACTGCAGCAAAACACCAGAAACACACTTCATTTTCATATAAATATTTATTGCAGAGGAGGTATCTTTTATGTACATGCTATCACAATATAACACAATATAAATCTACCAAATATTCCCATATATTGATGCTATAAGCTTGTCATAGAGCAATAGTTATAACAAGCACATAATACAGTGGTTTAGGGACAGTATCACTCACTATACAACTTGTAACAGTCCATAAAAGATCAATTTTTTTTCTTTTTTGTTCTATCAAGGGCAGTGAAACATCGGTCCTATTATTTTTTTTTTTCTTGAATTCATGCAGAAGCCACAAGAGCAAGATTTACGACGTTACAGCATTGAATAGTAGTAGTAGCAATAGTAGTAGTTGTGTTTTGCCGTTGGGTGACTTGGTTTGGTCACAAGAGAAGAGAGTTGAAATGAAAGCAGCTAGCCAACACCGTGAACGTAAAGATCCGACTGGTGGACAAAGAGCTACGGGACACTGTGTCGTCTATGTCGAAGTGGATACAAGAACAACGAGCTCCATTTGGGGTTCAAACGGTCACTGATTCATTGATGATACGGCTAAAATACAATGAGAATCTCCAGAGAAACAGACACCGGATATGTTTACACGAGTTAGTACACAGACACCTATGGACTGACTGAACTGAGGGACAGCAAGAAGACTTTCTGAAATTATGCAACAGAGTAGACTGAACTGAACATGTGAGTTTAACAGTGGGATATTGCATTGTCATTATTTTAATTTTTTTAATTTTAATTTAACAAAAATCTTGTTTGTGCTTGAGCCATTTCCGACCTAAAAATCTCATGGGCCCCAATGTGTAAATTAACAAAACATTCTCACTCCCAACTTGTCAAATACAGACACTAGGTCAGTGGCTGTTCTAGGTACTAGGGACGAGTACTTGAGTATTTCAGAACTTGTTTGGACATCAGTATTCTTCAAGCATATAAGGACCATTCAGATGGCACCAGTTCTTGCATGAAACGTTTAAATTTTGATGCGGTTTAGTCTTTCGTTCACACAAGTGCCGTTTTGGGGGCTTGAAAATGCAAACTATTGAAAATGGGTTCCAGAGTGTAATTTTTCGAAACCACCACCCATCCTGTTGCTTTGTAAACTGGCAATTATTCAATTTTCTCTTTTCTTTCCATTTGTTGGCCAATTTACATACTTCGGCAATTCTTCTGGCAAATTTTTGAGTACTCCATGATAATTTAAATGTTACTTCAAGAGCTCATCCCTTTTAGATACCCCTCCAGCATCAATTTTGGATGTTCAGGGAGGGTGTGTAGATTTAACCTCATGACATGTGTATGTGTATGTGTACTTGTGTATTTTCAAAATGAACTTTTGTTTTCACAGGAAATATACAATTTCCAATTTTAAAATCCATACAAATGCCTACTAATTTCAAAATAAACTTTCTTTTAGGTTTAGTTCCTTAGGTTTAAGCAACATCATTGGCTTAAATGTATGTTTGTTACTAATGTAATGTAATGTCACATAACATATGTCATTTGCGTAGTATGCTACCCATGCTAGCACACTACATTATTCTTAAAATAACTCAAATTAAAAAACAAGGTTTCTCATAGGTCACAAAGAGTGGCCTCCTGTGTTTAAGCCCTAAGTTTGTTTGACCTGCTCGCCCTGTTTAAACTACAGCAGTTGCTTGGAGGGTCTAAAAATGCTGCCGCCCAATGCATCTAATACCACCGCTATATCAAACAGCAAGGTCCACTGATCAAGTGTCTTTTTTTCTTAAAAGTTGAGAGTGATATTTTGGGAGTTTCAAAAAATAAAGTTTTGACACCAGAAAAAAATACCTTTTTCATTTGTCATATTATATTGCTTTTCATGGTACTTTTGTTTGAAAAAAAAATCCTTAAATCTAACTAAAATTGTAGTTGTGTCAGAGCCTCTATGAGCTCAAATTTTTGAAAATAACTAACATGAAATAAACATTTAAAATTGCTTTCCTACGAGGACAAAAAAAGCAGCTGGTTTTAAAAATATACAGCATATTTTTCATCACCCAGGGCAGTAAATTTCAATGTGGCAGTGATTTCAAAGTCACTAAAAAAAAAAAAAATTGAGGCTTTTTGAAATGTTGTTATCAAACTAGTGGTCCCCTGTTATGATCCTGCTACCACAATGCATGTCATGGATGACGTCGAACATATGGTCCAAAAATATCCATCAACAAATAGATCCATCAAATAATTTACAATCAATCCATGCATGTCGTCACTTCTTCTCTTTCAACAGAGCTCATAAAGGAGAGGCAATGACAAATCTCACGCTCTAAGGCAGACACTCCAAAATATTTCAGACGAGCCACCAACTGGTCAGTGGCGGAGCTTATTTCTCAGATATAAGAAGTAGAATCTAAATCATGTTTGTAGCGGCTAGCTGTAGAATTAAACAAAATCGAATATGGAAGTCAACAAATATTTGTCACTGCATTTTTTTTGTGCCAAAGAAATTTTGCAATTGAATTATGCAATCAAATAGGACTTTTGTAAAATTTTCACTGACAACACTGACAGTTAATAAGGACCCCTACAGAGCTTTGGATATTGAGAAATTGGACAGCAATTATAGATAATTACAATCAGTGACAACATTCAGTGATACCATGTAAGTCTCACAAGATACCATAAAGTACCGTAGATGCTATATTGATACATAGTTTTCCTCACGACTGCAGTTATTGTCAGGTGTTCAACAGTTAAAATAGAAGTGGGAGATTTCTTTTTTTCACTTGGATAGTGCATGATGGATATTTAGACATTTTGATACAAAACACTGAAGAAATCAAAACCCTCAAAAGGTTTAGTCAGATTAAATTTAAAATAATCACTGTTATCAATGGGGCTTTAGCCTGCATGAATAAAGGGGAACTTTGGTATTTTTCAAACTGGACCCTATTTACTCATAGTTTTTGCACAGTGACTAATGGGAAGAACATGTAACATCATTTCCATGATGTTATCAGACACCTCTAATTATCAGAGCCTGTGAGGGGCAAATACAAGAAGTTTAAGTGCACTCTTGGACAATACAATAATATTGTTAATGTTCTTAATTTTGATTATATCATAAGGGGATGAGGGAGGGGCTACATGGGTTTTTGATATTTTATTTTTAATCTGTAAATCTTTTAACCTGGGAAGCAATTTATGCTTAAGTACTATATAAATAAAGATTATTATTATTATTATTAACAATAGAAATAATAATAATAATAATCCAAAAATTAAAAAAAAAAAAAAACTGCTGTTGTCATGAGTCACCCAAACACAAAAACATGGTAATAAAGGGTCCATGTTGAAAAAATTCCAAAATTTCCCATTAAACTGAGAAGAACATGCATTACCCGCCATGTGAATTTTAAATAGAGAAACACAAAGAAAAACACTTATAGCAAATATTCTCTAATATTTTTAAAGGGCACTGCCATAATGTATAATGGCGATTTCATAATCTTTCTAAAATATTACAGAATAGTTACACTTCATAAAAACTTTATTTTTGTTTTAATGATCATTCTTATCAGTTATGGCAGCATCGTACTCCCCAGTGGACTTTGTTGTGGTGATGTTGCCTCTGTGTCGGGTTTTTAGCGAGTACAATGCTACTGTTAAAGCAAAATTATCCTTTAAGCTGTAGACTGTATCAACTGTTTTTAAATTAAATTGGTGATCTTCTCATCTTTTCAGTTTTGTGTTTGAGACAGAGGGAGTGTAAGGACATGAAGTGTTGCCAGGATGTGATCATGTATGAAACTCCAGAAGGTTCAACTACAGAATTACAATCTCACTTTAAATTCATGATATTGTGTGCACAGACACACACACACTTGGTGAAAGCCAACACAAAGACCCATGCTGGATTCATGAACAAAGCTGGTGCAGATTATTTCCTCAGTATTCCCCCAGTATGTAACTATCTCTACTTTTTACAGTGTACATATGAGCTGTTTTGTCACACATTCATGTTACTGCTGCTCTCATATCATCTTCACCCTGAATGAGCTTTTGGACACATGAAAGCAGGAAAAAGAGAAAACATTATATTTTTGTCAACTGCTGTAGTTGACAGCCCGGTAGGGTCCAACTACTCTCGATACCTGACTGTGCATGCTGTTTATATAATTCACCGTCACAAAAGTGCTGAAGGAGAAGCCACTTGCTCTGCTTCAGACTGATACACGACAATGCTAGTTAGTTAGGCACATACAGTACACCTCCGCAGACTTGGAAGCATTTTAATCTGCCGAGAACTACAATTAAATAGATCTAAACAAAAACTAAGTTTGGTTGGTGTGTGATATCCTGTGTGGTATCATGCCATGAAAATTAGAAGACAAAATGTACAAGGAGAACAAAGTCTGTCCTCATAATTTATGGAGTCGGCTAAAGTGCTATAGACTGATTTCCTCACTGACGTCCTTCCTTCTGTGCCAAGATTTGGGCACAGACTAATAAATTACCGCTTTAAAACCAACACCCTTCTTTGCAAATGTTCCCTTATTCTTTGGCTTTCACTTTTGCTGTTTTGTACATGGACCTTAATTTTCTCATGTCATATCCATCAAGTGATGATAATGCACAAAAAGAATCATGTAAGAGGTGACTGAATACATGATAAATGCAGATTTTCCAACATTGCTCGTGAAGTGAAAAGGCTGACTCAAAAGTTGCATAATTAGTCTAAGATTTATCTTCAGGATCTCCCGTAATAATCTGGAATGCTCGTCATGACTTTTTGTTTTTTTTTTTGTACATTTTACTTATTTTCAAAATAGGTAAAACAGGAACAAAACCTCGGAAAGGAAGGCAACTTGTGGAACTTGATCAACTTTTCTTCCAAGTCACCGCACTAATAGTAAATATTTAACGATTTCAAAGTGAAAAAAAGTACACATCAATAACTATAATCTCAGTGGTCCATTTAGTGTCATGCCTTCTTGCTCGATGTGCTATCCTCAAAGTCCCAGGGACAAACATCCGCCTTTTTGGCAGCACTCACAGCTCCGCCTTTAGGATTTGGACTGCTCTGTTTCACTACAGAAGCACTTTTGTCTGTACCTTTTTTATCTGACGTATCCTCAAAATCCCACGGACACACTTCGGCTGGCTTTGCTTTGGCTGCTCCCACGTTAGCGCTTTTCCTTTTTTCTACCACTGGCACCTCCTGATGACTCTCTACGTCCCATGGGCATACCTCGGCCATTTTTTGCTGGCTCACGTGTTTCTCTGAAGATTTACTCTTGTCCTTTGCTTTTGTTCTACTTTTCTCATCATCAGCATCTTTTGATTTCTCTTTCTCAACTGTTCTCGTGGAAGGGGTGCCCTTCTTTTGTGACGGGGATTCCTTGGTTTTGGGTGCTCGAGAGGGACTAGGCGTCCTCTCGGAGTTTGGAGACACGGCAGTGCTGTCAAAGTCCCAGGGACAGACATCGGCTTTTGAAGGTGGCGGCTGGAGTGAGCCTGCTTTGGGTGGATCTGAGAGGGCACTTCTCCCTCTCCCATCCACAGGAGAGGTGCCTTTTCTTTGTGACATCGTATCCGGTGATGGAGCTAACTCTGTCGTCTTTTGAGGCTCTTCGAAGTCCCACGGACAAACATCCACCCGATGTGTTTTGGAGCTCTCTGTTGTAGAATTAGGCTGCTGCGGTTTCGCAGGTTTGGTGGCTTGACTGTATGTTTGCTGCTTTGAGCTTTCCACTTGACCACCTTGACTTTCACCTCCATCTTCCCACGGACATACATCTGCTCGTACAGCGGTCGCCTTCTGGAGTTCCTTCAAATGCTTGCCACTCGATGGGGACTGATCCGAAGCTTTCTGCTTCTGCTGCTGAGATCTGCCGCCCTTGGTGCTGCCTCCGTGCACCGTTGTGGTTTCCTTTGGTGCAATGGACACGTGTTTTTGGATCTTGTTTTCATTTGGAGTTGGGAGGTCCTCCACCTCCCAGGGGCACACTTCGGACAGATCATACAGGTCCTTTCCAGTGACTGGATCGGAGCACATTGTCGGCTGGCTACTGCTCACCGGCTGTTTCATGATCCTGCCGACCGGCGCGGTCTGTTTGTACTCAACCGACTGGCTGATAATCATCTTGGGTTTTTCATTTTCATTTTCCAGCTCTGCGCTGGCCTTTGTGTCTTTGCTCTTTGGCTGACTCTTCTTATTGCTGTCCTCCGTGCTCTGGGCCTTTCCTGTCAAGCCCAAAGTCTTCTCTTTGGCACTGGCGATGACGCTGAGGGACTTCTGCAGCATGGAGGCTCGCGGGTGAATGGGTTTCTTGTCTGCAGTGAGGTTATGGGCGCTGGCGGACTTGCACACCAAAGGAACGGACTCTGTAGATTCACTTGGGGCACTTATATTCTCGCTGGACTTCTTCTTGACCAGTTTCTTGCCCATAAGTGTGTCCAGGAGGGAGCCTTCAGCCGGGGTCATCTCCATCTTGTCTGTTGCTGAGCTGTTGGAGTCCTCACTCTGGTCTCGGACGTGGTCATAGCTGCTGTGGGACTTCTTAAGGGAGAAAACCTTGTTTTTGAGCGTCTCCTCCTTCGCTGGCTTGCCTGGGTGAGTCGGATCGAAGGGGTTCTTCTTCAACATGCAGATGCTGTTGCGGTTGCTCCCATGTTCTCCGCCCTCCTTGTCTTCACGGCTGCATTGCCGGTGCACCGATTCTGGAATCTCGGTGATGCGCCTCATCAGCGAGCGGCCCAGCCCTTTCTTGGAGCTCCGCTTCTTCTGGAGATGGGGGTTGTTCGCCAGCATCTTCTTCCTCTTGTAAATCTCCAGCTGGGAGTAGAGTTTCTTCAGCTCCTCCTACATATTCATAAAACAATCAAGAAGCAAAGTTGCCTGTTTACAACAAATAATCACATTCATTTTTGCTTAAAAAAGGGATTTCTAATAAAAACACTGTTACAAAAAAGCAGACATTCTACTGCACAGAGAACATGCAGTACAAATTCATGACACGTGACTACAAACGGTCGTTAAATGATGCACTACGGAATATCACATGCGTGCTGAAAAAAAGCAAAGACAGGACAGTCTCGGACAGCATCAAATAAGGAAACGGAGTGTGTTTTAATGTTAGGTCTGAAACAGCCTAGAAGCTCTTTAATTTATTTCTGTCTCTTTGCCCATCTGATACAATGAATGCCCTCTAGTTAACAGGCTTCCCCAAATCTTTTGCTTGAGAGACTTCTTCAGCTCTAACAGACAAACAGAAATCTCTGCTCACGTTGGTACGTTTTTCCCAAAGACTGTCGCAAGACCTTACGCCACAGCCATTAATAGAACTGAGATGGCCCATTTCGTCTGGTGTCTGCAATAAAAAACTGCCATGGCTCAGTATTTTTGGACGATTCACAATGATATCACCAGGTTATGCAATGGAGAATGAAGTATTACAGGAAGCACAACTCACCCGAATGTCCTCAGGGTCCAGACTGTGTTCACTCCACGCTGATGTGATGCTGCTGTTGAGATACGACCCAGAGCGACCCATGTCCAGCTCGTCCTCATAGGCCTCAGAGGCTATATCGTCTCTCATGTGGGTGCCAGCAAACAGGAACTGGTGGAGCGGCAGAAAGAAGAGCAAAACTTGTTGTTGCACATCAAAAAAATATCTGATTTCTTCAGCAAAACTGTCGACGCTAAAATATAGTGAATTCATGAAAAATATTAGAACTATGTGAACTATGAGGGCAAAAAACAAACAAAGAAACACGATGATATTCAAAAATGAACTTCACTTTTAGGATTTTTTTGAGGCGTGAATACATTGCCAGAAGTCAAAAGCCCCAAACTGACTCAATGCCGCCACCACATTCAGGCTAAAAAGCCGCGTTCGGCGTGATGATGCTCTGTTTTCTATATAATATTCACAGCATTATCTTTTAATCTATATGGCACTCTTGAAAGTAAGTTACAACTATTGGACAAAAAAGCAAAAGAGGGAAATGCAAAGATTGAAACAAAATAAAACAAAATGAAATACTGACAAAGTAGGAATGCAGGTTTAATTCAGCATTTGCTAAACTGTAGTGCTCTACTAACATTTTGTCAAAAAAACATCCCTTTATCTAGAGTAATCAGAGTATTATGTGAAACATATGACATCTAAAGTTTACCTTCGGGATGAGTAGGAGACCCAGTGTTACTGTTACAGTTAGGTGTGTGTGGGTGAAGAACAGCAGCAGCATCCAGTCTGGGTGGAGCTCCGGAGCGAGAGTGAACCTGTCAGGATGTAAAGAGAAAACAAAAAGGAAAGATATTTAGGACACGAGGAACAGAAAAGAGAGAGAAAACTCATTTGGTAGGAATACAGGAGCAGTTATATCCAGATGGTTAGCCAATGGTAATCAAATATTTTGCTGGCTGCAGATAACTTCACTATTAGTTAAACTAACCATAGTATCTATGATAATAATGCAGAGTCATTAATCGAGCCACTCAACCTCAAAGTGACAGTGTATTTTAATATCTGTGCTCACATTTCCCTTCCACCACAGTTATGTTAATAAACACATCCTAAACATCTTTATGATAGCTGATTGTCGAATCCAAAATGCACACACAGTAAAAGCAGTGAAGTATGACTAAATTATGCTGTGATATTCACACACGCTGCTCCGTCTGCAGTAAACCTCTTAGATACAGATGGAGCCGAGAGAGACAGACAGCAGCAGACTTAATGTGTTTTCAGCCAAAGTAGATTTATACACTGTCTGTCTGGGGCGTCAATTCCACCGCCTCTCATATAACGTTCCACTTGGGCGATCCTTTTGCCAGCAAGGACACAATATTTTCCTCATTCTTTCAGTTGAATTCACAATAAAGGGCAGTGACCTTGATCAGGTTGCAAGATTTGGCCTATCAGACAATAACACAGTGTGCCGCAGCAGTTGGTAGAAAATGAGATAATTACTGGTAGAAACAATAGTGACTCTAAAAGATATGAAGGTATGTCCTGTCAGAGGCTAATTCAACCACCAGAGAGCCTGGATCCAAGCAAATGTCATCCAGCAGCCTCATTATGTTGTTGAAGTCTGCAAATGGCTAATTAACGAACAGTTACTGTGGTAATAGCTGCGAGGCATGAATGAAGGCAAAGGTCCAGCATATGAAATGCCCCAAAGCTTTGAAGTCTTCCCTCATTCATGTTTTTGTGAGGAGTTTCTGTGCAGATGAGGATTTAATAACTCTGGCATACTTTCTCCTCTCAGCCTGCAGAAACACTCCCCATCACTCCACCCAGCTATTATCTCTCAGCATCCCGCTCACACCTGGACCTGGCTATAACCTGATCACAGCAAACAAGGAGGCTTTAACTGGTCACTGTGGGATCAAAAAGCAGGTTCTGTGAGTAACACAAATGGGCGCCGGATGCTTCTAACAAGCCCCAGTGTACACTGCGGTCTCTGGTGGCAGCCAGTCAGAATAACTAGCTACACCAGGCAACTTTCCAATTTATTAGAGGTCTCGTTTGGACGGTTTCTTCAGAGAAAAGCCTCACAACAAGGCTGAAGAGGCACATTAGAGGGGTTGGCAGAGGAATCACAAGAGCCAGATGTTCAAATACCATCGAAAAACTGCTAAAAACGATCATCTTATATGTTGACAATTTTTTTTTAAGTAATGGATGTTCATTTACAACTGGAATATTGCTGCAAATAGTTGAGGCTATTTACGCCATCTTGAAAAAAAAAACATAAATCATTCTGACATGCTTCATTAGTAAATAATGTGATGGAGCTGAGCTCTCAATTAAGGGGACTCCAGCTAGGAAAGGCTGTGGCGGTGTCAGCTGAAACGCCTCATTTATAAACTGCACGCTGCAGCTATTTGACATGTATACTGGAGGGATGAGGGCTGATTCCATTACAATAAAAAAAATCCCACAAGAGCAGTGGGCCTGAGCCTCATATGTGATGAAAATGAGACAATCTACTGAACGACATTAATGTCAAAATGACAACAGCGGAGGGCAATCAAAGGCTATGATATTAAATATGGAGCCAGTAAATGTGGAGCATGAGGCGAATGTTGGTGACAGCATCTGTATGTCGAAGAAGATGCTTTTGTTGGTAATTATGTTTGTTATATCTTTTTTAGAGCCCCAGATGTGCAGGGTTTACTGCTCCTGAGATAGAGACAAGAATTAAAATAAATTAATAATAATAATGAAATAAAATAAAATTTAAATGTTCATGCAAATTATAAAAATTAAATCCTAGTTTTTTTGGGGCAGACAGATTAGACTAGCCCCCAATTTGCCTGTGTTTCAATCTTGTTTAACCCTTTAAATCCTGGATCAACATCAGTTTTTATGTGCAACACCTAGGGTAATTGGTTTGATTTATTGTGAAAACGTGAAAAAAAATCAAGAAAATTTCAAGAAAGAAGGGAAATTTTATTTCCAGAATACTATTTTTCTAACTCTTATAATTATATATTTAAAATTATCTAGCTAACTTATTTTAAGGCAATTTTCTCGTAACTTGTCACTGATTTCTTGCTCTTTTTGTTAAGTTACTCATCGTTTTTGTCCATTGTTTTTGAAAAAAAAAAAAATCAAACAATTATGCTCAGGTTTTAAAGGGCTAATAACTCATTTGTTCACCCTGCGTTCTCTGAGCCTGTATGACAGTTGCCAGTTTATGGTTTTATTGCCTTTTTGTAAACAGTCTCTTATGGCCTGTCTATGTTTTATGTAATTTATGCAAGTTTTATTGATGTACAGCACTTTGGTTAACTCTGTTGTTTTTAAATGTGCTTTATAGATAAAGTTGGAATTGGATTTTATTTGTTTCTCTGGCTGAGATCTCGAGATATCAATCTCTGATATTGATGCCTCATATTCAATTTTGTCATTTTAATCCGGTAATATGTTGTGCTGCCTCCACCCACACCGAGCACAAAATACCACCATGCCCTGATGATATGCCACCCTCATATATTACATTGCTTTTTGTTTGTTTAACTGGTGGAACTTGCAAGAAGCAATCATTCTGCGTCTCCAGCACCACACACAGGGCTCAATATTGCGCCATTTTATATTTATGTAGGGTAAACTATGCAATTTCATATCATTTTGGACAGTTACTGCTATAAATAAATCTCAAAAAGTTTAACGACCAAACTTGCTACAGTTAAATAATTATTTTATCATTTACATATATCAAAACCTCTGTCTGAAAATTAAATTTTTCTGTCAATGTCTGATCTGTAGAGCAACTTTTGGTAAATCTACAGAGGAAGATTCAGTGTTTGGCCATCGCTGAGCGTCTGTACCATAGTTTTAGCACCTTGTTGTCTTTTTTTTTCAGTGAGTTGAATTGGCATCAGAGACAGTGTAGCCCGTTGGTGAATGAAAAAGAGACACGGAGGCGAGGAGAGCAAACAGCGTCTAGTATAACTGGCATCTTGAATCCCTCCTGTGTGTCTCCCAGGTTCCCTTTTTGAAAGACAAATACAAATTACCGTTGCCTGTTGGTATGGCGAGTCATTTCCTGTCACGCCAGCGCAGAATGTACATCCGAGCTGGCAGTTGGCTGTGGCTAAGACACGGGTAATGTGCCACAACAAAACAGTCGGCTTCCGTCACCACTTATTCTTCAGAGTCAGTTTGGTATATTTGGGCCTTTAAGTGTAAATTAGTTATCATAACTGTTAGGTATAAATGAGTACTCATAATTATGTTTTAATACAAGGTTGCAACTTTACAGTGTTATTTATGATCTTTATGATTTCTGATTTATGATCATCTGTTATTAGAGGTAATAACTTTTTTAACATATTTTTAGGATTTTCAGAACATAAGGCTCACAGTGTTACAAAACAAATCTGTCAGCAGTTAAAAGGTATAATTAGTCAATAATCAGTCAGACCCCCCCCCCTGTTTAATTCACATACACCCACTAAGGACTCCAGATGAGTGGGAGCAGGATTTCTCACCTGATGACATAGAAGATCGCCGTCAGGACAAGTTCGTTGTGAACAGCGATGGCCATATAGCGAGGCTCGTGGAACGCTGACGGCACCGTCCTCACAGCGTAACACAGGTACACTGCCCACAGCAGGAAGAGGAACTCAGCTGGGAAGTGAGAATGAGAGAGAGGAAATGAACTCAATGAACACACGGGCCAAAAAATCATTTTTATGCAGTGCACGGGCTTTACGGGCCAAAACTGGGGACGTGTACCCACCAACCAGCCACTTCACAGTTCAGCGCTCTCATGGAGCTGCTGCAAACTGTTGTACAATACATGTATACAGAAAAAAAGCTCCCTGTTAAACACAAGCTATCAGACTCATTTGTAACAGCTGTGGTTGTATTCTCTGGACAATAAATGAATTCCCCGTGCACCTCCATGGCAACCCCATGTAATGTCTCCTAGGTAGCCAAGTCCACAGCAATAAACACGCTGCTTTTTTCCCCCCATGAAAACCTGTTGCCATTATTTCCACATTTATAGTGTCATCTGTTGAACTGTGGGGAGTGAATCACATGTATTCCTCACAACAGGAGCAACAATGAGCTTTAGAGGCAATAGCCACTCAAAAGATAGTTATTTGTCTGGGTTGTTTGAGGGCACGTGAAGGTCAAAAAATCTGAATTGAATGAATTTCTGGTTATATTTGGGCCCTAAAACTGAATATTCTCAACCTTTGTGTTGTCTTACACCACTTGTCCTAGGGTCAAAAATAATCAGCCTTCACTAAACCCCTAAAATAAATAAAGAAGCTTGACCAAAACATTACAGACTGATAAACATCACTATAGGTAAAAGGAAAAATATGTATTTTTTGCAGTTAACTGTCACTTTAATACTTGCGTATTAGAAAGTGTGAAACCTTTATGAGTTAGACTTTAAGACACTGAGGAGGATGGCCACATGCCAAAGACTCTAAAACATAGCAACCCAACAGTTGTTTCTATTAAAGGTTTATTACTAATGGATTAATTTAATTTATGCTTTAGATTTGGTGCCTCATTAAAAAGTATTTTTCACTTGTTTTAAGAAATAAGACAGAAAGGACTCAAAGAAAAAAATGGCTTCATCAGAAAGTTTTTACAGTGTATGAACCATAAAAAATGCTGGTGGGTTGGCAAGAACCCAAGAGAAATGTAATTAAAATGATTTTTTTGTTTTGGATTAAATGAACTCATCATTGCAACACTAAAGTCGCAGTTGGGCTGTAAATACTTCTACTTAACATTAAATCTTTACTGGTTTAAAAGCTTTTTCATGTTTTGTAAAGCAAAAAAAGTAAAATGCATCACAATTATACCCCTGACTGCAAGTGAATGCAGCTGCAGATTTCTACATCAGAAAGATTTATTGCATCTGGCTGCATGTAATTTATGAGCTGTATGTCGGTGACGTCACAGCTGACTCACAGCTCCCTATTACCAACCTATTTTTACCCTCTAATAAACAGAATGAAAATGTGTCTTCAGTATACAGTATCACAGCATGTCGGCTCCGCGGGGGTCCATCTGTTTTCCCAGAAGTCAAAAAGGACCACAGTTCTCTCTCATTTAAGCCTGAGTCAGCAGACCTAAAACAGCATGCAGATTTCCTAAATGCAAAATGCCCCCCCCCCCCCCCGAGCATCTTTGATTTCTCATCTGCCTTTATCAGCTGCTCGCTGCCCTCTCTTCACGCACAACGCAGGAAAATATCCAAAAGTGAAGCACCGTTGGAGAGGATTAATGTCTACCTTTGGGAAACGTAAGAGCATTGCCAAATGTATGAGGAGGCAAACAATTTTACTCATCCAGCTCTCGCTGTCTTTGAACTCCAAATGCTATCGCGCCAAACAAATTACTTTTTGGTTTTATGCTGTGAATACCTCAAATAACCCGCTTGCTGTTGTACGCACACACAAAGTTCAGTGTATGTAAATCAATCCACAACGCCCTGAGGAGGCAGAGGGCAGTAGAGGGGCTCACCGACAGCCATCATGTAGTCCCAGCGATCCAGCAGGCACATGCTGAACTGCAGCCCATCGGGCGTGTAGCCCACATCGATGAGCGCCAACTTCCTGTCAGGGTTCTGACAGACGGCAGATGTCCAAGCCACCAAGAACCAGCAGACGATGAGCAGGATGATGCCCAGCAGACGCAACACTCGCCAGCTGGTCATATAGGGGATCCTCTGGGCGGTGCGGGAGAGGAACACCTTCAGCACCCTGTGGGGGGAGATGAGACACTCATTTTAAGAACATCACAAAAAAATCATCATTGTAGATTAAAGAAGAATATTTCAAACATTAAAGACAGCATCAAATTAGGGAAAACTTTCACGATTTCTTCCTCACTGCTCTCTTTTCCCAAGCTATCCAAAGTCTACTTGTCTTAGTTAGTTCCTATATTTCCCAGAATTCCCTTCAGCAATTCTTATAGCCTGTACAAAAAAAACCCCACTAACATCTGACTTTTGTCTTGAGTGGGAAAGGTTACAATCTGCATTTATTTCCGGGACAAATGACTCTGCAGTATTCATGGGTATTGTAGGCTCAGCTCAGATCGGCTCTGATTGGCATTGATGGAGCTTTGACAACAAAAGTAAAATACAAAATTCTGCCCCTTTTCCAGCACGATTCAATCATGCCGTACCACAGCATTGACCCCTAAAATTGATATAATATTTATATTATTCTGACAAGGCACTCTTTTGGCTTTGCAAACAGGGTGCAAAAATAACTAACTCCATGTATTTTTACTGTGTTTTTGGCTGAGGCAAATCTATGTGCTGCTTGCACATTTCACCAGCATTTGGCTTGTGGATGGTGCTAATTTTGTACCTTGTTTGCAAATAATGACTTGTGTCCCAGAAGCAAAGGAGGAGGCAATGTGACACTGTTTTCAGTGCTCTTAGATGTCAGATTACCATTTTTTTTTTACAACAAAAAAGTCCACTCAGAAATATAAATAATAAAATGTCTTATAGTAAAGAGCTAAGCTTAAGGGTTTATTCTTTGTTCTTCAGTTTCAATATAATGCAAGACAACAGAAATTTCTCAATATTCAGAGCAGTTATTCTGACAGTGTAATGCGTTAAATTCACAGATAAACACAAAGACTGTGCAACAGGAATTAAACTGTGCTCAAACACATGACCAGCCGTCGCTATTCTTAGGCTCTGCCCTTCACGCACATTGATGAAGTGTCCACTGCGCTCCCCACTAATGAGCCCCCCATCAAAAATTGATCTGTGCAATATGTTAACTTGCACCTCTAAGGGTTTACTCGGCTCCCGCTCGCATTAGCCACATCCTCTTAATCAGCGTCTTCATTAGGCCTTTTTGACAGATTCACCTGACAAAAAGGCCCCTCAGATGAACAATTTCAAGTGCATTACTTTAAATACAGCAGACCCCCTGTCTCATTATCAGCTATTCAGTGCTGGATGACCCCCCTCTCGTCTCTCCCTCACAGCAGTCCTTCGTCTCCCTCTGATCTGACACACATGTCTCTTGCCAAAAATCATTCAATACCACGTTATATACGGAGATCATTTGGGGCCAAAGTGCCCCTCGTTTTCTTAATTACTTTTACTTGGCATTTCCCTCATTCACTTAATGAGGCAGTGAATCCACCCCTAAACGTGCAGCAGTGTAGTCCGGTGACTCGCTTTTAGACGGATTTAAGATGCAAGACAGTGTAACTGCACTTAAGGAGGTCAATGTAATCCGATTTCCTGGGATGGATAACAGTGTTGGACAATGGATTTGTGTAGATGTGTTTGTAATTTGTGTGTTACCTGTACAATTTTAGAGTCAGTGTCCCGTAGACGGTGGCGAAACCCAGCAGTCGAACCCAACGCAGCAGGATGCAGCGGAAAACACTCGGCTGGAAATAGAGAATCCCAACCTATAAGAGGACAGATGGACATGATTTGTGTGAAAAAACAAAGCAAAAAAAATTGAATGGCTGTCTAGCGGTTGTATGCCTCTGAGAACCAGCCAAGATGCAAACAGTAGACAGCATTTCAAATATGGATGCAATGAAGCTACATATTCTCAAATGTGGATGCTTTCACACACAGAAAAACTTGAAACATGTGTTGAGAGGTCACAGTGACTTTGACATTTGAACACTGAATTCTAATCACTTCATCCTTCAGTCCAAGTGGATGTTTGTGCCAAATTTGAGGGATATAGATATTGCATTCAGGAGTATAAGATGGACGCAAGGCCATAGTGACCTTGAACTTTGACAGCAAAAATCTAATCAGTTCATCCTTGAGTCCAAGTGGATGTTTGGGCCAAATTTGACATAATTTCCTCAATGCCTTCTTGAGAAATTGCGTTCACGAAAATGAGATGGGGGCGAAGTTATAGTGACCTTGACCTTTGACAACTGAAATCCATCAGTTCAGTGTTAAGTTGAAAATGTTTGTGCCAAATTTGAAGAAATTCCCTCGAGGTCTTGCAATATTGCGTTCATGAGAATGAGACAGACGCAAAGTCACAGTAACCACCAATATATAATCCGTTTATCGTTAAATCCAAGTGGACATTTGTGCCAAATTTTCGGAAACTCCCTCTAGTTGTTCTTGAGCTAGCGTGTTGACAGGAATGAGATGGACAAGGTCACAGTGACCTTGACCTTTGATCTATGACTGCTAAAATCTGTTAAGTTCATCATTGAGTTTGTGCCAAATTTAAAGAAATATCTTCAAGGTGTTCTTGAGATTTTGCGTTCACAAGAATGAGACGGACAACCCGAAAACATAATGCATTAAAAAAATAACGCTGTTGTCACTAGGAGTGGAAAGATCACCTCATGATGGCCCATTTTTGCAGAAAAGAAATGAAATGAGATGCTGCGTAGACATTTTGCTGATACATTCAGTATTAACTTTTTGTGACTCTCTAGGCACGTTATTAAGCAACATTTTCTGATTATTTTTAAAGAAAACATTTGCTCTGCATTATGTTTCCCTCATTTCCAGCATTATGTGTTTAAAATTAGTTGTATAAAAACTTAATTTTTAGGAGTGTTTTTACTGCAAGTATTACTAATATTAATGTCAGTAGAATAACTTTATGCAGAGCCATTTTCTTAAGAAATTCACTGATGATTCATCAAAGAGAAAACTTTGACATAAATGAATTCTTTGGCTATAAGAGTCAAAACAAGATAGAAGAGTGAAGTGCATTGCCTTTTCATAAACCATCCTTGGCATTATTCAAACAACCAAATCCATCTGAGCCAGCTAACATCATACAAAGCTTGCCCTTGAGACAAGGAGGAGGGCTTCCACCCATGTTTGCTACAAAGACCCAGAAACACACTGAAATGGTGCCCATCCAAACCCACAAAAAAAAAACACTGATGGTCTTCCAAAGACATAAAAAGCGTCAAAACAAACACACACACAAAAAAGAAACAAACATCTGAGGCAACATAATTATCTGTCCGCTGCAGATGTGCAGCGATTTCCCCTGTGGGATTGTTAATGTTAATCGGATTAGCCGAGGCATTATTACGCTCCCTCAGGCTGTGGAGAAGACGCAGGCATGTGGATATTTTTGCTCACTAGGTTTGTGTCAGTCAAGGGACACGGAGGACCCCACGGGAGAAAGGGTGGCCCACATCCTCATCTGCTCACAGACGCAGGCCGACCAAACACAGAAACTTCTGACTTGAACAAAGCTCCAGTTGACTCAGCTTTGCAAAGGGAACGTGGCACAGAGCAAATAATGAATAGATGAGTGCTCAGTTGTTAATCTTCAATACATACAGGAAGTTTCATGCTGAATTTTACACTGGAAAAGTCTCTCAAACTATATTTTAGACTATGCATGGGCACCAGAACTCACTCGTTAAATAAAATATTTAAATAACAATGCGTGACTGCTCCTCAGCGCGTTCTTTTGTTTTTAAATAGATGGAGAGGGACAGGAGCCAATATAGAGATAGCAGGCCGGGCCGGCGCTGAGCAACTTGCTGACGCACGTTTGGGTCCACAGGGACAGAAGAGGGCACAGGAAGATGAGTAAAAATGCACCGAGGGAAAACGGAGCTCATGACTCCTTTTTAGATAAACTGCAAAATGGCATCTGGATGTCCATCACGTGCCAGTTTGAGGCTGGAGTTGTTTGTGATGAGATAGAGACGAGGAGTTGTTATCAGCAGCATTGCTCCCTCGAGGCCCGACTCCAAACGATCTGAATGAGCCGTCATGAAGTTTTTTAACACATTTAGCTTGTCTTTTTAATGGTGCGATCTCACCTGCTGTTTGTTTTCACTGGACAAAAACCACAAAGGAAAAGTTTTAGATTTAGTTGTTTTTTTTTCACATTTGCCAACAACAAGCCAGACTGTGCCAGTTAAAGTTGTTGTTACACAGAGTTTAGTAACTTTTGTAAGGAACTTATAACCACACAAAACTTTCTGATACAACATTGCTCACTCTTGGAGTCCTTTCTCTTTACAAGTCCCTATTTTGCTTTATTACATTAATTTTGTCATGCTAAGACCTCTAAGCAAGAGTAACAGCAAGCAATAATATCTCTGTCTGGAGGTCACTTAAAAACATTTCAGGTCACGGGAGATTTACATGTTTACTGATGACATGACTTAATAACTGACAGTCATATAATAATTTTAATATATTTTTGGCCACGCCAGCACTGGGACTTTGGGTGGTAATATCGCGCTGACCACCGCTTGGTTCCAGACTGAAATACCTACAAATATTTACAGACATTCATAGTCCATCAAGGACAAATCCCATAGATTTACGTAATCCCAATTCAAACTTTAGCACTGTCATAAGGTCAAAATTTTTGTGTCCCAATAGTTTGGTTTATGACTAAATTCCTGCCAAACTAAAGATATCTGTCTAAGTATCAGCTGTATTATGTATTTAGTGCTAATTAGCAACTGTCAGCATGCTAACATGATGAACTGAGATGGTAAACATGCTAAAAAATCAGTATTAGTAGGCAGGTTTCTGTTAGATTTTTGCAGAACTTGAGCAATATTTTCTAAATGTTGGTAAAAAAGCCACAGATAATGCACTATTTAACCAGCAAAACTGAGTTGTACATGACCTGAATTAACATGTGCCATCCACTTAAGACCATGCAGTATAGATTGTTTAAAATGGGCCCTAAATCTTGTTCATATTAACCTTTACAAGCACAGGTTACTGCTTTCAATCAGATGCCAACATCACTTACATTTCAAGTTGGAATTGGAAACCTATGTGGGGCTTTTTAAAACTCCTTGAGTTGCGGGATCTGTTTGATATATCTTTAATAATTTCTGAATAAAGTACAAAGGAATATCCTACTCAGATTCACATGACAACTTGACACATTACAAAAGGAGAATTATGGGAGCAGACATGGTTGAAAAGCCCCGTTACACCCATAACAATGACATAACGTCACTTTTGACAAACTACACAGCAGTTCACTTAGAGAAAATACATTTTCAGGCGGCCTCTTTGCTGTGATTTGGTGCCACCTGACTAGTTAATTATTTACTTTTTGGGGCAGGTGACAAAAATGCCAAAATACTCTCAGCTTCCATGCCGCTTAAAACACACATTGAAATTTCTGCTGAGCTAATCCTCTTCCACATGTGCATTTATGTCAGGTGAAACCCACTCTTGTACATTGTTACTCACCTGTTAATTGCTGTTAATGGCAATAAAGCAAAAAATAAATACATTTCATCTGAGCTTAAATTTTTGTCCATTAACCCGTTGAAACCTGGATCGAAATCAATCAATCTTTCAAAAGATTTCAAATCTTTTTGAAATCATTATTAGAAAATTATTTAAAAAATTAAAAAATAGGGACAAATGTCCAGAAAACTATATTTATAATTAGAATCATTTTAGATTTAAAATCTTGTTACAGAAAATAAATAAAATCATTTTTTTTCATCACTTTTTAAGGTCATTTTTGTATGTTTTTTTATTTCTTTATATATTTTGCTTATTTATTTCTTTAGATCATTTTCAAATTATTTTTTGTAATATGATTCACAGATTTCTTGCTAATATTTGGAGAATATTCAGGAAATAATACAAAATATGAAGAGGCTAAAATTTTCGCTCCACTGTAACACAAAACCAACAACCTATTCCCTCTGGACTTTCAGCTCTCCCCAGTTCATCTGATACAAAAAGGTATGTCCTCTTCCCGCAGTATCGATGTTGAGACCAATGTCAATACTCATATTCCAGGGCAAAAGTGAGCTGTCCTCAAGCATTGCAATGACCCTCAGACCATATATTTCTGAGCAGAAATGTATTACAGAAGCCGCGCACTTTCCATCAGTTGAGTTTCTGGGAAGAGACTGGCCGTGAACCCCCCTGACAGGTTTCTCTTAATGCCAGCATGCATAAAGAGCGAGATCAGTTTCTGCCCCCCTTTTTCTTTTCAGACCTTCCATTAATAATCAATGCTAAGTGCTGGGAATCTCAGATTCAGCACTGTGGGAAGGGAAAGGGATCTGGCGTTATGTGTGCGTGCTTGCAGGCGTGCACGTGGGGGGATTTAGAGGATCAGGGTGCTGTATATCTATCTAATGGACATCAATATCAAGGAGACAATTATCAACACACTTACTACTCTTCAGCCAGCCTCCGCCTCGCTCCTCTCGTCTCAGTTACAGCATGAGTAAAGGCTTCTGGAAATGCTGAGTGAACGCTGCCAACTCTTAGCAACTCTCTTAGCACTGCTGATTGTTCTGTGTTTCAGATCAGTGTTACAGGTCTTTTTTTTTAAATGCTACGACTTTAAACTTTTGGCGTGTCCCTATGCTCAATTGGCGCAGGTTTATAGCTGGTACTGAGGATGCTTTTCGGAAACATCAAGGGTTTTGCAAGCAGGTGAACACGTCCCAGCTGGATCTCTGCCCTGACCATTATGTTCATCTGCTGACCTGTTCTCCACACTCCCCAGACACCTGACTTAACACAACCGGGCTCTGCAACTGCACTCCAAAACAAAAGCCTCGTCGTGTGGAAACTACAAAACAGAACAGCGTGCTCTACAGATGCACACCTGAGAGGAGTAACATTTAGCTTCCATAGGCAGATTAAACTTTTTTTAAGTTGTGGAAGTGCACAATGGCACATTTGGAAGACTGCCGGGTGGCTGACGGAAGCACTCCTCCATAGCTTATCTTTCATTCAAGGGTTTCAGTGAAATTATTCATAACTAACCTTCTGCCCCCAGACTTTTTTTCCATCAGAACGCTATCTTACTTTTTTTTTTTAAGGGGAGCAAATTTAGACCATATGTCTGCAGAAAATGAGTTACTTGATTGCAAAGTAATGAAGTCATTCAAACTCTTAAATGAATGGTTAGATTTTTTTTGGGAAATATGCTCATAATGGTACTGCTTTTTATATTTTATCTGTAAATGTGTACATAAAAGTGCATAAATGTATAGCCAGAGAAAGCAGTTGGTTAGCTTATTTTAGCATTTAAAGCTCACAGATTAATACTTGTTTTTTTAATCCAGTGTAAGAACAACAATTCTGCAGTTTTGCAGAGGAGGAATAGAAATAAATAAAATAACGTTGTTATAAGTGTTCGCTTACTTGCCCGGAATGCTTTATAGTTAAAAGTTTGCTTGCTTGCAATAGCTAATAGATGCATATACTAAAATGTGCAACTACAAAAAGTAAATGAAAAAATAGAATTTTTTATCGTCAGTCGTCAGTTATGATATTATATGTTATATATTTGTTATTTCCTCACAAACCCTGTGAAACCTGGATCGACATCACTTTACTTATGCTGCGTTCGGGTGCCTTTCATAAGAATTTAATACTTTCAGCCCTGAGCAAATGGATTTTATTTCTTTCAGAAACATGGGAACAAAAGCAAAGATCAACTTGACAAGAAATGCCCCACAAATTGCATGAAATTTGTAGATTTGGAAAATAATTTATAAATAAGCTATTAAAAAAGAAAAAAAAAAAGTCCAGAGAGCTATATTCATAATTATTGTAATGATTTATTTTAAATTATTTTTCAAAATTATTAAAATTTTTAAGCTGTTTCTTAGGTAATTTCCTTGTTTGTTTTATAACTTTTCCGTTTGTTTCATATATTTATTTTTTATTTTTACTAATTTTCACGTAATCTACTTTTTCTAATTTTTTTACTAATATCTTTATCTTTATCTCTATAATTGTTTTGTGGCCATTTATTCTGAAGTTGTTCATTGCTGCCCTCTCATGTTTTTGAAAGAAATCAAGCCAATTTGCTCATGTTTCAAAGGGTTAATATAAACAGGGTTGACAAAATACTGTAATAGAAACACCTGTCAGTACAGCACAATTCAGTTAAACAGCAGCACAAACTACATCCTCCAAAATGACCATACAGCTGTATCAGCAGCTATGAAAGTTCTCTCCACTCTGTTATAAGTTTATATAATGCATTAGATGACATTGTCTTTTATTGAGGATGCACATGGCCTGCTGTGAAAGAGATATTAACCTGACAGCAGATGATGCTAATGCTTTTATCAAGAGCGACTTGTAAGACAATGACTAAGCAGGTGGGTGGTCAGTGTTTCGTTTTTGGACGATGACGGGACACGATGGCTGTTGATGGGAACATGAACGGTTGCTGGGGGTTTGAACCTGTGATGGTGATGTGGATAAAATGCAGCCGATCTAACCATCTCATGCCAACAACTGAACATTTAACATGTGCACGACAGAAAGAGAGGACTGAAACAATCTATAATTTCCGTTGAGATGTATACCTAAGACAAATCAAGACTCTCTGCAGATATCACTGTAGATTCGCATTGTTAAAATCCATGATCCGTCTATTTATAGTTCCATTCGTCTATTATTTGACAATGATTGGTGGTTGAATTTGATTTGACTCTAAAAGAACAAACATTACAAGAGCAAGATTCACACGCTCACCCACTTACTCATTCAATCAACACTCAGTCACTTAATTTGCAGTTATCTTTCATTCCTAATCATCTCTCATTTCAGTGCCCACCAGCTGGCTCCACGCACACACAGATTCACTGGGTTGGTTACCCGCTAGAGAGTGTCCCTGTTGATACGGCAGTGACGCAAGGCCGCCAGCTGTGGTGCGAGCAGCAGCTTTCCAGGGAGCTGTTGTGATGTCGGCTACCTCTGTTTTCAATTCTCCTATTGTAATCATTGATGCTGATTTTATACTTTTGAGTGATCCATTTGTTCTGTCCGTTCTGCAAAGCAAGTGTTACTATAGTTGCTGATAACGCATTTCATCTCATCTTTTACTTTTTTATTTTTGACACTGGGCACAGGCAGCATCACAATGTAACGGATTACCAGAGTATTTAGAAATTGCTATGGTGTGACTTTAAACACAAAAATACAGACCCTCATCTTTCTATTAACTTCACACTGGAGAGGCTCTAATAAGTATGTTTTGCATACGGTCAGTGCCCATTATGTACTACCAGCGGTCAGTGTGGTGCAACAGGCAGCTGAACTGACTGTGAGCAGTGAGGAGACTGAAAACAGCCGCAACAGCAGAGAGAGAGATCAAAGAGTCTGCAGGGAAAACACCATATTTTTACACCTAACCCAGCGAATCAAGGGATTATTTTGACCAAACCAGAGTTGCTAATTGTTAGAACAGCGAAATAACGAAGAAATTAAGTTATTCTTAGTAAAAAAGAGAATAATTAAAGCAGGTGGTGCATGGTTGTCTTTGTCTGTTTAATAAGGAAAATGGGTGTAAGAATATTATTTTTCTTGACATACTGTGTGTGTATTGTATATTGAGTAGACTGAAAATGGCGAGACATCTTTGAGGGAATGAACTCGCTGAGGGGCGGGTGGTGGTAGTGCTGCACACTGATACTGTCATAGACCATATACCCAAGTGAAATTACAGGAAGGTATGAAGGTATGAGAAAACAGATACCACCCAGGCATACTGGCCACCCAATTTAGTTGCTTGGAGCAGTTGTCCATAACTGCGCTGACGACACTGGCCTCATTTGTGTCGGACACTTCCTTTCAATATCCTCCTTTGGTGAAAAATGAAAAATTTGAATATTGAGTTTAACACCCATTACAGCAAAGACTGAAGCTTCGAAGCATTTAGCCCTTGTTCAACACCGTGAATGCTTTTGCATGATACACTGTTTTGTATCTCCTTATGAGCTCTGGCTCTTCTGCCTTCCCTTTGATTATGGCCACGTAGGAAAGGTTTGAGACATTGTACAACCAAGTGTCTTTGAAGCACACTGAGACCCAAACTGGAGTGCAGATAATAGCCATGTTTACTCCATAAATAAAAGCACAGCCAATGTTAACGCCAAACTTAAATGTCACAAAAACACAAACTCTGGCACTCTGCAGTCCCCAAAGGCTTCATGTGAGAACGGTAACACACCCACAACCAAAATATGACGCCTGACTGGATGCACCACAGAGCAGACACAAATAATTTTGTGCTAGACCGCTTTAGATAATTAGCTCTGGCTGTAGGGCAAACAGGAGATATTCAACAAATAACACTTATAAAAAAAAGAAAGTGGGTGGATTCTTTTATTACACTGATGCAGTTAGCAAAGAGCACCAAAAAGCAGCAGTGTGTAATTAACTTGTAATGTCTTGACAATAAAAATGCAAATGTGTGTGTGTGTGTGTGTGTGTGTGTGTGTGTGTGTGTGTGTGTGTGTGCACGGGGGGTCGATGCAAAGGGTGAAAGTTTCAGGGATTGATCCCCTTCCCAGTGAAGGTCAGGGTCCCACAGGGTATCGATCACACTGGATGCCAGACCCTGACCTCAAAACCGTGAAATGAGTTTACAACAACCAGCAGAGAGTTAAAATACCTGTTTTCAATATAAAATAAGTCTCATTCTCTTAACTCACAGACAGTCGGCCGTTTACCTGCTCAAGTTTTGTCTGTAGATGTTCTATACTGACAATATATAGATGAACTGCTCACTAATTAAGTGGATTTTATGGGGTAAATTATACCTTAAGAGTAACTATTATATTGACACTTTGGACAATGATACGATATTTGCTGATATTACAAAGTCTGCTAGGATACGATTTCTATTCAATTTAGGGGCTGGCATACAATGTGTGCCGATGTTATATACATACCGGTTTGCTTTTAGCCCTTGAAGATAAAAACAACATCTAAATAATAATAATAATAATAATAATAATAATAATAATAATAATAATAATAATAATAATGAAATAATCTCTTTGTGTTTTGTGTCATTTTTTCCACCAACACACTTGATTGACAAGCAGAAGTTGCAGTGTAGACTAATGATTTGTGGCCACTCCTGTCAAAAATGTTTACATTAATTTGGTTTATATCTCTAAATGCATGTGGTCAGAACTTTATGAAGTTAAGATGCTGATACTGTGACCCAAATGGTTTTAATGGCCCTAAATTGTGCCCCTGTTAGACTTTGTAAAAATTTAAAATTATGGTTTGAATGCTGAATTATTATTAGGGCTGGCAGCTATGACGGCTAAAGGAGCAACCTCATACTAATGGAGCACTTACCGAAATGAAAATGCCAAAATAAAATATCATATATTAGTCATCTGTCAATGATGCAGTGCAAACACATCAGTTTGTGGATTTTAAAAATTACTGAAAGTGAAAACGTTAGCCAGTTCCAGTCAGAGGAACAGACGGCGCTGAATTTCAGCCTTTTGTTATCACAGTTTCTTTGGAAACTGCTACCAGCTAAAAGGGGAGAAAAATGACTTTCAGCCATTTAGTGTGTCTGTCTCCGTTTGAGTGGAGAATGGGATGGTGCAGCCTCGGGAATCATTCTGTCACAACAAAGCTCTCATGCTACTTTTAATGTTTTGACATGAAAAAGTGACAGCCATCCAGTCCGCCCATGCCCGTGTTTTTTGGTCATCATCTCCTGCTCATACCCCGTCTCTCTCTTTTTTTTTCTAATCTAAAAAACACCTTCAGTGTGAGAGAGTGGGAGGTGGGAGCAGAAGAGAGGTGGGGTGTTGTAATAGCAATGGATCCATTTTTATATGAAAGCCGACACTCACTGCCACATGGGAAGGGCAGCTTTCTGGAGGGAGGTAATGCTTTCTTCTGCTCCCGCTGCTCCCCGAGGTGGGCCGAGTGTAAATTACATCCAGCTCACCCTCTGCACAGTCAAGACCAGAGCTGGCTGCCGCTCGCCTCCCACAATTCCCTTCCCTCCTCATCACCAGTTAGATCCTGAGAGATATTCCCATCTTGCTTGGGCACAAAGGGAAACATATCAGAAAGGGAATAGCCTGCCTTCATGTGTTGATGCTATCTTTCTTTTTCCAATCTCTGTCCATTTCTACCTGTCTGCTCGTGTAGATAAAGGAACACTTCAGCGGCAGCAGTCCTCAACTTTGTATGATTTTTAGGCGACTCCGCTGCACTTTATAGAAGGAAGTATGGCATGAAGGTGGAGCTTGAAATGCAAACAGCAGCCCTCCAGATCCACTTAAGTCAGATTGAAAGTGTCAGAACAGCTTGGATGGAAGGCAGAGCAGAGCATGGGAGAGAACTGGCTGGCAGACTGTGTTTCATGGCCTGTCAGGTCAGGATACATTATCCCCTGGCCATACTGTTTCTCATTAGCCCCCTGATGTGCTGTGAAGCCCTGCCTGCCTGCCATGCATGGCAAAGCCCTGAGTTGGGCTGAGGTGGCACCTCGGCCCAGCTTGGCACCAAGATGATGCTGAGATTGGACAGGTGGAAGGACAAGGAACGAAGGACAGGGGTGGGGGGGTGGGGAGTAGTACCCAAAGGTCACTGGTTTCAAAACCACAAAGGTTTTCTTGAGCAGGACATGACGCTCTCTACTCTGACCCTAACAAAAGGATTGGGTTAACAGGGGGAGAGTGGAGTGACGTAATCTTTCTCAGAGTGTTTTCTTCATGTTAGGCAGGTCCAAATTTGCCAGGTCAGAAGCATTACATCGAGACTGTTCTCAACAGAAAAACAACTGTTTGCAGTTTGTCCCAGTGCTTAAAATGACCTACGACTGGGGATGGGGATCGTTATTGATATTGTTAACATTATCAAGACTCCACCATTGATACATTGACTTATGTATTTTATCAGTGTCTGTTTTTTATTGTCTGATTTTGTTGTTCTTTTCACTTTTGTTTTAATGTGTGTGTGTGTGTGTGTTTGGCACTGAGCTGTGAAATGACAGAGAAATTCAAAGATGAATTTAAGTCTGAACAAGTCATTTCTGGGAAGTGCACTGTGGAAAAAAACCCACCACAGCAGTGAATGCTTGACACAAAAGGTGTCATCCAAATTGAAAATAGAAATTTGCAGCTTCCCACTTTTACATACGAGTTAACATTAATGAATGCACACGCAGCAGAGCAGGAGGTGTGACATGTCTCACCGGGGAGAACATGCGGGGACCAGAACTATCGGTCTCTGCACTGGTGCACACACAGATGGGTAGAAAGGAGCAAAGGGAAAATAACACGCTGTGTTTACATGCAGTGTAGTAACTCGGTTATTGTCGTCTTTCTGCAGGAACCTAACCTTCTGTTTTGGTGACCAATACAATCACGGCGACCTCGTCCATCTGTGGTCTTGATCTCTTTATAATAATGCTGAGTGCTTTGACACTTCGACATTTGTTGTTGGAACATTTGGTAAAATTACTATTTCTGTTGTTTTTTTAGGAGGACGGTCTCACATACAGTATGAACTTCACAGTAGCGACATTATTGTACTGCATGGAGAAAATGCTCTACTACAGTATTTCCTGCCTTAAAGGTATGCTATGCAGAATTTTCCTAAAAGAGAAAAAAAGACACTCCCAGTATTTTCTTATTTTCTTCTTATTTTGCTGTAGTAAATTAATCACTTGATCGATTGTCAACTACTTAATTCATCAAAATAGTTAGATAAATGATTGATCAGTTTGAGTGGTTTTTTTTAAATTACTCAAACTTTTTGAGAAAAGTTTTTCAAATTCCAGCTTCTCAGATGTGAATATGTTTGGTTTCTTTCTTCTTCTATGACAGTAAACTCAATTGCTGAAACACTGATGGACATTTTCCATCATTTTCTTACATTTTATAGACAAAAAAAAAACCTTCATCAATCCAGAAAATTACAAACAAATGAATCAGCAATGAAAATAATAATTTGTAGCAGCTCTTGGTGAGGTCAGGAATTTATATAAAAGGTAATGAGCAGATGCCAGACTGTAAGCAGCACCCATCGAAAGACAAAACTATGAAAATTATGAACACAGTGCCATGAAAATGCAAATATTGTGAGGTGACACACTAAATGGACAAAGCTGCTTGCAAAATGATAGAGATTCTGGAGTTGGATTTCACTTTTTATAGCGATACTGTTTACATACAGTAACCGACAATTCCTGCATAGTATACCTTTAATATGTTTTTTAGCAATACGTGTATTTGTATGCATACTTAAAATAAATAGATAGGGCGGAAAAAGTGAGGAAAAGTGAAAATCAAGCAGGAAATCAAGTGACAAAAGAAAACAAGAGAAACTGGAAAAGAGAGGTGAAAAAAAGAAAACAAAGCAAACATGGAAATGTCATTGTTTTATCTCCTCTCCAAGCTATTGTGTGACACATGAGCTGCAAATATTGTTATGACAAGCAAATTCATGTTTAATTAATCTGCTTTTTGCATTCTACCCTTCCTGTTATTGTGAAGCACCTATCAGTGTCTTTTGACAAGTTGAGGCCAGGTGGCTCCACTACGCCTCTGACTCATTACTCGTGTCTGTATATATTCCTGGCTTGACTGTAAGGAGACGGTGGCATCTAAAAAAAAAAAAAAAAAAAAAAAAGAAGTAGCAAACTCTGTCACTTTACTCCCATCTAAGCCTCCCCAGCAGCGTCAATAAGAAGCTGCAAAGAGACAACACAGGGCTGGCAAGCTAATCCAGGGATCACATTGTGAATCACAAATGCGTGTCAGCTCTCCCCCTCTCTCATCTCCACAGCCAGACGGAAATAGCCGGCTTTGGCATTGCCATAATTTTGCCTCTCTCCTTCTGCACACCCTGTTTCTCCCTCCTCCTCTTTTATTTCAAAGCAGGGGGGGTGAAGTTATTGCTTGTGACACAGGCGGGAGGGAAAAGGGGGAGAAAAATTGCATTATTCCACACAGCTGAATGCCATGGGAGCAGGAAGAGATGTATCTCCTGCTGCTTAATAACAGTGGAATTATTTAAAATAGAAGCAGCAGTAGCGGCGGAATATTTCTGAATCTATATTTAGATTGGGAGTGATGCGTCTCACCCTCGCAGCTCATGTGGGATTCACAGGGGAGACATGGAAATGCATCAGGGTGGAGATCAATCTAGCATGCTGCACAGAGCCATGCAGAAAGATGCTGTTCTCACATGATCGGACTGAGATATTTGATCAAAAATAACATCAGCCGTGTTTCACAGTGACCATTTCAGCATAACAGTGCAGAAAAATCTATCAGGATGATCTAATCTCCAAACAAGGTATGATTAACAGCGAAAAGTACAAAGCCAAGTTCCCTCTGTACTACCTTTTTACAAGCAGTCTATTTTTAGCACTCGCTGCCATCACTACACCAGCTGGATACAGGATTATCATCATCCATTCACTAACCAATAACCTGACTCCCAGCTTGCTTTCACTCTGCAAATTTCAAACATTATTACTTTCCAGGACCTTGTCGCAGCAAATTGCATTGATTAGCCAGCTCTAAATCAGTTGGTGTTAATTACATTTACCCTGCATTGCTTCGCTAAGCATATAGCTCCACATGATTGCAACTAAATTGCAATTAGCCAATGCCCCGAGCACCCAGGAGGAAGACATAATGGTGGATTCATGTAAATCAATGGTATGTGGGTGTTGGACAGAGTCTGGTCATCTGCCAGGAGAATGACTTGCTTCAGAAGCTGGCAAACAGTGTCGCTGATTTTTATTTGATCAAAAAAAGACATGCATTGACCTCTGCTTATGCAGATTATAAAGTTATTGTTTCCACATGTTTCAGTCCTATTACACTGAATATATGTGGCATGGTACACCTTATGAATAAAGAAGCTCAGAGTGTTTTCATATCAGGTATTATTAATTTGTATTTCACATTAGTTATGTACACATCAAGCAGGCTGTTATGTATACCTATGGAAAGTAAAGCAACACAATTCGTATATAACTCACTCAATCATGAACCACCTAATCAGGAAGGCTGCGAACATGTGACCGATGCACTGACAAGGAAGTAGTATAAAGACTGAAAGTTTGCATAAGGAGGCATGATGGAGGTCACAAAACACATGACTCTCCCTGAGGAAACCATTGTTTTGTGTGTGAAATGATGTCAACCTTCAGTTATTTTAAGGTCACTATTTTTATTTTCCTAAAACCTGACCTTTCCCCAAAGTTAACCTATGCACCTTTACATTAAGTGTGTAATGTAATGACCCCATCCATGGTAGCTTTTTGTTAGATATCTTGTAGACGCGTTAAATAGCAGTTCAGTACAGCTGGCGTTTACACATTACATGTACTGTACTGGAGTTCACATGAACCGTATTTGAGTGGTACATGGGGTTCACACAAATCATACAAACTGGACTTTGGGGTCAACTGTACACGGGCCCCTGACATAAAAGTCCCCCTTAGTCTCACATGGAGCCATTTCCAGATATGAGACTTTTTTCTACCTAACCAATGATACCAAGAGGTCATTTAGGGCCAAAGGAAAACCAATGCCAAAAGTGCAAATTGAAGTATGCTGTTTTCATTGATTTTTTTCTCTATATTAAGACATCCACCAACTTTGGACAAGACTTTGAAACTTTCTTTGCTTATACTTTAACCTTTTACCACCTACTGTTCTGCCCCTGGGGCATTATCACATTGTAAAACTTTAAGAGACGGCTAGTATGGAAAGTTTTATGGGTGTAAACATGCAATATATGTATTGATCAATTATGTTCTTTTTTCTTTGTTGGAATACAACTGAAATATTGATAATGTCTCTACATTCAATGCAGTCTGGAAATTCAACAGTTTAATAATTCCATAAAACTTTATGCTCAAATTCATCATAATGGTTTATGTTTCAAAAATACTACAGCTGCAGCGAACAATTATTTTGTTGATTTGACAGTTATTTTCTTGATTAACTGATCGCTTTGTCAATAAAATGTCAGAAAATCATAACAAAATGCCCATTATAATGTTCAAAAGGCAAAAATGCCGTAGTCAAACTGTTTTATCTGATCAACAGTCCAAAAACCCAAAGAAATTTAGTTTGCTATCATATCTACCAAAACACTCACATGTCACAAGCTGGAACCAGCTGATGTTTGACATTTTTGCTTGAGAAATGACACACAATTTTATTAGATCTAAACTAGAATTATAAAATTTTGGGGCTCTGGCAAAAAAATGTTTTTGAGGTAACAGAGACCTTGACCTTTGACTGCCAAATGTTAATCAGTTCATTCTTGAGTCCAAGTGGATGCTTGTGCCAAATTTTAAGAACAGAACAAACAATAAGTCCATACATATTCCTTTAAAGTAATCGGTTTGATAAGTCCTAAATCAAAAATGGAATTGAAATGAAAAAGCCAAATAAAATCTAAAGCAGTTTATTCTGTGTGAAGGTCTGAATGAGTGCCGAGTCTGTATGGAGCAACGTGAGTGGCTGGTCAACAGATGGTGGTGTTGACAGGCTGCTGGGTTCATTGGCCAGCTCTGTGTACAGTTAGCAGGGGGTCACCAACAAGCCTTGCCATGTTTGTCTCTGCCAGTGCCATTTTATCACACGCACACCTTGGCTGTGAAAACGCTGCTTATCACAGCTCCATGCAGCCACCAAAAAAAGACAAAAAAAAAAAGGTATGATTTATAGACTGAGGTTTGTACTATCTGACAAGGCAAACAATCCTGCTTTGTGCCGCTGCTGCAGATATGAAACTTTGTTCAGTTTTAGATGAATGAGCGACAGTTTGAACTGAAGGTCAAACTGAATGCCAACCTTCAGCCGAGTAGAAGATTTCTGTTTTCAGCTCAGAGGAGCATGGCATGAGGATCATCAGCAAACACGTCAAGAAATGAGCACATGTAAGGATGCCAGACTGCACGTGCACACACAGACACAGACAGTGTCTCAGGCTTACCGGAAAGTAGAGAAGCAGAGCTCCACACAGGATGGCCTCCAGTAGGACTAGACCTGATGCTCTGATACTCTGCAAAAACAGAGATACAGTAATTATTAAATTTATCATTAATGCACTGTATACTTTAACCTGCATTCATTGTTTTTCACTTGGGGCAAATGCAACAAGCTGTAAACACAAGGCTTTAAAGTCATGGCTTATATGTAAGTAAACAGTTGCTTATGCCAAGCAGGCATGGAGCAATATTAAAAGTGTGCACATTATTATTATATTATTGGTTTTTTTTTTAGGTTTTTCTATCATTCTGTATCTTCCCATTAGTGTTCCAAATGTATTCAAATCCAAACATTCAAATTTGGTTGAAATACATATACTAAAAATGTTTTCCCAGGTGACCTGACATAGGTTTCAGCAGGATGACGTCATTATATATACTCCATGTAATTTTAAAGATAGTGTCCTCAGAAAGGAAAAAAGTTATAATGTTCAAAATCTCAAAAAAATGATATAATGTATAATGTTTTCCTTTCTACAAAACAGATGAAAGGCAGTTTGGAATAAAACTCTTAAAATGCCTTTCACATTGCAGCTGGTCTAAACAAGTCTAAAACAGCGGGACATCATAATATTCCAGGAGGATTTAAAAGGGGAATGATGCTTTCTTCTTTGTTGGTTGAAAGAGAACAAAGTACAGTGAAAGCTCCTGCCTCAAGGACTTTTTATAGAAGGGTTCACCATTTCAGGCACTTTCAGTGCTCCTCCTGTGGAAGATATTTAACAAAATATCATCCTGTAATTGACGAGATGCATGAGGGGGCTTTCAAAGAGCAGAGGACAACTGTGTTAACCATTTCAGAATACATACAAAAAACAACACAAAACACCAACCACAGCTACAGGATGTGTTTATCCTGTTTATAATAAAAAACCTGCAACCGAAATGAACTCATCTGTATATGAAAATGAGCCATTTTTAATTTATCGCAAAGTCAGTGAGCAGCTATGAAACTAAGCTCTTAAAGTTAGTTTGATAAGATTAATGGGGATTACATAAGTGGTGTTTAAATGATGACAAAGCCCCTGAGTATCTAAAACTTTTATCTGCTTTATTAATGAGAGCGATCCTTTGTTGAACTCTGGTTGAGATAATGGCGGAGTCTTCAGGTGTGTGGGAGATAGAGCGGCGAGATGCTCCCCTGTCAGGAGTGTGGTGAATCTTCAGGCTAATCCTCGCATGTCTACTGCTCAAGACAAAGCCTTTAATTAAGCCAATTAATTGACAGTAGCAACTAGAGGCTCAGAGGATTTCACAAGTTCAGTCAAAAGTTTACTTTGGTGGAAAGTCAACTCAGGAAGTAAAATACCACCATCACCAACTTTCAGTTAAGTTTAACTCAGCAGATCTGTAACAGAAACCAACATGACCATGATACATTTGACAGATATAGTGTTTGCAGTCACATTGAAATTTGAAATAGTACACTTACATGCAGACTTCTGTTTTACTGCTCTATGTTACAATTCATTAAACTTTTATGTATTTGCAGCGTAAACTCTGAGTGCAGCAATCTTTTGGGAACAAGGTTTTGAGTAAATAGCGTTAGAAACAGACGTCACGGCTGAGTAGACCAAAAGTAAGAGAAAGCACTCTAAAAGTTTATACTCTGAACATTTAACTCCATGCTGTCCACTTTAAGACTTCAGAGAAAGCTCTGGCCAAACGCAAAAATGAGAATGTCATCAAGTATTGTTTACTTATACTTTACAATATTCCAATAATCTGACAATTTGTTTACTACAATTCTTAATGGTGATTTGGATAAAGAAAACCTTACAATGTTAGAACTGAACAAGCGTTGTAACTTGTAAGCACTTTCCTTAATGGATTAATCAGAAAAATCAAACAAATGTAATGATTGATTGTTATTTGAAAAAAAAACAAGCATATACATTTTGTTTAATTCAATCAATACTAAATGCATTTAATGCTCAGTCACAGCTCATAGCGACATATTGCATATATTTTGACAGCATTTCATAGAGACAGAGGTGGCGTAAAATGCCTGATCCAATAGTTTCTCTCTGGCTGGACTAAATATTCATTCTGTGCACGTTTGCCTCACATGGGGGTAATATTAGTATTACATTGCTGGAGTGTGCGCTGCTTAAGACTTGCCACAATTTCCCTTTCAATGCACCTCCCTTTGCTGATTTTGACAGAGGATTGTTCATAAATTCCAAAATTTTCAGTGTCCTCTAATTCTTATGTGAGTGCTCTGGTTATTAAATGTATTCTTTGATTTTGAAAGAGCCACCTTGGGTAACATTGTTGCTACAGGTTGCAGTATAGAGTCTGTAGTCTAAGGACACAAAAAACATCTACTGGTAGCAATAGTCTGCATTTGAGACGTTTAGGGAACATCTATTAATTATAATATTATAATAATAATAGTTTGCAAGTAAGGTGTTACGGGACATCCATAACTTGTAGCTACAGATAATAACCTTGGGCTCACTTACGTTACTTACTGCTAACTTGTGACAACAGGTGGAGCCACTTCTTCTCTGTCTATACTTATTTTGTACTGAATGCATTTAATTTTCTCAATAAGGTTGGAAAAAAATGTATATTTCTAGCAGATTAGATGCTTCACAGACTGAAGAAACACCTTGCACAAGTCAAAAAAGTATCGGATCACATTATTAAGCATCCATGTAAACAATCTGATCAGAATGACTCAACTTAATTGGAGAAATACCGTCTATAAAATCACAGCCATTGTTTTTAGAGATACTTGATAATTGGCTTTTAAGAATAGCTGGTGCATGAGCTCAGTGTTAATCTTCTCTTTCCATACAGAAGGTTTGGTGTTTGTGACATATTTTCACCTTTTAATGATGCAGTGAAAATGTCATCTTTTGAGATAATGAGGAGAATATGTTTTTTGAGACTGTCAGCCAAGTGCGAAACAAATCGACATTTCTTCACAAAAGAGATAGATTTTATGAAAAAAATATGATATGAATTAAATACCAGCACAGATTTCATCTTTAGAAAGTTATATGCTGTCATGTTATCACTCAAACTGTGAAACATGAAGCGGCCAGCAGCCTCGTTGTATAAAATCAGAGTAAATTCGCTTTAGTGGTCTCATTTGCACACACTGGTCGCTGTCCAAGTTGCTGATGTGGAGTTGATCTGTGGTGCCTGAGCTGTTTGAAATGATTTCAAAGCTTTATTGTGACCACCCACACACACGGTTTCACTGGTTTATTGATCCAAAGGGCTTTGATGACCATAGAGCCCAGAAAACATCAAACACATAACTGATGCGATGTTGTAATTGTGAATCTAATCTGTGCCTCTAATGTGCTGCTGAGTTTTCAGACTTTCACTCGGAATCGTGACAGGACAGATTCCCTAAAAGATGAAGATTTTAATAAAGAGAATAATACAAAAGAAAGCGTTAGCATGAGGCAATTCCAGTTTAGTCCCCATGACAATGCCCATCTATGGCTCATTAATCACTCACCAAGAATGTCAGCTAAAATATAATAAATGGATCAAACTCCATAACTGAATGCTTGTTGTGAGCATGTAATGATTCATACCTTATTCCTGCGAAAGTGATAGATGAGTATCATGCTAACAAAGACAATCAGCATGCAGAGGCACTGGAAGGAGAGCACGGCCAAGCGAAGAGCGCCGTCTTCTCGTGCCACGCAGGGGGTGTCGTCCTTGCAGTAGGCGCAGCCCTGCTGGCATGGCAGGCAGTCGCTGGAGGACCCCTCGTCCGCATTGGGGCCACTGTCTGCAGCTTTTCCCTTTCTCCCCATCCCTGTCAGAAACAAGAATAAGAAAAAAAATAAGAGTTTAATTTCAAAAGATTTCAGGCAAGAAAGCTCAGAAACTGACCTAAATCCTCCTGTCATTGACAGTAGCCGTGTTTACATGCAAACATCTGATTGAAATCAATCTGATTGAAAACGCAAGTGACACTTTTCACACTCACGCCACAAGTGCATTTTCTCACAGTGTAAAATAACTAACAGATAACTTCTGACAGCAGCACAGAGCTATCGCCCTCTCCTCTCACAACACCTGGGCAGGTGTGAGTGAGTTACTATAGTTACGAGGCTGCTCGAGCATCTTGTCTGCCCCGCCCTCTACTTCCTCTCCAGGATTTTTTAAATTAGAAAAAAAAAATAAAAGTAAAGATAAAGATAAGACAAGAAAATAAAGGGAAACAAACAAACAATTTTCTGAAATTGTTAACTACAAGTAATGGAAAAATTAAACAGTTAAGATTTATAGCTAAAATAAACTGTTGAAATTGTGAGTAAGCCCTTAAGAAGGCACAGGCACGGATTTAAAGAGTAGAATTAGATTTGTGTGTGTGTGAGGGAGGACCGTATTAAGAGCTTAACACATGATTTGAAAACCCCAAAAGAATCTTTTGTCCGAAGTATACTGACAAAAAAATCCAATTTTGTCATGCACTTGTTATTTTTACACATTAATTTAAAATGTGTTCATCATGTTTCCAGAATAGAGGCAGATTGTGCAGCAGCACATGTAGTTTCCTTGTTATTGAATTTTCCTGGATATGAGAGCAGTACAGATAAAGGAGATAAAGTGCTTCTATGACACACTGAGTATATATATGCTTATCCCTCACTGACCTTACAAGGAGCCATCGACATTGTGTCAACACGAGGGAGATTGATCTATATGTGTGAACATGAAACGTCAACACTGCGGCACCTTGTTCAGTCACTGGCATAACATACAGGGCTGATAACTGCGGCTTCCTCAGAAAAAAGCACACAGAGATACATGCCATTTTTATCCTGACAAGGACAGGACAGATCGCCTCAAATCATTGAAAAATAAAAAGGATTTTTGAAGCTAGGCGCAAGATCTGGGACCAGATGCATAAAAGTCTGTGTACAGTGTGTACGCACAAAGCCATAAATGTGCAAATGTATTCTTTTCATCAGACTTAAAAAGCTGTGCGTACGCCTGATTCTGTTTGAGAAATCTCAATCGCTGTGGCACAAGCCTCAGTTCCACACCTACATATCACCATAAATGGATGCAGAAACGCCCTGTAACATATATTTGCATATCGACACTTGTACCTTTCTACCACTTATTAGAGCTGTCAATGAGATATATGGTCAAGAAAGAGCAATTTCATGCATGGCTGTGGATATTTGTATCCTCCTTACCACTAAATTCATTAAATTTCCGCAAACCATCATCGTTGTAAAATCTCGATCATTATGATTATAAAATGTCAGAAGGATCAATGACACAAAGCATTCATGCTGAAACTAACTTTACAAAATGCTTCACAAGATAAAATTATCACTTACGAGGAGATAATATAAATAACTAATAATAAATAAATAATTTGCAATTAACTTTATAAAGCACCTTTGATTAATATTTTACAGAACGCAGAGTAAGCTGCAAAAATGACACAATCAGCAAAATTCCTTAAAAAACAATGTTATCTGTCTCTCAACTTACATTTAACCATTGCACCCCTTCCACTAACAGCTTCAAAAGAAGTTGCTCTGTTACCAAAAGTGCAGTTTGGTTGCACTGGACAGCCTGAATGCTAAAAACAACCTCCTGGTAAAATCCCTCTCAAGGTAAAGTAAGGTAAAAACCAAACAGGGACAACAAGAATCGAGAGGACTTGTTATTGGTTTGTATAGAAATCCCCGAGAGATGCCCATATGGTTGGATAGATAAACGAATGGTGGACTTATGTAGAGCTTTTATGGAGGCTTTATTGGAAACAGGCATTGTCTCAGAGATTTGCAGGGATTTTGCCTTTAAAAAGAAACTGGCCTATTTTTCAAAGCTATGACTCTGCACATCATTGATCCCTTCAAAAGGACTACTTATCTCCGTAGCAATGAGTCATATCCTTGAGCTCGCTCTCATTGGTTTGCCGCTCCTGCAGATGACTGACAGTCAAAGGAAACTTCACAAAACGTCTTCTATATATTTATATGCAACATCCACAATGGAAGATCACTGGGAGACAAAGGAAAGTGAGTTGCACTGGCTTTCTCTGCAAAGGAGTGTCAAGGATGTCCCCTTGTGGATTAACAGGCTTGTTATTGGCCCCATGGTGGGCCAGACTGCAGCACTACGCCTCGCTAACAGGCTTGCCTCTCCTCTCTATTATTGTGTTCTCAAACAGACACACAGACACAGACACACACACACACACACACACACACACACACACACAAGCACAGAGCTTTCATGTGGACTTGCATGCATGAAGCTTGTGTGCACGGCAAACTGCACAAACAGACAGCACAGATATCCAGTTCTCCGGGAAAGAAATTGTGCAGCCTTTTTTTTTTTTTTTTTTTTTTGCATTTCTGTGCATGATGGGAGCATATTTTTGGGTTAAAAAAATGGCTGCAATATGGTGGCGAAAAGGGGAGGGAGGGAAAATGGGGTAATATTGAGATAGATGCAGAGGAACATGCTGTATGAGGTTTGTGCGGGATGAGACGGGAGGGAAAGTGGATCGAAATGAAAGCATGAGAGTGATGGAGGGCAGGTGAAAACCACTGGGGTTCTGTGTCTGCAGAAGCCTTTTTTAATTAACTCAGCAGACAGAATAAACTCAGAAAAGTAACTACCATTAAAAAGATATTTCCTATCTTGAACCTGATTAGCCTCCCCAGGTGCCAGGACTACTTCAATTTTCAGACAGGGCACTAACACGTGCCCCTTTCATTTACATAGTAATAAAATGAAGACGTTATGCAACATATTGAGGTCAACTTATGGTTCTTTTACTAACAGCTGATGATAATCAACATATATGGAACTCTGACTCAGAGTCAGAAACTAATCAAATTAGCTCATCTGCTATATTTGTGCTAAATGAGAAGAAACAGGATTTACATAATAAGACCCGTCTCCTCCAAACAGGCTGCTTTGTTGTTGTTTTTTTAACCTTTGCTGGGAAATGACTTGAAAGAAATGTGATCTCATAATTTTTTTTGATGAGCTCAGAGTCTAAAATGAATATCAAGGTTGTGCTGGATGCAGGACACAGAACAGGGTGTCTTAATCTGTTCAACAGCTGATGATTAACATCAGAAAGAGAGTTTTTAGGGTTTTTTTCTGTTCTTGTAATGACGTTAACACCTAGAACTAGGACTGGGCATTTAACATAGATATCATGATAGGAAACCTACAGGGAGCCTAAAACTGATTTTATTAAAATGGATCAATGTGTGGGCATGAATCAGCTGTTCAAGTTCAGCAAGTATCAAAAACAACCAATAAGTTCTTCTGATTGGTTACCCCTAAAAATGACCACCGATCATCCTTATTAAAAATATAAAAGAACAAGTGATTGAATTGACTTACGTGTGAAGCCGTTGACAGCCACTCTGTTGGGGTGGTAGAATCCTTTCTTGCAGTGGCACGTGTACTTGTCCAAGACAAATCCATGACCGTGGATCGGCAAACACTGCAAAGACACAAAAACACTCACATCAGGCACGCAGAGAAGCCAGTGCATGCAGTTGGAAACTTTAATTTCCTTGATTATAAATTCATTGAGAGAATTTTAAACACATCACCTTACAGACTTGATAAGACACCAATATAAAAGCAATTAAAATATGTCAATACTGAAGCAAAAGTAAAGCCGGTAGCTGGAAATGAGTGAGGAGAACGTGGGATCAAATGTCTTGCAGGAGGGACAAGGGTCTAATTATTTAAGCTGTGAGATCCCTCTCTCTGTCTAACTGTGCCTTCTCACCACTCAGTATTAAATTAGTGAAGCTGCTTCTATTTGATTGAAAGTCTGATAGAAAACAGACTGAGGACTGCGGAGAAAAACACGAGGGGCGTCAGGGGGCATCCTTGGCAGACTTTGTGTGCTGTTTGCCAAATTACCAGATATAATTAATATCTAAATTAAGGACAGACTTATTTGCATGATTAAAGGAGAACCATTAATTCTTTTTCTTGTGGGAATGAGATTCCATCTCTTCTGTATGAACACATTTGGGTCACTGACGTAAAGCTCCTATTTTTTTTCTCGCTTGCGTCCTAAAACTACATAACTGTCATATTTTCGCACATGTTTTTCTAAAGCAGAGATGATAATCACTTATGAGTCCCAAGAAATGACGAGGAGCCCAGAATAGCAACGGTGCTTCGGCTGACACTTGACACGCTATGAAGTGTTTGTGACCTGACTGTGAGATCTCGAGGCAAGGCCAGTGGCAGCGTCTAAATGAAGCATCAGTCACTGCGATGCTCTTCACAGTGGACTGGACTCTGCACGTCTTAAGAGGCAGCTATTTCTGACTGTCTCTCAAGGTCCTTGGTGAGGTCTGGCTGCTGAGAGCTGAGGCCCTCAGTCAAAGCCTTGGAGAGGCCGGCCGAGGCTGAAAAGCACAAGGTAATTACCAGGTTACAATTCAGCGAACAAGTTCCTCAAACAAATTCCTCTGAAGAGAGTGAAGCATTTTAAAGTGGCACTACGATAATGCGTTGAACAAGGTGCCTCATTTCAGAGGTGACAATCGTGACATCGTGGTCCTTTTGATCTTAAAATTGCAATCCTGTTTACAGCACTTTGCCACTACGTGTGTAGACTTGAGCAGTATGTTACGCCCACGAGATATCTTTTGAAATATTTGCTTATATTATGCTCTATTTCATTTTACATGTTCAACATTTGTTTTAACATCAGCCCCACATGTTCCCAAAGTGTATCGCCATCACTCGTAATCTTTAGGGCTATTTTTTATGTTTTATAAGTTGCAATGTTTGCTTTGATTTTGAGTTCTTAGCAACATAAAAATGTTACCGATGTAAAGTGAACTTTTTAAGAAAGAAATTACTGAAATACATGTTATAATGCATATTTGGTAAATATATGTATGCTGCCATTGTGAAATCTAGGTTGATACCATTGTTTAAAATGAAAATTGGCCTATAGATGATACTTTTTTTTTTTTGGTGTCATTTATTTTGCATCTCTAGATAAATGTATTCATTGTTTCTTGATGTAGGGTAGCCCCAGCGTTTCTCACGTATTATATTTTTTGCATGTTATATTGTTGGGGTCAACTTAAGATGTTTGGAATTCTCCCAACATGATTTCATAAAAAAGGGGAAGCCAAAATTTTGCAAATGGGGCCCCAAACAAGCTAGAAATGGCCCTGTTGAGAAGTAACTTCAGTAGTAAACACATCCTGTGAGCAAAACATGTAATTGGGAAAACTGTATGAATCTGTAAAATAGATGGTCCGACATATTGGTGCCCTGCATTTTGATTTTGTGCAAGTTGTGTATCCCTTCATAAAAATCTGCCTGGTGCAGCTTTAAATGAGCTCTGTGGTGCAACATGATTTCATCTATGATTCCTCAACAGTCGTCTCTTCAGGACAGGTGGAGAGTGCTGCAGCTACTGCCTGCCACTGTTAATATGCCCACCTCACAGAGACACTGGCAGAAACAGCCAGAGACAGGTGTGTGTGTGTGTGTGTGTGTGTGTAAGAATGGGTATTTTTGCGTGTGTGTGACAGAGAGCCAGGAATAGCCCTGGTAGTGCATGCCACTCCTGCGTGCTGCGGTGACTGATGCGGGGGCTCTGATGTGGAGTATGTTAAACAGAGGAAGCGGCCCAGACAGCGCCGCCTGCCTCCTGGCTACCTGCCATTAGTCACGTGATCTTAGCGGCCCAGCCACAAGCCGGACTCCTATCACCGGACCGTAAAATGAAGCTTGTGGACCCTATTTGTAAAGGTCTCCACAGGGGGGAGGAGCCGAGGAGACACCTGGGATGTCAATGTAAACAGTAAAGTTTTATGGGAAAGGAAATGCGTTAAAAACATTTTTAAAGCCTCGAGGATACGAATAATGATTTTCGGTGAGAAGAAGGAGGCTTTACAGCAAATCCATAAAGTCCTTGGTCAAAAAAGTTGATTAGTGAAGTGGAAGTACATTAATTGGCAACTACTTTGATATTCTCTCTTTTCAAACAAAAAATGCCAAATATTTTCTGGCTCCAGCTTCTCTAATGTGTAAAAAAAAATATGATTCTTGGACAGCTGGTCAGATAAAACAACACAGTGCAAGACTTCTGGCTCTGGGAAATTGTGATGGACATTTTTCAGAGTTTACAGACTAAAAAAATAATCAGTTAATTTATAAATTAATGGACAGATTAATCAACAATAAAAAAGTCGATCTAGCATTATTTAATAGTGTTGCCAAACTTATGTTTCAACATCAGTGCACCAAATCACTTGTCATGGTCTATATATGATTACATTGTCAAATACACAATATAAACAGCTAAATCTTCTCTAATTATGAGACAAAGTATTTCAAACAGAGCACACGTAGGCAGTGACCTACTTCTACATGCATGACATGTGCTATTAATTATGTTTGATGATGTTCTATTGATAGCGAGCAACTTGGGCAGCCATATTGTTCTTTCCATAATGAGCCGAAGGCATCGACTGTGCTGCCGGCGCACAGAAATCACATCACATTAACTGATAATTAATTAAGTCTATATGATTGAGAATAATGTGTTTGACTGTACAGAATCTCTGACTGTTGTCTCTGATAATATCTGACATGGATGCAAGAAATATTTGCCCTCTAAAATGGAGTTATAAGAAAATAAAAGATAAATGAAAACGAAAAAAAGTTTATTTCTATTCCTGTCACCTGCCTGTGGATGCAGACATTAGTAAATATGAGCGGCCTCATTTTTTCCTTATGACAGTCCCATGTGAGAGAGGCTGTATTGTATGCCTCCGACGCCCCAGGTTCCCCCACCAGTTGTTGTTTACATCCCAGCTGTGGCAGCTGTCAATCACGCGCAATCTGACATACTAATTGCCATGGTGACATGTGTGTGACCGCAAGCGAGAGCCTTTTTATCGGAGTGCGTCACGCTGTCAGGCCAGCATGGTCTGCCTGCGACAAAACACTTACAAAAGAGCCACAGGACTCAAAAATAGACACAACACACACTCTGCCTCTCTACCTTTCTTCCTCTCGCTCGCTGACTTGTGCGCTATTTCGTCCATTTGTTACATGTTTGTAACATTGCTGATTAATTCATAATTTTAAAATTAATGTAATATCAATTAAACTCAAATTGAAGCAATAAACACAAACCAGAACACCATCTAAGCACTGACACAAGGGAAGTAGGCTTGAATACTATATGGCCAAAAGTATGTGGACACCCCTCTCATTGTTTACTGGGGCTATTTTTCATAACTTGGCTCTTAGATTCAATTAGGAGAAATTGTACTGCTGCTGCATATAATGATATTTTAGACAAATGGTTACCAATGTTTTGACCCATGACCCCTTAAATTATCACGTCTCCTTGCAGCCCCCATGGTCAACAGTGATATGTTAATGCACTGTGATATTTTTCTCACCCTGGTTACTTTATTTTAATATTTTCATTATTGTCCTTAATATCTGGAATTTCATAACTGAAAAAGATTTAAAATCTGAAAAAATAAACTAGTGTTGCAGAAATACAGTATGTTGTCTTCTTCTTTCTTCCTTTGAAACACCTAATGACCCCTCAGATTTCTCTTGTGACCCCTTGAAGGGTCCCAGAGGCAATTGTTTCATTCTTTCCAGTTTTCACATGACACTGCTCCCATGCACAAAGCAGCGTCCACAGACAATAGTTTCCCATTAAGATGTGGAAGTACTTAAATGGCCTGCAGAGACCATGACCTCAACACCTTTAGGACAAACTGGAGCTACCACTGCAGCCAGGGGCCCGTTTTACAACAGCAATTTGTGAGCACAACTTACACAAAGATTGCAAATGGCGCCACAAATTATTATCACTTGCAAATTGCAGATAAACTTGAGAGTCCTATAGTCCTCTCACATGCTCATGCGTTGGTCACAAGTACTGTGTTTTATTTATTATTAGTTTAACGTATCAAGATTAGTGCGAGAGGAAAATTATCATGGGTTGCAAGTCACAGCTTGCATGTCGCAGATTCAGAAAATAGTCCAACGGCCATATCAGTCCAATCTCAGTCATGCTCTTGTGGCTTAATGGGAGCAAATCTTGAAATACTTTTGGAAATTCTTTTGGTTTTCATTTGAAAGTGATGGTAGAGAACTGACATGTAACAAAGATTTGCAGCTGTATATCAAATATTTCAACTTTATTCAAAAATTTGAGGAGGAGAAAAGAAAATAAATATTTATAAAGATATGTGTATGTTTCAACAAATTCAAATATTTTCATTATCTGTTTCACTGTATATACTATATTGCCCAGAAGGCATTTATTTGACCCTAACTAGCACTGCAAATTTAAAACTCCACCAGCAGGCAGACATGTTTAGCTGTAAGAATTATGACTATGTGCTGGATTCCAATTATATAAATATTGGCTTTCTATTTTGTTTATGGCTTTAGGCTGTTTTAAGAGCTATACTGTAGACCCTGACCTACTCTGGAAGACTACCGGATGCTGCAAAGTGCATGACCTCTGAAGTGCACATTGACAGGAAATGTTTTTCTCCATAAATAGTCTTGTATTTCAATGTAATGGTGGAAAAAGTATTCAGATTGTTGAAACTGTACATTTTCTTTAAGTGCACACCTCAACTGTTTTGTAGGGGTTCATAATTTAAAAATTGTGTGATCAGTTAAAAATGTTTTGTTAGTTATCAAAGAAAAAAGGAAATGCAAAAAATATCAAAGGATTCTATGAAAGCATAATGCATTCACATGTCCTGTTTTTCTGAATGAAAAATGATTATTGATTACTGACTGTAGCATTATTTGTATATTACATATACTTGCATTTTTAATGTATGCACAAAAGACAAAGGCAATTTCCTTGTACATAAAAACTTACTTGTATTTGTCCTATTCTTAATCAACTATATAATTATCTCAGTGATGCCAAAAATTTAAAAGATTATTCTGTTGTTATTTGTCAGTAGTCTGACAAAACATTTAATGGAAAAAAAAATCTTTATGGATTATAATATTGTTAATTCATGAACACTAAAATTTGAGTGATTATTATTTTAGTGATTCACAAAAATGATCAGAATAAAAACTTTTCTCAGAATTCTGAGATAATTATCTAATACATACAGAAACAGGAAATTTAAACAGAAAAAATAGACTATTATCTTGTTCATTCAGAAATACAAGAACAGATATACAATACAAAAACCTCTCTGATAATAATCTTAGTAATTAAGAAACACATATTTTTTCAAATGAATGCATTACCGTTCTTTGGAAGAAGGGTAACGTATGTATGGAAGCATCATTTTAGGAAAAATAAAATGCTGTGGTTTTTTTTTTGACTTAATGAGATTATATTTCTGAATTGTAAAACAAAAAAGAAAAAGGGTTACATGAGAAAAAAATCAGTTATCTTGTTAATTTGGGAAAGAAATAGCAGATTTTATTCCATGAAAAATGCCATCTGAATTTTGATATAATATTATTAAAAATAGGGAAAATATTTTTTCTCTAGTGAATGTTTTCAATGTGTGATAAAAGCAAGAGAGCATGCAAAATATGTCATGTTTTTGATCATAAGCACTGGTGCTAATAAGACAGCGAGGAACTCAAACCCAATAACTAGACTATAAATTCGCCATAGCTGCATATCTACTGTAAATCACTGCATTAATCTGAGCACTCCCTGCATACAAATGTACACACTCTCCGAAGTCTTCCTCCTGACATCAAACACAGCGGTTCTCCTCCATCACCTTTCTGTAACATGAAGCAGGGGAATTAAAACCAACTCTAAGAGCAGCACTAATTGATGCGGAGGCCAGTTGTCTTCCACCTGACCAGGAAACCAGGAACTAGCTCAATTCTACCAGCTAATTAATGCCTGCCGAGGACTCTCCCTCTCTTTGAAATAAGCCCACGCTCTTCCGGTCCAGCACAGTGCCTAATCAACCACTAATAGGCCTCTGTAGATATTTGTAATGATCCTACAGAGTGCAACATAAACCCTGAGGAAAGCTCATCGTCCAATAATTACAGACTGAACTACAGTATGCACAGAAAGGAGGTTAGAAAGAGAAGACTTGGCCGAAGGGCAATTTACTCAGCTCATGCAGTACAGTTGTGTCTCTGCATGTGTTTGCATGTACGTGCTGTAAACTGCCTGCTAAGGATGTGTACGAAGGCACCAGGAAACTAGACACTGTTTGGTTTAAATGATGAATGAAAGACATGGGAGTTTTACCTTCTCTGTTAAACAATGGTGTGTTATGTCTTTGTGGCTTCGGAGATTTTTCATGTCTGAGAAAATAACTACCAGGGTTATCTCGCCTTGGGCTTTGGAGAGGCATAAACCAGGGATGTAAGGTCTAACAAAGAGACACTATCAAGTTGCATTAAAGGATGTGTAGGCTCCAGGGCTTTTTGGAGGCATTTTGAGACTAAAGTTGGACAATCTAGCCTGACTTGTCTATGTAGACTGCTCTTTTTTTGCTTGACTCTTGCAAGTTTCACAGCCTAATTGGGGTATCAATTGTTGGAATGGCCCCTCAACTTGGCTGTTTATTTGGATGGGTTCAAATTTTTGATGACATCTAGCTCTTGTTTCTTTTAAGATTGGATGCACTTACTGAATGCCCTTTTAGACAAAAGCTTCTGCAAAATAAAGGTTATTTAATGTTAGAAAATGAGGACCAACAGGCCTGATTCAGGCAAGGTTTGAGCCAAAAATACATTCATTACTGTCAGCGTTAATGCGATGATAGCAATGAGAATAAGGGCGGTACATTATGCAGGTTTTTTTTTTTTTATCGTGTTGATCGCCAGACGATTTTATTTAAGAGGGGCTGCTGAGTACCGGGCTGAGTTTTAGAGCTAGAGCAGTGATACTGGTATTATATGGAACTACAAGAGCTAAAGAATCCACCATATCATTCTAGCTTCTCAGGAAGGAGCTTGTTAATTCTCCAGAGTTAGGCTAAATTTTGGCAATCAAAAGATGGCATGGCCAATTCACAGGGGTCCCTTGACCTCGAATCTCTGGATGTTTAAAGGAAAATGTGTTATATGGGCATCCATGAGTCTCCCCTTTACAGACGTGCCTACTTAAGGGTAGTTGCATGCATTTTTTTTTGCTGTCATTTGATTTCTAATCAAGACAATCAGGTAAGAATTGCTTTACCTTGTGAACATGGGCTTCATAACTGTTTTGTAATGCAAAATAATTGAACTGAAGTTGGCCTTTGCATGTGAGAGAGAGCAAAAGAGACAGAAAGAGCACAGAGACAGAGAGACAGAAGAGAGTTTTGACGTCAGAATCTTTGCTTCTGGCCGGGTTGATTTAAAAAAAAAATGTTTAGCTGTTGGGCAGGGACTGGGCTAAATAAATTGGTGCTGGTCTGGCTCAGACTACAGTTTCAGGCCTGTGCATTACTCTAACGCAGACACACAAAGAGACACAGCAGAGAGCTGGATGGCTGTGGCTCTGTGCTCAGAGGGACAGCGAGACAGCCAGCCAGGCCTTTTAAATGAGGTCAACTAGCAGGAGTTAGCCGGAGCAGAGCTGCCCGGACAGCGGGGCCTCGCTTTGGGTGAAGTCCAAAGACTAAAGCCTAAACACCAGTAAGATAAACACTCTGGCCTAGAGGGAGCTTAACACCGCCATCAGGCTGAGACTAGTAAACACACAACAGACACCACTGGGATATTGCTGTCAAAATCACATTCACAGCTTATGTAAGTGTCAACAGGCACGCACATATTCATTCCACGTTCACGCCGTAAAATGCACAGTTATGTTGACTCTTGCAACTTGCAACGGACACACACTCATCCACATGACACAAGGATTGTACTTAGAGATCAGGCAAGCAAAAAGTTTTCTGACATCCTCAAAGCAGCCTCCAGGACCAACAGGGACCAACAGTGTTGGTGTGATGGCGTTTTTCAGCTTTTTTTGTTCCGATTTATCATTATCATTATTATTTTGGTCTTGAGCTGGGCTCAAGACCAAAACCTCTGCTCTTTCATGTAGAAAGGACCCAGTTTAGATGTCTTGGGCGTATGATCTCCCTGGATGTCTCCCTGTGGAGGTATTCCACTGCAAGTCCAACTGGGAGAAGAGTGCATGAAAGACCCAGAACACACTGGAGGGACTATCTTTCCCTACTGGTACGGGAACACCTCAGGGTCTCTCAGGAGGAGCAGAGGATGTAGTGGAGGAGGACGTCTGGACTTTACTACTTTATTTATTGCCTTGCATGGACTGAGATAAGTGATGAAAAATGATAGATGGCCCAAAAGTCATGTGGGAAAAAAAAGATTTAAAGCTTGTTGGTGAAGAGTGACTTTTTTCTGTGGCAACAACAAGACTCGGCGCAAGGTTAGGGTTATGTAAACAGCTCAATCAGACCTTAAGTGAAATGTAGGAATTCAGCAGCTTACTTCTGTGTATGCAAATCAAGCTACCGTCTATCTTTTTGTCTGTGTGCCCTACTCTTTCTCAGTTTATTCCTATCCTTTGTAAGCATACCGCTGTACCCATTTCACATCCAATCTCATGGGTCCCTAGACAAATGTTACCTCTACATTCCACTTTTTTTCCCAATCCTCCTTGGACCTAGTGTTTGCTTTCTGCCTCGGTTTACGGTGTGCTGCTGCAGAGGCCGGGCACAGCGAATGTAAGACTGCGCCCGGGGGCGACTGTGCTCAAGTCTTCAAAGTGTTTCCATGTAAATTCGAAGTTCCAGCATTATCCGCAGAGCCAATTAGAGGGACAGCGGTTAAGGAAGGGCTGCACTGCCGAGGGCCGAGTTAAAACCAGAAGTGTCCTGTGATCTCTCGTCCCACTGTGTTATGGCCAACAGCCCTCAACCGTAATGTTTTCATCTCCAAACCCCCCCAGGTGACAAGACCCTGAGACACAGAGCATCTTTCTTCTGCCCAATGTGGGACTTAAATTTTGTGTATCAGCGATTTTTTTTATTGGTATCACAAAAATGTCCTTGGATGACAAGATAGTGCACATAAAAAATTAATCCTCTATATTTTTTTGGAAATTTAAAGATGAAACATGGGCAATGTTACAGAAAATATTCAAAGTATTCTCAAGTATTCTGTCCCAGACATTGTTGGCAGAACATACATGGCATGTTTCATTTTTCGTGCTGCTATAAAAACATTTTTTTAAAAGGTTTGCTTTTCTTTCTCCAGAACTGAAAACTTTTAAAAACTGTTTCCAAAATATATCACTCCATCCATCTGCTGAGCTGCACATCTATCTAAATCCTTAAACTTCTTCATCTTTGTTGCTACAGTGGAAAGAAACTCACATTTACTGCATTTTTTTTCTTTCCTGGTCTTGAGTCTTAATGTCCTGGTCTCGCTACTACTTTAATACAATGCTGCATAACTCACCCCGCACAAAAGGATTTGCTAAAATTGAAGGGTGAATTTAAATCTGCTGGTGAATAGCAGTATTCTCTTTCCTTCCTATCAAGCCCCCTTATCAACTCTGAAGGATAATCACAGCTTTGGTGAGATCACTGTAGATAATTACCAATTACCCTATTTATAGGCTCCTGAACATACTCCAACAAGCAACATAGCAAGGAATGTAGTTAATTAGGAGGCTTCGTGTCCTTTTTCTCCATCCAAATTGCTGAAACGAGATCAGCAGGTTGAAAGGGCCATGGCCTGGTGTGGAACTACCCTTGATACAGGTCCCTTGTGGGAACCCCTGCCCCACTACGATGCCGTGTTTCTAACAGCAGGGAGACTCCCAAGAAGCAAAAAGGCTATTTTTGTCTTACGATATGCGGACGGGTCTGCAGATGAAGGGGTAAGCGTTTTTCTTGAATGAGTGTAGAGGGAATGGGGAAGCTGTCAGAGAAACAAGTAGATAAACGCACCTAATGTGTATCACATTCACAGAGGGGTTTGGGGAGTTTACAGTGTGTCAAATGAACAATCACGCCCCAGTGAATAATTACATATTGGATATAATATAAAAATGCACACACTATCTTATGAATTTGTCTATGACTTTAAAAAAATCAATCAAAAAAATCATGCATTAAACAAATTAATTCCTGTTATTTATTATTATAATTATTATTATTATGAGGAATAAAAGTTATTTTTCCATTTCATAAGCAAAGATGTCCCATATAGATGTCCTGCCAGCTTTCAATCCAGAATCATTGTATTGTAAAAAGATTACTATGTTTAAGTAACAACATTACATATTTCAAATACAAAATCTGAGCTACTGTGTTTCTTTGCAGTAAAGTTAAACTGGTGGTATTTTAAACAATGTCTTCAAAAATAGATTACTTGAAATGATTTCTTCATTTGCCTTTGTTTTATTTGCTCTTCCACTGTGTCCGTGGGTCTGATTACATATTTTTTTATATCAAAATGTTCTAACCGTCTATAAGCAACGCAGCACTATAGTTTTAAGCAAGAATGGCGGTGTTCACAACCCCGTCCCCCACCCCAGCTGATAGGTAGCAATGTGGTTTGCTTGCGTAACGCAACAGAAGTGCATATTTAATAGATTCTGTGGCCAGAAAGCAGCACTCGCTTGCTGTAAGGATATGATATATATAGTATAAAGCACACATTTCCCATAAAAATACTGTGTATGCAGGGCACCTGCCACATAACATAATTGCAGAAGAAATGTCCCGCTAGGAACCATGTTGGAATCATGTTGTTGGCATGAAAAGACACAAAACAAGTTTGAAGTTTAGAAAGTGATCCAAAATATTTAGAAAATTCTAATTAGTTCTAATAATCTAATTAGAAATCAAACAAAATATGTTACAAATGACACTTTAGATACGTTTTAAAAGTAACCCTGCCAACACTAGTTACTTCACTTAATTAAATAAAAACATCTTAACTGCATGTTTCATTGTTTTTTATGTTGTAGTTATGCGTTTTGCTTCGTGAACCCCACAGTTTTATTTACAGTACAGCTGCCATTTGGAATTTCTTGAAGAAAATGACTGCTGACACAAAAGACAACTCATTATGGGACTGAATGAGGCCTGAAACCTTTGCATGCAAATGAAGCAACATCTCTGATGGCTGAATCAATCTTTTTTGTGACACACACTGATTAATGAATTTTAGCTGGCAATCAGTTTTCAAAGTGCTTTCAAATGAATCCCATCAATTCAACTTGCCACATGTCCTTCTCATACTATAGAAGTAAGCCAACCAATTACTCAGGTGATTCCAAAGTATACATTACACTCGTGTCAGGACCTTGGAAATGTATGCTCTTATGAAGCCATTTACTTTCCAAATTAAGGATAAAAGCTACACGGCCTTTGTCTAATCTTTGTAATTTACAGGCAGCAGCAAGTGATGATTGCAGGACAAAACACAATGAGATGTAAATCACAGAAACAATGGATGGCATGAATGGCTGGGGTCGTAGGTCACCACTGGCTACTGTCTGACTTTAACATAAAATCAAGAAAGGTCTTTGGTTAAGTTTAAGCTCTTGCTCAGAGTGGGGTTAAGTGTTTGGATATGAATTTTGGCAACAGAACTGTAAACGGATATAAGTCCTTACAAGAGATGACAACAAGTGTGTTTTGTATGCACTTTTCTTTTTGCAAAAATGAGACAGAGAGACAGAAGGTGAGGACAGACAGAGCAGGGGGGACGCAGCCGTTGTTTAACACTGATGGCGTTATTAATTCAGCAGCACAAGGTACACAGCGGAGAAATCAGCGTGTGATTGAGATGATAGCAGGTTGGGCCAGGACAACCTTGTGATCCAAGGTCAAGATGTAACAGTGATTCAACAGAGCTGAAATATCCACTTCAGCTTTTCAACAACACAAAGAGCACCACAGCGAGGCAAAAATGAACCACACATGCTGTCAAATGTACACAACACCAGCTTCATCAAATGTCCCCTGTCACACGGTGGTTTGGTTTCTATATTGTGTGTGTTTGAGGTGGATGTGTGTGTTTTCATGGATGTACATAGTGTGTGACAGTCAGTCCTTTGCAGCCATATAGTCTGTAAGCTTTGGTGCTAAAATGAGTGAAATTTCAAATATTATTCTTTAACTGACAAGACTGTAAATCCAAATTTCATAAACAGAATATTTTAGCAAACTTGTGTGTCACCTCCAAAGGTGTCAATATGTGGATTGGAAAAGAAGATGAAAAGGATTAAAATTTACTGTCAGGTTCTTGAAAATAATTTGTAGCCACTTCTGAAACTGGATTCCAGCTCATTTGAACTGGCAAGGGAATTAGTTAACTAACTAATAAGAATCTATAGCCATAGTAGCATCTCTGTGTTGTTAAATTAGCCTAAATGCTAATGCTAACACACTCAAAATGACAAGATTAGGCCCCAATCAGACAGTGTGTTTTAGTAGCTGCTTTTTGTGACTGTTTTCAATGACAGTAAAGCCTTTCTTGCTGCTTTTGCATCTCTATGTACATGACGCGGCGGTTCTCTACCCCAAAGTTATTGTAAATAAACAGTTATGATTGTGATTTAGTCTGTATAATAGCAGCTAAAACCATTCTCCGCCTAATGTTTGTATACTCGGACAAGCACAGTAGTTCAATTTAATGGAGTAATCAAGCTTTAATCGTAGCTCCACTTAACTGTGCATATAAATGTATTGAGTGTGATACAAGTTGGCAATAATCCACCCCCGTCACTAAAATGAAGGGGACTCCGAATGTCTTCCAAGGCAATTCATCAAGTACTTGTTGAAATTTTACATTAAGGGCCAAAGTGGTGGACGGACATTACCATCAATAACATCTCACTGGCAACGTGGCTGAAAACAGGTACAAGCCAAATGTTGAAATGCTGTCACTGCTATTAAATAAAATCTATATTGAATTTTTGGATTTCAAACTCAAAATCCAGGTATTATCAAATAACACAACACATTTTTTTACCTCTGTGAACACTCAACAAATAATCAAAATGGCTAAAATGCACAATGCTTCCCTTGTATGTTTGGTTTCTTCTCACTCTCAGTTTATAAATGTGCATTTCTAACCAACGGCTGTCTCACTCAGCAGCCCTCAACGAGAAACAGCGCAGAGTCAGGAGTCCTTGTCGTGCCTGCTGGAGTAATCATTCAGGTTATGTGTCACTGCCTTTCACAGCCTACGGTCCCCCAGGGCCCCACCACTTGTTCTGAGCAATAAGCTAATTGATTGAAACATTCATCATCATCCACAGCCGCGTTCTCGTATGAAAGGTGCCCCCAGGGCGGCAAAGTCCTAGACTTTTGAAGAACAGTGAAACACACTAATGGAAGTGCCATTAGTGAGAGACGAGAGGTAGGAAGAAAGACAGGAAAACGTCGGCCACAAACAGCATGTATACACCTTTTCAAGAGGAAATTAAGTTGAGATTGTAGTTGATAATCTTTGAGCTCAGTGCTTGGTTATGTAATGATTCATCTATGATTGGCATAAGCCAGAGCTGTACTGTATAGCTAATCAAAGAAAAACAATGTTTGCTCTTGGCTTAATACATGCGGTGACTGGTCTGCAGTCAGAGTTTATAATATAATTGATTGCTGTATATTATATTGTCCTTGACAGCAGCGTTGGCGTTTTCTGGTTGATTTTCTCTGGTGCATGCAAGTTCCTGTAATTTGACGGTGATATATGCAGTGCCTGTTTGCAAAAATAACTGATTTACAACAAGGAAATGGTTTATTGTTTTGTACCAATGATTTAGTTTAGTTAGCTACTCTGCAGCATTTTATTAAGTTGTGTTTGTCTATGACTAATACTACAGTACATAACTTTTAGTTATTGATTTTAATCTCCTGACAGTTGGATTTGAGGCAGATAATCTGAAAACAGATCATGCTCCTCTGCCTCCTCATAGGGCTAATATAATCGAATTTGGAAAAAATCCTGAAAACAACCAATAGGAGTTAAGTTTCTAAAGCAGCTGTCAATCATGTCAATCACTACTTGTGAGCTGCAGACAAACTATCAAACTCAGCAGCACTTACCAAATACAAATCTAGATTCTGTTTCTGCATTGTCTTTTTCTCACCTTAAATGTTTTCAGACACATATACTTAAGCTGGAAAATTAAGAAAATACTGAATTTGAAAAAAATAACAGTCTATTGATTATATGATGGGTTTTTTTAAATAAATAATAGAGAGAATCCTATAAAAGGTTTCGAAAAACTAATAACTCATCTCTGAGGTAATAATCACAGAGAATAATCTGCTCAAATTTCATCAAACTTGCTTATTTTACAAAGACTTTCTGCAGTTAGGCATTTGGCTTAATTGTACAATTAAACAGTTTTTCGGTTCTGTAGTGTTTTAATGAAGTCTCATGGAAAATAGATGTAAAAACCAATAAAAAATCTGTAACTATGGTAAGATTATTTCAACTTTAGTACAAATCAGCTGACACATCCTCTGAGTTTTGGTGGTAATTTTCTATAGCTCAGCACAACTGACACCCCGCTGGTTAAAAGAAAATAAGTAAGGTTTTGTTTAAAAGATCAGTGAGAAAAGAAGTAAAGAAAACTATAAACAATTTCTTTAAAAATAGCATTGCCTTTTAATAACCATCGGTTTCTGACACTGTTGGGTTGTTGTATTTTTCTTGTCAGCAGTCTGAGCCTCATTTTGTTTTGCCTTCCTCTGCTTGCCTGCTAAATCAGTCATCCATTGCATCTGCCTCCATCTGAGTTTGGGCTGCCTGCATGCTTGGCTGGGCAAACAGCAGCTTGAGAGGCAGGATGTGAGGGGAGGCCAGGGAGCCGGCTGGCTGGCTGGAACGACTGCATTTTGTCAAATTCAATCGCTGGAATGGTGGCACTTAAAACGCTGCTAAGATGCAGAAGAACAGCAGTGGAAGTGTGATGAAAGGAATTCATAGACTTGCAAAACACAATGTGGAGTTTAAGTGCAGTGTTGCTGCAAATGCTGTTATAAAGAGCAACTGGGGGTGGAACAGAAATGTGACTACGTCAATGAAACAGAGTAAATAATCTGCACCAACGTCAACTAAACCAACTGCATTGTTTCCGATAAAATAAAGACAATACGCCTATGGTGGGTCTACAGCAGCCCGGAGTGATTGTCTTTTTTATTGAAATGGCCCCAAAGAAACCCATTAAACTGCAAATTGCTGCACGTGAAGAGGGAATACCTGCATGAGAAAAAAATACAGCAATAACACAAGATGAATCCCTGTTTGCAGATACGGGGCATCCCTCCCAAAGCTGTTTTTATCACATTACCACACACACGCAGCCCAACAAGACTTGATTACACTCCAGTCGTGTTTGCTATTCATAGCTGGAGAGACATCCTCCTCCCACGTCACCTCTGATTTACCTGAGCGTGCACTTTAGGGCCGAGTAGTTAGCGGTAACAGATGCCAAGATGGCTTTCAGTAATTCCTACAAGACTACAACTATGTGAGGGGATCTTGCTTAATTTATAAATTATGATACAAACGCTGCAAAACACATTCACAACACATAGTAAGGTGGTGAAATCACTGTTGCTCTTGAAATTTACATTAGGGTTGCCACAAAATCAGATACTTCAGGACCAAATAAATTTCAAAATTTTGCAAACCTTACAGTACTGGTTTTTCTCCAGTATTGCAGGTACTGGAGATGCAATTTGTCCAGACCTCACCAGGCAGCATATATGCCTACCATGTGTTCTGTAGTTAAGTACCAAAGGGAAAAAAAAAGGAAGAAGAACAAAAACATGTGGAAGATTGCAACAAATTCAGCTGCAGCAACAGCTGTAAATAGAGATGATAATTATTAATTTACAATGGATGAATTGCTTAAGAATTTGAACATGAGAAATTTAATCGATAAGCAATGCTATATATATAATATATGTAATATGTTGCTGCAAACTTTGAGGAAAAAAACGCTTTGTGCATTGCGTAGTATAAGCAAACTTCTCATGTTTTTTTAAAATCATGATGAATCGATTAATTGATCGTTAATTTTACCAAAGTTTAATTAGTAAAGTGCTTAGAATGTGCAAACCTTGTATCAAGAAATCATATTGGTATCAACTACTTAATTTCTAGTGTCATGATATGCCTAATTTACCTCCATATGTTTTTGTTCCTAGTGCCTCTATACTTCTCCACATCTATGTTGCTCATCAAGCTGATATGACGATAATGAACACTCCTGTATGCTGTAGCCATCAAGCAACACGGGTCAAATCCTGCATCACGCCATGACCACCGACAGCTTTCATCATTCAGCTGTAAGTAAGCGAACTAACACACTCCTGCACTGTAAGCACACAGAGATCATTATTTTGCAAACCCAGCTAAAATCTATACCAGTAACAATGTACTTCTCTCCTTGTAGCCATTGCACACACACACACACACACACACACACACACACACAAACCAACAGACACACACGCACACACACTATGTCAAATGTCTCTGGCATTGACTGTCCACTGAAAGGTGGAAGTACTCAGACAAAGAGAGTGATTAATTATTCAAAGAGGCTCACTGCAATCCATTACATCACATGCATTATGAAGCAGTCTGATCCTACAGCACCTCTTCATAATCTATTGCTCTTAACGATGAGACTGAAACGACAGGTAAGGAGCATCGACCTGAAGGCTAGCCAATAGCTAGCCAGCAGCATTGGGCAAATGAAAGGTTAGCGTAACCGTCACGCTGTCATATAACGTGGCATTATCGGTTAGCGTCAATTAAAAAGTTTGGGTTTTCTCTCCTGTATATTCTTAATGAAACGAATACACATCTGTAAAAGCAGCTATATTCAATATTTTTATATTATCAACTCTTCAGGTTCCCTCGGGCGACATGCCATTGTTGGACAGCCCTAACAAAAAAGTCCCATTAGTCTGAAAAATGTCCCATTGGATGGACAGCCCATATTTCTGACAGCCTGTTATCCCAAAAACAAATGGCCATTGCTGCAAAGTCCAGTTGCCTCAAAAATACACAATAAGTTTCAGCCTCCCAACAGTGTTTGAACCACTAATCACGGGTGTTTTGTGTTTTTTTTTCCCAGCAGCAATTTCAGCCGACTATTACAGGTGTTTTGACCAACTTCAGAGCAATGGCCATTTGTTTTTGGGATTACAAGCTGTCGGGGAAATGGGCTTTCGGTCTCAGTACTGAGACATTTCAGCATCTTTAAAGCTAATTGCCTGGTTTTACAGTGTAAATTAGTCAATTTCACAGCAAAACACCACCCACAATACACTATACCTGCCCAGCACCACATAGCAAATAATCAAATTAAGGCGACTAAATGGTGAACATAGTGGAGCATTTAGCAGCTAAAGGGCCACATATTTCCTTCAATAGTTGGTAGAGACCAAAAACAGAGCTTACAGACTCACATTCTTCAGATCGACACAAACACGACCCAGAATGAATTATAATGTTGCTCTGTAACTGCTGGATGTGTAAATAAGCAACTGTTTGCACATAAGTTTGGCATTTCAACTTAAAAGACAACTTGTTCCAGCTTCCCCCAAGCGGCCAAACAATTAGTTATCGGGCAGGTTTAAGCCACACACCCACAAGATCTAAAAGTTGTTAATTACTTGAGCTTTCTATTCTTGCCAGTAAAATAAAAAATGTAGAGCAGTTCTCCAATTCAAAATGGAGGATGTGGATATTTGACATCCCCTTAAAAATAGCAGAGAGCTGAGAGTTTTATCATCTTGTCCAAGAGCTCTGCCCACATGTTCCAAGGCCTCGAGACAGGCTATTTTTCATCAGTATGAAAATGGCCGGGTTTTTTTTTCTCCTCTGCTAAGACTGAGCACGTTTCTTCTTCCATCACCGCTTAAATTTTAAATTTTATATATTTCTAGACCATATAAATGCACACACAAGATTTGGAGTCTTAATACTGTTTCTCTATTAATTGTTAAAAAAAAAAAAAGAAGTTGATCATCCGGATGATCATTAAACTACAAATGAAGTGTTTGGCCCATATGTCCAGCTGATTAACACAAATCTGTGCATTCGACACACAGACACATCATACTTCACACTACACAACCTTGATAGAGGTAATAACGAGATGCAGGTTTAACAGAGCTTCAGGTGTGACCAAAACATACTTTCTCACTGCAACCACCACACACTGAAGGATAGATTAATAAGGATAAAAATCACATGATTCTTTGTCCAGTAACAATAAAAACTAATGTTTCGTATACTTTAACCCTCTGAAACCTGGAGCGACATCACCTTTATTGTGCTAGTTTCAGACACCATTCACAAGTAATTAAACCTTTAAACCCCCCTAAAAACATAGGGAAGAAAAGCAATCAGCAACATCGCAAGAAATTTTCCACAAATTGCAAAATTTCACAATTTCCACAAAGTAGAAAATTATTCATACGGAAAATGTCTCGGGGAAAAAAATAAAAAAGCTAAGGAAAAAAACACTATATTTATAATTATTATTATAACATATTTAAAATAATCTCACAAAATTATTGTAATTTTTCAATCACTTTTCCATATATTTTAAAACAAGTTTTTACAAGTATTGTGTACTTTTTACTAGTTTCTTGCAAATTTTGAGATGATTTCCTGTTTTGTTGCTCATTGCCTTCTTCCCATGTTTTTGCAAGAAATCAATCCAATTTGTTCAGGTTTCAAGGGGTTAAAGATGTTTAATGGAAACACAAAAAGCAAGCACAGTATTAAGTGCAACTGTCACTTTTTTCAGAACACTGATCTGCTTTGGAGTCAAACACATCTCTTATCCAGAAGGAGATGTTAAAAAAGGCATTTTTGCGTGCATAAATTTAAACCACAGCCTATAGATTTTGGTTAAGTGGTAGTAAGCTGTAACAGCATCATTACAGAGGATTTATCACAAGATGTACAGATTTACTGCTTTTCCGTTTAGTGCCTCTGTGAGAGGTGACTGAACGCGTGTATGTTAGAGTTAAGTTTTCCAGAGCGAATCAATCTTCTGTCTAATCCGCATGTTCTGCACACTCACCTCCATAGTGGTCAAGTTGCATCGATGGGTTCCAGCAAACCAGCCGTCAGTGGAGCACTGGTCGATATCAACATCCTGCAGATTAATGTCCACTCTCACCACGCCCCTGCAAAACAGGAGGACACCATTAAACCGGCAGTTGAAGAATTAAGTTAGTCAGTGCAGAGTGAGGGATACTGCATTATTACAGGTTGTATCCTCTGAAAGTCTGGGAAAATGACATTGTTTTTGGGACTGTTAAAATAAATTTGACACATGATCAGAAACGACTGGATGTAAATATGATGTGATATAAAAATGGATTTGGAGTGAAGGCACCCAGCATAGCCTGGTAATATGTACACTCTTCTTAATGCCACATGTTTGCGTCTCTGTTGCCGTTTTGCGCATGCATGCAGAGAATTCCCATAATGAAATTCTTTTATTTTCCATTAAAAACTGTCTGTGTTTAAACATGCCTGTGATTCTGTAATTATTAGAGGAAAAAAAAACATAATTTATGGGAAATCATGAAGTCGTACTGAAAATTAAATTAAAATCCGAAGCAGCTTATCAATAATGCATTGAGCTCATAAATCATGACATATCTATCTCCCTTACATGATAGCACATTAGCTAATCTTTATCAATAAAAACTATTGATTTCGGCTTTAATATTGGTGATTTTGGTCCTGGAATTACTTCAGATCAAAACAAGATTTTGAGGTATCACCAACACTAAGCACCTTCTTTCTTCCTGCTCAGCTGAAACTCAGCCTGACAGAGAGACGATAAACTGCCGATAGATCACTTAACACAACAAAACACTCAGCAACGCAGGCTTGGAAAGGCGAGAGTCTTTGCTCCATTTCGGTCAGCTGAGCCAAGCGGGAACTTCTAACTGGGCTGCAGAGGATTTACACTTACTTAGCTCCTTAAAGCTCTATGAAGAGAAGGTCAGCGTCTGTGATTCTGAAGGTCAGTCTCTCTGATTTTGACCATCTTTTCACTGGCGTGGCATATGTCTTTTCTGTCTGACAGCTGCAGGATGTGGGACAAACCAATGGCTGAATACAATATACATGCATATACAAGAAAAACTAACAAGTATACACTCCATCCCAGTTTGTTTAATACACTTTTCAGATGTTCAGCTCAACAAGAACCCCTGAAGTGTCTCTTGGCCACCTCAACCCACGTACAGGCTTTCCCTCCTGGCAGACTTAAAAATAAAGCGCAGCTCGAAGCTAAGTGTTGTTACAAAATCCATACTGACTTAAAACTTTTGTGGAGGACATGCTCGATAGTTATAGCTCAGCAGAACGATTGTCATGACACCAAATCATGTGCAACAATGAAAAAAAAAGGCATTTTCACATACACGCCATTTGCATAAAGAAGTGACACAAAAGGAGAAAAAAAACTGATAATCTATTTTTGTTTTGAACAAAAATCAACAATCATATCATCAGAGAGTTTGATCAGTATGAATAAAATACACAGCTCTCCTGCAAAATGAACAAGTGCATATTTAATCAGGCAAAACCAGGAGCTGCTTCGTTGACAATATATCAGTGTCTGACTTTGCAATAACCTTTAACTGTTTGTTCGAGCACTGACATTCACATAGGTTTATTTTGTTTGAGGATTAGCAGACAGCAAAGAGAAAAGCACAAAAGTTTTTTTCACAACAAACTTTGGTCTTACAAACCCAGCCTGAGCTTTAGTGCGGATAAACGTCACCTCCGTTTCAGGGTTACATGGACGTAACGGTGATAAGCTTGGGAGGACCATCTGCCCATGATCTGAATAAAGTGTTCCGGTATACCACTGCGGGAAGCCGAGGTGGCAGCTCCGATTCTGAAAGAATGTCCGGAGTGATGCATGGGAGAGATGCCTGACAATGACGGGACCTGACGGAAGTGTTGGTGGAACCAGAAGCGGGTAACCACCTGGCCGGATTCAGATGCAAACAGAGGGTCATCTTGGGATTTGCTTTGTGATGTCTGGAAATGTAAGTAATTGGAGAGAATAAGGAAGGGGTTTAGGACTGATTGAATGTTAAAGTAGAAGACGGGAGTGGGTTGGCTAGATTAGTTGATTTTGGTTCTTTTTAAAAATAACTATGGCGTCGTTAGAGAAAAAAGGTCCGAGAGGCAGGCGTGCCGACGTGGATCGTATCGAAGGGTCGAAGCAGTGAATTCTGAGCATCTGAGGAAATGGAAGAAGGCGAGGATGAACATTGCCTCTAGAGTTTGGTTGACGTGAGGTATGCTATATCTGGAGCGGATGGTGTGGATACAGCGTGACAGCAGATCCGTGGTTAATGGGAGTCTACGAGGATTTTGGGCTGGTTCTTAGCGTGAGAGGCCTCTGAGCAGTGAGGTGATCTGGGGATGACCATGAGCTGGCCATGACTACCGGTTAGGAGTTTAGAGATGAACGAAATGCCACTGAGGTAGACTTTGATTGTCTGGGTTTTAATTTCCCAAGACAGAATGGGCGTGGGTGCTGAAGCAGGTTAAGGTGAAGAGATCAAATGAAGGAAAAGTGATGTTATGCATGTCGTGAAAGTTGTGGAAACAATTCCAAGCCGACATATGGAGAGAGAGTTGCAGGGGACAGGCTATTGATGATGGTGTTCTGAGATTCCACATCAGGGGCATGAAAGCTGGGTTTAGATGTTGAAAGGCAAGATCGAATATGGAGGAACCGGAGTTGGGTGTGCGTCTACATGAGGAGCCAAGCTTCTGAACTTCTTTATTTATGATGTCGAACTACTGCGAGATTGTCTGAGTAGATGAGGACAGATAGGCGACTCCATTCACGCCCCATAACATGGTGGCGATGATGATGGGGTAGATCTCAAAGAAAGCAGATAAAGTGACCTGGCAGTCTCCTTCCAACTCTTGGGGCCATTGCCTACGAACCATCTTCCATCGTAAAAAACCCCCAAAAACGGCAGACAGAGCCAGAACCAGAGCTCGGCACGGCTGGGCGCAACAAGAGAGATGGAGGCCATGAGCGACGGGACGGAAGAAGCGACAGGCAACAGATGAGAAAGGAAGCCCTCCCCTGAGGAACAATGCGGATGCAGGCTTCGAGGGTAAGCAGTTGAGGGCACTGGCAGCCCGGTGCCAAAAGCCCCAAGGAGAGTGAACCGGTGCAGTAGCCGATGTCGTACATCTGGGGGTCCCCGACATCTCGGTACCAGATGCCCCAATGAGAGCGAACCGTTGAAGTCACTGGATGTACAACTGGGGGCAGCGGCACCCCGGTGCCAGATGCCCCAGCGAGAGCTAAGTGGTTTGGTTGCCGAGCGCGCACGGCCGGGGGCAATGGCATCCCAATGCCAGACTCCCCAGCAAAAGCGAACTGCTGCAGGCGTCGATGTTAAGCAGTAGAGGGCACTGGCAGCCCCGTGCCAGATGCCTCAAGAAGAGGGAAACGGCGCGGTGGGCGAGGTCGTACGGCCGGGGGCGCGGCATCTCGGTGCCAGAAGCTCCAACGAGAGCGAACTGTTAAAGTCACTGTGAACGTACGACTGGGGGCAGCGGCACCCCGGTGCCAGACGCCCCAGCGGGAGCAAAGTGGTTTGGTTGCCGAGCGTGCACAGCCGGGGGCAATGGTATCCCAATGCCAGACTATAGATGGATAGAAATTCCATCAAGAAACAAATGCTGCAATTGCTGAGGTTGAGCAGTAGAGGGCACCGGCAGCCTGGTGCCAGGTGCCCCAAGGGGACAGAGCTGCTGTGGATGGCCAGGAAGACCAGGAAGTGGCGCTGGCATCCCGGTGCCAGGCGGTCTAACATGAGCCGGCTGCTCAAATTGAGGAGGGAGAACAGTCAAGGGTGCAGGCAACACAGCATCGAGAATCCCAGGTCAGGTGAGCTGGCGGGAGTGGGAAGGCGCCACAACACACCAGACGCCTCAGGCAAACCAAACCTCCACTGCCGGTGGGACCAAGGTGAAGCGACTTTTTTTTTTGTTGTTTTGTTTTGTTTTCGGGAGTTTTTCCTTGGGTGATGTGAGGGTCTAAGGGCAGAGGGATGACGTAAACTGTACAGCCCACTGAGGCGAAACATGTTTTGTGATAATGGGCTCAACAAATAAAATTGACTTGACTAGACTTGACTCGACTCGCCTGAGGCAGCATGTCCCCGCTTCCTATTCAGCACGGGCCGCCGGAAGTGGTTGAAGACGAACCGGCCCTTTAACAGAGGTGCTGACGTCATGGCGCACGACGGGAGCCGCCGCGATGACGTCACCCGGAAGAGCGCCAATATTGACAGAGCGGCACTCGGATGTCAGGATGTCAAAAAGCTTGTTGTCAGTTCTGCGAAACGGTATACCCCGGTCTGCAAAGGCGGCCGGCAATCGGGAGACCTCGCTGGAGCGCGGTGACGCCGCGCTCCAGCGCTCGTCGCTCGACATCGGGCCGCCGAGCCGGCAGAGTCGAGACAACGGCGGGAGGCCGTCACCATCCTCCGCCGCGATGAAGTAGGAGAACCGCAGCGGCGCAGGGCTGCACGGGGGCGACCGCGTCCTCTTCTTTCCGCTGAGGGTGGCGGACCAGGAGATGCAGAGGAACCATCGGCCGAGCCGTACATCTGGATGGTGAGCAGAGAGGAGCCGGGTGGAACACGGACCATGGAGGCAACCGAGGGGCCGGCGAACTGCCGAAGTCGGCGTCTCCGGCACGGATGCGACAGAGAAGTTGTCGGCGTCGGACCCTGAGGACGCCTGCACGGCCAGATGGAGACGGCGAGGGCCATCGTCACGGCTTCGACCGAACAGTCATCCGTCGGGGACAGAGAGACAGGATCCATAATAGGGGTGAGTGAGCGAACCGCAGTTGACCTAGAGCGAAACGCTACATGGTGTGTCGGTACGCGCTCCTGCAGAATAACGAGAAAGAAAGGGGGAGATCGGGTTAGGAGGATATTTAAGCCGGAAGAGGCGCGGTTGAGGTGTGGTAGAGGTGTGGTCCTGCTCCTGCTATATAGCTTCACTTAAAGAAAGTGTGTCAAGTTGTACCTCTGCTCATTGTCTAATAAGGCCTCTACAGGAATGCTGTGATTTGTATTATTAACGCATTTTGCCTCCGGTGCCACTTTGTTAAAGAGCCCTCAGTGCGCTCAACAAGATATTAATTGAGCAAAATATTACCTGTGAAATGTTCTTAAATGAACAGGCCTCCTCATTACTCATTCGACTCTTCTTTCAACTTTGATGAATGAATAAGAGGATTGTGCACACTGATTCTTTCTTAAATTATACTACTGGGTACATCTGTACCAATCACTTTTTCAGTAATAACAAACTGCAGCTGCATCAAAGCAAACAGCAAAATAGAGGGCAACACGAAAAATGCTGTAAAATTAAGTGGCATGATCTGGCTTATTTATTTAATGTGTGAGCTGGTAAATCAAGCAACTCAAATTAATTAAAAAGCTAACGAGAGACCCATCTTGCTACTTTCTCTGTTGAGAGTTGCACATGTGCAGCACCAATCAGGTACTCACGAGAAACTGGCAGCGGGTGAAGCAAAGTTTGTGAGCTGAAGCATTTTATTAATCCTGGAAACAGGAGTTTAGTTGGATGGCGTGAGAGGATGTGGGAAATACTCCAACTATGTATTGCACAATTTGCTGCAACTTCCACAGCAGATAAAACACGGCCATTCTTCACGAAAATAAACTTTAGTCTTTGCCGATATCTAATAACCATTATTTTAAAAAAGCACGGAAAAATTGTCTATGGGCAAGTAGATCTCTGCCCCTCTGGACAAGTGAAAAGAAACAATGTTGAGGCCTGGTCAGTGGTCTGTTTTTAAAATGAAAATGTTTAAAATTAACTTTTAAACTCTGCAACGATATACAGTCAACACAACTAGTCTCATGACTTTGCCCCTATTTTCCCAGTAATTAGCACCAAATTAAAAAATAATTAGGAAATTGTCGACCCTTATAAAGTATTTGGGATCTACATTTAAAAATCATAGTTAGTTGCAGCCCTAAAAAAAAGCATGTGCATGCTCATAAGGATGAGCAGCAACAGCCGCCATAATGAAATGGCAAAGACAAGAATTCCAATAGCACAAACTTTATCAGTAGAAAAAGATGCTAACTAACTGACACTGGATCAATTTATATGAAATGTTCCATCTATGATGTGGCAAATGTAAATGCTAGGTATACGTCCCAAGTATTAGAAAAGAAAACAATAAAAAGGCAATGCTGGTATTAGCTGGGACACAGAGGCACGTTAACACCTTGTCCCATCCACTGCTCAGTTTTGGTTTCCATGGTAACGCCTCAGTCAAACCATCTTAGCTAAACATCACACAAAGGCAGAAAGTGGCAGAGGGTTGTCAGTGTTACTTTGTCACTTTGGGGAAGAAAGAGTTCCAGTTTTCTGTAATTTAAGAAGAGATGGCAGAAAGCACTGAGAACTGTGACTGTGACAAACACTTAGAGCTCACTACTGATCTATATTAGGCCTTTTTTTAGCAGCACACATTTTGACATGTCACAGCAGAGAAAACACACAGGTGGGATTAATAACAGTTATCACATGGCCCTGGTTGGCATAGCTTTAAGGACGCAGACTGGAGGTGTGATGAGTGTTATTGGTTTCTCTGCTGTGGCAAGTCAAAGGGTCGGGTCCAAAGGTGCCTGTCAAAATTGCGGAGCATGACAGCGTAAATATTGTTGAGTTTAACCTCGGGGAGATACATTAAAGTCCAGGTGTCCATGGAAACACTGCTATGGCTTTGCGTCACATTGCCAGGTAATGCTCACTAATAAAACAGACCTGATCACAAACTAAATGCTATATGTTGCTATTTAAAAAGAAAAAGGATTAATTTATTGTTAATTTTACCAATAATCGATTGAGGAAAGTGCTTGCAATTTGCATCCCTAAATTTAACACAGCTCTTCTTTACTTTCATATATGATTGAATGGTTTGAGCATTACAATAATACAAACAACAAATAGTAACCGCTTAAGACCTAAACTTCATATAAAAATTAAATAAACCGGTAAATGAGCAGTACCCAAGTCCTGCTGCCATCCATGCCCCATGGTGAAAACAAACGAAAAACATATATTCAATTATGTTGATTCCAAATGTGAACCAGTATACAATAAATGTGTCATTTACTGTGGGTTCAACAGCTAATAGCCGATTTATTTGTACAGCAGTTGTACCTACTTACTAAGTCAAACGATATTTTCAAAACATTTTGGGTAAGTGCATAAATCCATATGGAAGATAAGCATTGGCATAATCACAAATACACACCTTCACACACATACACATACACAGACATAAACTTCACTTTCATGCCAAATTTCAGCCTCTTATAGGGCAAAAATTGTGTTTGGACCAAAACCAACAAACAGAGCAAGAAATACAACTGCTGGTTGCCACTTAAAATATTTAAATATTTCATTAATATTACTTTACAAGGGGAAAATATTCTGTCTGACCATCGAGTTCCCACTTTCTTCAGCATATGGACACACACACACACACACACACACATACACACACACGAAAATAGTGCTGGTGTGGCATGTTCTCCAGGTGTACAGAAGCTGGTTTACTAAAACCAGCTCCCAGTGGACACAGAGTGGAGTGCAACGCTCACGTTGCCTGTACTTCTGTTATTAATAACTGCTGCTCCGGTCCTGCCTTGGGGCAAACTGACCTCGCTTTTTTCTCGCTGCGCTGCTGGTTGTTTTGCTGAGAAATTACCTCCGTTTCAGTTCTCCTGTATGTAATAAGGGTAGCAGAGAGTCCACTGAAAAGTGCACAGCACAAGAGCAGGATGCAGGATTCATCAAAATGTCTTTTTCACTGGCAGCTCAGGCATTAACATTTGCTTTGGTTTTGCTTGTACATACAAAGAATAAAAAAGCCCTTTTTATCCCTTTTCCCCCCTCACAATCACTCTTTTTTCATCCCACTTGCAGGCAATCTTTGGCATCCCTGCCAAAGTGGACATATGGCGTATAAAATAGCTCGTGGAAAAAAAATGTGTGGGGCTGGGTCTGAGACTGAAGATGCATTCAGAACAAAGACCGTCGTAATTTGAGAGAGGCAATGAAAAACTGCAGCAGAAGCATCACGGTGGCCATCAAGGCCCTCAGGCATAAAGATGGGATTATCACAGAGAGCAGGAGATAGTGGTGCCCCAGGAAACAGAGTGCTCTCTCCTTTCATCCTTCCATTCCTTGTGGGTCTAAAGGCCAGGCCAGTAAAGAGAGGAGCATCCCAGCAGCAGGGGCTCTGGTCTTTCTAACAGACCAGTCAGACTGTGCTAATGTTAGCCGCAGCTTTTTGAAGTTGACTATAGATACAGTATATCTGGGTAATTGCTTATGGGCTAAAAAAAGGATAATCACCAAAAAAGAAACACTGTCGCAATGAAGGCCTCCGTCTGCCCTCTTTGTCACAAGTCAGTCTTTGATGTGTTGATGAATGAATACTGAATGTCAGGCCTATACGCTTTGAGCTGTACGTCTCTATTCAGACCCAGAAAATGGTCTCTGGGATTGATTTGCCCATTTAGCCAGTCTGTACAGAACAGGAGGCTGTGCTAAATTCTGAATTTCAAGTAATCATTGCACAGAAGACACACATTCATATTATATTAAGACATATTCATATTAATTTTGGTCATAGTTAATTTCATAATAAATCCACTGGCACAGAGATGTGGTAAAACAAGTGCAGTGAACGGATTAAGACTAATACCAGCTCAAGCGGCGCATGAAAATCTATTCTATTAACATCTATTATTAGCTATCTCTCAGTGGAGACTGCAGTGTGATAACAGGAGGCTGATATGAGCAATGTAGCTAATCATTTTTAGTGTTTTACATATGTAATATCATTTACATAAACTTTTTTTTAATGCAAACATTGCATACTCCAAGATAGCATGGTTGTGCACATTCCTGTAATAACTATACTGCTCTTCCATCATAAAAACAGATGCATTTCTATGTACTTCTTACTTTTTTTCTATTTTGTATGGCAAATTGTTCTATTTTATATTATATCTTTTGACTTTTGCACTTCATCATTTGTTTATTATGCACCAAAACAACGAGCTGAAATCCTTGTATGTGCAGATCTATTTGCAGTACTGGAATGTTACTAAGTTAACTTGAGTACAATTTTGAGGTACTTTACTTGAGTATTTCAGTTTTGTCCTCCTATATTCATGCCAGCTTTAACATTAAAGTTTTGAACAGCCCCTGAGGTCCTAAAACTGTCCTATAATCCTAAAAACAGCTCATTAAGACTTGTTTAGCTCAAACACAGTACACACCATAGTCTGTTTTGCTGTTGTTAAATCAATTACAAATAGTAAGAGTGAGGTTGAACAGCGGTACAAATGTTAATATCGGTGTGATCTTTGTGTGAAGTAATGACAACTTAGGGACATAACTATTTTACAAAACTATTTTTAAATGTCTTGTTTACTGGGCAATTCTGAAGGTGAATACTGTAGGAGAATTCTTTATTATTACTTTAAATATATATTGTCTATATCTGCAAAAGAATGAAGAGCATCTGAATGTTTCCTCTGCGGCAAATTAATAAGTTTTGACCTCTCCAGTTCCACAACTGTGTACAGGGAAAAAAACAAGAATATAAAGGAGACAAGAACATGGGAGACTGACACAAGCTTGAACATTATCCTTTAGCTTGTCCATGTAGCCAGAAGACTTGCACGCCCAGATGAACTTGCATGCACATTTCTCCTGCCCCAGAGTCTTGACAAGAACACATGGCTGTCCTTTTTAGAAGGGCACAGTTCGAGCATTATGTCATGGAACAATCACAATGCAAGAACCGTGCAGCCTTCCCAAAGAAAATGTCTCTTATGTGATGGAAATGCATTAAGCTGACAGGACGGGCAGAAGCTAATGTGAGTGTAGCCGCCGGGCAGGATGCTGCTTGTCTACCAGCGTTTCAGTGCGACCTGGGTCATTTTATTGAGTTCTGTCGCTGGTAATCAAAAAAAGACACAGCGCCCATGGCAAAGCAGCTGTCACAGAAAGCGAATAAAGACTTGTTTTTTTTATTTTAGTTTTTTTTGAAAGCTGGCACTTCTGGACTCTTGACACTCTTGTCATTAAAAGCGTTCCTCTGAAGACCAGACACCAAGTCGGAAGATCGCTCAATAATTTGAGCTGCTGACAAAGGAAGCCTGACAGTTGACCGAACGTAAGCTGATTGACAAGCTACATCAGAATTAAACAGAATTCAATTCTGAATGAAAACTGATGCATTGTTTTCAATAAATAAGCACTTCATCCTTGATATTTACACATCCTTATCATCCTGTTATGTACTGAAAATGAGAAATTAGTGACTTCATCTTACAATTTATGCAACAAACAATATTCAACTATCCAACATAATTCTGCAACAGGGCTCGCAGACACTTTGCATATTAAAATTGCATTCAAATACCCTTTCTCCTATATTGTGCATATACAATATTGCTGACAGCTGCAGGATAAGATGAAGCAGTTATGATCACTCTGTGAAAATATTATAGCAAGCTACAGTGAATGAGCATAACAACAAAGGGATATATACCAGATTATCGCACTTTTTATATATTCAGATGTCTGGCAACTGCAAAAATGCCTTTTTACGAATCAATTTTCCTGAAGTACTTGTCTTTCTTTGTAAGTTTTATATATTTATTGTGAGATAATAATTGTGAAGTAAATGTTAGAATAATAAATAAATGTTAGCACTGTACGATTGTGCAAACCATGGACATGTTTATACATTATGTAGTGGCTACATATGTTTCAACAACATTATGGATGACCTGCGGTTAGGTTTAGACACAAAATTAGATTAGAAAAAGATCATGTTTTGCCTTAAAATACCTGCTTTTGGTGGCATAATCCCAGCTGGAAAGACAACTTCTCAGTAAAAACAACCAGTTTTGGTGGCACTATCCTGACAAGAAAATGTGGTAGGATCTCTGTAAAAAAGCAACCTCTTTTTGTGCCACTATTCTTTTAGAAAATACAGCAATGTTTCAATAAAAACAACTACTTTCCATGGTACAGTCCCGGCAAGAAACACATCATGGTTTCAGTAAAAAGCAACAGTTTTTTGTGGCACTATCCCAGCAGAAAATGCAACAATATCCCTGTAAAAAACAAACCGCTTCTCGAGGCACTATCCTGGCAGGGAAGGCAGTGACGTCTCAGTAAAGAACAACCACTTTTTGTGGTACTGCCTTAGCAGGAAAACAGAAATGGGTCGCTTAAAAACACACCAGTTTGGTGCCTAAAAAGTTGCAGCAATGATTCACTAAAATACAACCAGTTTTGTCCTTTTGTTGGACTCAAACTGCGGTGTGCAGCTTACCTCCTGATTACAAATTTAGCTCATGTACGATGCCACTTTATAAGTGTTGATATGATATGTATGAAACGTATAAATGTAACATATTTGCGGTTTGTAGAAATGTTCAGTACCAGCATTTTTTTTCTGGAAATTGGGCTGCATTTAACAGTGAATCTCCTGTTATTTGCTGACAGTTTTGTCAACTTACAAAAACATTCAAAACCTCAAAATCGCTGAATTTCAAATCTTACAACTGCAAACTTCCAACCCAACGAATCACTCTGTTGTCCATCCTGAGTCTTCCTCTACAATCTGTACTCCAGATTAGTAAAAGATAAACCTACAGTAATGACATTACAGATTTATAATCCTTTGAGAGGAATTACATGTACATAATAGTATCAAAGTCACTGAGATTATTCCTATCATTAGCAGTTTTATCAGGAATACAATATCTCTTTACAGCAAGCCAGAGATGCTGGTTGGATTTTTCTGTAGTGATGACATTTACTGGCTGGGGGCATCGTATTGACAGGCAGCCTCACTGAGCAGCGGAGTCCCGGTGACGTCAGCAGTAGGAGAAGGAGCACCTTAGGGATCTTTAACCCCTGCTTCAGTGAAAAGTCTACAAGGTTAGACTCATCTCAGGTATGATTTCAGCTTTATGAAAGCTTCCTGCTCCGAGATACTTAACTCTGAGTTCCTGCTAATTTTCCTCTTGGATGCAGATTTTTTTCCCTCGCTCTCTTTCATCTCATGGTGTTTAGCCCAGAGAATTGTGGGGTTTCCTTCCTATTTGTTGGTGGATGGTGTCCATCTAAGCAGATGCTGCTGCCGGCTCCTCCTGGAGCTCGAGGCCTCCCGCTCTGTCAGACGGCCGGGTGTCCCACCGCAGCCGAGCTGTCCAGACTTTTGCTGCTTGTGCAGCAAAATGGGGCGCCAAGCCAGGCGTAAATGAAGAACATCCTGCTATCTAATTAGAACTTATTTGGCCTTTGGAGAAATATGCAGGGGAAAAAAATATTTCTTTGCTGTTTGGTTTTACTTTTTAGATCGTTTCAGCTAGTTTGCCAGATTATACTGCTGCTGCTGGAGCTTCATCCTCAAAGCAATTAAGGTCTCACTTCCTTGTCTGTATATCTCCCATTTTTGAGTTCGTACAGCCTAAAGCAAGGTAGATATAAGACTTTTAAGACTTTTTTTTTAATGCTACTTGGAATAAACTTTAAGACCAATTTTCTAATAACCAAATTTGAAGAGGGACAATGTTATGTTGCCCAAATGTTTATCGAATCATAAAACAGTTAAAAAAAAAGTTGGATGATCTACATCAAATGTTGAAAAAACAACATTATTTAGAGAGGACCACATGGAAGACAATTAACATCTAATAGTATCGCAGCAGAAAACACAGCGATGCTGAAAAAACAACAGCTTTTTATGGCACTACTATAGAAGGAAATGCAGCAATGTCTCATCAAAAACAACTTGCTTTTGGTGGCACTATCCCAGCAGGAAAAAATATTTCTTTACAGGTCGGTTTCATTTTTTAGATAGTTTTAGCAGGTCTGCCGGATTATACTGCTGCTGCCTGAACTTTATCCTCAAAGCAATTAAGGTGCATGCAGTGGAAGGTGAGTTTGCTTCCACCAAACACTTTCATCACCTCCCTCTCCTCTTCGTCTGTGCATCCCCAATTTTGTGTTTGTTCAAACTAGGTTTTACATTTGTGTGCCTGTGTAGTTACAAGTTTGTGTCTGCAGTTAGGGTGATCTGCCAATTAGGACGCTTCGTATCATCCTGAAGAATGCCTCCGACAATGGCATGCCCACACACACACACACACAGATACACACACTGCACGCTTGCAAGCAGCCAGTCCTCTCTGTGTGGTCTGAGCTGCCTCCCCTGTGTCTCGAGTGCAGCTGAAGAGACAGACGGGATAAAAAAGAGATGAAGCGCGAGAGGTGCGATTTCTTACACCTTGACGCAAACAACAGGTCGATCTATCACAAACACATGTCCGCACACTCCTGCAACTCCTAACAACAAAATAAAAGAGGAAAAACATCTTTGAATTTGTGTTTACTTCCATTTGCCGAATGCGTAAAAACAAGTCACCTTGCCTCTTGCAAACATCATCACGCCAAACAGGAAGTGACTGAAGCATTAAAAGGCTGGAATCAAGATGGCCTTGCAGTGTTGTTGTTCTACATCTTTCATTATTAATTCATTGTTGTATTGATTGTGTATTCATCTGGAGGGGAAGCGGAGGAGAGCTGATGTCTGAGGCAGCTATATTATCCCTTCCTCTCCCTTGTCTTATCTGGCGGGGTGCTGCTGAGGCACAGGGAGGATGCAGGATGAGCCGCCTGCTACTTTGATATGAGCGTCTGAGAGATGGCTGTTAAAAAACACACTAAGAACAGGATGAAGTATGGCAGAAAGGACATGAGAAGGTGAAACAGATGGTTTTTGTGGCCTGAAATAGTCCACTTTTACCTTTTAGGATAAGAATTATGAGGAAGACTGACATAATTTGAAATGCAAAGCCATAAACAGAGCTATAATTAGTGAGTTTTGAAGGTGTTTTGTCTGATATGGCAACACGGCTACATGGCAATCTACCCAAATGATTTGAAGAGGATCAATATAACAAAAAGAAACTGCATCATCAGATATGAGGGAAGCAATTTTGGCTATTAAAGGTATAGCTTGACATTTTGGGAAATCCACTTGTTTGCTATCCTGCAGAAAGTTTTCTAAGAAATCAATACCACTCTTTTCTCTGTAAAGTACATATGAAGCAGACAGTTAGCTTAGCTTAGCATAAGATATACATCATAAAAAGGTTTAGGTTTACGGGAGGTTATATGACAGATACTTTCTTGGCCAGGAGCCACAACTTACTAGAGTCTTGTGCCAAGCTAAAGGGCCAAGCTAGCTGTTTCCCCCTGCTACCAGTGTCTATGCTAAGCTAAGCTAACAGGCTGCTGGAAGTAGCTTCATATCGACCGTAGTCGACATAGGGCTGGGTGTTGTTCTAAAAATTACAGTATCAGTGCCCTTAAAGTGATGCCGATACCAATAGTGTACTTCCTTTGAAAGAAATCTTTCATACTTTATGCATGCATTTTTATCAGAAGTCACAGGCATGTAGTAAAGCCATACTTTACTGCGACTGATTTCTTAAAACCCAATATAATCTCATCCTTACTCATCATATTTTGATGCTTGGGGCAGCCCTTTGCATTGCATTTTGATGCAACAGTTAGGATTAGGCAACTAAACAACTTGGTTTGGAAAAGATAGTGGTTGAAGTTTGTCATGTTGGTCATTAATCACGTGAGTTGACTAAATAACTAAACTTTGACTTTGAATTTCACATAGGACACAAACACCGGCCTCCTAGGTCAAAGTCCTGTGTTTTTATTCATTTATCTTTAATTACATTTTTACTTGAATATATAAAAAAAGTTGCTGGGAACTTTCTGTATTTGATGTTGAAAGTCTCAGTTTTGAATATACATTTGCCAAAAGCATTTTAAAAAAAGTTTTATGTTAAAGTTTGTTATATTCCAAATTCTTAGTATTGACAGAAAGATTTTCATTTTTATTGTAAATGCATATTGGTTCCAAATATCTGTCTCATTAATGACTAATAATCTGTATCGGCCCTGAAAAACTACTATCAGTCGGTCAACCCCTAACAAATAGTAATTTTTTCTCAATCTGGGTACGAAAAGGATCAAATTCAGGTATATTTTGACAGGAGAACATCCGATTCTAGTTGGTACTGGGTTATTTTGGTCGATCGAGTACTGATACCCAGCCCTAACCATATACCTCTCCAGCCTGGCTCTGCTTAATAATAACAAAATCCACCTACAGCACCTGTAAGGCTCACTAATATGATGTATCCTGTTTGTTAAACAAAGAAACCAGGCAAGCTGTTTCCCTGTTTTCCAATCCATGCCATGTTAACTGGCTGCTGGCTGTAGCTTCATATTTACTGCATAAGAGTGGTATCAGTTCTCATTTAAGGGAATTGTTTTAGAAAATACGTTTATTGACTTTCTTGGAAAGAGTTAAATACTTGCATTGGTCCAAAGTGTGCACAGCAGCCTAATAGTTCTACAAGCAATCCATAAGATCTGTAAGCACCTCCAACTATTATTTACAGAGTAATGCTGATAAAGTGTGACAATGTCAAAATGTCCTCATTTTGATTGCAGTTTTCCCCCATGTACGGAAAACAAATTCATGAATGGATGTTGCTCTCCTGCTCCTTGAAGCACAGCGGGATGTCTCTTTCCATGCAGTCTCCGGGGACATTAAACAAAACCAAACACCCACGCGTGTCACATATTCGATCTGATGGAGGAGGTCTCGAAATAGGGGCAAAAGGGACAACAAAATCATTCATTTGGCCATGGAAGGAGAGCTTCTCTGACCCAATTATTTTGGAAAAATCAGCAATCAAACATGAAAGAATTTGGCTTCAAATGAAAACTGGAGCTCTGACTGTTCATCAGTGGAGTGCACAGGCTAATTTCCTATCAGATTGCTTCAGACTGAGGCTGAAGCTGCTCCGAGAGGCTTTAGTCTGGGATAACACCAGGTAGCTGATAGCCTATTACAGTAGATCACTGCAGGTTTTGACTCATTTGCAATCTGTGCCTGCCTGTGAGCGACTCCAGTGTATCAATTAAAGATTCATCGAAGGCAGTACACACACAACTAGTGATCTGGATTAAATATTCATTGGAAAGATGTTGGTCAGGATCATATGGAGCCCTAGCACTTGACTATATTCAGTGCATATCACGACCGGTGGCATAAACATGGCACATTAACACAAGCAGGCTGCAGCAGGGGTGGCTTCAGGACATGGATTGTATAAATTATCATTTCAACATTTCTAGACGCCGGCTGTTGTTCATCTTTAAAAGAAAAAAAAAATGTTCGTCTCTCATCAGTAAGGTTCTGACTCATTGCAGGTTTAGCTGCCTCGCCAAAAAAGAAAAGGCACACGACATTTCCTGAGTAGTAAAGCATGCAGCCGAGCGAGTTTTTTTGAAAAATGAATTAGGTGCCTGTAGCCAGAGGTTTCCACCACTGCTACATTCAGTAACATCCAGGGTTATTTTTAGCACCCCGCCGCCTTGTCAGACTGGAGGAGGGAAGAAAACCCCCCTGGTGTAACAAGGGGGAGGCCAGTGGGAAGCTGCAGTGTGTTTGGGGAGGAAAGAGAGGCACGTTTATGTATGAAGATCGGAGATGTAGTGGTGCCATCTGAACTCACCTTAAATTGTCTAACATACATTTGTAGCTTTATAATAATAGTGGGCTAAGGTAATATAAGCTTTATGGACACTTTTAATCATGGGTGTAGGTTTTGTTTTAATGTTGGAGGGGACAGATATGAAAATTTTGTGCATCAAACACTTAATTTCCTGCATTCTGGTGAATTTTTTTGCATGAATGTGTGCATGGGCAGATTATGAGCAAATGGACCCCTGAGCACAGATATGCAAAGGGGCCCTCCACCTCTGGAAGCAAGACACACAGACTTTGTTGGTAATTTTGTATCTTTTTTGGTCATTTTGTTTCTTCTTGTGGTTGTTTTGTGTCTCTTTTTGGTTGTGTTGTGTCTCTTTGTGGACATTTTATGTCTTTTTGTCATTGTTTTGTGTTGCTTTGTAGACATTTTATGTGTCTTTGTGATGGTTTTGTGTGTCCTTGTTGTCATTTTTGTATCTTTGTGGTTGTTTAACTTATCCTTGCAGATGTTTTGAATCACTTTGGGGTCATTTTGTGTCTCCTTGTGGTCATTATGTGTTGCTTTTTAGTCATTTTGTGTGTCTTTGTAGTTGTGTCGCTTTGGGGTCAGTGTTGGTAATTTATAACATATCCTCTGCTACTCTTATGCTTTTATTGGGGGGGGGGTGCAAAGGCACATGTAAATATTGAGGTGGACTTGCCCCCTGCGCCCCCATTAAATCTACACCAATGCTTTTAATGACAACAAGGCAAAAGTGATGTTTTGCTGAGATTGTTGCTATTTCTATCATGATATAACTTGTCAATTTTGCAACCATGTGTGTCCCTACCTGAATTCAGGAGCCAGGTTGGGTTTCAGGCCATAGAAAGCAGCCGATAAGGTCAAAAGCCAACGGGGAACAAAATTCCCATTTTCACACTCGAGGTAGGGCGCAGACCACTTCACGTGCGTCTTGTCTGGGATAAAACTCTCTCCTCTTCTTAATGAATTGTCTACTGATCTGATGTCTTGGCTTAGCACCCTCTTACGGAAACTGGGCTTCTTCCTGTCTTTGACATCATGGTACCACTCTGTGTCCACCGTGCGGTTGTGCAGGTGGTGGTGGGCCATGCTGGAGAGGTCTTGGAGCACGATCTCTCCGCCGGCCCTGGTGGCTTGGAGAAGCAACGAGGGCCCTGCCACGGACGAATCCGCGCTAAAAGTGACGACCGCTCGGTGAATCTTGGCGTCTCCCTCCAGTATACTCCTCACTAAGGCATGGTACCACTCAATGTCTCGCCGGAGGCTGTGCTCCCTGGACCTGTTGGCTTGCAAGATCATGTTGAGGAAGTTTGTGGCGTGCAGTACCGTATCCAGCACGCTGCTCATGGAGTAATGCGGAGTGGCTTGTGACCTTCCCCGCAGAGAGGTGAGCTCGTACCTGCGCGAGCAGTTGGCGTGCTTTAAGGTAGTCGAGTCCCCCGTGTGCAGAAAAGCCGTGACCACCCTGGGGAGATGCTCCTCGATTTTCTGCGGCAGCTCCGCCGTCTCCCCGGGTGGAGGATGAGGCGCGCGGAGATGCGCCAGCTGCCGACGGTGCGTCTGAGCGCCGTAAATCGCCTCCTGTGCTCCGATATCTCCCCCATGCGCTGACCATTCCGCGTATTTATGGTTTGATCCGATCACAAATCCCACTTGCAGCAGCAACGACAGCCGAAAAACAGCCATCTCCCTGCAGAAAAGCGTCCACAGATGTTTGGGGGGGATTGCTGCTCGGAATTACAGTGGCGTTGGGCGGGCGTGCTGTAAAAAAAAAAGAAATCTGCCAAATTGCTTCGCTAAACCATCGCTTCACCACTTGTAGGATATTCTTGCAAGCTCCACGCCTCAGATCTTGAAATCAGAAAGCAGAAGAGGGGGGAAACGTAAGGAACCCCCTCGGTGTCCTCGCTAAATCCTCTCTTCTTCTTCACAGATGCCTCATACAGCTTGTTGATGTTGAGTATCCGCTTGCAGCTGTTTCCCCCACCTCTCTCTCTCTCTTTTTCTCTCTCTCTCTCTCCCTCTCTCTCACACACTCACTGTAGATAAGACTGTCTTGGCTTTGCTGTGCGGCGGACGCTCTCCCTCTGCGCGCTACATAGACTGAGTCAAAACGAGGAGGGAGGGAGGGGTAAAAGGGGGCAGGTTAGTCTTATATTTATATATTTTTTAGGAGGCATCGAGTCAGGGAGCTTCTCACTTGGATGGCAAACGCACTCCGCCCTCTTCCGACCACAACAAGCATTAAGTAGGCCTCCAGAAGCCACAAGATACACATCAGGAGCTGCGCGCCCTTAAAGCCCGTCTTCTCCATCATCTCATAGGGCTTCAGAAGCGCCATTGATCCGCGTATGGCCGCTTCTTCTGTCAATCACGGCGCCGTGTTCGGTGGAGCCGTGAGGGAGCTGTCCGGTGCTGAAACCGATGAAGTCAGCGTCCGCTGATTTGTCAAATTTAAGCACTTCGTCTGGATCAATAGAGAGTGATTTGTTCTAACTTTGCCATTCAAGAGTCCTTTTTTTGTTGTTGTTTTACTGTTGATCACTGTTAAATAACTCAATTATAGCCACTTAATTTCTTTAAAATCAAATTCACTGATGCCAAAGAGAATACATCCATATCTATTTGGGCATGAATATTTATTTTATTATATGTTTATTGTTTTCTCTCAACATCTGTGGGGGCCAATAATACCAGTGGGATTCAACATGATTTTTTTCCATTTTTAAAATATTAATAGCTTCATGAACGTTGAATGTTATCGGTAGTAATCCCATAATCCTATGAATAAATGTTGTGACATGTATAGGTTTGCAGCTGTATACCAGTTTCAAGGTATACCATGGTGTGAAAATTGCCGTTTATCATACCATATATATTTTCTTATCTACAGTATTGAGAAAAAAAACTTCAGCTGGATCAGGTCACATTTTGTTTTTGTCTCAATTCTTGTTTGGTTATATCTAGGTGTGTATGGTGAATATTGGTGCAAAAAATTGAATATTTATGTCACCTTTTTTTTTTTTAAATAAAATTTTAAAAAAGGTGGTAGAATATGGTAAGTATTCACTCCCTACTACTCCTTTTTGGACATGACTTGGACAATACTTAAATTTGTTTACTGAATATGTTCGATGGGCATGTTGCTTTTCTTACTTATATATATATTTTTTTCTCCAATTTTATTTGGCATATTCAAAATGAAACCAATGCAGAATTGCCAAAAACTGCAGTTCATGGAATGGCCACTTGAGGCTGGCTCCACAACAGAGTAAGACACCCACATTAACATGTCCAATTTTACAGCAGAAATAAACATGTTTACAGCCTGGTACAAAAAAATTCCTTTGGTCTCTATAGTCAATTTCAGCAATCATGACAACTTTACAGGGCCAAATTTTTTTGATAATTCACTCATTTACATTTTATTAAGGCCTAATGTTACGCATATTTAAGGACAGGGCTGTTTGACTGACAGACTGTCTGCAGAATCTCACCACAATCTTGAGTCAGATCCACCCCTTGCTACACAGCGCCAACCTCCCCAAAAAGTCAAGATGGCCAAACAGACAAATAAAATCCCAAAGACAAGGCTTCAAAACAGACCAGTCGGTGACATCATGATAGCTATGTCCATTATCTGTAGCATCTATGGTTCAAAGAACACACACAGTTTTCACAGTTAAGAGCAGAAGTGCCAGCCCAGTTGTCGGAATAAATGTGTACATCACATTTCATCATATCAAAATGTCTACAGTGATATAATTCTACTTACATATATATGAGCTGGGTTTGTAGTAATACTCTTTCACAGCAAACACTTTGAAATGTCATAGTAGCAAAAGCACAGATGAAACTGATAACATTTACGATGGCTCAGTTGCATTAAGTGTCTCAGTGAGATATTTCTGTAAACCCACATGCACAATACCAGGGCCTCCCCAAAGTGGAACACAGCTATTTACAATGTCTTTAAATACACCTTTGCTTTCCCTACTATGGCATGTCAAAATGTCTAAAAGGTCTGTTGGGAGGTGGAGAGGATGGTGGATGTTAAAGATCAACAAACAACAAAATAGGATGTTTTTTAGCAAAACATCATGTCATTTCCAGCAGCCACTGTGCCACCAAAACTAAAACTAAGCTGAAAACATGGTCCTTTCCTAATCCAAACTAAACAGACCCACATGTAATTCCACGTTCCACTGTACTCAGAAACGGCATTACATTTTAGCTAACTGACTCGGCACCTGTTTATCATACCCAATTTTGAGCTATTTTTGAGTTTTGAGATTTTGAGTTGTATGTTATTTGAATGAGAAAGACACAGACTTACTGCTGTTTCTCTTCACTGATGGTGCTGTGGCAGCTCATGTAGGTCCTCAGTGCACGCTTCTGTTGTTCAGAGACCAGCCAAAAAAACATGAGTGTCTGTAGGCATCCATGTTTTCCAAGCAGAAGCACTTTCAGATGGGAAGTTGGAAAAAACACCTCGAAATTATCAACTTCCAACTTGCAATGGAAAACAGCATAACAGCCAAGCTCTGTCCTCTGCTTGCAGGAGTCTGTGCGGCTCGTTAGAGTAACTATCTGCACCTGAGAAGTGGGAGGGCCCAAATGCATAAAAGAGCTGTCCTCCCAGGCTGTGCTCTCCTGCAGAGCAGTCCCCTCCTCATCTCATGGCCTCTTCTATTCTAGTGTGATTTACGTTTACACCCTTTTGCAACACACACAATATATGCTTTACACCTCTGACGACTCCTAAGGAAACTATATTTATAATCATCACACTTACATATTTAAAATTATGTTACAAAATTATAGACTTTTTCCATTTTTAACTTGTGTTTTATTTGATTTTTTTTTTCAGGTAATTTTTTGTACTTTCTACTATTTTTTTAAATTTTTTATTTATTTAATTTTTTTTTTTTTGCTTTTTTGTGTCATTTCTTTTTTTGTTGCTCATTTCCTTGCTTTTACAGAAATCAAGCCAATTTGCTCAGGTTTCAAAGGGTTAAGTAGTTAAAGGGAGCTTTGATCTATTTCTTAAACTGTCACCAATCTATCAGTTTCTCTCTTTCTTATTAGTTTAAGCTCTAAGGTTGCTCCCTCTCTCTGTGTCTCTCCCCTGGGTGTAGGGGCATGTCACGTCACGCTGTGTGGGCCAGAGGCATCTCGTCTTGGATACGAGGGTGAGGAAGACAGGCGTGACGAAGGGTGACAGAGCTGAGAGTCGACCTGCGTGCTGCACAGGCCACCAGGGATCATAGAAGCTGGAACCTGAAGACCTCCTGGATTTCTGGACCACACTACAGGACATGCAGCTGCGTCCAGGAGGCTGCTGTCTTAAAATCTTGATGTCTGCAAGCAAATGACACGAGATGGGAAATCCAGCAGCTGCCAGCACTGCACAGAAAATAATTGGAAAAACTGTATGACTGTATGGCCAGTAAATCAAACTGGCTGTTTATTCTCACAGGGGGAAAAAGTGTTTGAAAATCTGGTTTATTCAAACTGCTTTTCATGTCTATGCAGGAGTAGAGCTGCACATCATTAGAAACACCCAAATTCATGAATTTAACCTTTTGAAACCTAGATGGACCTCACATCTTTCACAAGTATTTAAACCTTTGAATTTTGTGCTAATCGGTTTGATTCCTTTAAAAAAAAAAAAAAAACATGGATAAAAAAGGCAGTGAACAACTTGGCAAGAAATCCCCTGCAAGTTACAAGAAATTAGTCAATTTGGATTTAATTTATTTTTTATTTTTTTTAAATAGGAAAATATATCCAAACAAGTCTATTCATAATTGTCAGCAATATTTAAGTAAAAGATTTACAGACTTATTATTTTCATGTACTCTTTACGAATTTCTTGCTAATTTTGGGTTCATTTCTTTTTAAGTTGCTCATGCCTTTTTTTCTCCATGTTTTTTTTTTTTTATGAAACTTATTTGTCCAGGTTTCAAAGAGTTAAAGTATGAACTTCCTCTGCAATCTCATATCATTCTCAGTCTTTTCCTGACAACAGACACTTCTTTTCCATCTCTTCTTATTTTGATAATCTTCTTATCAAACTGCTGCAGAGTCACCGCGATGATGACAGTGACGAAGGTGGACATAGCACCTTCTTTTGAGGTGTGAACCATCTGCACGGGCAGCGGGTTCTTAATGTTAATGTGCTGCCAATTGGAGAGGTATGATATGTCCTCAACACTAACTCCTGGAACTGAGAAATTGTGGTGCAGCTTAATTACATGCAGGTTTCAGTAGTTTGACATCTGAAAACTGTGATAACCTAAAATGCTTTTTTTTTGTTTTGCACCGTATGACTGCAGTTTTGAGATTGCGGGTGGTATTTAACGCTGTAATAGACCAGTTGAGAGTTTAGCAGCACATTAATGTGCTCCACTAATGAAAAACTTTAATGTGAGTCACCTAATAAGAGGCTTTGTAACACATTTTTTTTGTCATTTACAGGGTTAAACTGATGCAGAACATTCACTTTCAAAGCAAATGTTTTAGTCTATCTTTTTTATTACGGGATCTGCATTTTGAATATGTCTAACTATGTACAAATGATCAGCACTGTAACTGTAGTCATAGTTTGCTGATTTTTAAACTGTTGTCTTTACTTTCATCTTTGTTTGATCTGCATGTAGTTAACGACAGAACTACTGGAATAAATATTAGGCCGTGAACCATCCCAATGAGCATGACAAGAAAAAAGATTTTAAAAAACGTTCTGAACGTGTGAAAGCCAGACGTAGCCAACACCGACACGCCTAAAATGGTGGACAGGGCGCCTTGAAGGATGGGGTAGCCTAAACTAGAGAGAGCGTCCACAGCTTTGTCATCGGGACTCGTTTTCTTGCTGGAGGCGAAGACGTAAGACACGTGAGCTGAAAAATCGACGGTGAAGCCAATGCAGACTGTAAAAGCGATCATGGATATGGAATCAAGGGTGACATCCCATAGCGACATGAAACCAGTCACCCCCGTGGTCACTGAACCAATCGAACCTGTCACCCATAACGAGCAGAGCGGGTCTGGAATCAGCAGGAGAGAGACCACCATCATCACGGCTGTGATCACGCAGACGTTTTTAATCGTGCTGCTCACTACGACGGTGTATTGATCATAGAAGATGAACTTCTGATTGTAGACCAACAAAGATCCTGCACTGCATCTTTTTATGGTGCTTTTAAGACCTTCAAGCATGTGAATTTCCATGCTGGCATTGGCGATATCCACAGTCTGGATGAAGAACCGGGACGCGTAAACGACATCTCCACTGAGGTTCAAATCTTGCTTGAAAAAAGGATATAAATCAAAAAATTTAGATAAGTTTTGGAGAAAAACATCCTTATCATCAAGGTTTAAATGTGCTTCTTGTCCGTATGACAAATAAGAGTCCAGCCAGGACGTGTAAACATCCTCGTCTACAAACTGGAGCATCTTAAAGTCCTCTAAGCATCCCTGAAGTTGGTGCCGCTTAGTTTTATCCCAATATGGGAACTCCTCACTTACAATAATCATCACGGATGGGCCATAACTAGAAAAATACTGCCTATCCTTTATAATAAATCTGGTAACGTGGGAGTTATCAGCTGCCAGATCATAGAGCTCAATCCCCTGTTGTATATGGAAACATCCATAAATACTTGCAGCTAAATATACCACAAAGAGGCAGATTACAGCCCCTTTGACACAGGGTTTGATCAAAAACGGGCCGTAGTAATCCTTGAAGAAATTACTCGCTGGCTGTTTTTTCTCTGCTCCAGTGTTCCTATCATAGTCGCCTCCCACACAGCAGATGTTATATATCTCAGGGTGATGATCAGAATTTTCTGATGGTATTTTCATGCAGGTCAGCCAGTGCCGGTTGCTGGCTTCCCGCCTCCCATTTAGAGCCAGAAACGCTCCGAAGAAGGTGATTGTGTAGATGTAGGAAAACACTATGGAGGTGCTGGTGTAGAGGCAGAATGACTGCACCGCTGGGAAATCGGACAGGACGCCGATGGAGAACTTGAGGACGTCAGTCACAGCGGTGATGGTGATGGACATGATGGCTTCTTTGTAGGAGTGAGCCATCCTCTTCGGCACCGGGTCTTTCACGTGGGTGTGCTGCCAGTCGGACACCATTATGAACATGTTATTGAGACCAATTCCTGGAGAAATTATAGTAGTGATGTAAAATTAATGACAGTTTTGATTTTTTCCATTTGCAAGACTTTAAACATTTTACAAGATTTTACTATAAAACATAAAATGCTCATAAAACATGACAAAGTGCTACAGTTTAATCTGCCTAAGACTACATGAAGCAGGTCAAATACTGCTCAAATTTAATGCTCTGCAAAACACCACATCACTTTTATGTTAATGCAGTATATGACTTTATGGATGTTGCACTCCAAACTACAACCTAAAACTACAGTCTGGAACAAAAAAGACAAGGGGGCTTTTTCTCACCAAGTATCAAGAAAGGAGAGTTTGCGACCGTAATAACGAATGGCACTCCGATGTAAAGCAGTAAACCAAAAGAGGAGAGGACAGCCAGGCTGGAGGAGAAGACGCCGAAGACGGCCACCCACACTTTATTCCTCACATTGTCCAATCTGTCGGGGAGGTAGAGATTGAGTGTTGTTGTTGGTTCAAGCAATCAAAATCACGTAACTGATAAAGGCATTAATATGCTGCAAGCAAGGTCCATTTGTACAAACTTTATTATGACAACTTCACCCTGAGCAACCTCAGAACAACCCTGCTTATTGCTATAGATTAGATTGTTTATGATATAAAAAACAGTTGTGCATTACTCTATAATGCTTTGATCCTGGAGTTTATTATATTTAATGGTTTGGTTTATATTATCATTGCAATTACATTGTTTTTTTACTCCCTATGCAATCCAATCTAGCTGTTACAGACATATAACATACCTACCCTAAGCTATATTTTACAGAAATTAAAGTAAAACCTTTAAATAAACACTGAAAAAAACAAACTAAAAGTAAAGTGAGTTTGAAGTAAAAACTAAATACATTTTAAAATGTAATAACTCATCTTTGGACACAGTGATGCTGAAATTGATATGATAACTCCATGTTAACCTGTACGTGGCTCTCCTGTATCAATCACTTTGATAAACAACAGCTCTCTGTCTCGGACTTGGCCCACAGTCAGGAAATCGCTCACTGTGTGACAGTCACTGATCACTCCTTACCTCAGGCAGGATATCACTGAGAAGGTGATAGCGCAGGCATAAGTGATGAGGAATAAAGGGAAGCCATCTGTGGTGTGACTGTCAATCTCCTCCTGCCTGGATTTGGAGGTGTAGTAAGACACCTACAATGGAGGACAGCAGAGAGAAACGCCAACGTGAAGTCAGACAAAAAGTGTTTACACATAGAAGTCACGACAGCAATAAAGCCAGTGTGACAGCACAGCTTGGATTTCAGGACAAAGCGAGTGTGTCTGCAACTCTGCCAACCACGTTATCTGAAAAGGACGGGTAAAGATGCAGACAGGCTGTAACTAATATGTTAAGAAAATGATCTATATGCTTATTTATTTATTTTTGCATTACACCTCAGTGCAACAGCGTGTTCAGCTATGAGACAAAATCCACCTTTGTTACAGTGATGGATAGTGTCCATTTTTTTCTTATTAAATTGTATATTTAACCCATTGATACCTGGGCAAATTGGGTTGGATTTCTTTCAGGAACATAGCAATAAGGTAAGGTACTTCAATAAACCCAGTGTGTTGTGCTGTATGTCTGTATTCTGCTGGTTGCACACTAGTTAATAATATTTGTTTATTCTTAAACATTTTAAGAAAACAGAACTCACAAATCTCCTGACTTCATCATTTGCAAAATCCTCTCATGATGAATAAAAATAGAATAAAATTCTCTAAAAATAAGCAAAACAAACAAACAAGGAAATGACATGGGGAAAATGCTTACAAATGTAATAAAAAATTTAATTTTTTGTTATTTTTGTTAAGTAATTTTCCGAATTTACTATTTTCTTGCAATTTGTGATAATTTCTTGCAAAGTTGCTCGTTGCCTTTTTCCTCATGTTTTTGAGAAAAAATGCAACAATTTGCTCAGGATCTGAAGAACTTAAAATTTGTGAAAGGCATCTAAGTGCAGCACAAGAAGAGTAAAGATGATCAACATCTCAAAGAGTTAACAGTTAGATACAAAGTAAACATGAATTAAAATGTATAGTTATATTTACTTCACTTTTTCAAGGCAATCTGTTGCCAAGATTATTTTCATCAACTTGTCAGATTTTAGTAAGAAAGGCTCAATATTTGACACACAAAACAGTGACAAACATTTAAGAATATGGACTGAAAGATTTTCAGAAAGATGTGAAAAAATGCAATATCAGAAAGTAACATTACACGTACGTCAATGTGTTTGCTGCCCGTCTCTTCTGATAACAGCTTCTTAAATCCCCTCAGCCATAATTTCCAGGCGTCAGCTGTGCTTTCCTTGTTATCTGAGTAGTAGAGGAGTTTTACAGCCTGAGCACTTATGACTGAGCTGTTGGCATCTGTGATAACCCCGCCGAGCACCGAGCCCAGAAACACTGAACTGGATCTGTGCGTGTGTTCGGGGAAAGTGATGCCGGTTTTATCAGTTTCATTGGAGCTAATAATTTCCAGGATGATGTTTGTGAGACATTCGCCGTTGACTTTTGCACACATGTCACTGAATCCAAGGCTCCCATTGTGTACGGTGATATTTAGGATCTTATTGTTGAGTCTGATGATGTCCTCAAAGGCTGGATTTGTTAGTATATTTAAGCCATTAGTGGACACAGCAATGAGAGATGCAAAGTTGCCTTTGTGGTACAGGCGGTCCTCTGAAAACATGGAGTCATTGTAGGGGAAGTTTTCCCTCACAAAAGCTCTTGTGGCCTTCGAGGGTCCTTTCCTGGGTGTATACTGTCGTTCAAAGTCATTATCCTCCCTGTCTTTGAGAAAAGTGAAGCCTCCGCTGAGCGCCGCTGAGAGTATGAGAGGAATCACAAAGAAATAAAAAGGATAGGAGCCCACGAGTGATCCAAGTTTCTCAAAAAGGCCTGACAGAAGTCTTGCCAGGCAGTCAGTGCGTCTGCAGCCCATGTTGCCAGACAGTTTGCAAACATGTGGAGGAATGTTGTGCTTTTAAAGGCTGAACACACCTAGTTTGGGAAGGCTGGGGGAAGTCTTTTTGGCCAGTGAAGCCTGGAATATACCAGGAAATAAAACAACAGGGCAAAGTGTTTGATGTTACGGGAAAGCTCGCGCCTCTTAACGACAATTGAGCATTTCAGGCAGAGAAATGATAAGACAAGAATATGACTAACAGAAAATCACAGGCAAGGATATCTTATTTTATTACTTTACGATGCAGGTATTTAGGTTGCGCCATAAGTAAGTAACTCTATAACTAAATCAGAGTGCATTCAGACATTTTAATTGGCAGACAGCTTCCTGTGAAAGCTGATATGAAAAGCAGGTCATGAAGGGAGAATGTTATTGCACGTGTCAGTTTCTTTTGCTGGGGATTAACGTTCAGCTACTGTGTTTTAAATGTCAGTAACTGTGTAGCCAGACAGTGAAATGATTATTAAAAACTTGCACAATAATAGCAGCAGTAAATTTACATTAAAATCCTCCCCATTAAGAGTTGAATCAAGGATTACATGAATACCTTGGAAAATGACAGCTAAACCTGTCTCCTTAACAAACTGTGGCAACCAACCTTTAAAACTTTGAACTTATAATATTAAATATATGTGCCACACAAGAACAGAGGTTTGACAGGCGTAGCAGTGAGGGTCAGGCCCTTAGCAAACGGTCAATTACAGGATATCTTGAGATTTAAGCAACATCCGGCCTACATGTTTCGACCCTGCCCTCAACACAGAGTCCGAGAGGGTCAGTTTTACACCTCGGAGCCTGCTGGCCTTTCCTGGCAGTTAACCCCTGTCAGTCAGCTGTCAATCTGAGCCCCGCCGAGTCCTCCGAGACGAGGCTCATATCTCATTTCACACAGATCCACCTCGGGGTCATTGATTTCTCATTCTGCGAGTGAGAAATGGATTCTCTTTCCTTCATCACAGGGAGGAGAAGATCCTGGCAGACGGTCGCCAAGAGCCTGATGGAGGCATCAGTTAAACGTAATCTGTTTCAGGACCCTTCAGTTATTTTGGTCACCTTGAATTGAATCACTGCTTTTTGTCTGTGCGCTTATCAAAAGGTGTTAACAGCAGATAGGCACCGATGGGTATTGTTCAGCCGTGCAGTTTGCATCAAAATGCAAATGACTTCAATCCAATAACAATCATCTTCTGGTGGCAAGCTCCCGTTGACACCTTCATTAGCTCTGTTCTCTCCTCCTCTTCCTCACACTTCCACACAGAGGTATGTTGGGCGCGAATCAATGTCTTCGGTAATTAGCAGGGAAGCCTCGGGTGAACATGATGTTGAGATGTGTTGGCTGATTGTTTGGCTCCTGCTTCCAGAAAGAAACCATTGATCACAGAGAAAAACACTTCACTAAGCTGAATAAAAAAAAGCTACCACACATTTACACACATATTAAGACATGCACAGGCTATATTTACTGTGTCCGATCAGATGACCTGTTTTGGTGTAGAAGAAGAGGCATCCTCCAGCCGATTTATGAAGGAAAGGTCAAAGGTCACAATCCCCATGTGTAGGATGTTCTACAGTTTCATAATCAATCCTGTTTAAATATACTTGCAGATTATTTTAAGTTGCTAGAAGGAAATTGTGACAGAAAATGAGACAGAGAAACATTTTAGTTTCCATGTTTTACAGAAGTCAATCTTTTTAAAATTCTGGTGATTTTAATGACAAAAATGCCTTTTAGTTCAGTTTAAAGGTATACATACTGTACAGGATTTTCAGTTGATGTTTGTGAACACGCTCACAAAAGCGTAAGTCGAAGCCAAAACCAAATCAACCTTGTTCAGCATCTCACCTCACACCTACATATATATCCAATTTGTATGTAAGCGTGTACGTGTGTGGTTGCATGTGTGTATATGCATGTATGTATATACATATGTGTGTGTATGTGTATGGATGTGTTTAGATTATATTCTAATTGCTTTTTCTGCTAATTTAAAACATATATTTTTCACTTTGTATCCATTTTGTATGTGAAATAAATTTGTCTCTTTTTGCATCTAAAAAATGGATGGATGGAGGATGCAGGGAGAGAGAGAGAGAGAGAGAGGACAATTTTAATGAAATCAATAAAATATCATTAAAATGTAAGAGATTTCAAAATGTGATGAACAAAAGCTTATCCAATGAAAATACGACAAATATTTTGTATTATGACTGTATATGACTGTAATACAAAAAAAACACCTTTTTTGTTTCACTTTCACCAATTTAGTTATTGCAAAGTCCCATTTTACTGCAGTCCCTGTGACTGCAGACCAGTATGCTGCACTCAGATGCCTCAGACCAACACCTGAGCTGGTCCAGGACATGATCCCTCACTGGCTTCCCACTTGAATACTTACAACCCCAAGGAGGAGGCGTTGCTGCCAACATTTTAACTCAGGTCTTTACAGTGGTGAGCGAGTGTTTTACCTCCACTTCAGAACCGACGTTTAGTGCCAGTATTTCATGCCAACACTCATAAATGTGACGGTTTTCGGTGCCAAGACGAACAAAGATTCTCAGTTCCCCCTCTGGGTTTTATTCTTGGCAGGAGGGGAAAATCCTCTGAAACAGAATTTATTCAAACCTTCATGGGACAGAATAATTCCACTGAAACTGGAGCTAATGACTCTTTGAGGACGTGTTGATTCAATTCACTTTCTCCATAGGGACATTTAGGAAAGTCACTTACAAAACAAATTATTGTGCAATTAAAAAAGTTTAACAAACTATTTGACATTGCACTAAAATGAGGTTCCAACTTTTAGACATTGAAAGGAGAAGGGAATAAGGTGGCAACCCCTTTAAAATTTTATTTTATTTATTTATGGGGTGTTTTTTATGTTTTTATCTTCTTGTCATGTTTTTATCCTGTATATTGTGTGTGATGTCTGACACCTGTGTTGAATGGATGCCTTGCACTTTATACTGCAAACCAAATCTACCTACAGGTACAAATAAAGCAGCCTGAACCTGAACCTGAACCTGATGTTTTAACCAAAACAACAAAGATGAAAGCTGAAGTACCTACATATTGTTACCAAGTATAATTTCCCAACTGGTCCAGCCACAGGGTCCAGGTTTCTCCTTAGTGATTAGTTCAAGGTCCACACATTCGTTAAAATACCACATTTACAATCTTATTTCACAAAATGTAAACATAGGTTGATTTAGAACACAAAAAAGATAAAACATATTGCAAGAAAAAAAAACAGATATGGCACCTCGGCTGGCTTAGAGTGACCTGTGATGTCTAAGTCTAGTAATTAAAAAATTTAAAAAAATTAAAACACACATACAGAAATAAGTACAATGAAAAGAATTCCCCTGTTAAGATCTGCAAAAATTACATTAAAGCATTTGTATAGCAAACAAATGCCTGTGTGTCTGTTTATCACAATCTGAATGCTACATTTGGGATTTGAACACAAAGAAAAGAGACTATAGAGTCAGGGATCTTGCAAGCAGGAGGTCAAATCAACCCGCTTCACCAGATCTTCTTTCCAAACTCCTCTGATGCGTTAATTTCCTCCTCTCTCCTTTCTATTTCCCTCCACTGTGAAAGAGCAGTTTCCATTATGCTACAGGTTCACATTAAGGAGATGGGAACAGGCTGGTACCTGCAATTATCCTTGCTCACCCAGCCGTGGGCCACTCGGTGCTGAGCAACAGCTGGTTCTCTCTTTCCCCTCACCACTCTTTCACACACACACACACACATACACACACACACACATGCACCTGCACACTCCCCCTTTAGACACTTTACCCACCCATTCCTCACATTCACCTGCCAAGCAGCTTGATTAATAAGGCCAATGCTCACAGCGAAGCAGACCACAGACACAGAGGGAAGGAAAGGCTGGAAGAACAGAAGACGCCTCCAGTGTGTGAGCATGTGCTGTGTAATATATTCATGCATAGTAAAAAAAAAAAAAAGTGATCCATCATCCTGTAAGCATTGAGACAAAAGTCAGAGGGGTGATTGTAAAATATTGCACTGATTCAAAAAAACAAGTCGTAATTTATCTTGATGTCCCTCGGCACCTTTCTCCTCCTCTCTTTCCACAACAGCGGCAGAGCTCAGCTCTGTCGAGAGCGATGGATCACCTCAAACCACAGACGCCTTCTCCCTGTTGCTCTCTCATTTTCACACAAACACTGTCAGGTAAGCCGACAGGCTGCTGTGCATAGTGCGCTCATTTCTCACTCACTTCTGCAGTTTGTTTTTTTTGGTTTTTTTTTTACTTCTTTTGATACTTTGTACAACATGAGGCCTCGAAAAATTTTCTCTTTATTTTGGGGCCCCTTTAAATAAACCAAAGTCCTACCTCTAACCTTCTAATATTTCCTAGTTGTGACAAGTTAAACCAAAAAGGGATGTTTTCTTTGTTTTGTTTTAGTATTTTGTTCAGTCAGTCATCAGTCTTTATTCTTGCAGCATCTTTCGTGCAGGTTAGTGCACTTCAGATGCTTAGAAAAATGAATGATAAGCTGATGAAAAGACAGAACAGATGTTTATAGTGGGAAAGTTGACACAGATGCATACATGAAATTGAAAATATGAAAATGTAATAATAAAACCAACATCATGAATAAAGTAAATAAATAGTTTTTAAGTAAATAAAAGACAATAACAAATATAATCAGAAAATTTCTAAAAGGCAGGAAACATTCAAAAATATCTGTAAAATCTGCAATATAATATCAAATATTAGATGACAGTCTTAGAAAATTGTAGTTTTTTGTACGATAAATATAGTGGTATAGTTTTTGTGTGTTTTTTCATATATTTTTCCTGGATTTTTTGGTTGTGTTTTCTGCTGCTGTGTTGATGTGTGATTTCACAGGTGGGGCGTGGCCTCCTGCTGCTGGAGCTCTGCGTGCACACCTGTTGCTCATTCCACACTCATCAACTGCAGCCTAAAAACCCTGATCTCTCTCTCTTTCGTGCTGACAGACTTTTGGTTCACAACAGTTCGCTGTCTTCTGCATTGCTGGTGCCTTTGCCCTCCAAACTCTAGTGTCATAAACCAGACTGCTTCCTTGCCTCAGTCTCGCTTAAATCTGCCTGCTTCATCCCCTTTGCCCCTTGTTCTGTGAGTCTTGCTCTTGGTTCCAGTTTAACACTGCAGTAAACCGTTAGAAGAATTTATATTTGTATTCTTTTAATAGTCTCACACCATCAAAACTGAATTTGTGACCCCTTGTGAGGGCCCTGACCCCCAGATTATGACAGTTCTGTGCATCTGGTTATGTTAAGGTACAAAAAACCACTTGGCTAAGGTTGGTGAAAGATTGTGTTTTAGCTTAAAATAACTGGTTTGGTCGACACAAAACAGCTGGAAATGTTACTCACTCTGTGTCCCTTTAGTACAGTAATAGTACATATGAAACGTAACATAACATGTCTGTGGTTTGCAGAAACATACAATGCTAACATTTTATTCTGGTGACGAGGTCGGGTTTGAAACTGTTGTCTTCAGCTTAAAATTGGAGGTGCACTATAATATGTTACTTTGTGGCAAATCACGAGTGTCCAACTGTGGACTTTATGTCTGGGGACCTCAGATCTGTCGTTCAATGGGAAGAGATTGGACTCATCCGCCACAACTGCATAAAAGCAAATAGGCTGCTACTTTTACAGCCAAAAATAAACTGAATAAGTAAAGAAAACACTTTTCTTCTGAGTTCTGGCGAAGCCTCGGGGAGACAGTGATCCAGATCAGAGGGCATGCTGGCAAAGTGCTTTTTCAAATCTGGCTTGACTTTCCATCTATTTGAACAACTGCAGTCATAAGCAATCCTGGAGATCTATGAAACTTATCTTCCGCCCTCTTCTCCCCGCTGCTGCTGAGGCAGCACCTGGATTTAAATGACTCGACTGATAGCCACAGAGTCATTTCTGGGCTCTCCTGTTATGGATGGTGTGATGTTTGAGGGTGGAAAATTACCCTCGGGCCCACTCCGCCCCTGGATGTTTCCACTGACAGACGTCTGGCAGAGAAGAGCAATGTGGTTTTTGTTTGACACTGGACTGACTTAATTTTTTTTTGGGTGCTTTGTTCAGATGCCTTTCACAAGCATTTAACCCTTTGAAACCTGAAAAATTGAGTGGATTCAGTTTTAAAACACAGAGAAAAAACATAATGAGCAACTTGGCAAGAAATGTTCATCAAAAAAACTTTGAGAAATTAGTAAAAGGTGACCAAAAAATTACTAGAAAATTGGCTTTAGGGGGGATTATTTGATATTATCCAAAACCGGTGAAAATGCAAAGAAAACTACATTTATATATAATTTTTGTTTCCTGTTTTAATTTAAATTTCTTACAAATGTTGTTTGGCTTATTTTCCAGATAATTTTGTTGTGACTTTTTTTTACTAATTTCTTGCAATTTGTTTGGGCCATCTCTTGATAAGTTGCTTGTCTCTTCTTGCCCTGTATTTTTTGACAAAAAGCAGGACAGTTTTGCTTAGTTTTTAAAGGGTTAAAGCTTGTAGCACATTATTAATTTCCATCACCAAATCCCTAGTTATTATCGTCTTTTTAAAGACTATAAGATCCTGAATGTTAGCAGCTGAGAAACATATGATGGGGTGTGGTTCAAAAGGTTTTTGTTAATGAAAAAGAAAAGAAAAACCTTTCTACCTTCAGTAAGACATTAATGAGACGGCGGACACTGAACCGATGCTTGAGCTTCACCTGGCAATTAGTGGACTGTAGAGACCAGTTCATTAGCTGTTTTATAATGCCACTCTGTGAAAACTAGGGCTGAGCCCAACTCAGAATTATGCAAGTCGAATCAGATTTGGCAGTTTAGGCTATATTGTGATAACACGATTTATATCTCGATATTCTGAAATCTTGAAACTATTGTAAACTACTTAAATATGAAAAATTATGAAATGAACTACAATTGCAAATAAAGTAGCTACTGCCATAACATAAAGTTACATTAACCACTGTTATAATAAAGCTGAATGAAATACTGTAATAATGTTGAATAAAGTAAAGTATAAAGTTAAAAAGTTATAGTAAAGCTCAGTCCACTTTCTAGCTCCTCTATATTTGTTTGTTTTTGTGACGTACGTGAATGGACGTAAGGTGTTATCAGATGACGTAAAGGAAATAAACAATATAAATAATATAGCATAATATGAAATGATTAATGTTTTTTCATCATTGGACAACATATTTTGTCATATTGCACAGCCCTAGTTGGATGTAGTGCCAATTTCAGGGAAATGACATTGGAGACGACTAACGGTTGTGAAATTAACATTCAGATCACAGACAGCAGCTCTGGTGGACGTTCTTGCAGTCAGCAAGTCCATGGCACACGCCCTCAAAACTGTGTCATCAAACCGAGCCTTTTCAAAGCGCCTTTGATTGTGAGCATCCCAGGTCACACCTGTGTAGTAACGATGCTTGTTAATCAGCACCTTGACGAGAGTTCTTGAAAAAGTGCTCACTAACATGGATTTTTAACAATTTTGCAACCAGCATTTGAGAGAAATATCTATTAATTGCATGCGAAATGTCTAACATATTTAACCTAAACCTGTGAAAGAATAGGAGCAAATGACTGCATTTAAATTTGTGTTCAGTTTAATAAGAAGAAGCTTGAGGTAATAAAACATTTGTTACATAATTAAAAAATCTTTATCCTGTCCATATTTATTTCAGAATGCAAATGTGTTAACGAAGACACAATAGAGGTTGACAGATATTATTAAGGAAATATACTGCAAATAAGTATTGTCACAGTACAATGCATGACACAATTAACTTGCAGGAGATGATTATCTCCCTGACTGCAGATATTGATTTAACATCACTATAAACTTGTTTATTTGACCTTTTGACTTCGCCCCTCACAGTGATACACTGTTACTGCAGTGCTCGCGCCAGCGTTCCCACAGAGCTGCGGCTGAGAGGTAGACAACCCCATCTAGTGGGCCAGGGCTCCAGATAATGATGTAAAGAAATGCTGCATAATCAATAAGCTTTAAATTGAGTTTAGAGCTCTATTACAGAATAATCACAGTGAACGTGTTGCTCATTTTATCTCAATCCTGCAGGCTCAAGCCGTTTAAATTATGTCTTTAAAATCAATTTTATGACCACACCTGCTTATAACTGGTGCTTTATATTCAATTTTATGTTATTGATTTTTTTCTGTTTATATTCATTTATTTTAGCCTTTTTTGACCTGTTACGTGTTAAATTTGTTTTAAAAAGTCACAAATTTACTGAGAAAATTAAGATTACATGACAAAAAAAAGACATGAAAAATTTGCCTTGTGAAAATGATTAATTATGATTTAAATTAACCCTCTGAAAACTGGATCTACAACAGTTTTTGTTTTTTTTTGCTGCATTCAGATGCCTTTCACAAGCATTTAAATCTCTGAAACATGAACAAATTGTTTAGATTTTTTTTTGTTTGAATTTTTATGTGTGTAATTTATTTTTATTATCAAGTAAAACATTGTGATGTTGATGATGATTATATTTAAAATCATTCTACAGAAAGAATATATAAAAAGGTATATTTTATTTGATTGTTTTCTTTTTTCCCCACTTTTTTCCTGGTCATTACCTTTTTTCCTCTTTATTTATTTGAGAATTTATGCTTTTTTGAGGTAATTTCTTGCTAATTTTTGTGTCACTTCTTCTTAAGATGCTCATTGCCAATTCTCTCAGGTTTCAAAGGTTTAATTAAGGTGCTAATTAACAAAAACTAAAATAATCCTACATAACTTTCAAGAAGGAGTCCTGTATCATGCTCTCCACCTCCTCCACCAACACGCCGTAATCCTCCTGACAAACAGTGTGTTTCGTCCTGCGTCTTTCCTTCAGGCACTTCATCATGTCTCTGTGGATTTCGGGTCTGGAAGCTGTCGATGCGAGCTTCACCAGCTGCTCAACGGGATCCTCTGGAATATTTGGGATTTGCAGAGCTTTGAACACAGCGGGAGCAAACTTCCCGTAGTGCGCGGTGGAGCAGAGCACCACGGGGCACGCACCATCCTGCAGCCCATCAGCCACGACTTTAGCCACGGCGGTGTGTGTGTCCATGAGGTAGCCCGTCTGTGTGTGAACGCTCTGGATGGCGGCCAAGCAGTCGTCTTCTGAGCACCAGCCAGCCAGCACTTCCTGCTGCATCCTGCCAATAAGAGGCTCAGGCACCTGAAAGTGCTGCCGCTGGTCTAAACGCGTGAACAGCTCCTTGACAAGACGGCCGTCTCCGTCTGAGACGTGGAAGATAAACCTCTCAAGGTTGGAGGATTTCAGGATATCTATAGCCGGGGAGTGGGAGAGCACCAGAGGCCATCCCCGGAGATCGTACTCGCCTGTGGTGATAAAGTCCGTGATGATGCGGTTGTGGTTGGACGCACAGATGACTTTTCTTATCGGGACGCCCATTTGCTTGGCGTACAAAGCCGACATGGCATTGCCAAAGTTACCAGAAGGGATGCAAACATCAATGGGCTCCCCAAACTTGATAACGCCGTCTCTGCACAGATCCAGATAGGCTGAGGAATGGTACACCACCTGCAAGAAGAGGAAAAGGTCACAAAAATGTGTTTTACAGCGTGTTGCAAAGTAAAAGTGTCCTACTGCCTGAAAAAACTTTTGTGTAAATGTGCAAACTGGAAGAATAAATCTGGAAATAAAACGGGTGAAAACTAATGAAAAATGAATGAAGTGTATGGGACATTTTTTTATCCTCCAGTGTTAAAACAGTATTACTGACTGTCCTTTCGTTAATTTACATTATTATTACTACCACAAAAGTTAATAATGGCTCAAATACTTTTTTGGCCCGCATTCTCTTCACAAAGCAGCTTCCCTACAATAAAATCGAATTAACCTGTATGTCATCCCTGTGTCTTTGTTTCTTCTTTATTGCAAATAAAACTTAAAAAACTCTTTAATATAAAGTCTTCTTTATGAAGCCCTCCTCAGTGTTTAACCCACCTGTGGCAGCAGCCGCGCCCAGTTGATGGAGTTGGCGGTGCTGAGGACTGTGCCGTACTCCACAGCGAGGTGTCCCGTCAACCCAGATTCTCCAAACATCCTCTTTATGGTCCTCTGACAGAAATCAAAATCTGACAGGACGCTCACGGCCCTGGCGTTTCCCTCCCTGAAGCTCGTCATCTGGAGCTTCTGAATCTCACTCACGCCGTTCTCTGGGAAAAAAACCAGCACGCCGGTCCTGTGTTTATCAGCGCCACTGAGCCTGCTGAAGCCGCTGAGAACTGCACTTCCTGTGTCCCCAGAGGTGGCTACAAGGATGAGGTAGTTGCACATGTGTGGGAGGCAGTGTGCAAAGAGCTGGGGCATCAGCTGCAAGGCCAGGTCTTTGAACGAGGCGGTGGGGCCGTGAAAAAGCTCCTGGACGTACTGATTGTGGACGAGATGTTTCACTGGAGCGACCTCCTCGCTGGAAAAGTTAGACCCGTAAGCTTTGAATATCATCTCTCTTAGATCCAAAGCAGAGACGTCTAACGGGTGTATGCACTTTTCAAGCAGAACTAGAGCTCGTTCTGGGTATGACATGTCAGTTAGTCTGAGCCATTCACGAGCATCGATGATTGGGAAGCCATTTTTGGGAACATAGAGGCCTCCATCTGTGGCGAGACCCTCAACTACCACGTCACTGAAGTGTGTTTTCTGACTTTTCTCGCTGTCACACCTGGTTGACACATACGTTTCTGCAGAGTGGTTCTGATATCTCTCCACCGCCTTCAGCACCTTCTCCGCCACTTCCTCCACCGTGTCGCCTTTCCCACACAGCACCCGCACATCCAGCCACTTCTCATAAAACTGCTTCCTGTAGCGCAGGATGTCTCTCATGGACACCCCGGCCTCCTGACCCACAATCCTGTTCACCTTCATCCTTTCAAGTCTCTGTATGATGTCCTCACTGTCAACATCCAAGTAGACGACCAGCCCAGACTCTCTGACGTGCCGCATCGCCGCGGAGTGAAGAGGGTTAGATCCTGTCAGGGAGACAACACACCCAGAGGCCGAGAAGTTACACAGAGCCTGACCTTCCTCCTCCAGGAAACGCTCGCCACCGACTGCTGAAAGCTTTTCAGCCACTGGCATCTTCCATGTCGTCTCCAATATATCGTCATCAACGTCGATGACAGGTAGTCCCAGTCTGTGCGCCACTATCCTCCCAACTGTGGTCTTCCCAGCTCCAGGAGAACCCATCAGCAGGATGTTTTTGTCCCGCCACAAAGCTTTGGTGGAAAAACATGATTTTGGAAAGGAGCTCAGGATGCATCTGACTGCTCTTAGTGCATTCAGTAAACCCATGACAGCAGACTTTTCTCCTGTTAAAAAAAGGACATTTAAAACTTTAAAACAAAAATGACCGCCACTATGTTTAACAGCATAGATAATTTCTAAAATTATATTTTTCAACTTGATATTCAAAGACTTTTTCCTAGAATGACCCCAACATGAGAAAAAATGAAACATTGCCTCTGCTTATATTTTCATTAAAACTGAACATCAACACGGTTAAAATCTTTCCTTAAGGGTCAGTTTTAAAATTATTTTAATACCACAAAAAAACAAAACTGACATACACACACACACACACACACACACACACACACACACACACTGAAATGCATCTGCAAAGTCCATGCACACAAATTTGCATACTGTTCTCATTGTACAGTATAATACTACATTGCTGAAGACTACAATAAAATGCATTCAAAACTACTTTTTCCATATATCTCCTGCTTTCAAAAATTATGCTTACAACTATGCTACACCTTTAACAACAACAACAGTAATACTACTAATAATAAACCTCTATTTTAGTAAAGAAAACACTTCTGGCAGGTGTGCTGTAATAAAAACGACTGGACTCCACTTTATTAAATGCCGTCTTTCTGCACTGTGAAGAGGGAAAACCTAAAAATTCACAAAGTTTGTGATGATGGCATATTGTTTCTTCATGCATAGTAGATTTGGGGTTTAAAATTCAATCAAGCTGCTTTATTTTTAGGGAGGGCGAGGGCGGCTCATTTTAGACCCTTATGACAAGTGGTGTTTACATAAAGTTAAGATATTACAAAGGTTAAAATCAAGTTACACATCTGCGACCTCGTGTTTTGACGTACATACAGTCTGTGGTTTTCACACAGAGTTTGCAAGTGGCTGCTGTAACTTTGCACGTGTTAGCGATGATATCATGATTGAATGAACGAGACACTCACGTGAAACAGCGCCTTTCCGTATTTCAACCTTGATAATTATTGTTTTCAGCTGAGTTTTTGTCAAATACGTGGTTTAATATAAAAGGAAAAGCCTCATGCAGCAGAGGTACAACATACATGACCGTTGGACCGCTCACAAACAACTACGGTCAGCCTGGAGGGACAAAATAAGGAAATCCACAGTGAAATGTCGAAGGCACACTGATATGTATTTACTTTATGTTTTATTATCTGTGCAATATAAACACGAATGTACACATTTAACTATATATTATAGTGACTAACTTGGACAACTCCAAGTTTTTGGATCGCGAAACCTGCTTGAACGTGTGACCTTTGTGCTGCCTTCAAATGCTCCTTGGAACTTTGTAAATTAGTGAGTGGCTCGCTATAGCATTGTGTGTGTGTGTGTGTGTGTGTGTGTGTGTGTGTGTGTGTGTGTGTGTGTGTGTGTGTGTGTGTGTGTGTGTGTGTGTGTGAGAGAGAGAGAGAGAGAGAGAGAGAGAGAGAGAGAAAACAGTCTTATACTAAATCTTTTAATGCAAGACATGGAGACAGACAGAATATGACAATGACGAAATATATTTTGACACATTTGTGCTTTTGTTTGTTTGTTTTTTAGTGACACCTAATCATTTTAAAGGAAAAAGAGTATTGGATGAAACCGTTCGTAAACGTAACACGTGGACGGCTCAGGTCTTTAGTTTAGCACTTTCCAACTATCCACAAATGCAACACTTGCACCCTCTGTTGCCTAGCAACCAGCCTGCGGCGTGTTGTCAAACAAATTGCGTTGACCCAAGAGTTTAGCTAATGTTAGCTCGGCCAAGTTTGCTGCATAGTTAGTTAGTTAGGTGAACTTTCACCGTGTCTTTGTCCATTTGAAGTCCTCCAAAATGTCTGATGTCGTGTATCCACCAGAGAGCGCCTACAATCTTGTTCCCAGGGAAGAGGTTCATACTCAAAAACCGCAGAGGTAACATTAGCTGAATACTCTTCGTGTTAACGTATGCTAAATTAGCCTAGCTTTATCTAGCTAACCTAGTTAGTTAGCAGAAACCAGAAAGTTAGACCAGAGGCTAACCGGAGAGCAAAGTGTCACATAAGATGCTTCGAAATTAGGCCGTAAATATAACATACACCAAAACAGGTGGGGAGGTGAAGTTAGCTGACTAACGTTTGGTATTATTTTAGAAATAAGTTAATTAAAGTGAGTATGTAATAAGAAGCTTGTGTTATTTTGGTAGCCTGCCTAAAACTTAAAGGACTCTTAATATGTTCATATTTAGGTTCATACTTGGGTTTCTACAAGAACATGTTTACATGCTATAATGTGAAAAAAACCCAACAACATTATTTTTCCATACTGTCTACCTAAATATACCTCTAATCACTCTGTCTTAAATGCTATGTTTTTTATCTTCATAGGCTGTTTTACTGGAAATACATTGCTAGATTGCTAGACAACAGCTTGGGTCCATGTTTGCTTAATGTCAGCTGGTGTTATTTACCTGCACTGCAAAACATTTTATGTTTATGTTTAAGTTTTATGTTTAATGTTTAAACATGAAATTTTCAAATTTATTGTTTAATGTTTCAAATGGTCCATATAGTATACTTGTGGCATTAAAAATTCACAGAAATCCCGTTGGCTCATTTAAAGACTCAGTTTCTGATTACTAACTGCATGCAGTAAATTAAGGAGAGCATACTTATTAATAATTAGTATTTTTTTCTCTTTGTTATTTTCAAGAATGACTTTGAATGAAATTATTTTTTCCTTCAATGTGCTGCATCTGAAGGTATATATCCAAGTTTAGACCAACTGTTATTCTTGAGGAGAAGTCGAACAAGGATGCAATGAGGACAATGGGACCAGCAAAAGCTGAGGTGCCGTCCCCAGAGAAATACCTCAAGAAGCACTCAAAGGAGCCTAAATTACCCAAAAGTGAGTTTTCCCTAAAGACTATTCGACCAATGCGTGGGTGCGTCTTTGAGCTTTGTGCATTCACATTTCTATGTTCTTTCAGAGACACAGTGTTTGAGAGAGGTCCATAGCACCTGCACTATGAGGAAACCACCCGTTCCTTTGAGGACGGACATCCCACCGATGGGCATTTACACGAAGAGAGATTTTATAAAGACAGCTGCTGTGGTGCCCATGAAGCCCCAGTCTATCTGTGTGGACACCAGTAAGGGACACAAGCAGCTCCTTGAGAATTCAGGACTTGTCCCAAAATACATCAAGAAAAAGGTATTTTTTCAACAACAGTACACACTTACAACACTACTTCAGTTGGACATATTTAGAAAAACATAGAATATGACATAATAATATTAAAAAATTAAAAACAATAGAAATAAATAATAATAATACTAAACGTTATTTCTATGCCGTAGTACCTTTAAAAAACAGAATGTACAAAAGTTTCCAAAAGTACTTTGGCAAACAAAGCAAAAGCAGAACTTGAATGTATAGAAGGAAATACAACAACAGCAAGCCAAACAGTCATATTGAATACAAGCAAGAAGAAACTAGAATATAATGCAGACAAAATTAAAATCAGAGGACAAAAAATGCAAGATGCAGGATTCGTAATGTCACTATAAAATAATAGAAATAAATAGACCAAGAAAACAACAAAAACAGGAACAATAAAAGCAATCAAACCATAAATAAAAGGAAATAAAATAGATAAAACATAAATTAAAAAGGTAAAATAAATTAAAAAAGATATGACAAGTAGCACATAGAAAAAAAAGTAAACCCCCAATTTTATTGCTAAAATAATTCGTTTTTGAGACATGATTTGATAATTTCTTAGGTCCACTGTGAACATGTTGTCTAAAGGTTTCAGTTCCTATTTGCAGCATTACGGAGAAGTACCTGAGTACCTGCAGCAGCGCAATGATGAAGAGCGGAGAGCTCAGGAGGAGTATGACAACTTTGTGAAAGAACAGCGGGAGCAGGGAGCAATGAAACACCTGTCAGACGAGGAGCGACACGCCGTCCTGGAGGTACTTACACACATGACGCCAGTTCTTCTCCAAAAACAGCAGGTGGTCACACAACTGGAGGAAATGAATTAGATGATTTTATGCCTTTCTACATTTTAGGAACAATACTTTCATTCAGTCCTTATAAGTCAGGATAAAATGGCCTATGTGTGAACGTTATGTAGATTTTTGCCACACTTATAAACCCTTTAAAACCTGCGCAATTTTGGTTTATTCTTGGAAAAAAAACACGAGAATAAGATGACAAAGAGCTTGATAAGAAATTGCCCAAAAATTAGCATATACTAATAAATTCACAAGAAAATATTTGAAAACAAGCACACAAAAAATAAAAGTAAAAAACAAAAACAAACAAGAAAATGACCTTGAAAATGCTAAAATTAAATGTTTTTTCAGCTTAACATTACATATATAACTACAAGAACTATGAATATAATTTTCTTGACATTTTTCCTTTTTTAAAAAAAATGCAGTACATCTCTTGCCATGTTGCTCATTATCTTTTTCTCCCATGTTTTGGAAAGAAATCAAACTGTTTTTCTCAGGTTTTAGAGATTTATTTGCTTGTGAAAGGCATCTGAACGCAGCACAAGAAAGCTGATTTCAATCCAGGTGTTAAAGGGTTAATACAAAAAAAATTCTGACCTGCTCCTCAGTGTCATTAGAGCTCAGTGACTGCACAAACAACTCTAAGAATTTATCAACTCAGAATATTTTTTAAATTAACACTGGAAAACGGCCTGGCTGTGACATTATGAAGCTGGCTTTATTGTGACAGTGATGTGTTTCTCTGTGTGGACTCTCCGTGCAGGGCCTGAAGAAGAACTGGGATGAGCTGCACCACGAGTACCAGGGCCTCTCACTGGTCACAGACAGCCTGTCCAAGAAGTCCCACAAGGAGCGTCTGGAAGTGGCGATGAAGCAGCTGGAGAACGACATCAACCTCATCGAGAGGTTCAAGACCATCTACATACCCAATAACTAGGACATTAAAAAAACATAGTTAATCAAATTTACTCTATTGTATGTCTTGACACTGTCAAATATGACATGGGCTTAAGTAAAATAAAATTCTGTATTCTCACAAGCTATCATATGAAACGTCAGCGAATCTAAAAGCTTACTGCAAATTGAAAAATACCTCAGGTTTACCTCCTGGGGATCATGTAAATTCATAACAAATTTAATAGCAGTCTGGCCTGTAGTTGAGATATTTCACTGTGGATTATTGTCATCCTCACCTCATGCTTTTAAAGTAATGCCCTTTCTCCCTTAGAGACTCCTCGGCTCTGATTGGCTGCTTTTGTTGGCATGCGGTGGATTTTTGTAAATGCCATTTGGAGCACTAGCAGGAGCCAGAGGAAACTGATTGTTTCACAGATTATCTGCCTCGTGTAATACTGTGTGGATGTAGTGACAGTTTCAGCAAATATGACAAACGTTACAAACTTTAGCTTTAATGCCTACATAGATTTTAGCAATATTAAAATTTAAGCTGCAGATAATGACAAATAGTTGTTTCTTCCAAATGGAATTTCCTGAAGAAGAAACGATTTAAAATTTGGCTGTCCTGAGTTTAGTGTCCTTTAAAATCAATTCTTTTCTGACTGAATAAAGTTAACTGCTTAGAAACTGAACTAAATATTTGCAGTCAGTTCTTTTCATTTTCCTGCAGCGGCAGTGAAGCAGCCAGCATCACATGCAGCTGATTATCCCTGTAATTCTCCAGCACTAAAACAACGCTGTCCTTTTTACGCAAATGACTCGAGCGTGATCCACAGCCCATGTGGCCGGCCAGGACATCTCTGGATGTCTTTTAGACTTTCTTTTGTTTTTTTGAATGGTCGCTGAAAAGAAGGCAACAAAACTGTGAGTAAATCTTTGTCAGATTAGGAATGTTGCTCAGCAGCTAACATGCACAGAGATAATATAACCTTTAAATTAGTAACTTTTAAGTTGTGTTTCTCTTTTTCTTGTTCCAGCTTTTTCCTGTACCATAACATTTCATAGGAAGATAGAAAGTTTGTTCCGGTGTATGTACGCTAAACTGTATCTGTATTTCCACTGAAGGCCACTGCCTTCTGTATTTTACACTGTGTATTTACCTCATTGAAGAGCGTTTTCACACTGCCGCAAATGGACATCGGAGGGATGAAAAGAGGAATTGTGGTATGTGCAACACAAAAATCGTTCAGTCAGATTATCCAGAGCTGAATTTAGAAATGTAGGTCACATTTTCATCAGCAGAGGATGATTATTTATTTGTGTGTAATTATTTGCTCAGCTGTTAGAGCTGCTGTAAGACGCTAACATGTTTACTTTTCTCTGAATGAATCCCTTGAAGGCATTACTTGATTAATTAAACAGTGAGCAGCTTTTAAAGAGCTTTCAAGATTTTTATTTGTTCTAAACACATAATAATAAAAGTCAGTAATGGTAATAATAATAGCTCCCTGTTTAAGCTTTAATGTTACAGATGCCAAGGACTAACAAATCTTACATCGTATGCAATATTTATTCCAGTTTAAGGATGAAACAAATCCTGTTTTGTAGCATTTTTGTGGATACATGTTTTATTAGCTACCTACAAAATCAATACAGCTGTTGTATCATATATTATTTCTATTATTCTTGTAGCTATGATAATTTTGTTAAGTTAAACTAGAGTACCAGGCTGCTGAGTACTGCTGAAAAATGCCATTACATGACTTTCTGAGGAGAAATTTCAAAGAAATTCCACATTTCACTTAATTTATCAGCCCTTCTAGTGCATGAGCATAACTTTTTCACATTTGGCCTTTCCCTCTCAAATGTTGCACAATTGAGCAGTTTTGAACACTTTGATTTCTGTACTTTCATGCCTAACAATGAACTGTCTGTCCCAGATAAAAGATGAGTGGCCGGGGTACAGTCTGGATCTGTTCACTTACCCCGAACACTACCATGAAGACATAGAGAGTGTCTACATACCACATGGTGTAATTATGAACAGGTAAAAACAATGCAAATAAACGCAAATGGATTTAAATAAAATAAAATAAATTAAATTAAATTAAATTTCCCGGTCATTTGTCTTGATGTGTTTCTCTTGCAGGGTGGAGCGTCTGGCCAGCTACGTCATGGATGATTTCAGGGACAGCAACATCATTGTGCTGTGCGTCTTGAAGGGAGGCTACAAGTTCTGCTCAGACCTGGTGGAGTTCATCAAGGTGCTCGGCCGCAACACAAACAAGTACCTGGAGACGAGGGTGGAGTTCATCCGTCTGAAGAGCTACCTGGTAGGTGAACTGTGTACTAAAACACAACTACACACATTAGAGAAAACTTTGAGCTTATTTTCTGGGTGTAATATTTTTCTTAGCTGTTATTGCAAATCAGATATCAAGCACCTGGCCTACAATGAAATCTAACTGATCACATTAACTATTTTTTTCTCATCATTTCCTGTTGATTCTTACTTTAATTCTTTATATAGCTGTTTTCTTTCAGCTACAATAACATAGAACTTTTTTACTTTACTTTTTTAATTTTTTAAAAAATAATTCAGTTTGACTTAGATTTTTTTTGTATCACTATTACCATCTTTCTATTTATTTATTTTTTATTTATTTTTATTATTATTGTTATTATTATTATATTTTTATTAAGTCTTTTTCATTTAATTTGTGTTTTTACTATTACTATCTCTCTATGTATAGAGGTATTTACCTACTTTTCCAGAAATGGGTTTTGAAGTTTAGACAGTGAACCACTGATTTATGTATTTCCTGAGAATTTAAATAATCCAACAAAAAAATGTGTAGAAAAATAAAATAAAATTTAAAAAACAGCTACATGTGCTTAAACAATTAGTTGATTAGTTGACAGAAAATTAATAAAAATAATGATAATAATAATAATGACCCTTTTAAAAGCCTTCTGTTGAGTAAAAATGCTAAATATTCAGTGGTTCCAGCTTGTCAAATGGGATGATTTCTTGCTTTTTCAAGTTTTATATCATGGTGTTAGTTATCACTGCTCACTGGCCTCTATATTTGTGTTTTAGTTGAACTTGAAATGAATATCTTTGGGTTTAGGACTGTTGGATGGACAAAAAACGAAACACTCTTAACATGCTTAAACTTCCTCAGTGAGTGAAGTTTTGAACTGAGTTTTGGCTCAGCCACTAGATGTCCCTGTCGTTCACGTTTAGTGAGGAGAGAGCTACATTCAGGCAGGACACCTCAAGGACGATTGATTGTGAAGCCGCTGCAGAGCTCATGAAAACACTACACTGCTAACTGGAGCTGTTGTCCCTGCCAAGAGAAACAGCTTATGACACTGACTAACACCTGGAATGTATAAACCCAGGAATTAACTCCAGGAATGATATAGTAATGTTTACAATGATGTCGCTTTGCTCTTGTCACCACATTCACTTGTTATTCTTTAAGAGTTTTTTGGCACAGCGCACATCCAGAATGATGTGATTTACATTTCTCTGCATGTGGTCGCATTCCTTCTCTCCCCCCACAGCAAAGGGGAGGACTTTCAGAACTGGCTTTTGCAGAGGTTTAAGTAGCTATAAAGATATCCTAAACTGAATTATAGGGTTGTTGTTTTTTTGCTTGCTTGCTGGATAACTTGAACCACACTGAGGTCATACTTTAATGTCACAAGTGTCACAAAATTAGATTTTAACCATGGCCCCTGGACAAAGACATTCAGAAAGTCCCACCACCTCTCCTACATGCAGTAAACACAGTTTTACCACTTTTTTGTAGTTGTCTCAATATGGACTTTTTCTGTCTTTTTGTAGTGAATTTTTTTCCTTTTGTAGATTTTTTTCTGTCTTATTTCTGTTGCCTTTTTTGAGGTAATTTTGGGTCTCCCATAGTACATTTGTTGCCTTTTTGAGGTAATCATGTGTCTCTTGGCGGTCTTATAGTGTCTCCTTGAGATAATTTTGTGTCTCTTAGAGGTTGTTTTGTGCTTCTTTGTAGTTGTTATGCCTCTCTTTGTGGTCTTTTAGTGTCTCTGTAGTAGTTTTGTGTCTCTCTGTTGACTTTTTGTCACTCTTTCTAGTAATTATCAGTCATGATGGTCAGTATGTGCAAATTTAAGTGACATTTGGCCTATTTGTTCATGCCAGAAGGACAAAATGACCAAACACCATACACTTGCAGGAAGATGACAGGATAACTATGAAATCAATTAGTTTGAAAACAACTTAATTTATTCCCTTAAGGACAATCATATGCAGCCACTTACAACATAAAATAGTAGTCAACAATGAGGCTATACAAAAGCATTAAATATTAAAACATCACAAACAAACAATCAAAAAACATCATAATTATATTCTGATGTCAACAAACATGGTGGCGAGCAGGAGTCCCTGTTACTACACGAGAGGACAGTGTCTGAGTGATGATGCTGTTAGTCAATCTCACCGGTCATGATGGAGTCATGTGACCTGCCCCCAGGGCCGGGATTTTGTCCATGTCACTGCTCCTCTTATCCAAGTGGTGCATCTGTTGCCGACCAAATCTAACTTCAAAGCCTTCAAAGCTTTGCCTCGCCGTGCTTCCCACAGGGACAGAGAGAGCCTGTCTTTGTTTATGTTGAGGATAATATTTTACACTCATAGTCCTTGTAAAATAAATCCCCCTTTGTGCATTTTGTCTGGCTTTAATGCTACAGACCGTTCTTTCTTGAATATTTCGCAGCAGAGCCAATTTGTTGGGAAACAGCTGAATTGCATGTCTATGTGAGAATACAGTATGCTATTTCTCAATTCGACAGAGCATTTACGGTCATTTTTGGTGCTTGAAAAGGATAAATCTTTATTTTATGTGAAAGAAAAAATCAAGGAAGGAGAAAAGTTCAAGAAATCAGCACAGAATAGACAACATACTACATACTTTATTTGGAATAATTGCATAATATGATTTATTTTTCCATTTTTTCTGCAGAATGACCAGTCAACAGAGGAGCTGCACATCATAGGAAGCAGAGATCTGTCTTTTCTGCGTGGAAAGGTGTGTATAAATGAGTTGCCTGCTTAGCTTTGAATAATCTGTGGTCAATGGAGCAGTTCTCTGTCAATGTTTTAATTTCTCTTAAAGAGACAGTTCACCCAAAATCAAAAGTTCAGATTTTTATTATTACCTGTGGTGCTTTTTATCAGCCTAGATTGTTTTGTTTGATTGTTGGAGATATCGTCCATAGAGATATCTGTCCTCTCCTGAATATAATGGAACTAGATGGCACTCGGCTTCGCCCTAGCCTCAAGAGGGTGCTGTGGGTTAAACGGTCAGGTGCAAAGATGAACAAAAGAGAATTTTCTTCTGAGAATACCTTTTTTCCCACTTTTTTTTTTTACTAAAATGACATAACAAGAACATTTATCATTATCGTCATTCTTAACCCTTTCTTTTGAAAACATGGCAGAAAAGGCAATGAACAACTTGGCAGTTAATGTCCTACAAACTGCAAAAAAATAGGAAAAGGTGGGAAGAAAATGACCTTAAAATACGTTTTTTGAAAACGGGACATTTTCAAAAAGGCTCGGGAAAATTTTTTATAGATTTTTTTTCTTTTTTTTAAATAATTTTCAGCGTATTAAATTGCTCATCGCTCATTGGTGCCTTATCCCCATATTTTTTTTTTGAAAGAAAACCAATCAATTTGCACATATTTCAAAGAGTTATATAATAAGTCATAGTGTTTCAAATATGTTTCTATCACCCAAACTTGCCCTTTGACCAGATCACACCCTTGTACTTAAACTTCTGAGGCTTTCTCCTCACCTCCGTCCTCTTTGTGCTCACCTCATGAGTGTCACTTTGGTAAAGTGGTTTGCCCTTCACCAGCCCGGCCATGAATCAGACGTTCAGGAAAGCGAATGTTCACATACGGCAGATTTACTGACTGCTCATCCCATTTGAGCTCTGGCACAGAGGACTGAGGAGTCTGCAGAGGACAGTTCATGAGGAATGATCCTCGGAGATAGGCATGAGACAAGGACTTCACTTACTCAGCTGAATGAGTGCGCAAATATGCCCACACACGTTAGCTGTAAAGAGACTGATGTTGAATTCTCTGAACTGAGATGTCAGCATGAGCTAAGATGCATTTTCAGCGTGGGTGAAAAGGTCAGTGGGAGTGAAAACAGAAAGGCAGATTACCACCTTGCACAGAAAACATGAATCACTCCACTTTGTCTGTGTGAATAAAGTGGACGCTCTTGTTGCAGTCCTTCACCTTGATTGAAATGTTAAACCCCCCAATAAGTCTCATACTGTATATTATCAAAAAAACTGATCATGAGTCATCAGTCTTTGTTCCACAGAAACGTTGAGTCACAGCATTATGAGTGTGGTGCTGCTGACACTTTTAAACATAATAATCTGTGCCGTGATCACAGCAACACAATAACAGCATAAAGGTAAATGTGAAATGTTGAAGTTTAAGATGGCGTGAGGAGGCGCTCTGGTTTCGGTGAGTTATATCCCGGCCAGCAGCGTTCACCAGCAACGTTGAAAGTTACTTATCTAATCATTACATACAGTTTGTAGCACTCAGATGTTGTAATCCGAAGCGTTATTATGGTAATCTGACTTGTTTAGGTTTAGCACAGTTTTAATTTGTTGCTGCTTGAGGCTGATGAAACTCATAGCATCCCTTTACATTCACAGAAAGATGACAACTCAATTCATTTTTCAGTTTGATAAGATCAGTAAGACAAACTTTCTTGTCCTTAGAGGGAAATTTGTCTTTGATAAAAAAAAAATTAAAAAATAATAAAATGGAAAAGAAAGTAAAACAAAAAAGTAAATGACCTGGAAAAAAAATATTTACATTTTATAATAATTCTAACATAATTTTAATTATGATAATTAGAAATATACTTTTTCCCTACCTTTTTATTTTTTTACTAGACTTTTAACTGCATAACATTGACATTTAGTTTTGGCTTTTGGTTTAGGTGCACCAGCCCGAGGGTCTCAGTGGCCACATCAGGCCACCCCTATAAAACATGTCTTGGGGCATCACTGGGCTTATTTGCATAGAAAAAGACCAATTCATTCATGCAAATGTCTAATAGGATGAAATGATGAAATAGTGACATTTTAATCCCAAAAGTCAAAGGTCAACTTCACTGTGACATTATAGTTTGAGTCTCTTTACATTCACGCACTTAACAACTGATTGAATGCAAAATATATAATAAAAAACAGAACTATATCAGTATATGAATTTTACATAATAAAAAAAGATTTGTGAGGGTTAGCAGCGTATTAATTCACCTGTCAATCTTCCAACTAATGAACTATATACTATCTTAAAATGACCCAGAGACATTATAAATAAATAACAAATAAACGCCATTCCCATTCTTTTATTTGGCCCTCTTTAAACTCTTTGTACTTTTAGAGCATTTCAGTAATTGATTACCACCTGTTTTTGCCAGAGTCAGGACTGATTGATTGAGCACACAAAACTCGTGAACCAGGGATCCAAGGAGGACAATAAATTCCCAAACACTAATGCTTTGCACAGTCAAATAACTGCCAGTGCACAATATTGTCCACCTGACTCTTAAGTATATTTACTGTTTGCAGCACAAGGCAAATAAGAGTCGTTTGATTTTTTGTTTTTAAAACACCTCTGTCTACTTTCTCTCGGTGTTGTGTAACAGTGTTCAGGTGTGAACCGAGAGAACATTGGCCGTCCGCCTGCATTCTCTCCAAACACTCTCCCCAAACCGTAGATACTCTCCACTGATCTGACAAAGAGCCCCATACACCCGGCCAAGGGAACAAGGAGTCACTTGAAACCCTGCAGCAGGGAAAGTGTGCAGCACCCGGACACTTTAGAAGTGACTTTTGCTCACTGTAGACACAGATGTTCATTACTGTTGAGGAAAGAATGAGTTGTTCTGTGTTTTTGTTGAGACGCTGAAGATGCTGCCAACATTGTTGCTATAGATACCGTCTGTGAGAAATGTGGATGTCACAGAAACAATCACGCCTCTGTTCTCACTTTGCTTGAACTGTGTTAAAATTCAAAGGTGACGTTTTATTAATGGTTTTCTTTTCTTGTTTTACATGTTTACCAAGAGTGTGCTCATTGTCGAGGTGAGTGTCTTCAGTGTAGTTTCTGTGTCAAAGTAGATTCATTCTATCAAACATGTCCCTCAAATTTCCACCTTGTTTTATGCCTTTGGCATGTTTTGTTTGCGTTACTTTTATGTTTTGTTGATTGACAAGTCATTGTGTTTGTAGGAGGCACGTCTCTTTTGTGTTTGGTCCACAAAAGGACGAAAAGAAAAACATCTTCTTTCCTTGAGATCATGTTTCAGTTGGTAAAGTCAAGTCAAGACTCAAAAAAGAAAGCTATAAAAGCAATATCACAGTATTCTTTATGCCTCTGCACTGGCGGCAGCCTTGGCTGCAGGCATTATGTTTTCAGGTTGTCTGTCTGTCCATGTGTCTTATTTTTGTGAACAAGTATCTCAAAAACACCTTGAGGGATTTTTTAAACGTCCATAAACTTCCATTTGGACTCAACTGTAAACTGTTTAGATTTTGGCTGTCATAGGTCAAAGGTCAAGGTCACTGTGACCTTTTCTGTATCACTCTTGTAGACGTGAAATCACTAAAATATTTTTTTCAAATTTAGCACAAACATCAACTTGGACTCAGAAATGAACTTATTAGATTTTGGTGGTCAAAGGTCAAGGTCACTGTGGCCTTGCATCCGTTTTATTCTCATGATTGCTATATCTAAAGAAGGCCTTGAAGGATTTTTATCAAATTTGGCACAAACATCCTCTGTGATACATCGATTAACTGATTAGATTTTGTTGGTCCAAGGTCAAAGTCACTGTGACCCTGTCTATTGCATTCTCATGAACGTGTTGCATTCTCAGTTCTGTATTGTGTAGTATGTTATCATAATGTATCATATATACATACAGTATATACATATATCATGTGTTTCATAATATTCTGCAAAAACACTTTTCGTGCGATTACTCAAATTCGTTACTCAAGAACAGAAGAGGAGGCATTTGGTTACGCACTGAACTGATGTATATGACGCCTCTATGTTTTCACAGACGTGGAAGCAAACTGTAATTACCATTTGACCAGTTTGTAGAGGCATGCCACCACGTAATCAGTAACTCTAATTTAATGCAGTGAATGTTTCAAAGTTACGCCACAGAAAATTCCCACTGTCAGATTTCCTCTGCACATAGAAAAGCCCTTGGATAAATATGTGAAATATGCATGAAACACACTCATTCTCTCCTAACATGAAAATAATATTAGTCAAGGTAACACCATGAAGTTAGAAAAGGTGTTTTATCCTACAATCTGCATATTTGGCTGCTGTTTTTCTCTTCTTTCAACGCATTCTGCACTCAAACATCCCACGTCCGTCCCTCTTCATCTCTCCCTCTTCCTTTGCTCTTCCCTTCCCTCAGGCCATCGTTGACACAGGAAAGACCATGAAGGCTCTTCTGAAGCATGTGGAGACCTTTGAACCCAAGATGGTCAAGGTCGCAGGGTGAGCTGTTTTTTTTCCCAGTCATCTGTGTTTTTCCTCACCAGAGGAAATGCCAAGCGTGTGACGAACACGAGAAGAAGATATCACTTGTCTGTAGTCACTATCTTGTGTCTGTGGGCTGTTCCTATGCACTCCAAGATCACAGACACCAGATAAACATCTTTCCTGGAACACGGTTCATGTCAAAAGTTTATCTCCTGTTTTACTGTATGTGCATGTTGCTTCCTTTGGTATTGTTACTGTGAAAAAGGACCTTATATAATACCTTTTAAATAGTACAAATTAGTCCTAGGTCATGTTAAGTTAGTGTAGCACTGCATTGAAGTATTTTGGATGTTAAGTTTATATTTAATGTATTTCAGTCTGCTGGTGAAGAGGGTCCCTAATATGGCTGAAAGTCTGACAGACTGTAAGTACTCCTGGTTTTAATAGTATCATCTCCTCTCACATTATTACAGCTGTATGTCTGAGCTTAATCAGTTTTTCATTTTACCCTACCTGATATGTTTGCCACTCAGTTTAAGTTAAATAAATGCATGTTTTTCCATCATTTCTCAAAGTGGTTGCTTAGCAGGTTTGGTTCTGTACTTTGTAATGTAAGTTGTACTTATCCTGTAAAGCCTCCTAAATCCTGCTGAGATACTACATGACTGAAACAATGCGTATGTAAACAGCAGAATTTAGGTTAATCTGCAAAGTGTCCAGCTTTGTGTTGTGTTGAGGATGATCAAGAAAAAGCCAGTTGGTGATTGGACATGCAGTACGCTAGATATATCCTGCAGAATCCACAGGGACAGTACTGTTACCCCACAATGAAACTTGAAATGTTACTGCAAACCATGGATATGTTAGATTTGTACATTTCATACATATCATGTCTACATTTGTGTAAGGCTGCAGACCACTGTTTGAGACCTATAAACAAAACTGGTTATTTTTAGTTAGATATTAGCGGCATTTCCAGCTGTGATTGAGCCACCAAAATTAGATGTTCTAAGACAAAACATGATATTTTTCTAACCATTACTAATTGTTTTTGTGCCTAAACATAACCACATGTTTAGCCCAGTGCTGATACAAAAAAAGAAACATAGTGTTTCAACTTATTTGCTACATAATAATGTTCAAATGTTACACAATTTATGGTTTGCAGAAACATAAAATGCCAACATTTAATAAAGCGATTGGGTTGACCGGGAAGAGATAAAGGGAAAAAAAATTCTATTGAAAGCAGTTCAGAAAGATTCAGTGTCCTGGCAGCTCAAAGGTTAACTGACATACAGTAGCATATAACCACAACGTCCCTGATTCGATCTCAGCTGGGGACCTTTGTTTACATGTCATGTGGAATTATGGTCTTAAAAACACAAAATGTTTTTAAGCCGTTCAACCTCAAAGTAATTTCAGATTTCTGCACACATCATGTTACTCCCTAATATTCATGTCTGTTTGCTCTGATAGATGTTGGATTTGAAATCCCCAACCGCTTCGTGGTTGGTTATGCGTTGGACTACAATGAATACTTCCGTGACCTGAATGTAAGTGCTGACTCCACTGACGCTGCTGCACACGGCACATGACCTTTTGAAGAGCTTAGAGAAAGAGATGAAAGAGACAGGATGGCGGGGGGGTAAACACTCTAAATCAAAGAGATGCACTCCTCTACCTGAAACCTAAACTCACCAAACAGGTATCCTCCCTGCCTGAGGACACTTTACATGTAGGCATAGCAGCTCAAATCACTGCTATCTCTGCCGTGTGAAGCGCCATCATCAAAAACTTTTTTATGGGTAACTTTTTTTTCACTTTAAACTGCACATTCCCTGATAGAGGACCTCACAGAGACAAAAAAATAAATAAAATGAGATAATAGCAACAAAATAGATCAAATAAATAAACAATAATAATCAAATCAATTAATGTACATTATACATTAATTGATTATACATTATATATATTACTATATATGTACCAATTGAAATGTAAAAACAAAAATAAAAATAAATAAAAAATAAATATACTAATTGGCAAATGTTTATTTGTAACTTTTTATGCATTTTTTCCAACATAAAGTGTGCAAAGAAATAAAACCCCTTTTGCACCTAAAAAGCATGTCTGGCCTTTCTGCCAGCATTAACTTCTTTCCCTCCTGACTGGTGCTTTTATGCCATCTTACTCATCGAACAGTGTTGAGTCAGGAATCCGCCTATCCTTTGTTTTCGTTGTTGCACCTCTGACATCTTACTGTAATTCAGATTTCTTTGTCTGAAATTAGTAAGTGCAAACTTATGTGAACTTTGTCATTTTTATATCTGCAAAGACTTGGCCTCAAATTTACCTCTGACTCATGTGAGACACTAAGCCAACGCAGACTCCCAGAGCTTTGTGTGTGCCTGTGTGTATTCACATGGGTGTGTGCGCTGCGTGTACTGTATGCACTGTATGATCCTGTGTGTGTGCGTCTCTCGTGCATGTTTAAGGGGGTTGGTATTCATTACGAAACTTTGAAAGGGGGTGACCTGTGGAATGTGGAGGTTAGGATCTCATTATCAGGCAGAGTTAAAGCTTCCCCCTCTTATCGGTCCTTATCCTACAGCAGAAATATGAGTTGAACCCCCGGGACGCCCAAAGTTAGATTAATGAATGTGTCATATCTTTGTAGATTACCCTCCTTGCTTTCAAATGATTGCACGCTTCATCTTTTCGTACTGTATTTGGCATTTTGAGGCTCTCAGGACATGCTGGAATTTCCCAAAGGGGCAGTGTGATCTTAAACAAATATTTTGCCATCATGGATTTTGGACAAGATTGAAACATATGGGTAAAAATCGAATATTACAGTTACACATGCTAATTTTTCTTTCTCTTTCAGCACATCTGTGTCATCAGCAGGACTGGGAAGATAAAGTACAAGGTTTGAGACGTAATGCACAGTTTTACATCAGCGGCGGAAAACTATTTGTCTACCTTTCTTCAGCAAAAAGGTTTCATTTCTGTAACTGTCTTTGCACTATTTTTCAGTATTTATATTTTTTTGTAAATACAAATGTGTCAGACAGTCATAACTCCATAAAATGATAAAAAAGATAAGAAAAAAGATAAAAATAGTAGGATGTAGTTGTTGCCTCATCCTCCCTTTACAATTACGAAAACTTTATTGTCCACAAATGTGAAAATTTGTCTTTAGTTTTATCATAAAATACATGAAAAACCGTCTCTAAGGACATAAAAACATAACATAAAAATGACAGCAGGTGCGATTCCTTGTATTATTTATCACCTTGACAGCACATTTGACAAAAGATTTGTTGTAGATATTTCTATTTGCTGCTGGGAGTCTATAATGCCTCTCTGAGGGTAAAAGTTTGAATTCACTGTGTAGCGGATGAGAAGGGTCGTTAATAATTCTTTCTTTTTTGTGCATTGTTGTGATACACACACAAACAAAGAGGTGGATGAATAAAAGAATAAAATGCTGGCCAACAGCAGAGGACTGTTGGTGACAGATGGAGAGAGCTTATGGATGTTGGCATCCCCGGTGCCCGGATGACGCCCACTGACTCATGGAAAACACACAGTGGGCGCTTTAGGCAGGACAGATTTTGTTTCCTCACCACGCTGTATCTGTTTGTTCCTAACTTTAATCAGGACTTACAGGAAATCAGAACCAAATACATGTGAGTTCAACTATTGCTTACTTTTAAACTTTGGGGCAAACAAACTGAAGGAAAACAAAATCACATATTTATTTAAAACGTTCTAAAAAAGTTCTTTCATCTGATTAGAAAATCACTTCATTCCAATGAATTATACATAAACGGTTGTGTTTATTGTGCTGCAATTAAATTCTAAGCTCTTGATCTCGGGGGGATGCTCAGGATGTAGACATCAAAAAACCTACAAACAGGCACACACAGAGAGAGATAGAAAGGTATTTTGTATGTTCTGCTGCCATTGTCGGGGTGACCAAGAGAGTCAATTGTGCGTGTCGACAGACAGACCAGAACACGCTTCACCTCACGCAGCGTGCACCCGGGTATTGTTATCTTGTGGCTACGCACTCTTGATTCTTAATCACGTGAAACTCCCAACAGCCGTCACATCACATAACAGAAACGCAGGTTTTAATCTAACTGTAAAGATTTCAGATGATTTGTTGTTATGATGGGAAACAACCTCCCAACTGAAAGATGGTGCAGACCCAACAACCCAGTTGCCAAGAAAATGTTGGTTTGTACATTTCTGCAAACCATGAATATGTTACATTTGAATGTTTTATATGTATCATATCAACATTTCTAAAGTGACATAGTATATGAGCTGACTTTGTCATGTGGGGGTGGAGGGGATGGTTGAAGACATGACACCTAGCTGAGATCTGCCAGGCTGCACAACACTTTTCCAGACCAACAAACAGTAAAACTGGTGTTTGTCATCACAGCATTTCCAGCAGCTTTTCAGGCATCAAACGTGGCTGTTTTGAAGGGTCCCTTGGCTGTTTTTTTTTTCCCAGCAGCTTTTTAGGCACCAAATGTGGATGATTTTAAGGACCTTGTGCTGTTTTCCTGTGGCTTCTCAGCCCCCAAAACATGGGTGTGCTTTCGCAACCCGCTGCTGTTTTTCCAACGCATTTTTATTCTTCAAATGTGGGTGTTTTAAAGCGATTCATTGCTGTTTTCCAAGTGGCTTTCTAGCCTAAATGTGGGTGTTTTTAGAGACCCGTTGCTGCTTTTCCTGTGGCTTTTTAGGCATTATATGTGAGCGCTTTTAAGGGACCTGTCGCAATGTTTGCTGCTGGTTATTAGCCCCTAAATGTGGGTGTTTTTTCGCAACCAAAATACCTCACGTTAACCACAGTGGTTTTTTTAAACATAAAATAACATCCGTGGTCAACAGAATGCCGCACAATGCCAACACTTTTTTTCTGGTGATTGGGCTGGTAATAATTATTGTTAGTCTTTTAATCCCAAGATCCCATATGGCATCATGTACAGACCACCAAGATCTGTAGTGACTAATGGCTAAAGTTGAAATAAATCATCATAACTTTGGTGTAATTCATATATCAGATTACAATAACCGTGTGTGTTTTCCCTCACATTTTCCAAACATGTTTCTGAGCCAAAGGTAATGGTCCAGCTCCAGCTACAAGGCCTCTTCAAGTTAAATGACCTGATTAATGAGTTGCTATTTGGATAATATGGGTGACTGCAAACAAAGGAGAGTTCTGGGAGGTTCAGAGCACTTAAATTCAATGTTGTGCTCTCAAGAAGCTCTCAAGTTTCACATCTGAAGTTGTAAACAACACCTTCATTAATCCATTTGGAGGAACCCTAAATTCAGTGAGGTTTTATTATTTGTCCATGACCTCTGAGGAGAGGAGAGAAGAAATTCAACAAATTACACAGTTTTTTGGGTTGGGTGCTATCTGTGCAGCCTCAGCCACAAAGACCCCCATTGTACCTCTGGCTGCAGCCCTGTGCGTCCTTATCATAAAACATCAGCACTTGGCGGTCATGGTTAACTTATCCCAGCACCGATGCCCCCCGCACTGCCTTGGGAACCCAGAGGCCATTGTCTTTCGCCTTGATGCAGGGTTTGGTGAAAGCGAGATGGGACAAAAAGCCCTGCAGGTTTCACATTCTGCGGCTTTGTAGTGCTCCGTCAGGGGAACTGAGGATGGGGCCGGCCGCGGAAAGTAGGCTACAGGTAAACTGCACTCAGAACAAAAGGAACAAAACGCGAATTGTACATTTCAATGGGCGCACATTCATGCATTTGACATATGAAGCCTGTGGTTAGAAGCTCAGCAGTGGGATTTTATTTCACATTAGCAGCACAACAAATAGACCGTGCTTACTTACGAAACCATATTTTATTGTTCTGCCTTTAAAGTGACCGTTTGTCACATATAGGGAACAAGCTAACATGCTTTTTTGTCACAAGTTTGATATCAATTCTTATACTGTAGCTTAGCTTAGCATGGTGACAGGAGGAGTTCAGTAGAAAGAAAACAGTTCCTGCATGAAACTGCTCACAGCAAGGCCCGTGGATTATCTTGAGTTTTCAGATCAATATTTATGAAAAGAAAGAGACAATTCTGTTAAGATTTTGAAAAGCATTTTTTTGGCACTTTGAGCACAAGTCGAGTGCCATCTAGTTCCAGTAAATTGGATTATATTGGAGAGAAGGCAGACACCGCTACGCACAATATCTCCAACACTCAGCAACTCACACCAAAACTATGTAGACTGATAAATTCGTGAAAATATGTATTTGGGTCTTTAAGGTGAACTGTCCCTTTAATATTACACCTCTTCAGTGTCAAAGTATATTTTTAGACATTTTATGTGTGCTTTTGATGCATTTGAAATGAATGAACCAGCCTTCATTTAAAATTTTAGCATTTATGTGTTGCTCTTAAGCTAACAGACACTACATTCCCAGTTTGGAAGTTAATAAATAGTGCCACACTGACGAGTCTTAGTACACAAATAGAAAGAACATCCTCCCCAGTGTTCATTGTGTTCCAATTAGGGACTGGCTGCCCAGAGGGCTTGATAGATTGACTGCGACTGGGTTTCATCCAGTCATCAAACTCAGTGCCAGCTCCACTTATAGAACATGTGGGGGGGAGTGATCCTTTGAAACTCTCAACTGCAGTTTAAGGCATCCTATATGAATGAAATATATATCGTCTTGCCTGATGGGGGCTTTGTTTTTGTGTTAAAAATCAGTTTCACACACTCAGCATGCTGTGCTGCAGAGTCATTTCCACCTGTCCTAATCCTAACGCTGCTGGGCTTTGAACTTGTGCTTCATGTGATGCCCTAATCCAGCCAAACATTTTGCTGCCACGAGAGAGCTCGTAATCTGCTGAACGCTTGAGTCACTCTGACTCTGTAACTGCACGTTTGACATTACAGAATTAGCACTAAACGTTCACAGATAATGCCGTAGCAAAATGTAACTGAAATTATTATGGTAAATTTAAGTAACAAGCATGCTTAACCCTTTGGCTTGATTTTTTTCGGGAAGATGGCAATGAGCAACGGAAGAAGAAATGGCTCAAAAAAAAAAAGAAAGAAATTTGTAAAAAGTACAACAAAATTACTTCAAAATTAGTTAAAAAGAAGGTTAAAACAAACAAACATAGAAATGTCCTGGAAACGGTGCTTAAAACATAATAATTTTGTAACATAATTTTAAATATGTAATTATGACAATTATGACTATAGTTTTTCCTTAGCTGTTTTTTTTCCAAAATAGTTTGCAAGTTTGCACCAAGTTTTAAATACTTGTGAAAGGCATCTGAGAGCAGCACAAGGAAAGTCATGTTGCTCCAGGTTTCAAAGCTTAAAGGGATAGTTTGGATTTTTTGAAGTGGGGTTATATTACAAACAGTAGATGTCAATCAGCACGCTCCCAGTTTGGAGAAGCAGACAGGAGTCAATGTAAGCAATGTACTGGTGTGGAGGCGCCAGTAACAAAACATATTTTAGCCATAGAATAAAAGTCCCACCTAACTGCACATTATATTTAGAGTATTTTAACTGTTTTACTTTAATATCAGACAGTGACAACCAATGGGAAAATGATGCCGTTATATCTTCAGAGCCAGACTCCACTGAAAAAAACAGTGATTTAACATCGCTGAACACAGGGGCCGCTGGTCTACTGCTGCCTTGATTAGTTATTTTGTTTGTTTTTGTGTGACTTTAGTGTTCAAAAGGGTTGGTGCGGATCGTCCAAAGTCACACAATAACACAAACTGACGAATTGATTGAGTAAGTGGTCAACCAGCAGCTCCTGTGTTCAGTGAGCTAAAATTACTATTTTTATCAATACAGTTTGGTGACTTTAATGTGAACATAGATGGGTAACTGAAGTCATTCAGTATTCCTTGAATCCTGCTGTCAGACAGAAAGCAGTGAAAATAATCTCTATATAGCATAGATTTACACTGATGTACACTGTGGACTATGTTTTGTTGCTGGCCCCCATCCACAGCAGTACATTGTTTAGCTTCTGTGTCAAACTGTGGTCTGCTTCTTCAAACTGGAGGTGTACCGACTCACATCTAGTGCTTATATTATATTGACTATGGATAATTAACCCATACAACCCCACTTCAAAAAAATGTGAACTCTCCCTTTAAACTCTACAGTAGACATGCATTCAGTGATTAGGGCAGACTACAGACCTACTACAACTCCTCAATGAGCTTTGTTTACAGCTCATTGATCTGAAATCCTCTTTCCTCCGCTCCCTTGCCATTCATAAAACAACACTGCACTGCATGTCTGTCTCAGGCACAGAGGAGAATGCACTGTTGTAGTAACTCAAGTGGGCTGAGCGCTTTTTTTGAGAAAATACCACAATCACTTTTGGCTCCTCAACTGCTGAACCAGTAAAAGATTTTATAGTTTGCTTGTGAATTTTTATACACATATGTAATCCAGAAAGAGTCAGATTGTTCGTTGTTTTTGTGGGAAAAACATCCTCCATATATTAAAATAGCAATTGTTAAGCTGGCAGTTGCCTTAAAAAGTTAAACTTTCGATGCACAATCATGCATTATGTCAAATCAATAAGATCTTTTTGCAGCATTAATAATGTAGTTTAATAAACAAATTGCATTAAATATGAACCTCATGTCTACCGTCACATAATGCAGAGCCCCACTTACATCAGTTTAAGTTCTCCATTGTCTCAGTGAGGGTGCACTGGCTCTTTAGACAATAGCTCCTCTCTGCAACCAGGGAAACCTCGCCACAGTGTGGGTCAAAAGAGTCCTATTGTCCCCTCTTCTATTGTGCTCCTGGAGTAGCCTGCAAACAGAACACTGTCAGCCTTTGTCTTTGCTTGGATCAGCTGTGCAGCCCTTTTTTGTCATGCTGTGTGGAGTCCCATGTGGCTGCCATGCCCTACATGTCACCATAATAAAGTTAAAGACACTGCTGTTACAGTTGATAATGGGTAGGCAAATATGTTTCAGCGGTTGAACATTAGGAAATCGGAGAGGTCAGCATATGTGATGGGCCTCAGGGCTTTTCCTTGTCTCTCACAGTGAAGTCCCTGTGATTTCATTTGCTCACTTTAAAAGGTCAGAAAAGGCTCAATGACAGAGTGTGGGAATAAAGTGTCTATCAGCACATGACTACCTCATTATTTAAATGCACCATGTGACTCAAAAGAGTGTATTTGAGGATACTGATCATGTTCCACTGGTGGTGGAAAAAAATATTAAAATGTTTAAGAGAAGATGTGAACTTTTTCCATTGAAAGTAAAAGTTCCACATGCAAAAACTAGCTTAATGTAAATAAACATGCAGAAGTATTAAAAGCTAAATATTTAAAGTATTAAGATATTAAGTATACATTTGCAGAATGACCCCATATAGTGTCATATTACTATATACAACAGTAAAAAGTACAATATTCCTCTCCTAGCAAAATAAAGTACCAATAGGCTATCTTAAAATTATACAGTTGTTGAGTACATATACTTAACTACTTTTCACTACTGTAACAGAGTTAAAAATGTGACTTTAATGTGATGCCATCTTTTTATTTATCTTTTCTTTCATGCTGTTAATTGTATTTATTATTATTATTATTATTATTAATAATAATAATAATAATAATGGCAATTGTAAAAAGCTATTTATACTTGCTTTTATATGATGTTGTCTTCTAGTTATGTTTTTATTTTTTATTTTATTTTTTTTATAAATACATTTTAGAGAATAACATATTTTTGATATTTATTATATGTTCACTGTAAATAAAGTTATTATCATTTTAAAGAGTGCAATATTTCTCTTCAAGATATAGTAGAATGTCATTAAATGGGAAAAATGTGTGGTAAAATGTTAAAGCAAAAAACACCTAAAAAAAAGGGCTTAGAGTAAATGTACTTTCCATCACTGATTTGACTGATTAAAACATTAAAAAACAACTTTCTAAATAATAATAATAATAATAATAATAATAATAATAATAATAATAATAATAATAATAATAATAATAATAATAATAAAGTCTTTTATAGCACTTATCAAAACCAACGTTACTGAGCGCTATTCGCCTAAAATCACAAAAAATACACACACAGTGATTTTCAGCCAGAATGGACCAGCTTCCACTCTTTATTTAAATTGTTATGTAACAACGCCTCCAATTGGCCCGCTTCAAAATTCCAAATTTAATCCGCCCCTCTGATTGGACAACATTGGGAGGGGAAACTGAGGGGCGGGGCTTCGACAGAGTCGGGAGCTTCGTTTATCTGTGTACAGATTGTCGCGCCGCCAACCGGGGACCACGCAGGAGTACATGTTACTTTTTTTGTTTACTATTTTGACTGTTTTAGCATCGAATTAACGCTCGGAAATGACGGAAAATGAATGAACACCGCATGTTTATTTTTCACGGGGTCTCCCCGACGAAGAAATGCACGCTGAAGGGCGTTTACCGTGTTTTTTCCAGTGTGTTTTTCCTAACAGGTAGTGAGCCTCAGCGGTCAGTCAGTGTAAAGGAGACTGAATATCCCGCTTTTTAATCGCTTGACAGGCTTTTTAACCCATGTTTGGATCCAACGACGCTTTCTACTCTGCCAGCAAACATGGACAATGTGTTTCTTTTGTCATTTCGGAGTAGTTTCCTGAATTTGTAACAGGTAGGTTCACAATCATAACCACAGCAACAACCTGTCGTCCTCCTTGTTAGCTTGCAACCCCTAGTAACAGCCATAGTGTTTTTTTTTCTTGCTAAAAGCGAGTAAAAACAAAGAAAATAGGTCGTTTTCGTGCATGTGTGCCATGTCGTAAGAGGGAGAGTATTTAGCATCCAGCCCTGGCTGTTTATATTTAGCGTGTGGCTTAATTCATGATGGCTGGTGTGGCGCTTTTACACCGCAGTCCTTATAATGTGCACTTTCTTTCCCCCTACAGAGAGCCAGCTTTTATTTGACATGCACGTCTCGTTTTTTCTTCCCCTTGTGGGCAAATGATAATCCAGATATTTTTTGTTTAACTCAAGGGTTGCAAAGAAGCACCTGCCATAATTCACTTTTAGCCAAATGCACGCTCCTATAATTGCATAGAAGCAATAGCTGCATATTTCCTTGTAATGTCATTCTAGTCAAACCTTAAAATCATGCTATAACACGTGAAAAAGCACCAGTATAGTCTTCTTTTTGCCTCATGTTGATCAAAATGTACTTAATTTATAAAGCTCCTGTGATATGAGCATTTATTTATTTTTATCACAGGGAGGTTTAGATTCATTTAGAGTAAATTAGGCTAACCCTTTGAAACTTGGGCAAATAAGCTTGATATCTTTAAGAAAGCATGGGAAGAAGGCAATGAGCAACTTAAGAAGAAAAGAAGCAAATATGAACAAGAACTGAGTAAAAAAAAAAGTATAAAAATACCTTTAAATACCCCCTCAAACAAACAAACAAAAAAACCCAGGAAAGTTTAAAAAAAAATTGCTTAAAAATAAGAATAATTATATACAAATAATTACAAATATATAACTACAGTAATTATTAATATATTTAAGTTTTAGAAATCTTTCCCTAAAAAAATAATTTTAGAAATTACTAATTTTTTTTTCAGATTGGGGCATTTCTTGCCATGTTGTTCATTGCCTTCTCCAGTGGTTTCAAAAGAAATGAAGCCAGTGTTTGCAGGGTTCAAATACTCAGGGTTTAAATACTTATAAAAGGTGTCTGAATGCAGAAATGTGATGTCAATCCAGGTTTCAAAGGGTTAAGCTGTCCTTGGTTGACCAGGCTCATTATAAATTCATGGAGCTTTGATGTGACATTTACTGGCTGTAGTATTTTAAAGAATGTGTTTCAGGTTATCATCTTGCATTTCTTGGTGCTGATATTTGGGAAGCTCAAGCTCAAATCTGCAAAATAACTTTTATATTTGGCTAACTTGTGTCCTCTGTGTTCAGATTTCAGCCCCTGATGGACATGAAGAAGGAGGACGGTGTGGATTAGGATCTTTTTTTCCTCTTCCTTTTTTTTTTCTTGAGTTTTTTTTTTTTCTTTTTTGGCTTCATCCTTGTCACCCCGATGTGGTCTCTAAAGGACTTCTTCCTCCTCTGTGGTTTGAAATGAAATGATGGCTGCACGTTGGAGTGATTCACCTCAGGACAATGAAGAGAGGAAACACACAGCCGTGACTCCGTCTTGCGAGGTAGGTTTTTTGGACAGAGATGTGTCTGGATCCCAGGCTGTTACTTTTCACTGTGCAGTCTGTTTTTACAGCTCTGGCATTTGAATCTTTAGCTGTTGTGGTGTATTCACAAGTATCTGCTGATATATTCAATAAGTAGACTGTGTGTGTGACCTCTGGCAATGTTGCAGAGATGAATTTTAATCCCTATTTGCCTCTTGGAACATCTATTTTTGACACAATAGCAGCTTTATGCTACTTGACTGGAGTGGAAAACAACATGCATGTGGATTCACTAGATAAAACCATCACCTGAAGCATCCATCGGACTATTTGCGGGCTGTAACTTCATCAGCGCTCGTTCAAAGATATCCTCACTTTCAGAAAACCGTGACATGCCGCAAAAGTTGCAAAGTGTGTCGTGAACTCGGAGGGAAACAGCAGAGTGTGAGCTAAGTGTTACAGTGCACAGCACATCACATCTGCCAGTGTTCGGGGTGACTAAGTTCATTTCTGCCTCACTCTGACAACTGTTTAAGTGCACAAAGAGACTTGCTGTGCTAATCTTACTGAGTCTTTTGTGGGTCTGGATGCCAAACTCTGTTAAATGGCACATTGTGGAGCTCATCCCTTTTCCCTCTTACGCACGGTAGTTCAGTGGTTACATCATCCTAATCATCATCATGGTCCGGCAAGGCTTGATGCATGTCATAACAGCATTGCAGCTGTGGCATGTTTTGGATTAATCTGTCATCAGAAAATGGCAACAGTGCTCTGTGTGTGTGGCTGTAATCCTCTTAAAGTGTCGGAACTAGCTGAGGGTGGACGACATAAATCAACGGGAATGGAGTAAAGCAGCAACCTAAAGTTGGAGTTTTTGAGACCATTGATGGAGATATTTGTTAAAAATGTCTTATAGAGCTGAAGATTTTGCGGCATTGGAGGTGGTAGTTTCTGGCAGTGTGGCACCATATTGTCTCTTGATATTTTGTGTAAAGTCAGATCAATAATATTGAGAATCGTTAGATAAAGAGACCGGAGTGAGCCTTCATCAGAAACTTTCTCTTTCTTCTCTGTCAGCTGCGGCTTCGAATGTCAGTGCGGTTCGGTTTTCCTTATCTGTCTATGCAATCTAATGTTTCCCACAACATTTCTTAGCTTTCCTTTGCTTCGTAAAACTACAACCACCACAGCCTATCAAACTCCCAGCAGCTGAGCAGAAGCATCAAAAATACATCAGTAAACATGCTGCCTCTCCGCTAACTTCATAGACTCTGATACTCCGCAGCTTTGGTCAACTAAAAGACTTTAAAAAGACCTTTTTAGTTACACTGCAAGATTTTGCAAAGACTGAGGATGTTGTAGGCTCACTGTTTGCAAGACTACAACTAGAGGCGCTCGATAGCTCACTATGTCCAAAGACTATGTCCTTGCTGCAGCGGCAGTGGGTTCGATTCCAACCTCTGCCCTTTGCTGCATGTCATCCCCTCTCTCTCCCCCTTTCACACTTTCTGTTCTATCAAATAAAGGGCAAATCCCCCCAAAAATATCTTTAAAAAAGAGACTACTACTACATTCCCTTTGATCTTATTTCCCCTGCTGCTCCTGCCAAACTCCCTTTTAAAAAGTGTGACATTTAAGACATTTTTTTTGTGTCCACAAAAGATTTCTTACTAGAATAAGAGCTGGTTGATGGATCAGATACATGCCAAATTAAACTCAAATTCTTGTTCACTCGACAAGTTCTCCTCTTTGTCACTACAAGAGAACCATCCAGCGTCCTTTGTGTTTACTGCAGGTGCAGGAGAGAGCACAGCTTTTGGTTGTTGATGTTCTTGTCACTGAAATTCAGGATTTGCATGAGCCAAGACTTAAAACGCATGATAATATTTATTAATTAATGATGGATTTGTTGAAACATCAGGATGAGAAAAAGACTGACTTAAAACAGCTCGGACTGGCTTTTTTGAACCACCTTACACCAAACAATGGCAGCACACTTTAGCAAAACTTTATCCCGACAATGGAAATGTGTCTGTGACAGCTACATTGCTGAAACAATAGTTTGATGTATGTCTGGCATACATCAAACACAAAGGCTGCTGTGTGCAGATGTGTGCAGGTGAATCACCAGGACGCCCTGATAAAAGAAAAGTTTGATTCCATCAGTTTTTTTGAATAACCTGGGGACCAGAACGCTTTTGGCACCCACTCTGCACTGCTGCACAAGAGGTGACTCACCTGTGAGTCAGTACCGCTGTTTATCCCGATTGTTTGCAGCCCGGGGTTTGACACGGGAGTGAGGCAGCTCTCTTTATCTACCTGATGCCTCCCTGCAACACAAACACAAATCTCACCCAACTTTCAAGCTTCACTGCTTATGAACTGCAGTGGCCCCTGGGGTCTAATGAGAGCTGAGACCCCCGGAGAAAGAGCCTCCCCTCTCCCCGCTCCACCACCCACCCCGCTGCATCATCTCGCCTCACTAATGAGGGAGATTGCAAGGGGCGTTTTCTCACAGGCTACCACCCCCAACACACACACACACACACACACACACACACACACACACACACACACACACACACACACACACCCCACCCTGCTACCGCCAAGCGCTGGTAGCAACGCTGGGGTAATTTAGGCCCAGCTGCCCCGATCATTAGGGGAAAACACCCCACGTGTGTAACGTCTGCTTCTGTCTCTCTTGGCCTCATTCACATTCCCTTCCTTATTTGATCTGCTGTCACACTGATACTGGCAGGGTTGTTACGAAGCAGCTGAGGCTCAGCTCGACACATCTTAGACCACTGGTGCTTTACCTTTTTTCAATAATGTAACCCTTTTAAAATATTTTTGTTTCTGCCATGTACCATCTGACTAGTGTTAAACAATTCTTGGCGATTCCTTGCCGATGACCGGTCCGGCAATTTAGGTAGTATCGGAGGTCTTTCTGATGCTGGTGTTGGTAATGGGAACATCTCAAGTTAGCGTAGTGGTCGGCTTTATGGCTGCTGTGGTTTTTTTTTTGGACATTTTTAGTTTAAATCTCATACAGCGCCTGCTTCTCTGCTGTTGAGTTGTCTATTTGAATGAGATCTTGGCTACTGTGAAATAGTGGAGGCTGAAAAGATTAGTCAAACTGGAGAAGTGAAAATGATTTTGAGTGTTGGTCAATCTTGAATTTATTCTTTTTTGTTTTGGTAAAAGTTAGAAAAATGAACCAGTCTACAGCTGCAATGTGAGGATTTTCTGTTTTTCTATGAATATATGAGTATAAAACAAGACATTTGAGTGACCAAACGATTCATAGATTAATCGGCAGATGAACTGATTAGGAAAATAATCATCGGTTGGAGTCTAGGTGGGAGTATATGCCTGTATAAGCACTTGGTACTTTCCTTCGTTAGCTATCTCTCCATCTCCCTCCCTCTCTTCCTCACTCACTTTCAGTTTTAGAAAGAAAATCCTGAAATACAAATTTGTGTATTTGTGAAACAAGAGAAGTGTGCAAAGGATTGTGGAGCAAAATAAACAAACAGCTACACAATGGTGAAGCTCTCTCTCTAACATGTATTGATCACATCCCTCATTCATGCCGGGGCGGATGAGACCAATGGCGGTGCTGCGAGTGCTGGTGATGCTCTAAATATAGCCCCTCCCAGTTCCATAAACCCCCGCTCTTTTTTTCCTCTCCCCCGTCCACATGCTTGCCTTTCACCCGTCCTCTATTCCCGCGTGTTTTTAGTGATGCTATATTTAACCCGTGGAAAGATGGTGGGGGAAAAATGGAATCACTGTACCGGAATCGCCGTGCGTTTCCTCCTGAATGATGTTAACAAACGGCGAATATGTGGCCGTCGGTCAGGACAGCATCATTTTAAAGGTCTGGGAATGCGACAGTGGTCAGTTTTAGCCATGTGAGAGCTTGTTTTTACTCTCTGGAAACTGGGAATACTCTTTTCCACATACATACCCAGCTGGTAACAACTTACATTTCCAGTGTCGCATCCCAGCCCAAATTAAGCTCCCTATGATCTCACTTTTTTAATAAAAGTCTGATGGTTTATTTTAGTCATTGCAAGGAAAAATAAGAGATTACAGCATCTTTAAAAGGAAATGACCTTCGCTTTTATCAGTGTTTAGAGCCGTGGCAGTTCATCAATCAGAGCAGCGACTAAACGATTTTGATTTGCATACATTTGAAAAGCAAATGTGTCTCGTGCATCAGGGTTATTCAACAAACAAGACACTGACCTGGACGTGACCTGGGATCTGTCTTAGACATACATACATACATTCACACAGAGAGTGTTCTGGGAATAACCAGGAGTGTCCCTCTGAAAGGCCCCCCCCCAGTATGGAAACACCAGATCTGCCTCCCAGTTATCACCATCAAACTGAAACCGGAGTGTGTTTTTGGCATCTTTTATCGGAAACAAATTTCCCAGCTATTGTCGCTATTTTTTCCTGGAAAAGATAAAAAAAAAGGGGATCTGTGCGCATGCTGCCTCTGACTCAAGGTCAACCAAAGTATTTGTGCATGCGTGTGTCGGGCGGGCCCCTTATCTTTGTCCCTCTTGTCGAGAGGTGACGTTCACGCTCAGCATGGCTCCTCTGCGTGTCATCCTTCAGTCTGCTGAAAGCCCACACTGTCACTGGACGCCATTATTCTGCTGACCACAGTCATGGATGTATGATGGATGGATGTGTGGAGGGAGGAAGGGAGAGAGCAGGAAGAGGGCAGGGGTTTCAAAGCAGATGAAAGTTTTACTGAAAAAAGTGCCACCCTTTCCCAGTGAGGTTGGGCACTGACAACTGGTACCTGGAATTCATCAGTTACCTTTTTTAGGTACTTAATTTCCTGTTTAACAACAAAAATGTCATTTTTGAAGAAGCTGCAGGGGTGATTTAGTGGACTGAAGTGCAGTTCTGCCCCTTATCTTTTCTTCAGTAGTGGTTAAAAAGTGTTAAAGACATTGTTTATTCTGGAGCTGATAATGGAAGTAAGGGTGAGCCACATCGCTACCTTCTTGTCTTGGTTGAGAGTTACACGTGTGCAGTACCGATCGGGCTCTTGTGAGAAAATGACTGCAGGTAAAGACAAAGTTAATGAATTATAGGATGTGGGTGAAACTTCAGGTATGAATTGTGCAATTTACTGTATTTGTAAGAGCATGGCAGATAAAGCTGTTTTTTTCCCACATGAACGTGAATATTAACTTAAGTCTTGGTGTTATTTGATAGCCACTGATGAATATGGGCAAGTAAAAAAGGACTTTGGGCAAGTAGATTTTTTCACTCACAACCTCAACTCACAAACATTTATGTTAAAAACCCTTCTTTTTCTCTTCTGGCTCATCTCTTTTTGCCAATTGGCTCAGTGTCACACCTCTTCTGCCTGGATGCCCCCGTCCCTCCGTCAGATAAAGGGAGGGCAGAGAGATGATGGGGAGAAGCAGGAGTTTGAGGGGGGAGGGTTTCAGACGCAGGCAGACAGGCAGAACAGAACCAGTCTAATGCTCAGTGAGGCTGAGACGCTATCCATTACACATGCCCAAGGCATCTCCGTCAAAACTCTCGCCTCCTATCTGACTCTATCTGTGGCTCCAAGACATGACATGGGAGTGTGTGTGAAGAGCATTTAGTGCTCAGTTTATCTGCATTTCTCCAGGCAGTGTCACATTTTACACCCTGTAGGCTTTATAAACCACAGATTATGCAATGCACTGTGTATCTGGTGGTGGATAATAAATATATAGACTGCAGCTCTGAAGCATTTTCACACAGGAAACACCATGTACTTCACATGACCGTGCACGCACACAGAGATTTAACTTTCTTTCATCCATTTGCTGAAAGAAAGTTTTTCCAGTTACTCCCGGAGGCACTTTTGCTTTTTTTTATTTTGCATGTAAAACCGCATACGACCACGTGTGTATGAGCGGTATTTGTTTTTAATCGACTCTTATGTAACAGGGTGTTATCGGGACATATCTTAAACCGCTGTATTAGTGTGGGCTTTGAGGTCTTGGCAGGAAACCACATTATTTCCTGTCAGCGTCAGCAGTGGAAATGAACAAGGGCATCCTGATGAAGGAATGATTTCATGAATGGACGGCAGAGAAGCCACCAAATGGCACAGCCGCTCTGTTTTGGGAGCTCTCCGAATGGCTGTGGAAGCTTCTCGAACTCAAGACTGAACAAGTCGTCTTTGACAGTAAATGTAATTCCCCCAAATTGACCACAATGCCTTAATTGTAGGCTAGCAGTTATTGCTAGAAAAACCACTGGTTTATGTCATGTAAGAAAAGGCCAATATGCTGTCAGTTAAAAGGGGTGAACTTTTTAAAACATAATTTTACACAGATTTGGAGGCTTAGAAATGCAATATTTTTAGCGCTAACAAGACAGTCATGAAATTCGAGACAGAGTGAACAAAATTTTACTTTTTAAACCAACACATTTTGATTGGGGCTGGGCCAGTTTACTTAATTTATTTATTAAAATTGATCTCTATTTGAAAAAATCCTAATATATCTATGTAATCTTAATATAAGCCCTTTACTTGTGAGTGTGTGAAGCTTTAACCGCGTTAATCTTGCAGGTATTAAATAGGCGACAGCACAAAATTTGCCTTTCGTATCTAATCGTATTGTATTGCATCGCATCGCATCGCATCATATCGTACCGATACATAAGATCACTAAAGCTGTAACCAAAAAGATAAAACATTTTTTATAAATTCCCCACAGTAAGCAAGGAAAAATGGCCAAACATGTACTGATCCTACCAAAAAAAACACAAGAACAACAAAAAAACACATTATAATTTCCTTCCTTTCGTTGTAAATTTAATTTCTTTCAATTTGGAAATATTCATTGGTTAAAAAAAAAAAGAAAAAAAGCGATTTAAGCCCGTGATGTGCATTTTACAGCAGTTTGTTAGTTTTTACAGACTGAATGATTATTTAAGAAAGAAATGAATCAGCAGATTATCTGTTATAATAATGATTAGTTCATGCTCTAAAAATTGCAGCTTGCATCCCATCAACAGCTAAACTCCCACCTGCAGTCTTAATGAATTGCACTTGACTCTCGTGGATGAAGCTGTTGACAAAATGTGTAATAACTCTCCCTCTGAATTTAATAACCCGTCTGTCAACCGTCCCAATAAGCCTCAGGTCCCCACATGACTGTCATGGGGTTATATTTCTATGCCTGACATCCTCATTTATTTTCTGATGGTGAAATGACCTCAGCATCCCTAAAACATGCATGCACTCCCTGTTGTTTTGAATACTGTCAGAGATTGTGTGGTGCTGCCTGTATGTGTGTCCAGAGAGCGCCACGAGATCCATAACTCACAATTGATTGGATTATATTGGCTTCAGCGTGGGGGTTGGGCACATGCTTTTACTCATTGCTGGCCTGATGTTGGCTTGTGATTGGTGGTGGGGGGTTGCAGCAGCAGCTCATACACATGTTGCTGCATGATGTCATGGCGGGATGCTCCATGGATGTTATTTACTGGCAGTTCTATTGAATTTGCAATCATTACATCATGAGATAATACGAACTAAAAGGATGTCCACGAGTTCCACTCAGCTGCAAGAATTTAATTTACAGATCTGCAAAAAGGCCCCACAACCTCTTCTATAACGTCACAAGACACACAGATTTTTCTGTTTTGCCTCGCTTTGTAGTTGTTACAGTCTTTCCATTTTTGTCTCCTTGTAGTTCTTTGTTTTGTGTCTCTTAATGTGATTTTGTGTTGGTGTTTTGTCCACCTGTTGCAGTTATTGTTTGTCACTTTGTAGTTATTTTTTGTCTCTTTTAGGAAATCTTGTGTCTCTTTTTGGTTGTTTGTCCCCATTTTGTAGTTATTTTGTGTCTCTGAAGTCGTTATGTATCTCTTTAAGGTCATTTTATATCTCTTTGTGGTCATTTTGCATCTCATTGTAGTTGTTTTGCCCCCTTTTACAGTTATTTTGTGTCTCTTATTCTGTTTTGTGTCTTTGGGGTACTTTGGGGTCTTTTTGGGGTATTGCTGTGTCTCCTATTGGTTGTTTTGTGCCTCTTTGGTGTAATTTTGTGTCTCTTTGTTGTTGTTTTGCCTGGTTTTGTACTAATTTTGAGTATCTCTTGGCAACTTCTTGTGGTCTTTTTGTGTCTCTTTTGGGAAATTTTTCAGTGTCTTTATGGTCAGTAAGTGTAATGAGTGACATTTTTCAGGTGAAGGTCAGGAGGGGCCCCTGAAAGTTTGGGCTCCAGGGCCTTAGCCTGGTAGGCCTGCTCACTAATCCATTCATACCTGCATTGTAAATATCGTATAGATTTAATCGTTTCAGTAAGCTTTTTCATCTAATTCAAAGGTTATTTTGGAACATTTCCCTGCATTTAGGTGATTTGCGTGGCCTAGATATTTTTACGAAGGAGATTTGCCCGTGTTAATCCCTGTGACTTCTTAAGCATTTGTGGTGTTTTGTTTTATAGAGTAAGATGGTAAAACAGGGACTTTGATGTGCTTCATTTTGTTGAGAGAAATCTGGCAATGCGAAGACAGCTGGGTGGTTTGGACTGACATCACATTTAAATTTAGTCTTGGATCTCTGAGAATTTGTTTTTGTCGCGTCTCACATGACCCCCCAACCCCCCACACAGTATGTGATGAATGCAAAAACAAGGTTTTCAGTATGAGAAAAAGCACTATTTTTCAGTGAATCGATCCCACCAGGGGTCTGGCCTCCCGACTTAAAGGAAGGCAAAGAGGTTGTGTGTTGATAAAAGTGAACACAAGGAGGTTCAAGAGTTATGGGGGGCAAGCAGAGGAGAGCAGTGAGTGATCGCCTCCCCAACCGGTCTGTTGATGGTGTGTTGTGGGGCCCCGGGGTTGCCATGTCTGGTCACTGAGGGTGGCTTGTGGGACTTGGCTGACCTTTCTGACCAGACTGTGTGTGTAGCCTCCTGACCTAACACACACCTTTGTGTCTCTAATATCACTCAAGTTGTCTTTACACTTGTTTTTGTGATATATCTACCTCTAAACGAAATCGTGCTGCTGCACCTGTGCAACTAGTGGTGTGTTGCAGGGTTTCCACTGCCATGGAAAAAAGGGGGGAAAGTCATGGAATTTAACAGTTTATTTTTCCAGGTCTTGAAAAGTCATGCAATCATACTGTCCTACTATAAAATGAAGAAAACTCATTGAGAATTGCCATAGCTAGAGACTGACGAAGCCCTTTGTCTTATTCACCCAATGCCCAGGCCTGTTTTGTATAAAATACTTCATAAATAACGTTGACTTGGTTCTTCTTCTGCCCGTGGAGTCAATGAGTGAAAACACAGACAGTGCTACTCTGTCATTGCAGCCCACTCTCTGGTCGAAGGTAGAACTGCAGCTTGAATGTCAAAAATAAAGTGCTATTTTTCATTTTTTCACAGTGGTTAAAAACCTGTTTTTTTCACTTAGCAAAATGGAGCGCACCGTTAATGTTCCCCAGAAGTTAACCTCAACTAACATTACAGCTGCTATTGATGAAACTGCAAAAAAGCAAACCGTGATGTTGTCAGCATTCATTTATCTAACAGATTTTAACTCATTATGCTGAGGCAGTGACTGACAAAGTAGACTTTTTTAGCCTGTTTATTTGCATTTTTGGCAAAGTCTGCACTAATATATAGGTCTGTGGTCTGCACAAGGTTATGGCGTGCACATCCCCTGAAGTCTGCTTGTAGTTGCGGTGCACATGTCCCCTGGTGTGGACTGGTTACTTAAAATCATTTATATTTTTGGATTTTTACGGCTATCTTCTGGAGATAACCTTCCACATAATGTAACATAACCACAAATGTATTTTCAGTCAGCTGTTGACATAACGTATTAGCTCTAATATGCGTTGACTTTGGACTGCATAATATCGTTTCATCATCGACATTGCAATGTGTAGTAGTCGGACCGCAGGATGCAAGATGTCTAGTAAATCTCGTATAGTTTTTGATTTCCATGACTAATACCAGCCAAACCTTCCCCTTCAAGAGAGGTTACGTATATATGTGTGGCGGTGTTTGTTGTGGGGAGGGAGACCCCCCCCACCCCCCAGCGTGTGTGTGTGTGTGTGTGTGTGTGTGTGTGTGTGTGTGTGTGTGTGTGTGTGTGTGTGTGTGTGTGTGTGTGTGTGTGTGTGTGTAGAGTAAGTACTGTAACCAGGCCGACAAGTGCCACAGACACAGTGAAGTACATGATTTTCCACAATTGTATCATGGCTCCTTGAAAAGTCATGGAAAAATTTAGATTTTTTTTTTCCATGAACATGTGTGGTAACTCTGGTGTTGGTTTTAGGTGGACTCATTCAGAGTGGATATTGAGCTTTTGTGGTTAGTTGACATCCTGTGGATCCCTGTAATTGAGGAAAACAGAAAAAACTCCCTTACTGAGTCGACACTTAGTTCTGAGGGCTTATTAAAAATGTATGCATATCTTAAACCCCTCCTCAGGCTGCTCCTTGCTCCTAAGCGGCCGTGGCGTTTTTCATTTGAAGTGAGCTTTAGAGCATCTCACTGATGAAGCCGCCTCACAGCTAATGTCACAATCACAACCATCTGGACGTCATACAGCATCAAAGGGTGGAAGGAACATAAACAACCCCAGACAGCTATTTACTGGCATCCAGTAGTTTCCTAATTTTCTCTTCGTGCATTTCCGGCATATTTTACTCCCTCCAAAGCCCGATTTCTTTGACATCCCATGGTGACAGGAAGTCTTTAACTCCTTTAACTAAAGTTCATTTACTGAAGAGAACCGACTTCTGTTTCTGCTCTGCAGTGGTGGTGAGGGCTGCACGATTATGGCCAAAAATGATAATCACGAGAAAATTTGAGAAATAACTAAACCAAAAAATAGGTTTGCATTGCAAAGTAGGAGTTCTGTTCAAAATGGTTGCAAGATTTTATCCTTGTTTCAGCTTTTCACCTTACTCTACCAACATTCATGACATATATTATATTAATTGCTCATATAATGTGAAGTTTATTTCATATTCTCTACAGTGACTGTTACAATAATAGCACACAGATTGACTTATAAATCAATCATTCCACTACTTCTGTGGAGAGTAATGACAACTAAGAATCACTCGTTCACTGCAAAAGTACTCCTTTGCTGTTGGTAGCCAGCACTGGTCCTTTTGTGCAGTAAATCGCTCCTTCATGTGCAGAATTGCATAGAGAAAGCTCGGCTAATAGCTTACCGATTTCTTTTTCATTGTTTTATAGCTATGTTATGATGCAATTGACATTACATTTTGAATTAAATGTTGAAACAAAAAAATAATCTCCAGAGGCTTTAATACCGTAAATGACCATGTTATTTAATTGTGAGAAGCCAAAATCGTGATTGTAATTATTGCTTTATTTGTGCAGCCCTAGTGGTGGGGGCTGCGGAACTCCTCTTGCATTTTGTCAGGGAGTCTTCCCCCTGCAAAGTTTTTTTTTTGCAAAATAATGAAATAAATAACTCAGGCGGGATAGACTCCGCATTGCTGGCAAAGTGCAGAATCAGTCAGGTTTGGAGGCAGGGTGCTCGCAATGTCACAGGATCACACAGACTACTTAAATCCTCTTTAGGTGTCTCGAGCCTTAGGTGTGTTTTAACTTTAACGGGACGGAGGTAGAAGGTGCACGAGTCAATGACAGAGCTGTGTCCTGCATTGCGGCCTGACTCTTGATGATTTAGAGAGAGCTTGTGCTGCTCTGATTCTCCGGCTGCCTCAGCCTGGTACGACTGTGGAGACGAGCACAGGGAGGCACAGCCAGCTGGGGAGAGACACCATCACAGGAGGAGAGTCAAAAAGAGGGGGGGGTTACTAAAACGCAGCGGCAGATGACAAGAAAAAAGGGCAGCCTGCTTCGTCGTCTTTTAGGATTCTCCTGCACCGGTCAGTCTGCTTTCTGCTGCGTAACCATGGTGATGCCTCTCCTGCACAGCGATATCCAGGTGGACTTCTCTGCTCTGGACTGCTGATAACTCCTGCAGCATCCCTCTCTCAGGATTTTTTTAAGGATACATCTTAAATAATCCCATGAGTTTTTAGCATGACTCATTAACATATTACTAATGAAGTGCGGATGTGTCTGCGGCCGTGGCGGAAAGGATGCCTGCTGGGTTCGCAGATGGGCACGGTGATGCACCCTTCACCTTCTGCTGATGACTTCCTCCCGCCTCCTTGCACCCTCCTCTCCGTCAAGGTGGCATCGAGGAGTGCTGCTGCCAGCAGGGTGCCGCTGGGAACAGCAGGATCTGGTACACACAGCTGAGGGGCAGGTGTCTGGGCAGCTTGGATATCCTCAGTGAGACGTGAAATGGCTCATCTTAAAGTTCTCGACTGTATGATTAATAACAACTGGAGCCTGATCTGCGATCTGTACTGTGCCTGGAACAATCAGGTCAGTTTTCTCCTTAATTTTTAGGGATTTGACAGTACTGACAGAAAAAGAAGGGAATTTGTTTCTTTCTTTTTCAATATAATTCTTTGTCATTTTATCAATAGCGATGGTAGAGCTGGATAGAAAACGTTGGGAGAGAGATAAGGAGGTGACATACAACAAACGTCCTAGGCCGAAACTGAACTGGGGACTTTGCGATTACGTTATATATTATACATCCGAGCCGCCAGGCAACTGCGGCGCTCCATTAGTTTCTTATTATATGGGAAACTAGCAACTACTGGGTCACACCAGTAACCTTCTGGCTGCAGGACAGCCTCTCCAAACATCAAGCTACTCTGAACCTCTGTATTAGATTTATACTTGATACATTCACACACAACACACAAGCACATGAATAACCAGGCACTGAGGGAATGCTACCATAAATTAAAAATAATGAATAAATAAGTAAAATACTCTAAACAATAACTTAGAGGTAATTGAAAGGATGATAGCACAAAGTAAAATAATACATTCATTAGTTTGTGGACTCCTGTTTTGAAGTCTTGAGTTTGACATTTTGGAGCCAGATGTAATCATATTTGAAGGAGAGTTTGGAGCTCTGGAGGAGCGAGGGTGGATCTGACTCATAGATGTTGGCGTCTCGCAGACAGCTTGTCACTCAAAGGGGCCTTGCCCTTAATTATACGTAACTTTAAGCTTTAATAAAATGTAAATGGTTGAGTTATATAAAAGGTCACTCCCTGTACAGTTGTCATGAAGAGGAAAGTCAGATGTAAAGACCAAAACTTGTTTTTGTGCCAGTTAGACATTTAAACATGGAGGTCTTTAAGGAGTGAATCATGTATGGAGCCAGCCCCTAGAGGTCGTTCCAGGAACTTCAGTGTTTAGGACTTTTGGGCTGGCTTCAGTTTTCAGCACCAGAGGTTGCTGCTTAGTCTGCCAAATTGATGTCATACCATCAGACAAGCTCCTTTGTGTAGCAGATTTCACCTGTCTGGGCACATCTGATATTTTCTAACTGTGCTGACAGGTATAGATGTCGATCTATAGATGGAGTTTTCGACACACTGCCCTCTACAGTTCGGAAAAAAACATTATTTTGCCACAAGGAGAAACCCACAGTATTAAAGACAGCGTTCCCACAGTAATGAAAAACGTGGAAAAGTCACTGAATTTAGGCTAAGAAAAGTATTGGAATTTGTAAAAAATATTGAAAGTTTTGGAAAAATCATGCACTTTTGTAGTGGGGGATGAAATTGTTACAGCAATCTTCTGTGGATAACCTTTCATGCAATGTGACATAATGGCATTTTTATTTTCTATATTGTGTCGACATAACGTAGCTAGAATGCGGTGATCTGTTGTTTATCATCACTTTTTCGTCATTTTTTTTCCACAAGTCCCATCTCTACCTTCATGTGTGACAGCAAGCTGAAATTCTGTTTGAGTAGAGTTTTAATCTGATATGTTTGAAAACGCCAGGCAGGTTTGGCAAGAAAAAGAAAAAAAATTATTGTGTCCTTGGAAAATTGTGGAAAAACGTTTTGTCCATGACAATGTGTGGCAACCCTGTAAAGACCAAAATGTTTCCTCGCCAGGATTCTGCATCAGCTCATGTCCACGTGACCATCCATGCAGACATCAATCCGAGGCTTTATAGAAGTAATCTTATTATATTGTACTGCTATTATACAAGAGTCATTTTTGCTGCTACTATAGATTTTGGTCACCCTTCTTCTGTCTTTTAATGAGCTTGCCTTCCTCTCTATTCACTATTGCTCTCTGGAGTCCTCCGGGAAAGGCATCCCTGACATCTCGTGTATTAATAGCCAGAATTCATTCAGAAGTGCAGCGTGGAACTGGAGACTCTGGAGTGCTTGGCATGCTGACCTCTGGGTGTCCCTGCTCTTGCAGAGAGGGTGCGCCGTGCACTCGTGCAGCCTCAGGTGGCTCGAGACTACACTTGAATTTATCATGTTATCTAATATTTAGCCGGCTTTTTTTGGGAGTAAATGGCTTCATGTAGACATTTGACTCTTTGAAATGAAAATATCTTGCAACCAGTGTAGCTCACTGGCTGTTTTGAAACTGCAAATTTGGACACAGTCTTAGATCAAAGGCTGGCTGGTTAAATCCAGTGCAAGATGCTCTCTTCTAATGGGCCGGGATGTTAAGTGCAAGGGTGCAAAGGTCAAGCCTGTCTATGTTCAGAGAATGACCCATCAGCCTGCGAATCTGAGCACATGAATGCGGACGTTCTCTCTATCATACAGCGCTCTTTGTGGTGCTGTCATGTATGTGTCCATTTGTCTCTATATGCAGAGAAGTCAACTTGGCACCCTCACTAACACTTCATATCTCATATACATGCCTTTTCGGCTGTTTCACTGGAAACTCACACAGACAGCTCATTGTTTCGATCATTTTTTCCCCTCCTCTCTCCTTTTTCATTTTGCCGTGGAATGCCTGATGTGAGGAGTAAAGAAGTCTTGCCGTGTCAAGCAATGCGGCAGAGCTGCTCTCTGGTATGCCCCTTCCCCTAATTTAATTTTAGCAGTGCTGAAAATTGTTTGCGTCCCAAGCCGAACTGATAGGCCTCTGTTTCCAGAGAGCCTCTGCTGTTCGAGGCGCTGAAAACGGCCTTTGTGTGCCAGTAGCAGAGCACAGAGGCCTCATGAAATATTTACAGGCTGACACCTGGTGTGAGACAGAGAGGGAGAAGAGCCAGGGAAGCAACAACGCTGCCACCAATAACAGCAAGGCCACAGCTCTATTAATATGTTGGCCTGCCAAAAATATGTGGAGTGTTATCGTTTGATCTCTAGCATTCTCATGAACAACAGCATCCATTTAGGTCTCTGCGAGGCAAAGAATAAAAAACGGTCACAAAACTAATCGGAGCTGAAAATATCGGTCAGTGGGTTCGTTGATAAACAGAAAAATAACTGATTTTTCTGAGGAAAAGAATGATGGAAATATTCTCTGGCTCTGAATTCTCAAATTAAAGGACTTGCTGCTTTTTTATGCAATACAGCAGATTGAATATCTTTAGGTATCAATCTTTTGGTGAAACAAAACATTTGGGCACATTATGGAAGCCTTTTGGGCGTTTGACAGTCAGTTTCTGACATCTCAGATTTATCGATAACATTTTTTTTCTTGCAGCCATTACTCCTTGGGCAACAGAGGTTGTATCATTCTGCACCAACAGATGTTAATAAAATGTCCAGTCCAGACTTTTGACCAGTTCTGCCAATTTACTTAAGTTAAACCACTGGATTACATTAGCCCTTTTTTTCCACAAAGATCCCAAAATACTGCGTTGACAAATACCTTTCATTGCACCAACTTTGCCAACATAATGCCGCCCCAGTGAGTGATTTAAGATCACATGTTAGTTTTCCAAAAGCCAACGAAGTAGGAATGTAAAACAAAAGCATTGGCTTCTTATGTGACACAGTATAAGAAGAGATTTTTCGATACTAGTATTGGAAATTCCTCCAATACTGCTTAAAATGCTGGATCTGGTATTGATGAGTATGCAAGGCGATGAACTGGGCCAATACCTCGTAATTCTTTAAAGATTTAAAGTAGTCTCACATTTGGATAAAATGTCAGTTTCCTCAGCCATCACATCTTTGTTGCAGCAAGTTGCAATATTTCCATCACTGGAGGCAGTGTGTACAGTTTGCAAGACTTTAGTTTTGAGGTGCACCAATATAGTTGCCAATTTCAACATTACCATCACATTTTGCAATCATGTTGTACAACAATAATGGCACTATTGGCTCTATTACTACCTCCACTACTGGCTAGTTGAGACAACTCTGTGCCCCCATTCCTTGTTTTCTACAAAAAAGGCGCTACTGTAAAAGGTTGCATCCTGGCATTATTTCCTGCCTCAGTTTTTGCAGACAGCTTGAAAGTATATGTATAAGATATACGATAATGTTTTGTTAGACTTTTTAGTGGTTGCATAATCAAGCTACATCATTAGAGGAAATGTTAAACAAACACAGACGCCGTTAATCCACTGCTGGTTGTTGTGTTTGCTCTTGGACATGTCTGAGTCTCCCCACTTTGTTCTGAGGAATGGTTTTTAACATGGCGCTGGGGGGTTAAACAGGACAGTCTGTATGTCAGAGGGCGCACAGTCGTGACCCTACTCTGTCAAAATCCTCAAAGAGCAACCAGGATTAATAATTCATAGATGAGGAAACCAATTATACAGGGCTTTGCTCGCATCTGGGTGGTGGGGGGACCCTGGGGACCCTAATTGGCCCACCTGCTCTCTGTGTCTGAAGGGTTGGGGCTGAGGTGGCTGGTTGGATGGTGACATGTATGTCCTCTCTTTGTTTGGGCGCTCTGAGCTTTTCATGTGGGGGGATGGCATCGTCCACGGTGCGGTGATAGTCAATTCAGCTGACATCCCTGTAGTGCCGGACCACACCCAACGCAGCAGACAGGGCTCCCCATGAGCCCTTAAATGCTGTTTTTGAACAAAGATACAATATATAGTAATATATAGTAAATATATAGTATAAATATCTTGTGTTTTTCAAGCAAAAAAAGACATTTGTAGACAATTTCACCTTAGACTTAGAGAGCTTGGTAGTTTTAAGGTTTTTTTTTGTAATTTTATTACAATTAATCCAGAGATTGATCATTAAATAGGCTCTTAAGCTTAAGTGGCACCGACATTTGTTTTTTCACAAAATATTGAAAAAATTGCGTTCTTAATGTCTAATTTCCATTGTGACGGAAGTTTAAACAACAAGTTTAAACTTGGACTATTCTTAAAGTAAGGAAACACTCAGAAAACTGTTGAAATTTAGCAGAGTTCAAGCTGTATGATTAAACATTGCCTGATAAAATGTTGTGTTTGTTATAAAAGCCTTTTAAAATCATTAATGACATTTTTCAATAACCAAATCAACTTTAAATGTTGCTAAAAAGTGCTGCACTTAAGACATCGTCCAATAAAATATGACAGCAATACTCTTGGAAAATAAAGTGTTAGGATAATTACAATGGAATTTTCATTGGGTGAAAATAATAAAAATTTTATTAACCAATTTTAGTATTTTTGGTGTCTATTGAGGGTAGCAGCATTTAATCAATGAGACGACTATTCACATACATACTTAGAGAAAATCGCCCCTGACTCAAAAGTAATCAGATGTCAGTGATTTGAAATTCATGTCTCCCTACAAATAATTTAACACTGAATGTTTCAGTGATGTATGATTAAAGTTCTGAAAATGGTTTTTTGGGCAAAAAACAAATGCTTAAACAATATTTTTTTTTTTGCAAAAACTCCAACATTCATTGGTCCCAGCTTCTCAAATGATAACATTTGCTCTTTTATTATAATAATTGAAACTTTTTTTGAGTCTTGAACTCAAAATAATCTATTTAGATATGTAATTTTAGGCTCTAGAAATCTCAGTTAATATTTTTTATCATTTCTGACACTGAATAGGCTTAATATTAGCCCCTTTTAAAAGAGAAAATAAGCCAAAAACATTGTTTGTTGCAGCCCTAAGCTTAAGTAAACTTACATAGTAAACTGACAACACTAGATTAGAAAGCCATCCCGTGGCTCTTTGTAGCAGACCTTTATTTAGGCGGCAATTTGGGCCTCTGATGTGCATCAGCCCACTTTTCTCTGGTCTCTGTCCCTCTGTCTGTCCCTTTCTCTCCTCTCTCCTTCCATCTCCATTTCTTTTTTGTGGAGAGGAATTCCAGGCTGTTGGCCCTCACAATCGCCCGGCCATTAGCATATGAAAGGAGCTGAGGGGCAGCGAGTGAGGCGGGAAAAAGGGAGGGAAGGGGAGTCATAAAACTTCAAAATCAGTCCCTAGAAGACAACTTTCAATTAGCCTCATGGTAGCTCATGTGGCATGTATATCCTTTATATAAGGCAAAGAAAAAGTGCTCGTAAATGTGCTCTTTCTGTGTTTCTGTTCATGGACGTTGTTCTGTGTTGAACTGTTCCACCTGACAGTTGCACCATGTCGATGATAACTGACAAGCTTATCTTTTTTAGCCCCAGGCCACGACTCTTGTCTTCAGCCCAAGATGTGATATCCCCTGCTCCTGATACACTTCTTTCAGGCATAAAATCAATCTGAAGGATTCGCTTCGCTCCTTTGAGATCTTAATGTGGTCCCAAAAGAGGCTGCATGGCATTGTGAGGTGGATAAATCTGAGAAAGCTGTATCTGTTTGAAAATGACAAATGTTCTTTGGACTTTTTTGGAGCATTAACTTTAATTGCTTGGTAAGAACTGATCCAGTGTTTATCCTCTGGATGCGTGTGCTTTTGTAAATATCAAATATTTGGTGCTCCCATTGCAAAGAACACAAAAAACGAGCTGGCCTCAGGAAATAAAACACTTACTTTTAATGGATTTAAGGCCAAGCTGTCGCTGCAGTTTCATGTGTTGCTGCTGGTCCATGCTGATAGGTGTTGTTATTTCTTTGGCATTAAATGGCAAACTTGTAGGCCTATATGCTGCCCACTTGGGGAAAGAAGAATTGCATCCCTGATGCCTGTCCTGGGCATCCTTGAGAAAGTGATAGAAGATACTCCAGAATGGACTACTGCTACACTGCAGCTGATCATGTCTGTGAAAGCACACATCGCTGATGTGGAAAAGCTTTGTTTTCCTTATCCACTCTTCAATAGCTTTTCAGATTTAGAGAGCATTTAAGGTGTAGGTTTGAAGTGTGAAGCCTCCCTCTAGAGGAAAAGATGCATTTTGAAATGATTGCAGCTGACTGGTGGACAAACTGTGAAGCATGTGTGTTGTGTTAGGATGCACTGAGGCATTAAACTATGAAGTAATACCTCCCGCTGAGCTCGGTTAATGTTTACACACAGCTTTAAGCCTTTGTGACATAGATTCTTGTGTGATACCTAAACATCTGGCTTGCACCACTGAGCGTCAATCATGTTTCAAGACATACTTCTTGATTTTGTCATTTATACTTTTGCAATGATTTCAAGCAGCTGAAATGATGAGTGTGTGACATCCGGGGGCTTACATAAACATGTTAATCCAGAGGAAAATTAAATTAACTGTCAACTTTGGACCAGAAAAGCAACAAAATAGTCATAATAAATTATTAAATCTGTCCAAATGCCAAAGATTGTGCTAAATCTGCTTGTAGTTTTTACTCTGCTTCAATAAATAGGTCACATTTGATACTCCAGCACCAAGAAATGTAAGCTATCCCTCCTGTGGCAGCAGCTATTGCTGTGTCATTGTCCCTCAGAGCAGCTGCAGCGTATGGGGTTTTCTTCATTGTAAACTCTGGGCATGTTTGCCCGTGGTCGTAAATTCGAGCCGTACTGTAGTCCTCAGCAGTTTGGCTGAGTTTGTAGTGAAAAACGGTGTGACCAGAATGCTGATTCACCTCACGCTTCCACAGTAACCCGCCCTCACTCCCCCCTCCCCCCCTACGCCTGCACAGACACATAATCCCTGCGACATATGTGCACAGAGCTGCAGTAAACACACAGGGATGCTGCTTGTAAAGGTGGCAGCAATGCAAAGAAAGTGTCTCCGGAGGCTGGGCTCAGCAGAGCCAATAACCACCACGTCCTTGCGGTGTAACCTTGGCAACACAGAAGAAGGATGGCGCCTTTTTCTTCTGTAATATTTCAAGTGTTTTCAGCCGGAGGAGAAAAAAAGGCAGCAGAGGAGGTGAATGAGAAGTAGCTGGATGCTGCTGAGTTTGATGAAAAACTGGCTTGGAAAAGATGCAGCTCACTTTGGTGCAATGCAGACAGGGCTGGGAGGAGCGTCGCCAGTGGGTGGAGCTCTACGTGCATGCACATGAGAGAGCGTGTGTGACTGTTTGTTCGAAGGTGTTGTTTTGTTTTCATCTATAAGTGATAACACATTTTGCCCAACCCTCCCCCCCAGGTTCTCTCTTTCTCTCTCTCTCTTGAGGTGAGGTTGTAAATATCACGAGCACACTGGAAGAGACTGGCTGCTATGGTGATTTTTTTTTTTGCATGTGTTTATTTTGAATGCCAGAACCGCCCCCTGTGGTGCACGTTACGTCTAAACTCAGCCTACTAAGAGCAATGACGTCATGCAAGACAGTCAGAGGGTGGAGCAGGGGGGTGAATAATCCCTCTGCAGAGCCCTGACAGAGAATCCATAGATCACTGGTGTGTGTCGGTCACCCTCTTTATACTGTAACCCTCTCTGCTACTGCTATCACAGCTTGCCCTTCACAGTCTCATTGAGCTAACATAGATTAATCAATGACTTCTGGACAACAGTTTGATTGCAGTATAGTTTTAAATATCTAAAAATCATGTCATTCCAGCGCTTCCATAAAATTCTGAGCCTGGCATATTTTCCTGTTTTCCTCACATAGCCCTGAGGCATCCTAGTAAAAGAGGCGTTAATTGGCTGCCTGCTCAGCTCCAGAGCACGCCATTGGCCAGGCGGTCCAGGCCTCACAGCGATCCAGACAGTGATAATGATGCCCTCTGCCCAGTGTCAGTCAGTGCTCGCACGCCGCTTTGTCCCGATGCAGACGCTACATTAGCATTCAGAGCACCTCCACACCTACGACGGAGATAGCCTGAGCCCTGATTTACTAATCAACGGTGATGAATTGCAAGCAAAACCAATCTGACAGTGTCACAGGAGAGGTCACCAGAGCTAGATGGTGCCAAATATGCTATTTTTTTGCAAATCTAAATACCTCTCCGCCCGCTCTAGGAAAGCTATTTCGTTGCCATTGTCTGTCTTTATTACACAAATGACATCCATCTGTTTCTGCCTCGCTGTTTTCCTTTTTATTTTTTAAAGGGGCCTGTGCGTGCATGCCAGAGAGAATGGCTCACTCAGTCTGACTTTGAGTGTTTACTGTGGTGATGGAGAATGCAGTGGACACTCCCTCTCCTGTCTGTTAAATGAGGCCCGAGCATGATTAGAAAACAGTCTGATAAAGGCAGACAAAAAGATTGAGGTCCTAAAGTTGAGGGTTTAATGTGCTGTGAGGCACAGGGAGAAGCAGCAACGATAAAGGACAGGAGATGGAGGGACAGAGGAAGAGTATGAGGTTTTTATTGTTTCCAGCTGGGCCTGGGTGTGGTCATCATGGCCTGGAGACCCGCTGTGTTCAGCTCTGCTCCGAGTTCTCCTTCACAGTCTCCGACCCATCTGCCAAATGGCTTCTCTGTGTGTTGTTTTGCGCCTGCATATGGTCCTGCACGTGTTTGACTTAATGGTGATTTAATCGTGTTGTTGTGCGATATTATTTCACGCTGAAGTATTTACATTTCAGGGATTTATTTGCAAACTGTAGCAGGTTGAGGGTGGTGCAGGATACAAATCAGCTGCTGCAGGGATCAAACTGGTTTCCATTGCAGCATGAAATATTGAAATAGTAGGAAACCCTGAGTGGAATATGTGTGTCCAGGCTGTAAATCTAATTGTACGGCAGGTCATTTTTTTTATTGTTTGCTGTGACTACCATCAGTTTTTGACATATTTTATTCTCTGTTGAGGGTCAGCTGAGGTAGTGACAGGGGTGTGACTTTGTCAGCACTTCCTGTTCAGGCTGGCGCACATCCACATCGTCAGCACTGTCTCCTGCCTCTATGACTGGGAGACAAAGTGCTTATGCATGTTTTGTCATGTTGACTATGAGAGAGTTTCATGCCAGGAAAAAAATTGCTCTTTTATGTGTTTTATTTTCCCGAAAAGCAGCAAACACCTGCAAATTAATCAGTATTTAATTTGCAAGGAGACATTCCCTGTTATTGTGTTGCGCCACAGTTTGAATATGCTTCAACACAGTGTACAAATGGGATGGAAAAAGCAACAAATTCGTGCAGAACAGCCAAACATCCAAACAGTTACGGGAAGAAAACAGGCTGCCAGATGGACTTTGAAAAAGCTCCATTAGTGCAAACGCCAGTTAACATGGATTCAATTGGCCAAAGTAAATTACGAAGCATGGATCTAATTACATAACACGATGCTACACTTAAAACGGTTGCTTTTGTGATCACATTGATGGATGAAGTGTGACAAAGGGGAGGTGGGGTGGTCACTTTTTTTTTTTACCCCTGGCAGGATTTAGTTTTGGCATGTATGAAAGATAATGAAAGTGTCGCTGACAGACATGTAGCCACAGCGCTTATAAAAAAAGGCTGCTTTAAAACCAAAGTATTCGGCCTTCACCGCACAATCCTCCCCTGGCAGCCTTTTGGTGCAGTCCTCGGCCGTGTGGTTTTTCCTCCTCTCTCATCGCTTCATTATTCAATTAAGCAGTAAAACACATGTTAAGCTTAACATTAACCGCACGCAGGATCCCCTAGTGGGACGAGAGCAGTTAAGATCAACCGTGGGCTCTTGTATCATGCTCCATCGGCAGTGATGAGACTCCCAGCCTGGTTTTCATTTGGACATAGGTGATGCTGCACGACAAGCGCACCTAGTAAATACCTTCTGGTTTGGAGGGTGAGACTGCGGAGACCCAGTTTGCCAGGTCTGGGGTGGATGAGGTGCAGATGGTTTAGTAGAAGAGCCAGAAAGAGACATTTTAGCATAAGTGGAGGAGACGTTCGGTTTATAATAGTTATGATTACCGTAGAGCAGGTCTGTTCAACTGCTGGCCTGAAGGGCCAACTTTGGCTTGGCCCACTGATCAGTCCTGTTTCCAAATAAGTAAAATTTAGAACCTGAAGATGAAAAAAAGTCATACAAATACATTTGGCCACAATAAATTCTTCAAACCAGCTTCTGTGCACTCAGCCTTAGTGCATCTGGACCCCACAACCTGCCAGCGGGTTTAAAAGGTTTGTTTCTTTAAGAAATTAAAAATTACACAAATTTATCATCAACTGTAAAAACATAAATTATTGTTAGGGATTTTAAATTTCTGACCATCTTTGAATGCATCATGTGTGACAAAGACTTTTGTTGGGAAATTTGATTTTGTTTATAATAGTTATATTTCATCAAAAATATGGGTGTCGTTATAACCGTAAAATTAACAAGCCAGCCACCGACGATGCTAAAAAACACCACAAACCGCCGTGTTCATGTTTTTTTGTACACTCTGCAGCAGACTAGGCAATGATTGTGCATGTGTGCCGATTTTTCTGGTAGCAGATTGTTGATATGTTCAAATATTCAATATCCCAGCTTTGTCTGCATTGCATCAAAAAATATTCTTTTTTTGGGTGAAAAGCTGCAGCCGCTAGTGACTGTCACTTTTTACCCTGCTGTCAATCACAAGTGGAGCAGCGGTGCAAATACCACAAAGACCAACCATCACATTTCTGAACGGCAATAACAATGTAGGATAGATTAATACTGAACCACACAGAAACAAGCTTCAGCCTTCCCTTTATCCAGAGCAAGTACTCCTACCTTGTGCCAACAGTTTGACTTCTGTGATTATTCTGTATCATAGCAACCAGATGCAATCAAAGCATCTCAGCCAAAAAAATGCTGCGCCCCTTATTGCGCCTCATTGTCCTTGTGTGTTCTGCACAACAGTGAACATATTTTGGCATCTGTCATTTTGAAAGCATCAGTATATTAGATATTAGCCTGACAATAAGGTTTATGTACAAATCATTAAAATCAGGATAAATTAAGTAGTTTGCAGAAACAACAACAACACAATGCTGTTAATGCAGCTTATTGTGCTGTTGAGCATCCCTTAGTCACTGCAGGGGAAACTTTATCTTTTAGAAAGCCCTATTAAAAATCACTTAATTCAACATGTCTCACATAAAATTTATCCAGAAATAAACTGTGTGCACTAACCAGATCCTGTAAAAAAATACAATAAATTCTGTCCTCCTCAGCGCAACTGGGAAACCATGATTGACTCAGCTGAGACCAGCAGTCACGTGATGAAAATTCAGTGAAGCTTCAACTGAACTGTGCAGAGGAGAGGACTGTAGAGGCTGTAAAAGTGTGAATAAATAGTAACAGTAAATTGCAATGTGGTGGCACATTATATGAAGTGTATATACATAGCAAGAATTATAGCTCAGGGAGATGTTCAGCCCCGGGGTCCTTAGGTTTCTGAAAATGTGGCCCCCTGAGCAATGTAGTCAAATAGCCCTGTTGCAGAGGTTGATGGCTACAATCCTAAACACTATATCTGTATTAACGTGTGTGTGTGTGTGTGTCTGTGTGTCTGTGTGTCTGTGTGTGTGTGTGTGTGTGTGTGTGTGTGTGTGTGTGTGTGTGTGTGTGTGTGTGCGCGTTTACGTAGAGGCTAATAGGGTCAAGAAACAGTAGGGTACAGAGCTGTGATTCAGGTGCAGAGATGCTCCTGTCAGTCCCAGTGGGGGCATCCATCACTGAGCTCCAGGGCTTTTTCATCCCTGATGTGATTGATTGCTAACGACTGGCACTAATGGACATGTGGCTGCTGCGCACACACACACACGCGCACATGTGATACAATATACACAAACGGCTGCATGCAAACACATCAGCGAGCACGAGTATCATACACATTGTAGAAATTCACACTCCTCTTAGACACACTTATTCCGGGCCTTTCCACAGTCTCCACATTCCACTGGCCGTATCTCACCGAAAGGCCCCAACTGCTTTTAATCAGTCGGGTCACGAGGCGCTCCAGATGGGCCTCAGCGTTGGGTGGGACTGCCGCGGACGAGGTGGAGGAGGAGGGGTGCTTGAGCTCGTAATAGTCAACATATTTGTGCCCCCCTCTCCTCAATCCTCAACATCCCCTCCCCTCCCCTCCTGTATTGCGTCACCCTCCTCAGAGACCCGTGCTGGACAGCTCGAGCTGCCGCGTTCGGCGCGTGCATTTCCAAGGGCTCTCACTTTTCCAGCGTTTTTTACTAGCTAACATTTTCCATCGTCAGACTGCATGCTCCGAGTGTTTTGAAAAGAGCACTGTGTGCTTTTGGAGAGCGCCATCGCAGGATGTGCTTTTACAGTCTGAGGAGAGATGTAGGTGTACATTGCAGTTTGTTTTTTTTCCCCTCAGATGTCTGTAATATAGAGTTCATTGAGTACAGAGTGTCTTGATCGTGGACATGTGGGCCATACGGCAAAATATGTGCAGAATGTGAAGTCTCGTAGCCCAGTGTGCATCCGCCTAATCAGGGTTGGAATAAAACCTCATGGATGTACCAGACATTGTAAAGAGTTCTCAATGTGAGAGTGCATCCAGTCCAAAAACGTCAGCAGTCCAAAAGCTAGACTTTGATCAGAGATCCCACAGTCATGAAATACCTGAAAAAGTCATGGAATTTTATAGTCACATTTTCCAGGCTTGGAAAAGTCATGGAATAAGTACAAAGTTTTGGAAAAGTCATGGAATTTTGTTGTGATAATGAAATTACAAATACAGTAATTTGTGGATAACCCTTAAAAGCAGCAAAACAAACCCCACTGAGATGCAAAATGACCACAGAGATACAAATGATCATAAATAAATGCAAAATGACACCAAAGAGATGCAAAACAACCACAAAAAACTCAGAACAACTCCAAAGAAATACAAAACAACCCCAAAGAGAAACAAAACACCCCTAAAGAGACACAAAACAGCCATGAAGTATTCAAAACAACTCCAGCAAAATGCAAAATAACCCTGAAAAGATGCAAAATGACCCCAAAGAGACACAAAACAACAACAAAGAATTCAAAACAACTCCAAAGAGATGACAAATGATGCAAAATGACCCCCAAAGAGACACAAAACGACACCCAAAAGACCAAAACAACTCCTGGAGACACAAAAAAACAACTTCAAGAAGAGATGGAAAACACAACCCCCAAAAGTCACGCAATGAAACCCCTAAAGTGATGGAAAAGGACGCCCAGAGAGAAGCGAAACAACCCCCAAGGAGATGCAAATACGCTCAAACAGCCTGATACTTTTTGCTTACCATCACATACGTTTCTTTATTTTTTCCCAGCATTCCTCTCTCTGCCTCTCTCCCTTTATGCACAACAATGAGCTGACATTATGTTTGAATAGAATTTGAATCTTAAATCTTTGAAAAACATAACTCGGGCGACAGGAGAACATTTGATCATGGGTCCCTAAGTTTTGAAATTTTGTCCATGAAAATGTGTGGGCACCCTGTATGATGGCAAGACTCCTGTTGGCAGTTGTAATATTCTTTTTTTTTTTTTTTTGTTTTTTGCCAAAACAACACAAAGCATGCACATGAACACGCAGAGTAATTTCATCTCCTCGGCTGTTTGACTGCCACAATAGCTGCTCTTTGTCCGCATGTTATTATACAGTCTCGTGCTTTGATTCGCTCCGTGTTCAGTCTTGCTTTGACAGTGTTTACGACGGTTTCCTAGATACCGCACTACTAATCTCCTTTTTCCTCCTCGCCCCTCGTCACCTCTCCCCTCACCGTCGAGTTCTCGCGTTACAGGGGCTGACGTCGCCTCGTTCTCAGCGCAGGCCGGTCGGGTTTATACTCGCAGGGGCGCACGGCGTGGGTGAAGGTCAAAACACATCCGCACTGCAGGAAACGTCTGGGATAGCCTCACGTATTTTGAGTGGAATAAGATCTAACATCGCACCGAGCTGTTCCTCAAAGTTCACCCCCAGCAGAGCGGTTCCTGTCACCATTCTGGGAGCGGGGTTTAGTGCCAAAATGTGAAGCGACCAGCTGACCCGTGATGCTCGATTGGCAGGCAGAGTGAGACGAGAAAGAAGTGGATACAAGAACGAGGGAGGGACTTGCCAGTTTTGTGGGCAAAAAGAAAGCCTCATTCAGATCTTTGGAGCTGCCCTCTCAAGAAAAATAACAAGCAAGTGCCCCAAAACAACACATGTTTACGTTTAAGTAACAAAACTCCCCAGCAGATTAGTTAGCTAGACGGGAGCAAAGGAGGAAATCAAGCAACATTACTGTAGTGTCAAAGTCCACATAGGGAGGCGGCTGGAGTGGATGGGTTGATTTGATTTTTTTGTCTTTTTGTTGCAAAATGTGGTTGCAAAAATACCATATAATTTAGCTGTTGATTGAAGCAAATCGACCCGCCGTTTGCTTATTTTTTCAGGATTTAGCAAGTGGATGCTGCTTAGCTTTTATCCTGGCTGCAAACCTGTCAGTGACATTATGTTTTGCTGTGCAGTGAAGGCCTGCTGGCTGCGGCAGAACGTGGATACAGAGTGACCTCTGCCACTATTCCTGACTCAATGGTGGGACATTCCTGTCAATGGGATTGACTGAGCGAGGTTTGCTCAGTATAGCAGCTGATCTCAGCTCTGCTAAAAGGATTAGAGAAGGGCAGACATTGGGCATCCCTTTGACGGTTGCTGCTGTAGCTTTAAGTCGTCTGAGACTGCGCGACTGCCAAGCTGTCCTGCACTCACCTGCACTCTTGTCCACACATTCACTTTGTCCTTGCCAATTTAGACTGGAAAGGTGCTCAACTAATGAGCTCTGGATTTGACTAACCCTCCCTGCTACTATCTATCCGAGCCTCCTCACACTTTCTCTTTGCTAGCCGTTTAATCACGACTTGTTGCCATGTCAGCAATCCACAGCCCTCTTGGCAGGTTGATGCTCTCCTCAAAGACGATACATGTATCATTAATTCAGTAGTTTCCAACTGGTCCAGCCACTGGGTCCAGATTTCTTCTTAGTCATTAGTTCAAGGTCTGCACATAGGAGAAATTACGACATATTCAATTTCATTTGACAGAATGTTAATTACACATGGGATAAAAACCATAAAATGACTCATATTGTAAGTGTAAAATTATTTTTTCTTTATAAAATTTATGGTAACTTTGAAATTTTTTGGCGATTTTTCAAAATAAGAAAACATGCCTTCCGAACCGGGGGTCCGCCCAAAATAAAGATTGCCAAAATGACACCATTTACCACAGCCAGAGACTGTAAAAATTTGAATTATTGTTGGATTTACAAATTTCTGACCGACACCTAAAGAAGTGCTTATTATTGTTTCAAGACCAGTGCAAAGACACAGCATATTAACAGGCCAAATAACACAAAGAACAGAGCAATAAAATAGTTTCTGTCCTCAAAAAAAAAATTCTCCGCACTTCAAAATAAAAGCTTTGTTCTGAAAATTCATGGCACTTCAAAATGGACCTGCGACCCACCAGCTGGGCAATACTACATTAAGAGAATATGAAAAACCTGTTTGAACGCTTCACTGATTTTCTCCTCTACTGTCTTTGCCTGTTCCCTATCAGGGAAGTCAAACAGGTTAGGGAAGGCAAGGCAGGAAGCTCGAGACTGTGATGTAATATGACTTTTTAAGTGAGGATAGATTTATAGCTAAAAAGAAAGAAAAAACGTCTGATGTTCAGATCGACCTGATGAATTTTCGTCATTGGAAGCCGGGCATGACATAAAAAACATGTTTGTGGTTTGAGGTTGTTACAAATTTATGACATGCAGTATTTCTCTTTATTTTCTTCATTTATCTTTTGCCAAGTTGCCCAAGAAGTAGAAGAAATACTGCAGGTTTCTGAGCTTGCACTCACACACTCACTCACTCACACACACACCTGGTCTGAGTCAGTGCAGCAGTCACATAAACAGGCATCAACTGTTCAAGGTCTCAATTAGGAGAAAGTGTCTTGTCTGGTGTTACTCACATGCAACCCTTCACCTTTGGCCCTAACCTCGAAACCTAATGCCATTTTACTTTCCCATGAAAGCTCACAGTGTGTGTGTGTGTCTGTGTACATGCATGTCAGCATTTTCTATCACTGTTTTCTGTTTAGCATTAATATATAGAGCTGCATGATTAGTCAGCCAATTATTCAATTGGCAGAAATTTAATCAGAAACTACTGTGATTTAAAATTTGAAGTCATTTTTCAAGCAATAAAAAACCCTTACTTACTTACAAAATGGTAAATTTAATATATTTGGGGTTTGTTGCATTACGTTATTGGATGTAGGAATTTTGAAGTATTGCACAGTTTCAAATGTCCTGATATTGCTCCAGAATCTACAGACTATTCGAACTAACATATTCATTAATTGCAGCCCTGTTAATATGCAGGAGTCTTCTCTGTCCCCTGCAGAAACGGTCCTCTGTCCTGCCAAAAGATTAGAAACAGATTTAATGCTTAATCAGTGGCTCTCGCCACCATCACGGACTTCTTCTCCTACACACGCAAACACGCTCGGCCGTCTGTGGCATTTGCAGGTGAAGAGGTCAAACCTCCACCAACACTTTTAATATAAAGATGTGTTTTGGGTTGTGGCCTTTTTAGGGGTCAACACAAAACATATTTCAAAGGACATTTAACCCGTAAATGGGCAGGAAAATGAATTAACTAATTGATTAATTAATGATTAATTTTTTTAAAAATTTTACCTTAATTTTCTAAATTACAGTTTGTATCTCCTGAGATACATTGCCCAATTAGGGTACAAAACAAATTTTACATTTTCCCCATTTATTGAATTACTCATGTGCCAACTTTTGAAACATTTTAACAACAATTAATTAGCTAATTTCTTACATGTTTTGCATAAAAAATTTAAAGTGAAAAAAAAAGAAATATTGTTATTTATGTTTTGAACGCTCGATACAAATCTAATCTTTGAATAAACAACGACCCTCTGTATTAGCATTTCTAAACAACCCATTTAATACCTATTTTTATACTTCCATCTTCACTGTGATGCCCCTACACTACCAATATCCCATCGTGGATAGTCGTGGTTAGTGGAGTGGAGAATTTATCTGCTGTTTTGACGCAAATTGGTGTAGCAGCCTCTAAATCTGATGAACCATCAGGTAGAAACAACAACAACAATGGGTGTTTCATACCCCATTATTACATTATTATTGATTATCTGCAGAAAAGGCCCAAAAACATAATGCCTGTCAAATGGCCGTATCTCCCAGGATGCAGCAACCATATAAGATGGGTATAAAGTAAAGCAACCAATCATATACATGCATACCAGCCAACTGGGCACGCACACATAAGCGCTGGTTATTTGGTCATGTGGCTCCAGGCCAGTCAGCATCCCAAACTAGCAGAAAGGCGAGGGGTGTGCCCAACAATTGTGTTTGCTGGTGAAGCCATCTGGCCCTCAATCTGGACTCGCAGAACCACCAGCAGCCTTTTTCTTTTTGCCTCGTACAGTAACACATAAGCTCACACATGTGCTTCATCGCAGCACAAACAGTCGCTGCTGACTCACAGTTTTGAGAGTGTGATCACTCTGTGATCATAGAAACAGTTATTTCTTTTTCGTTTTAATAGGAATTTAAATGTAAAATGTTTGGCCCCTGGGTCTGAGGTTTGGTTGTGTTTGATAGTAACTGTTTATTTGTATATTATACATGATATATATGTACCGGATCTTCTGTGCTTTACTTTAAATGGCTGTTGGATAAGAAGGTAAAGTAGAATTATGAATAACCAGAGAGAATTTAAATATTTCACTTTGGTGCCTGCAGTGGTTAAAATTATTTAGGCTGTTGATATAGATAGTCATTTTCTATTCAGTTGTGCAGTTCTGCATGCAATGTTTCACACTCTTGTTCAACAGGCTCATAAATTGTTCTTATTTTCAACATAAATACAAAAGAGGAAGGCCTCATTCATTTAAAATGACTTCTGGGAGATGAGGCATGACAGTAAACACCTGTGGGAGGGACGTCAGTGACTTGACAACAACATACATAATGTGTTGTTTTATTTAGAGATTTTTGGGTTTTTTGCGCCATATATGGTTTTTGTGGGTTTGGTTTCAGTGACGGTATCAAAACTGATTCTTATGTTGATGAATATTTAACCGTCTTCTCATGACGGGCAAGAGAAGATGCCCCCTTGCTGATGATGTTTTTGGTAAAGTGAAGGGTGCCTTTGACTGGAAAATTAACCACTAAAGAAAACTTCAAAATACTCATTATTAACTAGTTCCTGTAAAGGGTTACTCATCAGTCAAATCGAAATCATTTACCCTAGATAAAAAAAATACAAACACACACACACTCTCAGAGCGCTGATTCGTCAGCTCTGCGGCTTCGGGGTCTCGGCCCCCCGGACAAACATGGGAGGAAAACATTCCAGTGAATAATGGCTGAGCTGCTCCGCTCTGCGGGGAGAGAGGTGGAGAGCTAAATAGTCTTTTCTTCAGCTCATCTGGCCCAGGTCCTCATTACATAACGGGGTTTTGTTGGTCAGACACACGTAGAACAGGCTTAAGAAAAGCAGGGACCGCTGTAGCTGTTGAGCCTCTGATGTCAGCTGGTAAAGGAGATGCTGCTTGGGTAAACAGCAGTTAAAGAACGCTTTGGTCCTGTTTGATATTTGTGTGATCGGCTCTTTTGAATGAAACAAACGGGCTGCAGATACATCACATGTGTCTGGCAGCTTGTTAACAGGCAGACGGACATCAAACAGCATGCAGCCCGTGAACTCTTCTCCAACAAGTGACGTTAGGCGCTCAGCTGAAAGACGACATTCTTCTCTGCTCAGCTAATACAGGACATTACTGTTCGGTCACACCTGCCCCGCCCTGTATAATCCCATGTCTGTCTGTATGTCTGCAGCAGGTCACATGAACTCTCTTGAACTCCTCTGTGAATGGCGGTCCAGGCTGACGTTACCAGCAACACACTGTCCAAACCATTTTTCAACAGAGTCGAGCATCTCTTGAGGCTCTCAGATTGTCTGTATTTCACCCTGAATCCATGGCCCTTATCTCAATCAGTACTCCCAGCGCCCCTTTTCTTCTGAGGACACTGACCCTTAGCTTCCAATCCTTTATTCCCGTCTGTAGTTGTTGTCCTCGTCTTTGGTCCCACCCGTTATCCCCGTCCTGTGACCCCAGAGCTCTGGCCGCTGCACTGACTTGAGTGAGAAGCACCAGCTGACACTAGACAGCAGCTCAGACAAGACACATAAAAAAACCTCTCTGATTACAGTCGTGCTGATCCACAGAATTACTTGGGCCGTAAATCAGACCTGCATCCTCTCTGAGATGCTGCCAAATGAACTCAGAAGGAACGCCTTGCCCCGCAGCAGCACGGAGAGCTGCTGACTGACATCTCAGTAAATGTTTCTTTCCATCAAGCCGAAATGAAACCGTGCGATCCAGCGTGGGGAGTCTTGGTTTCTTAGGTCGTGACGTTTTAGTTTTTAACCATTTAAACAAAAAAGATTTGCGTGACTCTGTTAAATATATCTAAAGTAAGAACCATAATAGCTAGAGCTTTAATTCTTTTTGCAACAAAAAGCTGAGTCTTCTGTCTTCTGTTATTAAGCAACCTTAGATTCAGTTTCAATACTTTAAGCAATTATTATTGTTCATTGACTTTCATATCTGTTTAGTTTACATTTGACAGATTTTAGGGATATGAAGCATTTGATACTCCAAGACATCCCAATTAAAAGTAGCAGTTTACCCACACGGGGACCATTTATATTGCAGCGTTCAAAAGGCTAAGGAAGTAGAACTGCATCTAACGATTATTTCCATTATTGATCTCCAGTATATGAGGTTTATTTAATCATTTAGCCAACGACATTTTCATAATTATGCCTTTGTAAATCGTAATAGATGGAAGTTGATGTCTTCAAAAGTCCAAAGCTTGAAGACATTTGGTTTACAACAGAAAACTACAAAAAACGCAGCAAACTTTCACACTGGATGCAGCCATAACATGATTTGCACTTTTTCCACGATTTTTGCTTGAAAATGACTAAAACAAGTCCTCCTTTTTCAAAATAGTTGGTAATTATTTTAATGACAGTTGATGAAGCGTCTTATTGTTTCAGCTCCACTGTTTTTTTCTTCTTTTGCGTCACTTTGACTCATCAGCTGATCTTAACCACAACGACTGTGGTTTTGCAGTATCTTTACACCCAAACACTATCATGGTCCATTTCATGTGATTCAACATGATGTCACTAAGGGAGATTCTGGGCGTACATGTCAGCGTCTTAATTGATGAAGCCTCTGCGGCTAAACTCGGAGTTCTGATGAAGTGCAGCAAAGGGCGTCTGCAGAAGGGGCGAGTTCAGGAGACACACCCATTGGCAGGAAAGTGAACGTGAGAGGAGGAGGGTAGATGTACAGTACTGTATGTCCTCCAGCTCACTAGGAAAGCACCATGATGTTTTCCAAGGACCATCATTCCTCCCTCAGACACTTCGGGCATCCACAATGAACTCTTCCTCTCTCTTTTTCTGTCTGTTTCTCCCATTTTCTCTCCCCCGTTCTCCCTCACACTCCTCCTCTTGCTTGGATCATAATAATAGCGGCGTAATTTACAGCTCTTGGTCAGCCTGGGGCTCCGTGTGTGTGTGTGTGTGTGTGTGTGTGTGTGTGTGTGTTGTTTAAAGGGCGTGTCCCACAGCCCTCATCAGTGTTGGCTCCAGTGCGGAGAGCCTCTCTTCATAACCAATACCAGATCTGTCTCATACCAAAACTGTTACAGTCCGCTAAATGGTCGCCTTTACAAAAACGCAAAAGGGTTTGTGTTTCTGATGATTACAATCTTAATATACTCTGCAGATGTTGTGTTAGCCTTTTTGGTTGTGTGTCATTTTGTCAGATAAGGTCATACAATTTTGTAATAGTCATTTTATGGTGCATTTTTAACAACAAGTTCAAATAAATAGCATTTATTTTTTATTTTAAGCAAGCTTATATGTTATGCATTTACCAGGGATGTAAGTGCTATTTGTTAATTACCGATCGCACACATAGTAAATGGGAAAGTTTACGTACATTAGTAGACTAAAACTATAAAATGAAAGAGATGTTTTCCTGCCTTTTCATCTTTTGCAGCTGAGAAGAAACAACTAACTAACTAACTAATGCAGTTACCAGTAATATTTAAGATTGAATATTTTCTGGCGTGTTTCTCAATGCATGAGTTGACGTCATAAATCAATCGGCAAAGCTTAAATCTCAATATGGCAACTTTGACAATTCTATTTGTTTTTTATGTCTTTCTTGCATGACATATTTTCATGTTATTTTATTTTATTGTATTTGTTGTATTTTATTTTATTTTGTTTTATTTTATTTGTTTATTTGCACATATATATCTATAGAAAAGGACAATTAAGTTTAAACACTGTGCAGGAGAGATTAGAAGCCAAAAATTACTTGTGGAGATACCCCCCCTTAAATACCTGTAATCATTCATATAAAGAGAAAGATTGCATAATTTATCAAAATTTCCAGACTAAGCAGTAATACAAAGTCGATAAACATGTACAAGTGACAAAAAGTTTGTAAGTCTTTGCAAACCCTCGGAACTGATAAGCTTTAACAAGCAGATATTTGCAATTTATCTTGATAAACTGCTTAAACATCAACTATTAAAATTGCTTTTTAATTATTTTTCTGTCAATCTGCTGATCAACTCATCATTTTAGCACCAGAGAAAGCTTTAAAAAGCCTTGAAGAAGAAGCCTTGAAAGTGGGTAGACAGTCTGGCGTGCAGACCCATCCTTCCTCTGCAGAGCTGTGTGTCAGTGCTCTGTCATGTGGGATGAGTTAATAATTGCAATCAAGAGTATAGCAGCTGCTGTTTTGGCTGCAGTCTTCAGAGCTGTAGCAGGAACACATGTCAGAGCCGCTGCACGTGAGCGAGGTAAACAGCAGATCGCCAGACGTGGCGAAAGAGTTCATATCAAGATGAATATTTTATGTTCCATCATGCTGTAAGGAGTATTTTTAGAGTTTGGGAGCATCTCTCCAGTCGCTTATGAATTTTAAATGGCAGTTTGTGAATATTTCACCAGGCAACCAGAGGAGCTGGGCAGGATGCAAGAGATGACATGTTTGGTATTTCCTGGGTGGATGCAGTCAGAGAGCTTTTCATGCCTCTCTGTGCTCACTTTTGCATTTCTGTAGGCCTGATGAAGATTATATTTATGACGGATTAATCTGTAGATTATATATTTAATCAGTTAAAAAAATATTTACTGTATAAAATGCTATAAAAAAAAATTATTAAAAAATGTCCCTTGCAAGGTCCCACAGAAACTGAGATGTCTTTAAAATGACTTCTTTTACCTGACAGTTCAGTTTATAATGAACTGAGATTTTGCGACTTTCTAGTGGTTGAGTGGTTTTAGATGCATATTTTAAGCCCTTTTCCACAGAAACTGTGCTATAGGGCCGCTCCTATTTTTGCTTTGTAAGTTGCTTAAACAGTTAATCAATTACCTTAATTGTCGTCAGTTTGGTCTCTGCCGTTCATGTGCTTCATTAATCCACTAATCATTGCAGGAGTCGCTTAAAGTAACAGTCACGATTCTTATCTTCTAGGACAAAAACCAGTTTGTTTTCAGGTATAACACATTTTTTACTGTTATTATATAGTTATACAGTGCAATGCGATTAACTTTTTTAAATAAAAAAGCTGGGTGCTCTCACACATATTCAATATTAAATTGTTTTTTATAGCAAGAATCAATTTTAAAATTCTCCAATAATGACACAAAGAATCTAAAAGTGAGATTCCCAAGGACTCCCTCCCTTGTTAAATAAATCATTACCTAAATATGCTTTGGACCAGGCTAAATCGTGGAGATTATATTTTATTATTCTTACATGTAAAACAGTCACAAAATGTTCCCCCGAGAACAAAATGTTCTCATCACACGTCTGCTACAGAGCGTAAACCACAGAGACGACGTGGACCGTTTTTAATGAAAAAACACCTTAATGAAAGAGGTTTCATTATGCTGAGTGCTGTTCTGCCTCCATGTGTGTTGTCACCCATTACACCGGAGTAATTATGCATAAGTCAGGCATGCGTCTGGAATGAGCGGACCCTCCACCCTTTAGAGCTACAGCCGCTCGACCTCAAACCTCAGCCGAGGGAATTCCAAGATCAGCTTACACCGCCGATATATGGGCTCTTTATGAAGCACGCGTCGGCTAACGGTGGCAGTGTCTTAAAGGAGCCCTTTCAGACCTGAGTGACTTAGTTTACATTCAGGGTGGACAGTTTGGTCCATACGTCCTATTCTCGCAGTTCGGTAGCCTCACGTCTTGAATCAGGTGTTTGTCTGCGTGTCTGACTGATGATGGAGTTTCCAGACGTGGGCGGTTAATGGTGTTTGGTGGGTTCTGGGTAGAAAAGGGTTGTCTTATTCAGGGTGAATCCTGCCATACTTGGGTTTTTTTGGTGTGTTTTTTCCAGGCGACTATCTAGAATTACTAAAAAATGTAAACTGGAGGTGGGGGAACATTTTAGTCTTAAATTTATCAAAATTCTCTGTGGAAAGATTGTTTTGATGCAGAAAAGTCAAAAATTGGAAATTGCAAAACCCAATTCTTGACAATATTATGAAGCTCATAATAAATCATAAAAAACAATATGATTGATTGTTTGAATGTGTGTTTCATGCACACAATGTGCCTAATCCTCATGGGTTATAAGAGACCAATATTGCACATTTCATTTCATTACAGAGATTAAAAATTATTTTACAGCTCAGTCTTTAACAAACATAAACAAAAAATCCTAATAATAAAATAAATAAATAATAATAAATAATGAAATAAATAAATACAAAATAAAATAATAATAAAAATAAAGTAAATAATAATTAAAAAACAAACAAACATTGGGACCCCAGCTCTGTTCAGCTGCTTGCTTCCATTTGTATCAGACAGTTTCTGGCTGTTGCTTTAATTACAAACACTGCTGTGACAGCCTGATGTGGTGTCCCTGTAGTTAATATATGACAACATTTTGCAGCTGTGTGTGACACTGGTACGTGTGAAGTGTCATATTGAAGCTAGCCAGCCATTTGCATCTCTACCATCTGGGTCTCATGTGGAAAAGTCTGTTCAGAGCATTGCTGATAGTTGATGTGGCTACATGTTCTGAGTCTCGAACACGGCATCTGTAAGTGAAACACGAAGAGAGTATGTTGACTGACGTTTTGCTGAGAGCCAAGCATGCTCAACCTTCCAGTTGACATATCTCTTTTATCTGTTACTACTATATATATATATATTTTTTTTAATGAAGTAAGTTTATGTTAAGTATAAATTATTACAAATACACTTAACCCTTTCCCACTGGACAAAAAAAAAAACTCCATTAGTGCCCATTAATGTCTGCCTTTTTGTTTTCGGTGAGTATTTATCAGCTCCGATTCCAAGTGGCAGAGATAGAAACATGACACCCGGGCGAACACGCTAATTTCCACTCCTTTTCTAGCGCAGTGCAATGACGTGTCGCCACAAATTCCATCTCTGTCCCAGCAGCGCTCGAACTTTGTTTAAAGTTAGTTGGCACCGACTCTGAATCTGGACCTCCATGCTGCTTTCTGATTTTTGTTTGTTTGCTGTTTACTAATCTTGTTTTCTGGTGCGCTTGTGACATAAAAACAAAAATAGAAAAGAATACTTGTGTAAGAAGTCTCTCCCCTAATTTTAGTGGGTTTTCCATGTTTATCATTTCATATAAGTGCTAATATTAATGGAAAATTTGTTTATGTATGAAAAGTAGCTAGTTGTCACAGAAATCTAAAATTTGATGCAACAAAATGCAGCAATAATCATTTTACAATCTCATCGTAGCCCTCAGAATTGGATCACGAGGTGCCCAGAGATTACGGCCCCTGACCTAAACCCTTCGTGCGACATGTTAAACTTGGACCTATTGATAAAAACTGCTCTCACAGGTTAATCCCTCGTCACTCACGCAACACCTGCTACTGCCACTGCAGTCCAGGGCTGCTAATAACAGGTTTGCTAAACAGATTTGTTAACTTAAAGTTTATTAAAAGTGGCTGCTGCAGTGCTTATACTGGAAGTAGCACATAGCTGGCAGTATGGATGAAATGGAAGTTATTTTATTAGTTTGTTTGAGCCCCTGCTAAAAGATCAATACAACAGCATACGACCTGCATAATGTTCATGAATCTCCAGGTTTAAGAAGTCAGTCGTGGAATCATATCATTCACAATATCATATCGCTCACGATATGTCCGATATATTTTTTAATATGATGAGAAAAATTTGTATCGTGATAATGGTAATATTTCGATTTCTTGACATAATAACGTCACACAGTTATGCACAGCAACAACATGCATGTCTGAAAGCAAAGCTGCGTCTTCAAAAGGTGTTTGGCTGTTTAGATGTAATTTGTGGTTGATTTTGTTTTGTTGTAGTGTTTATATTTTACACAGAATCTAAGCTTGTGATTTGCAACGCTATGAGAAATATTGCACAGAGGCAGAGTTTCAAAGGTGGGTCAGATAACGCATGTTAAAACCCCCTGAAGTTCACCTCAGACACAAGCTTATCTCACATGACTGTGTCAGTCTGACAGGAGTATAACTGTGTCTTCATTAGCGCTTTCTGATAATCTGAAGCTTTTCCCCGCTTCACCTCGTTTTAACCATGTGGTTTCTCCCAGAGGGAAACCGTCTGAGCGATGACGAGAGATGCAATAATTAAACAACGATAGGGAGAGTTTTTTTTATTTATTTATTCAAGAGGTGTTTGAGACGGGGTGGGGTACGGCTGTCATCACAAACATATTTGCTCCTTTTTTTCGCAGTCTGAGAGCAGCTGCCGAGGAGTGAATGAGCGCTCTGCTGAATGCTTGATTGGCAGAGGCATTTGTGTAGAAGTGTCGAGGGACCCTCAGGAGACAATTGTCCAGATCAAGCAGGGCTCCTTCACTGGGGGAGCTCGCTAATACGCCGAACTCATGTGAACCCCCCCTGGGCTCTGAGGCTTTTGTCTTCCCTGTTAGTTTTTGGGAGAATGTCCAACCCACAGCCTTTCCTCGCTGCAGCCACAGCTCCTTCTTGAAGGAAATCCCCTGTATTTTTATTTTTTTTCTCTTTTCTCCTGGACGTTTTGTGCTGCCGCGTGTTCCTTCTCTGCTCTACACAGATGGTCTCCATAGCAAACTGTGAATTTTGATAGTGGTTTCTGCCAGTGGAAGAGAAGAGATGCACTGGCTCATAAATATGCCATGGGCATGACTCACAGGGAGTTAAACTGGTAGCTTTTGGAGTTGTTGCATCATGACTTATGTTTGTGTTGGATACTTTCTTGAAATGAAAGAAAAGCTGGTGCCAACTTCCTCCTCACAACAAAAGCATGCATGAGAAATGGGAGCTTTGACATTTGTTGTAACACTATGCTTTCTTTTGTCAGATTGGGAAAACATTGGTTACTACCATTGTTTGCAGTGTATTTAATGGGGAACTCTGGTTATTTCACCCTGTTTTCCTGTGTTTTTGTGTCTAAGGAAGCTTTAGCGACATTAGCAACCAGCGATATTTTCCACATGTAAATAAAACACAATGGCGAGATGACTACGTTTACTTTGAGTGCTGTTATGCGACATCTCCTCTCATGATAACAATCTAAGAAGCATATAATGACAAATTAAAGTCTTTCTTCTCTTCCAACATTATATTCCTGATCCTCTCATGAAATTTCAGAATGAGACTTGAATGGGAATGAAACGTTTCATTTCTCTGTAGGGTCCTTTTTGTAATGTTGTAAGACACTCATAATGATAATCTGAACCTGTCAATGGCAAGAACAAGCACTTTAATTTGACATTAATTGACAATGCAAACATGCCCTAAGTGGTTATATTGTAGTCTTTTTTGCCGCTGCCAGCTGCAGTATTCTCTTAAAACTGGACAAAAAATTAGCGTTTCATGACACAAAAACATGGTTGAAAAGTACTGGAGTTCCCCTTTAATGACTTAATTATGCAGCAGTGCCTTTTCTCCGTAATACCGCTTCAACTGAATGAAAGTGGCAGCTTGTGTAATCATCACACTCAGTGTGTGATAGACCTGCAGTGCATTGAACAGTGCATCTACAGTGCACGAAACTGGGGCTGCAATAACAGGTTAATTGCATAATCAATTAATCTATCTATGGCTGCAATCAAGAAGTAATTTTATTATCCATTAATCATCCTTTTCTTAATTTTAATTGTGCTGCTGCTAAAATTGTATGCTCTCCTTCAACCGAACAAAAGGAAAAGCCATGCTGCCTGTTTCAAATTGTATATTTCGTTCATTGCTCCGAGCTGACTGTTTATGATATTCCCAACTGCAAACAGCTTCTCTCACTCACTTTCTTCATCCTCCTTTTCTCTCTCAGTTTCGTCATCTTCCCTCCAGGAGAGAAACTCTGTCTCTGTGTGTGTGTGTGTGTGTGTGTGTGTGTGTGTGTGTGTGTGTGTGTGTGTGTGTGTGTGTGTGTGTGTGTGTGTGTGTACACCCTCCTCTCTTCCAAGCGTATTGGCATATGAGAATGCAGTAAAATTATATTACAGGCCCTCATATGCAGTACTCTGTTATTGCCTCCTACACTCAGATTGAGTTACTTATCAGAGGCTGAAACGCGATAAATGTGCTCCAGTATCTTCCTGATCAGCGCCAAGCAGCTTGCTACCTCCCGAGGTAGTCGATTGTGGGGTTCATACCCCTCGGTACCCCCTGAGGGCCGTATGAAGAAGGGCATTATGGGTGTGCAGTGGTGTGGGCACACAGAGAGAGCAGTCTGTTCGCTGGCCCTCATTAGTCAGTCCTTTGTTACAGTAAGCCATACCTCGCGGAGCCCAGATGCAGCATGTCCAGATTAGATCTTACACCCGCCAGGAGTCCTGAAAAGCCACCCCGACTCGAGCCTAATCCTCCCGCAAGACTTTCTCTTTTCTTCTCGCTCTCTGTACCACACACAGATACACACACACACATACACACACACAGCCACTGATATAAAGTTGGTCACACACGAACACCAATTGGAGACTTCAAAATTACTTATTGTAGTTTTCGGAGCCCTGTCGGAGCCTTGTGTCTTTAATCCCCGTCCAGAGGTCCTGTCAGCTGCTTACAGACCACAGGCCTTTTCTCCCTCCTTTGTTACACAAATCGGAGCTGCAGATAATCATCTAATAAATCCGAGACTCCAAGATTTGAGTGGATTAAAATGAAACGGCATCATGAAACAACCTGGTTTTCATTGTGTTTTGTTCCCCAAGAAATGTAAACATCTGAAACGAGTTTCACATCTCAGTGGAACACAACTTCGGCTGTTTGGGTTTGGATTTTAAGGATTTTTCTGTGGTGAGTGGTGACGTAGTGTTTTACATGTAAATATAAAAGTCGAAAAGGCAACTTTTCCTCTAAAAATTTTCTTCGGTCTTCAAATGCACAAACTGGACTTTTCTCCCGTGTTGTTTCAGCACGCCACTAATTTCATTTCAAAAACACCACACCAAACAGCTCTTCGATTTCTCCATCCTTGTCTCCATTTTACCACAGCCGCAGTCTGGATGTTGTCTTTGGCCCTGCATGTCATGTTGCGTGAAGCCACAAGGCCATTTTCAGAATTATCAGCAGGGGGACTCCAAGACCAAATCGCGCGGTGTTGGGTCCAGCAGCCTCAAGTGGTAACAGAGCAGAGAGAGCAACAAAGACCTCGAAATGTTACAACACACACATCACTAAACAGACTGTCCGTCGGTCATAGCAATAGGACTTATATAGAGCTTTTCTGGGTACTCAAAGACACTTTACATGAAATGCATGTAAAGCATGCATACAGATGCAGAAATAGAGAAATTCAAAATAGTATTGCTCTCCACACCAGAACTGGCAGAATTTCCCAGGCATCTGTGGCTATGCTCAAGTAGATCTTATCTACTGGCCTGTGCTGGTATTGTTTATTAATGCTGCTTTTGGTGGATGAACAATGTTTCTTACAATTTGCACCTCTGTGAGCTCATACAATTCTTCAAAGTTTTTTTTCCTATAGCCGCTGTTAAAGATCTGCGGCCACTATGACCATGGCCATCCCATTAATCTGCTGTTTTTTCTGTTTTCTTCATTTTAACGGCCCGTCCCTGGCGGCTTAGCAGTGGATATCTCTGTAATGCAATACATGGGGATCTTGGACATAACGTCAAAGGTGTTACTTCTTCACACTCTATTGATAGGGTTTGTTCATTTTTTTAAATGTTTTAAACTAAAATTTATGCCCAGATCTTACAAAATGCACCTTTAATATAGCCTCATATATATATAATATATGATATTATAATATAGCCTCACCTCTAATAATGTTTGGCAGCTCTCAAATCTTCAACGCTGTTTGCTCTCGCCTTTAGACACACCGATCTTTACATAAACATGGAAACACACACAAAACAAATCACATGAGCGCCCGCAGCGAACACCCCAGTCCAGCGGCCGACATTGTTGTGGTGTGGTTCATTGCCATGACAACGCCACAATATTTCTGGGGCAGCCTGTCTAGTTTTTGTGTCTGCATGGCACCAAATCCACTTCCTGACCAACAGGAATTCCTGTCAAGGATCCTTTTTTTCTCTTATCATGTGTTTTAGATTTACAGGAATTTAGAGACATATATGTTTTCTGCAACAGTCTGAAATGTGTTAGTGGAGGTAAGATGTATTGTTTGGCCGGAAATCTACCTCTTATAGTGATGTGGGCTTGTAACACTCGTGTAAATTCACTTATTACTTACAGTTTCCATGTATAACCATTCTTAAGAGACTTAATCCTTGTTTTGGCTTCAGCAGGTCCAGTGTCTCAACTTGCTGTGTTTGGCGACGTCTATTTCTGCCGTCTTTTCCATACAGAACACCACATGCTATATTGAGCCGAGTGAATGTGGTAACAAGATGCTCATAACAAAACGCTGAGAGGGGAACATTCCACCACTGGGTTCCTGATGTTGTTTTCATGGTCGCCGCCGTCTCGGATGGCAAATATTCCTCAAGAATCAAAATAGACTGGTATTTACGTTTTCGCCGTTTAGCAGACGCTCTCAGCCGGAGCGACTCTACAAACCGCAGCGGCTGTTGACAGACACACGTTGGAAGTGAAGCAGTAAACTGTTAACTAATAACTCGAGCAGGAGATATAGTGACGGAATGAAATTGAAAATGGACAGCACATTGTCCTCGAGAAACACACTTATTCAACATTTAGTAACGTGCCAAATGGCAGCACGGAGTCCTGACGTTGCAGCACGAAAGCTCCAGAGAGCCCAGAGATGAAAATGTGATTAAATATTAAATTGATGTTTTGGCCCTGCACTCTAAAAGGTATCAACACTGAGTCCATCCTGCTCCCAACTCTCTCACTGCTCCTGAAATAAAGGCAGCTGCCAAGCCTCTGTGGAGCTTTGTTTACCTGGACGAATTGAGGAGGTTTTCCCTGGTGGCATGGCCGGACGATTACGTAACACTACTAGGCGAGTGTGAGCGGGGAATTGGTGGGTGCAGGTGGTGGAGTTCAGATTCACATGAGGCTGTGATTCAGAGCAGATTGTGCTGAGTGGGGACGTGGAGTTTCGCAGTCATGGTCAAAGTGATTTTAGCCATTATGTGACAGATTTAGGGATCGAACATGTAATTTTTTGGGTTGGTTACGGTTGTCTATAGATTTTGTCCCATTATTTCACACAGTCAACATAGTTTAAGAGCTTGTTTGTTGTAAAATATTGTTCGCTGACTTCTTGACAAAGCAAGATACTCCTTGTTGACACATGAAACCTGAAATTGAGTTCAACAAGGGGTGAACTGTATTATTTTACTTTTCTTAACCCTCAGAAAAACTGGATCCACATCATTTTCCTTGTGCTGCGTTCAGATGACTTTCACAAGCTATTTAATCCTTTGAAACCTGTTCAGATTGGTTTATGTTCTTTCAAAGACGTGGGAAAAAGGCATGAGCAAAAAATGTCCCACAAATTGCAAGAAACAAGTAAAAGTTGACAAGAAAATGCCCCTAAAAATAGTTTTAAAAAATAACCCACCAAAATGTTCAGAAAACTATATTTCTCATTATTTTAGTTTTATTTTTAAATTATCTTTTTTTTCTTTTTTGGTGGTCATTTTTTGTATGTTTTATTTTTATTGTTAGCTAATCTGTCTTTTTCTTATTTTCAGGTAATTTTTGTAATTTCTTATTGATTTCTCACTATTTTTTGGGCCATGTTTTGTTAAGTTGCTTGTTGCCTTCTCCCCATTTTTTGAAAGAAATTAATGTTCAGGTTTCAAAGGGTTAAAGGTCTTACACGCCCACAGATATGTTTCTAACCACTCTTCCTAGTAAGATTGAAGTCATGTTGAAGTTGGTTTGGACCTCTGCTGGGAAATAAGTGATGTCACTACACGGCACAAAGGAGGTCTCCACACTGTTAGGTTCCAATTAAATAGTTTATTTCCCATTTTTCTCCTTTTAAGGCAATTTTTCAATCTACAAAATCTTCCTTATGAACTAAAAACAACGCTGCAGTTGCCAGAATAAACGTTGGCATTGTATGTTTCAACAGAGCACAGATATGTTACGTTTCTATATTTCATATTAATGTTTCTTGTATCATATCATTGTTTCTAAAGTTCCCAGTCTGGACTACATGTATCTGAGCTGAGTCTGTCATTAGGAAGAGGAGGGGATGATGGATGGCGCGACACTTAGGTGAGACGGCTGCCAAGCAGCAGATCACTTTTTAACAAGACATAGTGACATTTCCAGCCGTGTGGCAACAGCAGCTGGGTATTATTGTAAGCGAGGTCTGTACACTTTTCAGCGGTGGTTGTGATGACCAAACTGGGAAATTAAGCCAAAACATAATCTTTTCTTAACCATTACCATAATCGTTTTTTTTGTGTGCGCGAACATAACTACACATTAACTGCTGCGTTTCACAACATAAAACTGAAACCTATTGCAAAATGAAACATTTCAGCATTTACTGAATAATGCAAAAGGACTATACAAATGTTACATAACCATTGTTTGCAGAAATGTGCAAAAGCCAACATTTGTTCTCCCTACTGGGTTGAACAATGATAACGACAACAATTGTCCCACCCTAACAGATGCAGCAAACTAGCGAGGGAGCTGTCTATCAAGCAGTCTGTAATCCAGACAATCTTGAGCAAAAGTCTAATCAGACAGCATAGATGTAAACATCTGGACCTGGGTGGACTGTAGGCGTGTTGGTCCATCATAGTTAATTCTATTTTAGATTGTAAATGTAATATATATATATATATTTATATCATAAACGTTCTGTAAATGAAGTTGAAAAAACAGATGGAAATGTTTGTTTTTTGCTAATTCAGTGAATGAAATAACCGTGAAATTAAGGTACTTCATCACATTTGTAAAAAAATGTGGCATGTAAGTTACTTAAGACAGAGTGTGCCCTAAATATGATAAAAAATGGTTAAAAGCTTAAGCAGGAACCAGGGCTGCATTACATCTGTTGCATTGCTTATCCTTACATAAGCAACTCTGTTTATTAATATGGACTGTGTTAAACAAACAAATAAATAAACATACAGGAGTTACTCTGTGTTTATGCAGCTCTCGGTAGTCTGCCTGACCACAGAGCCTGCCACCCAGGCGTCAGGTCTTTGTAGTTTCCACATGAGCTGCAGGCATGTGAAGGTGGGTGGGTCGGCTGTGCATTTTTGTGCCTTATAGATTTCACAGAACCCATATGCGTCCTTATCTGTATTAGCCCCACTTGACTTCTTCCACCGGCTGTGAAAACAATCCAAGTTATTCCCGTCTCCGGGCAGATAGCAGCTTTGCTCTGCTTTTGCTTCCTGCCCAAAAAACTCTCGAATGTTCCTCATATTTAACGTACCTTCGACCTGTGCGTGTGTGTGCATCTCGTCTTCTGCTTTCATTTGTTCTTATGATTTATTGATTAGCACGACACGTGAGTCAGTTGGCGAGCAGCTGAAACTTTTAAAGGCTGGCGATAGAGGAGGAGAGTTAGAGAGAGATGGAGGAGACAGGAAAGGAAGCACTTGAGGCCGCCTGGTGTGTGTATGTGAATATGTGTGTGTGTGCATACTTCAGAGAGAGTTTTGTGTGGTGAGTGGGTGGGTGCGTCAGTCAGTCGGCCCGGGCTCTCTGCAGTGCACTCAGCCGCTGTGCTCTCCTCTCAGGCTGAGTGGAAACATCATGTGTGTGTGGGACGCCCAGAAGAACAGCCCCGTTTCTCCACAACCAGAATAGACAGTTGAGGACGCAGCAAGCAAGGAAGAGGACGCAGAATGGAGTAGAACTTGGAGTATAGCACGTAGAAAAGAGGAACCAAAGACGCCAAAAGTGGAGCATTTTTGAGGATAGTTTTCATCTATTTTGCCGTTTGATCTCACCACCTTAAACCTGGCTATGCAATGCTGGCCCAGAGGAACGGGCTTCCTCCAGGCTGTAAGCCGGTTCCTCTGAAGGATCACCCGGACTTACGGGATGTGGACGTGAACGCAGAAGGATGCTGCTCCCTCTCTCCTTCCCCGTCATCTGGAGGATGTCCCTGGGCTCGCCTGGCTGGCGTGGATGGCTGCCTGTCGGAGCCGTACTGCCTCTGGTTCCAACTTTTGGCCAGAGCTTACTGGGGAGAGGTGGAACTGGGGCTCACCAGTCCTAATCGCAGTGTGTCCTGGGCTCGGCTCAGAGAGGCATCCAGGAAGAACTGCGTCCGATCTCGGGTAAGGACGGTCGTGCGTGAAAGATGGAGAGCATCCTTGTGAAATGACATTTTGCGGAGGCAAGTTTGAGGCATTTTGGGATACCCTGACCTGCTTAAGTATCAGTGTCTGGCAGATGCATACAGGTTTACATTTGATCTGGGAGGAGAGATGAGGGGCGGCTGCACTTTGTTGTGCTGTCTGAGGAATTTCGTGTGCGTCATCCTGCTCTCCTGCGGCCGGGTAGTCCTGTTTCACTGACCGATTTCTTTTGTAATGCGAGCATGTGTTTGGGTTTTAGGTTTCATTTATAGTGTCAGACTGACACTTGGAGTCAGATAGTTTATTTTTTAGCTGTGTGCATTTTAAATTTTCTTCCTCTGCTGTTACTGTTTCAAGCATGGACTGGAGCTGAAGGGAGGGAAGTCAATGTGCAGTGATGGACCAAATCAGGAATTTGAGGCACATTTTCCTTTAAGTAAAGTGAATGAGGGTGACTAATGTTAAAGTCTGTGGTCAGACAGGGAGAGAAGTTTGGAAAGAAAAGACGAGAGGGAGTGAAAGAGTTAGATCCATGAGGTCAGACAACTCAGGAGTGACTCACACATTTGAAAAAAGAAATAGCGTGGAAGAAAAGTCCACAAGTAATGCCATTCAAATCCATCTCATATACATAAAGAAGGCATGCAAATGCTCCATCCCGCAGGCCATGGCACCATATGGCAGCACGCAGATCAAACCCTCAGCGTGCACATAATGGTGACTGTTTTGATGAACAGATTGCATGCATAATTGAGTGTCAGGTAATTGTGTGAACTTGTTTGGAGCAGATTTACAGTATTGTGCCTTTTTGAATGTCTTTGACTGAGGCAGCTGCAGTTTCCCTCCACACTGTGCTATGCTGCTGCTCTCTTGCTGTATAATTCAACATGTTATATATAGCAAGAGACGGAAAATGTGTGTGTGTGTGTGTGTGTGCCTCTTCCACGGGGCATTTGAGCCAAACGGCTTAGCTATTGCATAATACAGCATTAAATTTTAAGCGTGAAATCAAAACAAACAGCTGAGCTGGACTGTCAGCTTTCCCGTCCTCTTTCTGTTACAATGTGGACTGTGGCTCATGTCCAGCTCCACACCACTGGGTATTGCTGGTGATTTCACCAGTCATACCATTAAGCCCACACCCATCCCGCTCTCTGGAGGCCCCTACATCTGCTGCTCCCAGACAGGCCGAGGAGAGGTGCGGATAGAGAAGCCTGAGGGGTGGTGGAGAGAATGTCTTTGTTTTGGATCCACACCTAAGATGTATTTTGGTAGGAGAAGAGCCTGAAGAGAGATCGGGGTTGAGGCTCAAACTCTTGGCAGGCTCTCATAGCTCCGAGTCACTATGGTAGTGTTAGCAATAACCGCTAACGCACGCCCTGTGGTGCAGCGGTTCAGCTCTGTCATTACTTTGATGATGGATGTGACAGAAGTCTCGCTGCTCAGACAGCTCGCAGTAGCGGGAGAGTACAGAGTGTTTCTCAGTGATGGAGCAAGATAGAGACATCGTGATTAAGATTTCCTGCTGTACCTTTAGATTAATAATACATCTGGGTTGTACCATTTTTAAAATGCTTGGGAAAGTTGATTCAAAATTGATTTAAAGTCTTGGATAATGTTTTCCAGGAGTGTTTTTGTGGTCTTGTATGTTTGGACTATTGCAACACTTGACAGTTTTTGACTTAAATTGCCAAAAAAGTGTCTTAAAGAAAATGATGCTTGTTTATACTACTGCAGCTATGGATTTACTAGTTTTTCTCTTCATTAATCAGCCCCTTCAGGGTTTCACAAGCTTTTTTGATAACATTGCAGCCGTAAATGCCTGATTTCATGGCAACTTTTCTAAATAATTGTGATATTTTTTGCAGGGAAATTGCTGGAGCAACTAAAAAATGCCAAAATTTTGGCATTTTTTAATGTAATTTATCAAAGTTATAGGCCACTTGTTTCAAAGAGATTAAAACTGCACTGCTCTGAGCTTGTGATTTACATCACACCAATGTCAGCACTAATCTGCATATTTAATCTAACTCACCTTGATTTGTTCATGGATGTGGATGCAACAGCCTCTGTTATGGTGATTTGTCTCGTCTTTTGTCAAAGTCGTTCTTCAGGTGAAGTTTGGGGTCAAAAAGCATTCGTCAATTGATGTTGTTGGTGTTCTGCCCATTGACTGTCTATAAAGATGGACGACACGCCTCCACTTCTTCCCACTGTACAAAAATCCAGCTAACGTATCCCAAATACGGACACTGCCTGTGACTTCAGAGTCTGTGCAGGAGCGATCTCTTCAGCATCGAGTTCCTGCCCACACGCCTGCCTGACCAATCGCAAGCAGCACAGCTGTCAATCATGTTGTCAAATCCCTTTTAATAGCATCAAATAACTAATAAAAAACAAACTTATCAGAAAATCAAAGACTTGAACAAACATCTGGTGATAACAGCAGCCTAACATGACAGAAACCAACTTTGAGAGAAAATGACCTGAAGGGTACCTTCTGTTTATGGCACCTGCAGTACACGTTTATGACCTTCACTGCAGGCAGCCACGACAGGGCGATTGAGATGTTTTAGCTTCACTCTTGGGGAGAGCAGTCTTTTTTGCCAGTAAATGTGAGACTTTGGTGTCGCAGATCTCTGCATTTTCACAGCCAAAAAACAAGGAAATTAGTTTGGTGCTGTTATGCCGGGAAGTGCTATGATTGTTTTCAGTCACAGGAAACTACGATGATGTAAACTATGTGGAAAAATTGAGCTGATTGGGCAAAATTGCAAGGTCATGCAGAATTCAACTGGATTGGTGTAATCAACAGAATATTAATCGTCAACTCATTTGATAATAAATTAATCATTGCAGTTATTTAATAAAAGTAAAAATGGAGGGAAATCACTGACAATAGTTTCTGTTCTGGTTCCAAATGTAAATACTTTGAGTTTCTCTTGTTCAGTGATAATAAATTAAATGTTTTTGACTGTTAGTTGGACGAAACAAAATATACCAAGATCTATCTATGATGTAAGCTCTACAACAAAATATTGAGCCTCACATCATTATGCAATCTCTATGTGTAGATGTAATAAGTGACCACCCGTACTCTCTGCGTGTGTGTATTTCTGTGTATTTTGTAACATCATCTTTGGGAAAAGAGTCATGAACATAAACTGTGGTGACTCACTGTATTTTCAGCTTGCCACTTGACACCGAGTCAACGTAAACACGTTTCTGTTATAGAACATTTAAAATGTTGCTGCTGATGTTGAGCACGCGTTGTGTGATGTCGGCATGAATGTGATGTTACGCAAGCCGAGAGCTGCTAGCGTTTAAGGCTTGTTTTTATCCCGTGTGTTAGTCACAGTAGGAATGTAGAAGATAAGTCTGTCATCGTGCAAACATGCCAAATAGTCCCGCAAAGCCCAAATGTGCAATAACTGAAGCCATATGTATGGCTGTGTGGAGCTCAGGGCAGCACAAATGTGGCTTAAATGACAATCCTGATTATTTTGACAGATATTGCAATCACTGACATTAACCACAAGTTAGGAACAAAATTATTTGACTGCATTTTTGGCCCCTGTCACCAGCAGTTTTCATCTGAGGATACTGGCTGACTGAAATATTATTTTTTCTGTATGTGCAAGCTGGCACTCATTTGGTGTCTTATTCAACAGCTTCTAGTGGATGTGATCTACAACACACAGGGCAGTAGCAGAGATCAGTTTGTTGGTATTTGAGACCATTTTTGTTTAACTGGTGATGGCATTAAGAGTCAGGGAATATTTTGAGCTCTGCAAGACTTCATGAATGTGAACTTAAGCTACAGAAAAGTCCAGAAAATGGCAAAATTAATCATCAGAATAATCCTGTGACGAACCAATGATGTGTTGGATATGGGTGGTTTTGGTTTGTGTTTACGTATTTGTCATATGTTAGTGTGGTTTTAGGAAGGTAACTGTCTCATATTCCTTCCATTTAACATTTAAATAGATCGTTTTGGTTGTATCATTCCACAAAATGTATGTTTATAATGACAGAGCAGAAAGGTTGCAGGTCAAAAACGTGCATTTTTGTGCAGGTTACGTCTCTACAACCAATATGTCATTATTTATTTATTTTTCAACAATGAACCCTCCTGTTAATCTTTTTTCTAATTCCCAAAAGTGAAAACCTTGACCACAAATTGACACCTCAGCAAAAACAACATAACCTTAACTGTGAAGAATCACCATCAGGGGATTTCTTGTGTTTTTAAATCAAGTTGATTAATACGTTGTATGCTGAGCCATGGGCTGTTTCATCTGTGAAAACACACTTTCGTTATTTTAGCAAAACCACTCTTCTTTACACAATTTCCAGGGGTGAAGTGACTGTACTTTTTTGTCATATTTTTAACAGTGAACACGTGGAATGGCATCTTCACTATCAGTGCGTCATTGTTTTTACAGCCACATTTGATTTCTTTGTTGTGGAGCGATGCATCATCCACAGCAGGGGTGCCAAAACTGGGTGGTTAAGACTGCCTGAGGGGTCCAAAGATGAATTTTGCATGAAGTGATGATGATTTAAGGGGAAAGAAAGGAAAAAAGTTTTTGTTTCACAAGATTATGTTTATTCTCTTGATAATACATACAGTCTTTTGAATTTAAGAAAGCAGCAGTATTACTTGGTTTAACTGCTTACATTTTACACTAAGATCATAAGCTGTGATGAGACAACACAAGTAGACATTGCTTTAAAAAAGTCACAAGAAAACAAGGTGTTTTTTTTTTCAGTTTCATGCAGCATTACATCATTTAGGTTTGCGTAGCTTAGCATAAAGGTTGGAAACAGAGAAACTGTGTTTGTGGTCGGGTTCTGTCCGGTGGTTTTTTTTAGCTCGACCTTGTAAGGTGACCTTGCTTGTTTTGAAAGGCGCCTACAAATAAAATGTATTATTATTATAAACTGTTTTTGGTAGCTGAGCGTGTATTTACCACAGAGACACGAGAGTGGGATCAACATTCTCATTTCTCCTGCTCGTCTTCTCTCCACGTCCTGTTTGTCAACACCGCAGTTTATGTCCTGAAGATCACCACTGACGTACCTGTTTGTTTGTTTCTCCTCCTTTCAGGCCAAGCAGAAGGATGGGCGCGATCAGAGCGAGGCGTCGGCCGTGGCTTCTCCCGGGGCAGAGGAGGAGCCTTTTTCCTGGCCGGGGCCCAAGACGCTTCACCTGCGCCGAACCTCCCAGGGCTTCGGCTTCACGCTGCGACACTTCATCGTCTACCCGCCTGAGTCTGCCGTCCACAACTCTCTGAAGGTGACAGAGCGTCTCTTACCCCTCTAATGACACTAAGACCAAAATATAACAAAACAAATGATTTTCACACCATCTAATGCAATTTAGAGCGGAGAAACTGTTTAAAACAAGCATGAAATTCTGACAGTTGATGTAAGAAAACATGTAAAGTAAATAAAGTTTTGTTGAATTAAGTGATGTAAGCGTCAGGCCTCAAGGAGGATCTGGCATAATTTTAGATGCCGTCATAAAAATCTTTGCTTATAAAGACATGATATGAGAAACAGATGAAATAATATTAGACTCAGGCAGAGCAAAGGACAGAAACTCAAATAAAACTTAATTTTGATGTAAATAATTTAAGGAAAAACACATTTTTTTAGACTGACATTACCCAAGTAACAACTGTACAATATGCATTTGATAAAGTAGAGAAAATTAATGCTATAAACTCTTCAAATGCACTCTAGGATGCAACCCATTTCCCAAACATTGAATTAGAATAAACATTTAAATACAACTGCAACAGATTCATTACTGTTAGATTACCAGTCTCTTTGGTTATTTTGTCCTCTGTGCTAACTCTGGTCTCGCTGTCAAGGGCCCAAAAATTACAACTACTGGTCAGTGTCCTGGATCATTATCACAAAATGTGTCCTTATTATGGTTTTTAGTGTCTGCAGTGATTAGACGACGCCTGATTTGTGTGACACGAGGGGTAAAACATCATCAGAATGGTGACTTTCAGCTGCTGTTTGAACTCGGTCTTAAACAAACACCTCAGTATTTAGTGCTGGTAGGACACAAGAGACGTGTCCCAGTTCCACACTACTTACTAATTACACACAGTATGAACTTTTTGATCATATTTATCATGTTTTTGCTGTTTTGAGATCTTCCTGAAGCTGTTAAATCACCACTCAGCACATATAAATCTTTCCAGCTGTTAAAAACTCCCTTATTTCCTTTGTGCTGAGGAAGTGTTTTCCCGATTATGTATTCCCATTTCAAATATTTCTTTTAATGATGTCCTCGATATGCGTTAACACAATACAAGTAACGATTCTTTAAGTTTAGTTTACAGTTTTCATTATTTCAGCTTGGTTTTAAAAAAAACTGCAGCTGGCATCAAACGCTACAATACTCGCTATTCTCAGTTGTTGCTTCCATGGAAATGAGGTTATTTTGCAGTGCGGATTCGAGCGGTTGCAAATTCAAAACGCTTCATCTGAAATGCCAGATATTTCCTCAAGGGTTGTTTCTATCAACATTTGATAAAGATCTTCTAACTTTTTCACTTGAAAAAAAAAACATCGTGTTTAATGTTACGATAAATATTTGGGCAAAATAAAACTTGGTCTTAAAATTAAATTTGGTCTTAAACTTAAGTCTGTTCGGCACTCAAAAGCCTTAAAAATCCTCAAATATAACCATTACCAGGAAACCTGGATACTGGTATCTTTAATTTTGTCACTTTACCATGCTTACACCTGCTGGGATAAGCTTGCTGTACAGAATTGGACTAGAGTTCGGGTTTAATAGTTTAACAGTGATACCAGACTTAAGAGCAGTTTGGTGTTCTAGTTGCATTGTTGTATTAATTTGCACGTCACATCAGTAATGCAGAAAGGTTTTTTTGAGAGCTTCTCTGACTTGTATCATCCCACCTGGGACATCTGCCAGCCATCCTCTGGATAACATCAGCACCAATCTGCCCTTTGGTATTAATCCTGAACGTCACAGCACTTCCGGCTCTTAATGGGCACAGACTAACACACACTAAAGGGCTCTGGGTAAATACGACAGGGCTGCCTTTAATGGGGAAATGTGCCGGTGTTTCAAGTCTCAAAGCTTATCGTCGCCTCCTGAGACGTTTTTCTTAGTGATAATTCAGGATAAATTGGGTTTACTTTTCTCAGAAGTGTATTTTGACAGCCTCCTCAGTTTGCACAGAAGGATTTCCTGCAAAGTTATCATAGTGCTTTCTGTTTATAGCTTTTGGCTTCAGTTCTGCATGTTGTAAGAGACACTGTGGCATGACAGTTAAGATTTTCACACATTTATATTGCAGAAGAGAAAGACAGTTTTTCCTAAAAGCCTTTGTGGGTATCACTGTCTTGTTTTGTCCACTTTTAAGACGATCATTGGCCACTTTGCGATCTTGCTGCAACTTAATTAAGGATAGAAAAGGTTTTTGTGGAATGAAATTGAACTGACATGAGCAAGTTTGTTTGCTCAAACCTTCAGAACTTTGATGGTCATCAGTTTTCTTGTGCCTTTCCTGAACATTTAAACCTTTCAAACATTGAGCAAATTTGTGTGATTTCTTTCAAAAACATGTGAAAAAAGGTAATAAGCAACTTCACAAACTGAAAAAAAACATTTAAAAAAATTATATATATAATTTTTATCTTATTTCAGCACTTTTTCAGGTTGTTTCTTGTTTTGGTTATTTTATCTAATTTTACATAATTTTCTTGTTCCTTTTTACTAATTTCTTGCTGAGTTGCCCATTGCATGCTTTCCATGTTTTTGAAAGAAATCAAGCCGATTTCAGGTTTCAAGTTGTTAAAAAGCCAAGCGGTTCAAGATGCATACATTGCAAAACAAAGGCAGTCTAAAAACACTGGCAGCTCCTGAAAATACAGATTTCACTCCTAATTTATTCATGTAATTAATCCAAAAACATTTATACACTGAATTACAAAACTGAAGCTACATTTTGTCCGTCTTGTAACTGACTGTCCTGAGTCTGTGGGCTGTGGGCTTCTTATCATAAGACGTGATTCTGGGAAATATTCAAACTGGAGCTTTAAATTTCAATCCGTCAGGTCACACTCACAGTAAACCTGAACCAGTTCTCCCATTACATAACCCAAACTGACAAGGGGAGGGTAAAGTAAAAAAAATCTCATCCTTGTACATTCATCACATTTCATTGTAATTACTTTCAGGGTCTTGGATTGGAGCTCTTGATTAATCGCAGTTTGAGGATATTGGGGTTAGCTTGGAGAGGGTCGGAGCGTCTTAAGGAAAGCCTTGGGAGAGCACGAAGTCTTTACGGATACAGCGGAGAACATATGTGTGAGTGGGGGGAGGTGGATTAAAGAAGGAGCGTGTGGATTTTAACCCGGGCTCGGAGGGAAATTAAAGTTTTATGTGTTGAGGAAATGGAAAAAACACAAATATGGCTCTGAAGTGGCTTTTGGTCGCATGTGTCTTGTCCCCTCTTGTGTCTCTTTTGCCTCGACAGTTTTAATCATGTAGTTGGGTTAAAATGATGATGAACACTTAACTTTCTCTCTGAGGATTATCTCATCCTTCGCTCAGTGCTGAGAGTTACTCTGGAGCTGCAGTATGCTAACATTATTAGCATGAATGTAATTCTTTGAGGCCAGAGTGATGTCTTTAGTTTGCGTGTTTTGTCCAACCAACAGTCAAAAACCTGAATATATCAAATTCACAGTGATATAAAACAAAGAAAAGCTGGAATTTGTCATTTTTGGCAAATATTTAGCATTTTTTTCTAAATCACTGACTGAAATGATTAATAGATATTGAAACTTTGTCCATGGTGTTGGTAGTTGTGGGAGGATTTTTAAGTGGGGTGAAAAAAATCATCATTTTTTTTATGTACCACATGATGTATAACAGTCTTTTAACATATATTTACAAGGTACATTGAAGATTAATGTGAGTATACTGATGCAAAAGAGTGATAAAAAAATTAAATCTGACATATTTTCTGTTTTCTCTTTTTTTCTTTCAGGATGAGGAGAATGGCAGCCGAGGTGAGTGTTGAAAAAACAATCCTTATATTTTTCTTTATTTCATTTTATATTTTGCATACATGAGAGATGCACTCTGTGCTCAGGGACCTCAGGTGTGGCAATGAGAACCACACAAAAACCATTTACTCTCTTCAGTAACTCAGAATAGGGAACAAATTAGGATTGACAGTCCATTACTCTAATGTATTCTCACTCCTTCTAGATTGAAACATGCATTTTCTTTGTATCTCGGTCTAAACACTTCATTAGCGTTGGCAATTCAATCCCAATAATAGCTTTAAAAATGAACAGATCTGGCCCAGGAATGGTGCTGAATCCAGTGTAAACAGCATGTTGCAGCTGAACTGTCTTTTCTGCAGACAGGGGGTGTCGTGCTGCACTTTGTTGTTTAAAGCTTTGCTGTTCAGAGTGGCAGTCGGAGCTTTGCTGTGAGCCTGGCAAGGTTCGGCATTCCTCAGAGCATCCAGCTCGTCATTCCGGTCCCTCAGTATTCTGCTCACGTCTGCAGCCCAGCATGACTGCAGGAGGATTGCTCTGCTGTGCTTCTTAAACAGCCCTGCACCTCAAGACTGTGTGGCATATAGAAACACAAAGCATGTGTACGCGCGCTCTCAGAAACAGACGCAAAGACTGAACAGCAACAGAAGGGTCTTAAAGAATAAATCTATTCAATTCCTATCTATATAGATATTCACCTCTTTGGTTTCCTGCATGCCAGTTCAGAGATAGTCAACTTGCTTTGTTTGTCGGCCACTTTTGCAAAATGAAAGGAGGCCAGGGGCCAATCGCAGCAGCCCCATACTGTACATATTTCTTGGGTTTTAGGACATTTCTCTGATTTAAGGACATTTCTTGAATCTGACAACATTCCAAAGATTTTAGGCCATTGCTAGGATTTTTGGACATTTTTAGAATTTTAGAACATTTCTAGGATTTTAGAACATTTTTAAGATTTTAGGCTATTTCTAGGATTTAAGACGTTTACAGGATTTAGCGAGGTTTCTAAGATTTAAGGACATTTCTAGAATTTTAGGACATTAGGTGTAGGGGATCTTCAACTGGCACTTTTTTTGATGAACAAGCTCTGTTTTGATGCTGTTTTATACACTGTGGCACCTTATATAGTTTATTAAGTATAAAGAATTCCAGTGTGAATCACTTCATTTTTATTGTGGATTAGAGAATGGTTGGGGGGGTAAATGTGGCCAATGTGCAGCAAGATAAGTATCACTGCCCCAGTTTTATAAGCTTTTGTAATTCGTCATCTAAGCTCAGTGTTTTAAAACAAACCTTTCTGGCAGAAGCAGCAGTGTTTTTGTCTGTAAAAATTATGAAAAAGAGAGAAGAATATAATTGTTAGCGGTTTATTTGGCTCATAATGATCCCAAAGCTCGACCAGGTGTGATTCAGTGAATGGTTCTCAAACGAGTGGACAGTTAAAGTGAAGAATCCAGGGTTAGAGGAGGGCGAACGCAGCACTTTGTGATGATTCTGACTCTTAAACGCCTCTCAACGGGAAATTGAGAGATTCCTGTAAGTGTCCCTCATCATCTCTCTTGGCCCTCGGTGTCACATTCCTCACACTAACCCCCCCCTCCTCTCCACCCTTTTTAACCCCTCCTTGTCCATCGGTCTCATTCAACACAGGCCTCAAAACATTAAACAACTCTCACACACGAAGGCCCTGCTGTGGCAAGAGGAAACCCTACAGGGGATTTGTGTGGCTCCACATTCTTGAGCTTGAATTCCTTTTTGTGACTCTACCTGAAAGAAGTCATGTAAAACTCATGTGCGATTGTGTGCGTGTCTGTCATTAAATAGTATGTGGTAAGTGCATGAGAACCATTCACTGCAGAGCTCAATAGATGGTGAATAATGATCCTCGCCTGTAGAAGCCCTCCTGCTGATACAGGAAGTCTCTTGGCTCGCCTCCAGGTCTCATAAATTCTTCTTTGCCTCTCAGCGGTTCAGAGAGCCGGCGGTGGTGATGATGCTGACAGGTAGCAGGGCCGCAGCTGATAGCAACAAATGAAGCTAAATTACTCGGGAATAAACATTTACAGTAGGAATAATATTCAAATGATAACTTTTTGTAACATTGTCGCTGTCCAGTGAAAAACTTGAATCTTTAAAGCTTGTGATTTTTTCAGGCATCCTGAAGGATTAGAAATTATTTCACATATTATAGGAATACTTCAACCCCCATACTGATCATTTGTATAAGAGTTACTCACCCCATGTTATGTTATGAACTTAATAAACAGACAGCTCAAACTTGTCTATGCTCTCATCAAAGCCAGAATCCATTGACAAAAACAACAATTTTACCTCTCTGAACACAGGAGCTGCTGGTCTACCACTGCCTCAATCTGTCAGTTTGTTTGTTATTGTGTAACATTAGTGTTTTAAAGGGTTAGTTCAGATTCTCTGAAGTCTCACAATGACACAAACGTGATCGAGGCAGCTGTAGACCAGCAGCTACTGTGTTGTTTGTCTGGCTTTCAAGAGAAATAAGTTTCATTTTCTGTTTAGTTTCCTGTTGGAAAGGACTTTCTGTTCAGGAAGTGTTTTCAAACAGTGTTTTCAAACGCTTCCTCTGGACATTTTGTCCATATTGGCTTAAAGGTTGAGATTAAAAGTTTTTTCCTGACTTATCTGTTATGAAACAACATGTAGCCAGAAATGGATAAAAGCATTTAGCTTTGGTATTTCCTACTGATTCCTACAAAGGTGGTTATTACAACACAACACAACACAATACACTACTGTTCACAATCATAGCAAACAGCATATGCGCCAAAATACCTGTACGATCATCGAAAACATAAACAAACATAGACCCAGAAAGCTAAAACCTCCCATTAGCTGATTTGTTTTAACCCCAGGAGCGCCCTCTTCAAATCTTTTTTTGACTTTAAGTCTTAATCTGAACGCCAAGTTTCTTATTTATGTGGAGCTTCCACCCCAGAAACTTTTCTTGGACATGTTTTTAAGGATTTACCAGCATACGCTTTGTTTTTTTTCCTCTTATTGCCTCCTTTAGTTCTGGCTGGTTGACGTAAAACGCGTCACTTCCGATGCACCAGCGCAGGAAAATTCCCACAAGCACCAAACCACAACTCCAGTAAACTTCAAAATACAGAGAGCTCTCCCTGGCTGCAGTGGGCTTAATAAGCACTGTTTGAACCCGCGGCGAAGGCTCGAAAGTAATGGACGCTCATTTATACGTCAAATTCCCAAATTCCAGCCTTAAAAAATGTGCATCCTGCAGCTTTGTGTAGTTTTCTGTGCCTGAGTCGGGTCTGCAGCCTCCTTAGCGCTCGGCACTGTAGTTTATTTGCTTGACTCTGGGCCAGTGTGTGATGAGGCTGTTGGTGTTTGGATTGAGAGAGAGAAGGGGGGGGGGGCTTGCTGACCGCATGTTGACTAGCTGGGTGTTGCCGCTGGAAACACTTCAAACCTCCACAAAACACACACACACAGACGGACCTGCACACACTGACGTACATACACACATAAATAAACATAAACATTGATATACAGTGTGTAGGTCCATCATGGCAACATGGAAACAGAGTGTGTGTGTGTCCACTATGGATCTGTTTATTTCCTTTCACAGCGGTTGTCTACATACCAAATCTTCCTCTCTATCTCGCTTCCTCTCCTCTTCCCTCCCTCCTCTCTCTGTCTCTCCCTTTCCTGTATCTCTTTCTCCTCTGCTGTGTATTTTAGCAAGTTGTTGAAGGGTAAAATCCGAATGAGGCGTTTTGTGTTATGCTTATGAAGCTGTGGTACCTCTGCAACAAAAAAAATTTCTTCCATCTGTTCAAATATTTGCTTTTCATTCAACGAGAAACACTTTTCTCTGCAGATACCAGATTTATCCCCCCCCCTCCCCTTTTTTTTTGTGCGTCAGATTTTGGTTCGTTCCCATAAAGTCTGCAGAGGGAACGTAATGCAGCACAAGCAAACAGAATTCCCCAGAATTCTCCAGTGAGCTTTTTAACGCCCCACCTTCTTTAACAAAGCCGTGTCCAAAGTGTTGTCTTTCTCTTCTTTTTTCCATCTCTCTCTGTTTCGAGGTCTACCCTTCCTCTTGTCTTTTCTTTCTTTATTTGTTTTCTTACTGCTCTCGACGACTTCTTGACCTTTCCAGTTTGAGTTTTGGTGCCATAAGGCTTTATGCTGAACTCCCTAAAAGCTTAATTTTAAGTATTTTACTCTCATTTATTCCAGGCCTCAAGTAGATTTCCCATCTAGATTTTTATCTTAAGTTTGAGTGTTTGTAAATCTGACTGTTTATTTATTATGCTATACACCCAGTTAGAAGTTGTTTAACATCAGAACTTAAGCCAAAGTTTTTTAGGCAGATATCCAAATAAAGCTGACCGTTTGCACTCCTCAGTTACTGCTGCACAATTTTTTTAAATGCCAATTTTTTATTTTTTTTTTTAGTATTTTCACCTTTATTAGACAGATGACAGTGTAGACTGGCAGTGGGGGAACAGTGTGTAGCTGTGGCTCAGTAGATAGAGCAGGTTGTGCACTAATCGGTAGGTTGGCAGTTCAATCCCCGGCTCCTTCAGTCAACATCCTGACGTACCCACAACATGTTTCAGGACTGTCAGCTGCTGCACAAGACAGGACTAATTAAAAAAAAAATGGCTCTAGTTGTCACTTAAACACAATAACATGGAAAAATAGGGTCAAACTTTAAAAATTTAAATGTTTTTTCTTAAATATGAATTTGGTGCCTATATACATGATACTGTGCGAAAAGTCAGAGGCTGAAGCTGCATGCTCAAGGCAAAAAAGAGAACAGTATTTTCCTTGTATTGCAGTGTAGAGCGAGTCAGTTCTTGTATTATAAGTAGAATAAGGATAAATGCAGGATCAGTTATTCCATTATTATGTTGTTTGGTGGTTATAAAATGAAGAGGAGTAACAGATGTGTAAAAACAATGTGACACTATCTCTCTAACGTTGGCTCCGGTTGCTGGGCTGTAACTTGGCCAAATCAGCTAACCTTAGCGTAAACTCTGATAGAGTAGCATCCAGGACCGGCTCCCACACAGAGGGGGAATACTTCGGAGTATTATTGTGAAAAGGGCTTTTTAACCCGAAACACCACAAACTAATGTAGTTAGTGTTGTTGTCAGTGTGCTTTTGAGCTGTAAATGCTAGCGATTGCAGCTGATGTTGGAGTAGAAAAACAGTTTAATCCAGTCTTTACACCTTTCTCATGTTTTTTGGTTTTGGAAAGGTTTGAAAAAACAGACGTCACCCTCCAAATTCACGGCCAGTTGACTCATTTCACCCATCTCTTAAAGCCGGAGACAGTTTTTTAGGCTATTATCACCCCATCTGTCTCCAGATGTTTGTCGCTTGTTCCCTCAGTTGAACCCAAATTCCCTTGGTGGATATTTTGGCTTGTTTTACAGAAAGAAAACAAAACACTGAATCAACTTTTTTTTGCTGTGTGGTCAGAACATATCCTCTTTCCCCTGGGTGGATTTTTGTATTTGGAATTCCTAGAAACAAAAGTGGAAAGTGCTCGACCACCTTCCTGTCTGTGGTGGAAAAAACACCAGGTGTGTATGCTTCTGTGTGTGTTTGTGTGAATCTGTGGTGATGTAGCGGTGTTGTCAGGCATGTGTTTCTGCATCGGCATTTCTCCCTCTTGTTACAGAGGTTACAGGCGTGGAAGTGACTTATTGTGAAGCCCTTCATGAATTTAGCTCTGCTGGGTTTTCTGCATACTTATACAGTTGCATGTGGCACTTTTTGTACGGCCGTCAAACCATTAATTGTTTAAATTGAGATTAATCGCACAATTTCTTTATTTAATCGTGATTAGTCACATTTTTAAAATCTTTTTAATCCTTGTAAAAAAACACTTCATTTTAAAAAACAGTGGATTTTTGGCACATAGCTTTTATTTTGAAGTGCAATTTTTGATTATTATTGCAATATGTTTAATCTTTTTTATCCTAAGGTGACATGTTGTTTACATTTTGTGAAATAAAATTGAAAATGTGGTAAACTATTGAATATTTGGACCTTGAACACTGGAGAAATGTGGACCGCGTGAATGGACCTGTTGGGAACCACTGGTCTACAGGATGTCTGCAGGCCATATGTCTTTAATTTTCTAAATATTAGGCCTTGAAAGTAATCTTTGAATACATCTTAAAAAACATTAAATGTAAGTGTCTTATTCCTGTAGACACCTTGGTTTTAAAGCCTTCCCTGTAAATGAAATTTACTAATTTACTTACATGCAAAAACAAACTGCTGACTTGACAGTTTGTGTGATGTCGAGCGCTTTAAGGTGTATTGACAGGCCCTCTCCCAGTGTGTGCTGAGTTTTCTGACAAAAAGCCGTGGCTGTTTACAAAGTGCAGCGATTAGTGAAATTAGACCTGTCCATTTGAGACTGGCACTTACGAGTCGTTTCGCCATCTGACAAAGTCTATTGACACAGTTTGTGAGGATGTGGGTTTTTTACGTATTCCAAAGAGGTCAGAACTCGGGTACGCAGGTGTTTTAGCAGAGTTTAAGCTTTCAAAGTGGAGTTGTGTTTGGACTGGTTCAGTGTGTGAACTGCACAGAGTGTTACTTGGTGGGAATGGAAGAAAGAAAGACCAAATTACAGAGTTTATTTTCATGATCTTCATCTCCTCTCTTAAAGCTGTCTTTGAGCAGGAGATCGACGCTGAAACAGGACGTTCTTTTGAAGGAAGCCGGAGTTTATGGATTTATGTAAAGTGTACTTGTGCTTTGACCTTCCCACACTATGGGGGAAACAGTATGCCAGGATTATGTGCCTCCCATTTTCATATTTCTCTGCTGGAAGAGACATAGATAGCCATCTAAACACACAGAGTCCTCCTCCTCCTCAGTGTTTGAAAGACCTCTTCCTCTCCATGTCAGAGCCAAGAAGCAACACATCTGCATGGGTTTTTGTATATTTTTGTATACTCGTACATTTGTATGTGGGTGTGGTGTTTGTAAATGCGAGAGTGACACAAATGGTAAAGAACAGCGAGTCACAGGGAGAGGTATTACGCCTGGGTTAATGCAGTGAACGGGCAGCGGGCCCAGCCCTCTGAAGAATAACATTATCTAACCCAAAACAACGGGGGAGCGGGGAGCTGGCCGACACAAGCGGGCCCAGCTGTGCAGCCAGGGACGACAGCCAAACCAGAGCTTGTTGAGGCCAGAGAGCACACATCCAGCCAGTGGATGGCCGCTGACTGCTAGATCGGACCAGATAGGGTTGTACGAAACTTGCAGTAAGGAAAAGAAATATTTGTTTTGCTTTATATATAATTGAAACATGAGTTGTGGTTCACATAGAGACATTATTCTGTTTTTCTGTTCTTGGAAACTCAGAACATGTGGGAGAGGCGAACAAACGAGGTCAGTTTGTGGCTTTTTGGAATTAAAAAGTTTTTCCACGTCAACAAAAAACCGTCACAAGAAGCTGTCTCAAAATTCAAATTGTTAAATTAGTTGTGTAATTGCAATTTGGAAATTGCAGATATCCTGTTGGGTATTTGGAACGTTTTTGATTAATTGTGTGAAAATATGTGAGTTGCCAATTTTCTAAACCGCTTTCATATGGGTTTTTGTCATTTTTAAAGGTATACTTTGCAGAATTGTAGGTTATTTTTTGTAAACATGATCACTGGTGAAAGTGGTCATTTCACCTCGCTTTAATTGCATTTTTTTGGTGCTGTGTCTCTCTGATGCTGGCTGCTGCCCTGACCTCACCTGAGAACTACAAACTACAAACCTACAAAACCTACAAACTACAAACTTCCCGAACACAGAAAGTACAAGAAAGTAAGAAAACAGGCAAAGGTCAGAGTATCTGCAGAAAAACACACACTTCTAGTGTAAGTGATGACTGAGAGGGATTACTTTAGTATGAACGGACACGTTGTTTTTAGAATCACAGTACGTCTTTGTGGTCATTTACACTTTTATTCAGCACTGTCAGCTCATGCAAACAGGCTAGATTTTGGTTAGGGCTTGCCTTTATCCGAGTAGTCATTATTTCCACATTACTTATCAAAAATCCCATTCCATGAATATTCAGTGAATGCACCAATAGTCAAGCTTATACTACCATTACAACATCAATATATTAAGGTATTTGGTCAAAAATATTGTGAATTTTTTTCACCCAATTTGCCACATAAATAACAAAAGCAGGCGTGAAATACACTACAATGTTAATAAATCTGTAGTTAACTACACTGGCATGTAGGTTGCATAATGCTGCACTGAATGGTGTGGTAAACTTGTGCAGTTTGAACAAAATACCCACAATTATTTCGGCCTACTTTGAAGCCAAGGTCTGCTTCAAGCCTGCACCTGCTTGCCAGAGTGTAAAATGATGTAGTGGCGTGTAAATTAAGTGCCTCGTCCACTGGTGAAGTATTTGCCCAGAGTACCACCCAAGAGTAGCTTAGGTTACTCAACTCTACTTCTGTGTTTTGGACCAGTCAAAGTTATTTTGAGGCCAGCTGATGTATTTCATTAATCCACACAGTAGTTTATGCTTTGGTAAGACAGTTGGGAGCATTAAAAATATCCAGAGCTTTAGATTTCCACATTTAATCCTGTTCATCCAGCTGCGTGGCATGGAAACTTCCAGAAATCCAATTTATGCAGCAGAGCTGGAGCTTGGTGAGATTGGCTCAGGATTGGGAATTTGCCGAGGACGGAGAGAGAGAGAAAGGGAGGAGGTAGAGGGAGCATTTGTTAACATCTGTACCTTCACCTCGGGTCAGTCATGTCTTACATTGTGTCAGTGATGTTACACATGAATGCATCAGTGTAATCATGTTCTGTCAGAGGCTGCAGAGCCACGTTATAGTTCTTAAGTTATTTTTATGTCAAGTTCTTCTTATGTGTTAAGCCAGTGAGAGCATGAATGGAGAGTTAACATTTTTTTAACTGTTCCTCAGTAAGCTGAGTCATTTTATGTGCTGCACTGCCTTCTACTGGATCAAAAACAAGCCTGCAGCTGCTGCCAGCATCAGTCAGACTTTGAGTGAATTTAATACTAAACAGTAAATGAGCAGGTTAGCATTCCAAGATTAAACCAAAAATACACAATCTTACCAAAATGTATGCCATATGTGTGAACACAGCCAAAATTATCAAAAGAATGAAACGTGGAAAATGCGCTTGACAGTCCTTAAGGGTTAGTGTAGGATAGTTTGCAGTAACATTTTAAGCCACAGGAGGGAGGCAGCAGCATATACTCACAAATGCATTGAACATGCTGTCACGCCATTGTCAGCAAAGGACATTTGAGGTAACATGCTTTCATTACAGCAGCTCAGATTTGAAATGTTGGCATGTTTAGGAACCCAAAAATACAAAGATGCAAGCTGGCAACAGTCGTGATTTTATATAAAAGGGCTGTTTGGATTCCTGAACCAAGTAAACTGATGATTAAACCAACTCTTCATCTTTGAAGTTGCTCCTCAGCAACACTTTGAACCCACATCTGCTGCAGTCCAGCTGTTCAGGGCTCCGCAGAGCGCCGGGTCATAAATGCATGTATCTGCTGCTGCTGCTGCTGCTGCTGCTGCTGCTGCTGCTGCTGCTGCTGCTATGTAAATGTTGAAGCAGGGCGTTCATGAAAAGAGCATGCGTACTCAGTCGGCGTTCCCTGAGGAAAGAACAGTGATGAACTCTGATGTTGCACTTCCTCAAAGCCCGCGGGCGCTAAAAGGCAGCTGAGGCCAACTGAGATTGAGGCTTATGGCTCAGGGAAAGACGATTTTGCTGTTTTTAATCACAGAAAACTCCCTCTTTTTTACATGCACTTAATTACTATAAATATACACGAACTTTAAAAGAAGTTATTAGCAATTTGACTTTGCCTTAATTTGCTGGATTGTCTCTCCTAGCCCGACATGACGTGATGTCCCGTCCCCTGTCATACGAGACCAAACTCCCCTGTCGCCTGTTTGCTTGTAGCCTTGTCAGCACACTCTGACCTGTCCTCGCTGTCCTGTCCTGCAGCTCATCTGACAGCAGAGTAGAGTCAAAGGATGGGACAGAGGTTGTGACTGCATGAGGAAGAGCCTGATGCTGTGTTTGCGATGTAGAGGAATATTTTAAGAAAAGGAGAAGTTCTCTTCTGCCGGTGTGCTCTTATGTAAGAGCTTGTTTGTCTCTAACTCCCAAAGCCACTGAGAAAGCTGAGTATTTGATTAATCTAATAATGGATTCAGCTCTACTGACAGCTTATGCTCCCTTATATGAAAAGGCTTTTTATCACTATTTGCAAGACTAGATTCATTTTGGGATTATTTCCCATCCTTCTCCTGGTGGAAGATATTAAGCCCAACTCCCTTCAAAAAATGTAAAATATTAACAATTCCTCACGTGTCTGCAAAAACACGTAACCCTAGAATCAAAGGTGTCATATATCAACTGTATTATTGTCTATTAGGCATCAATATAATCCACAAAGATACAAACTTTAGATTTTGGATTTTGTTGTCTCAACTTGTTACTAACCTTTGTTGGTTAGCTGTTTTGTGTTTTTGCATAGAGATAAAGAATTATTCATTTGTCATATTTCTTAAAGGGAGCTTGGTGAAATATTTTCCAGCAGGAGCAGGATGGGAAAAGGAATCTAGTTGTAATCTTGCGAATTGTGACCCTGCACGATCCCTCTGTTAAATCTCACAGTGTGTGATTAAAAGTTTTTTAGTGTATGGTAGGCACAAGATGTGTCCTCAAGGCAAAATGTAAATTGAGCTTCACATTTTGATGTTTATTCCACTTTGCAGCCAGAAAATAATTCATATTTGTAATGTTTGAGTGTTTGAGAAAAATCAGTGTACATTTATATCACAAGTGGAAAACTTGCGCCCTGATGCCACACTGTATCTGCAGTTGAATTTCCCGTTTCAGTGCAATGTGGCCTAGATCTCATTCTGCTGCTGCTTCTCTTCCTCACTGTGTGACCAATCGCCTCGCCGCATGTGCTCTCTTGTTGCCAGGGAGACAGCGGAACCGTCTGGAGCCAATGGACACCATTTTCGTCAAGCAAGTGAAGGAGGGAGGCCCCGCCCACGGAGCTGGACTCTGTACAGGTACACACACACACACACACACACACACATGTAACTCACACACACAGTCTCTATGGAGATCACTGCCCTGCCTCTGATAACTGGTGGATCTTATGATTAACTCTGCCTGTCTCGCATGTGACCTCAAAGCGCCGTTTGATGCCAAGATTTCTTCACGTTCGTACTGTAGGTAATTCCAGCTCCCTGTGACCCGCCAGGCAAAACAGATACAAGTTACAAAATAACAGATGGCTCCTTCGTGGGAGGTTGTACAAAGTGTAATATGCACACTGTTATTTCAACCTTCCCCTGATTCTGTTTTTCTCCATGACTTTGTTTCCTCTCTTATTGATTCCTGAAACATGTCTAATTTTAAGCAGCAGGGATAAAAATACTTAAACAAACTCCCCTTCTGGTGAAATCAACTCCCTCCCTGAAATGGAGGTGATAGCTGGAGCTCTGTCAGCGTTATTGCCAGATTAGCACTCAGTATTACAGGAAATGTTAAGTGGGCTGGACAAACCCTCTAAACCGTCTGCTTTTATCTGTTTGCTCTCCTCTCCTGGGATAAGGGAGCACAGTGTTTTCCCACAATTATCCAGTTGCTCTCCTAAATTCACCTCGCCTCTCTTCCTGTGAGATGGCCATCTTCACAAAGCTTGAATGGAGATGGATACTCACGTGGGGGCGGGGGGCTTCATATAAACAAGTATTGGTATTCTCCGTTTGATCTAAACACAGATGTGTGTTTGTGCTGGAAGGAGCAACTCCAGAGTGGTTTCCTTGGTCAATAAGCGCACTGACTGGACGCCAGATCGTTGTTTTCTGAGCAGCGCAGTGTAGAGGCAAAGATATGCAGAATAAGGGCGCTCACATCAGGATATTTGGGGCCGATCATCGATCAGTTGAAGCAGTTTTGGCAGATAAAGGGTCTATTTGAAGCCCTCTTTGTGTAACATCATTCGTTTACTTCACACTGTATAATAAGTATTAAAATCAAGGGCTAGTCCACACATACACACAGGTATTGTTGAAAACTGGATTATCCCTCCTTAGCTATTAAAAGAAATTCATCCTGTCCGGACACACTGTTCACGAGCCAAATAAAAACACAAAAACAAAATGGAAGTGCCATCAAGAGCATGCCAAACCAGCAGCAGGCAATAAAACTCAATCACGCAATGAACAAAAAATGGTGTTGGCCAATGAAATGCCTATAAAAAGCTATTACCAGAAGGCTACCTGGAGCATTGACGTCTTTCTGATGCCTCTGTTCTTCATTATGGTGGAAGAGAAATTTGACATGCATGTGGTGACATGTAAAACATCCCGTTAGCATGATTAAAACCTGCACTATTTTGGTCATGGTCACCATTGTGCAAAAAGTTGCCTCATTTGTAACACCTCACAAAAGAGAAGGCGGTGCATGCTCTTACGAAATAAGTCAAAAACTCTGTTTTTCCTGACTATGTGTTAATACTAATAGTTACATTTCCGAAAAAATCTCCACCCCTGGACTCACGATCCATTCAAATAGGGTTGTTTTTACCGTGTCAACGAGACGAAACCACATGAATGACTCCTTCTTGTGGTATTCATACGCTCATAAGTGGAAAGTTTCTAAAAAATTCAGAGTTCACAACTTACTTTACACAACTTTCCATGTTGTAAACACAAGTTTTACAGCCAGTCAATGAACTAAAACACAGTTTTCATGTTGACAAAAGGTGCAAACACATAGAAAAAGCTACATTTTGAAATATACAGAGATGAGAAGATATCATGAGTAGACAACTGTTTTTTTATTTTATTGTATTGTATTAAACGTGTGCAACATATTTCACTTTGTGGGTGTTTCCTCCACAAGTGCAAATAAACTGTATTTTTCTGGGCTAGTTCAGAACCAACAAAACTTAGCTTAACGTTAATTTAAACACAGAGGTGAGCTGAAAAGCCCTGTTGTGTAACACAAAAGCACTGCCTTTTGATAGGGCGGGGTTATTTATATTTGTCTGCTGACTGGAAAACACCTCTGATATACACACCCAAACAGGAGAAAATGTAATTCAAAGCCTGTTTCAAACTGTTTCGAGGAAATGTCGTTCAACCTGGGAACTGCCAGACCATTGTAGCTGTGCTTTGAGAAATTGTCTTACATGTTTTGCGTTGTCTGAACGTCCGTTATAGAGCCCACCAGCCAAATCATGTAGAACAAATATTCACTTTTAACTGTTGGTGGCTCGTTTGATCTGAGCGCCCTCAGTGAAGCGTTTATTTGTCACGTTGTTGTCAGCAGTAAACAGCAGGTTTGTAATTTATTCTCTCATTCAGGGGACCGGATAGTGAAGGTGAATGGAGAGAGCATCATCGGCAAAACCTACTCGCAAGTCATAGCCTTGATTCAGAACAGGTGAGATCGTTATCATTTAATTTTCTGATTCATATGTATAGTGTGAAAGAGTCCGACTGACTCAGACCCTCCGCTGCCAACACTCCCCTGCATGTCGGAAAATGAGACGGAGCCGTGTGAAACGTTTTTCCAGAGAAAGTTATTTCCTTATCACTGACAAGCACACGTTAAACATTCACACTTCATTAAACTGCAGCTATTAAAGTTTAGATTTTGCAAGTTGGACTTGTTATTTTGAGAAGTGCCATGACTTTCAACAGTCTGAGCCCTGAGTTTTAACCATTTCTCTCTCATTCTGTCTCGTCCCGCTCACCCTCCCCTCCATCAGCGATGCCTCGCTGGAACTCTGTGTGATGCCAAAGGATGAGGACATTTTGCAGCTGGTAAGCATTCAATCAACAGTAAATATTGCAAGTTTGCTCGAAAATGATGCTTTGTTTGTTTATGCAGCAAAAAAAAAAAAAAAAAAACAGACATAAAAGATTTGTAATCATGAGGAACTTTAATCCCAGACTAGTGGCTTAGTGTTTTAAAATGTAGTTTTATTTAACTGTTTGTTTATCAAGATTAGTCTAATTGCAATAACAATGTATTTTTCATATTTTTCAACCTGGCTATTAAGGATGTATCTTGGCTTTATCTTGTTTAACCTGCACATGCACAGACAATTCAAAATTGTTATTTATTATTTTAATATATTTACTGTATATATAAATTATTTTCTGTAGCTGTTAACGTAGTGTTGCTTTAATATACCCCGCTGCACAACGTTTTGTTTCCCATCACATACGTTTCTCAATACACTCCCTTTGTTCCATCTTTGCCTCTGTATATGCCAGCTACCTGGAATTATGTGTTTATAGGGTTTTTTATAGATAGACAGGTGAATAAATAAAGTTTGTTTTCTGTCTCAACTGTGACAGAAATTGTCCTTTGACAAAGCTCAACAAAACACACAATTCACTTTTAAAACATGTTCAAAACACATGGTATCTGATATGTTTGAGCACAGCTTTATGTCTCCTGTGCAGGATCAGTGTTACCAAACCTGGTATCCTGTCAATGATGTAGTTGTTATCACCAAGACATAATTCAAGCATGAGTCAGGTTAGCTGTTCTTCACATTTCCAGACTTTGTGCAAAGCTAAGCTTCACACCTTCTGACTAGAGCTGTGTACATAATGCACAGCAAGATTTATATCTCAGTCTTTCAAAATCTGAAACTAGCTGTTTAGCATAGTCCAGAAAACTTTCTGTGAAGCGATACTGACCTCTGAGTTACTTCAGACTCATGTCTGACTCCCTAAAAAACATGGAGAGAGAGTGTTAGCGGATTCCATCTTACTGGATACAAGCCAGAGTGAACCATAAACATTTTGCTACCAGACAAAAAAAAGGTGAATTTTGGTATTACAGGTTGAAAACATGCCCACAATGCAGCCTGATATTTGGAGAGTCACAGGGTTGGTCCATGCGGGAACATAGATAATGTGGGTCACTCTAGATGATTGTTATTGTTGTTCCTGTGGGGACGCAAGTTTAGTCTTTTCACCCACCTGCTCATCCTGACTTTGTGTCTCTGACCATGATCATCCCTTCTTTCCTCCAGCCACCTTCTTAAAAAGGTCGGCATTACAATATTTGAGCATATCCAAAAAGACTTGTTGACATCCAGCAATTTCATAATGTTTAACGTAGGAGTGCTTCTCCAGCATATCCCACATCTTAACCCCTTAAAGCCTGGAGCAACATCACTTTTCCTGTGCTGTTTTCAGTTGCTTTCACACGTATTGAACTCTGAGCAAATTGGTGCAATTTCTTTAAAAATGTGGGAAGAAGTGCCAGGAGCAACTTGGTAAGAAATATTCAGCTAACTGCAAGAAATTAGTTGATTTAGAAAACATTTTTAAAAAAGCTAACGGAAAAAAATTCTAGAGAAAAAGAAGGAGAAAAAAAAAAGAAAGCTTTATTTATAATCTTTATAATATATTTTAAATTTTGTTACAGAATTATTAGAGCTCTTTAAGAACTTTTTGTGGTCACTTCCTTCTTGTTTTTTCACTTTCTTTTAATTTTCTTTTCTCTTATTTTTTACACTAATTAGGGAATTTTTAGCACTTCTTAGTATTTTCTTGGGTCATTTCTTTTTTTGTTGCTCATTTCCTTCTTCTATGTTATAGAAAGAAATCAAGTCAGTTCGGTCAGGTTTCAAAGGGTTAATTAGAAAATGTCACATTTGGATTAAGGCCTAATAACAAAATATGCTGTTTACATGACAACATCAAATTAAGAATATTGTCATATTGCGAATAATAGTGGAATGTTAGTATCCATTTAAACGTCACTGATTGTCACACGTCAGGCTGATGTGGATGTATGGGTGGGCTATTTTATGTATTCATGTACCTGCATTTTCTGTAAGAAAAGGCTAAAAACAAAAGGAGCAGAGCTAGACTTTATGCCGCAGCTCCAAAGCCCCCTCTTCCCATCACGCTGATGAGCTCAGTGGTGCAAACAGCCGGCCCACGCCATCAGTCAGGGTCCAGAGCTCCACAGACGATAAAACAGTGCCGGGCCACGTCAAACCAGTCGCCACACGTTATTCACCTCTGTTTGTGAAATTTTCTCTTGGAGCAGAGGACTGAGTCAGATCCCACTGTGTCGCTAAATTCCACACATAGCTTGTTAGCTCGGCCGCAGCTCACCAAAAGCCACAGAAACTTGCTTTTGGCGTGCTGGAATGAGTCGGAGCATTCACAAGACTGAGGGGATCCGAATGAAGCAATTAGTTTCTTTTTCCACATTGAGGAAAACAAAATTAAATTCAGTTTTTGATGTGTCAGCCTGGAATTGTTTTTTTTCTTTAGAGGATGCGAGATGAATGGAGGACGTACATGGCGGTGTCTGCATCTTTGTCTTTGTTTTTGTTTTTGTGTTTTGGGAGACATTGAGCCCACTCACTACCAGAGGGAGTGCAGCTGCAGTCAGCTGACTCCTCTCAGCTACAGCAGTGAGTGAGCGAGGGAAGGGAGCCAGGCAACCGTGCCGTTATGCTCACCCAAAAGTGAACATATGATAGATAGAGCAGCGTCTAGCAGATGAGCGAGAGGATCTAAGAGGGCTCGTGGAGAGTGTGTGTAGTGTAGAGAGGGGGAGGGGAGATACCACAGTGAGCAGGTGAGAGTGACAGAGCAAAGGGAAGTGCTGAGTATGAAGACAGAAAGAGCAGAAAACAATCGCCAATGTGTTTTCAGCAGCTGTGTTGTGGGTGGAGGAGGACGTGGGGTAAGAGGAGGAAATAATGGGGATGAAGAGCAACTTAGAAGATACTCAGGTGTGAGGACAACAACACCTCTATTCTTCATCTTTCCTCTTCTTCCTGCAATTGTGATGCTTCTGCTGAGTGTATTTTTAGCCCGCTGAAGTCAGACAAGTTGCCTGTCTCACCTTCATCGATGGCGTTGTCTCATTTCTTCATGCTCACCTGTGTACTTCTCTTTATTCCCCTTTTTTCTCTCTGCTTGCCTTTGTCTAACCTGTGGACTGCAGTTTTCCAGGGATATCACTGCTCTGGTAAGAAGGGAAACTATACTAACTAATCACTTTTCTTTTTAAAGGAATAGTTCACAGCAAAATGAAAAAATAACACATTTCTCCTCTTACTGTAGTGTCTTATTTTCTCTATACCAAACTACACCTGCCATTGGTGTCAGCTGGATTTCCTCTGTGCGTTGATATGGTTGGTAGGTGTAGTTTGGTGTAAAGAAGATAGTTCCCACATGGATTACCTTGGGTAACCATGTTATGATTTCTAGAAAGAGACATTGCTGTTTAGATTTTCAAATTTGTTGGGGTTTTTTTGGGAACTTTAAGCACCACAAGCCGAATGCCATCCAGTTTGATTATATGAAAAATATCTCAAACACTCAGCAACCAACACGAAAACAATATAGTTTGTGAATAGAACTAGATTTAGGAGAAAAAAAATGTGTATTTGGCTTTTTTTTGGGTGAACTGTCCCTTTAAGTTTTCTTTCCTGGTGAGTCATAGCTCCTTTAACATGTGGCACCAACTTCAAAGCTTGTATTTGCACATGTAGAAGCTGGCAAACCCCTAAAAACACCAAGTATACTTCCTCCCTTTGCAGTATGTGGTTTAGTACAGGTAATTTTTTGGTATTTTCCTGGAATAGCAGGATGTGAAAAAGACGTGTGTACTGAAAAAAACAAATGACCTGAGTCTATATGTTAACAGACCTCAAACACTTGGCTCTGTGCTTTCCACAATAAGGAAGTTGGTTTCTGTTTAACTGTATGATTTATGCAAATCCAGAGGGAGGCACCAGCCTGCACACTTACTGCTGCTGCTGCTGGCAGTTCAATGGTAACCTGACACCTCAGGTGGAGTGCTATCGATTAAAGTCCAACACCGCAACTCTCTCCCTTTCATTTTCTCAAGAGCCCGTGCGTTGAAGGGATGAGGAAATATAGCCCGCTCAATATGCAACCAGGAGTTTACTCTGGAGCCGTCCATCATTCACTGGAGACAGCGCAGGGTTAAAACTAGCTAGATTTGAGTGTTTTTCTTCAAGTTTTAATCAAGGAAAGTACCCTAGTTACTACAGTGACAGTAGAGTTGTGGAACCATGCTGACAGAAGTAGCGTTAGCTGCCAAGGGCAGACAGAGGCGTCCACCATTCATCCTCTCCTCATGCCTCAGGGCACACTCTCCAGTACGAAAGGTGGGTAAGCCCCTGCCAGCTCAACCCTCACTCCTAGCTCCACGGATTTATCCAGGACTTTTCAGCCATCTTTCTCTACTTATTTGCCTTTCTGGCTATCCCTTTTTTCCCACTCTTCCACATCTGTTACCTCTCAGGGCAGTTAATTTATATCATGGCATGCTGTAACATTTGTTTGCCGTCTCCTAGGAAAAGATTGAGAAACTGTAACTGAAACAGAGTGTGTTGGATTTAGAGAAGCGGTGCTGGAGCACCGTGTCTGCTTTTAACATGCTGTTGTTTTAATGTTGTAGACGGGCTGGATCCAGCTGTCTATCTGTCACTTACAGTTCTCCAGAGGGAATGCAGTAACAGTGTTTGTCTTGCTGATAATCTCATCAGCTTGCATTGAGACTCTTGTCAATAAATGACAGTAGATTACTATTCTTTCTCCCTTTTAAAGATGTAAGCAACCACATTGCTGCGGTGCAGCGGAGGTACTTTAGAAAGAAAAGATTGATGCTGTCGCTTTAACAGCAGAGGAAGATGAAGTCATAGGTGAGATGTGGCAGTAAATTTGTCATCTAGCGATAGAAGAGGTTGCCCCAAAGTTCAGCTGTTTCACAAACACCTTGTTCGTTACAAGTTTTTAAGATAAGTCTGATGATTTCCGTCCCTCGTTGGGTGGGATGTCCTCCCAGGGTTTAATGTAATCTATTTTAGCTTTCAGACCTCTCAGCAGCCGAAGTGACATAATGTCCTATAATCTCTTGCAGGCATATTCCCAGGATGCATACCTCAAAGGAAATGATGCGTACAGCGGAAATGCCCAGAACATCCCGGAGCCCCCTCCCATATGCTACCCTCGGATAGAAGTCAACTCTGCAGGCATGGCTCAGACATCAGAGCCTGCCAAAGCCAGCGAGACCCCCCGAGGGCCGGCTCAGGGACCAGGAAGACGAGGGGGGGCCACGGAGAAGAGCTACCGGGTTGAAATCCCTGTCCCGCCATCGCCTCCACCACAACAGACTTCAAAGTCTCAGACGGTGGTGTGCGTCTGTAATGAGAACGTGAGGACAGTGGCCATGCTGCCTGATCCGGTGGACAGGGGATCCCGGGTGGCTCGGGCTGGACCCAGCCACAGGACAGAGGAAAACCGGTACGGCGCTTCAGCAGATTCCAGCTCAGCTAGACCGAGACCTCTTATTCCATCAGTACCCGGGGGTGCACAGTTACAATACCCCTCATCACGTCCCGCAGAAAGCCCAGTCTACTCCCCTTCCTCAAGACCTGGCCCGATCTATCCTGAAACGGTATCTCCACCTGTACGGGCCGCCACTGCCTCACCAGACACGTTCTCTACTGCCATCTCACCCAGCGCCAACCACTACTCACCCTCCCCCACAGCCCCCTCCACCTCTCCGCACCAGAACATCGACTGGAAAAACTACACCACCTATAAGGACTATATTGACGCCAAGAGGCTGCACACGTACGGCTGCCGCACCATCCAGGAGCGCTTGGACAGCTTGCGCGCTGCTGCCAATTCCAGCTCCGCCTACGCTCAGCAACGCACACCGCCTTCAACTAGCGCTACCCAAAGAGGCACACTGAGCTCCCAAGTCAGGCGGAGAAGCACCTCCAATGATCGCGGGGTGGATAAAGGTAGCCAGGGTACTGCGATGGCTCCTTTACGTAGCGTCTCGCAAGAGAGGCTCGGGGCAGAGAGGACAGTACCAATCAAGAATTGGCCTAGGAGTGCTTCAGAAGATGCTCTGCCTTTCTCCACCCCCACAGGAGCCCCCAAACCTCGGGCGCGGTCTTGTGACTACATAGGACAACAGCCTGGAGAGCCAGGCGGATTGGCGGTCTTTGGAGATAGAGTGGTGCTGGAGGATAGGCTGCTGCTGTGTCGGGGAGAGGAAGCGAGAGCTAGTAGGCAAGGGACAGGCCTGAGAGCGCTACCTCATCTGAACAGGAGTCTCACTGGACAAGAGGATGAAGTGCGAGGAGGTGGATTACCTAACTCGCCTTTAGCTGCTCCTGTGTTTACGAAGGGTACGACAGATTCTGCACTAAGGACAGACAGCGTCATATTGAGACCGTCACGCCTGCCTGTCAAAAACTCCATCTCAGAACCTTCACCTGCCTTATCCTCCACCAAAACCACAGACCCTCTCAAAGACCAAAGAGCTAACATCGTGGGCAACCACCTGGGCTACTCGTCACCTCTGCACCTACAGCTCAGAGGCCGCGCTGACAGTCTGAAGATGGAGAGCAGGTCAGATGCTGGGTTGGCGGCCAGGTCCTCCTCATGCTCTGGTCCCTCCTCTAAACTGCCCCTGCAGAGACAACTACAAACTGTTGTCACTTCCTCTTCTTCTGGTTCTTCCACCACCAACGGAGCTGTGACCCAAAAGCCAAAACCTTCTAGCACTCTTATACGGACTAATGGCGGTCTTGCAGAGGGCGTAGAAGGACCGGACGCAACAGTCGTTGTCCTAAGAAGGGACAAAAACTCTGCGCCTCCCCACATCCGCCCTCCGTCCTATGTACTGGCTGTTAATGACAACCAGGGAGGAGTGACTCACAAGTCACCGCCGTTAGTGAAGGCCGGCTCTGCAGATGGAAGGATCTGCTGGACGTCTAATGACAGCTTCAGGGAGATGCATCTAAGAAGGCTCGGAGACACGCGACAAAAGTCTGGCTCCAGCAACTTGGACGACTCCCTGGATTCAATCCCATTCATAGGTAAGACTGCACTCGTCTCTGCTCCAACTTCTTGTTGAACTCTCCCTGTTTCTATGGCAACCACAGTGACAGGGTGTGAAAATATGACACAGTGTTTGTTTATGCATGAAAGCTTGGCAGACTCCTGAGCTGATTTGAATATGTACCAAATTCACACCAAGCTTTTAATGATCTGACAGCGTATTATATTCATGTTCTGACAGATCCAGTTAGGGCTGGGCTTTGAACCTTGATCGCTTTTGAGTGCCGACAAAAAAAAGAAAAATCTGTTTATAGCATCGAGTAGAAAGTTGGCATCAAATGCTTGGCCAGATCTTAATCTTGTTTATGATATTATCTAAATCGGGAAATGATGCACGGTAGATACAAATCAGGAAATGTAGACTACATATTATTTAGGGAGAGTCCTTGTGTTGAGAAGTTTGGATAATTTTGTTTTAGGAAAAAATGGTTTTGTTTAAGTGTTGTTTTGGCATCTGTACAGAAACTATAGAGCTCATATATACAGTAGATATACATGACAAGTGAGCATAACTTTTATATTCCATGTTTAAGTTTGTGAGTTTAACACGCTGTGATACCTCTAACATTCACAAGAGCGAATAACACATAAGCTGCACAGGAGACACTGTGTCTTTGTATACTGTATATATATAGAGCATGTTGGAGGCAGGGAGCAGAGCAGCTGTGCAGTATGCTATTTTCTGCATGAAAGGTGTAACTGGTGGGAGTTCACAGTGTAGTGTATACTCGTAAGCACTATTCACACAGGACCAGTATTACCTGAGGACCTCATGTGATTTAGAAATGACCCCCCTACGTCGGTGTTCTGTGTGCCACAAACACAAGGGTTAAGCAAAGTCTTAACATGAATTTACAGATATTATACCTCGTATATGATGCTGCATAACCTAAAAACACTTCACAGCACCATTAGTGGTGATGTACACAGCATTCCTGCTGATCCTTTAAAAGTCTCAAAAGGTTTTAAATTCTGAAAATAAGGGCTCAAATCCCTTAAATCATTTTTTCAAATCTTAAAAAATGCTAAGACATGCAAAGTAGGATTTTATGAATTTCTGATTAATATATTTATATAATTGGTAACATCTATTCTTTTGTTTGTTAGTTTTAATAATAAAAATTGGGCAGAATTGTCCTTACCCCTAAGTAATTTATCTCTATTTAAGTTTTTTTTCATTGTCAGGTTTTGATATGTAACATCCTAAAATGTCTTAAATTTCCATGTGTTAAACTGTAGGAACCCTGTGAAATCTACAATAAGTGCTCCTTTCTCCATGGGAACCAAATTACAAAAAAATCAAAACAACCCCAGAGCTAACTTTGTGTTGAAAATCAATTTTTAGCCTTTCGATTTTGGCCCTACTTATCATACTACAAGGACATCTATTGTGTCCAAATGTCACCGGTATTATACTGCTGGTCTTATGTCTCACAGGAAATACCCGGGGAGTTTTGTTCCTTGATAGAATAGAGTTGGATTAAATAAAATAAAAATTAAAAAAACTAAGTCACAGCACAACATGTTACATAGATATTTAAATGCTAAAATACATTGATTCCTTGTGGCGTTTTGAACTCGGGGTGACATCGAGTCAGGTGTGTGATTATGTGACAGAGTGACCCTGTACTGCAGGCAACCATGACGTATTCACCCTTTGGCATCTGAGTAGAGTAGCACACACACACACACACACACACACACACACACACACACACACACACACAGAGCTGCTCTCTAACTCAATACACCTCCCACCCACACCCTGAATTGTCTCATATTTCCCCCCGGTGTTGTACAGCAAGAGAAACCCAAGAACGTGGTCCTAATGGACTGTGACATAACAGAGAAATAAGAGCATTCCTGCAGCTTCAGTTAGATTTTATAGCACAGTTCCAAACGATGTGCAAAAATCTTTTTTGAATTATTTTGTTCAGAGCAAATGCATCACAGAGAAACCGAGCTCCATATTTACATGTTATGTTGTTCAGTAAACAAAAAGTTTAGTGTTGCCTCTTCTGTGTCTTTTCACATCTCTGCCAACTGACCGGCTGACATAACCAAGTAAGCTTGAACTTGACCTTGCATCCTCAGTTGTGTCATCATTGTTGACTCATCAGCAGCCAATGACAGCAGCTCTTGTGTGTCTTCGTGCCCCAGTAACCTGCAGGGGTTAATCATGCTCTCTTCCAGCACTGTCTCCTTTGTTTACACAAACACTCCTGAACTGTCACTTTTTAGTACTCTATATTTAGATCCAGATGAGATCATCATGATTTCAGAACGTCCCAGTGTGTTTAACACCAGTGATGTGCTCTGACGTGAAGATATTAAAGCTTTTTTTTTCACGTTTATTTCACATTGATCATGGTTTAAGTTTTTTTATCTGTGCAGACTGTAGTGGAATAGGATGCTTTGGGAGGAAATTAATTTTTTGCCAAGACTCCAGATCATGTCTCTCATGGAAAAACTTTTCCTCAGTCCATGCTCACAGCAGCATATTTCATATTCTCTGACATTGAATAATTCAATAATGCTTTGCTTTGCCTATTTTAATTTCTAATATGGCCACCACGCTCTTCTTCCCGATCCCATTATGGAAGCCTTGTCATAAAATAGTCATATTGTACCCTTTATTTTCTAATACTAGTGATGGAAACATGCTTTCAAAATACATCATTCTGCTCATAGCTAAAGTGTAATTGGAGACTTCACACTGTTTATATTTCAGAATCAGATCTTCATTGATTGGTTGAGTTTCACATGTTCTTAACGACTGATTAATCGATCACTGTTCAATCATTATGATCCTTAATCCGGGCATAATTCAGATTTTGTTCCCTTTGGACTGAACCAGGCTGGCTGCTTTTCCGTGTTGCCAGTCTTTATGCTTAACTAAGCAAAGGTCTCTTGACTGTAGATTCCTATTTGACAGAAAAAAGTATGAGAGTGGTTTTGGATATTTTATTTAATGTTTGTAAAGTAGGACAAACCAATGCCACACACCACAGCATTTATAGCCTAGGCTTATTTGCAGTGCTTGTCCTGAGATGAGCCTTTAAAATACATAAAACTCAATAAAAAATACACGAGACTCGGCAAAAAATACAAACTCGCCAGAGCAATACAAGACAGAAACTGTAATAAAATAAAGCACAATAAAAGAAGAAGCACCAGATCATTCTTGACTACACTGATCCCTCTTTGCAAAACATTTCAGTTTGAGTTTAAAATGATCCCAGTAAGGATCCAGTTCAAGTTCTGCATGTAAGGAATTCCACATTTCCATCTGCCTCTCAGCCAAAGAGTGAGTAAGCCTTTTTTCCCAAAACGTGTAACTATTTGTGGGAAGATTTGTATCTGGCAGCTTTCATCCCCTGAAAGATATATTGTGACCGTACGTGTCAGACATCACTGACTGCAGCCGTTTTCCCAGAAACAGGATTGAAGGTATACAAACAAGTGATTAAATTAAATGCCGGCCGTGTAGAAATGAGGTTTGCTGTGTAATGGGAGATGTGTTTGTGGTTTTAGGGAAATGAGATTTAACTGCAGTAATCTGCACACAACTAACAAGCAGATCAGATGTTTCATATTAAGTTGTGCAATAGATGTTTAATCATATACATTGTTTTTACCCTTGTTCTTTTTGACTTGTAACAGTATTTTTTAAATGGAGGCAGTGTGGGACTTTCATAAATGTGACAAGCTCTACTTCATTCTAAAAGAGTGTTAATGCTGGTAGTGTTATTTTTGGTTTCACCTGCCTGCCTGCATCACCAAAGTGGCAGATATGATTCATTGTACGCGTCTCTTCATTTGCTTTTAGGGCTTGCCATCCTGCTGATATTACATATCAGACATTATGACACAGCCGTGTCTGTAATGATGTAATGTTAGCTGACTACCCAGCATGTGTGTATTTAAATGGGAAGGTGTGTACATGCTTATCAGAACAGAAGCGCCTCTCTACTGGCTGACTGCGTCTCTGTCTGCATCACTTTGCTTTCAGCCCCAAGCGCCCTTATCACGGCGTTTTATTGCTATCTGCTGAAATGTTTATTCAAGCTGAGATAGCAGAGATGAATTAGACTTTGTTTTTGGATGATTTAATTTACAGTATGACGTTTCCGATTGCAGACCGCAACTGAATTTATGAGTAAGTTGTATAGGAGTTTAGTTGCATGTTTCCACACAGTTTTAAAATATGACACAGTGTTGCTGGATGTTACGCCACAAACCAAAAAATGTAGTAAGCAAGCTAATCATGTGTCAGTGGCTTTGGAAGTAATCTCGGTTGCTCCTTTTGATTGCATTTGTAGTTAGTTTGCCAAGTAGCTTAACAAATGCAAGTCAACCTCAAACAGCTAAACACACTGTTTAACACTTTTGCACTTATTTTTTTGGTTTTGCGACTCAGAATTATGTCAGTGTAACTGGATCTGGCTGTTGAATGTAATTATTTGACAATTCATCCCTTTTTATCCAGATGGAGTTTGAAAGTTTGAATGGGGTACAGTGGAGGATGTTTGGGGTTTATTGTGATGTAATATAGAAATAAGCCAACTTAGTCCTTGGAGCTGATGGGGAAAGATAACAGAATATGCATTAGACTGTATGTACACCGCACACTGAATGACTAACCACTCAGTTAACCACCCACTGATAGTTATTATTGAGTTTTATACTTTAGTGAAAAGATCTGGTTGTAAATCCATCTTTTGGGGATTTTGGGAGAATTTGTCTTCAAGTCAGACAGACCTGAAGTTTTAGGGAAAAAGATCATGGTTTGAATAAAAAAAAAAAAAAAACATTTTTTCAAGAAAGCATTTTCAAATAGAATGAACTGGTTTTAATTATTTCCAATTATGTATGTGTTGTTTTGGTTTTTTTTCTAGCCAAAAGCAAAGAAAGGGGTGGCAGCTTGTCCTATAACCGTGTGTTAAATGAGCATATAATATCAGCTCATATTGATCACAGGCCCCCAAATCAAATCATGGTAGACTTTGTAATATTGGCAAATACTGCATCGTTGTCCAAAGTAACGATATAATATCGTATCATGATGACACCAGTGATGTACACCCCTATTAGCTAACAGTTTCAACTTAAAATGAACAGAGGCGAATTCTCAAAAGGACTGCATGGCTTTTGCAGCTTAACCTGCATAAATAAGACATACACAAGAGGAAAATGCAACCCTAACTGCGTCGCCAAGCCAATCTCATTGTGGTGCTCCTGTTCTGTTTGCACATACTTAGATTAAATAATATGCATACATTTGGCACAAAATTGTCCCTTCTTATGCAAATCAGCCTCATTGCAAAAACAGTCCAGTCCACAATAATAGCGCTGAAAAGCCAACAACAGTTACAATGAAATTATTCCCGTCCTCAGAGAGTTGGTGGTAACTTGACGCATTTGTACCCAGACATCCTGCAGTGTTGAGGAATACCTCTGCACCTCAAAGGTCAGGATCTTGTGGTCCAAAAATTTCGGTTTCTTTCTATCTCGTCCATTATTGTGCTTACTTTGTTCTTGGCTCGAAGGCAACATTTATACTTTGCCACTTGGATAATTGTAATCAGGCACAAAAAAAGAGCAAAATACACTCAGCTGCAAAACTTTATGGGTGTGTTAGCACTGCAGTATTGTTAGCGAAGTGTCTTTATGAATCGGTCCTTGAGACGGGGCAGATGGTGGTTGCAAGTGATGCAAAATTCATGACGCCATCAGCAGCCGCAATCCATTCTTTGTGAATTTGTCAGTGTTTTCTTGCCCACCAACTAAATCCCTCTGTTTCTGTCCTCAGATGAACCATCTAGTCCCAGTACTGACCAGGACAGCACACACATTCCTGCCTCTGCTGTTATATCTACAACGCCCATCATCACCACCATCCCACCCAGCCCCACCTCTCCGTCCCCTCTCATTCGACGCCAGCTGTCACATGATCAAGGTATGTCCACATTAAAGCAGCAATTACCAAACTTGCCAGTACAGGTTATGAGCAGTTACAAATAATTATCTTAACCCTCTCTTAATAGATTCTCTCCGTCTCACAATTATTGAGTCAGATTCTACTAAAACAGAGCGATCCAAGTCGTACGATGAAGGCCTGGATAACTACCGGGAGGAAAGCAGAGGGTAAGTTATGTCTTTACAAGCAAACAGTACCCCATATATACATTTTAATGGGAAAAACTTTGTTCAAATCCCTTTAAAAATGACCTCTTCTCTTCCATTCAGGAGGTCCTTAATACCTGGTCTGAAAGGACTTCGGAAGGTGAGTTCTGTCCGCAATTTTTATTTTTATTTTTTATTATCAAGCATGAGTTTGTTCAGTGCCGACTGCGCTCACCTGCCACATGACGGGTTTATCTGCATTTCCTGCTTGAGGTTTTGTCAGCTCATTAGTTCACACCCAGGTGATAAAACTTCTCCCATTGAAGTGTGACTATATTATGGAAAATAGGGAGTGCTTTAAAGGAAACGGCAGGCATTCAAAGCCCTTTCTGTATTTATGTCAGCTTTTATTTTTCCCTGAAAATTCGACTGATGAACATAAGAATTGGCCAGTGTTAAACTGATGATCACTGAACTATACTAGATTTAAAAAACAAAACCAAAATAAAACATTATTATAATTTTTTTCTCCCCATATTTTCAGATTTTTCAAAGGAGACATAATATGCTCATTTTCATTCATTTTATTTTCATTTTCAGGCTCATACTAGTATTAGGGGGTTTCTGCCAGTGTTGCACCAACATGTTTGCACACTTTGTTTTTCACATACTGTCTGTGTTGGAATACCTGTATTCACCCTGTGTCTGAATCACAGTTTTAGCACCTGACTCTTTAAGCTTACCTCCCAAAAACACATGCCATTTATTGTCCGTCTCAGGGGTTGGACAGGTCATCAGAAGATTCGGGTTCTAGGAGGGGTTCTTCATCCGACGTCTTCTGCGACGCCACCAAGGAGGGTTTGCTACATTTCAAGCAGCTCAACACAGACAAGAGCAAGGTGTGTACTTTCTCTACATACAAAGACATCATATAACTCACACACTGACACAGAAAACGCATCGTCAAGCATTGCGTGACCTACTGAACAACTTGGTTTGTAGACAGAAGCTGCCCTTGTTTCCCAGGTACATCTTTGTCTGACTTCATCATGCTGTTCTGTGTGTTTCACCTGTTGGACCAGTTTGAACTCGCAGCAGCCTTTGACCTCTTTGTATGAGGTCCCACATTGCCCTCCAGGCAGTGATTATGTGTTACGATGCCAACAATAGGAACGTTTACCAAAAGCTTACGGTTTAATTCCCTCCATTTTGCTTCTTAAAACCTGTCTCCTTCTCATGACCTATTTCCACAGCGCGTCGGAGGAGGTATGCGCCCGTGGAAACAGATGTACGCCGTGCTGAGAGGCCACTACCTCTGCCTGTATAAAGACAAAAAGGAAGGGCAGGCTCACGCAAACTGCCAAGCAGTCGACGAGCCCCTGCCTATCAGCATTAAAGCGTGTCTCATCGACATCTCGTACAGCGACACAAAGCGTAAGAACGTGCTGCGGCTGACCACATCGGACTGCGAGTACTTGTTCCAGGCTGAGGACCGAGAGGACATGCTGGCCTGGATTAGAGTCATACAGGAGAGCAGCAACCTGGATGAGGAGGTGAGAATCATGCATCCAAACTGTTGACGCAGTCATCACCTGTTATGCAAATAATAGACCATGCATCATATCATGCAAGAACAAATTTTACAAACAGATTAATTTTGAAGTGGCACCTACGAGTAAGTACATTTAATGTATTAGTGTTGGCGGGGGCAAAATAATTGCTATACCTTAAACAGAATTAATGTGATTAATAATATAACTTAAATATGCTGAAATCAACAGGAATAAATTTGTTTACTGAATTGTTTAGAGGTAACAATTTACTGAGTAGTTGAGCAGCATCTTCATTCTCCGGATTTTATGATTTTTCTGGCATTTACAGTTCAGTCGTTCTCAAAAGGACATCTGCCTCAGGGTCTCTGTGCAGGGCGCTGTCCAGGTGAACATCCTCTGTTATAACACACCTGACATTGTGACATCACCTACTGTATACATGACCTGTCACCCTACAATGACGGTCACATCCTCTTGGCCTCCTCTTATTTAAGTCATGGCCTGCTTTTATGTTAGACCATTTCCTCTTTGTGTTTGTGGCTATCACAGAATGGTCCTGGTACCACTAATGACGTTGCTAAATTTGTTATGTGATCGTCTGCTGATATCCAACAGTTAGACCTGAAACTCATGCATTTCTCATGAACAGAAATCAATAACAATCACAGTAAAATCAACTCATCTTGTTCCGAAAACGATCAAGTTAATTACTTCAGTACCAGTTAATGTAGCCTGTGCTTCCAAATCCTGCACAACCAACTGTATCATCGCTTGGCAAAAATTCAGTATGTTCACAATGAAGCTGGCAGCAACTGCACGCTACAAAGACTGAGTCTGTAGCGGGTAAAAAAAAATCCTGCTCCACCCTGCCTACATGAAGTGTCGCACCCTTGCATATCTTTGTGGTTTGGGAGTGTTGGTTGAACAAAACAAAACATTTGAATAATTCAACTTGGCTTTTGTTAAATTTTGATCAGCATTTTCCTACTGTTTTCTGACATTTTCTAGACCCCAGCATTAATTAGCAGAATCATCAATAATTAAAATATCTAATAAAATATCTAATATCATTTCTAAACAATTCTTAGCATTTCTTATTGACATTTACAATAAAACCTATCACAAATGTAACATTGTTCTGCATATAATGATATATATTATATAATTCCTGCTCCATACTTTACTCTGTCTTAAAATAGGTGCGTCACCCCCATTATAAATTTAAGCCAGCCTTTCCCCTCTTTTTACGCCCTAACCACACTGCCCATACAATGACATTCCAGTAGACTGACCTGTGTCACCTGAGAGCAGCAGGTTATATAAAGATCTGTTATGGCCTCTCAGGGGTCGGGTGGGTGCAGGAGTGAGGGGAAACGTTGCACCTGATGCCTTAACCATCACCTATTATGTCCTCTGCTCTGCTCTTATTTCCTTCCTTCCTTTTTCTGTCTTTTTTTAGAACGCGGCCTTCACCAGCCATGACCTCATCAGCAGGAAGATCAAGGAGTACAACACCTTGATGAGGTAAGGGCGGAGGGGAGGGTGAAGGGGGGAGGGGAGGTCCTCACACTTCAGGTGATTTTGACACAGTGCTGGAAAACTTAGCTCTGATTGGAGAACTCATTTTGTGATTTATGTTACCAGTCCGACAGGCAGCAAGACAGAGCCGTCGCCCAAACCTTCACGCCAGTCGCTGAGCATCAGGCAGACGCTGCTGGGAGGGAAAGGAGAGACCAAAGCAACAAGTCCACTCACCCCCAAACCTGAGCAAGAGAGGAAGAACATGCACAAAGGTAGGGAAAAAAAAATCCCTATTTAATTTTTTTTTTTTTTTTCGTGGAAGGGAAAAAATATTTAAAAATATTTAATTTAGTATCTTTTTTAATTCAATTTATTTTATGATATTGTCTTATTTTGTTATTATTATATTTTATCTTTGTTGTGTCTTCCCATCCACCCTATGACTTGTGTCCTTTTGGTTAAAAAATGAACCAGTCTGCTTTGATTGTTTATGAAGCATAACATATAAATTATTATACATTCTGTATTACACCTTCTGAGCCAATGTCTTTCCAAATCATTTCCTCAATTTTTGCACGTGAAATTTATGACGAATAAACCTCATTTACATTATATTATAACTCTCTTGTTTTATTGTTTTTTTTAAGAAATGTTGAAATTTTTTTTACTGTAGTTAAAATCAGAGAAACATTTGTTGATGGATTATCAGAGACGTTAAGTCGGGATACTGTTTCTATTTTTTCCATTCCATTTTTTTAATGGGAGCACAAAATTATATCTATTGGCTCAAAGCTGATCCAGTCTAGACTGACTGACTATAAATTTTAAATCATAAACTATCACCCAAAACCTATGGTCATTTAACCTAATTTACATGAAATTTTTAATTAAAAAAAAAATATCTAAAATTCTGAATTATTTTCATTTGTTTTATTACTAGTTATTATTATTATTATCATCATCATCATTTCAACGATATCCTCAGGTGAGAATTGATGAATGCAAAAGAAAAGCATGTCATTGACCAAAAACAGCTATCATTCTTTTCCCCTTTCTTTCTTAAAAATTAAAAAAAAAAGTTAGATATGTCACGTTCATTGACGTATTTGTTGCTCTGTGCTAGCAGATGACACCAGCCCTCCCAAGGATAAAGGGACATGGAGGAAGGGCATCCCGGGGCTGATGAGGAAACCCTTCGAGAAGAAGCCGGCTCCTGGAGTCACGTTCGGAGTGAGGCTTGACGACTGTCCTCCTGCACAAACAAACAAGGTCTGCACAGATTTTATTTGTCAAGTTCATCTGTTTTAATTTGAACATAAATTTTTCCTCGTGGTATGAGCTAAATTTTTCTGTGCTGTAGTTTGTGCCTCTGATCGTGGAGGTCTGCTGTAAGCTGGTGGAGGAGAGGGGGTTGGAGTACACAGGCATCTACAGAGTCCCGGGAAACAACGCCGCCATCTCCAACATGCAGGAGGAGCTCAATAACAAGGGCATGAACGATATCGATATCCAGGATGATGTGAGTGGCACTTTATCGATCGATGCTGCTTTAATTAAACTCACCTTGGAGTCTCATGTTTCACTGTGCTGTCCTTAATGTGTTAGAGTGGATCCAAGTCTGAGATATTTTTAAAGGTACAGTTTTATCTAAATGTGTGCGCACAGATCTCCAAATGCCAAAAACTTGCCAATAATTTGCATGCAGCAAAGGCCAAACAGCAGAATTTTATATTTCATAATTATTAGCGGTCAGATGTGAAGCACCCTGGTAGTGGATGGGACACGTTTTTTTTTTAGCCTTCAATCATGCTGCATGTTAAAAAAAAACATATTTTGCATACGTTTCATACCCTATTCTCCATTTTACAGAAATGGAGGGACCTCAATGTGATCAGCAGTTTACTCAAGTCGTTCTTTCGTAAACTTCCAGAGCCGTTGTTCACCAATGGTAAGTTGCTACTTTCAAAGGTTGTGTGTGCCTTCTAGTGGCCAACAGTGAAAACTACAACTTAGTTTATTATTTTTCGATATCCCTCTACAATTAAGCTTTTAAATTCTCTGTAAGTGTTTTTTATTGGTTTCATTGTTTTTATTTATTTCATTGATAGGAAAACCTAACTTTATTCTATTTATAGATCCACTGAACTCCTTGGCATATTTTTATTTTATTCTTGGCATATTTTTATTTTATTCTTAATTATCTTTTTATTTGCCTACAGGTTGCTAAAAGTGTACGCAGAAAGCTTCTCAAACAAATTTGCTCTTGAAGGGATTAAGAAAGTTGTTGGAATCTGAATCTGAGGGAAATGTTGACTGTATTTCACTGCCTGATTTTCATTTCTGCCTGCAGATAGGTACGCGGATTTTATAGACGCTAACAGAACAGAGGATCCAGTGGAGAGACTCAAAGTGCTTAAGAGGCTGGTGAGTCGCTTTCTGAAGCATTTGGGTTCATCTTTTTTCACACCATGGGCTTATGAAGTCCTTTTAAAATACTGTACAACCAAAATGTTTTTAAAAAAGGAAATTCAGTTTTGTATTGGTGTTGTCTCCACTGAATGTTTTCTATCTCCGTCAAGCTTCACGAGTTGCCAGATCATCATTACGAGACTCTGAAGTTCCTCTCAGCTCATCTCAAAACTGTGGCTGAAAACTCAGAGAAGAACAAGGTTTGCAAAATACTAGTTTCTTAATTAGACTTTAGTTTTGATCACAGAAATAAGAAATTTAAACTGTCTCTCATTTTTGAAGATGGAACCAAGGAACCTGGCCATCGTGTTCGGTCCCACTCTGGTGCGCACCACCGAGGACAACATGACCCACATGGTGACACACATGCCGGACCAGTACAGGATAGTGGAGGCCCTCATTCAAAACGTGAGCATCAGACCTCCATCTGCTATTAAAGATATTAAACCAAAATTTTCAGATGCAAAACTGAAAAACTTAATGTCCTCTTTCCTCTAGTACGACTGGTTTTTCACTGAAGATGGAAACGAAGATCCAGTGGTGGGTACAGGCATCACTGCCATTAAGATATTTTCTTTCTGCCTCTGTCCTTTCCTGTAGGGTTGACTTCAGTTCACAATACTTCATTTGTCTCCACAGGTGGAATTTTAGGCAAGTGATTTTGCAAATTCAGAAAGTACATATACAAATTCTTTAGACATAGGTCAAAAAAAATAAAAATAGTAGATAATGCAAGAAAAGTTATAGTAGATGTGGGTTGTTGGTCTTTTTAATGCTCGTCAGCAATATCGAAACGTACAGTGAACTGACCCTCTCTTTAAGCTGATTTGTTATTGTTTATTTTTTGATTTGCACCTTATTGTTGTTATTTTGGACTGTTATATTTTCCCACTTTTTATTGCAGCTGCTGCATAACGATTTCCGTCAGGATAAATAGCGTTACGTTAAGTCACAGCTGAAGACCTGTTTTCTAAGTGTTTCTATGTGTGACTCATGTACTCTTCTTTGTGGCTTTTTTTTTCTTCGATTGTGATGTTTTGTTGTATTGTTTCTTTTTGTACAGAACTTTATAACCTAGGTTTCAAGAGGCGCTATATTAAAAAAAGGTTTACTTTCTCACTTGCTTATTTATTTAACTCTTGGACTCCGGCTGTTCACAGTTCCCCTTTTGCAGAGGATTAGTAAAGCTGCTTTTTTTCTGTGTTTTAACTTTTAGAGTTCTAAATTTCTTTTTGACATTCTCATGAATCTGCTCCTAACTCTGTAACATTTGCTCCTTTCAGACCGTGTCCCAAGAGGAGAGTGCGGTGGAGTCTCAGCCCGTCCCCAACATCGACCATCTGCTCACCAACATCGGCCGTACGGGCACGTCGCAGGGTGAAGTATCAGGTAACATGCTGCCTCTGGCTGACCAACTCTTTGGTGGGTTAACCTTTCTCTACCCTTACTCTGCTGAGCGCTGTGGTCAAAGAGGGACCGGTGTGAAATCTAGTGACTAATGTTGATGATAATGTTGCTTCTTCCCAAGGCCAAGCTTCCCCTTTTTGCTTCTTTGGCTGTTGCCACTAGATGAAAATGTCTATGGCTAACCATGAGTCAAAATGCCTGTGTGGGTTTTAGTGGGCAATTTATTTGCATCTAGTTTAAAGGATGCAATGAATTGTCTCGCTTGTTCATTTGCTTTAAGAGATGAATCCTTTCTCCTCGGTATTTATTCGTCCCTTTAAGGGTAAGTTTGGTATTTTTCAACCTGGACTCTATTTTTCTATATTTTTGTTTCAAAGTGACCAATGGAGACAACAATTATTTTGAACTGGTCTGCTGCAGCAAGCAGCCCCAAAACTGGCTTTAATGTGACCAGTATTAATTTGACTATTGTTTTTTCACCGACGAGCTCAGATTTTTATTTCAATTTTATTTCAATTGTCTGACAACATTATGGAAAGGATTCCTGATATACCTCTTTGTTAAAGAGTAGGATCATTTTTGTTTAACCAGAAGCAGCCCTGAAATCACCATCACCAAACCAACCAGACTCCGTTTAAATAAACTAATTTTAGCACGTATAGAGCTAGCATATTTTCACATCTAACTGAATGAGTTCGGATGGCTTGTGTGACTTCCATGTTGTTTCTGTTGACTTTGAAATTAAAACTGAAAACTGCTAATAACTAATATATTTGTAGAATAATTTTAAGTATTTAATTACAGTTCTCATATTTTTTTTTCATTGACATTTTTCCCTAGCTTTTAAAAAATAATCATCTAAATCTAATTTCTTGCTGACTGTAGGACATTTCTAACCAAGTTGCTCATGGCCTTATTAACAATTTTCTCATTTTTCTAATCTTAAATACTTGTTAAAGGTGTCTGAAAGCAGCACAAGAAAAATGATGTTGCTCCAGGTTTTAAAGGGTTAAATTGAGTCTGTTGTGTTTGCCAGTGTGACTTTGAGGCAGTTTCTGGTTAAATAAAAAAGAGTCTAAAAAATAAACTGAGCCTGTCAGTGACAAAAACACTTTTAGTGGATGCAATTTGAAGCACAACTGCACACTGCAGTCTGTTTTCTCGCTTCATTGCTGGTGCTCATTACAGGACTGATTTCAAAAATTGTTGTTCCCATTAGTTACTTAGACACAAAAACACTGAAAACAGGGCTAATGTTGAAAAACACAGAACTCACCCTTTACATACTTAGATGTCCTTTTCTGTTTTTAATCCCCCCTCTGCCCTTTAATACCTCGTTTTAATGAAACCCCACACCTGGGCTGTGTTTCCTCTCTCCTTTTGTCCCGCCTACTGTTGCACTAATAAGGCATGTTCTTTCCCACGTCAGAAATAGATGTTTTTACAGTGAAAGGCGACCTCTGATTCCTCTGTCTCTAGTGAGGCTCTGTCGGGTGTCCTAAAGGCTTTCCCAGCATTCACACATACTGATCTTGACACAGGCCAAGTGGGAGGCGTCTATCACACCATGATGACACTGATGGACTCTATAATGTCCGTGATGGACAGCTGGAACTGTAGGAAGAAGGAGGATTGTTGCCCGCAGTGTAGCTGCCTAGTCTGCAGGAACCCGCAGTTGTTTTAAGAAATGCCAAAGAGAGAAAAACAAAGCGTTAAAGAAAGAAACCGTGACGAAAAAAAGGGGAAGCGAAGCGGCTACACGGTACTGTGCAGTGTCCGGGTTTTCTATCAGAGTATACCTAACACAGGCCGGTGCTACTGTCTGAAAGGCTCTCCGCTGTCTCTCCTCACTGTCTCGCAAGCTTGCCAACAGGAGAGATAGCATGGTATGGTTTCTACGTCACCAGTCAGTGTGCACTTGCATATTGTGCCATCATCTGTATTGTAAGGGGTGTATAGGGGGGCTCGGCTATGTCACACAAACAAACAAAAGCAAATTTTTTAGCTAGAGGTATGATCTGAGTAGATGTGATTACAGAGCAGGTGAGGACTGATTATAGGTTTTCCTCGCTGACACTCTCTCTCTCATGTAGTGTCCCCTCTTCTCATATAGCTAGCCCCTCTGTGACCCCCCTGTCACTTCTCTGTCATTATTTTGGTTTCTTCCATAGCCGTCTCTGTCATCACCGTCTCACTGCTGTCATGTTAACTCACGTCACCTCGCGCTGTTTTGTCAGTTCAGCTAAAAAGCATCGTCAGTCTGTCTGTGACTGCTGCAGTAATTTTTTGTTTTTAACCACAATGTGTCTGTAGCAAGTACTGGAAGCCGGCGCCAAATGTCGGGACACATGTTATGCTGTTCATCAGATAGCTCTTGACCTTTGTCAATTTTAGACTTTTTTCTTTAGGCAAAGTTCTCATAAGGCTGCTTGAGTTTTTACCAGTGGTTCCCAAATTCAGAGTCACAAATGAATTGAAGAGGTTATGACATAATAACAAGGAAATAAGTACTTTCATGTACATAACATTGTGTTTACTTCTAAACTCTTCTCTCATATTTGCCTTTTTTCTTAGAAAATACAGAGAATTTTACCTCTTCATGTCACCTGAAATATTTTTTTATATAAGTCTGAGAAAGAAAAGTTTATTAATTAGTCATTTAATCAGTTTGTCAAATACCATAAAAATTCTGAATTATTTAAAAATTAAACCTGAAGAGTTAGTGATTAGCAAGCTACCCTATGTCTTAACCAAAATAAACCTTTTAGAAACGTGTCGGGAGATTTTTAAAAATTCACCGTCACACTGTGTAAGAATTTGGAGATGGGCATGGTTTCCACAGAACAGCACTGTTGACAGTTTGGAAGTTGATATTTCTCTTTGATGAAAAAGTTGGGAATCACTGGTTTAGACCACATTTAACATTTGAGAACTTTGGTTTCTTTTACTACAAGAAAATACGTTATTTAGGGGAAACTTTTAAAGTAAGGCAAAGAAAAAAATGTTACTTGGGTATCAGCAATAGCACTAAAAAAATAACAATACCCAGTTTTATCTATTTGATGTTTGGGGTGTTTTTTCATCAGTCGGGTTCACGTCTGCATTCCTGAATGGATGTTTCTCACCATCATCGTGTTGCATGACACATCATCTGCCTCGCTGTCAAGCTGCTGTTACATGTACTCGTTGTGTTTGTTGCTGAAGTTGCACTCAGTATCACTAAGAAACTGGAGGAAAGATTAGGATTACCTTTACCTGACGTAGACTTGGTCTTGGTTCAGGTGTGCTGGGGAAGAACGTCACATGCCATGTAGATGTGGACCTGAGTGTAACGTAGAGCTCATCTGTCCCTGTGGAGCATGGCCTGTTGCTCTTGTATGTGCTCACGTGTCTCGTCTGTTCTGTGTTTTCACTCCACCTGATTCTTCTCATCAACATTGTTCTTTTCTCCTTTTTTCTCCCCAATTCATTTCCCCATGTTGCACTTCATACAAGTGTTCGTCTGTGTTGTAAAATCATCTAATGTGTCGCTCTCTCTCTTTACCCGCAGATTCACCGACTAGTGACTCAGCTAAATCAAAGGTGAGTGTGCCCCCAATGTTAACCCCCTCAGGCCAGGTAATGTAGGATGACAGGAGGTATGTGATGAATAGAAAAGATCGCCTCCACCCCCAGTCCAGATCAACATCAAATAAATATGTGGAAACTTGCATTTAAAGACCCAAATCACAAAAAAATCCTCACTTATGTCACTTTTTTGGAATACTATACTATGACTATTTTATTTAGTTTTTTCAGCACGCTACACTGACTTTTTCTCCATTTTTTTCAATGACATTTTTCTCCTCTTTTGATATACTAAAATATGACTTTTTATTGACATTTATTTTTTTTCAGCATATTATACTATGACTTTTTTCGACATTCTATACAATGACATAATTCTACATGTTATACCGTGACCTTTTTATCTGTTTTTTCACAGACTATACAATTGTCTTTTTTTACATTTGTATATACATACTATACTATATTGTTTTAACAACCATGTTATGACTTTTTCAGCATTTTTTCTACATACTATACTAAGACTTTTTTTTCTTTTAACAAACTATACAGTTGCTTTTTTAACCTTTTTGACTGTTTTTTGACACACTGTACTATCCTTTTTAACAATCTATACTGTATCTACTCTATGACTTTTTCAAAATACTGTAGTATGACTTTATAAACAGTTTTCTTTGTCAAATTAGAGTATGACTTTTTTGACTTTTTTTGACATGCTATACTCAGACATTTTTTGACATATTATGTTGTAATTTTTTAACAATTTTTTTTCTAACACACTATACTATGACATTTTTCAACATACTATTTATTTTTCAAATTTCAAATCTTTATTCAAATCCAAAGTATCAAGGTGGAAGTAGAAATGGATTTCAGAAATCTCAAAACATATACAGAAAAATTAAAACTATCTGCATTTATAGATAAAATGAGGGCTAAGGAGAAAATGTTTTTTGTAATTTGGGCGAACATACCCTTTAAGCTCGGGCCAGTCAGAACTGACCGTACATCCAGTGAATCAGAGCTTCTTTTTCTGCTTCATGACACATCAAACTTGTGATTGAGAAGCTCGGGACTCTGCAGTTGCTCGTTGTGAGCTTGAAAAGAATAAGAGAGATTTTGTCTTTAGCAGAGGCAGGTCCCTTCCATCACTGCACTGCTGTAATGTGGCTGCTTTCTTCAGCTTTAAGCCAGTCATGCCAGAGCTCAGACTGCAGGGATGCTTCAGTTCATGCTGTGCTGCTGCTTCTCCTGCTTCTGCTTTACGGCTGGCATGAAAACAAAACTGTGCTCCCTGTTGTTGACGCTTTGTTAATGTTCCTCTCTCTGTCCACTTCTCTGGTTTGTGGCGCTTCACGGGAGCAGGTGGAGTACGGGTTTAAGTTAAGGGATGAAGGATTGCGCTCTCTTTGACATGCTCCCTCCTTGTGTTTCCCATCAGAAATAGTCATTTTGGTATTCTTCTCCTTGTCTCCTCCTCTCTGCAGGGTTCCTGGGGCTCAGGGAAGGACCAGTGCAGCCGAGAGCTCCTGGTCTCCTCCATCTTTGCTGCAGCCAGTCGCAAAAGAAAGAAGTCAAAGGAGAAGCCGCAGCCTAGCAGCTCAGACGATGATCTGGACGCTGTGTTCCCCAAGAAGGAGATCCCTGCCCAGAAGACCGAGGTGCAGAGAGAGACTCGCCCCAGCCCCAATGCCAAACCCAATGCAAAGCAGCCAGTGCGAGTAGAGGAGCGGAAAGAGAACGGGAGAGCTGTGGAGCTCACACCTAAAGCCAAGAGAGAGCATCGAAACTCCTTATTCCTGAAGGAGAAAACTCCACCCCGACACCCCTCACCTTCCCCCTCCCCGTCCCCAAATATCTCCGGCTACCAAACTGCCCCACAGGCAAAGTCCTCCTTGTCGGATCCTCCATCCCAGCTCGATGAAAACACCTCTGACCTCGGGACTATGAGCTCTGGAGCGTCTGTGCCAAGGTCAAGACCGAAAAAGTGGAGCGGAGCGTCCTCTGACCTCCCTGCAGGAGCATGTGTCGGTTTGGCAGCAGGTCCGGGGGCATCCGCCGGTGCGGAGGTGAGCTCCATCACTTCCGACTACTCCACAACTTCTTCCATCACGTTCTTGACCGGAGCGGAGTCCAGCGCGCTCAGTCCGGAGCTGCAGGGTGGGGAGGAGGCAGATGATGAGCGCAGTGAGCTAATTAGCGAGGGACGACCCATGGAGACGGACAGTGAAAGCGACTTCCCGGTTTTTGCCCCAGGTGGTGGCAACAGCCAGTCTACACCCTGCCCAGAGCAGAGTCTGGAAAAGACGGAACCAAGAGGCGGTGGAGCAGCTGAGGGCGGCACCACGCCGAAAATGGAAGCACGGCGTCTTTTCCCGTCACACCGCATGATTGAGTGTGACACCCTCTCTAGAAGGTGGTCTCTAAGACAGAAAACAGACAGTGAATCATCAGTGGAGGGTGTAGCTGGGAGTGGGGAGCGTAGCGAGGGGAGGGCAGAGTCTTCCACGCGGCTCTCTCGAGTCCTAGAGGTGATGAAAAAGGGGCGGTCCACGAGCAGCCTCAGCTCGTCCTCACGCAGCGAGTCCGAACGTCCCGAACCGGCCTGGCACCTTAAGATCACCGAGCGGCTCAAATTCAGATTACGCTCATCTGCTGATGACATGTTCACCCAGAAGAGCCGCGGTACAGACGCTCGTGGGAAGAAGAAGAACATCCGGCGGAGACACACCATGGGCGGGCAGAGGGACTTCGCAGAGCTGGCGGTCATTAACGATTGGAGGGAGCAGGGCGGCGTGGACCAGGCGGCCGAGCTGTCAGCTCTGGACCGCCTCAAGCCCAGATGTTCTTCTCAGGACTTTTCCATACGGGACTGGATCGCTAGAGAGCGGTGTAGAGGCTCCGATTCGAGCGGTGAGGTCGCACCCAAAGCCGTTCCCGAGGACGATCATGCGGAAGCTCAGGCTCCTCCCTCTGTGTCCCCGGTGGCACAGCCGTTAGCGGGGGAGCATGTCAACGGTAGCGGGCTGCAAAGTAAAAACAAAGCAAGTCTCGGGGCGGACGCTCACCCACACAAACTGTCTGGAGCACAAGTTGTCCGCTCACGATTCTACCAGTATCTGTGACAACGGCGAAACTTTCTGATGTGTTTGTGAGGATTCAAAAAAGACTGAATGAGTGCGCAGATGTACGAATGTGGGTATTTTAGCTAAGGTTACTGCACAATATTTTTTCTACAAAGTATACTTTATGTATCTACTGTACATACTGTGTATAGGCTTACGTGATTGTTACTGGAATAATGCTGAAGAGATGTTAATGTGTTAATTCCACTGACTTGTTGTCCAAACTGGGACAGACACGGACTAAACTTCCTCCTGCAAGATTGAACCCTGCAAATGCAAGAATGTGACTTTATGTTGTGTCGGTGGGACAGAAATGGACTCTGGACTGTTTTACAGCACTAATGATAAGCAACAGGGTTAACTTGACTATTACTGAACACAGGAGGAAGCTTTCTTTTTAAAGGAATCATGGTTCAGTTCTTCCTATTATAAGCGGTATGAAGAATGTATTACTCTCTTTGGACTAACACTAGTTGCTTGTGACAATATTGTCATTTTCAAAACAATATGTATGTTTTTATTTTGCCTGTACTTGAAGTATGTGGATGTAACCGAGGGCTGCTTTCTGAGCTGCGTGCTGTGGGAAGTTTTTTTTTTTCACAGCACAAGTTACAACAGCCAGATATTAGCTTGGTGGACTGGAAGATTATTATAGTTCTATCAAATAAAGACTGAAAAAAACAGTAATGAAATGCTGATACTATAGTATGTAATGCTTGGTACAGTAGTTTATTTCCAAACGTTGTCCAGTTATAGTCCAAAAAGTAAGTTTTTACACATTGTTTTTATCTCAAAAAGAAAAAGTGCCTCTTTTTTTCCTTTTTTAAAACTGTTTTTACCATCAGTTGAAATATTTTTAGGAGAAAAAAATCTCACAGGCATTCCAGAGATGTTTTGTTGTTGTTGTTGTTGTTGTGGGGTCTTTCCTTTTTTTTAGTTAAACTCACATCAACATCAGAGCATTCAAATATATCATTGTCTATTTCACCTTAGTTTTACTTCATTTTTCCCACCTCTGTATTTTTTGATTGCAGTAAAATGCATGGGCGCTTAAAACCTGGGAGAAAAAAAGAGTAATCTTTTTAACTGCATGAGACAATGCTTTCTAAAGAGTGAACATCTCACCTGTGTTCATGTAAACATGGGTGCAATGCCCGCCCTCAACAAACACTGGAAATAAATAATCTTTATTAGATTCGCATGTGTTTTGTCTCATACATTTAGACAAACATTTGGAAAGAATAAGACATTTTATTCCTAATTAACGTCAAATTCTGTCATTTTATGCTTGTTTGTATTCGAGCCTTACTGGAAAGACCACACTGTGACATTGCTACAGAGTACCAGAGGAATATTGACTAGTACACGTTTTTTTTTAACAGTGACTTATGATGATGATGACTAATAGGATTAGTTTTTTCAACATACTACACTATGACAGTCTTTTCAAAATTTTCAACATACTACAACATGCCTTTTTTTAACATACTGTACTGTGATTTTTTTTAATGTACTATAATGTGTATTTTTCGACAGTTTTTTGAAAATTCTATACTATGGCCTCCTTTAAAATCCTATACTATTTCTTTTTCAACAGTTTTTTCAACATCCATCCAATCCACACAATCTTTTCCACTTACCCGGGGCCGGGTTGGCGGGCGGCGCCCTGGAGGCATCATGATCAGATGCCAGAAACACCTCAGCTGGATCTTTCGATGCCAAGGAGCAGCGGCTCTACTCCAAGCTCCGAGCTCCCCATCCTATCTCCAAGGACGAGCGATTTAGCGTAGACGCAGCGAGCTGTCCCTCCGGTGGGTTGACTGCATATGGCCACAACAATGAGGTAGGGCATTTTTGCCATTTTCATTCATACTCCAATGTCAAGTGCAATTCACTTGACATTCATGATCCATCGACATTTTCCGGCAAACTATAGTATTGCATCTTTGGTCATTTTTTCAACATTCTATTTAATGGGTTTTTTTGGATGATTTTGGATGTTTTTTTCAACATTGGAAACTATAACAAGCCTCTACCTGCTATACGGAGTGATTTTCAGCTGTTTTTTGGACATGTCATATTTTAACATTTTTCGCCATACTATAGTATCACTACTTTGGTCATTTTTTCAAGATGGGATTTTTTGTGGTTTTGGGCCGTTTTTGGATGCTATTTTCAATATTGTATATAACATACCTCTAAATACTATACTAAATAATTTTTAGCTGTTTTTTGGATGTGTCATAAGCACAACATGAGCAGCACAACACCTCAACCACTCCTCCACCACACCTCTAATAAGCTGCTCGCCGACTGGGGCTTGGAAATCGGATCAGGTGGACACACAAAAGACGGTGCCCACATTCTGAGTCTCGCCCAACTCGGCGTCAATATGTCCTCCCAAACAAGCCACTCACATCCACCACTGACCAGTACTAACGATCCTTCGTACTACTACTGCTTTTTTGGTCATTTTTTTCAACATGCTATTTTTGTGGGTTTTGGGGCGTTTTTTTCAATATTGTGTAATATTGTAAGTATAACATGCCTGTACATGCAATAATTAATGGTTTTTAGCAGTTTATTGAAAATGATGAATTTCTGTGAAATTTTGGACATGCTATTTTATATTTTGTTGGCTATTTTTGCAACATCCTTTGCTATGGTGTGTCTCTGCACGCTATTTGATTTGGTTTAAAATGGTTTTCAGCAGTTTTTTGGAAATGGCCTTTTTTGACATTTTTGCCATACTATAGCCTTGCATTTTTGGTGGATTTTAGGACATGCTATTTAATGGTGTTTTTGGCTGTTTTTGCAACATCCTTTTCTATGGCGTGTCTCAGCACGCTGTTTTATGTGGTTTAAAGTGGTTTTCAGGACTTTTTTGAAAACAGCATTTTTTGACATTTTTGCCATACTATAGCCTTGCATTTTTGGTGGACTGCTGGACATGCTATTTAATGGTGTTTTTAGCTGTTTTTGCAAAAACCTTTGCTCTGGCTTGCCTCAGCACACTATTTTATGTGGCTTAAAGTGGTTTTCAGGACTTTTTTGAAAATGGCATTTTTTGACATTTTTGCCATACTATAGCCTTGCATTTTTGGTGGATTTTTGGACATGCTATTTTTTGTGTTTTTGGCTGTTTTTGCAACATCCTTTGCTATGGTGTGTCTCTGCACGCTATTTTATGTGGTTTAAAATGGTTTTTAGCAGTTTTTTGAAAATGGCATTTTTGACATTTTTGCCATACTATAGCCTTGCATTTTTGGTGGACTGTTGGACATGCTATTTAATGTTGTTTTTGGCTGTTTTTGCAAAAACCTTTGCTCTGGCGTGCCTCAGCACACTATTTTATGTGGCTTAAAGTGGTTTTCAGGACTTTTTTGAAAACAGCATTTTTTGACATTTTTGCCATACTATAGCCTTGCATTTTTGGTGGATTTCTGGACATGCTATTTTTTGTGTTTTTGGCTGTTTTTGCAACATCCTTTGCTATGGTGTGTCTCTGCACGCTATTTTATGTGGTTTAAAATGGTTTTCAGGACTTTTTTGAAAATGGCATTTTTTGACATTTTTGCCATACTATAGCCTTGCATTTTTGGTGGATTTTTGGACATGCTATTTAATGTTGATTTTTGGCTGTTTTTGCAAAAGCCTTTACTATGGCGTGTCTCGGTACACTATTTTATGTGGTTGAAAGTGGTTTTCAGCAGTTTTTTGAAAGTGGCATTTTTTGACATTTTTGCCATACTATAGCCTTGCATTTTTGGGTGGATTTTTGGACATGCTATTTAATGGTGTTTTTGGCTGTTTTTGCAACATGCTTTGCTATGGTGTGTCTCTGCACGCTTTTTATGTGGTTTAGGTGGTTTTCAGCGTTTTTTTGAAAGTTGCATTTTTTGACATTTTTGGCCATACTATAGCCTTGCATTTCGGTTGATTTTTTAAAATGCTATTTAATGTTGTTTTTGGTTTTTTTTGCAACATCCTTTGCTGTGGTGTGTATCGGTACATTATTTTATGTGGTTTAAAATGGTTTTCAGCACTTTTTGAAAATGGCATTTTTTGTCATTTTTGCCATGCATTTTTGGTGGATTTTTGGACATGCTATTTAATGGTGTTTTTGACTGTTTTTGCAACATCAGTTGCTATGGTGTTTCTCGGCACTCTATTTTATGTGGTTTAGGTGCTTTTCAGCACTTTTTTGAAAATGGCATTTTTTGACATTTTTGCCATACTATAGCCTTGCATGTTTGGTGGAATTGTGGACATGCTATTTAATGTTGTTTTTGGCTGTTTTTGCAACATCCTATTCTATGGCGTGTCTCGGCACGCTGTTTTATGTGGTTTAAAATGGTTTTCATCAGTTCCTTGAAAATGGCATTTTTTGACATTTTTGCCATACTATAGCCTTGCATTTTTGGTGGAATTGTGGACATGCTATTTAATGTTGTTTTTGGTTGTTTTTGCAAAATCTTTTGCTATGGTGTGTCTCGGTATACTATTTTATGTGGTTTACAATAGTTTTCAGCAGTTTTTAGAAAATGGTGTTTTTTGACATTTTTGCCATACTATAGCCTTGCCTTTTTTTTTGGTGGATTTTTGGACATGCTATTTAATGGTGTTTTGAGCTGTTTTTGCAGCATCCTTTGCTTTGGCGTGTCTTGGCACGCTATTTTATGTGGTTTAAAGTGGTTTTCAGCAGTTTTTAAAAAATGGCATTTTTTGACATTTTTGCCATACTATAGCCTTGCTTTTTTTTTGGTGGATTTTTGGACATGCTATTTAATGGTGTTCTGAGCTGTTTTTGCAAAACCCTTTGCTACGGCGTGTCTCAGCATGCTGTTTTAGGCGGTTTATCATGGTTTTCAGCAGTTTTTTGAAAATGGCATTTTTTGCCATTTTTGCCATACTATAGCCTTGCTTTTTTTTTGGGTGGGTTTTTGGACATGCTATTTAATGGTGTTTTGAGGTGTTTTTGCAAAACACTTTGCTATGGTGTGTCTTGGCACACTATTTTATGTGATTTAAAGTGGTTTTCAGCAGGTTTTAGAAAATGACATTTTTTGCCATTTTTGCCATACTATAGCCTTGCTTTTTTTTTGGTGGATTTTTGGACATGCTATTTAATGGTGTTTTGAGCTGTTTTTGCAAAACCCTTTACTACGGCGTGTCTCAGCATGCTGTTTTAGGCGGTTTATCATGGTTTTCAGCAGTTTTTTGAAAATGGCATTTTTTGACATTTTTGCCATACTATAGCCTTGCTTCTTTTTTGGTGGATTTTTGGACATGCTATTTAATGGTGTTTTAAGCTCTTTTTGCAAAACCCTTTGCTATGGCATGTCTCAGCATGCTGTTTTATGTGGTTTACAATAGTTTTCAGCAGTTTTTTGAAAACAGCATTTTTTGACATTTTTGCCATACTATAGCCTTGCTTTTTTTTTTTGGGTGGATTTTTGGATATGCTATTTAATGGTGTTTTGAGCTGTTTTTGCAAAACACTTTACTATGGCGTGTCTCGGCAGACTATTTTATGTGGTTTAAACAGGTTTTCAGCACTTTTTTGAAAATGGCATTTTTTGACATTTTTGCCATACTATAGCCTTGCATTTTTGGTGGCTTTCTGGACATGCTATTTAGTGGTGTTTTGGGCTGCTTTTGCAACATGCTTTGCGATGGTGTGTCTCTGTACGCTATTTTATGTGGTTTAAAATGGTTTTCAGCAGTTTTTTGAAAATGGCATTTTTTAATGCTGTTCATTAACATATAAATCCAGTAGAGGGCAGTATTACACAGCCTCATGAAGTCTCATCTCTGGAGTGCAGATCTGACTAAGTTATGCATTCACATGCAGTGTTTTACACTTTGTATTAAAATTACTCTCTTATATTAACAGTAGTGTGATTAGTGTCATTTACTATGAGAAAAAAAACCTAACACAACCAATAAAGTTTAATAACTGAAGTTGAGGAACAAACACGCCTCATCTCCCAAAGTGGTTTCCCACTCAGGCCTATAACGCCATGTCTAACCCTCTCTCCTGTCGTTTTCTCCCTCCCTCTTTCAACAAAAGAGCTACAAAGGATTCAGTGGAGCCTGGAGAATCCCTGCGCTAAGACAGCACCCTCATCCTGAGTGTCAGCTGCCTGACTTCTGCAACTCTTTCCCTGTTTATTTTTATTAAACCATATACAAGGCTTCCCAATGGTGTGCTCTTTGTTTGGGTAAAATGTTCCAATGCAGTTTTTGAAAATGATAACCTCACAATATTTTTTGTAGTTGTAATCTGTGGTGAGTGTAAGACTACTTCTGCTGGCATTACTAAACAATATTTTCCTCATTTGCGTGTCAGCGTGCCTTTCTCTCCATGCCTGGATCGTCCCTGTGCAGCACAGCAAAGCATGGTGGAGACTATCTGAGAGGACACCACAAAAGAAGGACATATACAAACTGCTTGATGTGCTATTTATGTTTCTGAGTTTATTATGCAGTAAGTGCAGTGAGTAAGTCAGTATAAAGACAAATACAAATAAGATACACGTTTATATATATGTATATATGTGTGAGTGTGTGTGTGTGTGTGTATATATATATAAGCAATAAACAGCAACCTGCCCCTTTACCATGGTAAGGTAAGTCTACAGTATGTCAGCATAATCATATATGTCATAACGACATCACTCAATGTTTTACATTTAAAAGTACTAAACATATACAGTGTGAATATATATACATATATATGTGTGTGTATGTATATATAGATTTTATTTATTTTGTATTTTGAAATATATTTTATTTTTTGTATTTTAATCATATTTAACGCTTATTTCGCACTCAGTTGCGTTGTTTCTATTGCCTCTGACTCTTGAGCTGCGGAAATGTGTGAATCTCCCGAATGCGACATTAATCAATGTAATCTAACCCGAGCTGTGAACATTAATCTTCTGGCGTGTGTAGGCACACTATTTTATGTGACTTAAAGAGGTTACCAGCAGTTTTTAGAAAATGGCATTTTCTGACATTTTTGCCATACTATAGCCTTGCCTTTTTTTGGGTGGATTTTTGGACATGCTATTTAATGGTGTTTTGAGCTGTTTTTGCAAAACCCTTTGCTATGGCGTGTCTCAGCACGCTATTTTATTTGGTTTATAATGGTTTTCAGCAGGTTTTTGAAAATGGCATTTTTTGACATTTTTGCCATACTATAGCCTTGCCTTTTTTTTGGTGGATTTTTGGACATGCTATTTAATGGTGTTTTGAGCTGTTTTTGCAAAACCCTTTGCTATGGCGTGTCTCAGCACGCTATTTGATTTGGTTTATAATGGTTTTCAGCAGGTTTTTGAAAATGGCATTTTTTGACATTTTTGCCATACTATAGCCTTGCCTTTTTTTTGGTGGATTTTTGGACATGCTATTTAATGGTGTTTTGAGCTGTTTTTGCAAAACACTTTACTATGGCGTGTCACAGCAGACTATTTTATGTGGTTTAAACAGGTTTTCAGCAGTTTTTAAAAAATGACATTTTTTGACATTTTTGCCATACTATAGCCTTGCTTTTTTTTTTTTGGTGGATTTTTGGACATGCTATTTAATGGTGTTCTGAGCTGTTTTTGCATAACCCTTTGCTACAGTGTGTCTCAGCATGCTGTTTTAAGCAGTTTATCATGGTTTTCAGCAGTTTTTTGAAAATGGCATTTTTTTGACATTTTTCCCATAGTATAGCCTTGCTACTTTTTGGTGGATTTTTGGACATGCTATTTAATGGTGTTTTGAGCTGTTTGTGCAGCATCCTTTGCTTTGGCGTGTCTCGGCACACTATTTTATGTGGTTTAAAATGATATTCAGCAGTTTTTAGAAAATGGAGTTTTTGACATTTTTGCCATACTATAGCCTTGCTTTTTTTTTTTGGTGGATTTTTGGACATGCTATGCAATGGTGTTTTGAGCTGTTTTTGCAAAACCCTTTGCTACAGCGTGTCTCAGCAGGCAGTTTTAAGTGGTTTATAATGGTTTTCAGCAGTTTTTTGAAAATGGCATTTTTTGACATTTTTGCCATACTATAGCCTTGCTTTTTTTTGGTGGATTTTTGGACATGCTATTTAATGGTGTTTTGAGCTGTTTTTGCTAAAACCTTTGCTACAGCGTGTCTCAGCAGGCAGTTTTAAGTGGTTTATAATGGTTTTCAGCACTTTTTTGAACATGGCATTTTTTTTTTTACATTTTTGCCATACTATATCCTTGCCTTTTTTTGGTGGATTTTTGGACATGCTATTTGATGGTGTTTTGAGCTGTTTTTGCAAAAACCTTTGCTATGGCGTGTCTCAGCATGCTGTTTTGAGCGAATTATCATGGTTTTCAGCAGTTTTTTGAAAATGGCATTTTTTGACATTTTTGCCATACTATAGCCTTGCCTTTTTTTTGGTGGATTTTTGGACATGCTATTTAATGGTGTTTTGAGCTGTTTTTGCTAAAACCTTTGCTACACCATGTCTCAGCACGCTATTTTAAGTGGTTTAAAATGATATTCAGCAGTTTTTAAAAAATGGCATTTTTTGACATTTTTGCCATACTATAGCCTTGCTTTTTTTTGTGGATTTTTGGACATGCTATTTAATGGTGTCTTGAGCTGTTTTTGCAAAAACCTTTGCTATGGCGTGTCTTGGCACGCTATTTAATGTGGTTTAAAGTGGTTTTCAGCAGTTTTTAAAAAATGGAGTTTTTGACATTTTTGCCATACTATAGCCTTGCTTTTTTTTTTTGGTGGATTTTTGGACATGCTATTTAATGGTGTTTTGAGCTGTTTTTGCAAAAACCTTTGCTATGGCGTGTCTCAGCATGCTGTTTTAAGCGATTTATCATGGTTTTCAGCAGTTTTTTGAAAATGGCATTTTTTTTACATTTTTGCCATACTATAGCCTTGCCTTTTTTTTGGTGGATTTTTGGACATGCTATTTAATGGTGTTTTGAGCTGTTTTTGCAGCATCCTTTGCTTTGGTGTGTCTTGGCACGCTATTTTATGTGGTTTAAAGTGGTTTTCAGCAGTTTTTAAAAAATGGAGTTTTTGACATTTTTGCCATACTATAGCCTTGCTTTTTTTTTTTGGTGGATTTTTGGACATGCTATTTAATGGTGTTTTGAGCTGTTTTTGCAAAAACCTTTGCAATGGCGCGTCTCAGCATGCTGTTTTAAGCGATTTATCATGGTTTTCAGCAGTTTTTTGAAAATGGCATTTTTTGACATTTTTGCCATACTATAGCCTTGCCTTTTGTTTGGTGGATTTTTGGACATGCTATTTAATGGTGTCTTGAGCTGTTTTTGCTAAAACCTTTGCTACACCATGTCTCAGCACGCTATTTTAAGTGGTTTAAAATGATATTCAGCAGTTTTTAAAAAATGGCATTTTTTGACATTTTTGCCATACTATAGCCTTGCCTTTTTTTTGGTGGATTTTTGGACATGCTATTTAATGGTGTTTTGAGCTGTTTTTGCAAAAACCTTTGCTATGGCGTGTCTCAGCACGCTATTTTAAGTGGTTTATAATGGTTTTCAGCAGTTTTTTGAAAATGGCATTTTTTGACATTTTTGCCATACTATAGCCTTGCTTCTTTGTTGGTGGATTTTTGGACATGCTATTTAATGGTGTTTTGAGCTGTTTTTGCTAAAACCTTTGCTACACCGTGTCTCAGCACGCTATTTTAAGTGGTTTATAATGGTTTTCAGCAGTTTTTTGAAAATGGCATTTTTTGACATTTTTGCCATACTATAGCCTTGCTTTTTTTTGGTGGATTTTTGGACATGCTATTTAATGGTGTCTTGAGCTGTTTTTGCAAAAACCTTTGCTATGGCGTGTCTTGGCACGCTATTTAATGTGGTTTAAAGTGGTTTTCAGCAGTTTTTAAAAAGTGGAGTTTTTGACATTTTTGCCATACTATAGCCTTGCTTTTTTTTTTTGGTGGATTTTTGGACATGCTATTTAATGGTGTTTTGAGCTGTTTTTGCTAAAACCTTTGCTATGGTGTGTCTCAGCATGCTGTTTTAAGTGATTTATCATGGTTTTCAGCAGTTTTTTGAAAATGGCATTTTTTGACATTTTTGCCATACTATAGCCTTGCCTTTTTTTTGGTGGATTTTTGGACATGCTATTTAATGGTGTTTTGAGCTGTTTTTGCTAAAACCTTTGCTACACCATGTCTCAGCACGCTATTTTAAGTGGTTTAAAATGATATTCAGCAGTTTTTAAAAAATGGCATTTTTTGACATTTTTGCCATACTATAGCCTTGTTTTTTTTTTTTTGGTGGATTTTTGGACATGCTATTTAATGGTGTTTTGAGCTGTTTTTGCTAAAACCTTTGCTACACCGTGTCTCAGCACGCTATTTTAAGTGGTTTATAATGGTTTTCAGCAGTTTTTTGAAAATGGCATTTTTTGACATTTTTGCCATACTATAGCCTTGCTTTTTTTTTTGGTGGATTTTTGGACATGCTATTTAATGGTGTCTTGAGCTGTTTTTGCAAAAACCTTTGCTATGGCGTGTCTTGGCACGCTATTTAATGTGGTTTAAAGTGGTTTTCAGCAGTTTTTAAAAAGTGGAGTTTTTGACATTTTTGCCATACTATAGCCTTGCTTTTTTTTTTTGGTGGATTTTTGGACATGCTATTTAATGGTGTTTTGAGCTGTTTTTGCTAAAACCTTTGCTACGGTGTGTCTCAGCACGCTATTTTAAGTGGTTTATAATGGTTTTCAGCAGTTTTTTGAAAATGGCATTTTTTGACATTTTTGCCATACTATAGCCTTGCTTTTTTTTTGGTGGATTTTTGGACATGCTATTTAATGGTGTTTTTAGCTGTTTTTGCAAAAACCTTTGCTATGGCGTGTCTTGGCACGCTATTTAATGTGGTTTAAAGTGGTTTTCAGCAGTTTTTAAAAAATGGAGTTTTTGACCTTTTTGCCATACTATAGCCTTGCTTTTTTTTTTTTGGTGGATTTTTGGACATGCTATTTAATGGTGTTTTGAGCTGTTTTTGCTAAAACCTTTGCTATGGTGTGTCTCAGCATGCTGTTTTAAGTGATTTATCATGGTTTTCAGCAGTTTTTTGAAAATGGCATTTTTTGACATTTTTGCCATACTATAGCCTTGCTTCTTTGTTGGTGGATTTTTGGACATGCTATGTAATGGTGTTTTGAGCTGTTTTTGCTAAAACCTTTGCTTTGGTGTGTCTCGGCACACTATTTTATGTGGTTTAAAGTGGTTTTCAGCAGTTTTTTGAACATGGCATTTTTTGACATTTTTGCCATACTATAGCCTTGCTTTTTTTTGGGTGGATTTTTGGACATGCTATTTAATGGTGTTTTGAGCTGTTTTTGCAGCATCCTTTGCTTTGGCCTGTCTCAGCACGCTATTTTAAGTGGTTTATAATGGTTTTCAGCAGTTTTTTGAAAATGGCATTTTTTGACATTTTTGCCATACTATAGCCTTGCTTTTTTTTGGTGGATTTTTGGACATGCTATTTAATGGTGTCTTGAGCTGTTTTTGCAAAAACCTTTGCTATGGCGTGTCTTGGCACGCTATTTAATGTGGTTTAAAGTGGTTTTCAGCAGTTTTTAAAAAATGGAGTTTTTGACATTTTTGCCATACTATAGCCTTGCCTTTTTTTTGGTGGATTTTTGGACATGCTATTTAATGGTGTTTTGAGCTGTTTTTGCAAAAACCTTTGCTATGGCGTGTCTCAGCACGCTATTTTAAGTGGTTTATAATGGTTTTCAGCAGTTTTTTGAAAATGGCATTTTTTGACATTTTTGCCATACTATAGCCTTGCTTCTTTGTTGGTGGATTTTTGGACATGCTATTTAATGGTGTTTTGAGCTGTTTTTGCTAAAACCTTTGCTACACCGTGTCTCAGCACGCTATTTTAAGTGGTTTATAATGGTTTTCAGCAGTTTTTTGAAAATGGCATTTTTTGACATTTTTGCCATACTATAGCCTTGCTTTTTTTTGGGTGGATTTTTGGACATGCTATTTAATGGTGTTTTGAGCTGTTTTTGCTAAAACCTTTGCTTTGGTGTGTCTCGGCACGCTATTTTATGTGGTTTAAAGTGGTTTTCAGCAGTTTTTTGAACATGGCATTTTTTGACAAATTTGCCATACTATAGCCTTGCTTTTTTTTGGGTGGATTTTTGGACATGCTATTTAATGGTGTTTTGAGCTGTTTTTGCAGCATCCTTTGCTTTGGCCTGTCTCAGCACGCTATTTTAAGTGGTTTATAATGGTTTTCAGCAGTTTTTTGAAAATGGCATTTTTTGACATTTTTGCCATACTATAGCCTTGCCTTTTTTTTGGTGGATTTTTGGACATGCTATTTAATGGTGTTTTGAGCTGTTTTTGCAGCATCCTTTGCTTTGGTGTGTCTTGGCACGCTATTTTATGTGGTTTAAAGTGGTTTTCAGCAGTTTTTAAAAAATGGAGTTTTTGACATTTTTGCCATACTATAGCCTTGCTTTTTTTTTTTTGGTGGATTTTTGGACATGCTATTTAATGGTGTTTTGAGCTGTTTTTGCTAAAACCTTTGCTATGGCGTGTCTCAGCATGCTGTTTTAAGCGATTTATCATGGTTTTCAGCAGTTTTTTGAAAATGGCATTTTTTGACATTTTTGCCATACTATAGCCTTGCCTTTTTTTTGGTGGATTTTTGGACATGCTATTTAATGGTGTTTTGAGCTGTTTTTGCTAATACCTTTGCTACACCGTGTCTCCGCACGCTATTTTAAGTGGTTTAAAATGATATTCAGCAGTTTTTAAAAAATGGCATTTTTTGACATTTTTGCCATACTATAGCCTTGCTTTTTTTTTGGTGGATTTTTGGACATGCTATTTAATGGTGTTTTGAGCTGTTTTTGCTAAAACCTTTGCTACACCGTGTCTCAGCACGCTATTTTAAGTGGTTTATAATGGTTTTCAGCAGTTTTTTGAAAATGGCATTTTTTGACATTTTTGCCATACTATAGCCTTGCTTTTTTTTGGTGGATTTTTGGACATGCTATTTAATGGTGTTTTGAGCTGTTTTTGCAAAAACCTTTGCTATGGCGTGTCTTGGCACGCTATTTAATGTGGTTTAAAGTGGTTTTCAGCAGTTTTTAAAAAATGGAGTTTTTGACATTTTTGCCATACTATAGCCTTGCTTTTTTTTTTTGGTGGATTTTTGGACATGCTATTTAATGGTGTTTTGAGCTGTTTTTGCTAAAACCTTTGCTATGGTGTGTCTCAGCATGCTGTTTTAAGTGATTTATCATGGTTTTCAGCAGTTTTTTGAAAATGGCATTTTTTGACATTTTTGCCATACTATAGCCTTGCTTCTTTGTTGGTGGATTTTTGGACATGCTATGTAATGGTGTTTTGAGCTGTTTTTGCTAAAACCTTTGCTTTGGTGTGTCTCGGCACACTATTTTATGTGGTTTAAAGTGGTTTTCAGCAGTTTTTTGAACATGGCATTTTTTGACATTTTTGCCATACTATAGCCTTGCTTTTTTTTGGGTGGATTTTTGGACATGCTATTTAATGGTGTTTTGAGCTGTTTTTGCAGCATCCTTTGCTTTGGCCTGTCTCAGCACGCTATTTTAAGTGGTTTATAATGGTTTTCAGCAGTTTTTTGAAAATGGCATTTTTTGACATTTTTGCCATACTATAGCCTTGCTTTTTTTTGGTGGATTTTTGGACATGCTATTTAATGGTGTTTTGAGCTGTTTTTGCAAAAACCTTTGCTATGGCGTGTCTTGGCACGCTATTTAATGTGGTTTAAAGTGGTTTTCAGCAGTTTTTAAAAAATGGAGTTTTTGACATTTTTGCCATACTATAGCCTTGCCTTTTTTTTGGTGGATTTTTGGACATGCTATTTAATGGTGTTTTGAGCTGTTTTTGCAAAAACCTTTGCTATGGTGTGTCTCAGCACGCTATTTTAAGTGGTTTATAATGGTTTTCAGCAGTTTTTTGAAAATGGCATTTTTTGACATTTTTGCCATACTATAGCCTTGCTTCTTTGTTGGTGGATTTTTGGACATGCTATTTAATGGTGTTTTGAGCTGTTTTTGCTAAAACCTTTGCTACACCGTGTCTCAGCACGCTATTTTAAGTGGTTTATAATGGTTTTCAGCAGTTTTTTGAAAATGGCATTTTTTGACATTTTTGCCATACTATAGCCTTGCTTTTTTTTTTGGTGGATTTTTGGACATGCTATTTAATGGTGTCTTGAGCTGTTTTTGCAAAAACCTTTGCTATGGCGTGTCTTGGCACGCTATTTAATGTGGTTTAAAGTGGTTTTCAGCAGTTTTTAAAAAATGGAGTTTTTGACATTTTTGCCATACTATAGCCTTGCTTTTTTTTTTGGTGGATTTTTGGACATGCTATTTAATGGTGTTTTGAGCTGTTTTTGCTAAAACCTTTGCTATGGTGTGTCTCAGCATGCTGTTTTAAGTGATTTATCATGGTTTTCAGCAGTTTTTTGAAAATGGCATTTTTTGACATTTTTGCCATACTATAGCCTTGCTTTTTTTTTTGGTGGATTTTTGGACATGCTATTTAATGGTGTTTTGAGCTGTTTTTGCTAAAACCTTTGCTTTGGTGTGTCTCGGCACGCTATTTTATGTGGTTTAAAGTGGTTTTCAGCAGTTTTTTGAACATGGCATTTTTTGACAAATTTGCCATACTATAGCCTTGCTTTTTTTTTGGTGGATTTTTGGACATGCTATTTAATGGTGTTTTGAGCTGTTTTTGCAGCATCCTTTGCTACACCGTGTCTCAGCACGCTATTTTAAGTGGTTTATAATGGTTTTCAGCAGTTTTTTGAAAATGGCATTTTTTGACATTTTTGCCATACTATAGCCTTGCTTTTTTTTGGTGGATTTTTGGACATGCTATTTAATGGTGTTTTGAGCTGTTTTTGCAAAAACCTTTGCAATGGCGCGTCTCAGCATGCTGTTTTAAGCGATTTATCATGGTTTTCAGCAGTTTTTTGAAAATGGCATTTTTTGACATTTTTGCCATACTATAGCCTTGCTTTTTTTTTGGTGGATTTTTGGACATGCTATTTAATGGTGTTTTGAGCTGTTTCTGCAAAACCTTTTGCTACAGCGTGTCTCAGCACGCTATTTTATGTGGTTTAAAGTGGTTTTCAGCAGTTTTTAAAAAAATGGCATTTTTTGACATTTTTGCCATACTATAGCCTTGCTTTTTTTTTGGTGGATTTTTGGACATGCTATTTAATGGTGTTTTGAGCTGTTTTTGCAAAAACCTTTGCAATGGCGTGTCTCAGCATGCTATTTAAGTGGTTTAAAGTGGTTTTCAGCAGTTTTTAAAAATGGCATTTTTGACATTTTTGCCATACTATAGCCTTGCTTTTTTTGGTGGATTTTTGAACATGCTATTTAATGGTGTTTTGAGCTGTTTTGCTAAAACCTTTGCAATGGCGCGTCTCAGCATGCTGTTTTAAGCGATTTATCATGGTTTTCAGCAGTTTTTTGAAAATGGCATTTTTTGACATTTTTGCCATACTATAGCCTTGCTTTTTTTTTGGTGGATTTTTGGACATGCTATTTAATGGTGTTTTGAGCTGTTTTTGCAAAAACCTTTGCTATGGCGTGTCTTGGCACGCTATTTTATGTGGTTTACAATAGTTTTCAGCAGTTTTTAGAAAATGGTGTTTTTTGACATTTTTGCCATACTATAGCCTTGCTTTTTTTTGGTGGATTTTTGGACATGCTATTTAATGGTGTTTTGAGCTGTTTTTGCTAAAACCTTTGCTACACCGTGTCTCAGCATGCTGTTTTAAGCGAATTATCATGGTTTTCAGCAGTTTTTTGAAAATGGCATTTTTGACATTTTTGCCATACTATAGCCTTGTTTTTTTTTTTTTGGTGGATTTTTGGACATGCTATTTAATGGTGTCTTGAGCTGTTTTTGCAAAACCTTTGCTATGGCGTGTCTCAGCACGCTATTTAATGTGATTTAAAGTGGTTTTCAGCAGTTTTTAAAAATGGGGGTTTTTGCCATTTTTGCCATACTATAGCCTTGCCTTTTTTTTGGTGGATTTTTGGACATGCTATTTAATGGTGTTTTGAGCTGTTTTTGCAAAAACCTTTGCTATGGCGTGTCTCAGCATGCTGTTTTAAGTGGTTTAAAATGATATTCAGCAGTTTTTAAAAAATGGCATTTTTTGACATTTTTGCCATACTATAGCCTTGCTTTTTTTTTTTTGGTGGATTTTTGGACATGCTATTTAATGGTGTTTTGAGCTGTTTTTGCAAAAACCTTTGCTACACCGTGTCTCAGCACGCTATTTTAAGGGGTTTATAATGGTTTTCAGCAGTTTTTTGAAAATGGGATTTTTTTTCATTTTTTGCATTCTTTAGCCTTTCTTTTTTTTTTTTGGTGGATTTTTGGACATGCTATTTAATGGTGTCTTGAGCTGTTTTTGCAAAAACCTTTGCTATGGTGTGTCTCAGCATGCTGTTTTAAGCGATTTATCATGGTTTTCAGCAGTTTTTGAAAAGTGGCATTTTTGACATTTTTGCCATACTATAGCCTTGCTTTTTTTTTTGGTGGATTTTTGGACATGCTATTTAATGGTGTTTTGAGCTGTTTTGCTAAAACCTTTGCTATGGTGTGTCTCAGCACGCTATTTTAAGTGGTTTATAATGGTTTTCAGCAGTTTTTTGAAAATGGCATTTTTTGACATTTTTGCCATACTATAGCCTTGCTTTTTTTTTTGGTGGATTTTTGGACATGCTATTTAATGGTGTTTTGAGCTGTTTTTGCAGCATCCTTTGCTTTGGTGTGTCTCGGCACGCTATTTTATGTGGTTTAAAATAGTTTTCAGCAGTTTTTAAAAAATGGCATTTTTTGACATTTTTGCCATACTATAGCCTTGCTTTTTTTTTTTGGTGGATTTTTGGACATGCTATTTAATGGTGTTTTGAGCTGTTTTGCTAAAACCTTTGCTTTGGCGTATCTCAGCACGCTATTTTAAGTGGCGTGTCTCAGCACGCTATTTTAAGTGGTTTAAAAACGTGTTCAGTAATTTTTGGAAAATGGCATTTTTCAATGCTGTTCATGAACATGTACATCCAGTAGAGGGCAGTATTATACAGCCTAATGAAGTCTCACCTCTGGACATGCAGATCAGACTAAATCATGTATGGATGGTTTTACAAAATCCTTTGCTATGGTGTGATTCCACATGTTAATTTATGTGGTTTAAAATGGTTTTCAGCAGTTTTTTGAAAATGGCATCTTTTTTTTTTTTTTTTACATTTTTGCTATACTATAGCCGTGCATTTTTTGAGGATTTTTGGACAAGCTATTTAATGGTGTTTTGAGCTGTTTGTGCAGCATCCTTTGCTTTGGCGTGTCTCAGCATGCTATTTTAAGTGGTTTATAATGGTTTTCAGCAGTTTTTTGAAAATGGCATTTTTTGACATTTTTGCCATACTATAGCCTTGCCTTTTTTTTTGGTGGATTTTTGGACATGCTATTTAATGGTGTTTTGAGCTGTTTTGCAAAATCCTTTGCTATGGCGTGTCTTGGCACGCTATTTAATGTGGTTTAAAGTGGTTTTCAGCAGTTTTTAAAAATGGCATTTTTGACATTTTTGCCATACTATAGCCTTGCTTTTTTTTTTTGGTGGATTTTTGGACATGCTATTTAATGGTGTTTTGAGCTGTTTTTGCAAAAACCTTTGCTATGGCGTGTCTCAGCATGCTGTTTTAAGTGGTTTATAATGGTTTTCAGCAGTTTTTTGAAAATGGCATTTTGACATTTTGCCATACTATAGCCTTGCTTTTTTGTTGGTGGATTTTTGGACATGCTATGTAATGGTGTTTTGAGCTGTTTTTGCTAAAACCTTTGCTATGGCCGTGTCTCAGCACGCTATTTTAAGTGGTTTATAATGGTTTTCAGCAGTTTTTGAAAATGGCATTTTTTGACATTTTTGCCATACTATAGCCTTGCTTTTTTTGAGGATTTTTGGACATGCTATTTAATGGTGTTTTGAGCTGTTTTTGCAGCATCCTTTGCTTTGGTGTGTCTCGGCACGCTATTTTATGTGGTTTAAAATAGTTTTCAGCAGTTTTTAAAAAATGGCATTTTTTGACATTTTTGCCATACTATAGCCTTGCGTTTTTTGAGGATTTTTGGACATGCTATTTAATGGTGTTTTGAGCTGTTTTTGCAGCATCCTTTGCTTTGGCGTATCTCAGCACGCTATTTTAAGTGGCGTTTTTAAGTGGTTTAAAACGTGTTCAGTAATTTTTGGAAAATGGCATTTTTCAATGCTGTTCATGAACATGTACATCCAGTAGAGGGCAGTATTATACAGCCTAATGAAGTCTCACCTCTGGAATGCAGATCAGACTAAATCATGTATGGATGGTTTTACAAAATCCTTCGCTATGGCGGGATTCCACATGTTAATTTATGTGGTTTAAAATGATTTTAAGCAGTTTTTTGAAAATGGCATCTTTTTTTTTTTTTTTACATTTTGCTATACTATAGCCTTGCCTTTTTTTTTTGGTGGATTTTTGGACATGCTATTTAATCGTGTTTTGAGCTGTTTTTGCAGCATCCTTTGCTTTTTTTAGTCTATAATGGTTTTAAGCAGTTTTTTGAAAATGGCATTTTTTGACATTTTTGCCATACTATAGCCTTGCCTTTTTTTTTGGTGGATTTTTGGACATGCTATTTAATGGTGTTTTGAGCTGTTTTTGCAAAAACCTTTGCTACAGCGTGTCTCAGCATGCTGTTTTAAGTGGTTTATAATGGTTTTCAGCAGTTTTTTGAAAATGGCATTTTTTGACATTTTTGCCATACTATAGCCTTGCTTTTTTTTTTTGGTGGATTTTTGGACATGCTATGTAATGGTGTTTTGAGCTGTTTTTGCAAAACCCTTTGCTATGGCGTGTCTCAGCACGCTATTTTAAGTGGTTTATACAGGTTTTCAGCAGTTTTTTGAAAATGGCATTTTTTGCCATTTTTGCCATACTATAGCCTTGCTTTTTTTTTTTGGTGGATTTTTGGACATGCTATTTAATGGTGTTTTGAGCTGTTTTTGCAGCATCCTTTGCTTTGGTGTGTCTCGGCACGCTATTTTATGTGGTTTAAAATAGTTTTCAGCAGTTTTTAAAAAATGGCATTTTTTGACATTTTTGCCATACTATAGCCTTGCGTTTTTTGAGGATTTTTGGACATGCTATTTAATGGTGTTTTGAGCTGTTTTTGCAGCATCCTTTGCTTTGGCGTATCTCAGCACGCTATTTTAAGTGGCGTGTCTCAGCACGCTATTTTAAGTGGTTTAAAAACGTGTTCAGTAATTTTTGGAAAATGGCATTTTTCAATGCTGTTCATGAACATGTACATCCAGTAGAGGGCAGTATTACACAGCCTAATGAAGTCTCACCTCTGGAATGCAGATCAGACTAAATCATGTATGGATGGTTTTACAAAATCCTTCGCTATGGCGGGATTCCACATGTTAATTTATGTGGTTTAAAATGATTTTAAGCAGTTTTTTGAAAATGGCATCTTTTTTTTTTTTTTTTTTACATTTTTGCTATACTATAGCCGTGCATTTTTTGAGGATTTTTGGACATGCTATTTAATGGTGTTTTGAGCTGTTTGTGCAGCATCCTTTGCTTTGGCGTGTCTCAGCATGCTATTTTAAGTGGTTTATAATGGTTTTCAGCAGTTTTTAAAAAATGGCATTTTTTGACATTTTTGCCATACTATAGCCTTGCTTTTTTTTTTTTGGTGGATTTTTGGACATGCTATTTAATGGTGTTTTGAGCTGTTTTTGCTAAAACCTTTGCTTTGGTGTGTCTCAGCATGCTGTTTTAAGTGATTTATAATGGTTTTAAGCAGTTTTTTGAAAATGGCATTTTTTGACATTTTTGCCATACTATAGCCTTGCCTTTTTTTTGGTGGATTTTTGGACATGCTATTTAATGGTGTTTTGAGCTGTTTTTGCAAAAACCTTTGCTATGGCGTGTCTCAGCATGCTGTTTTAAGCGATTTATCATGGTTTTCAGCAGTTTTTTGAAAATGGCATTTTTTGACATTTTTGCCATACTATAGCCTTGCTTTTTTTTGGTGGATTTTGGACATGCTATTTAATGGTGTTTTGAGCTGTTTTTGCTAAAACCTTTGCTACACCATGTCTCAGCACGCTATTTTAAGTGGTTTAAAATGATATTCAGCAGTTTTTAAAAAATGGCATTTTTTGACATTTTTGCCATACTATAGCCTTGCTTTTTTTTGGTGGATTTTTGGACATGCTATTTAATGGTGTTTTGAGCTGTTTTTGCAAAAATCTTTGCTATGGCGTGTCTTGGCACGCTATTTAATGTGGTTTAAAGTGGTTTTCAGCAGTTTTTAAATAATGGAGTTTTTGACATTTTTGCCATACTATAGCCTTGCTTTTTTTTTGGTGGATTTTTGGACATGCTATTTAATGGTGTTTTGAGCTGTTTTTGCTAAAACCTTTGCTATGGCGTGTCTCAGCATGCTGTTTTAAGTGGTTTATAATGGTTTTCAGCAGTGTTTTGAAAACAGCATTTTTTGACATTTTTGCCATACTATAGCCTTGCTTTTTTTGGTGGATTTTTGGAAATACTATTTAATGGTGTTTTGAGCTGTTTTTGCCAAAAACCTTTGCTACAGCGTGTCTCAGCACACTATTTTATGTGGTTTACAATAGTTTTCAGCAGTTTTTAGAAAATGGCATTTTTTGACATTTTGCCATACAATAGCCTTGCTTTTTTGGTGGATTTTTGGACATGCTATTTAATGGTGTTTTGAGCTGTTTTTGCAAAAAACCTTTGCTATGGCGTGTCTCAGTGCTCTATTTTATGTGGTTTAAAGTGGTTTTCAGCAGTTTTTTGAAAATGGTATTTTTTCACATTTTTGCCATACTATAGCCTTGCTTTTTTGGTGGATTTTTTGACATGCTCTTTAATGGTGTTTTGAGCTGTTTTTGCAAAAACCTTTGCTATGGCGTGTCTCAGCATGTTATTTTATGTGGTTTAAATTGGTTTTCAGCAGTTTTTTGAAAATGGTATTTTTTCACATTTTTGCCATACTATAGCCTTGCTTTTTTTGAGGATTTTTGGACATGCTATTTAATGGTGTTTTGAGCTGTTTTTGCAGCATCCTTTGCTTTGGCGTATCTCAGCATGCTATTTTAAGTGGCGTGTCTCAGCACGCTATTTTAAGTGGTTTAAAAACGTGTTCAGCACTTTTTGGAAAATGGCATTTTTCAATGCTGTTCATGAACATGTACATCCAGTAGAGGGCAGTATTACACAGCCTAATGAAGTCTCACCTCTGGAATGCAGATCAAACTTAATCATGTATGGATGGTTTTACAAAAACCTTCGCTATGGCGGGATTCCACATGTTAATTTATGTGGTTTAAAATGATTTTAAGCAGTTTTTTGAAAATGGCATCTTTTTTTTTTTTTACATTTTTGCTATACTATAGCCGTGCATTTCTTGAGGATTTTTGGACATGCTATTTAATGGTGTTTTGAGCTGTTTGTGCAGCATCCTTTGCTATGGCGTGTCACGGCAGACTATTTTGTGTGGTTTAAACAGGTTTTCAGCAGTTTTTAAAAAATGACATTTTTTGACATTTTTGCCATACTATAGCCTTGCTTTTTTTTTTTGGTGGATTTTTGGACATGCTATTTAATGGTGTTTTGAGCTGTTTTTGCAAAACCCTTTGCTACAGTGTGTCTCAGCATGCTGTTTTAAGCGGTTTATCATGGTTTTCAGCAGTTTTTTGAAAATGGAGTTTTTTGACATTTTTCCCATAGTATAGCCTTGCTTCTTTTTGGTGGATTTTTGGACATACTATTTAATGGTGTTTTGAGCTGTTTGTGCAGCATCCTTTGCTTTGGCATGTCTCGGCACACTATTTCATGTGGTTTAAAATGCTATTCAGCAGCTTTTAGAAAACGACATTTTTTGCCATTTTTGCCATACTATAGCCTTGCTTTTTTTGAGGATTTTTGGACATGCTTTTTAATGGTGTTTTGAGCTGTTTTTGCAAAACACTTTTGCTATGGCGTGTCTCAGCATGCTATTTTATGTGGTTTACAATAGTTTTCAGCAGTTTTTGAAAACAGCATTTTTTGACATTTTTGCCATACTATAGCCTTGCTTTTTTTGGTGGATTTTTGAAAATGCCACTTAATGGTGTTTTGAGCTGTTTTTGCTAAAACTCTGCTACACTGTGTCTCAGCACGCTATTTTATGTGGTTTAAAATGATATTCAGCAGTTTTTAGAAAATGGCATATTTTGTACATTTTGCCTTACTATAGCCTTGTTTTTTTGAGGATTTTTGGACATGCTATTTAATGGTGTTTTGAGCTGTTTTTGCAAAACACTTTTCTATAACGTGTCTCAGCATGCTGTTTCATGTGGTTTACAATGGTTTTTTAGCAGTTTTTTGAAAACAGGATTTTTTTTGACATTTTTGCCACAGTATAGCCTTGCTTTTTTTTGGGTGGATTTTTGGACATGCTATTTAATGGTGTTTTGAGCTGTTTTTGCAAAACACTTTACTTTGGCGTGTCTCGGCAGACTATTTTATGTGGTATAAACAGGTTTTCAGCAGTTTTTGAAAATGTCATTTTTTTCCATTTTTTTCTTACTATTGCTTTGTTTTTTTTTTTTGGTGGATTTTTGGACATGCTATTTAATGGTGTTTAGAGCTGTTTTTGCAGCATCCTTTACTTTGGCGTGTCTCAGCACGCTATTTTAAGAGGTTTATAATGGTTTTCAGCAGTTTTTAAATAATGGAGTTTTTGACATTTTTGCCATACTATAGCCTTGCTTTTTTTTTTGGTGGATTTTCGGACATGCTATTTAATGGTGTTTTGAGCTGTTTTTGCTAAAACCTTTGCTATGGCGTGTCTCAGCATGCTGTTTTAAGCGATTTATCATGGTTTTCAGCAGTTTTTTGAAAATGGCATTTTTTGACATTTTTGCCATACTATAGCCTTGCCTTGTTTTTGGTGGATTTTGGACATGCTATTTAATGGTGTTTTGAGCTGTTTTTACAAAATCCTTTGCTACTCCATGTCTCAGCACGCTATTTTAAGTGGTTTAAAATGATATTCAGCAGTTTTTAAAAAATGGCATTTTTTGACATTTTTGCCATACTATAGCCTTGCTTTTTTTTGGTGGATTTTTGGACATGCTATTTAATGGTGTTTTGAGCTGTTTTTGCAAAATCTTTGCTATGGCGTGTCTCAGCATGCTATTTAATGTGGTTTAAAGTGGTTTTCAGCAGTTTTTAAATAATGGCATTTTTGACATTTTTGCCATACTATAGCCTTGCTTTTTTTGGTGGATTTTGGACATGCTATTTAATGGTGTTTTGAGCTGTTTTTGCAGCATCCTTTGCTATGGCCTGTCTCAGCATGCTGTTTTAAGTGGTTTATAATGGTTTTCAGCAGTGTTTTGAAAACAGCATTTTTTGACATTTTTGCCATACTATAGCCTTGCTTTTTTTGGTGGATTTTTGGAAATACTATTTAATGGTGTTTTGAGCTGTTTTTGCCAAAAACCTTTGCTACAGCGTGTCTCAGCACACTATTTTATGTGGTTTAAAATAGTTTTCAGCAGTTTTTAAAAAATGGCATTTTTTGACATTTTTGCCATACTATAGCCTTGCGTTTTTTGAGGATTTTTGGACATGCTATTTAATGGTGTTTTGAGCTGTTTTTGCAGCATCCTTTGCTTTGGCGTATCTCAGCACGCTATTTTAAGTGGCGTGTCTCAGCACGCTATTTTAAGTGGTTTAAAAACGTGTTCAGTAATTTTTGGAAAATGGCATTTTTCAATGCTGTTCATGAACATGTACATCCAGTAGAGGGCAGTATTACACAGCCTAATGAAGTCTCACCTCTGGAATGCAGATCAGACTAAATCATGTATGGATGGTTTTACAAAATCCTTCGCTATGGCGTGTCTCAGCATGTTATTTTATGTGGTTTAAATTGATTTTCAGCAGTTTTTGAAAATGGCATCTTTTTTTTTTTTTTTTACATTTTTGCTATACTATAGCCGTGCATTTTTTGAGGATTTTTGGACAAGCTATTTAATGGTGTTTTGAGCTGTTTTTGCAGCATCCTTTGCTTTGGCGTATCTCAGCATGCTATTTTAAGTGGCGTGTCTCAGCACGCTATTTTAAGTGGTTTAAAAACGTGTTCAGCACTTTTTGGAAAATGGCATTTTTCAATGCTGTTCATGAACATGTACATCCAGTAGAGGGCAGTATTACACAGCCTAATGAAGTCTCACCTCTGGAATGCAGATCAAACTTAATCATGTATGGATGGTTTTACAAAAACCTTCGCTATGGCGGGATTCCACATGTTAATTTATGTGGTTTAAAATGATTTTAAGCAGTTTTTTGAAAATGGCATCTTTTTTTTTTTTTACATTTTTGCTATACTATAGCCGTGCATTTCTTGAGGATTTTTGGACATGCTATTTAATGGTGTTTTGTGCTGTTTGTGCAGCATCCTTTGCTATGGCGTGTCACGGCAGACTATTTTGTGTGGTTTAAACAGGTTTTCAGCAGTTTTTAAAAAATGACATTTTTGACATTTTGCCATACTATAGCCTTGCTTTTTTTTTTTGGTGGATTTTTGGACATGCTATTTAATGGTGTTTTGAGCTGTTTTTGCAAAACCCTTTGCTACAGTGTGTCTCAGCATGCTGTTTTAAGCGGTTTATCATGGTTTTCAGCAGTTTTTTGAAAATGGAGTTTTTTGACATTTTTCCCATAGTATAGCCTTGCTTCTTTTTGGTGGATTTTTGGACATACTATTTAATGGTGTTTTGAGCTGTTTGTGCAGCATCCTTTGCTTTGGCATGTCTCGGCACACTATTTCATGTGGTTTAAAATGCTATTCAGCAGCTTTTAGAAAACGACATTTTTTGACATTTTTGCCATACTATAGCCTTGCTTTTTTTGAGGATTTTTGGACATGCTTTTTAATGGTGTTTTGAGCTGTTTTTGCAAAACACTTTTGCTAGGGCGTGTCTCAGCATGCTATTTTATGTGGTTTACAATAGTTTTCAGCAGTTTTTTGAAAACAGCATTTTTTGACATTTTTGCCATACTATAGCCTTGCTTTTTTTGGTGGATTTTTGAAAATGCCACTTAATGGTGTTTTGAGCTGTTTTTGCTAAAACTCTGCTACACTGTGTCTCAGCACGCTATTTTATGTGGTTTAAAATGATATTCAGCAGTTTTTAGAAAATGGCATATTTTGTACATTTTGCCTTACTATAGCCTTGTTTTTTTGAGGATTTTTGGACATGCTATTTAATGGTGTTTTGAGCTGTTTTTGCAAAACACTTTTCTATAACGTGTCTCGGTACGCTGTTTCATGTGGTTTACAATGGTTTTTTAGCAGTTTTTTGAAAACAGGATTTTTTTTGACATTTTTGCCACAGTATAGCCTTGCTTTTTTTTGGGTGGATTTTTGGACATGCTATTTAATGGTGTTTTGAGCTGTTTTTGCAAAACACTTTACTTTGGCGTGTCTCGGCAGACTATTTTATGTGGTATAAACAGGTTTTCAGCAGTTTTTGAAAAATGGCATTTTTTGATATTTTTGCCATAGTATAGCCTTGCATTTTTGGTGGATTTTTGGACATGCTATTAAATGGTGTTTTGAGCTGTTTTTGCAGCATCCTTTGCTTTGCCGTGTCTCGGCACGATATTTTATGTGGTTTAAAGTGGTTTTCAGCAGTTTTTAAAAAATGGAGTTTTTGACATTTTTGCCATACTATAGCCTTGCTTTTTTTTTGGTGGATTTTTGGACATGCTATTTAATGGTGTTTTGAGCTGTTTTTGCTAAAACCTTTGCTACACCGTGTCTCAGCACGCTATTTTAAGTGGTTTAAAATGATATTCAGCAGTTTTTAAAAAATGGCATTTTTTTTACATTTTTGCCATACTATAGCCTTGCTTTTTTTTTGGTGGATTTTTGGACATGCTATTTAATGGTGTTTTGAGCTGTTTTTGCAAAAACCTTTGCTATGGCGTGTCTCAGCATGCTGTTTTAAGCGATTTATCATGGTTTTCAGCAGTTTTTTGAAAATGGCATTTTTTGACATTTTTGCCATACTATAGCCTTGCCTTGTTTTTGGTGGATTTTTGGACATGCTATTTAATGGTGTTTTGAGCTGTTTTTGCTAAAACCTTTGCTACACCATGTCTCAGCACGCTATTTTAAGTGGTTTAAAATGATATTCAGCAGTTTTTAAAAAATGGCATTTTTTGACATTTTTGCCATACTATAGCCTTGCTTTTTTTTGGTGGATTTTTGGACATGCTATTTAATGGTGTTTTGAGCTGTTTTTGCAAAAATCTTTGCTATGGCGTGTCTTGGCACGCTATTTAATGTGGTTTAAAGTGGTTTTCAGCAGTTTTTAAAAAATGGAGTTTTTGACATTTTTGCCATACTATAGCCTTGCTTTTTTTTTTGGTGGATTTTTGGACATGCTATTTAATGGTGTTTTGAGCTGTTTTTGCTAAAACCTTTGCTATGGCGTGTCTCAGCATGCTGTTTTAAGTGGTTTATAATGGTTTTCAGCAGTGTTTTGAAAACAGCATTTTTTGACATTTTTGCCAAACTATAGCCTTGCTTTTTTTGGTGGATTTTTGGAAATACTATTTAATGGTGTTTTGAGCTGTTTTTGCCAAAAACCTTTGCTACAGCGTGTCTCAGCACACTATTTTATGTGGTTTACAATAGTTTTCAGCAGTTTTTAGAAAATGGCATTTTTTGACATTTTGCCATACAATAGCCTTGCTTTTTTGGTGGATTTTTGGACATGCTATTTAATGGTGTTTTGAGCTGTTTTTGCAAAAAACCTTTGCTATGGCGTGTCTCAGTGCTCTATTTTATGTGGTTTAAAGTGGTTTTCAGCAGTTTTTTGAAAATGGTATTTTTTCACATTTTTGCCATACTATAGCCTTGCTTTTTTGGTGGATTTTTTGACATGCTCTTTAATGGTGTTTTGAGCTGTTTTTGCAAAAACCTTTGCTATGGCGTGTCTCAGCATGTTATTTTATGTGGTTTAAATTGGTTTTCAGCAGTTTTTTGAAAATGGTATTTTTTCACATTTTTGCCATACTATAGCCTTGCTTTTTTGGTGGATTTTTGGACATGCTATTTAATGGTGTTTTTGGCTTTTTTGCAGCATCCTTTGCTTTGGCGTGTTTCAACAAGTTATTATAATTGGTTTCAAATGGTTTTCAGCAGTTTTCTGAAAATGGCATTTTTTGACATTTTTGCCATACTATAGCCTTGCATTTTTGGTGGATTTTTTGACATGCTATTTAATGCTGTTGGCTGTTTTTGCAGCATCCTTTGCAATGGCGTGTCTATTTGGTGGTTTTGAGCAAATTTTTGAAAATGGCATCTATTTGACATTTTTGCCATACTATATTATTTCATTTTTGGTGGGTTTTTGACATCCTTTTCCATGGTGTTTTGGCTGTTTCTGCAATATCCAATGCTATGGTTTTTCCACATGGTATTTTATGTCGTTTTAAACAGTTTTCAGTAGTTTTTGTAAATTTGCATTTTTTTGACATGTTTGCCATACTGTATAGTTCAGTCAGGACCACTTAGTCAAGAACACCACTTTGCAGTTTTTAAATTCAGCCTCATTGCTGTAATTGTTATTTGGTGGTATGGTTCTTTTCTGGGAACTCCGTGCCTTTCCACGTATTCACGTGGAAAGCATTAATCAGGAACAGCACACATTTCTGCCCTTACTGTGCATACAAGGAAGGCGTGAGGAAGGGAGAGCAGCAGCAAAAAGAATACAAAACCCCAAAACGACAACACCAGCAAACCCCCCTGGCAGTTCAAGGCTTCTTGGAAGAGCCTATAGGAGGAGCTAAGATGCAAATTGGGTGGAGATGAACTAGCGCAATAAATTCAGGTTCACTACTAAATAACATATCAAGGAAACAAGGGTATAATTAATCATGTATATGCTTAACATTCAATTGAAGCCAGCCAATGCCAAAGAGCACTCATAGCTTTTTGAGCATCTAGAATAGTTTGTGCCTCGGGCCTGAGGTAGCGTTCATCGGCCGAAGATGACCATCGACCCATAGCTTTGAGTGCTGACACAGGGGCGATAGATGAAGCAGCTGTTGCTTCACTATGCGAGAGGAATGGCTGTGAAATGATCTGGAGGAAGCTTGCAGTATTGGCAGAGGAGCCGAAGATGTGAGGCAACCAGGCCCAGGATATCAGTTTCCCCTCCTCTGTGGCAAAGAGAGGCTCATCATGGCTGGCTTGAGGTCAGCTTTTCAAGTAATGCCTCATGGAAGACATAGGACAAAAGCAGTATTATTTTCAGATATTAGAATTGTAAAAGCATGTTGAAAAAAATAACCAAAAAAGCAATACTATAGTATGGTGAAAAATGTCAAAACATGACATGTCCAAAAAACAGCTGTACACCACTTTGTATAGCATGTAGAGGCATGTTACAGTTTACAGTTTTCAAAAAAAACATCTAAAATGGCCAAAAATGCCATTAAATAGCATGTTGAAAAAATGACCAAAAAAGCCATACTATAGCATGGCAAAAAATGTAAATGCATAAATGTATAAATATTCCCAAAAAACATCTAGAAACCACTTTTTATACTATGTGGAGACATGTAATAGTGTAAAATGTCAAAAAAAGATCCAAAAAAAGGCCAGAAACCCCATAAAAAAACACGCATGGCGCAAAATGTCAAATAATACATGTCAAAAAGAGCTGAAAACCACATAAAATTGCATGTCAAGACAAGCCTCAGCATAGAATGTTGCAAATACGGTTGATTTTTTAGCACCATATTATAGTATGATGTTTTAAATATTTTTTTTTTTAACGCCATACGGTTCAATTTTTTTTGGCACACTTAACTATTGACTATTAACTTGACTGTTTTGGTATACTTTGTCTCTTTTATGATTCCTTTTTTATTCTCTACTGTGACTTATAAAACAGGTATACTATACGTTTTGATTTTTTAATGGAATTATACAAGATGACCTTCTATGAAATCTATATGGCATACTATACTTTGCCTTTTAAATGCTTTTTACAATTGGGAATGTGCACATGATGACACTTATGTTAACAAGCTGCCTCGTGCTGTGGGAGTGACATAACGTGAACGTGAACACACTCCCAGTCTGTGTTTGTCCAGAGAGCTCAAGACAGTTTGTATCAGCAGCTGCAGTCTCCATCTGACATCTTTAACAGTCATAAACCTGAGGTAAGAAAGTTTTTTGTCATGGCTGAATTCTGCAAAAATGCAAATTTTACAGAATAAATGTTCATCTTGCAAAAAAGTACATTTTTAAAATAACTCTTTTGCAGAACAGAAGAGTTTTCTTCTTCTAGGTTTTCTCAGTAGACCTAAATTTGTACTTTACTTTAACTTCACCTTTTGCTGAAATCCATTGAGAAACTATAACGTTTAATGTTTATTATTAATGTTACACAGTAGTTTCTCCTTTTTAAAAAATCCTTTTGGTGTAGCTGTTACATGAAAACCAGAAAAACAGGTGACACAATATGGGATGTTTTGTAAGGTAACAAAAGAAAAGACGACACTCTCAGCTTCAGCACTTTTGAAAGAGAGAAAGATAAAGGGGCTTTTCTGGCATGTTTTTCACTGCTATCTTATTTCACAAAACCTTGAACTGATCAACACCTGTTAATATCTATAGGGAACAATAGAAAGAAAAGTTGCATGCCAACAGCCACTACAGACTGCAGTGAGACTATAATGATGTGCACTTTAGGGTTTATTTAATTTTAACATTTAACATTTAACCATGAAATACTTATGAAAAAACAGCTTTACTTTAAAAAATCAAAGACCTAACAACATAGATAAACTTAATAATCCTTATTTTTATTCTTGATTTATGTAATATAAAAAAATATATTTTTAAAGGGTAATTTAGATACCTGGACCTTACTCTCCCATGTTTTGTTTTTATGTGGAACTTTCTTTTTGTTTTTTGACAAAAAAGGCTGCAATGTAATTAAATGTGGGATGTTCACACTGTGAATTTACATCCACTAAAAGTGCTTGTTTTTGCCACTGACAGGATCAGACTGTTAAAATATTTTTCTGAAAAAATTATGAAAATGATCCCTACAGAGAAAGATCCTTTTTTTGTTTGACCAAAAATAGCCCAAAAATTCCCAAACCACAATGCCAATGATCATGAGCTCTGGTTTTGTTGAAATAAACTCTTAAATCATCCGGTTAAATAGGAAAATATGCTGGCTCTATATACACTAAACTTACTTTTTATTAAATTATGTCTGGTGGGTTTGGCAATTTTGATTTCAGGGCACAAAACAGTTTTACTCTTTACGAAACAAGTCTTTCTCTGTATCTCTTTCCAGAAGTTATCAGACGCCTATAGTAACAATCTGAACATGTCAGTGGCAAAAACAAGCACTTTTAGTTGACGTAAACCAGCAGTTCACAAATGCTCGAAGTGGTTGCATTGAAGCCGTTCTTTGCCACTGTGGGCTTCGTCTCGTCCGCTCAGTTCTGGATCAATTTCAAACACTGTTGTTCCCATCAGTCACTTTGATGCCAAAATATAGAAAATAGGGTCCAGGTACCAAAGGTAGCCTTTAATCCAAAATGAAATTCAAAAAATTACAAATTAGACCATTAAAAGTTTGACTTAAGATATCAGTAGGCCACACCAGTTTAAATAAGCAACAAACAATATGTTCCTACACAAATTAATTGAATTAAACTCAACATAAAGCCAACATCTCAAAGTTTACTCAAACTTACATATTACTTTCTAGGGGTAAACAAACACAGAACTACAATTTACAGGCAAATTTCAAACATTTTACTCCACTACATTTATTTATTTAATAATAATAATAATACATTGTATTTATAAACTGCTTTTCTGGAACTCAAAGTCGCTTTACAAAAAATGTATTAATTAATTAATAACTTAAGGTGCTTTCCAGACTGATATAAATTAGAATTTACTTACTTCCATTTAATTTTAAATGCAGGACTTTTACATTTAACCAAATCGTTCACTGTGGTTTGCTAGTTTTACATAGGTAAACAATCAGAATACTTCTTGCACTACCAGATAATATGAGCTTCTTTAATCTTCCCTCCTTTTCTGAAGAAACAATGTCCACAGTCTACCTCCTCCTGCTGCTCCCTCTGGTGTCAGCACAGACCTATCACTGGGGTCCCTGTCCTACTCCCAAGGTGCAGCCAAACTTCAACCTTCAACAGGTAAACATACATAAAAACATTCATTCATACACACATATATGTACTGAACTATATAAAACTAATGAAACATCTCTGTGAACAGTATCTGGGCAGGTGGTATGAGATTGAGAAGCTCCCTGCTTCCTTTGAAAGAGGAAAGTGTATCGAGGCCAACTACGCCGTAAGAAAAGACGGTACAATTCGTGTGCTGAACTCTCAGTTCTAGTGAGTATTTTGGGACATTTAAGACACATTTAAGGGACATCATTAGCACCCTTTAAATTCCTTCTAAGGACTATTTCATATGAAAGCATTTTTGAATATTTTATGGGCTGCTGTTGCTAGGTTTCATCAACCCTCTGGGGCCATTGTACACATTTTCTTTTTAATTCCCCAGTATTGATGTATGATCACTGTGCTGTTTGCATTTTATTTAATTGTTGCTTTTCTGAATTGCACTTTGTAACTGTGGTTAAAAAAAGCAATTAGCTTAACTTTGCATAAAGACTGGAAACAAAGAAAACACTTAACATGGCTCTGTCAAAGGTAACAACATCTGCCTACCAGCACCTCTAAAACGAAATAATTATCAGTTTCTTATTAGCTTCAGATATGGATGTATCCCTCACATAAGTTTAATAAAGATAATTGTTTCTCACTGTCTCAGTAAAGACAAGGTGAGGACAGCAGAAGGGACAGCAGTGATTCCAGACCTGAGAGAATCTGCCAAACTTGGAGTCAGCTTCTCATATTGTGAGTTATCTTCTTCTTCCTTATCTGCTTTCTATGTTTTGTTATCTAACCGTTGCTGTTGTATTTCCTCACTTCTTGTTTATTGACATCTTTCATTGTTTTGCCTTGCTTTTTATTGTTATAAGGAGGGAATTGTTTTAAAGACAATAATGTTTGATAATTATTTTACTAAAATCATTACAAAGTTTATAACATTTCATAAAGAGATAGAAAATCAAGCCAAAAAGTCACAGCTCTTTGCAGACTTTCCACTCATAACGTACCAGCTTATCTGAGCTCATCCTGCTTAAGGAACTCACATACCTTGTGAATGATGATATATCGGCTGACACATGATGCAGCAGCCTCAGTACATTTGCAGTTTCAATGACAATGAGCCTATCTCTCTGTCTGTGAAACATCCTGTCTTTTCTGGTAAGACTAGTTATGAGTAGATGTTTATGTTCTTTTTCAGCTAACTCGAGCATTACATCACTGTTGCAGCTATTAAGATAACAGAGTTTAAGTAGCATTTAGCACAAGGCTCGACAGAGCCTAAATATAGCCTCAGAAAACAGCTATGAAGTTTTTGTCTTGTGCATTGATATATTGTTCTGTTTCATCAATATGCAGATGACACTAGCATTTATACTGGATGTTATCAGAGAGAAAATGTTTTGAAGCACTAAGCAGCTTAATCACGTACATGTATAGCAAACACTGAATGTGAAATTTGAATCTTTCCCTGACATTAACTGGATCAAAATCAAGTTAACCAATTCAGTTTATTTCAGATATTAACTATGAGCTGGCCTTTTTCTGTAATTCTTTCACTCTTTGTTTTATATATAGAATATTTATAAACTCTGCTAATATTCTGCTATAATCAGCTTTTTTTTCTCTCCAGTTACTCCCTACAGCCCTTACTGGATTCTAACCACTGACTACACCAGCCTGTCTGTTGTATACTCCTGCGTAAACATCCTCTATATTTTCCACATCGACTACGCTTGGATCCTCGGCCGGTCGCGCTTCTTGCCTGATGAGACCGTGAGTTACGCCAAAGAGCTGATGATCAACGAAGGGATCGACCTGTTTCGGATGAAGCCCACAGATCAGACGGGCTGCAAGGATAACTAGGGATTAATGGAGACGTTCAGCTGTAACCAGTCATGGCACTTAGATGCGGCAATGCTGAATATTTGATTATCCGTAGATTATATTGAAGTTAGCACAGCAAACAAATCTCTATAATTTTATTTAATTTGCATTAGCCTGTATATTCAGCATTATCCAGGCCCCATATTGTAACTGTTCCACATAAACCTTGACAAGAAGTAGTTAAATCTGCTGTGTTACATATAAAACCATTTAAAGATCCTTTTATAATATATTGTTTTTTTAAATTTGAAGGAGGAAATGGAATTTGTAAAGCAGACAAATAAGCATCAATGCTTTACAAAGTCACTCATTATTCATCGTGAGTACATTGTACTGTGATATTCTAGCGGGATGTGTTGAATTATATGAAGTAATGCATTACAAACTGAAACATGCATATTTGTGGTGATGGGAAAAAAGAAAACAAGCATGTGAGATCTGTGTATATTAAAGCCGTACTTAAACAGATCATTTGGTCACACCTCATCTTTCCGGTGAGCATTGCACTGACTATAACTGAGCAACAATGAGAAGATGGGAGGAATTTAATATATTTCATTCAAAAAGAGATATCCAAAAGTTCTACAGTTACTGTGGGGAGAAAAAAAAAGTTAAAGTGGAATATCATTTAGCCAAAGACTTCACATTGAGCTACAGTAGAAATGTGAAGTTACACTGCATAGACCTCTGATTGCTGCTAATTGTAAAGCACAATTAGTGTGTTCTCATATAATTTATAAAAGCCTTGCAATTGCACTAATAAAAAATTTAATCAAATTAAATAATTCTCAGTTATGTGCTAATCCATGTTTCTTTCTTTTATTTATTTTATCCTTTATTTTTCCAGTGAGTCCCTTTGGATTAAAATCTATTATTCAAGAGAGACCTTGCCAAGATAACACTCCATTACAAGGTTACGATAATGATAAATTACAGCATGTGAAGAAGAAGATAATATAAAAAAACAGTTTAGGAATAGGAATTGCGGCCTTTAGTTACACAGTGTTGGGAGCTTTAAACCTTCCTAAGGACACAAAATCATGAAGCGGTAGTTTGTTCTGAGGGTAATTCCATGACCAGGGTGCCAAATATTTGTGTGTGTGTGTATGTGTGTGAGTGGTGGAGGTCCGCTGACTCTTCCTCCACTGAGCTGCACTCACCACAGACCACAGTCACCCAGCAGATGAACAGCAGCATCACTCTGCACGGCTTCGCAAACCAATTACAGGTAAACATCTGATACATTTTCACTATCTTAGTTTCATTTTACTCTCACTAAACTATGATGAACTACAAGAAAAGAGGAGTTTTTAGGTACTGGGAATCATTATATGCACTGATGGGGGATTAACACCAAGAGTATCATAAGTATTTTTGTTTATTTAGGGCAATATGAAACTGCTGGTCTGGCTCAGTGTTCTCCTCTGCCTCTTTGCCTGTCATCTCAGCGGTGAGTTTCTCTTTTTTAAATCTGTTTTTTATACCTCAGGTTTGTTTTTCTCTTGAAGGCATCAGTTGATGTCCTGTAACTTAAGTTTAGTTTGCTTGTACTTTTAAAACATGTAGTGGTAAAGCATTAAAACCCAATTCATATGTGCATTTATAAATGCGTAAAGCTGTGTATGAATCATGTGCGATTCTCCCAGATGTGACGCTGGTGAATCTATATGAGAGCATTTGTTTTTGGTGACTGCATGTGCACAAAGAGGGCTGTGTGTGAAATGGTCAGCGATAATATTTGAGGAGGGAGCAGGTATCCTGCAGTCCTCTGGGAAGAAGTTCAGTTTTCAGTTTTTCTCACTTGAATCCCGTCTTTGTGCACAGGAAGCTTTGGAATGCTGAGAATGTTAATTTTTTTTTTTGCACTCTGTCTCTCTCTCTGTCTCTCTCTCTGTCTGTCTCTCTGTCTGTCTCTCTCTGTCTGTCTCTCTCTGTCTCTCTCTGTCTGTCTCTCTCTGTCTCTCTCTGTCTGTCTCTCTGTCTGTCTCTCTCTGTCTGTCTGTCTGTCTCTCTCTGTCTGTCTGTCTGTCTCTCTCTGTCTGTCTGTCTGTCTGTCTCTCTCTGTCTGTCTCTCTGTGTCTGTCTCTCTCTGTCTGTCTCTCTCTGTCTGTCTCTCTCTCTCTGTCTCTCTCTGTCCTGCTCACAGAGGCACGAGTCATCCCAGAAGGAGGTACTGTATATAAATAACGTGTCTCATTTTAGATGCCTCCATATTTTGCAACAAACAAAAAGTGCCACAGATATAATGGATAATTTTCCTTCTCTTGCACATCTAAAAATGAATAAACAGCATCTTTGTTTGTTACTGTAATGAGCACATTTACACACAGAAACTATTCTAACACTAAAGAAAAAATCACAAAAGCCATACAAAAACGTGCATGCACACATAAATAGCCCAGTGTTCTAAATTAAAGTTGGAAGTAACTCAGTTGTTTTATAAATTCAGGATACACATGTCCCTTTTTTGATATTAGAGTTTGAAAAAAACTTTAAAATACTTTCAAGTTAATCTAAAGGGTTACTAATAATGTAAAAACAAAGAGCACTCTTTCTGTGCACATTTTCATGACTGATGGTACATTTTTTCTAACTGGCAAAATTTTAATTACTCATTAAGTTATAGGCTTACTGAGTTGTGACCAAAAAACCCCAAAACAAAACAGAAAAACAACCTGAGCTGTAAATGCAGAATTGCAGTCACAACCAGTCTTTGAAGAAGGACACAAATCTTTAAAGTAGCAATACCACAATGTTGAAATACTTTGTTAAAAGTAAAAACCATGCATTCAGAATTTTACTGTATATATTACATGTTTCCATTATAATTATTGGTGCATTAATGTGTTCATAACTTTAATTTTACAACTTGTGAAGATTAAGCTAATTTTAGTTACTTTTAATTGACTGGTTACTTTGTGTATTACATCTTTATTTATTACTTTATATATTTTGAATTAATAATCTGAATTTGCAAATTAAAGTTAGCAAATTCATCTTTTGGCATAAAAAGTTTAAATATCTCTCTGTTTTTGAATTGTCATGAGTTGCAGTATAAAGTAGCATGAAAATGGAAATGCTCAAGTTAAGCACCTCAAACTTTTACATAAGCACAGTATTTGAGCAAATCACAGCACGTGTTGCTTTTTAAGTCGAAGGTGTGACTCGTGTTTTGTTAAGTTGAAAAACCTGCTCTTCATCTCTTATATGTTCACAGCCTTTCCTTTCTCTGAAATTTGTTTAACGGCATCCATGGAATTTTTCTGTCTCTGTGTTAAATGTACACACCTTCTGGACTCTGTCTGTCTACTTTATACTTTGTACTTTTGCTGATCTCGTGGTTAATATTTTGAAAAATTTTTGCATAAAATTTCTCATTTTTAAACTATTTAGTTATCTAATTTTAGTTAGAGTCTAGTCTAGTCTAGTCTAGTTATTAATTTTTCGATTCTACATCTATGTTACTTGATCTGTCTTATGTTTACTGTTATGCACCAACACCAATACAAATTCCTAATTAGAATTAGACGAGATTCTGATTTCAGTGTACCGACTGATCTAATTGCCCCTGAGTACCAGGAACATATAGACAAAGATGAATTTGACAGCCTTGGGGGACAGAGCCTTCTCCATACTGGAATTAAGTCCCAATCACACCCAACTCACGCAAACACATCCAAATTTAAATCTCTCCTAAAAACTATGTTGCTTTTTACTTTTGTACAGCATCTTTGAGTTCCTTTAAAAGAGCTTTATAAATAAAATGTATTATTATTATTATTATTATGCAACAGTGTATGAGGAGAGTGAATATATGAAGTTGTCTCCTGTCCGTCCCTTACCTGCTTCATGTCTTCAGTGCCGTATGATGAACCACCAGCTGTTCCCTACTGGCCCTACTCCACCTCTGACTTCTGGAACTACATCGAATACTTCAGATCCATCGGGGCCTACAACCACATCAACGAGATGGCCCGGGCCTTCTTCGCCCACCAGCACCTTGGAGACACCCTTGGATATGAGACCAATGCAGGACATGAACATTGAAAAGGAGCTGGAAGGAGCATTTCTGAGCTAAAGCATTTCTGACACAAGACAGATTATGAGGAAATAAGATAAATAATATGGAATAAAAAATACATAAAATTAGGTGAATACTAGGTTCTTTTTTTTAAGTATATCATTTTTTAGTATATCCACACATTAGTATATTACATTAAACTAGATTGTAACCCTTTTGTAGGATTGTATATTATCTTCATAATGTACTACAAATAAAGTATTTCCCAAATTTCTTAGGTCTTTGTGATTTTATTTTCATCCTTTGTACTTAAATTCTTCTGTTTTCTTGATCTTGAATGTATCTTTTCCATAATTTTATATATTTTTTCTTCTTTTCTCTCATTTTTAAATAATCCTTGTATTTAGGAGGTAAATGCAATTGTTTATGCTAAACACATTCACATACTCAAAAAAAGAGTTAAAATTCTCAAACACAGATTATATGTATAATGATTTTCCTTGTTTCTTAAAATGTACAGCTATTATTTTTCAGCGGCCTATGTTGATTTTGTTGGTGTTATAACTTGTCTCAGCCATGCTGTTTTACATAGGCTACAAAGCTGTCTATTATCACATTGCTGGTATATTTTCGAACTAGCCTAATATCATCAATAAAGTTGATATTGCATAATTTGTTCATTAATTTGTTACTGATTTTCCTCAGTTTTCCAGAAATGACAAAAGCGATTTATTGAAATAATGATTTAATAAGGTAAAACAGTCCCCTCGGTAATATCGCTAATATTAATTTAGTTTATTGTTACTAAGGAAAAACTCACATTGTATACAGTATCCCGCACGAAAGCGTGGAACCATTAAAGCAACCCAGCAGAGTCAGCCGAGCAAGATTAAATGTTGCACACGTTTACGGCTTCCGTGAAGCTAAGCTAACTAGCCTTAAACTCAAAGCTGCAACAACTTTTAAACAGTTACTGCTGAACTGATACAAACAAATATGAAACCCGCAGTGGACGAGATGTTTCCGGAAGGAGCTGGACCATACGTGGATCTGGACGAAGTGGGTTTACGTAGATTTGTAGCGAAAAAACAGCAAAATAATCGTCCAAAACACCGGCTAATGCTAACTAGCCTAGAGCGTTAATGTTAGCTACCTTCTATAAATGTTCTGATATATTCAAAACGCAGCCTTTCGGTGACAGTTTTGCCAATTTAAAAACTAGCTTCATAACAATAAAAATAGTTAAAATGACGTGTATTTGTCATACCATGAAGTGTATCAGGTGCTGTGTCTGAGTCTGACCCCCCTCAGTCAAGGAAACCCTGTGTAAAAGGGGGCAGAGTCTGACACAGCTGAACGCTGTAGCTTCATTTTAAATATTTCAAACAGCGTAAATAGGATATTAAAAGCTAGTTTTGCATATTAAACCCCCGTCTAACACCACTACTGTGTAGAAAAAAGCCCAGGTACAAACTGGTCTTTTACTATAATGCTTTGAAGAGGGGTATTTCTGTAGAGCATCGTTCACCTTTGTTGCAGCATAAAGATACACGCGCTAGATCTGCATCACAGGCATGTGCCAGATCAAGATAAGATTGATGCTAGTCTGGATCTTTACCTCTGGACCTCCTCATGCAAAAGTTAAATGTATGAAGATTTGTATGTGAACAAATATGTGAGAAACCCCGCAAATGCATATCTTAAAATAAATAAAATATCCATGAAAAAAATAATCCACATGCCCTCATTTATTTATTTTTTAACTTTAAATCAAATGTTATTTCTACCCTGAATCATTGAGGGTTATTTACTTTGTTAGAGGCTCTGGATGTTGACTTAATGTGTATGAACACAGGAAGGAGATGCAGGCAGCAGGTGTTGAGACAGTAGATTTATTTTAAAGCAGGTTTCTTTCAATGAGCAAAGGTGTCGAGGGTTCCCATGGATCCTTCCAGTCTTAAAAGGCAGTGCATTCATTAATGTGAAAACAAGACCTTAAATGGTATTAAATTGACTTAAACTTTCAAAAGTCTTAAAAATGCTCAGTGTGTGTTTAACAAACAATTTCCTTTTTTTACTTATTGTGATGGGGATCTAACCAGTGGGATCTCACATGCAGATTAAAAAAAAATGTCCACATGCTCCTTTAAAAGGGGGACATTTGACGTAGATAATCAAACTTTTTCACTGGCCAAAGAAAAGTCATGTTTTATGTTACAGCAAACATTTGGGCAAACTAAAATTCTCCCTCAGTTTTGTTTTTTTGAAATTTGGTCTCATTGGCACTAAAAAGTCTTAAAAATCTAGTAAGTGTTTGGTTTCAGCTTTGCAGTTACAAAAAACTAACACTAACATCAAACTAATCAATTAAACATCAAAATTATGGTGTGCAGGTACAGGGTAATCAAAAAGTAAAGGCACAAACTTACGTGGCACACACATCATCTCTGCCATGCAAAAGGACAAAGAAAGGGTGGAGACAACTTATATGTCCTGTCCTTAGAGGAAAGTGTTTGTACCTGAGGGAGGTGTCGCCCTCCTTGTCAGGAGCGCTTGATTTATCCTCCTTTCCTTAGCTGGGGCCATGTAATTTTTTTGTGACTTTCTGGGGACTTTTAACACTGCTGATCTGGATTATTTCACAACTACTCTTGCACTGTGTTTTGTTAGGGTGAAGATGATTGCACCGACTGCATCTACAAGGCAGTTAAAGCAACTGTTTCTGCCTAATGTGTCACTAAATTCATATATACTCTGGCTTCTAGTTACACCGTCCATTGGGGATTCCTTCAGTGATAAATGAATAATTACATTGTCCATAAGTAGCTTCTTCATGCCTTTTGTTTACATGTGATGTAACACCTGTGTGTTTGAGTGTGTGAGTTAGTACGTTATTGCTGAAGCCATAAAGCTGGTTGTGCTGCTGTGTGTTAACAGGCAGGAGGCAGCAGCGGCCTGCTTATGGACCTGGCAGCCAATGAAAAAGCGGTGCACTCTGATTTCTTCAATGGTAAGCCGCTGTGTTTTTCCCCCCTAAATTATCAAATTTACATACAGTGGAAAGAACGTGTAAAGTAACCATCGTGGTGCCTAGTTGAAGTTGTGGTAACTACAGCAAGTGAACTGTTATGATTTCCCTCCATCTATCTTTTGCTTTATTAACGATATTTTTCAGTAGACGGTAGTGATTTTAGACGTGAGTGGCTTTTTTTTATGGATTCACATTATCAGAACATGCCTGATGTTTCGTAGTAGTGTGACATCTGTAACATGATGGAAATGCGAAACTCAGTTCCCTTCAAACGATCACCCACTCGACAGAAACCTGGTTAACACATAAAGAGAAACCTGATCATTTGTAAATCTGTCTTTACAGTTCAACTTAAAATATAAGCTGAAACACATGACTGAACTGTTCAAACACTTGTGCACAGTAAAGTTAAAAAAAAGCATTAACTGTTTATTAACTGGCACCATTAAATCACTCAGAGTATGTCTAATACAACAAATTTAATTAAATGCCTTTAAAATATATGTAATGTATGGTAGAGAGGGGAATATTGACAAACAGGAGTTTTAATTTAAGCACATCAACCAGTTCCTTGGCTCAACCACATTGTCTTCTCAAATAAACCCTCAAAAAATCCAGTCATTCTCCTGTAAACACCAGTTTCACACACATAAACACATGCGCAGAGGACGCACAAAAAACCACTAAGCTAATCTTTTTTCCGTCTTGCAGCGTCGGCTGCAGGCAAAACAATTTTGGCTCAGCAGCACATGACCCAGAAAGAAGAAAGCTGATTGTTAAAAAGGAGGGAATGAAAGAAAAAAAAAGAGGAGTAGAGAGTAGGATGGTAAAGTGAGTTTTATAGCTGCTGTCAGACTGAAACTCAGCGGGACACCTCGCCAGTCAGCTGCTTTAAACACACATGTTTAATACACACTTCTTTGCATCACTCGGGTGCTAAAACTGCCGTTCAGTAAATTTTCATGTATGGCATGTCTCAGCTTGTGGTGCTAAAAGGGATTTATGTCCCATAAGGGCCTTTCATGCTAATAATATGCACACTTAAAGAACTATAATGCCATGTTTAATTCAGAATTCGACACAGCTGGTACATATGATTAGAATGACATACATTGTACAAAATGATGTAACTTAATTGCTTGTAATGCATGTTCAGTGACCACAAACTGAGCACTAGTGGAACTCTAAACGTATGTGCACACCAAACACTAACAATCAGACTCAGGATTTAACCAGAGATGAGCGAGGAATGGAAAAGAACAACTTGTTAAAGATTTCTTTATGATTATAGAACTAGAGCGATAATTTAACGCCATTGTGTGATTTTTGAAAAGACTTTGTTCTCTGCAAGCCCACACCGACTTGACGATATAAAGTTAAGTCGCATTGAAAAGTCATCTGAAAAGTGTGAAAACATTTTTAGACAATGTTGTGAAAATAAGGTATCTAAGAGAAGACTCCCGGTGTCTGGTGCTGCAGTAGTGTGTGTAAAAAGATGTATGAGTAGCCAAAGGGCAAGCTGTTTGACTCGTTGCCGGTCCCTTATTAGGCAAAACACAGGGATGTCCTGTTCCTGGAAAACACAGACACATGAAAGAAAAAGGCTTGTGTGCTGAATTGGTTTCAGTCAGGGTTGGAAATTAACGCCAGCCAAAGGCTCGTAAATTTGTCAGTGCCTGTTAGATTTGCTTCTCAAAAAAATCTGTGGTAATCTACTGAGTGTCTAGTAAATTTTAGAACAAAAAAAAGTTCATCTCCAACCTAGATTATGGACTATGGACTTTTTTTTTAACTATACAGCCTATATAAACTGCTGCAAACCACTTAAGCTTTCAGCTCATTCTGAAAACATCCTTGCAGCAGACAGCTCAAAGCCCTTCGGAGCAAATGTGTGATATTGGGCTATATAGATTAAAATGAAAAAAAAAAAAATTTTTTAAAAAAGAAAATGCCCATCACCATTTTTTGAGGCTCAGTTTTAAAATTAAAATTACGTGTTGTGTACAAAACTCAACGATATTTAATATGATATAATAGAAGACAAAGGAAAAACAGCCATCAAGAGCCTGGAAACGGATTTTCGGAAACTCGTCCTCACAAAATGGCTTAAACAAAAATCAGTAGATAATCAGTGGTAATATTTGATGACAGGCATTAGATAGTACAGAAATTTGGTGTCACAATTATCTTGGACAGAATAATTGTGTTTCACAATATTGCCCAAATAGTGACCAAAACAAGCTCAAAACTCTGAAAATGGCATGGGAATCATGCAAAGAAACAAACAAACAAACATCTTTTTTGAGTGAACATCCTTTTTTTAGTGAAAAACAAACAAACTTAAGAGGCCAGGCTTTTCAACTACTCTATATGGCATCATGTCTTTCGACATGAAATATGCTTGATCAAGATCTTTTGGGTATTTTGGGGTTGGTGTGTGTTCAGCCTGTTTTTGCAGAGTCTTTTGTTGTTGGTTACCAAGCAGTCTGTTTGGGGTTTCCTGGACACAATATTCATGATTATGCATATGATGGAAATCTACCACAATCAGTTTATTGTAAATTTTTTCCTTGCAATCTGCGACAAAATCGTTCACTGTCCCATTCCTAGTCCCATCAGTTTTCTGTAGCTCGAGTAAATTACCAAACGACTAATGGTTTCAGCTCTAATATCGAGGGGTTTATGCAGTGTGCCATTCTGTGGACATAAGCAATAGGGAGAAAATTGGATTTGAAATTGTGGTGCTGCCTACAGGCTACAGGCCTACAGACTCTTTTTATTGGTCTTCTTTATTATTAGTAGTAGTATTATTTTTGACTCAGGATTTGGAGAGTCGTGTAAGAAATTGTAAGTGGATGACATATGTGCAGCTCCTACGCATTTGGCCACAACAAAATATAGACACTCTGGATGAAAGCGCCCACCAAACAGCATATGAAAAGTTTTAGTTTTTAAACTTAGAAGCTAGAATAATTGGAAAAAAGAGCATAATTAGCAGAGGATGTAGGAGTTCTGGGAAGCAGCTTGACTAATTCTAACCCCATCTTTGTCTTTGTCTTTTTTGTCTCTTTCCTCTCCAACTTGTATTCGTGCCGTCTTTCACACCTGCAGACTTTGAGGATCTGTTTGACGACGATGACCTGCAGTGATGACAGCATCCAGACACCTGCATGTTTATCTGAAAGTGTACATAAGAAAACGAATCACAAAAATGGGCTTTTTCTAAATACAACTTCCACATGTCTCTCCTCACCAATACTTAAATAAAGACTTTTTGTTTTTACTAAAATAAAAGGTGAACCAGGTGTGTGTGAATTCTGAGAATCCCTTACATTCCAGCTGTAGAGAAAATTATGAGTATGGTTTTGGCGTCGTCGTGTTTGAATCTGCTCCTGGCTGGATTGCAGGTTTGCGGGCTCTGAGAAACACCTGTTAGCAAACTTAATTACATACGAGATACAGTGTTAACATGACTGCTAAGTGTTATTTGGGGCACGATGGGACAGGAAAGGGACTGCAAAAAATGTGGAAATGGGGGGAAAAAAAGAGCAAATGAAGCATTCAGGTGCAGACTGCAGGTATTATAAATAGTGAAAATAGAAAAGCTGTGACTTTCAGATTAGCAGCACTTCCCATGTTCATTGAACTATTTGTATTGACTTATATATGAACTTAGGAGTTCAAATGACATTTTAATGTATTCATTTATGACTTTCCCCGAGGTGGTGCAGCACATAAACAAGCTCCATGTGTAGGCAAAGGATAAGAATATGGTTTAATGTATATTAGCATTACACGTGCACATAGAATTGACAGAAACGGGGCTGATCAGAGCAGCTGATTACAGTTCAAAGAAGCCTCAGACCATGGCCAAAAGTATGTGGATGCCCCATTATTACACCAATCTGTGACTGTTGAAAATTTCATTTGTTAACCATTTGCATTAATGAGTTGCAGTAACAGCCTCCTCTCTTCTCAGAGGGTTCTGTGTTCAGAGGGAGCCTGGCTGCAGCAGTTTGTTCCTTTTGAGCCACAATAGCATCAGTAAAGTCAGTCCAAGGTTTCAGTTCATCCCAAAGGTGCTGAATGAGGTTTAGATCAGGACTCTGCTGGCCAGTCAGGTTCTTCCACGCAAAACTGGGAAAACTTCCTTTATGGGTCTGTTTTTGTGCACTGTGTTATTGTCATGTTAAAACAGCAAAGGGCCTCCCCCAAACTGGTGCCACAAAATTGGAAACACATTGTATGCTGCAGCACTCATGAAACTTAAAGGGATTACAACAGTGTTTTCTAAACCAGCACACTGAGCAAGACATTATTATATGGACACAGATGCTTCTGCAAAAATTACAATGTTTGGTTATTTACCAAGAGATTTCTGGGTTGTTTTTTTGTAATTTTGGTCCTCTCACTGGTTTGAAGTGTGTAGGGCTCGTTTGCAAAAGATAGCAATTACACATCTGCCCATGCACGAATCAGTTCAGCAATATTTGAATCAAAAGGTGATAATGCACCCAGATAAAATAGATATAGAATGCCTTTATTATCATTGCACTGCATACAACAGAAAAAGGGGTACTGCATAGATATTTTGCATTTTGGTTATTGCCTTCTTGGTTTGTTTGAAGCCAGAAGTGACCGTATTTGGATAAAAGGGTGGAGCGGTGGATAGCGAGGGATCTGATGGAGAACCCAAGGACACAGCTGTGGTAACAACTGTTCAACCACAAGGTAACCATGCCCTCAAGCTTTCCCTGAATTATCTTCTGAGAAGTTGGGTCATTTTTTCATAAAACTCTAAACAATCAAACTTTATTTTGCAACCTTTTGAGTTGCCCTCTGCTGGCCATAAGCAAGAACACAGGTTTAAAGGCACTTTTGCATCTGCTTCACTTTTCAGACCCGGAGATAACCTCCTGGACGGAGCTCAAACTATAAAAAACAGCCCCAATATCAAATCAAATACTTTGACAAAATCAAAGTAAGAGCCAATAACACTTTACAAAATTTCACTACATCCAAAACTAATAGAAAAATATATCCTTTTTATAAACAATATCAAGATAAAGTTTTAAATCTGATTTTGTCCTCAGCAAGCATCATTTATTTTGGGTTAAATCGCTTTTGGTGTGAGAAAGCAGATCTCAGTATCTTTGTAAACATAATAAATCGTCGCCTGGACACAAACCTCATAAGAACCGAGTGTTAGAATGAAAGTACAGCCTTATCCAAATCAGATGTGCTGATATTGCATCACACACCACAGCTATATGGCTTTTTCAGAGACCCACTAGTGTACAAGTGTGTGTACGTGTGTACATGTGTGCACAAGGCTGGCATGCCTGAACACAGTTAAAGTGAGGAGGAAACTGTAGATTAACAAATTCCTCATGTGTGGACCAGCTGTCTCTGCATGTGTGTGTGTGTGTTTAGGTTTAGACAGAAGCTGTGGTTTGGCCCTCGTTGAGGGTCTCTGAGAAGTGCTTATGTGGCACTTCAGCTCCCCTTCATTACATCCTGATGTTTACTTTCTTTTGTCCCTTTGTTTTTCTTTCTTGGGAGCGATTGTTGCATCCCAAAAAGAAAAAATAATGACCTAGAGTTTGGTATCTGATAATTAACTCAATGAGTCACATTTAAGGTTATAAATCAATCATGTTATATTCAAAAACACTACTTTTCATACCCCATCTCTCCACGTCTCCATCTCTACTGCAAGCCCTCCCACCTCTCATTTCCTGTCTTTAATTACGGTGCCTCCAATTGGCTGAAACTTTCTGAAAAAGCTAACCAATCGGGCGTCTCGTTGAGGCGTCCCTTGACCCCCTCAGGTGGACTCTGCGTGCGTTTTTCTGAGTGCTAATGAACGGGCTTGGTTTAAAACGTTGCCAAAACCCTTCATGAGGGCAGTCTGTCAGAGGGGCCGCAGGGACAGGGTGTACCAGGAACCTCTATCACACACACACACGCACACACACACACTGTCAAAGTCACCTGGTCCTCGGCTGTGAGTCCACACCTGGATCTGCAGACAGACACGCCGATAAGAAAAGCACAGGTAAGACGCTCTTTGGTGATTCTGCACCGATCTATCTTTGCATTTACCAGAGATTCAAGTTCAGGTTGGGTCAAGTTTGGCTGCTGAGCAACACCTGGTTCTGTTTTACGATGGCCGAAGCAGGAGCTTGTAGCAACATGTTTGTTTAAAGGCTCCAAATAAGAGTTCACTGCCAAGCTGCAGGGGTCAGATCAACAACTCTGCAGGTGGAAAGAAGAAAGATCAAGGGTCTAAGGTGGTGATCGGAGTGGAAATGTAATGCCTTTGAAACCTGGGAAGAATGCAATGAGCAAATTGAGAAGAAATTACTCAAAAATTAGCAAGAAATTTGAAAAAAAAGAACACAAATGTACCTGAAAATTAGTTTAAAGAAAAGAAAAAAAGAAAATTATCAACTGTCATGAAAAAAATGCTTTAAAAATATAATTATATAACATATTTTTTAATATGTCATTATAATAATTATAAATATAGTATTTCCATTGCAATTTGTGGTACATTTCTCACCAAGTTGCTCATTGCCTTTTTCCCATGTTTTGAAAGAAATATCAATTTGCAAAAGGTTCAAAGGTTTAAATACTTGTGACAGACATATGAAGCAGCACTAAAAAAAGTGATGTCACTCCAGGTTTCAAAGGGTTAACTCCTTACACCAGTTATATCAAGAGTTCAAGGCACAAAAGTGATGGAGCGGGAGTCAAGGGGATTCCATAAATACAAGCACAACACCTATAAAGCAGCATCCTACATGAGGAGGCAAAAAAAGGATATCTCAAATTGCAAGGAGCTGACAGGATCACATTTCACTGGACTTGTACTTTGTGTGCCTGTATGATATGTATCTGTGAAAAATAATGATGATAAACCATGGTTTTGGATATCAGTGTCTGTCAGGAGAGGAGGTGGTAACGTCATGGCTGGAAGGAGGAGAACCAGTTTCTCGGGTGTGTTCGTCACAGCTCTGCTGGCTGTGGTTCTGCTGCCTGGTGAGTACACAGTGGGGACTGAACATAACAAGGTCAGTTTGTGAAGTATACGTCACCGTATTGACAGTTGGTATGGTAGTTTCCTCCTATCTATAAGCTATGCTGATCCAAAACTTTCTAAATTAGTCCTAAAGTAGCAATACCACACTGTAAATATATTCCATTACAAGTTTAACTGTTGAAAATGCCAGAAAAGTAAAAGTTTTTAGCAGTGAAATTGACTTGGAGTATCAAAAATATTCACTGCAGAAAATGAGCCCCTATGAGTGAGTGTTACTTCCATCAGATAGTTTTCTTTGTCATCATCCACAAAATGATTTGCTTTATATGCATGTTTTATTTTGTTGATCTGCTTCTTTAAAACTCTTCACACATAAATCTTATTTGAGTTATAGCTTTGCAATCTACATTTCAAGGATAAAGGGTTAGTTGGACTGCGAAGGGTTTCTGCCCTTCACCAGTTCACGGACAGATCATCGCCACACTCGCTGGGAGCGACTGTAACCAAACTGTGCTTCATATATATCATAATGTAGCTCTCTAATATAGCCTGTGGTGTCCATATATCATCTCTAATGTTTCGATACTGAGACGAAGGTTGCCCCTACGCCACCTGTTTTCTGTTTGCTCTCAAAATGATTGCCGTATTTAAGATAAGATGGCAAGTTTCATCTTTTCTTTAAAAATGTTTTCTAAAGCTGCACCGTGTGATGTTTAAAAGGTGGAAAAAGAGAGCAGAAGTAGGAGGAGTTTCTTTCATCAGTCCTGGTCCCATAAAAAATTAGTACCTGTCAGCATCCCCTCCGCCATCCTCTTAAAGGTCTGCTGTTTCCAGATGTGCCAGCCAGTTTTTACAGGCTCGTAAAAAACAATACAGCGGATACACTGAGGCAGCATCATTTAGCCCACCCTCCTCCACCTTCTCCTCCTCCTCCACATCACTTCATCACCTTGGGTCACCTTCAACTTTTTTTTTCTGCAAATTCATACCTTTGCATGCTACCATTCATGTTTGACCTTCCATGCTTCAGTGGGCATCACATCTTCCTGATTACTTCCATCAAAGCTTATCAAAACTCCTTTTTTTAAAGCAGAACGTTGATGTTTTTCTGCTTTCAACACGCGTTGTGTAACCCTGAATTATCCCCCCTGGATCTCTCTTTTAAACCCGTCATCTGCTGCCCTCTTGTTCTTCCTGCTTCCTCGCCTTCTGTGATGCATTAACACCTTTTCCCTGTGGAGATGAAAGAAACCTGGAGCAGAGCTGAATCTGCTGTTCCCTCAGCTGCATGGGGTCAGCGATGCACATACGCACACATATATGTGCACACGCAGCTCTTTGAAAACGCAGCATGGGGTTTGATGTTACAGGCTCACCTATAAAATCTACAAAGCACTGCAGTCGCCAGTGCCTCAGGCACAGCCAATTACCCCTGCCCTATATAATGAATTGTATCTGCCTGTAAGTATTTGAGGTTTAATATCATATACTGTATTATCATTTATATACCGCAGGCACGGGTCTTAATCTTGACTTCAGCAACTTTTACATCTGTTTTTGCATTTCTCTGTTTTTTTAGCATTCTTGTCTGCGGGACCAATTTTGAAAAAGCCAAAAGGAAATGGTAAATAAATTATTTTTTACTAGCGGTTGTTTCTGAAGAGTACCTTTTCTTTCTCCAAGAGACCATAAGAGTTAAAAATTGTATTCGTAAAAGTACTTTCTGATTATAGAGTGACATCCAAATTCACCTCAACTTGCTCCAATTTAGCAGCAACACTTAATCCTGAGATATCTAATACCTGATGTGATATAGCAGCAAGTAAAAACAAGCGAGGGCCTAATGACCCTCAGATAAAGCAAGTTTGAGGCCTTGAATATCTTGTTATAAACTTTAAAAGTCACTAGAAAGTCCTTGAACTTGATGTCCAAGGGAGTACAGAAGCCTCAGGATCAGCATCTCTTTTCCTGTCTGCCCCCAGCGGGGGAGAGTATCCAGGAGCGGGCGGCTGCTGCAGAGTCACACAGGAGGCTGATCCGCAACCGCAGGAATGTCAGCTGGTACAAGCAGCATTCTGACTTCTGGGGCTGGTACAAGTACTTCACCGACAATGGCAACCAGGAGGCAGTAAGTGCATGTGTACCCACAAAAAAGTTTAATGCAGAAAGTCCATTTTATCTTTTGAGTATAAAACAAAAGCGTTGTGGGCGTTTTTTTAAAGTTGGTAACTTGCCCTTTCAGAGATGTTAGAATGAATTCCAATAATAAGGTTTCATAGGTTGCAAAGCCAATCTAATCAATATTAGCATTGAGTAAGATAATTATAATGTGAAAGGGGTCATTTGTATTGATACACCAACAGAAATCTATCATCATCTTTAAGCTCATTATTTTGGTTTTTACCGGTTTGAGTCTTGCTTTGAGTGCAACAGCTGAGGACTCAGATAAGCATCTCATATGTTCTCTAATGTAGACAGTGAGAGCAGATCATATGGGCTTTAGTAAGAACATCAACGCAAAAAAATAGGCAAAAACTGAGGACTAAAACAGAATAGAGGGACATATTCAAACAGAATCTAAAAATACTGGATGTAGCCACCGTGATGTTACCCATTTCTTTGTGGACATTAGTTTTAGACATTGAGTTTGGCATTTGGACCTTCACCATCTTGGAGTTTTAGAACCAGAAATGACTGTATTTGGGCGGAGCTGGATGCTAGCTTGGTTGGCGCAGTGCATTTAAAGTCAGTTAACGGTAATAATGTAAATTCTAATTTTTGCAAGAAAAAGAGCAGGCTCAAAACCAATAAAACAAAACCATTAAAAAATGAATATACTACTTCTTAGAGGGTCTTTTAGTAGAAATAGTTGCAGGTCTAAACATGTTTATTACTGCTGTTGGGCATTTTAACATGTCTATGGGGACTGACTTGCTGTTGGGACCTGCCTCAAGAGGCCATTCAAAGAACTGCAGTCTTTGGCACATCTGAGTTGGCATCATTGTTCAGCCCCAGAGGTTGCTGCTTGAATAGCTCACCACTAAACTCCTCCTCCCCTCTCAGGTTCAAGAGATGGACCGCATCTACCTGGCCTACCTCCAGAACAAGAACCGTGCCGAGGGGCGTCGCTCCTACAAGGCCTACCTGCGCCACCTGGGGGAGATCTACAAGTCCTGCTCTGATTCTGATGACCCCAACTGTGTGGCTACCTACACCAGCAGGCCCAAACCCAAACCAGAAGCCCCTAAACCTGCACCAGTGAAAACCTGTGACCCCACCAAGGACGCTTACTGCCTGTATGCTGCTTTGGTCCAGGGCAAGAGCCCATACCTGCCCCTGGTGCTTCCTGCTGCCACACCTGCTCCGGCACCAGTGAAGGCCCCAGCCCCCCTGTATGTCCGCTCTGCTGCTCCAGCAAAGGACCCTCAGTCAGGGTATTACTACTATTCTCCATCAGCAGTGCCCTTCCTTTCCAAGGTATGTTTCTAGTCATTTTAAGCATATTTAGTAATTAGTATATTGTGCTTCAGAAATGTACTTAACCTAGGACTGTTGCAGCGAGTTGTACTTGAGCCAATTTCATACCTAAAAGCCATTATGGGAAATATTTGAAAGATGTGGACTTTGGTTCCCCCTTAATGAAGTTCTTAAGAAGACACCGTTGCAATGTGGCATTTGATCCAAAGTACAAAAACACTGAGAACAAAGGATAAAAAACGTAATCTAACTAAACACTTTTCACCAGGATTACCTTAAAGTTTCAACAAAATCCAATCCTTATTTCATCAAAATATGTTGGAACAGAATATATCACCTAAAAACATAATCTTACAACCCCCGCCTCTATTTTTCATGTTTTAGGAGCAGAAGACTGAGCTTCTGCGTATCTGCTCTGCTGATGACGTGGAGTGTCTGCAGTACCACCTGAGAGCGGCCTACGGGTACGCACCCTCTGCCGGACCCCTGCCTTCCTATGCCCACCTCGGCTGTGACCCCAAAAAGGACCCCAAATGCAAACCTGAACCTGTGCAGCAAGCACCTGCTGGTCTCTACCAGAGGGGGCCCCAGTATCCTAGCTGTGATCCGCACAGGGATCCCTTCTGTGCCTTCTCTGCCTCCCCTGTGGTATGCTTTATTTTAGCGTAGTACTACAGATTTCGACAGCTGCTTTTGTTAATGTTTTCATGTAAATCTATGCCTCGATTATGATGACTTATGGTGTCTCTACTGTGACGCATTCCTCCAGGCACCTGCTGTCCCCGCACCTGCTGGCCCTGGATCCTGCAACCCTCTTTTTGAAGAAGGCTGCAACCCTCTCACTGCCACTAGATTTGCTTCTCCCCCAGCAACGTACAAAAGTGAGGATAAAGAGGAGGCTGCTGCCATCCGGGCTCCTCCTCCTGCTGCGCAGAACAACGACCCCTATGCCATGTTCAGGGATGCTTATGCTCATGCTAACAGAGTTACTGATCCCTATGCTATGTACCGCCAGGCTAGCGCTCCAGCTGCCCCTCCAGCTAATGACCCATATGCCATGCTGCGCCAATTCATGGCCCAAGCTCAAGGTAATGACCCATATGCTCCACGCACAGAGGCCACTCCCCACATGGAGGCTGCTCCAGAGTACAACCCCAACGACCCTTTCTCTGCAATCAGGGAGGCAGCAGCGGCCATGCATCGCCGCGGTCCTCCCACCCCCAGGCAGCAGTTTCCATTTTCCAATCCAAGTTTTGAGGAGCCTGCCCAGGAGGAGCGCCACCCTCTGGGTCCCCCAGGTAAAACCAAGGAGGGCTATGATTGCTTCATTGGCTACGATCGTGAATGCTACCCCGTGAAGCCCACTGAGCCTCGCTCTGGAGTTCACCGTCGTATTCCTTACCCGGCCGAGGCCTACGAGCCCCACCTGAATGTCGATGGCACCCGAAATGGAGTCCTGGAGCCTTCCAACCCACACTGTGACCCTGAATATGACAGTGACTGCCGCCTCCGCCGCTTTGAGCCTCAGCCCGAGGCCCAGCCTGAGCATCATGTTGAGGAGGACCACAACCAGGGGGCAGCAGAGATCGAGCAGCCGGAACAAGAGCAGTATGAGGCGGAGCCCTACCAGAGCGGCCAGGAGGAGCCTCACATGTCCTACCAGCAACTACCACAGGGTATGCCCAGCATCCAGGACATATTGAGGCGCTACGGAGACCAGTTCCCTGACCAGGATGATCACAGAGCCTATGCAGATGACTATCGCAAGAAATAAACATGCCAACACACACATGCATGCAGATGGACATGACTACAGTCCTGCACATTTTTGTAGCTTAGCCATTGACCTCCTTACGCAGTGCGCAGTAAGTCCTACCTGGACCAGATATGGGACACGAGAGGTCTATGGACCCAATGAGCGAGTACATGCACGTACATCCACACTTTCAGCTGAAGGAGCACGCTCAGAAAGCTGAGGTTCTTCCAGCAATGTTTTCATCCCTTTAGCTGCCCTAGACCTGTTGCTTTGGCCTAATGCTTTCCAGTTTCATGCTCCTTATACCACTCGAATGTGTAATGACTTCTCAGCTTTGCTTCTGTTTCTATGCATCTCACATTTTTGTTTGTTGCTTTTTGTCAGTGATTGATTGTGTTTGTTTTTTTTTTCATTTTGAATGTTCTAATAAAGAGCTCTAGAAAGCTGTTTTTGCATTTCATTTACTGGATCATAACATTTTACTCAAAGATAATTAAACTGATGCACACTTTATATATTTTTTTCACTTTAATTTAGGCCCAATTTGCCTAATAAACCAAATACAAAAGGTAAGCAGTATTCCAGCACAGGTAACAGAGCATGTTCCACACAAGATACCACCCCCACGCTCGGGAATTTGAATTCAATTTTTTGGCCACTAAGAAAATTGGCTTTAAAGCCCAGCACACTTTCTGGGGTCTGGTCTCAATAGCGTGACACACTTTCACATTCCCTATTTGCAGTGAACAAAGTACAGCTGAAGCTTATGGGAATTTCATTGATATTGCAAATATTTAGTCATCTGAAAGAACTGAAAATTTGACCTGACTCTCCATTTAGTCTTACTGTTTCCCCAAGTCCTCACATTGTGATATCTGAAACATTTTTCCTTCTTCTCTCGTCTTACCCTTCTGACTTCATCTTTCACCGTGCTGGTTCCCCCAGCTCCAAATACACACAGCATGAGGAGCGTCACAGAGAGCAGAGGCTTGACTTTATTGATCCGAGAGCTCTCAGACACATCAACAGCAGCAGCCATTCAGACATCCGGAGGGAAGCTCTTGTAGCCTCAATGTGGCTCCTTCTAGCAGAGATTTAACTGATAAACAAAAAAGTCTGATGTCTCGAGATGCTGTGAAGGGGAGAGGAGAAGGGGGCTTAGAGAGGTTATGCCCCCTTTTGTTTTTATTGATGAGACAGTGGGAGGCAGGCAGAAGCATCCAGCAGATGAAATTGTTATTGACAATTGCCGAGTTAGCATTATAGTCATGTATGTTTGGAGCTTTTTTTAAACAGCAATACTGACAAATAATTCTGATCACCTCAGTTTAAAAATCACCATTGCTTTCATGCACCATCAATTGATCAGTGAACTGCCTGTTCATTAGATGATACAATTAATGATCAAATTAACTGGCTACAAATTGAAAAGTGTTCTTTGTTCATAAATCTTTTGCATTGAGACTAATTTGAAAACCTATAAAATAGAAAAAAAGTAATAGGGAGTCGATCATTGAGATTGAGATAAGTTCGTAGAAGGAGAATCTTCTGTTCCGTTATCTGAGCTAAAGGTTGTTCAGTCCCGGAAATGCCAACCCAACCTTTTAGGCGGCTGAGATATAGATGTTCAAAAAAGTCAAGTCTGACAGCAAATGACCTTCTAAACAACCAAAGATGAAAAGTTTGAACATTCCTCATGATTCTGGCATCCAAGTTTTCTTCAGTGTTTTAAAACTTCAACCAAGATTAGAGGATGAAAAGAAACTGCTCTGAAAGAACTGATGAAAATGGATAAAATAGTTAATGCATAAAAAATGATAATCTAGAAATATAAGATATATTAGTCTGACATGAGACATTCTCTGCCTGAAATTTAGTGCTTTTATTTTTGGTACAACACTTGTGAACATTTATGCACGAATTGTACTTGGAACAGAGTATATCTCCTCAGTGTATATGCAACTTTGCAAAATATGAATATGGGAGGGCATCGACTAAACTTTTTAGTATTTTCCTCTTCTTGCAGAGATGCACTTATTTAGAGTAACCATATTTTATTTTTAACAACATACAGGTGTCCTTTACCAATACTAACAGTTTCTTTACATTTTGGATAAATGAGTCAGACAAATCAGACCAGAAATTGGCATTGCTACGTTTGCCTCACTTTGTCTGGGATGAATGAAACACAGTTGTGAGATTAAAGTAATAGTTAGATAAACTGCCCACAAAAAAAGTACAAAGCTGCAACCTCTGAGGCAAAAAATTGAGCCAATTTGGACGTGCCAAAAACTGCACTTCCATAAATGGATACTTGAGGCTGGCTCAAAAAAGAATAAATCTTCATAGGCCCCAATGTCAAAATGCACAGCTTTACAGTAGAAATAAACATGTTTACAGTCTGTTGCAAAAAATGGTTTTCGTCTATGTAGCTAATTTCAAAAATTAGGACAATTGGACAAAGGGTAAATGATTTTTATAACTCCCCCTCACCCTCCGAAGTTACATGTATTTACGAATGGGGCCACTTGAGCATCAGGCTCTCTGTAATGCATGACTTTTCTCTATAAGGCAGATCCACACCTCGTTCCTCCACAGCTCTACCCTCTCATCCAAATGTGGTCACCTTTAACTCAAAAAAGAAAAACGATACTGCAACAGCCAAAATGCTGAACTCTGGGCATCTAAACAGGAGTCCACAAAACAATGTTAGCTATGTCCATTATTTTTACAGTCTATGGTAATAGCTCTGGAACATAAAGCTCATCAATGCTTCAGTTAGTCATCAAAGAAAATGATCATGTTACACTCAAATTGAATTATAATGTTTAATTTTGCAATCAAATGAAATCTGTCCAGTCTCTAACTCCTCCAGTTTCTCTTATGAATAAAACTGGTTTGGAATAAGATGTTTAAACTTCCTTCTCATCACGTGAACTCAAATGTTCAAATCATGTCTGTCTCTCTCGTTTTAGTCACAGCAAGGACAGTCTGTGCAAAGCGATCAGTCACTTTTATCCCTCCTCTGTCGTCCTTAGCTTTACTCTAACAAGCACCAAAGATAGATTAGCATGATTAAAGAAACCTTTAAGGCTTCTATACAATACCTAATGTATGAATAGGTTTTAGATAATATACATTAATAATCTTCAACCATTGCTTGTTGAACACTGTTGTCCATTTTAAAATGTGAGTCACATTTACTTAAAAATCTGCTTTTCCACTGTAACGAGCAAAATTGAATGGATCAGGCTGATTTTCAATTGTGGACTCAATAATGATGTGTCCTCTAGTGGACTTTCTGCCAAATTCCTGCCTTTCGTATTTCAATGTCCCTCCTGACAATTATTACTCCACCACTGGTTGAAAGATTTATGGCTCAACAGTAGGTGTGACTGCACCATGAAATGTGGAGACATTGTTTTTTTCTTCAAAGAGTGACCGTAAATTTTGCTTGGAAAACATTTCCACTGCATGACTTCAAATAACGCATGTCTCCTCTCTGTTCACAGTGTTAGTTATTGTGTGTGTTCTTCCCTCTCTTTGATCTGATTTCCATCTATTTTGCTCTAAAGGGCACTTTGTCTTTATGAAATTAACTTGCAGATAATATCTGAAAATGCACAAATGACTGCAGTTTATCTTTTTAAAAAATGTGTTCAGTTTTATTACAGCAGATTAAATTGCTCCAACTTTAAATCCATAAAGATCTTTAGTAGCGACCACTGAAACAGTAGCTTCATCTTCATGGTGGTTTAAAACTGTTTCACGTTTAAATATTTTCCCAATGCTCACATTATGGAGGGGCTTTTCACAGTGACTGACACAAAAATATTAATGGCCCTATCTAGAACCAGAGTTTTGTTTGTCCGTTCTGGGCTACTGTAGAAACATGACGGTGCAACATTGTAGGCTGTCTGGACGACGACCTGCTCCCAAAAAAGATACAAATGGCTTTTTCTAGGATAACAAAAACAAGTCTTTTTAAAAGGTGATTATACACAAAAAAAACACCTATTTCTACCAATAAATCCCATTCATTCTACACGTTGTACCTTTAAAAGCAATTATTTCTCTGGCATTAGGTTTTCTACACTGCCCCTAAGAGTTCTCATCTCATAGGAAATCAAATAATATAAGATAAGATCAGGCTCACTTTTTTGCCAAAAGTTAGATGAGAAAATTGATACTTCTGTCCTACCAAGCTTGTCAGATGAAAAGTTGGGAAAATACAGGTTTAATCTCTGGGAGAAAAATGCACAGAAAGTGCATTATACCAAAATATGTAGATTTAATCATAGTGCTGCAAATCAAATACACATTTAATCAAACTATGGAAACTTGCTTTCCCCATCTCGCCTATCATTTAAATCTACATCACAGAATCTTGCTCTGCTGTAATGTGATTAGACGCACTGTGAAAAGGTCAGGGTTAAATCATGTGAATTTTTGAAAAAGTTATACACGTTGCTGCTGCTGCACGCAGAGATATGAGCACCATAAACAAAATAAGTCTCCATTTGTCCTGAGGTGGCAAATTGTAATTGGAAGACAGATAGCTACCACATGCCACACTCCCTTTGGAAAAATACATTTTAATATAAACACAATATAAACATATTCAGTGACACTAATGGTAGTCATTACGTTTAATGGGTCAAGTCTCGAAGAGGTTGGTGAAGCATGTTTTTGCTTTAGAGGAAGAGGAGGAAGAATAAAACATGTTGTTTTAAAGAAAGAGGAGGAGAGATCACACAGCGTATACAAATAAATAGTTAGAGGGCCTTCATTTTCACTTCAGTGTTCAACATCTGGAGAGAATAAATTGACACAAATCACAGAGAAGACAGCATAAGACAAACAAATCCAAGTGTATGAAGATGTGAATGATGGCATGTGGTCTCATGTGTGTGTTTGTGTGTAGCTGTGCAGGGGGTATGACTTTGTCAGCAGCTAGAGGCAGACTGACTCAGAGTGTCACTCCTAAATATATCTGTCTTGCGCACGCACACACACACACACACACTCACAGTAGGTCAGGACTCCCTCTTGTGGAGAAGACAAGGTGGATGTCCGTTACTGCTGTCAACACTGATTATTTACTGCAGACTAACAATAGATCCTCCTGTCAAACTAATTACTGCACACCCTTTACACTTCATTAGCTCTTTTCTTTACACGTGACATTTAATACCACCTGAAATTTCAAAATAGAGGAATTAATTTAACTTAAATGCAGAAAGGACGAGGCTGACTATCAAGCTTTTCTTCACGCATATTTCATAATATGTGGACCTGTTTGCTAGTTAAATTTGCTTTTCAATACTTCCTGTACTTCCCTGAATTCACACGTGTATATTTCACATGTTTTCTTTTTCTTTTCTTTTTTTACACAAAATGCTGTTCACTCTCACTAATGATCAATTTTTAAACATGTTCAGCTTAAAAAAAAACACATCTGGTTAAAAACATATATTTTGAATTTTTAAAATATAAGAAATAGAATCAGCATCCTCAAAGAACCCCCAAAATCAACCAGATATAGTCAGTCAGTCATTTTCTGTAACCGCTTGTCCTCGTAAGGGTCACGGGGTCAACCAGATATAAATTATGCAAAATGCTTAACTTATGCAAGATAGCATTCGGCAGTTGCCTAATCTTGGGGACTCATACTGTGCATATATAACATAAAACTTTGGGGTATTCAGCATTTCAGAGTTGACTTTGCTGGCAAGTAGACTCACTGAAATAGAGAGAGAAAACAAAATGAACCAAATATTGTTGACTTCATTGCCTCAGAATCAGAGGAAATCCTGTACATGATGGACAGCTCGAAATGACTCACAAGCTGTAATGATGTGTCAGCATGCATCACCTAAAATAAAAAAAAGGTGTCACTTCTGTCACCTTAGTTCAGAGATGAAAACAGGTGCCAGGTGGTATGAAGCCTCAGGGGGCTCTTTTTTCCAATAACTGATTTTTATAAAAGGGGAACGAGTTCACATGAGCAAGAAAAGGTGAAGGAACAGAAAGAAGGTAAAAAGACAAAGAAGCACGAGAAGGCAGTGAGAGTGAGTCTACAAAACAGGCGGTGAGAAAAAGAGGAAACGCACAGCAGGTGTCTTGCCAAAAGGCCATGTTCACAGTGTCTCAATGTGCAGAAATATTCCAGCACATGTCACTGCTCATAGGGTGCCATGATGTGAAGAATTGAATTATCGCCCACTTCTTTTTCTTCTCTTATGTCAGAGAGGTATATACCTCATATAGAAACATGTCTGTTAGCGATGAGTTGATTGGTGATTTAAAAATTTTAAAAAATGATTTTTATTATTTATTTATTCATTTACAATATTTTGAATTTGATTTAATTTATGCAATTTAATTGTTTATTTAGTCCTATATTTCATTGTTTATATATAATTATTTATGTATTTTTTAAGTTCTATTATTATTATACCCCCATTTATCCCTTTTATCAATTTTATCTGCCTTTTTATCTATTAAATCTAGTTCCTAGTCTCCGTTATTTTTATCATTTCGCTTTTAAATCTTTTCTATTGTCATTAATTTTATTTTCATTTTATCTAGTTATTTAATATAGTTTTAAATTTCACATTTCACCCCTTTTTTAATCATTATTGCTGTTATTTTAGCTTTTAAAGCTACTTTACTACATTTTTATGTTGTTGTTGTCTTTGTTGTTTTTGTGTCTCCAAGGCATTGGTTTCAAAATTGTTAAACTGTTTGTCATTTGTGGTTTTATGGTTTATGTTTATGTTTCTTGTTTTGTATAAATATCAGCTTGACATCTTCGTCATCTTCGTAGCACTTTTGAGCTGCAATAATGTGGATGAAAGATGGATACAGCTGGATATGACAGCTCTAGTGAAGGTTCAGTCGAGACGGTTAAACTTCTGCATGCTTCGGGCCTGTAATTTATTTCTTATCCTATCTCTTACATGAGTTGACTACTTTGATGTGAAAACACATTATGATGTAGAAAAAAATTGTGTCGCCAATATATTTCACTGATCATTAGGGCATTTTTTTGTTCTTTGAAATGTAGAACTGTTCACAATGAAGATGTATAGTATCCTCTGTTGGTCAAAGGAAACACAGAGAGTTCATGCTCAGTGTGGATTCCCTCTCTTCAAGGCCTCGTAATGATGTCATTAGTGGCGTTGGTGTACCTGTTTATTATTTAAGAAGATGTAAGAGCCTCGTGCATCATCACTGTACGACTCATCTATGCTCACAATCAGTGAGAGGGAGGTCACAGAAACACAGAGTCAGCAGATTCACACTTTATATCTTCAGGATTAGACTGAAGAAGAGTTCACAATATTAATATGAGGGGATTTAAGGGAAACTTGCACCCCCCACCCCGTCGCCAGCTTTCTAACTTTGCTTTTTGCTCTTGATCAAGGACATCAGAGACCTGCACTCTAAGAATTTGGCTCATTCTTAACAGCCAGCCTTTGACTGATTCCTCAAAAATATTATTTTAGGGTGATAAATAAATTATTTTTTACATCTGAGAGATTCCATCTATTTTTTAGGTAGAGCTGACTATAAAAATCTAAGTGGGTTGCAAAGTTCAAAACACACTGCTGCCTCTGCAGTGTTAATACAATGTTGACCTTTGTGTGTATTGTCTTGTCATCAATTATAAAGAAGACTAGACTTTGTCTGACTCCTAAATTCATATAATTTAAAGGTCGGATTACTTGTATATAATATTTTTTTAAAGCCAGATGGTGTTTTGTAGTTATCTTATATTTTGTCATCTTAGAAGGTTATATCTGACATTTTTGTCAAAATTTAGTTATTGATATGTTCTTGTTCTGCAACAATGTCATAATATTATGTGTTTGTTTTTAAAGTTATATGTTATATAGTTATATAGTTATTACTATTAGGAATGAAAAACTTTGAAACATAATATCTCAAAACTGCTAATAATGCAGGTTGGTTTAAGGTGTGAGGTAATCTTTATAATTATAAGGTGGCATTTTCTAGAATTTGGTTTATTCCCTATCCGACACTAAGGTGGAGGCATATACATCAGGACATCAGGAGCCTGACTGTGCTGGGTATTGATAAATCCATGGTGCTGTCCATGGTGCTGAAGTAGCGGATGGATTTGTATTTGCAACTTTTTGTTCTGAGTCACACCCTTCAGTTGGTTTTGTTTTGGATTATAATAGTCTCTGAAGTATATAGCTGAAAAGTAAAGAAGTGTCAAGGGGCAGTAAGCTGTGAGTAAACAAAGCAAACAGAGTCAGTCCCCCTGTTAGACAAAATCACTTACAAGGAAGAACGATGCCTGCTCCAAGGCCTGTGCATCAGCATTAGCAATTCTGTGGTAAAACCACAAAGCAACAGCAGGAACCCTGAGTGTTACCCTCAAACTGAGAGATTAACTTTTCATTCTTGACCTTGCCAAACAGTTGAGAAGTAAGATTGTTTTGCAGACTGCTTGTTACCAACTTCAAGGATGAATTTTCTGTCTCAACTTTATGAAAAGATGGACAAAAAGAAGTAGTAATTTAAGAAAAAAGATTGACCATCTGCAAAGCAAGCCGCATGTTACATGTCTTTTGAAATGTTTTCAGACGCTGAGAGTCACTAGTCATGGGCAGCTGTGGTCCAGCACTTATGAGCTTGAGTTTGATCCCTGACGTCTTCAGGCCACATGTTGAAGTATCCTTGGGATAGCTACTGAACCCAAAATAACATGTGGCACATTGTATAGTAGTAGAGTATGCAATTTTACCTTCAGGGTGCAGGTATGATATTACCAGGATGTGGATTTAAACCATTAATACATCATCTCTGATCAAATTACCTGAAACTGACACTTCTTACACTTAATGTCCTTTAGCAATTTTCCATTGTGATGTTTTTTTTAATGAAGTTCTGTTGTTGCTCTTATATTGCTTCTATTTATATTATATGTTGTTGTTAATGTGTTTTTGACACTCCTTTATGCTCAGTTTTGCAAAACAGATTTCTCTTTGGGTCATAAAAATGTAATTCATTCATTCTTGCTGGTAAAAGTGTTAAACGCTGGTGTAACTATTGTTTTGGCCACTCTGTCAAACCACATGTTTGCTCAGCATTCAAAGTTGTTCTTCTGTTTATTGGTGGATTAAGAAAGGACATCCGCAGGCTGAAAACCCACCTTGTCAAACTACAACTAAATACTCTGTTTTAGCAATGCTCATTTCTCAAATGAAACCTAAAGCACTGAACACATTTGCAGCTGTTGTCCGAACAGGTGCACTTATAATTTTTAACAGTCAAACGCACCACTTCAGTTACTCTGGATATTTTCTAATTAAACTGACTGTCCACATAACAGAATATTTGACTCCTACTGTGTGTAGAGGGGGATTTTTTCTTTGCAGAGCAGGCTTTTCTTTAGACATAGGATCTTTTCTCCTTCAGGTTCAGTTATTGAGCTTCTTCTTGTTCCCCGAGGAAACAGAGAAACTGTTCTAACAAGGACGACTGAGAGAAGACTGTAGAGACAGAAAGAGAGACAGAAAGAGAGGTGGGGCTGTGTTGTCTTATCATTGTGAAGCAGGGACCCCCAGAGACAAAAACCCATGAACTAATTTCATACTAAATTTACATGAAAATTACTATTAATTATTCAGAGATATTAGGTACATTGGAAACAATTTTACAATCCATATGGAGACATTATTATGGAAATGAAATTTGTTTCTGTTCCCCATATGAGATGCATGCTTCATCTGGTTGCTGGGACTTGAAAAACAAAAACCAAGAGCTTAAAAGTTTTTGAAGGCCAGATGACACAAAAACACACACACATACATACACACATCTCTCCTCGGTGTGTGTGTGTGTTTGTATTGTCCCTGTTGAAAAGTTTCCCCCTTTGTTTCCTCCTCTTGTCATTGTATTAACTTGGTGATTAGACGTTCTGTGTGCTGCTTGAGGGCCACAGCTTTTGGAGGCAAGCAGCGCAAAGCGGTCGCCTGGCGACAACCGGCGACAGGTTGTCGTGGCAACCTTGGTGTGATAGATGTCCCCGCCTCCCGCTGTCGTCTTGGCGATGCTCTGGTGTTTATCTTGCCATCCTTTGCATGGAGCCCTCATTCATCATCGGGCTGCTCAAAGGGGCACTAACAGCGTGTCTGATTAAATATTAATCACTTTTTAAAACACTGCCAAACGTGTGTTCGTGTTAAAAAAAAAAAGGGTGTTTGGAAAATTACCAAACTTGACTAGCAGGACAAAACACAAACTTGCTTCCTTTCAGCAGTGAGCAGAAGCAGCATTTGATCTGCCTCCCTCTCTGTAGGCCTGTGTCTCCTTTCCACATTTAATTAAAGCAAAGTAATGGAACACTCTGAAAATTAAATCTGAAGGGCCGTGAAAGTGGAGGAGCCATTTGTGTGCCGTGACAAAATCCACCCTAATAAAATTTGTCTGAAAATGTAAGCATGTGTCTCTGAATTATGTCGGCGTGTCTCTTTGTGTGTACATTCTCCAAACTTTCCATGTTTGGCCATGAAGCTGTGCCATCTGGAGCAATGATGCCTCCAGTTTATGTGTGCGTGTGCACATCTGAGCAGCAGCTGTTTAAAAAAGCAACAGATGGCTCTTCTCCTCCTTTCTCCTGGGGCCCTTCACATTTAACCCTTGTCGTAGAGACAAAGTGGAAGAGAGAAAAGCAAAAACAGAATGTTATTTAAACCTTAATATCAGGACAATGCGAGCGTGTTCAGGCTTTTTTATTGGGTTTAAATTTAATTTGATTGCTATTTGATATGGTGATTCAATTCAGCTACTGGGTAAGAGCATCACATCTATTTTTCTGTTTTCCAAGAAAAAAATCATATATAAACATGACAACATGCATCACAATTTTTAATAAAAGCTGCTATGAAATCAAGTATTTTAGGTTGCAATGCAAAACAGCCAGCAAAATCCCGGAGGAACAGAAAGATTTACATTTATGGTGCATTTTTACTTCTTCATTTCACATTTCCCGACAATTAAAGGGGCTCTATGTGAAATTCAGAGCAAATGAGTTGTCTTTACACTTTTCTCAACATGGAGGAAGTGGTATGAACTCCATAGACAGCATTAAACAGGCTGACAGAGTTAATGGTGTTACACAGGGAGGAACTAGAGAGTGGGTGGGTACGCTTTTGCAATGATGCTGTCCCGATATCAGCGGTAACTAGCGCTCCAGTGTGGCGCAAAGCGGTGACAATGAGCTTGCCACAGGGAACATGCGTACTTCAAGCTGAAGGGTGAACTGGAGGCATGAGTGCATGACAAATTGTCTGGATTTATTCAGACTGATGTTTTTTAAGTGTTCTTCTCTTCTCATTTTCCAAATTTCTTGTGTTAATTTTCAATGCCCCATACCAATGGAGTAAAACACTTTCTTTCTTTTTTTTTTGCAAATGAATCAAAAGCTCAAATTTCTTATAACATGAGCATACAGACCTTTTATTCACCCATTTGCAGGATCATCACTGGCATAAATTAGCCAATTAGCTTCTTCTCAACCAGCTTTACTCATCTGCATTTTGGCAGTTTCTTCTCCATGCAGATTCTCTCAAGCTCTGTTTGCATCAGATGGAGCACATCTGTTAATTATTTTCAGGTCCCTCAAAGCATTTTCAATGAGGCTTGCGACCTGGCTGGTTTCTGTGTCGGCCTTGTTTTGGCTGCGGGCTTCAGGTTGTTGGCTTACTAAATTGGAAATCTTAATAGTGTGGAGCAAATTCTCTTCCCAGTCACGGCTGCAGAAAAGCATGATGCTGCCATCACCAGACATTGCTGTAGAGATTATAAGTGAGACCTGTTTTTTGTCAGATGAAATAGTTGTCTTTAGGGGCAAGAGGCGGAAGTTTTTATTTCAATAAATGACAGAACATTTACGATTATTGTCGTGCTGGAAAATCTCAGATGGGCCGTCATTGCCATTTACTCAGAAGTGCCACAGAGGTGGTCGCTCTCCCGTCTCTGCAGAGGAAGTTCAGTGAAGTCATTTTAAGATTTGCTTCTTATTTCGTCATTGTTATGGCAATTGTAATGCTTGAGCTAGAATTATAGCCTCAGGGTTGTATGTTCCCACCATCCTGTCAAATTACAATTTACATTCATGTCTTTTCAAACTCATATGTGACCATGACAGCAGAAAATGTTTCAGATATGGACGTTGCTGCAAAGAATCTATATATTCTAAACCATGGATGCTTCACAGACAACCCAACAGCACAAATGACAAATGCAATCACCTCCCCTTAGAGGTTTTCTGGGATTATTACAGTTTGTACATAATGTTAACCAATTTTGTGGGAATGCCACCTGCTACCTAGGAAAGTGCTTTAAATGGTTGCTAAAACTACAAAGGCCCTGTATTAATGCAGTCCATTTACTTTGTGAACACACCTAAAATAAATCAAACTGCAGCTGTTTTAGAGCAGGAGACTGCCGAAATCTCAAAAAATCCTCCTGCATTTCACCAACTTGAGAAGTGAGAAGACTCTAAAACCATGAGAAGAGGCACAATTAGTCTCTGACAATTTCCCCACAGGATCCATCACAGTCCAGCTGAGCTCGGCTTGCCTTGTCTTGTTCAGTGTTTGTTGGCAAAGATGTTCACAGCTGGTGAGCAACTAAACCAGCAATACACTCAATTGGTTTATATTCTGTGAAATGATAAATTTATGCAGCGGCACCGTCAGTGGTCCTAAATAATGTAGAATGTAAACAGCAACTGGACAGTTAAAAACAAATGAGTCACAAACATACAAAATGCAAGACACTCAGCTGTGAAAGGCCACATGGACCCAAAAGGTTTCCAGGTAGCCAACAAATATATATATATATATATATATATATATAGATATATATATATTCTTACGAAAGGGCAAAGAGAGAGGGAGTGACCCCATTCAGGCAGGAGCCAGAGAGGTCAAGGATATTGATGAGGATGTTTTTATGAGGTGAGGATGAGCAGCAGCATTTGTCTTCATCGTCGTGATCAGCCACAGGATGAAGAGAAGGGCAAAGGTGAGGGATGATGAATGGAAGTGAATGGCGGAGCAATAAACAAGCGCCACACAGCTCTTTGCTCATGTTGAATGTGTGCGCCCAGGTGTAGATCAGAGCGTGTGTGTGCGTGTTTGAGTGCAATTTGCTGTGATGAATTCTCTCATTACCAAACATGCCCTCCGACATTTCCTTTGGGAGCTCATTCAGAGCTCACAAGAATAAGATGACAAACACAAAAGGAGTGAATAAATGTGCATGAATATGTATGTACATGTGTTTGTGTGCTTAAAGTCTTGTTTACAGCTAAATCCATATTAGCTCACAGCTGTGATTACAGACAAGCAGCACATGGCCTTGGCAAAAGAGGACCATACTACAGAAAATTGACTACAACGCAAACATGTTTACAGCCTTTAAGCTGTAGTTTCCCATCAATCTTTAATTCACTTTGGCATTTTATATATCCAAAAATAATATCCAGAGTGGATTAATCTGAAAACACCATGTTTTAGTGTGGATGATGTAAGATATCTCAAACAAATTTGTGGGCACACACACACACACACACACACACTCCTCACCAGATGTAGGCTGTGGGGCATTGCTTTGTTTGTTAACCAAAAAGGAAGAACAGGAGACTGTGTGCCGGAGTATGTTTCAAATAAAGTGCCTGATTGTCAAACAACATCTAAAACCCCCTACAGTTTTCAGACACCCCAATTTAGGGATCTTCCTCTGACATATTTTGTAGCTGTTTGAAACTTCACACTTGTGCAAAGGTGAGACAGTCGGAATTTGACATTCTCTCAAGCTTGTTTTTTCGTTTACTGTAGTCATTTTGAGTGTGTACCAAAGACAAGGAAAACATTAATTCCTCAGCCTTTAGACGTGGTTAGTCCTATTGTTTGAACTAATTTGCTTTAAGTATACCCCAGCCATTAGCCGCTCTTCCACTGTTTGGGTGTTTGCAAGTGTACAGAGGATAGAGTGAGAACAAAAAGATGAACCGAGAGGAAGCTGGGATAATTATCAGTGAGAAAAGGATGCGGGGAAGAGCGAATAAAAATGTGAGAATCTTTGGGGCGTGCTAAGTGCCAGCGATCACACAGGGAGGTGAGAAATAAACAGTGAGCTGAAGGGCTGACAAGAAAGGTTATTAATAAAGGTAAATAAAAACAGAAGATTTAAGCGACTTACTGGCCACTCTCCTGTTGCATGCTAGGAGCATCTGCAGTAGGTAGGTTTGGGGTCATCATTTTGGGAGATTGGTCAGTCAATGTTAAAAAAAGAAAATGAAGTGGTGTCTATCTCTGTGTATGGTGGGGCCTCTAAAAGGGCGTAGTAATCTGTGTCCTGGAGCTGTCTCAGGGCTTCCTGGATGTACAGTATTTTTATCTATCCATGACTAATAGTGCACAGCCACTTGTCTGCTGGCTTGATGACAATGGACGCATTCTCCCGCAGCTCCTTTAGGGCTTGTCATTCAAGTAGTTACTGTACTCTTGTTCAGGTTTCATGTTCCAGATTGTGTGAGGATCCATTTCAAGTTAACACAAATCATGTCCGGCTCCCAGGATGATCTTTGATGATGAAATAAAAAGGCAGCCAGCCCTCTGATCAGCTGCTGCCCAAAAAGGGCTTAGAACTTCAAAAGTCTGACGTCCACCAAAGTGGAAACATGGACAACAGTGAGCCAAAGCAACCTTTGCAATAGATCTTTCATTGTGTGATGACTTTGACTTTGGATATAGATCTAAGGCAAGACTCAGGGCAGCACATGTCACTCTGAGTCCTTCTGGCCATATGCATTTTGATACATGTACCATGAAGTGGAGATGTTTGATAGATGTGAAGGCAGTAGCCAGTGTGAGGCCCACCAGCCATGTGGATCTTGACTAGGCTGAAATAGATGCAGGCACATGAAGAAGGTATTCAAGCACCTGCTTTTTTTGCTCCTGGATGCCCAAAGTGCCCATTAGTCAATGCATTGTTCTGTTTTTGTGAAGGCCTGTCTGTAGCCCTTACCAAGAAGCACATTTAACAATTAAAACTTAAATGAACCGGCTGCCATCCATCAGTTTATGTCATATGATAGCCTGCGGTAGGTTATGTTGCGACACAGGAGGCCTCAGACAAACATTCACAGCAGCGCACAGACAGAATAAACAGAGCACCATGATGTTAACACTCTGGTAAAACCAGCCATGGCTTCCATACCACAGTGAGTCAGTTTTTCATTAGATATTTGACAGATTTTACAGATTTGACAATTATGGTAGCAACAGCAATATTCACCAAAAAGTATTTGAGGCCATGAAGCAAATTTAGGTTGGATAGTGCCAGTCTTTGTTAGGAGATGGCCAGTGTTGGCCCACTCTGCATTCATGGTATAAAGTGCAGCCAAGTAGAGAGAACAACTCTCATCAGCCTCTTGGTTGTAAATTGTAGAGAAATTTTAATGCATCCAATCATTTACTTTTTGCAAGGCATAAAAAAGTGAGTCTAAAGGACCAAAGTCATCTGGCAAAAGCGCTAGATAGATTTGTGTGTCATCTGCATAGAGATGATAAGCAACCTTGGCAAATCTGGCTGAGAGGAAGCATGTAAAGACTGAACAGGAGGGGCCAAGGACAGATCCATGTGGGACTCCAAACATTATGGTAGTGAACCAGCTGAGGACCATTTCTGACAGCCCGTCCAATATTTTAGTTTATATGTAGGTATTTTATGACCCAGTGTCAAATGCTGCAGTAAGATCCATTACCACCAGGACTATCAGACTACATTATTCCAGCAAAATTCATTTTCAATCTTTATGTGAGCTATTTCAGTGCTGTGATGTGGGCAGAGACATTGAAAACTATCAAGGACATCATTGGCTGGCAAAAATAATTGATTTGAATAAAAACTGCCTCTCAATAATTTTGCTTTTAAAGGGAAAGTATGAAATAAGCCTGTTATCATTTAGTTAAAGGATCCAGGTTTCTCTTTTTCAAGAGAGGCCTGACAACTGAACTTTTTAGTGATGTTTGAGAGCAGTGAGTCATTTATAATATGAAACAAATCAAGCACCAATGCCCTAAAAATAAGCTAGTAAGTATCTAGTCGGCATGTTGATGTTTAAGGGAGCTGCACTATTCAAAAGTTTTGTTTATTGCATTGACTTCCGATATAAAGACCACTCTTTTTGCAGAGGTTGAAATGGTTGTAATGTCTCAATTGGGCTGAGTGGAGCTCATACTAAGTTTGATATTTTTAATTTTATGATAAATACACAAACTCTTTACTTTTTTAGCCAACAAAGTCAGAGGGTGATTGCCACAGGGGATTTGTTAACCTATCAGTAATGCATGAGTGTTGTTAATATTTCTACTAATAACATTCTGAAATTACTGTAATTTTCTCTCAGGTCTCTTTTGCAAAAGAAGCCCCCTGAATAATTGAAGCTTCAATAACTGTTTGCCCTGAATAAGTAAAGCTTGAGTAAATAATTAAAGCTTAAATAACTGTTTGCTTCTGTTTTTATCTTTGTCCTCTTCACATCTCACTCACTCATCAGTTTCCTTTCTATCCCTTTTACCCTGACACAGTTTGATGTATTCATTTATTTAAGAGTATAAATTTCTCATATAATTATTATACCATAAATAGCTCCATTTGTCATTTACTTTTGGCAGATTTTAAGCATTCATAATCCCACTTGCCTATCAAGAGCTAATGCGCTCAGGGTTGAGGAATCAATTCTCTGCCCTGAAAACATAAACCATACATTTTAATTGCAGTTCTGTTTGAGTGAGCAGAGGCTTTGAGATGGATTCCCCATCAGCAGCTGTTGGGGTGTGTGATCAGTGCTCCCGTGGCTTTTTCGTTGTCTTATCTCAGGTGGCGTTTCCACCAGAGCCTCTTCATATCGACCAGGAGTTGATAGGGGTGCTCTGCTGAATGAGAGTCATTTATCAGTAGAAGGTCTCTATGCTTGTGTGACAGGTGGTACTCTGGGCTAATGGTTTAAGTAGTGCAACCTCAGTAAGATACGAAATCAAGACTGTTTTGGCTTTTTCTTTTTTTTGGAGGGGACTGGTTGCCACTCTATGAGTTTCCATTTCTGCACCTGTATGTTTTGTATTGATAGTACAACGCTCCATAGAGGACCTGTATCTTTAATATTCTCAAGATCATTTCTTGTGTGCTTTCAGTGTGCTTGATTCAAAATGGTAATTAAAAGGCAGCTCAGTAACCAGAGGGAAATGGAAAGGAAACATTGCAATTTTTTGAAAATGTTGAATTTTTCATTTCATATGTAGAATATCAAGTTTTCTAAAGTAAGCACACTGCAAAGTTTCTCAGCAGTATTTGTGGCATTGAACCACAGTGTTTTTCATCAACCTGTCCCTGCTTTTTCAACGTCATTTGTGCCACCAAACATGGGTCTTTTTAGCCAGAACGTAATCTTTTTCTAACCATAACCAAGTGGTATGATCAAAGTGTGGCGAAAAACTTAAAGTTTCACCGTATCAGAGTTCAGAGTCGAGAGAGGGGGATTCTGGGAAATAGAGTTTTGGGCTTTGTTCTTAGTGCGGTTAGCTTTGTATTGGTGCCGTTTGCAGTGAGAGTAAACAGACTAAACTCAGTCTCTTCATCTCCTCTTTCTTGCATACCCACAGTATTTTAATTCTGGCTTTTTTTCTTGTAATAGTGTCATTGTAATGTTTGGCTGACGTGTTGTGATTGCAGCACCACATTATATTGAGTTTTTTTAAATGGTTTTGGTTCACTGAAACCCATGTCTGTTCAGCAACCATAGTTTCAAACAAAAATAGAAATAAAATCTTCAAATCAAGGTGTTGGCATCTCCCTGCCCAGAGTCAAAATGAAACCACTGCCTAAACCCAGAGCTTAAATACCCTTTGGAGTGTACCATGAGTATAAGCTACAGGGAGGATACAGTCAACAAAAGCTAAGTGTAAATGGTTATTTCAGTGACACATGATGTCATCAGTCCTTTCACAGATTACATTTATTTTAGAACTTTACAATTTCATAGCAATGGAGATTAAAAAAAGAAGAAAAGAGAACAAAAATGCTAAATCAGACATACACTCCACCTCCTTCTCATTTCAGCACACTTGATGAAGTCCAATCAGTCAAAATAGCAGCAGCTGCCACAAGAAAAGCAGGTGGCTGATTACACTGCAGCTCACCTGGCCTCAATTAAGAAGTGGACCTCAAAGAAAAGTAAAATAAGCAAAAGAAATCCACAGCAAAAGGATACAAAAGGTCTCATTAAAATAAAATGATTTATTTATTGAAGCGGGAGCTTTTTTCAGTTGACACAGTATAAAGGTCAGATCATAGCAGCATTTAAAATGCTTAATTTTCATGGTAATAAACCAAACCTGTCTTGCATCATCTTTTTTTTTTTTTAGTTCGACCTCTTTCACTAGAATATGAACTCCCACGCAGGAGAGGATTTTAGGCAGTAATGGGACAAATACATCTCTTTAATAAGCTGTGGGAACTTAGTATATTACCCCACAGCATGTATTAAAAACTGACTCAAAGATGTCACCCACTCACTTGAATTAAAAATTGCTCGCTGATCACTGGACCAAAAAGTTTTCTAGTTTTTACTGGCTCATAAAGTTTACATTTGGATGATGTCGCACATGTTAAAAAAAAAGCTCTGCCAAAGTTTTAAAACTATAAAACCTTCATGAATCAAAAATAAATCCACAGCTCAACAAATAATATCTGACCTTGTAAGCAGGTTTCTTTTATGTGCTAACAGAAGTGAGACATATATAAAAATTGCATTTAGCCCTAGTTTAACATAATTACTGTACACTGTAAAAAGAAAAAAATGTCAAAATGTAAAAGATTCTTCCTCTCATGCTTGGGAATTTTAAGAGTTACATAAAAAAATATCTGCAAATATATGGAGTTTTTTTCAGTTGAAGTTCAAAATAAAAGTCATCCAATTTAGATTCAAGGGAAAAAAATGTGCTGCAAATGATCCACTTCATAGACTTTCAAGTCTTTACAACCGCTTTATGGAGATGCACACTCCCTTTTCCAATACGACTCCCACTAGGATTGGATTTGGTCCAGTTACATATGAGATAGCAATGTGATGAGGAGACATCTCTGCTCAATCCAATTATAACTGAGTCAGAAGAGGGACACACTAAGGACATGTCAAATAATCAATTATCAGTCATAGAGATGTTTTCCTGTTGCATCTGCTTCACTAAGTGTTTTCTGGCAACAAAGGGACGCTGGAAATTAGCTCATTTATCCTTTCTGGCTCGTCGTCAGTGTGTGGATCGATGTTTGTGTGGATCAGTGCCTGTGAGAGACTGGCCACCTTGTTAAAAATCGTTTACAATCAACCCAGTCGCCAGAATAAATGATGGCATTGTGTGTTCATGTAAATCACGGATATGTTACATATCTTATACATTGTACATATGACATTTTTTAAAGTTATGTAGTGACAGTGCTGTGGTTAATGTGATCTTAGGATTAAGCACAAAAAAACAATTGGTTAGGGTTAGGAAATCATTGTGTTTTTATTTGAAATACCCTGTTTTGTTGCTACAAACACTGCTGGAAATGTCCTGGACTCCTGTTAAAAATAGCTTTTTTTTTAATCCTGCAGGAAAAGCTCCAAAGTCTTGTTAAAAAATACTCCCATTTGTCACTACCAACACTGCTGGAAATGCCCTAAAACACTTGTTAAAAGCTCCCAGTTCTGATGTCACAAACACAGCTAGAAAAGTCTTGTCAAAAAATAGTCACTTATATTGCTACAAACATTGCTGGGAAAGTTCCAAACTCTTGTTAAAAGAATACCTGCTTTTGTCGCTACAAACATAGCTAGAAATGTCCCATATTTTTCTTAAAAAATATTTTCTTTTGTTGGTACAAACACCACTGGAAATCTCTCAAACTCCTCTTTAAAAAAGTACCTGCTTTTGTTGCCACAAACACCGCTGAAAATCAAACTTTTGTTAAAAATGGAAACATCCCAAACTTTCATCAAAACATACCTGCTTTTGTTGCCGGAAGCATTCTGGAAATGTCCCAAACTCTTGTTAAAAATTTAAAACATTTGCTTTTGTCACTGCAAGCAGGCTGGAAATGTACAAATCTTGTTTAAAAAAGGATTTGCTTTTGTTGTCAGGAACACTACTGGAAATGTATCGACCTTGTTTAAAAAAACATCTATTTCCTTACCAAAAAAAAGCTTATAATGTCCCAAATCTCATTCAAAAATATCTGCTTTTGTTGCCATAAACACGGATGGAAGTATAAAAAACTGGGAAAATGTTGATGACATTTGACAAACTGATGTGACATTAAAATAGCTTTTAATGCTACTAACATTTCAGAGCAAAAGAAATATACGCATCATGACCAGGTTAATCTGATGTGGGGCCTTGGGGCAAAAACTGTCCAGCTGTGAAGTTATTTATGAAAATGGAGGCTATCTCAGTTGCAGGTAACACTGAAAACTTTGATTGCCTTGTTGATAATTACATTGCATTGAACTCAAATTATCTTGTGTTACTTAATCAGCTGAATCTCTCAGGTGGAACGGGCTGCAAAGATTGGTGACAAATAATTTTCTGCAAAAGCTAAACTTGGCTTTGCTTGGAAAACACACACATCTGTAAATAAGAAAAATGAGGGCGCACACACACAGAGCAGTTTTGAATAAACTAAACCAGAAATATGAACACAGCCAACTGTCTTTTACCAATAAACAGGCTTTCAGAAATTTCTTTTGTGTAGTGCTCTGAGATTGTTTATAGAGCTGACTGTTCATCCTGCAACTTGCCTGCAACTTCTCAGTTTAATTTGATTAAAATGTGAACGGTGTCCTGGCATCCAATCACAACAGTTTATTAGACAATATCACATAAAGTGTGCTTCTCTTAGTCTGGTTGTCTGGGACTGATAATCAGCACATATTTAATCTGATTCATTACGTAATGTGTGTCTCCACAAGTGATAAGGCCGTGGCTGGTTCACTCCTCTGTGTTTATAATTTCACCCAAGACAGACAGATTTGAGCACACACACATACACACACACATTCTTGTACCTCCATTGTTGTAAGGACCGTTGTTTGACATAATGCATAACCTGGCCCCTTCCCTTTTGTTTTGACCATCACAACTAAATGTTTGACCCCAACCCTAATTCTAACTAAGCCTGATTGTTGGCTGAATCCCAAAACAAAGTCTTTATCCTCAAAGAGATCTTTGAAGAAGTAAGGAGTGGCAAACATGTCCTCATTCTTGGTTGATTTTTGCACTGTCCTCACTATGTAGTAAGTTCAAGTACACACACACACACGTATGCCCACAGCAGGCTTGCTCTAAAATATTATGGTGAAAATAACCAGCACAAGTTTCTAAAAAAGCGTTCTAGAAATGCTATAAAAGGAGTTCATCCAAATTATCTACCAAATTACAATCCCTGCCCTTTAATGGTAAATAACGTAAATAACGTCCAGATGTTTTTTTACTGGGGTGGCCCAAGTGGGACCCTGACTCTTTCAAGGGTGGCATTAAGTATGAGCACTGGCACACGTGTCAGCATTTGCCATTTTTGTCTCTTCATCCCATACCTTCTTTAAATACTAACTTTACAGTGTTTTACATTCCTGTTAATAGCTTAAAAAGATTATTAGATTTACCAATCACATCAGAACACTGACACCACACCAATGTAAACTACAGCTCCAAATTAAAACAGATCTAAATCCTCTTCTGTGGGCTAGACACTACGCAGCACTTTACTGCTTCTCAGGTTTAAGACTGAATTGCACCTGTAAGTGAAAGTTTAATCAATCATTCAAACTGACTTGGACGGTCATATATGTGCAAGAGTACATTCATGGTACTGTAGAATACGCTGTGATAGTAACAGGTAATTCTATTGTATACCTCTCAATTTTCAAGACAGAAGATAAATTAACACTCAAAAGGTCCCAAACTAAAACATACTCATAATTGATGCCACAAACAGAGCTGGGAATGTTACAAAGTCTTTTAAAAAAATACCAATTTCTGACACCACAAACACGGACATAAATGTCCTGTACCTTTTTCCATGTATAAAAGCTTTTCAGTTGGAATCCACCAATTTGTGTTCAAGTTTACAACAAATAAGGAGCAAAGAAAATACCTTTTACAGCCATTTTGTGCAGTGAGACATGTATTAATGACTTTTTGCCTCCGTTTGTGTATGTGTGTTTGCAGCCCTCAGCTCATTATTCATTCATGGCCGTCAGTGGTAATATTCCACTCTAACGCTCCAATGAGACGAACGCTGTAATGTAGAATGTTAATCTGTTTCCCTCCCTGTAAATAATGCCTGCGTTAATAATTTATGGATAAATCAACACGTGGAGGATAAAGAGTGAAAGAGAAAATGACGTTGAGCCCCAGTTTCTAAAGGAACACACACACACTCTCAGGGTAAAGATTGAGGCAGTCAAATCTGTTTGTGACATAATTTCATTTATGTTATGTAAGGAAACAAAAATACATCGGGACACAACACAAAACCACATTTCCATTTCACAAAGAGAAACAGCAGAAACATCAAGACAATCCAAATCAGTGAAATCTCTTTATGTCCCTCATAACATTGTGAAATGTCCTTTAATGGCTTCCGTAACAGTCCCAGCACTAACGACAGAGGGCCTACACTCTGAAAAGTGTAAATAAAGACATAATAAAAACCTTCTCAGCTTTAAATTGCATAAAATTGCTCCACAAATCTTTAATACTCTGTATCAAATCCTCAAATATCAGGCATGGAAATGGGGTCAGGAAAAAAACGCTTACCCCGCTTCTTCAACAGAATTATCACCAAAAAAAGGAACAGAAAGAAGAGCCGACAAAATAACTCATTGCCCCGTTTACAAAAAAAAAAACAATTTATGAAATCTCCACCAAAGAACGCTGTGCTTTCTCAAATTGTTCCTGAATAATTTCTCAGATTAAGAAAGAACATTATTTAGTTACATAACAAACATACTTTGTCAATACAAGCTAAAAGCTTGACCTATTTATGTGGCTTTTTTCGTGTATAATCTGAACATGAGGCCCTGTTCTCCTGCTGTGCGTACAGCACCTCATGTAAACAGGATGAGACTGGCATTTTGTGTGTGTCCCTGTTTGCTGACTTCATAAAGCAATGATAACCTGTTCTGGGATTAAAAGGTCCCAGCTTGTGTTTAAAACTCCCACTGCGACTCTGACCTTTCTACTATTGAGAGGATTTGGTTGTTAACTGGGGACCAGCGCCCTGCTTTCCTTTTGTAAACACTGAGCTCCTGTTGTTGTTGATTTGTTTTTATTCCCTGTAGTGAGCCACTAGAATCAGTTTGGGTTTGGAGGTGTTAGCAGCAGGGGTGTGGGAAGCAGCAGAGTGTCGATTCGATGGAGGAGGGGATGGAGTGACGTGATTGGCTCCGTCCGAGGACTCGTGGACAGAGTTGGGCGTTGGCAGAGCTGAGGAGGGGGCCGGAGCGGAAACGTGGTGCTCCCTCTCCTGGCGGACAGTGCGGAGCGTCTTGGTCGGCCGGGAAAATGTCTTTAAGGTGGAGCCTCGCTCAGGGATAGAGCAGCTAATGAACGCCCTGAAACACCTGTAGAACTACACACAAACAGACACACACAGGATTACTGATGTTATTAAAAGTGTAGTTATAAAAGCAGCTCTACACAAAATTATTATTGATAGTGGGACAAATAATCATAGGACTCATGGTTGTAAAAGTAGTTGAACCAGGAAAGACACCATCAGTGTCTGTTTCCACAACAGTTTTGCGAAATATGGCCTTTTTGGCAAGTATAAAATTTGATTTGTTAATGGAAACCCCTCTAATGAGGATATTTACTGATATCAATCACAGGCCAATAAAGTGTATGAAATCGAAATCATATCGGGGCAGAAGTATCATATCCTTGTCCGAAGAATTAATATAATATCATGCTGTTATTAAACTTGTGATTAACACCCCTAGTAAATCTGCAGTACTAATATTAGTGTACTTGACTGTGGTAGAAGAACTCAAAGAAGTTACAATTAAAGTAATAGTTAATGTAGTAGTTAATTAGAGCATTTACACAGGGCTGTGAGCTACCATTCAAGGTGCTGGTAGACACAAGCATAACAACAGTATGAGCACATCTAGTAGTAGCAGTAGTTTTTCATCACAGTAGGCATGTATTATTATTAGTAGTAGTTGTTTTAGTAAATGCAGATGTAGAAGTTGTGGACGTACATTAGCAGCAGACCTGGTTAGTACCAGCAGTTGTATATATAGTAAAACTTAGCAGTTGCTGTAGTCAAATGGTTACACAAGAAACAGTATTTAAAGTAACACACACAATGGATGAGGTCGTATAGTAATAGTAGTGTAAAGTATTAGAAGAACAAATAAAGTATTGGAAGTAGTAGAGGGAAGTAGTGCTAGTGGTGGACATACACAGTGTATGGAACAGAAATACATTAGGGCTGGGCAATATAAAGATATTACATCATATCAAGATGTGAGTCTATATATTGTCTTAGATAGGAATAGGAATAAATTGTGTTTTTTCCTGATTTTAGAGGTTGTGCTACAGTAAAGTAATATACTTTTCTCAACGTATCAGTCATGTCTATTAGTTTTAATACTTGCTTTTACCCACAGTTATTATATCTACAATACTAATGATAATTGACCAAAAATTTAATTGCATTCATATTTTTTCAAAGTACCAATAGTCATTCCTACAATATTGTCACATCAAAGAGGAAATACGGTTAAAAAAAATTTTTTTTAAATAAAAGAAATTAAATGTTCTATTCTGTCTCCCAGTTCTAGCATTAATGTACATTAATGTACAAAGTACTTTTGGGGAGATTTAAAAGTATCGAGATATTGCAATGCAATCTTCAGCCCATATCACCGAACCCTAGACCAGGTGGTTGTAGTTGGATAGCCAGAGCAGTGGTCAAACATTTATACCTTGTAGGTGCAGCTGTGAAAATCACAGAGCGGTACTAGTAGTAACAGCGATAACAGACTTTGTGTTAGCAATGATGGTAAAGTTACATGAAGTACAGTTATAATAGTGGCAGCAGTAGAACAGTGAAGAAGACAGTAGAAGCAGAAGTAATAGAAGACCTAGCAGTATCAGTAGTAAATAATAACTGTTATCTAAATTATAATATGTTGTAGTAGAACAGTTCTAGTGACAATCCTCCGTGTTGGGCGTCCAGAAGGTTGCGTGCTCCCCTGGATAAACGTAGTGTACTTAGTATACTCTCTGGTTCCACACGTATACTTTAAGTCTACTACATTTCCCCAGAGTGCCGCAGATCAAATATGAAACATGAAACACGACACCTCAGTACATCTCATTACATCATCAGTGAGTTTTTTCCTCCAGCGTGTTTCCACCCAGTGACTGATATGACAAATGAGACCAGTTTGTGGCGCCTTTTAACTCAAATACTTGAGCAGCTGGCTGACAATTCATTATATATGAGCCAATTAAATTTTGTTACCTCGAGGAAATTATGTAGCTTTCAAAATTAGCGCTCCATTTTAAATCTTTTTGTGTCTCAGATCTTTACGTATTATAGTACCGGAGCGGTGTGCTGCGAGGAGAAGAAAAAAACTTTTGGTTTTTTTAAGCAAAACCCCAGGGGAAACAAACTGAGAACATGTGTGAAGAGTAAAAGCATGTCTGAGGAAAGATAGAAGAAGAAAAAGAAAGAACATGAGAACAGGAAGACAAGCTGACGTCATGAGGGATTACAGGTAAACCAGCACAGATTGAGAACATACAGATGAGAAGTGGCCAAATCCTCACCTGCCACTCCAAATCTCTCAGACGTGATAGATCTGTGTGCAGTAACGTGATCGTGTATCTGCAACTTTCCCTTTAAAAACCAAGAAACAGCCTGGTGATATATGTCGCATATATCTTAAATGTTGTAAATTAAAATGTAAATTAACAATTGTGTACATTTTCTAACGTTGCAGGAAACCTGAAAAAGGCTGAAAACAGAGAAAACGTCACAAAAGAAAAGCTTTTTGTTTAGCTGAAGAAGAAAAGTCAGTACATCTGGAAAGACGTAATATAATAAAGGAAACAGATTTTTCAAACACACCTTTTAATATACGTTGCTTCATGTCAGTTTCATGCCAGGTGCCACCAGAAAGCCACCCAAAAAATGAGAATAAAAGGAGCAGAGGTATTAAGGATGTATGAAACCACAATGTTCCCCATCCAAGTCAAACAAAAGCACTTGCTGCATGTCAACACCTTCTCTATCACTATAGTGGCTGAAATAAACTGGTTGTAGCCAGATCCTCTTTTAAAGGGCTCACAAGCCAAGAAAGTTTTTGACCATCATGGAAAGAAGGTCTTGGGCATTCAAAACTTTTTAAAATATTAAAATACTATAAGAAAAATGCACTTATTAAACATGAAAAAATATCCAAATAATGGACTTTTCCTTTACTGGTACCTTACAATGTATGTCACGGTGGGAAAGAAGTATTTAGAACTTTTATCAAATTAAAAATAGTATTGTCACAGTTTAGTAGGGTTGTCATCTGGAATTCAGACCAGAATCATAACCCGGTCATGATTGTTGGAAAGAGACATTGCTGTTGAGTTTTTTAAATTGTTTTATGCTTTGAGCACTATGAGCCAAGTACCAGTTAGTTCCATTACAGTGAAGAGAAAGCAGACATCTCTTTGGCCGATATCTCCAACACTCAGCAGCTCACACAAAAACAATCTGGATTGATAAATATCGCTAATGAAAGAGGAAAGATGTATATTTTTGATTTTGGAGTGAACTGTTCTAAAAGTAAGAGTACTTAGCAGGCAGAATGTTCCCTTTCAAAGAGTCATATCATCATATATATTGCACAAGAGGTACAGCAGTCACAGAAAGACATCCTTTTGTGCAGAAAAGTGCAAACGACCTTAAAATTATAATTCCCATGAAGACAGTTCAGGTTCGGGGCATGAACCTGTGCAGCACTTAAAGTCTTCAACTCGCCTCAACACACTGCTGCCATAGTTATGGGCTGGGAGGAACTGAAGACTGAAAGTGCCACACAGCGCGGCCTCCACAAGTTCATCTGCGGCCCTGAAAGTTCAGTTAGTGGCTTAATCATCTCACACACACACACACACACATGCAGCGAAAAAACTTCACTACAAGCCGGAGCAACAAGTCCTGTGACGAGTCTGTCATCAAACGATGTTAAATGTCTCCCGAGCTCAAAAGTGACAAATAGACAGTCCAAAAGAGGAAACAGACTGAGGTAGAAGCCGATAAAAACAGACAGAGACAGATAAAAGAGTGAGAGAAGAAGAAGGAAAGGTCACCGCCGCAGTGTGTCGCTCCCTGATAGTGACATCACATAATCAAAATCAAAGCTACGTTACCTTTTGGGGATTAAAAAGAAGTTTCTTCTGATTCTCGTCGCGTCCGTCACCTTTTCTCTTTCTCTGCCTGCCTTCAGCTTTATGTCTGTTTACGTCTTCTTTTAATCTTTTACTTTTTCTGTTATTTCCTCTTTTCTTATTTGTGATCCCTTTTTCCCCTCTTTTATTCCATTTTCCCGCAACTCTCTCTATTCTCATGCATCACTTCTTCGTCCTTACTCTCCATCTTCTTATTACTTTACTTCAAAATCTTAAAATTCCCTTCACTTGTCTTTTTCTCTTTCTTTCTTTCTTTCTTTCCTTCATTCTTTTTTTTCATCCTTTTCCTTTCTTTTCTCATTTCCATTGCTCTTTTTACTTTTTATTTCTCTCTTAACTGTTTCCTTCCTTCCTCCCTTTATCAAATGCTTCCTTCTCTCCATCTGATTGCTTTCTTTCCTCCCTCCTTTCTTCCTTCACTTTTCTTTATTTCCTCAATCCTTCCTTTCTTTCTTACTTTCTCTCTTCCTTCTGCCCTTTTTTCCTCTTTCTTTTCTTCTTACTTACTTTTTTCTCATTCTTCCATCTATCTGTTTTTTTCTCCCTTTCTTCCTTTCTCTCCACCATCTTTCTTACCTCTGATCGTTCCTTTTTTCCTACTTTCTTTCTTTCATCCTCCTTTCTTTCCTCCTTTCTTCCTTCCACCCTTCTTTTTTCCTTTTTTCCTTCCTTCTGTCCTTTCCTCCCTTCTTCCTTCCACCCTTCTTTCCTTTTTCCTTTCCTTCTGTCCTTTCCTCCTTTCTGTTCTAATTCTTTTCTTTCTTCTGTTTTCCTTTCTTTCTTCTGTTCTTTATTCTTCTTACTCTCTATTATTCCTACGCTTACCTTAATCTCTCTAATTTTGCTTTTTAAAGCTTTTCTCCGTTACCGTCCCTTCTCTTTCACCACAACTTACTGCACTTTCTGTTTTTTTAGCCCTCCTATCATTCCATTTTCTTGTTGTTCCTTCCTTCTATTTTCATCTCTTCATTCTCTCTCTTCTCATTTTTCCCCCTTTCTCTACCTGCCTTATATTGATTTCCCCGTCCTTACTTACACCTCCTTTCCTGTTCTAACATTCATCATCACTTCTCTCCTCGTTTTTTTCTTCCCTCCATTTCTACCCAATCACCATCTTTCATCGATTTAAGCTTCGTTTTATTACATTTATTGCAGTTGGTAAGCAAAAAGAAGAAAACGGTAACGTTTTGCTGGAGAGACGTGGCACCAAAATTACCATAAACTTCATCAGAGTGAAGAGAACAACAACTGAATACAATACACTGTTTCTGAGTTTTAGGTATTACTATTATTATTATGTATAGTAGGCTAAAAGGGAAGCTTGTTTAGATTGTGCAGAGCAGCGTGGAGTCCAGCGTGAGCCGTCCTCTCTGTTGTTTTCGGTTTTTAATCTACTAATGACAGTGGAAATGATTTCCTGAAGGTTAAATGCTCCTCAGAGCTCCTTGAAGGTTGCTCTGCTGACAATTAGGATGGTTGGTGGCAGCAACCAGATTACCTTTTCTTTCTTTTTCTTTTTTTTCCCTTGTGCTTGAATATCATGTGATGTGTATCACGACCTCGCAGGCAGTACGGACTGTTTTGTATAAATGCTGCTGTGGCTTCGACACCATGATAATAATTTCACACCTCTGTCTTTTGTCTGTTTGTCTGTGTGCGTTTCATTGGGTGGATGTGGGAGTGAGTGTTTCTGTCTGAAGGTGTAAATGAGAGGCCTACAGATGGAGGTCTGCTTGCACCTACATTAACCTCCCCTGACTGTGAATCTTGATTGGGGCGTCTAGCCACACCACAGAGTCACTGCATTAGTTTAGTTTTGGATATCAGTTTGACCAAAAAAGCAATACTTTACTTTATTGCTGCTTTGAAAGAGGTGAGTGAACTTTCTAAGGCTGCGGTAAACTTGAGCTGAGCAGCAGCTGAAACCTGATCAATAGGTGTTACTAGGTGGGTTTCCATTACATTCAAATTGTGCAAATTGAAATGTTATGTATAAAATACACCTAATAAAAAACATTTCAATTTCGAAAAACTCAAATTTATCTTAGTTTTTATGCTTGCAAAAGGTGTTATTTAAGTCATTTTGAAAAAGCTATATTTTGCAAAACTTCAATGAAAACACCATTTTCGCTTTTATAGGTCACATGATATACAACAAAGAGTAAAATAGTTGCTACAATAGGATATATATTGCATTGCATAACTTCGTAAAAGTTGAACAGATCATTCTTCTGTAAAATCGTGGACTCTCACCTTCCAGAAACAACTCATACGTGGCCGCTCCCACGTATAAGGGGCTTGCCTTTCCATTATCGCTCACATAACACGCCGACGTCGCCTTCGATTGGATATAATGATGGCTAGTTTGGTGTCTGCAATAGAAATAAACCTGCTAATACTTTAAACATCCATCGCCGTGCTTCTTGGAATGTTATCAGAAGAGGAGAAGTCACATAATGTCACTCAATGGAAACGTGGTCATCTCACAATTGTGTTTTCCTGACATTTCAAAAATATCACTTAAGTATAATGCAAATCCGAAATGCAATCCCACCTACTGTGTCCAGGTGACAGCTGTGTGTAATTATGTTTTTCTGTGGTGCGTTTTTCCTCTCTGTCAGTTAGGGCGGGGAAACATGTCATCCACATGCACCTCCAGAGGGATTTACCCCAGTCTTTCCCTTTCTGTCACTGGTTGAAGCCAAGAATCACAAGACAGTCCGATCCATCATTTAAGACGAAGAAAGCCACTTTGTGAAAATGCCAGAGGTAGTTGTGATTTTATCTGAGCAGTCGATGGATTGCATTTATAAACTGACCCATTCACACATTCCAACATTCTCACAGAAATATGTGAAATGGACACAACCCTCTAACAACGCATTATGTGATTGTGGGCATTAAATGTTTAAATTGCGTGCATAGCAACACTAAAAACTATGACAATGCCAAACAATGGCCTCAGTTTTGTTGTGAAACAGTCACAGTTCGGTAAAGTTTGGGGAAAACAAAATTAGTTGAATAGATTTAGAGCAATGGTTCCCAATTGATGGTTCATGGCCAAAAAGTGGGTCACATACCCATTCTGAATGGACCCCAGGTGACTTGTGAACACGTCAAGTTTGTAAAAGTGTGTTAAAAAACACACTTTATTTTGAATCACAGTGAATTTCCAGCTTTTATTTTGAAGTGCCATGTCCTGCTGGTCAGCAGCAATTTTATTGCCCTGTACTTATTTCACTGATCCTGAAGCAATATTATGCACTTTTTTGGATGTAGTGTTATTTATTTAATATGTTTTGAGTAAATGAACCTTATTTTTGTAATATTTTTTTGTGACATTAAATTGAATTTGTAATGTGGTAATTTATTGCGGACCTTGAACTAATGGCTAAAAAACTGCATTACAGCCATACATGTAGTGTATAGCTGTGATGCTGAAGGTGCTGAAACTTGTCTGTTGAGCTGAACACTTACAATTATGTAAAGCTGCTAGTGTTCTTTATTTTGACAGGTAGAGTGGCCAGATTTCTTTTCTTTCGGCTGTTTTCAGCTGCAATGAGTCAGAGGGGATCTGATGGGTGAGGATGCCTGTTTTGTTTTGTTTTTTTATAATTTGGGGCTCTTCCCTTTGTTGCTCACCACGCATGACTCCCTCTCTCTTGGACCTTTTGTGTTTACCTGTTGAGCAGGAAGCCTGTATCTTTGTTTCTTTTATTACTATCAGCATACTGAACAATAAATGGTTGTGCCTGCGTGACTACACTGACTACAGCAGTACCTTGCCTCCCTTATTCCTTGACACTGGATTTTAACAACAGAATTATCAGAGCCTGTCACCCACAGCAATCCTTTAATTTAGTTTTTAGTCACGGCGTTTGGCCAGCTTTTTTCAAATAATTTCTCCCACTCACATATGGTATATCAACAGTCCCAATTACGCTTGCAAAAATCGTGTCATAAATTATTGAGTTGATCAAAACGTGACTGATTTTAATGAAACTGCACACGCTGACTGAAGCAGACAAGGGCCAATTTGTGGTGATGCCTAAATTTAAACAGCTAATATTTTGTCACCTTATGAAAAAAAAAAATAGAAAAGTGCACTCAGCAGAGTGCAGATCTGAGCCAGGTGTGTACCGGGAATGGACGCATGTGGGTGGAGAAAAGAGAGTACAGAGCAGATTGTATGCATTACAGTTGTGGAAAGATGCATAGAGGATTAGCAAACTGTTATTGATGGATACACAATGCATGATGTCCTACAGGCTTAGGTCTGGTGGCAATAATGGCATTTTAGAATAAATCTCAGCAGATTAATGTTTAACAGTAAGAAAAGAGGCATATACAGATCCAGGACGACAGAGAGAAATGGCAATGGAAGAAGAAACCTGCAGCAGATGAATGAAACGAGAAGAGGAGCAATAACTAACCTGCTTGTTCATGAATATATAGATAAAAGGATTGATGACAGTGGAGAACTTGGCCAGCAGCGACGGCGTGATGCTCGCCTCCGGTGTTATAATGTCACGGGGGCCAAAAGTAGCAAGTAGAGCCGCCACTCCGTAGGGAAGCCAGCACACCAGGTAGCACACCACCATCGTAACGACCATCACCAGCACCCGCTGCTCTCTGCGGCGAGTCACCACTGAACTCACACTGCGGACCTGGGAGGGGAAAAAAAACTTAATTGGTGAATGAACTCAAAAAAGTTTGTTTGAACAGTTGAGTTTCTCCTACACTGCACCTGACGTTTTTCTGCTCCATCTGTGCCCAGAGTATGCTCTGGGCACAGAGAGTTGCATGCAATGAATAACCGCCATTCTAATAGCACTCTTAATGAATGGACCGGCTCCAGAATTTGAAAATAAATACACCATGCCAGATGTTGTCATTTCGGCAGTCAGCCATAAATAAATGAATGTGTGGGAAACCCTGGGGCTCTGAGTATGCATAGAAGCCATCTCCAAACAATCTGCCTGTAAAGAAAAAAAACATAACGTAAAGTAAATACTTTTCACATTCTCATTCATCTGCAAATTCACCTGGGACGTTTGCCATATTTAAAATCAGTTTATTTAAAACCACCATCTATGTGGAGTATAAATCCTGCTGGTTTTAGGAGTGTGTTTATCTTCTATCTATCCTCTCCTATGCTGCTGAAACAAACAACCAATGCAATTCATCAAAAGGTTGCTGTGAAGAATTATCAATAAAGTCAATGTCAGAAGGCTCCCTGCTGTGAGGCCCAGAGGGGCCCTCCGCTGGTTCTTCAATCACACTACATAAAAAGAGGACACTCTTTAGGTGATGCAGTGGATTTAACACTGCCAAAGGGAGCCTTCCAGCATGAACCTGCCCTCCTGCTGTTTTCACTCGTTATCGTGTTCTCTACTTTAACTAGTCCAGCCAGGATTATGAAACAGTCTGCACAATAGTTCTCCTTTATGGGTCTTACACTGGGGAAAAACTTTTTTTGTGAAAAATGTAACAGACTCACTTCTGCTCAAAACAGATGCTTGTTATAACCAAACACCCAAGAGAGAGCAGAGATACGTACAATCAATACATCAACAGAGAGATCCCCCACAACAACAGAACTGAATCTATTACACTTTTCATTTCCAGAAGCTGCAAATGCTCAAGTGACATTTAAACCCAAACAATCCCATCCTCTCCTGCCAACATAAATATTGCATTAAGAAACTTTTTAAAAATTCATAAAATAGAGTGATATAATCTAAAAATCTAAATTACAGATGAGACAAATGATGGGGGGAGGTGGAATAAGAATTAGTCTGTGGTTTGGAGCCATGCAGTTTTGTTTAAGTTAATAATTTGGACTCATGCATCAGTGGCAAACAAGAAGAGACATACTGGGCGTAATTGCTGCCAACTCTCATCTGAAGGAAAAGAAGCTACTCGCTGCTCAAAAAGTCACAAAATATCACATGTAATTTTTGCTTACACACAACTTTTTGACCTTCATGTTTTGCAAACTGCAATGTGTTTTTTGTTGACCGCTGCATAGTTTTTGTATGAGAAAAACATAATCTTTGGTATCATCTTGTTTGTTGTTTGTGGTTCTCGCTAGCAACTTTATTGGATGGTGCGTGACTGGTTCAGACTAAGTGGGTCCGTAGAATCAAGTGTCGACCTGCTGGGATTTAATGGCATTAACGTGAGTTGATTCAGGAAATGAATTGATTTGTGGTGCACTTTTTAAATGACATACTTTATAACCATTCAGGTTGGGGGAATGTATCAGGTATGTTCTTGTCAAAAGGCTTCAGTCCAAGTGAAGTCAAGAGTCACTGGTGTTAAAATTCAAGTCAAGTTACATGTATTTTTTGATTTTGTCAAGTCAACTGTAGAGTCATCAAATTTGTGACTCATTTGTGACTGTGAGTCTGACTCAAATCTCCACCTCAGTGGCCAGCATACACGTTGCATGAGAAGCAAATTTACTTGCAGCTGTATGTGCACCCATTGGCATGTAGGTCTTAAATGAGGTGTGGTTGAGTGCATTGTTGGTGCATTGCTATTATGAGGCAGCAAAAAGCACAACTGACCAACAAAAACATTCAATGGTACAGCATTTTCAAGGGTGCATTACTCAGATGGCAAGGTGCACCTGCATAGGCGGATTCACAATGTGTGTATTCTCTGCTGCTCACACATAGGTCTGTGCAGCAGCAGTCCTCAGTTAAAAAAGTTAGTGATGCATTTCTTCATGTGCTGACAAACTGAGTTGTTAATGGGTCAGAGGATTGGAAGACAGTAAAATCAGAGGGTCCATGGGCTAAGGACCACATACAAATGCAAAGACAAATACCACTGTAAACTTCTTTATCCCGCCGGGCTGTAGCAGACATCTGCACCCTCCTGTCAGATGATTAACGCCAGCTGTCCCTCTGCACTTGTAGGCATATCGTAATCTACCATACATGCAGATTCAAGCCTAGTCTAACATGACAATGATTAAATTAAATTCCCTGTGATACCAGCCAGACAAGAAAGGGTTCGACGGGAGTTCTTGACAAAATCTCAGTTCCCTGAAGTCCTCGGTGCAATAGATAGGCAAGCACGTGCAACTACATGCCCCACCCGAGAATGTTCTGACATGCAAGTGAATTGTAATGTAACATGAACGATTTTTGATGTGTAAGATTACACATGTATTTGCAAATTATCCTGCATCTGGCCATGACTCCTCTATGCTGGTCAATTTTGTCATTCCTGCAGTCTTCCAGGGGGATTTAGGTGCCAATGGCTATCGGTTACCTAATGTTAAAATGATAATATTCATACTGTACCTGCATCATGTGCTATTTGGATTTTATCTGCTCAAATTGGCAAATCGTGCTGTAATTTGGATTGGTCAGGTGGAACATTCAACCCTCAGACATTCGGAGCATCTTTTTTGCCGTGTTTTGTGTAGCATAATTTTGCCATGTGTCATGGATGTCTCTTGGACATAAATGAGGACACACTGAAGGACTTAAGAAGGAGTGATGCTGAACTGCATGTGCCGATCCCAGTGAACTCAAATGTGGCAGCAGCAGCACCTCGGGCACTCAGGGATCAGCTGGCAGAGGAGCTGCATCATCTGTAGCCTGATAAGAAAACATTAGTTTCTACATTTTAATGATGGTGATAATAATAGTTTGGATGTTTTAGGCCTTTATCTGTTTATTTAAGTGTTTAAAGAATAGCATAACTTGGTTTGGTAGGAAACCTCTGCTTTCCTTTCACTTTGAAAACAACTACCAAGAACAAAAAAATAATGGTCCTGTTTGTTAAATGGAAGCGCAGCTGCTAGCAGGGCTCATTCTGAAAACTCTTATTTGAGGTAAATTCACATTTTGTGGTATCGTCCACTCCTACTAAAAAACATTTTTAATTTACTGTCACACTCACAGCATTCACATTTGTTATTTTGATTGTTTGCCAACTTTATGGAGGTTATAATAAACATCGTCCCTGAGGTATTTTGGTGTAAATATCAGTCTGCATTCATTTGTCCACCTAAATGAAGCGAACCAAATGCTGAGCTCAGTGCACATTTGGCAACAGAAGATAAAGATGCAGAACCAGTCAACACCTTGGCAAATACAAGTTGAGCTGGAGTTTCAGATAAGACCTGTAGCCGCAAGGTATACAGGTAATTAAATCTTTTGGACCTGATAAAAAATCATTCTACCAGTATTACCAGTGCCACGACACTATCAAATAAGAAAAAATGGAGGTCACGACAATGATATGATCATTTCTAGCATTAAAAAGACTCACGTATTTGGCATCTCACAAGTATAAGATGTCTGTTTTTAGAAAAGTCTGTTCTTGCAATGGTTAAACAAAAGACACTGATGTAACTTTGAGGCTAAAACCTGCAGTGCACTGTTTGTTTGTTCTATAATAACGTATTAATGTCAAGTTAAGTCACTTTTATTTATAAAGCCCATTTTCACAGAACACAGTGTGCCTCAGAGGGTTTTACAATGACCTAAAATATGGCCTGACTGTCCTACCAAAGCACAGAGCAGCTTGAATGTGCCAGTGTCTCCATAAGGTCTCAATCTTAAAGTTGCCACCTTTAAAACAATGATTTGCAGGACTAAATGATCATTTCTGTGTTGCTCCGGCAAATGGCACCCTCTCAATCCTGGTGAGAGGTGCTGTGTCAGCCTGACAGGTTGTCGAGGACGTCACAAGAATTTTTCAGGCCTCTGCACCCATCGCCTGGAGTCATTCTTAATGACACAGTGCAGAGGATACAGCAAAAAGTGTAATATGTTACGACATGTGACAGAGTCAGGTCAATAATGGACCAGATACTGTCAAATGATCAAGGACATGCTCCATCATCTTGTTGGTTTGACAAACATCAGTGATGCTGCACATCAGCTGTTTGTCATACAGACATCAGTATTTCCCCTAGGAATTTTTATTTTGCGTCACCGGCATGCATTTAGTGAGTCAGCTGACAAGATAAGGGCTTTATGTGTGCACAGTTATGGATGTCAAATTATGTTTAATAAAATGTGGGGGCAGATGTGACAGTCGACATCTAGTGTTTCAATGGTGACTCTAACCTTGCTTGTAAAAGCATTTGATAATTGTTAACAGATAGGGTGCAGATACAAGTTACCTACATAAAAAGTTTTATCCAAAGAGGTTTTGAGTAATGACATCAAAACCGAAAATTTTGAAAATTACCCCCGATCTCCGATAATAAACCCGCGTTTCCAGTTGCAAATGAACCAAACTCAAATCCTGAAGAAATCCTGTTCTCATTTTGGAGTTGTCAAATACCACCACCTTTGCAGTGATATCAGTGTAAGATCCCAACATCAAGGGGCACGTATGCATGTCATCCCCTCTCTCCTCCCTTTCACGCTTAAGCTGTGCTCTCAAATCAAGGAAAAAAGCCAACAAAAAAAAATCTTACACTCCAGCAGCAGGCACCTGCAGCAGCAGCATGATTCGCGGATTTGCAACTTATCAAATAAAACAAATATCTATATATTTGTTGTTTAAATTCACTTCACATATTGTTTCTTTAGAGAAAAAAACTTTTTGCTTGGTTATTCAATAGTTCCAAGGGCAAATTTTGAATTCCGTCTCTGTGTGCAACCGTCCCAAACAAAACAAATTAGAAAATCAGTCTATGCTTCAGAAGAAAGACCTGAATAGGTGGAAAGTCTACAGCCTGACTGTCCATCATACTGAAGGGAAGGACAAAGGAGACCAAATTTGTACATTTCTGTGCAGAAGCGAGGACTGAAAATACGCCCTGAATCTTAAAGTCTACAACTTAAGCTTACCAAGCAGAATGAGGAAGAGACAGGCTCCTAAAACATGGCAAATATTGTAGATTTTCATCTTGCAAGGGCTCCTGGTTAATAGACAGCCCATAAATTTTTATCAATATCCATACAATCTGCAAATCTTGGCAGGAAATGTTGCCCAAAATCTTAATTTTCTTTTCTTCCTTTATCAAATACAACACATAGCAGCTTCTTTCTCTTTTTATATAGACATGGATGAGCCCACTCCTCCCACATGAGAGAGAACGAGATTGAAAAAAGTAACTGCTGCTGCTGGAGTTAGTTTAAAACCAGGACTGGTGTAAACCAGAGGGACAGACACATATAAATAGGGGTGGGGGTCCCAGAATGAGGTATGGACTCGGTTGCAAAAGCAGTGAGATTATCAGAAAAGGAAAAAAACTTGTGTCTTGACTTTGAATTAACCGTTCCTTTAGACCCTGTACCGAGCACTGATTTTCCAGTGATAGCTTAGCTACAGTAGCTACTCACAGCAGGTCTGTCATGTCATTAGGCTGCATTTAAAGGTCAAGCAAACCTACGGTGGTGTTACCGTAGCAGCATTATTTTCAAATGTGTGTGCTGAGAGTTGTGAAACTGTATCTCAATCTTCAAATATGTACTCAGATTAGTGAATATGTACAAAAATCTCTAGGCTAGGGCTTCCCAATGAAAGTCGGAGACTCAAATCATCAGTCGGACTCCTCTCAGTCGACTGAGCTTTTTTAGCTGGTTTTTTTTTTTTTTTTTTGGTCCCCAGACTTTGCGGAGTGAACGCTCTTGACTTTCTACTCTTTGGAGCAGATGCGGTGCAGGAGCACAGAGGAAGAGAGACTCTGCACTGCAAGGCTCAAAGCTAACATTATATTCTCTATTATGCTTTGATGTGGTGGATTTACAGCTCACAGCAACTAAATTCGGCACAGTCACTGGCTTTTGTTTGATGTCTAATGTCGGAAAAAAATGTTGTGCATTTTGCGATATGTTGTTAGTGCTGTGAGCTTGTTTACTGTAATACAAAAATGCTATACTGTCACTGAAAGTCCTGCTGAGAGCGGTTCAAACTGTAAAATCATTGAATAGTTGTATCTGATTCAGCTGACATATTTCTGAGTCGGCTCAAGCCCTTCTCTAGGCTTTGTTCAGACTGCCAGCCCAAATCCATTCTTTGGCATATTCAGGTTCATCCAAATTGATTTTAAAAAGCCTTGACAGCAAAAAGCAGCGTGCAATGAGATTTTTGCAAATCGAATCCAATGACATGGCCATCATTAAAAAGTCTGCTATTATCCTATTGTGACAAAAATATTACAAATGTTGACTGGTTAATCTCATTGTTTTTATATCACTGAAAACACCATCAAAAATTAAAAAGTGTTCCATATTTTAAACCAGAGACGTCTTTCATCTATCACAGGCTCTGTATCAACAGCTTTACATCTTTGACGCTGGGATTTGTGCTTCTCAAATGATCAGTATTCTGTGGTTCATTTACTGTTTTGATTAGACAATATAGAAAAGCCATTACGGAGCAGAGGAAACAGTGTTGCTGTTGTATTACAAGCACTGATGCAGATGTAATCACTCTCTTGCGAAACCGAGCTATTAGCACTATATCTGTGATATGAAAAAAAGTTAACAACTTAGAATGCTGAGAGAAGAATATATGCAAATGTATGAACATCTGCATCATAATGATGCTAAACAAAGTGCTGTAAGTGTTTTTTATAACAACAAAAATGATTATAAATACCACATAAAAGCAAATAAAGCTCACAATGAGAGAAAAGCCTGGAAATATTTTCTCTTGTGCAGTGTTTCAGGTTTCAACACACGGTATAAACACACACACACACAAAAGATTTAATCACATTCTGCAAAACTCTGGAAATGACCGTGCGTGTGTGTGTGTGTGTGTCCTGCAAGTAAGGAAAATCCATGCTGTGTCGGCAGAGGATTATCTCCCCTCCAGGTAACCTTATACCAAGGCTGCTGAAAGACACACATGCAAACCCAAAAACACACACTCTCAAACACATGAACAATGTGCAGACAGCAGAAAATAAACACACGCCTGATGCCAATCTCGATCACCTTGAGCATTTGCTCTTGTCTATCTTCCCAAAAAATTGTATTACATTGTGTTAATTAACACAGATCTTCACACAACAAGGGATTATGAAATCCTCACATCATAGCAAAGCTGTAAAAATAATGATTGTTATCAGTTCATTAACTGCAGCAGTTATCGATACAAATCTTGTTTTCAGATTCTGGTACTATGTTTGTTTTAATAAAGCTGAATCACTCATTATTTTGGAAATTTGGACGGTAGTTTAATAATCTGCAGTGGATCGCCAGCAGCTACGAATTTAAGTTTTAAATCATCTCTGTGTGTTGTGTGTGGACTGTGCAGCTACATGCAGGCCCAAGTGAGATAAAGCAAAAGCCATGTTGAGTGAGATAAAGACAGCTTTCTGTCTGCCTTCAGGCTCACTGACAGCTCTGCACAAAATGGACTTTATCAACCAACAAAATCACAAACAGATGTCTCAACTTTCCCACAGTGTCATTAGTATGTGACACCAAAACTGCAATCTGGCTGTAATTTAATTTGTTTATTTTGCTCAGCAATTCATTTGATGTGGTCAAAAGAAATGACCAAAATGTGACTGAACTCAGCAGAAAAAAAAGTAGTTAGATAGTTTGGTCCCTTATCAAAGTTGGCACTGCTAACGAACAAACTGTTCCCTGTTAGCATTCATTAGGAACTTGTGTTCACCACAGAAATGTAAATGCAATATGCAGTCAGCTTTAAGCTCTGTTTTGGGTTTATGAGGGAAAATCTGGTCTTTTAGCGTCTAAATGCTCCATTATGTTCACCAGCTAATAGGACTGTTTACCTGCCAGTTGTAGCCATGGATGTTTAAAGAAGACTGGATACAGTGTTGGAGGCGGGGCACTGTTCACTCGTATGAAAGTTGCTCAGTGGTGCATGAAGCCAAAAAAAGCTTGATTTCAGCAATATGCAATTCCAGACAAGTTCCCAATGCCAAAAGCCACCTTTTGCAGCTTGGTGATACCCCACCGGGTGGAGTCAGCTGAGAACGTCACCAGATAGAATCATTTGTGGTGTTAGGATACACCGCCGGATAGCCAGAGAGCACTTGTTGGTTGGTTGAAACACTGCTGGTAATCACATCATGTGCTTTTGTTTATATCATGGTAGTGGCATCCCAGAACATCAACGGCAGACTCTGAAGGACGTCTAAAGCGTAATATGTAGACATGGAAGTCCACTGCAAAGTGACAATATGTGATGAATGTTCTGCATTCTGGGGCCCATAGAGCAGTAAGATATAATTATTTAATTTTGCAGCTCTTTCATATTTTGTCAGAATCAATAGATCATATCTTAATACTGAAACAAATTGTTTTCGGAGGGTTTTACATGCGTGCATAATTGGCTTCAAAGCCTGGCACTGTCCGTCATGGATAGTGCAGGGCAGAAATCCATTATGCAGAGAACAACTGCCTGCTGTGCCCCAAAACAGTAATGAGAGTGAAACAAAACAGTAAAGCTGAGGGTCAAAAATACCTAACAATGAGCTGAGAGGTTGTGAAATGCTCCATAAGTGCTGAAGGGAACTGAGCAGTTGGCTGAGGGTCTTACGTACTACTTTTTTTGGAGTGCCTTTTGAAGCACAAAAGACAAAGCAAGCGTACAGGAAGAAAACTGCCAACCCAAACGTTTTCTCACTAATGGCTTATAACTTAACCTATGTATAAACATTAAGTAAATAATTCATCCAAACTTAATAAACTTGTTACCTGAAACGTTTCAACCTGCCTACGAGGATCCATGAACATACTTGCCACCTGTACTTCTCACTTGTACATCTGGCTCTGTTTACCTCAGTTCCTCTGTTTAATTAATTTGAAAGACATCACCGCCTAAATAACAGCAAGAGTCACTTTCTCTCCCTCTGACTCAACTCCCTCAATCTTAAGGCATTTAATGAAGGCATCCAGCAGATGTGAATTCATCTGCCATTCTGAAAAACTGTACCATGAGCATCCCATCCCCAGTGAGTAGAAAATTGCCCAAATTAATTTCAGGACTCTGGCACAATCACTGATGAGAAGCCATCGTGTGCATAAGGACCTTAACTAAACTTAAGAGCGAATCTCCTCCCACGCTGCAGTAAGCGGATTATGTTCCTGAAAAAACAGAAATCGCCACTGCTCATTGAACCTGCTGCTAGTGGAACCTGCTGCTCCTGAAATGCTTCTTATTTTCAAATTTGTTGTGCGACACAAATGTTTGAAGGCTCTGTCTCCAGCTTTCCTTACAAAGGATTCCATTAAGGTCATATGACTATGATTCATATTCTGGACTCTGTCCCACAAACCTCACACAAGAAAACTGTGTATGGTCCATAAGGGCGCTGCCTCTCCCGCAATTCCAGTTGTGAAAATAAATTAAATAAAATTAAAAATAATTTTGTTATTGTTGTGTTTTGTGTGTGACTACAAAAAAGTGTAATGAAAAAGGGCTGCCTACAGCCTTTGTATGCATCCAAATGATCGCAACCATTGGTTGTAACCGCTGAAAACAACAGGATCTGGAGTGAAAGACTTATGCCCTTGACATATTGCCACATTTGCAAGTTCCCACCCTATTGGACAACTTGAGGATGAATAATGCCGGTAAAAATTAACTTGTTGAATTAACAAAATTTTGGCCTGCTTTGTTATGGTTCAGACATTTTCGCCCTTTTTTTAGTCAGTAGGGTTCATTATCTGGGAATAATGACAGTCTGCACTAAAGTTTATGAAAATCTTCTTTATAATCGGCCTTCTCTGATGCTGTTTGGCATGTTGGAGAAGGGCTGTTGGCACCTGCTAACATGTGCTCACCTTTTTCACCCAATGACTTAAGATCCAGATGCTTGGGAGGTTTTTTAGCAGAAGCCAAATTATCCACAGTGGTCTCTTCGCTTTCCACGCTGACTGATCCAAAAGTCTAGAGTCTAGAGTCACTGTTTGGTTTGTCCACCTTGGGCTACAGTAGAAACATAGCATTGCAACATGACAATCTCCAAAAACAAAAACCCACTCCCTATGTAGATAAAACATGGCTCATTCTAGGGTAATGGAAACGTAACTATTCTTGTTTTCAGGTGATTATAAACTGCAGAAAATGTCCTTATTATATTATATTCCATTTCTGCAAATGCAGCCTTGTAAGTCCTACACACAGAACTTTAATGTGTGGTAAAAAGCTTCAGTTGCACCAACCATTCCTGTAATCTCCTTTTCCACTTCCATCTAGTGAGCATTTATTTGCAATACTGAGAGAATCTTAATCAATTTTCTACTTTCAATTCGATTATGTTTTTACAATTTCATAAAGATACGCATTAATCATTGCCCTGCTCCAAAAAGCAACAGAGAAAAAGTTCAGTGTGCTTGCAGGCACCACAGAAACCCAGAGAGGCATTGCACATGAACCGCAAATGGTGTGGCAAATTAAATGCTTGTGCAAACAGCATCAACAAATCGACACCCAGGGCTCGCACAGAACGAAAAGACTGCAGTTCATGGCCATGAACGAACACATTTAACTGTCCCGCACAAAGTTAGGAGAAGACAAATGATGCACAACCAAACACATAGGTCATAAATACACTCTGTATGCATGTGGCAGCCAAATAAATTAAAAGAAATAATTTCTCATCTGGATGAAGGCAAAAGCAAGCAATTTACTTACAAGGACAGCTCATGCTATTTAAACATTCTTTTAAACACAAACACAAAGACATTTTTGTAACTTATCACCTAGCATGATAGTTAAAAGTTTTCTAAACCATTCACTCATGATGTGTTCTGCCATAAAACAGTTAAAGTTATTGAGTTTAAAAATATAATTATCAACTTTCAAACCCACTGTGGATAATTTGTGTGTAATTGTAGAACATAAACTCCTCCTCAGCTCATTAAAACTCCCACATCAGAAGGAATAATATGAAGACATGCTCTCGGTACCATGTGCTCACTGGAATGCCACACATACACACACGCACACACACACACACACACACACACACACACACACGAACAGTCACAGCTAAATGAAGAGTTGTGGTCTCTTGTGATTAGCTGACAGTGGGTCTGAAGGTCTGCAGCCTTGAGGTTTAATGAGGCGTCTCGGCGGAGTGTAATGAAGACAGTCGTCTGTAATCCTGTCATTAACACCAGAAGACATAACTGCTGCCTCCTAACTTGACTTTTCTCCTACAAGACCAGAAGGTACCACATTCATTTTTTTTAAAAAGCCTACTCATACCTAATTTGCTCAATTCTTCAACTTAACAAAAGAAAAACTTCACAATTAGAGATATGCACAGGAACTGACTGGGGGGAGACCGATGTTGGTTTTTCAGGGTCGATATCAATTATTAGTAGTTAATGAGACCAATAACCAACATTTGAAAGCAATATGCATTTACAATAAACATTTAAAATCTTTCTGTCAATGTTTTAAATTTAGAAAATCCAACACAAAACTTTGTTTAAATGCTCTTAGAAAATGTTTAATCAAAACTTAACAACATCAAATACAGTCAAGCGAAAACTGAAATTAAAAAATGAATAAACAAAAACAGCTCCCTGAGGTTTTACAAAGTAAAAGTTCCTCCCAAACTGAAACTTCCTCTGAACTTTTTAATCAATTAATTTTATTGCCAATCATTTAAAAAAAAATGTTGATGCAGATAATCAGCAAAATGCCAAATATTGACCCTTCGGCAGCACTGTATCAGCAACACATAGCAATAATGACAACTATATGGTGACTGATACCGTCCTCTGCTCTCACTGTAAGGAGCACTATGACCTCTTTGTTTTCCCATATTGCAGACATTTTCTGCTTTTTAGATCTCCCACTGTGGGTGACACAAGTAACAAGTTGTCAAAACATCACACCCGTCCCATTCATGTTCCCGTCCTGCTGACTGTCCCTTTCACACAGATGTCAATTTGGCGCAGTTACTACCTCCGCTGCTAGCTTAAGGGCCTTGAACAGGCAGTGTTAATTGGGCTGATGCACTGTGTTTGGACATGGATAAGTTATCACTGTAGTTTTTTTCACCACTTTAACTATATGTTCACACTACTAGACTAAAAAATGCAGCATTGCTGTCACACACTATTCATAGTTTGTGTAGACATCACGTCCTTTTTGGGGGGCACATTCGTCAAGCTGAAATATGGCCATACCTTATGCCTACCAAAACTGCCAAACAATTGTGATCATGGGAGCACTCTTGCAAAACCCTCATTATTTTCTGACACTGGAAATTTGTCTGCGGCAGTGAAATCACTTGAAGTCATTCATGTAAGGACAGCATAAATGGTGAGAAGTGGCCGAGCTGCACACCTGTGTGAATGTGTACTTGTCATATGAGAAAGCTAATGAAGAAGCCACTGAGAGTAGACCTTGAATGAAGCAGCTGATTCAAATCAGCTAATGTAAGTGTTCTGCCTGCAGTAACACTATGCCTCCAAAACTGTAGCCTGGTTAGCTCTTTAAAAACGGTAGAGGAAAGAATCTGTGAGCCAAGGTTGCATTTCACATTAGGCTTGAAGTCCAAATAGAGTGTACATATCTAAATCTACCAGGATGTTTTCAAATGTATCAGATTCCACTGGCGTGTTTCGATCCATCTGTTTTTATGCACATTTTCAATGTGTGCATAAAAAGTCTTCAGTGGAAACACCGGAAAATAAACAAGTTCTAGAAAACATCAAATCTGTGTGGAGCAGTGAGGACACTGTACTTTAAATTATTTCATAAAACAAACATATATTGCATATTTTTTAATCATGTTTTCCAAACTGTTTCCCATATTTGATGGATACTCTTTTAATCATTTTGTTGTGCCCTCTACTTCTTTAGCAGTTTAATAATTTATGAGTCAGGTAAATAGTAGTAAGAGAGTAAGAGAGAGAAGAACAACTTAAGGAAAACATACATCATTCCTAATCAACCATGTGTACTCAAGGACTGCATTTTGAAATGTGTTACACAAATCTGCCAAACTTTCACCCTTCTTCCCCTGTGTTTTCATAATGCAAGTGCCACCATTAATGTTTTAAAAATAGAGCTTTCTCAATTACAGAATGTACTTCTAGGAACACACGGCAGGAGCAGACATTACTACTTTAAGTACTTTAAGCAACACAATCAGGATACAAATGATATCTGCCATCCGTAAATTGGATCATGTCTTTACCTGTCCTGTGTCTACTGTTCTTGTATCTCAGTTTCAATTACATTCGGCAAATAGGCTTCAGACACTTCAGAGAAATGTCACAGTGGCATCTGGGGGAGTCAGCAGCAGTGCAGAGCAGACGACAAAAGAATAAATTGGTGTTGGCAGCTCTAATAGTCGACTTTGTTGATATGTCAGATCTGATTGGAGATTGTTAAGATTAGCTGATGCATGGCTTTATTGCTCTTGTCAACTTCGCAGCCCCTGACTGAACATTCAGACTTTGCTGGAAGCTTTTTGATACAGTGGTGGATCAGATTAGGTCACAGATAAGAGGGTGCACTGATGGTGAGCGTTTGAAACAGTTCTAAATCAACTTTCTTTCCCTAAATCCACCGTGAAGAGCTCTCACAAGCCTATCGGATGATTTGACTGTTATCAGCCCATGGGCATTATCAGCAGTCATAAGCATCACAGATAAAGGTTAGTAGGGGCTGCTACGCCTACTGTTAGGTTTAGAAGGCCATTATCAGGCCATTAAATGAAATATTATGCCAGAAAGTAGAGCTGTAAAGTAATATTACGACACTGGGGCTCAAGCCTATCACAGCTGACATTAGGCAAGAAACTTAGTACAAGCTGTACAGGTCACCAGGCTTTAAGGCTGACACATAGAGACAGACAACCATTGTTACTGAGATGCACACCTGATGGCCATTTTAGTGTCTATAATTAACCTCTTTGGACTGTGGAAGGAAGTCAGAGAACCTACAAAAACCCAACGCTGACATGGGAGAAAAAGCTGTTACTAAACACTGAAGTAAAGTACTGTCAGTTTTTTGATGTGGATTTAAAGTTTCTGGTCAACAGTTGGACAGAAACAGCAGACAGCAGAAAGTTAAACTGTCATTGTGGCACCTTTAAATGTAAAGATTTATTGACTGTGAGCAGAACATGAACAAAAAGCTCTCCAATTCATGTATTAATATTATCTGAAAAAATAAATGCATACACCTCGCCTGCTCACACTACCATTACCATTTAACTCATTAAGAAAAACTGTTACTGCTGTACAGTCAAACAGTATTATTTATTTAAAAGACGGAGTACATGCACAAGTCCAATGACAAAGCGGCAACAGGTCATGAGCTAGGATGAGAACGTGTTGTTGTTATGCCCAGTCGGGATTATTTGTAAATCTAATCATGTCAATTTGGCAACTAAACCTAAAAAACTGAAATGCAACTAATTGGTAATAGACATTAAATTGCCTGATAACGACCTACTAAACCTACTAGTGGGTGTAACGGGCCCCCACAGACTCATAATAATGAGGTTTATGAACAGATATAAAGGCAATTAAATGGGCTGATAACATGGCGATTACTTGCACTCATAGAAACTTCTCTGAGATTTACAAGTCATAAGAGAGTACGGTTACTATCTCACTGAAAATAAAAACTCTCTGATATGACATTTACATTTGCAGAATCCCACCTGTTTGATGGCGTGCAGCAGCTTGCTGTAGGAGTAGAGGATGACGCTGAACGGCAGGACCAGGCAGAAGGTGAACAGGCAGACGATGTAGGAGATATTGTTTGGCGTCTGAGTGCTCCAGTCCACTGAGCAGGTGGTGCCGGGGCCCTCAGGCCCGTATCTGCTCCAGCCCAGCAGCGGGGGTACAGTCCAGGCCACAGAGTAGAGCCAAGAGAAGCAGATTCCTCCCAGCGCAGGGCGGAAGTCCCTGCCGTCGGCTATGGTGGGCTTCATCATGGTGCAGTAACGCTCATAGGACAGAACGGCCAAGGAGATCAGGGAGACGATGCCTGAGGGAGAGGAATAAAGGTCAGAAGGTGGCCTAAAAGTGAAGCTGAAAAATTAGCAGAATATCAAGTTAATGTTCAGTATTTCTTCTTTCTGTCCATGTGTCTGTATATTTATATATTTTAACAACTCATACTGATGTTTGTTTGCTTCTGTTTGCAGCGTGTCAAACAAATCTGTGTTTTGGTCTATGTTTACTTCTTTCCAGTTAATTAGTTTGCACTAATAAAACAATAAATAATGAAATATAACTTTGGTTTAAAAACAAAACTAATAGGAAATGTTCATTAAATTTCTTTTAGAGGAATATTTCACTTATTTGTACACCCTACGTTGTGTTGAACTCAGGAAGGAAACTTTGTTTTTCCCGCATGCTTCCATGATGAATGAAGATGCCAAAGACAGCGAAAACTTTTGATAAATGTAAGTAGAGGTGTAGTTAAACTGCAACAAAACTAAATCAAAACATCCATTTCCAATTCTCTCATAACTCGTACATCATAATCCAAGTCTCATCAATCCTGTCATATGCTCAGTACTTCCCAGCCAAATTAACTTTCACTAAAACTTTACTTATTAAACTGAACTGAAAGTGAAATGTGTCAATGCTCTCTTCAGAGAAAGACTCCATTGACAAAAACAGTATTTTTTAAAATTAATGAGTTTGTAAACAAATGTTTTGATACAGTTTTGCAAAACTTGGACCCTAAGACTTCAATACATATAAAATAACAGTTCTTGGATTCTTCATTAACCGTGTAGACATGCAAGAAAAACAAAGTTTTTTTCACAAATTGAGCGCGACACAGTGTGAGTCATCATTTGTTGATATTTCTTTATCCTCCTGAAGGCACCGTATCAGGTTGTTGTTTTTTTATTCTACACTTAGGTTTTATAATTTAGTTAATTTATTGTCTTTATTTCCATTTTGCACCAAGACCTTTTTTTTTTAAAAAAGCCATAAAATATTATAAAAACAATTAATTGTTAGAATTATTTTAATTATAAATTAATCAGCACATTGTTTTCTTGTGATCCATAAAATACTATAAAACAATAAAATAAATTGCCATAATAATTTCCCAGAGCTTAGGCGGTGCAATGAAATGACTTGTTTGTCTGTGAAACGAAGAAAAAAACAGCAAATTCTCACATTATTTGCCTTTTGTGCTTGAAAAATGACATAAAAAATTAATTCTCAATATAGTTGCCAATTAATTTCTCATGTAGCTTCAACAAAATATTAAACCAAACATTTTATATAAAATAAATGATTCCCTGTGGCCATAGTTTATTTTCCATGTGACTTTACCCAAAATGTGAGCTAACAGTTCATCCTCAGTGGTCAGTGGCTTCACTCTGTTCACACATTTAAAACTAACATGAACGGACACTGATTTAGTTAATTACTGCTGAAGGGACTAAATCTAAAATCAGAGCTAATCAGCACATACAGGGCTAAAGTGCTGGTCCAGGGGCAATTTACCTCCATTACAGTGAGTCTCCCTGAGTCAGAAACTTTGATTACAGACAATCACAGCACCTCGGTGCATAATGAGGGCTTCTGATTGGCTGACACAGTGACGTGTTTGGTGCGGACAGTAGTCTGAGGTCGTGGGCGCACAACATGTTGAGAGCAACACCAAAGAGTGAGAGTCTTGAGAACAATGAGAGTGATTTTGCGTGTGTGTGTGTGTGTGTTTTGTGCATAAGTGGATGAAAAGGGGGTAAGAGCACGTGGACTCCAAGTCCTGTGGGTTAAACAGATTCTTCATTAACATAACATCTAATAATAATAAAGATTATATCACACACGATTTTTAATTAAAATGTTAAACTGAGCTATAAATAAATGTGGAAGGAAAAATAAGCCATACAAGCCAATTAATGTCATTATGTTTACAATTTTTATATAATTAGGGAGCTTTGAATAAGTTGGTAGGATGGGCTGCTGACTACATGCAGTTTTTTTTTATACCACCACAAGCAGTCGCCGGCCGAACTCAAATCCTAAACATCAGCGTTTTAAAGGAGTCGGATTTAGTGGCATCTAGTGGTAAAGACTGCAAATTGCAACCAGGTGAAACTTCTCCCATGTGCTAAGCCTTAAAATCCCAATTAGGACTTCTGCGGCTTTCATTGTTCAGGAGATTTTTACAGGGATCCAAAATTATCAAGTCACTAACTATTCTTTGTCCTCTTCGGATCATGCAATTATTGTTTATGCATGTCATCAGCTGACTAACGACAAACTGTTGATGCTCAAAGACACTCTGTCTGCAATGCAAAAGTTTAATAAGGAGGATAAACTAAATTCATGTTGAAATTACAAGATAGTTCAGTCCCGGATGAATAAATCTCACAACGACACCCAAGCCGTCTCCAGCAGTGTTTAGTGAATTCTTTTAATATGAATGGTCTGCTACCTCAGCAACAGGGAAACTTCTCTTAACAGCCACCACTTTTTCATTCATCATTTCGCGTAGTGATTGCCCAGCCTTTCTCCTCTGAGCCTGGTGAGGATTCGGGGGGGGAACGTATCCATCCCTAACGTTGGCTTTGATTCAAACATGGCCCACTTTGATTCTCCACCATGCATTTTAATGGGTTTTTCACCTGAGGCCTGATTCTTCTTCGCCCAACTGCGGAGTGGTGCGGAATAGATTTATGGTAAAATGAATGACCCAATGTCCTGCGCCTGAGTCAGCACAGGAGCTAATCATCGTTCATTGTCTCCCTCTTTTTCCTTTGTCTCTCTCCCCCTCTCCTTCTGTTTCTCTAAATCTGTGTTACCCTCTTTCTCCCTCTGTTAGTTTTGACCTGACCTCTGTCTCACCCTTTCTTTCCTTCTCCTCTTCTTTGTTTCAGGTCCAACTGATAGCAAAGCAGAAAAACTTGAGCCAAATCAGAACATTTCTGACTCAGATGCTGCACACGCAGCACAACTTCTAGCACACGAGTGCATGAGTGTGTTAAACATGCACTGGCTGCAATAAACTGCAAGATCATCCTTAGTCTTTTTGCAGCTATGTCACATTTTAAAAGTCATGCATGCAGTTGTAGGAAAGCAATAAGTGAAACCATTTCTTCAGCTAAATATCTCCTGGAGAAAATGATCTTTCAGGTTTCTAATTGACTTTTTACGTGACAAAAATGAAAATATCATTTCACATATATGATGATTATTTCCATTAACGATTAATCTGCAGACTGTTTCTTGAATAACTGATTAATCGTAGAATTGATACCATGTCAGACATGAGTGAAAATGGAACGCAAACGCTAAAATTAACATTCTACATTTCTGCAAACCATTTGTAGCTTTGTTTATGTAGCAGATTTGTTGCAACTAAACATTTCTTTACATTTCTATTTTCTATTTAAAGTTTTGGCAACACTGGTTGACATGGTTAGGTGCTGCAAAAAAATACAACATCCTTTTTTGACTAAAAATACCTGATTGGTAGCCAAAATTAATGTCTGTAAATGTCCCAATGTGTTTTGTTGCCACAAACACACCAGCAAATGTTGCAACAAGTCATTACAACCTGCTGCTGTCGCCACAAACATGCCAGGAACATCCCCATGCTTTGTTAAAAAACACCATGTTTTGTTGCCAGAAACATAGCTGCATACTTTCCGATGAGTCATGAAAACTTACCAGATTTCCCAATACCCCAATGCTTCCTGATTGTTTCACCACAACGACGGAGAATGTCCAAATGCATCATTAAAAAAATACCAGGTTTTGTCACCAGAAACATAGCTGGAAGTGCCTGGCTTCTCTTAAAAACAACTACTTTTTTTGGTCTCTAACTCTTGCAAAAACACACAATTCCAAAATTGTATCCTTGCTACTGGGCTGAGATTAGTAACAAATAATCATAACAATTCCCTAAAACCTCGTGACACATCTTAAGACATCAACAATGATGTAAAACATAGAAAAGCAATTGGAGTCACATTGAAGTAGCGGGGCAGTTAATGCCACTTCAGTCGATTTACTATAACTTATACTAATATAATCATTTTAGCTCCACACAAAGCAATACATCCTTGTGTTCAACCTAATTTAATTGAAAGCATAACTAAAAATGAACTCAGTATCCTTTCAGGTCTTCGAGTTTTTTTTTAAAAAAATAAATAAATAAAATTTTAAAAGGCATATTCATGGAGGAAAAACTGTTTTGGATATACTGAAACTTTACATTTTTTTATGCTTTAACAACACTGCAAATAATGTGTCCAAAAACCACTTTGCTGTGGTTAGCAAAATGTTGTGTTTTGGTTTAAAACACCCACTTTTGGTGGCACAAAAATGGCTGGAAATGCTGTCGATGCCTGCCAAAAAAACATAAAACCTTTGTTGTTCGTTGAGCTTGAGCAGTAATAAATAGACTTGCACTTGGTGTAATTTTATTAAGTATTATTACTTTGTTGCAAATTACTTTTCATTATTTTTCATTACTTTTTCTTCAAGAGTAATGTATGATCAATTTTTAGGGTAGATAAAAAATAAAATAAAAATAATTAAAAAATTTCTCAACATTTTTTTTTTATTCTCAGCATTTACTTGTACTTTTACTTTGAATACTTGAGTACATTTAATTGATAAAAAGTATTTTTGATACTTAAGCACAGTAAATATCAGATACTTTTCCTCAAGTAAAGCTCTAACAGGTGACTTTAACTTCTATCAAAGTCATTTTCTGGTTAGAAATCTGTACTTTTACTCAAGTGTGGCTTTCAGATACTTTATCCAGCACTGCTTGTAGAGCAACATTCTGGTCCTTTCGACTACTCAAAGCTATTTTACAGTGAAAAGCCACATTCACCCATTCACACACTGGAGGCCAAGGCTACAACACAAGGTGCCACCTGCTACTCAGTCAAACATTCACACTCAATCACAGACTGATGCACTGTCATCAGGAGCAATTTGGGGTTCAGAATTTTGCCCAAGGATACTTCGACATGCAGAGTGGAGGAGCCGAGGATCGAACGACCGATCTTATGACAAGTAGACAACCTCTGGGTCACAGCTACACCATCTGTCTGCACATTGGGAGCTGTCTCACCTGGCTGTCACGCCGCCCGCCATCCCCTCCACCTCCTGACGGAAAACTCAACTCATATACATGTAATCAGAATTACGTCTCTTTAGAAACATTGATGTAATATGTGTGAAACATAAAAATGTATCCATGGTTTACAGAAACTTACAGTGCCAATATTTTTTTATGGCAACTGGTCTGTTGTCTTTGAGTCATGATCAAATGACCAGCCACTGATCACATATGTTTTCACTTTTGCACTTATCAACAAATACATATGCCAGGGATCACTGGGGAAGCCACTAGCATGCATTTTATTGCTCAGCTATTGCATAAATATACCAAAAAAAGATACTGTCGCTTAATATGAACTTCTAAAGATTCAATTCATTCAAGCTAAGTCTCCTCCTCAGGCAGCAATTTTTTCCAGTCAAACACAATTCGGTTTGAACCCTGCAGAGTTCAAATCTATGTCTGAATGGTGAAAGGATCAAATGTAACTCTGTTTGAAAAAGCAACTTGCACATAACCATCAACTGTAACCCAATGGATGCAGTGATTCAAAAGAGTTTGCACAATGGGACAAATGACGGCAAGTCTGCCACTGAAAATGGACATTTTTACACAAAGGTGGAATCAAGTTGCATTATATTTGGGGTTTTAATCAAGTAAAATGGGTTGTTGTGATAGATTTTATCATAATGAAATATCATTCAAAATGTCATTGTTGTTTTCCACTGTAGCTGAACCTGCTCTGCTGGTTAATGTTAATGCCTTTTTTCTCTGTAAATTTCAGTTTTGTATTTATTTGATTTAACTTATTTAACTGTATACTTACTTTTTTGTTGGTTTTTATCATGATTTGTTATTAATTTATTTTTGAATGGGTGATTTTTATAAGGTCTTATATCATGGCATATTCTAGTACTCATAAAAAAATGAAAAAATGAATAAAAAGTTTTTTAAAAAATAAATAAATGAATAAAATAAAAAGCAACTCACTTCCTCCCTCAGGCAAGTCAAGGCAGCTTGAATTTGCTGTTAATAATTATTTTCATTATTGATGAATCTGCTGATTTATTCTCTATTGACATATAAACCCCAAGATATTCAGTTTAGATTATATTTAACACAGAACAGCAACAAATCGATGTGAATAGTCAATTTCATTGTAGTGGCGGCTGATATGTTTTCTATTGACTAACTTATCAATAAATTGCCTCATCGTGTCAGGTGCTATTACTCATTTTGGGTCACAATTACACAAATTTGACAGTTGCTTCCAAGCTTTCCATCAGCCAGAGTACAGTGTGAAATACCTAAAATCTACACGTTATTTATGGGCATTTCCAAAATGAGCTGCATTTCATCTTGTTTTTCCACAATTCTGACCATACTACTACATCTTTGATGCCAGGGTGCCCATCTCCATCCCTCCGCTCAAGAGAGCCAACGAGCAGCCAGGTCCAAAACTCAATCTCTACAGCGTCTCATTCTGTTTTTTTTTATTCATAAGCCTAAGATTCTCTCACAGAAAGTTTAGATGTTTTTGGTTATTGCTTGTTTATCTTACATTTGCCTCTAAACTTAAACCACTGACACACTCTGCAAAATCAATGGTGAAAGATCTCAGGTCATGGAAAAACTGTAAATTAGATTTAAATTGTGCATGTCTCATTAGACTGACTGTCAGTTTGTTGAAAGATGTGCTTGTAGCTTGCAGGGTTGTATTGGAAAGCTGTTGACCCTGTCAGCAGCTGTATGGTGGTGTTATTGAGGAATTGAGTCGGATCGTTCAATATGACACAAAAAAATAGAAGACAGAGTCCTGGGTACAAATGGTCAGAGGAGAAAGTTATTTCAGAGAAACAACAGCTTACTGCAAGTCCAGAATCCCAAGAGAAAACCAGGGATTTTAGAGCAACACTATGTCACTCCACCTTACTTCAAGCCCAGCCTTTGAGGAAAAAACGAGATTTGGGAGCAACAACACCTTGCTGTTCCTTTCATCGAGTCCAGACTCTGTAGAGAAATATGCTCATTTAAGAGCAACAAACGTGCTCGACTACGAGTTCAGACTACAAAAGGAGAACAAATTTAAGAGCAACAACAGCACCTCACTACACGTCCAGACTCTGACAATAAAACGAGATTTATTAGCTACAGCATCTTGCTGTGCCATACTGCTTCTTGCCAAACTGCGAGTTAACTCACCTTTAACATGTTAACTAATTTTAAAGCAATGACAACACCTCAGATTTAGGAGCAACAACACCTTGCTAGAAAAAACAACAACAACTCATATAGATTATTAACACTTCATTTCTAGTCCAAAGTACAAAGGAAAAAAAAATCAAATTTAAGATCAACAACAAGACTGCAAGCCCAGAAGAGGAGATGACTTATTTAGGGCAAAACACCTCAGTACATCTCCAAACTCTACCGATTTAAGAGCAACAAAACTTTGCTGCACCTCATCGCAAGTCAAGAGTCTGAAGAAAAAAAACAAGACACTCAGGAACCACAACACCTTGCTAACGCTTTACTTTAAGTCCAGACTCCATAGAGAAAACATCTGGTTTAAGTGCACCAACAACTCACTGCAAGTCCAGACTCCATAAAGAAACAAGTGATTTAAGAGCAACAACACTTTACAACAAGTCTAGACCCTGAAAAAATACTCACTTAAGAGCCACGAAACATAACTGTTCCTAAGTACGAGTAAAGCGAGTAAAAATTGATTTTTAAAAGAGCAACAACACCTTACAACCAGTCCAGACTCCAGAGAGCAAAGAGCTGATTCAAGAGCATCAGCACCTTACAAGTCTAGAATCTATAAAGAAATTTTAAGAGCAACAACACTTTAGTGCATGCTCTGACTCTGCAGAGAAAAATACAGATTTAAGAGCAACAACAAGTCCAGATTCCAAAAAAGAGAACGTATTTAAGAGCATCTACACCTTTCTGTATGCCCAAACTGTGCAGAGGGAACAATTGATATAACAGCCACAAAACTTAACTGCACCGACAGCAAGTTCGAACTCCAGTGAGAAAACAGCTGATTTAAGAGCAACAATTTAGTGCACCTGACGGTACTTCGAGTCCACAGTCCATTGACAAAACAGGAGAACTTAAAGCGTCAACTTCATTCCAGAAAGCAGTAAAACTAACTGAGATAGATGATGACAGGGTGAGTAAAAGTGAAGTCTGTTCTTTTAGTTTATTAACAGACTGATTATTCTCTCACATTTGCACTCAAAGTGTTACTCAGGTACAAAGAGATAAAAATCTAATTCAGTGAGAGCATGACATCGCTGAGAGGCACAGCAGATCAACACAAATCATCATTCTTCTCTTCTACTTGTCTTCACTCCAACGGCTAGAAAATTGGGTTTTTAGTTTTTGTTTTTTAGCAGAGGGGTGACATTAATCAACCCAGGACAGTAATTACAGTGATTGTCCTGAAACTAAGAGGTCACAGGTTTGATCCCAGCACTGGTGAAGAGCTCTGTCAACAGTCCTGTGTGCACAACACCAGCCACAACCTCTGACGATCGAGAGCCGAACAAGAGCAGATTTATTATATAATACAATCAGAAATGCTTTTTCCATGCTTTATGATTTTTTTAGTATTCATCTTTTCAGTGTCTATCCCTAAAAGTTACCTCTGGGAGTAGGTATGAATTATGACACATTACCGAATTATATTAAGAGTATTTATGTCCCTGAAGGAAATTCAGTTTGCAATCTAGAAGCGCATGGTGTGTAGGAGGTCAAACTGGGAAGAGACATGTTGGATACCAGATTTTCACACTCTCAGCAACATTTAGAGTCAATTAACCCTTTGAAACCTGAGCAAATTGGCTGTTCTGTAATAAAAAAAAAACATGAAACCCTAACAAAAAATTAACATAAAACAAGTAAAAAGTTGTTGTTTTTTTTACTTAAAAGAAAAAAAGTTTGTTTTTTTAATGACTTTGAAAAAATACTTGCAAAAAAATAATTCTGTACAATTATTTAAAATATATAATTATTATACATTTTTGACATTTTTCCCTATCTTTTTTAAAAACAACTTTTCAAAGCTACTAATTTCTTGTAATTTGCAAACCAATCTGTTGAGATTTCGAACATTTTAATACTTGGGAAAGGCATCGGAACGCAGCACAAGAAAAGTGCTGTAGATCGAGGTTTCAAAGGGTTCAGAGTAGCGTTGCGAAAAGAAGACAATGTCCTAAATTCCAAACGTACTCAAGGTAATGTGACAAAAATCACTGTTTCATCTTTTTAAGTAGTTCGAGGTGAAAATGATGGGGGAAATGAGATTAGGACAATCATTAATTGGTTATCAATAGACAGAAATATATATTTTTGTCTCCAGTGACACGTGCCGAAGAAAATGTAAACAGGTGCTCACCTAAACAGGCGTTGACGAATCCATACCAAACGCACCCAGCGCGTCCGATCAGCCACCGCCCCTGGGTGCTGGCCGCGAAGCTGAACGGGGTGCCCAGCACGCTGACCAGCAGGTCGCTCGCGGAGATGCTCACCAGCAGGAGGTTCATGGGCGTGCGCAGAGCCCGGTACCGACAAAACAGCGCAAGCACCAAGAAGTTACTGAGGAACCCGAAGGTGCCGATGAAGCCGAGGCACACCGCCACCACCAGGTGCCCTCTCGGGGTCAGGGACGGAGGAGGGAGAGAACCGGACACCTCCTCGTACGCGTCCGCCGCCGTCGTCGCCGCCGTGCCACCGGCTCCTCCCCCGGGACAGTGCGCACAGCTCAGGCTCACGTTGCAAACGATCATACCGGGCTGAGCTGCCAAGTTTGCACCAGCCCGAAGTTTAGCGACGGAACCATCCGGTCTCGGTGCTGCTCTCAACCCATCCGGAGGAGAGAGGGCGCACGAGGGGGTCCCCTGTTGCACCGCGCGCACATGTTGCAGAGAAGAGATTTGTACCCGTGGAGTTATCCGGTCCGAGAGAGAGGGGAATGAGTGAGGATTCAGAGAGCAGATGCCGGTATCACATTAGATCCGCCCCTCCGCCGTGCGCTCCGGGTCCTCAGAGGTGCGCTCCTTTTCTTGCGCGTCCAGCTCTCAGTGCGCCCGAGCTTTTATCACTCACAGCGCCTTTTAAAGTGCTGGGAGACGAAAACCCTCAACAGGCGGCGGGGTGACGCGTGTAGACTGTGTGTGTGTGTGTGTGTGTGTGTGTGCGTGCGTGTGTGTGTGTGTGTGTGTGTGTGTGTGCGTGCGTGCGTGCGTGCGTGCGTGTGTGTGTGTGTGTGTGTGTGTGTGCGTGCGTGTGTGTAATCGTCTGAAACCACCATCAGACCTGCACCGTCATTGAAAGCACTGCACACGGATAAACTGAGGGATCAAACACACTTTCAGGGAAACTGATTGTGTCACAGCTGCATGCAGAGAGCCAGTGGTGGGATGTAACTAAGTCCATTTACTTAAGTACTGTACTTAAATATGAATTCGAGGTGCTCATACTTTACTTGAGTATTTTATTTTCATGCTACTTTATACTTTTATTCCATTACATTTCAGAAGGAAATATTGTGTTTTTTACTTCACTACATTAATCTGACAGCTTTAGTTCCTTTACATTTTAAGATTTTTGCATAAAAACAAAAGAAGAGTTTATTTAAAAAAATATGATGTTTTTTATAAATTAAATTACCAAACCGTTTATGCAAGTACAGTCTTCTCCTTTTCTTTTTCTAATTTAATTATTAAATAAATCCAATTTTTGGGAGGTGTTTTTTTGTTTGTTTGTTTGTTTGTTTGTTTGTTTTGAGGTTTGGGGTATTTTCTCTCTTTTATGTCTTGAGGGTTTTTTGGGAGGGTTTCTTTTATTAAGTTTTGAGTTTGGGGGGGTCATTTTCATTTTTTTTGTACCTCTTCTTTTGAAGCTTTGGATATTTTTTTTTACCTTTTTTATAGTAGTGAGTTTTTCTTATTTTTAATCATTTGGGTGTTTTCATCTCTTTTTTAAAAACAATTTTGGGGTTTGCTATATTTTTTCTTTTTCTTATGATTTAGTGTATGGGGTGTTTTTTCTAGTTTTTGTAATAATTTTTTTTTTTTTTTTTTTTTGAAGTTTTTCTGCATTTGGGTACTTTTAATTTTCATACATTAATTACATTTTCCTGATGATACTTACTTTACTTAAGTACTATTTTGGGTACAGGACTTTGACCTGTAAGAGAGTATTTTCACTTTCACAACTGCAGACAGATAAAACACACATTAAGGGGACAGTTACATACAAAGATCAAAACTCCTCTTGTCTTCACATAAACTGGAGTAAACCTTCGTGATTGATCTCCTGCTGGTCTTTCTGTAAATGCATTTAATTAAAAAAAAATCACTAATTCCTCATGGCAAGAGCGCAGGAGAGAATCTATAAGCTGCCTGACAAGAGATCAGCCTGTTGCAGCCTGAGGGACAACGACCAATGTCTCTTGAGCTCTTTTGAAATACCCTTTGTGGGCCAATCATTAAATCAAAACAACAGATACATAAATAGATCTGTATTCTCTGGAGCTTTAAAACCCCTCCCGCCGGACTTCCTGCAGGAGCCTGAGGGTCTTTACTCTAATTTGGTAGCACCTGTTTCAGCCTCCACCAAAACTACATAATCCTCTACTCATTACGAGTATTGAGCCAGTTTGTGCCTTTCAGAGTGATTTAATGGCTAATTTGGTGGCAGCTTGGTGTCAGGGGTCAAGAAATGTAATTACCGGTCAAAAGCATGGGGATCAGTGGTTCTGTCTTTATTCTGTGTACAGGAACACACAGATACAGACATGTTTGACCATTTTAAAAGGAGTTCTCGGTCGTTTTGCAGGATTAAATGGGCAGTAAAGGAGAGAGTGATGAATAAAGATTAGATACTTTATTTGCATTTTAAGGTTAAAGCCCCTCTTCACTTAAATTAACCAATTAACGATTTTCCTTAACACTACTACTACTACTTATAATAATAATAATTTGGCACCTTTAAAAAAGTTTACCAAGTGCTTTCACAAAAAGCTAAGCTGAAATAGAATACATAGATAGCGATATAACAGAAAGCCAAACAGTCCTATTGAACACAAGTGAGAAGAAACTAAAGTCAAGATAAAAATGAAAACCAGAGGACAAGTAATGAAGGATGCTGGACACATAATGTCGATATAAATGATATAAAGAAACAAATCAAAATAACAACAGAAACAATAAAAAGCAATCAAACCACAAATAAAAGGAAATTAAATAAAAATATTTAAAATAATAAAATACATTTACAAAATTAAATAAAAAGATGACATCACATAAAAGCAAATCAGTAAAAATGGGTTTTGAGAAATGATTTTAAAGAAGTCACTGATATGTTAAAGGTTGGTTAAGGCAACTTTTTGGTTTTGCTGGAACACAATATCACACTATTGGAACAAAATGCTGCCAGTAAAGGTGATCCATGCAGCTTTATTCTTTACAAATGAGTTGCTTATGATGCTATTTTGAGGAAAGAGATTTGCACAAGTGACATGTGTCCCCCTGTACCCATAAATGACAGCTTCTGTATATGTATGAGGTCTCAAAGATTAAAAAACAGTCATCTCTAAGTCAGCAGGGGTCAGTACCACAGAAAGCCCAAAGGGTTTTGGATTCGACCCCCAGTTAGATTGAATTTATTGGTTGACTTTCAAAGACTTAGAAGCTTTCTGAGAGAAACCCCAAATAACTAGTCCCTTATTGATTGCAGTGATGAGCTTTCACTGTCAATATACGCTTTCCTGTTTTTTCATCAGTATGTTTCGACATCTTTACCACTTAGTCAAAAGCTACTGTGTGGCGTTTTTGCAGTCCTTTCTTCAGAAGAAAATGTTGACATTGTACATTAATGCAAATCACAAACAAGTTACATTTAAACATCTCATTCGAATCATATCAACGTTTCGATGCCTGCTAAGCTGCAGAACACTGTTTTTTAGTGTGTCATTGCTGTGTCTCTAGCTGCATTTTAGGCTCCAACACGAGTTGCTTTTTAGTCCCAGAAAGTGGATGTTTTTTAGCGATCTGTTACTGTTTTTCCAGCATTATTCCGTCCCTAAATGTAGGCATTATTAGGGACACGTCACTGTTTTCCTGGTAGAAGTGGATTGTGCCCCTCAAAACTAAGTATTTTGAGCTAAAATTTAATCTTTTCCTCACCAGAATTATGTGGATTTTGTGCCTAAATTTTTTTTGTGTTTGTTTGTTGTTTTATTTTCGGGGTTTTTTTTGTTTGTTTTTTGATTTGCAATGCCAACTTTTACTGAAAAACTGTTTCTTTTTACACTATCTGCATTTGATAACAGTAAGGTGAAAGTTAAATAAAGATGGTCCAGTTATAAAAAAAGGTCTGTGATGTGACACGTGACGGTCAAACATGCTTCACACGTACAAATGTTCACGTCATGAGGTGTAAAAGGGTTCACGTCGGACGAGAAGATATCAGGCATCATTGTTTCACCGTCACTTACCAGGAAAGCACTAAGTTTAAAATAAAAGGACCAGTTATGTAATTTTCCTTTTTAGTTGTAGTCACACAAAAGGTGGGCCATACGTACTTATTATGCAGGCAATGTACTGAAACACAGACACATGATGCTCCCCCTTCGCTCTTATGTCGACATTTTTTTTACTTTGATTTCAAATGTAACCTTGCCAACGGATGCACTCTTGCACCTCCAGTGAGAAATGAATTATTAAAATTAACAAAATGAGTAAATTTAATGAAATTTGCTTCATAAAACATGTACCAGCGTTCATGAAAACTTAAGCGAGGGACAGCTGCACTTTTGTCTCTCAAGGGACTAATATCCCTCTCATTAAGTCATTTATGTATTATACATAGAGCCGTACAATCAGGGTTGTACAGCATCATGCAATTATTAACATGCCGAGGATACTGAAGTCATTACAACTTTGTGGGTTTTCCTACTTTTATGATCACGAGGATTCAATTTTTTGCAACAAATCAGCAGAAGATCAGGCCTTGACATGGATATTTCACACTTCACGGAATTTGGGTCATCAATCCACATCCCAAGAAACTGACATAATGCTAGTAATTCAACAAAAAGCTGGTTGTTCTAAAGTTCTCCTTGGAAATGACCAAAAACTTTTATTTTTGAACTTTTATCACATTTTTTGGACTCTCTGGGGAGAAAACTCGGCCTCAGGGCAATAAAAAATATTCGGGCTTTCTTATCAATTATGACTGATAAAGTACGCTCTTGGTTATCACAAGCCACATCAATTAAAGCACCACAGCAGCAAACGTAAAACAATATTTCGAAGCGATGCGTATACAAAGTAGTAATGAATATGTGTATTTGTAAAAAAAATCCATGGGTGTGTGATGAGGAAACCTGTGAGCGTGACGTTTGTTGACATTCAAAGAAAATCATCAAAGCTTCAACCTCACAGTGTGACGCCCGACCTCGTTTCACCTCTGCATCTCACTTTTTTAGCGCCTTCCACAAAGCTAAGCGCCGACAAATAAACCGAACCTCTTTCCTCCATTTAAAACTGAAATATGGATTTATGGACACACACAATTCTTGCAGACTCATGCAGGAAAAACATGAAGTGAAACAAACGTGCTAAATGATAAGCTGCAGCTTGACACAATAAAACTAGACAGTGTGGCGAAGCTGTATCTGCAGAGACGATGCACCCTGTTACTGGTTGGTTAAAGGTTACTCAGTTATTAAGGGAGACTTGTTGCATGTTGTTGCATGATGATATGTGTAATATAGTCAAAGGATGAGGTAAATGATGCTAGATATCATGTAATGGTTGAATGCCTCTTTAACCGACAGCTCTGATCCATAGATCTCCTTGTTAAAATGCTCAACTTTAGAGCAGAAATAAACATGTTTACAGCAGCCTGGTACAAATAAAATTGTTTTGATCTGTATAGGTACTAGTTTCCCTGTTTGTGACAACTGTAAAAGGTTAAAGTTACACTAAATTAACGGCGATAGGCTGTCTGTGAGGAGCCACTCTATTGCCCCTTTTACACAGAGATCTCGCTACAGGGCCACTGTAAAGTCCCTTCTTTACACCTCCTTTGAATTTTCACACAGAAACAAACAACCACAGCATCGTCACATTCTCATCCAACCTCGCCACATCATCCCACAAACAATTTACCTTTATACAGGAGTCTGGAGTTCATTTACGTGCTGACGTTCAGAGTATTTCTTTTCTACACCCTACCATGTGCCTCTTTTCCCTAATCCCAACCATCCGTGACTTTGTTTCGTAATCCCAGCCATCGTGACAGTCGGGATTGGTTACCATGTGCTGTGAACATAAGGACCATGCTGCATCATCCCACCATGTGCATTTGTTGACATTACAGTCAACAGCATCCTGGAGCATAAACAGCTGATGCAGCAGGATACCTAAAACGTCGTAAGTAGATTGATGACAGAGTGGCACCGTGTGACGAGCTGGGATGAGAACATGTTGGAATTTTAATACTTTGCATTTAAATGTCAAGAGTTGGACTTGAATCAATCAACAGCACTACTAAATACCCATATATATTGCTTTTTAACTGAAACAAGTGGTTTGGGAGTTTAGTCACTCCACGATCATACCTTTGATGAAGAATGGTGAGGCGCGATATTCCCTCCTTTAACAGCCAGTGTAAAAGAGGCTAGTGAGTCCATCCCTTGTCTTTTCACAGCTCCACTATCGCATCCAAATATGGTCACTTCTGGCTCCAAATATCCAAAATAGCGATGGGCAAAATGCCGAACTCAATGCTTCAGAGCGGGAGTCCACAAACCAATGGGTGACATCGTGGTGGCTATTATTTTATAAAGTCAATGACGGCATGGCAACACATTTATACAACTGGCGCTTTTATCCAAAGCAACTTCTGTCTGGTCAAACTACTGAAGGGAGTCATGAAAAGGAGGCAGGACCAAGTTTGTAAAGGCTGCCAGCTGGAGATCGTTGTCGAAAACATGTAAATCCACCAACGGTGGCTGGAAGCATGAAGGAACCCAGCTTCACCAGATCAGCAATCAAGGTGCTTGAATCTGAGGAGGGAGAAGATTCACCCCAGAGCTCACTGATTCAACTGCTAATCGACTGAGTGATTAAATGGTTGACTAATTGATAGAGTGACAGAATAATTAGGTGAATGATTAACTGCTTATTTAACCCACCAGCTGATTAAACTGTTGACTCGCTGACTGACTGACAGAGTTTTGCCTTTTTTCATCACAGTTATGAGGGAGTGAGAAAATTTGGCCAAAAATGTAACTACATCAGACACATACAAGCTGTTTTTAACCGTACAATATGTTTATTGTTGGAAAAATCACCTGTGTAAGTATTATACGCCAACAACAATCTATGGGATTATTTGTACAGCACAAAAAAAAGCAATTTCCTGTGGGCTTCCTCTTTGACAGCAGGTCGACAAGCAATGTGTGACATGAAACACAGTCAGGCATATTACTGCCACTGGTTTATGGTAGTAATATGAGTAATTACAATTACCAATATGAGTAAATATAATACACAGAAATAATAGGACTGATAATAGAATTAACCACAATCAAGACAAAATAAAATAATAAATCAAAAGATAAATTAAAGGACAAAACTAAAGACAACATCACATCACATCTCATCACATTGACAGGACTACAAACACCCAAATCTATTAATCTTAAAATGTTAATACGAGGTTAAAGAAAGTAATGGACTTGGTCGGTTTTCATTGCAACTGACTGCACAAGACATACAGACAATGCAAACAGAAGAGATGGAGATAAAAATGTGACTGCAGCCACAGGAGACTCATCTCTGGCATTTCTAGGTGAATCAGGGACACAAAATGATGTGAATTCATTAAATCTGATCTCCTGAATCACTTATCATATATTACCTCAATATGTGGTCCAGCACGTCAAAGGAGTTCTGATGGTTGAAGGTTGTGAAATGGATTCAAACTGTTGCAACTTTTTTGACAAATTTGGCAGATTGCTCAGATTACAGTAGATATCAGGATGTATAAACATGATATTGCATTTCCTGATGTTTGAAACATTCATAAACAGGCACGCAACACAGAGACACAGAGCAACGGTGATATTTTTATTGAGCTATTTAGCGTTGTATTCATTTATTTTGTCAGTTAATTGTCCTAATTAATTCCAGTGACACTTTGCCAGTAATGTTCGTTAGCAGTAAGAGCCGTGCCATTAAGGTGTATCGACTTCAGCTGAGAGACAGAGTGAGACAGGAAATAGGCACGAGGGCAGCAAGTTCGAGGACAAAAAAAACAAACCCTGATTGCAGATGCAGAGTGAATAGAGGCAAACATTGCAACATGGGAGGCTTACCTTGACAGTATTTTTCCATTCACCCCTGGAGTCTATTGAAAAAGGTTATAATGTCAGTTGTCAGCCTTTGGTACGTGCTGATTGAACTGGGAAGTGAAGATGTCCATGTGTAATGAGCGGGCTGTAGTGGCCATTTAGAAATACATTTGCGACCTGTCCTTTCTATGGAATGTGGGAGAAATGCATATTTTCACTGTTAGCCCTCTGGTGTAAGTTACTGTGTGAAAGAGCTGCTTTATTTCACAGAGCTGAAAATAACATGATTGATTAAATGTGTGTGTGTGTGTGTGTGTGTGTGTGTGTGTGTGTGTGTGTGTGTGTGTGTGTGTTTGTGTGTGTGTAGGAGACACACAATGAGGAATATACACTATAGAGTATAGAGGTATGTGGATTCACTCTAGCATTAATTCTTTTCAAATCAAAGCCTGGCTTTGCAATTTTTTCCATATTAATCAAATACCAGTCAATACCTGGGAACAGTACGTTGCAACTACATGCAGACTTTAGGGGGATGTGCGCACCACAACCTTATGCAGATCACAGACCTATATTGGTGCAGACTTTGTCAAAAATGTAAATAAACATTCTAAAAAAAAAGCAGTTTTGTTACAACATCGGGGTTTTTTTGCCAAAATAATTTTTAAAATTGCATTTTTCTGTCATTCAAGCTGCTATTCCACCTTTGACCACCATTTGGGTTGCAATAGCACAGTGGCATTGTTCTTGTTTTCATTAATTGAGTTCACGGGCAAAAGAAGAAGCAAGTCAGCATAATTTATGAAGTATTCTTATACAAAACAGGCACAGGCAGTGGCTGAATGGCAATTTTCAGTGCTTACATGTAATTTCAGATTGGCTGTGATGCCCATACAGACAGACAGAAAGACAGATGAACAAAAGGGCAGAGGATGGACAGAGGTCTTTTCATTTTATGATAGGATAAGTGGGTTTTTGTCATAAAACTGTAGCAGGGGGGCTACCAGGGAAGCCGGGGTGCCATGGCCTCCGTGATACAATCGCTGGTGTTTAAAGCATTAAAATTCTGAAAATTGATAAATATTTGATATTTATGATAAGGATGTTGATTAAAAAATGAACTAAATGAAAGTAGAAAATAATATTAATGTATAATTTTTTTAAGCTTAATTGTGAAAATAGCATTTTGTGTGCAGAGCGATACCAGTATGTGTAATGCCAAAGCGCGCGTTAAGGGTTAAGTATAGTGCTTGAGCAAATGTACTAACTGTATAATGTGTGTGTGTGTAGAAGGGAAGACAGTGTGTCAGGCTGTAGTAACATTAATGGCAGACAGCAGGACGAACCAAAAACTAAAAATGCCACGGATCCAATTAGACTTGCTCGATGTTTTACTGCAGATGCTGTAATTTTTTCACCATCTGCTCCTCCTGTTTCTGCTGCTGCTGCCATGTGTCTTCATGGATGCTGATCACCTCAGCCTCGGGCAAGATGTCATCTTAAGCTCGTCAAGATGACTGACAAGTGTTGGGGCAAGAAGGCAGAATTAACAATATTTCCTGCCTCAAGGCGGAAATGTTGTTCTGATTAATTAGCGGACTTGGATGGAAAACACAACTGACGATGTCCTTACTTTTTCTTTTATTTCTTTTTTTACCCTAAAGCCATGTTAAGTCAGATTTTACTGCCACACACACCCCCCCACAAAATAATTTGTTGGTTTCATGGGGTTGTTGACTGGTTCCAGTAAATGGTAAAACTGTCAGAAAGAATTGCATCTTCAGTTTATGCAGATTTTTTTTCAGATAAATTCAAGATTCCTGATTTCCCAACCTGAAAATGTGACTCCTATGAATCAAGCAAATACATCTAAAAAGCAATATTTTACGGGGTGTGATGAGGTGCCAAGGGGAAAAACATGTGATCTGAGGACATCTACATACTGACATAGTTGAAGATGTTTTTCCCTTCTGAGTATCCGAGTAATTCCAAGTAAATGAAACAACATAGTTACCTGCGTCTAAAGCAGCAAAAGGTTGGTAAGGCGCATGAAACAGTCTGCGCCATCAAGAGGAAGCAATGCAAGCTAGCAAGCCACCAGCAAAGAAACTAAAAAAGAAGAAGGGGTCATTAGTCAGTGACAGTTTTCGAGGACAATGCTGTCTGTTCTGAGTCAGTAGTACGGGCACAGTTATTCAAACTATATATATATCATATCTTTTAACCAAGCATTTTAACCTCTGAAACCTGAGAAAATTGGTTTAATTTGTTTCCAAAAACATGGGAAAAAATATACAATGAGCAAGAAAATGTCAAATGCAAATGTCAAAAAAAAAAGTAAAAGTTGAGAGGAAAATTATCTGAAAATTAGCTGGGGGTATTATTAGGTATGGTCAAAAAGAGGAGGAAAATGTCCAGAAAACTGTGTTTATAATTCTCTGAATTATATACTTAAAATTATGTTCCAGAAATAAGAAAAAAGATATTTTTTCATGAAATGTTGCTGTTGTGCAACATTTGTTGCTGCTGTGTGTCATGATTTCGTAATTCATCTTGCAGGGTCACTAATGTGCATGTTAATGTTGTTAAGGACTTGTATAACAGCTCATCTTTTTTCCTTGGTCTTTTTTATATTCTTCTTTGATCATATTTTACAAGAGAAACAGCCAAAACAATCAAAAAAAATAAAGTTATTAATTAATTTTTTTATTTTGTTTTATTTTTATTTATTAGCAAACGGTCCTATGATTCTTTAACAGTCGAAAAAATAATGAAGCAAGCACTGCAGATGTTTATTTTAAAAAAGTAGTTTTAAGTCAAAGAGAAATTGTGATTCTCCTCACTTTTGAGGCAGATATAATAAACAACTATTTGGACTTTTGTGGAAGGAAGTGTCTAAGCTTTGGGCCTCGGGGTGGGCATTTTCTTCAGTTGCAGCTGACTAACATCTGAGGTCCAGTGACGCTACAGGATGATCTGTCAACTTTAGTGGTGACGGAGGCTCAGCATGGCCCTGTGCTCTCTACAGTCATCGATACAAGATGTTTTTACGCCAACAAGCCCACAAAGTATTGGTTATGTTTGGAGAGGACCCTTTGCGCTATTAACTTTGTATTTAAAGGTCCAATATGTAGGATTTTGGGGGATATATTGGCACAAATGGAATATAATAAAGTAAATATTGCTGTGTTCATGTTACCTTAAAATGAGATGTTTATATTTACACAGGGAGCAGATTTCTGTTTTCAGAGATCACCATGAGGCACCATCATGTTTCTACAGTTGACTATACACTATTGGTGCTGTTTTCCTGCTCCGCGTGTATACGCCACAAGATTAGACAGCAATAAACACTCCCTCATTTCTGCATTTATTTGCACTGAACATGGGAGGGCGTACACTCTACACTATATGGCAGTGGCTCTCAAGGTTTTTAAACCGTGTATCACCTCATAAAATATTAGGCTCTCAAAGTATCACCAAATAACCAATGTTAAACTATAGTATTACAGTAAAAATGTAACCTATCTTCTTTGTAGCTTCTGTTTTATTCCCACTTTATGACCTCAAAGCACATGAACTTAAAAAGTTGGAAAAACAACCTCCTAACTCAGAAACTCCAACATCACATGAATCAGCAAAACTCACAGTGATGACGGAGGTTGTGACTTTATCACGTTACCCTGCAGTTAAAATCATTTTGTCACCATTCATTATACTCTATTGGACCAGTCAATGAATGTATCTCATGTTTATTTCCATGTGAAAATTTAGATAAATAACGGAAAATTAAACAATCAAAATACATGAGAGGCACTTCTTTAGGGTATGGATCTTATGATCTCACTCACACACTCGCAGCATCAAACCAAGGATGACCAAAGGCATTTTTTATTAAAGAGATCAAAGTGAAATGCTTTTGGTTTTCCATTTGAATGATTTCTTACCGTCAACCTAATAAATTGATGATTGAACAGGAAGGCAAAAGAAGGGTAGTGAGGGGTGAAAATGAGCAAAAAAGGGACGAGGTGAACTGAATATCCCTCAATCAAAGGGTTTTTTTGTAATAAATTCTCATTGAAGAAGACGAGTGAATTTAACAGAGGGAGATGAAAGGTGGTTGTGTTTGTTTGTGCTTTCCTGTGTCCGTCTCAGGTTCTTTCGCTGCCTCTGCCGGAGGGACTCGCTTGGCTGTGAGTGAGTGGCTGAGTTGGGAGAAGCATCAGTATCCATTTATCCACACCATTACACACATCAACCGCCAGCACACAGAGTTCACTCTCCAATCTCCAGTCCACAAGATGACACTTTGACCTCTGGCAAGTGCTGGCATGTGATTACAGGAGACCAGAGGAGGAAACAGACAGAGCTGCACACCAGTGTTGTTGGGGTGAAATGTACTGACTTCAGGCGAGTCACAAGAATAAATGTTGATATTTCAAATATATATGTAACACATTTTTGTTATAATGCAGTGGTTATGCTGTGGTTATGTTTATGCACAAAACCATTGATTGAGGTTAGGAAAAGATCATGTTTTGGCTTATAATACTTCATTTCGGTGCCACAGTCATGGCTGGAAATGCAGCCGATATGTAGCTGTAAAAATATTCTATATATGGCGTACACAGGTGGCTAAAACACTGCCCCTATCCACATCAGTACACTGCCTAGCTTCTGTGGTGGTACACCTGTCTGCTTCTCCACATTGGGGGCTTGCTGACTGCCATCTATACATTGATTATAATTAAATCTCTTAAAACATCTGAATTATCTCTTTCAGTTGTGAAATGAAAGGTATGGAAACTTCGGAATCACTCCAACTTTTCTGAGCACAATCTGCAAGCTCTTCATCTCACAGCCAATTAAATTTTAGTAGGGGTTAACATCAGGGTCAGAAATTAATAAGGGCTTGGGGCGTTTTTTGCCCCAGGCCCTGAAATTAATAATGAGCTGGGGAAATATATTTGGACCCCTTGTTTTTTCTCTGTTAATTTTTTTCCCTCTGAAAAGTTGTCATATATTCATGCATGAATGTGACCGCTGTTCCCTTGTGGGCCTTCACAGGTGACTCACAGGGAGTTTGTGATTTTTTAAGAAAATAAGAAAAAGAAGAAAATAAAGATTACTGGTACAAGATGCCCTATCATTAACAGAAAATGCACCAAACTATTAACCAAAAAAAAAGCCTGTGGTAGTGCTTGTGTGCAAGGTGAGAAGTCTATAAGACATGCAAATCATTTTCTAGTATTGTGCTGTCACCCTGCACACTGTCTATTCTGCCATGTGACCTTGTGGACTTTACATTGGATGGATTCAAGGTTAAATTCTTAATGATCAGCGGCTTAATATCAAAGAATGTCAACAGCCAGCGGAGGTATGAGCAACCTTGCACTTACAACCCATTTGCTGAACAGTTGAAGTCTCTTTATATGCCTGATGTGATGTGCAAATTTACATAATAATAAGATATTTTGCTGATGGAAGCATAGCAGTGGCAAAACATTTTAGTTCTTTGCTCTGAATGGGAACCATCAAACTACAGAGCCCTAAATTCCCTTCAGAGATGAATTTCAAAAGGCTGAAAATTTAAATTAGACAAAAATTCTTGAAATTGCTTACAGTAAGTAACTTTCCAATAGGAACACTTTTCTTGGCGATTTATCAGAAGTTGTCAGTTAAGTCATGATCACTGTAATATAGCTTCCAGCCACCAGAGGCAGCACTGAATATGATGCTTTGAACAAAAAATAATCAGAATCCAGTTTATTGATAAGTGGCTTGTCACATGCACGTAATTTGCTTTGTAGTATTGATGTATAACATAAGCACAGTAAGCAAAAGAAGGGAGAATAGTGACGGTTAAAAATAATTAACCATTAGTCATTAGTTATCTGAGGATTATTACAGTCAATGTGTTTGAGATGTGGGTGAATCTCATATCGGCAATCCTGCTCATTACTGACTGGGTCATCCTCATTAAAAAAATAAACAAACATAGGACAGCATCAGATAAGGACTTAACGGGGGATAAATAAAGCCTGAGAGCTCCCTGGGGATCTGTAGCCGGCATACGATTTCACTCTCCTGTTCCACATGAAGAACAGAACAGAGCCTGGCAAACAGCATTAGCCAGATACTCGCTCTGCCAATCAATAACACCAGGCCTAAAGTTTGTTTTTTTTCCCTTTATAACTCAACCATTGCACTCTGAGGATATTGCAGCAGTGGAGAATAGTCAAAAGACAACGTAAGTGAAAGGTCACAGGTTTAACCTCTGCAAAACCCAAAGGCTTCCCATTAATAGATGTGTTGTGCCAGCTGGTTCCACCTTGAGTTGACAAAAAGTGTTGTTAGTCCTTTTAACTGAGTTTACCTTCATCTAAGACGTGGCAGGAGGAAACAAAAAGGGGGAGCGAATAAGATAGGGAGCAGCTGAGCAGGCAGGTCGTTCAGGTCAGGTGGTGCTCAGGAGCTGGAAATTCATCAGTGGCAGATAGAGGACAAGTGAGAAGGATTAGCAAAGATAAGAGGAAGATGACATTCCTGATATGCCCTGAAAATTGTATGCACATATCTGTCTTTCCAGCTCTTTCAATACATTCATCTTTGTATTATCATTTCAAACTTGCTCATTCATCCCTGATTTTTAACATGAGAATGATGCAAATTCTCACTGAGCATAAGTTTGCATAATTGCAATCAAACAGAAATATGCAGAAAGGGCTTAAAAAAATCTCTGAGGACTTTTTTCTGGAGGGAACCATCTATAAGGTTGTCTTCAGATGGAGCTTAGAAACATGTAAATTGGCCAAAGAAAAAAAGAGGGAAAAACTACATGAGAAAACGCTGTGTTATTATTAGATGGCCTGGCTGGTCTCTGAACCAGAAAAGACCATAAAAGTCACATTATTGCTTATTGTACATGCAACGCATGCACATACATGTTTCATACCTGAGAGCATTTCTGTACCTTTGTGTGCTTTGTTTTGTTTTGGGGAGAACTCTTTTACTATTTTCTTCTTCTTGCACCTCCTGCCTCGTCTTCTGTCCTTTGCGCTCCTCGGGGATAACACATTTTCCTCTCGGTTTGACACAATCGATTTCAACCCGGTTCAAGGATGAGTCATTTTCACCCTGTCTTCGTTGGCCTCCCCTCTCTCTTTCTCTGTAAATATTTATATAAGTGTCCAATTACTTCCTTCCTTTGGTCAATACAACCAGATCAAATGAAATCAAATATAAGTGCGACACTTGTGTCCTACGCACAGTCACTGTTGGCACTAAAGAAAGGAGACATGCACATCATGAGGCAAATTAAAACAGTAGGACTGATGCCGCTAACATCATGTTGCTAACAAGGTTAAAGTGGGACAGGTGCCAGAAACTGTAAGACACTGCAGGTATTCTTCACTGCAGGTTTTTACTGTTTTCTCACACTAATATAACAACATCCTCTATTTGTCAGTTACTTTTAATAAGAAGAGCCCAGAACCGTAAAATCGTCTCAAAGGTTTTTATGACCTGTACAACACAACAGCCTCTGTCCTCAGACCGGCAGCAGAACAGAATTTTGATTAGCCCCGGTGCAAGGGTTTTTCTTTGGCCCTCACCTCGGCCCAAGTGTATGCACATGCACTTTTGTATGTGCACGGAAACATACAAAAACCACTCAAGGAAATTGCAAAGCAGACAACTGCCATGTCACCATGGAGGTTTGATCAGCAGCACAAACAGCAGCCAAATTTATCAAACAAACAGCTTGCCCTGGACTTAGACCAGCACACAGTTACAAATAATTTATAGTAGTAGTTAATGCACAAGAGAACCAGTCTACCTACAATAGAGAAGTCCCAAAAAATTCAGTTTTCTATGTGCCCCTAAAAGGTTCTGGGGCTCACAGGAAGTCAGTGTTTTGCATGACAAGGACTTAAATCTGGTCTGAAGCTGAGTCAGTTGTAACTAAGTCCAACCTTATCTTCTTCTCACATAAACCACTAAGACGAGGCTGAAGTTTGGTTGGTGCAACCAATGATAAGTCTGTTCTAAAGATTAATATTAATGTAAGATGAGATGTATTTTTTTGACGTTTTAGTTTATTTGGTAGATTCAGTTCTCTGATCTATTTAGATGATTACGTTAATTTCATTAATGGTAAATCCTCACATTATATTGTTTTAAGTTGTTCCTGCTTTACGTGAAGCAATATGAGAGAACGCTTTTTGTGTGCAGTTGAGTTGTGTTGTTGTCCTGTTGAGAAACTGAGAAGACACTGTTACCATGCTTTCCTTACCCACAGCCCTTAGGTAATTCAACTTCAAAAGTTAAGGCTGGTAGAAAGCAGCGTTACATTTGCAAAGACAGCCTTAGCAGTTAGAACAGGGCTTATTAAGAGTTATTAAGACCAGCAGGTGCAACAGGCTCTTTGGCCTCAGATCTCAGCAAGAATGACCAAAGAGAGGTCCCTCTAAAGAAAGTTTCATCTTCTGTCCGAGAAGAGCGTCTCAATGTCTACTCTGCAACTTTGACATGGAGATCAAGACCAATTAAAAGTAGATTTTCTTTTGTTCAACATTTATGATCTTACAAACAAAAGTTCCCCTCTTACCATAGCAAGTGCTGCCCTGCGTTTACACTAGTGTACACATCCCGTGTGCTGTGTGAGGCCTGCTCATATGGTGATTGCTTGAAATCCCTTTGCCTTTCAGTGGGAGATGTTTGTATGTTTTCATCAAGGAAAGTATACGGGGTGTCAGTCACCCCATGTAGCCTCGAAAAGTGCCAGAAAAATTGCTATATTAATCTTATTTACAGAGAATGGCAGCCGCATGAGGTTTGACATGAGCTACACTGGACTTGTGTGATGAAATGTTTTCACTGTAGGGCTGCGTTTCCCAAACCTCTTCTTAAGTACCACTTGTCCTGCACATTTTAGATCTTTCCCTACTCCATCACAGCTGATTCAACTGATCAACTCATTATGAACTCCCAAAGCTGCTTGGCAAAAAGCTGATCATTTAATTCAGCTGTGTTGCAGCCATCCGGCCGTCCAGCAGCATGTAATAACACTGGACCAGTTCTGTCTGGCCACATTTTCACCTGAAGCCGTCCAGCAGCATATCATGCAGACCCAAATGTTGGCTTTTGGTGTTGTATATCATATGTTCTTTTTTTATTGACAAACCAAACATATAAGAAACATCAACCCTAGCATTTTTTTCTTATTTTGTACAATAATTGAATGTTTCATACATTGAAAAGTATTGTATTTTATGTCTCCATATACTGGTGGATCACCATCATGATAAGAGTGTGAAAAATATGATGTTTATTTCAGAAGAGACTTGATAAGTATAATTAGGTGGGGAAAAAAACTAAATATATTGATATCTGTATTGGTTGTCAGCCAAATGAGTTGTTATCAGAGTATCGGGTATCCCCAAAAGTAATGTATTTTGACATATTTTGACATATTTTACCATATAGGACAAACTGAAACAAGCTGAAGATACCTGAAGTTGTTTGATTATTTTTGCCTTTGTTCACCTTGATGGAGCAAACAAAGCCACCTGTCTGGCCTGCTGAGGGTATCTCATACTCAAAGGCAGATTGTGAGGTATCACTTGGGGATAATTGGTGGTGGATCTGCGCTCTGTTGTGGTCTTTGTCGCTTCCTAAAAATGTGCAATTATTCCTTTTGTAATTGAAGTTGTGAGGGTGTTTTGTTTCTGACTCACTCATTTTCTCTAAGATGTTGACCCTTTCAAGTACACTCATTAGAGCCCTAGTCAGGCATAGTTGCCAGGCTGTGTTTGGTCAGCTTTGGCAGGAACACAAACAGACTGCCAGTCCTGTTTGTCTCCAAATTGTCTGCCCTCTAAGTCACAGCTTAAAAACAACAACAAAACAGTGGGATGGCATGGTTTCGGGCCTGGATCTGCGTCACTGAAGCTTGTGATTTCGGTATAATGAGCGCCGACTTTGGTTTGCGTCTCTTTCAAACACTCACATTTATGTGATTGACTGGACTGAACCCAAGAGCAGATAACAGACGGGAGACAGGATGTTCACAAGGGAACAGATAAACAGGACTTTGAAGAACTTAAAACCAAACAATGTACTCAAAATGACTACTGAGTGAAGTTACACTTTATTGGTCCCCCTGCAGAAATTTGTCCTCTGCATTAAACCCGCCCAAATTATTCACAAGCAGCTCGTGTTCTGAGGCCAAGGATGATGGCATTTCTTATTTCGAGCAAAGTCAATGAATTTGTGTTGTGCATTACAAAGCCGAAGAGAAAGAAAATAAATGCGGCAACTTTCAAGCCTTTGCCATCACATTGCATTAGTTAAAGCTTGTAGAACAATTCAGCTAAAAAAAGTCATAAAACTAACACAGCAGATCATTCATTTTGATCATGAATGTGGGGATGCTACAATGTTTTAACACTGCTACTGTGATGTCAACACAAGCACATGATAGGATTAAACTGCACGTGGCTATATTTAGGCAACAAAGGCACATTGCAACTAAAGCCGGGACAAAATCACATGCTTAGGATTAGACAACATGGCACAGAGGGTTAGGTTTAGGTAAAATAGGCATATTTGAAGAAAAAGTCTGCCATCACAGGCTAGATTTTCGAAATCTTGATAACAAGTGCTATGAGCACGTGTGGTAGTCTAGTTTTCTCTCCAACCACTTACATTACAATGCTATGCTCAAAGGTCCGAAACACACAGTCACACACATTAATTTGCCTGGAGGAAATTTAAGTGCATATTGAATTATATTTAATGAGTTTCATAGGCTGGCTATTATAAATCTATTTTGTATGTTCTGTAATTCTAACCCTGAGTTAATAGGTAGTTAAATAGAGGATGTACTTCCTGCAGCAGCTAAAGAAATTTAACCTGCCAATGAAGATGATGCACTTTCTGTCAATGAGTCAATTTTCACCTCTTCCATCACCATCTGTTACGCTGCCGCCACTGCCAAGGACAGTGGCAGAGTGCAGCATATCACTGAGAAAGTGATTGGCTGCAATCTGCATTTCTGATTTTGTCAATAAGCAATCACAGAACTTGATAGATATGAAGAGGTACTGCCATTTAGGTGTAGCAGCAGCAATGATTAGTTGTCATTCATAAAATGATATTTCCTCCTCCTGATAATTGTTTTTTTTTTTTTTCAAAATGATGGTCTGTGGTCGAGGAAATGCGAACATCTTCATAACAACAGACTTGCCGATAATGTTTTCATTGAATGATGAAGTTCTTTTGCCATTAGTCAAGGTCACATGTAAAGTAGTCAAATGCACAAATGGAGAAGAAAAAGACTATTGTGAAGCATGCCACTCTGGCAGCGATGAAAAGAATTGTCCCTGAAATCAACTCTTTTGTAAAGTGTGTTTGTGCAGAGCTACTGCAGCCCAGGAGGCTGATACAGGGACAGGGAGAGTTATCAGTGGGTCAATTGCCCAGTTAATTAATCCATTTTATTCACTGACTTATCTATCAAACGTCCCATTTGATCCTAGTTAAGCCCTAATGATCAATCTCTAACAATCGCAGGTCTGACCTCCAGCTGATTGGCTGCACAAGTCTGAGCTGCATGTCTGAAATCAATTCAACATCCGGCATCAAGCTTTGACTTCAGCATTACCAACTAGATCTCATCCCAAGTTGTCACATATTGCCGCTTTGCAGTAGACTTCTGAGTCTACATATTACAGTCTAGGTCAGGGTTGGGTATTGTTTGGGGTTTTTTCCGATACTTGCGCTAAACCTATACTTTTAAAATAGTACCAGTGCCTCAACAGTGCCTGAACCTATACTTTTTTTTTCAAAATAAAGCACAAAATGACAATTAATAATAATTAAAAGTAATTATTAGTAATAATAATTGCTTTTTTAAATAGCAAAGGCAAATTAGAACAGTAAATTGAATGTATTACCTCTTAATAATTTAAAGTTCACCTACATATAAATATAAATTGATAAAAAAAAACTCTATGAACAGATTTACATAACACATTCGCATATTCAATAAACTTTAACACAACAACAATAATTTAACACTAATCAGCAGTTACAGCGCTAATACTGTGTACACAAAAATAATCAAGCCCGCAAATACATATTGTGAGGCTTCTGTTTTTCATTCAAACACCACCAAAATTGAAACAGCACTTTAAATGTGTTATTAGAATAATAAATAATAAATAAATATTTTATAAATGTTTAACCTGCATCTGCATTAAAGTGATAAATAAGATTTTTCAACTCATTTCTGGTAAAAAACATAATTATACACAAATTGGTTAACACTTTGATACAACTAGGGAATATATGCAGAGCATTATGTGGCTGTTATAAATCAAGAAAAATAAATGATAAAGCACCCCAGTTTGTTATATTTGATACAGTTTTGTATGAAAAAAGTTCAAACTCACAAACTAACACAGGATGTAAGATTTTTTAAAAATCTGTAAGTTTTAAAAAAATATGATATGATATGATATGAAAAAATACAAAATATGATCTTTTTTGTTATTTTCTGTTCACATTACAAAAACATAATCACACATGCACACACACAAAACCACTTTGCACACCTGTTACATGGAGTGACTTTTGGAAGCAAGGACGTGGTGACACCTCGTGGTTACATTTGTGCATGTGCGAGACCTAAAAGGTGCATGGGTGCACGGTGTACGTGTGTGTCCCATGCATCATCAGTAAATGTGACAGAGTGCTTACTGCTGTAGCAAGTAAGTGCAGAGTGAGCGTCCAGGGAGTCCAGGGATCACACTGAGCAATCGAACCACAATGCACCGCAGCTGCGATCAATTTAGGAAGCGAGAGAGTGAGTGAGGGAGACAGGGGGGTGGAGAGGGGAGGCAGCCTGGAGGTCCCATAATGGAAAGGTCACAGGTTTGATCCCTGAGGAAGCAGAGACAGGACTTCCATTAGAGAAAGGAGTCCTGCACTTTTTGAACCTGTCACTCTGCTCACACGCTGTTCGGAGGATGTTTGGTGACTAATAGCGAGTTTTAGTTAAAACGGTTTGAACTCTGGTCCTTACTTCCTGAAAAATGTGCGTTTGACCATTGCAATTAAAACTTCCAAAGTGAAATTAGCAGAAACATGCTGCAATCAAGAATAAATGTGTTTGTTTGTTGTTTTTTCCTGTCATATTCAGAGTGAAAATGCAGATGTGAATATCTGGGTTTTATCTTCATTTCCACTTAAGTTTTCAAGGTTGTGTTCAGTAATGTTGGCCAAAAACTGTTTTATTCAGAAAATAATAAATCAAATAATAACTGCTGTCAAAGAAATGGTAAATATTAAAATAAATGTGTAAAACTCAGTGTCATAGTCTCCTCTGCCCTCATGTCTAAAGACTTTTTGGAAAAACTGGACCGATCTGAAATAGACTTTCAATTCAAAGAAGTTCCCAGTATTAGCTTCTCTGTCTTTCTTTTCACTCCAGTGAGTTTATTATTAAAAAAATGTTTTTTCAGAGTTTTGGGGATTTTATTTATTGTGACCTTACCTTCCTCTGCTGCCTTTCCCTTTTTTACCTCTCCACACACCTGCTCTGCATCAGCCTCGTTACTCCTTCCCTACATTGCCTGCAGTCATCTGTTACTGGGTCCACCTGCATCACACTACATGACTCCCAAAAGTGTTATCCATCAAGAAACTTTTGTAACTATTTGCATTTTTGTGTACGCTACCTTATTGTAAAGTGTTACAATTATTCAAATTTTTAAAAATATTATATATGAACGAAAATATTAAATGTAAAAAAATAAGTGGTCAAAAGTCATTTTTTAGTAACTTATATGAGCAACTCTTCACTGTTAACTTTGTTTATATTAATCATAATTTAGATATCTGTTATTGATATTTTAACACATAAATACATAAATCTGTATTGTACTTTGTACTCAGTGCTGCTGCTCAGCTTCTCTCTGTATAAATAAATCTTTCTTATCATTGTTTTTCAGTGTTATCAGACCATTACATGGCCATTACCACAGTCATTATCACTACCATTATAATCCTTCAGACGGGGAGAATTGCACCTGCCAGCAGTCCAGAAGGTGCATATCCAATGTCATGAAATGGTTACAGTTTTGTTCATTTTAACTTTCAGTTTTGTTAGGTTTAGGCACTAATAGGGCATAGTAAGATTTAGGAAAAGATAGTCGTTAAAGTTAAAACAAGTATATTTTTAAATGTAATGTGATATTGCAGCTGCTGCACAGAAAAACTGTATAAATGAAGCTCTATCCAATCATCTCTTTTGAATGTTATCACCCCATTAAAATAGCTGTTATCAGTTATTATCACTATCATTATAATGGTATGGATGGGGAGAACTGCACCTACCAGCAGTCCAGAAGGTGCATAAAATAAATGTGTTTTTTACATGATATGACTTGATGTGATGAAATGTTATATAATTAACTTACACACGTCAGTTAAAACCAAAATTTTGGTTTTACATGGGACACAAACACTGTCCAAGGTCAAGTCCTACGTTTGTTTGACCCTTCTATCACACAACTTTTGCATTTACCCCTCAAAATGACCACAGCCAACAGAGGTCACTGCCTAACAAAAAATGTAGGGCCCTACTACCTGAAATGTATGCCTCCATTGACAGCTGATAATGGCCATTTAATGGGCTGATAACGTGAAGCAGGTGACCTTATCTGTCTTATCTGAATTTTTATTTCTTTTAGTTGGATTTAGCAGAATTCATTTTCTTTATCAGAATTGCGTAACTGACATCACTTGCTGTGCTGTATTTAACTGTTAAAAGCATATACAAATAAAAGCCATAGCCTTACTGGTTCTGTTTTCATATATTCATTAACTCACCTATTTATATACTCCATTATAAGTTAGCTTTGGTCTTCCATATTCCCTGCAGCAAGGGTTTTTCAAAGACTTCAAATTTTCCTTTGTGTTGTGTTTTTACAAAGACCATAACCGTATTGCATCATTTGTAAACTCATATAAAGATTGGGATTGAGAGGAGACTTTAATGTTAGCTTTGTTCATTTATGAAATACGCAAAGAACATAAATCATTTTGAAAAGAGAGATTCAAATTTCATTTTATTATAAAACCTTGGAGGCCACAATTGCATTTTTCATTAATAAGCGGCTCTAACATTACAGTACAATGCAGTCAGCATCACATACAGCAGAGTGACTACAGGAGCTTACAACTGAGCATAAGAGAGCGCAAAGTCTTTCACATACATAGACACACAAAAACAAGTGTCAATTTTTGCCACATTGTATGTCCGACTTTTCAAATGAGTTGTCTGAATTGTATCTAGAAGAGAGCAACCTAACGAAAGTTACAATATTGTAACCCTGGTTCTATTGGCACCAGCAGAGCCCTCTACTGGACTCTATGCACTTAAATTTTGACAACATAATCGGCCAATCAGGACGTGCCTACCCAAATACATGCGGAGCGTATATATATACAAGCCATGTGAAGACATCACCATCCATAGGTTAAACAGAGCGATGACTCTGCCTGTGCTAATGGAACTAGGGTTAAAATATTGTAACAGTGGGTGGCACCCGATGAATAAACGCCCTGTCACGATATAACATCGACCCAGCCACACTGATCCTGGCCGGTTTGCATCTAGCCCACACTGCCTGCTTGAACAGTGCATGACGGCCACCTTGCTGAACTGCTGCGGCACTGCATGCGTGCAGCTGTAATAACTGTATTTCCACAATTAAAAGACAATACTGCACTAATTTCTGAATTTGTGCAAGCCACTGCATTGTCAACAACAAGGTTATGACTATAATTAAAAATAAAAAGCTTTGTGATAACAAATGAAGGGATTATGGCGTCAAAAACAGAGCTTGGCTTTTATTTTGAACCTGACACCAGAAAAATAAATGCTCAGTTTGAATCATGTTTGATCGACCCGGAGGTTCAACCTTTCATCTGAGAGGTACCCTTCAATGCACTGGAAATGGTCAATATGAATTTGAATACTCACAGTCTATTTTTGCTGCTAATTACATGTGTGAAAATAGGCGAGATATTTTCTAGATGTTCCGCAGCTGAGCAGCAGCTGTGCCGCGCCTGAGCATTGCTGCATACGCGGACAGTGTGCCTGCTCTAACCTGTTAACATGGGCAACCTAAACACTATTATTACCATTTCTTTATAACCTTTATTATCTTTATAAGCAGAGAAGTAGGGGCCCCAGCCAATAAAGGCAGTATGCCACCTTACTGCGTGGAGAATAATGGATAATGATACAGTCATAAGGCTCCTATACTGTATACATATTCGGGGTGGCATGTCCTGAAAGGCTGGCTACGTTAATGCAAATTTCAAAGGGCGAATGCATACTAGAGGAGAGAATTTCCCACAGAGTCTAGTAAAGGGATGGATAGTTCGTCATCCGTTGGTATCTATGTTTAGCTGCTTATAATTGGTAATTGATCACATTTATGATCAACATTTGCGCACACACACTATAAAGTTGGATGTCAGCTGCCATCACTATCTGCAGCACCAAGCACACATGCGTACACTCAAGCATAGCAGTTGCTTTTGACACTTAAGCTCTTGTGCATGTGTTTATGATTATCAGACAGCGGTCCTTCCATCAGAAAAAATACTCAACATCCACTTTCCGTTCATTATATACGTAACTTGTGGAGGTTCGACTCATATACCCTGTATTCATAAGGAGATGATAGATATCTTCACATTTCTTTTCTGCCATCTTATTGCCTACAATAAGATCCAAAATTCCCACCTTTATAAAGCCTAAAAAAGCTTTGCTTACAACAAAAATGATGCATAATAATACCTGATATGCTATCAGTACATGTCAGAATCTCACCTCACAGACTAGATAAATCTTATTCTGACCAGCAGTTAATGTGTGCTCAAAAATATCCACTTGTGTGTCGACACACTCAGTAAAGTGCTATATCCAATACAGCATCTAATCAGTACATTTTCATAAAAACATACAACTATATCGTTAGCTGACATTTCCCTGATTTTATAATGCTTCATTAACAGCAAAAAGGCATGGGCATTTACAGTGTTGAACAAAATGTAAGCTTATGCGTGCACACACACACACTCACACACACACCTGAACATGCACGCTTTCACAGCAGACACACACACAGTTAAAGTTTGCAGAAACATTACTTTTCATTATTCATATAATAGTAAAACAACATAAATAGCAACTGTTCAAGTAAACAGTGTGACTCATTCAACAAGCTGCTCTGTTAGGTAATAATGAGCATGCATGTGTGCGACAGGTAATAGCAGGTATTCACAGTACATTAAGTGAGGCACATGTACTGCTTTATGTTCCTCCGTTCATTAGAAAGCTTCTGTGTGTCACGACTGCTCGGAGCGGTGACTCATCCGCGCAGGTCAGCATTGATGTGTTGATCCCGATTACATCAGGAGCTCGTATCTGGTTGATTATCGCTCAGTTTTTCCTCTCACTGTCACTTCCTGTGAGACGTAGAGAGACAGAGATGACATCAGGTGTGGGGGAATCCGAAAATCTGCCATGTAATCATAGTCGTACACACCTTTTCTCAGAGGTGTGTATAATAAAAGTCCTGAAATAACTGCATAAAAATAACTTACCTTTGTCAAGTGCGTCACAGATATTATACAAAGCAAAGATTACCAAATTGCTAGTGTGTTTGCCGTCATCGCTTGTGCATGCACGTGGGTGGTGAAGCAGATGATCTTGTCATTAACAAAAACTTAACTCAACTCGGTGGTTCTTTGATACAAATAACTAGGTTGTTTTACTAATGGACTGTTAGCTGTTCATTCATTCCAAGACATCATCTGACCAGTAACGCCTTTGTACCGGTGCCACTTCAAAGGGCATGGACATATCTGTAATTTTGGGATTTTTCACATGCAAACCAGTTTTCATTAACCTCTCTCTCTATCTCTCGCTCTCTCTCAACTGCTACTACTCTTACCATTATTACTATTACTACTACTACTGCTACTACTACTACTACTAATAATAATAATGATAATATTAATAATAATAAAATGTATGTATATAGTGCCCTCCATACCATACAAGAAATGCAGCAAAAAGTGCTTTACAATAAAACAGGTCACCAAGGCAATTCAGCTTAAAAGGACATTTTAAACAGTTTAAAACTTAAATTAATTGTTTAAAATCATAAAATTATTGGATAAAATCATAAATTATGAAATCAAATAAAACATTTTAAAAGAATTGCAGCCATCTTGAGTGTAAAAAGAAGAGTTTTAGAAAGTCAGCGTTAGAGCGAACAGATGTGTTTTTAGGTCCCAAAGTAGATCCCTGAGGAACACCACACCTGTTTTGATAAAACGTCCCCCTTGTTCTAGTCACAGTTTCAAACAACCACCATACTTTAAAATGAAATGATGAAACTGACGAAGACATTTGCCAGCATGTGTGCCCTCAAACTGGGTGTCTTAACAGTAACAAGAGCACAAGACAGACAGTGGTAAGAAGAGCAGATGGAGTGACATTTTCATCCATATGTGATTGTGTTTGTCAGAGAAACTCAGAGAGAGTTTTATAACTCTGGCTGCATTAAACTCAGAAACTCTTTAAAAACACACAGATGTACAACATATATTCGATAAAGAAAACAGCTGTTACACACAGTAGAAACTGTTTATTTTTTGCAGATGTACCACTAAAGACTTACATATGACTCCTTACAAAGTGGACAACTGTTCGTTAGGTTTTTCTGTTTCTTTTTTTTTTTTAAATTTTCTGAGTGAGTTTAGTTTTACACACCTGTTTCGATGTGGTCCGTATGTGTCCAGCATGAGCGTGCTGGCCTGTTCCAGGTTCATCTGGCAGCGCTGCAGAATCTCCTCACACTCGGCTCTTGACCGCAGGCCCAGGCGAAACAACTGCTCCACCTGCAACGCAAACAGTAATAAGAGGCATTTCAGGCAGCAAGGTAGGCAAGGTGTTCACCATGGACTACACATTTTTTAATGTGCAGTTTTTCTCATTTGCAATGTGTCATGGGTATCTTTTACTGTCCTGGTATATAATTCAACTAAAACATGCGTTTTGCAACAAAAACAAAAAAATAAACACCATTCCACGATTAATAATCCATAGTCCTGTATTTTAAAATATGTTAACTTTGAACAAAATGTTATTTTATTACCTGGTATCAGCTTCTACTAAAGGACACAACAGATGACAGAGTTTAACTTCCAAGGCTAACAAAGTAATACAGAAATGAAACGAGATAAGCGTACCTTCAAATGATTTATGGCCTGAGGGATGCTCCAGCTGTGGCTCTGCAGGGCGGCCTGACACTCCTCCAGCGTGACACCGTGAACTGCTCCTTGGACCTGTCGATAATACCATACACTTATTATCAATGGAGGATTCAAGTCAAAAGAAACACAAGTGGACCAATGGATAGTTTGTGTTGTAAACAATAGCAACAACGTTATAAATGGGGGAAAAAAAAGTTGTTTTTTAATTCCTCTAATTTGTAAATAATAACAAAAGCTTGAAAGTTAAGTATCTCCATGCTCAATATTTATTTATTTAATTATTCATAATATAATAATATAGGTTTTTATAATATAAGAAATGAGTGATGAAACATAGTTACAGTGTACAGATTTAAAAAGGATCATATTTTATGATTATCTTAATGACTGAGTGCAACAAACTTCCTAATTTCCCCAACGCACTTAAAAGTTTACAGTCAACCATTCACTCCAACAGCTGTGTTGAAAATAGTAAAAAATTTAATTTTTATTGTTAATCCTAAATGAATATTAAAACAATCATACATTGAGACAGTGAAGGACGAAGAGAAGTTTTACTATGATGAGGAAAAGACAAAAAAAAAAAAGATTATCGCAGGGGTTTGGATTTAACTGAAGAGGCCAATCGGGGAAATTAAATTAAAGATAACATAAAGTTATGTGTTATGATTGACTCATTTTAATGTAGTTCAGCTTTTGTGTATAGCACCATATTATACAAAATCAGTTCAGAGTGCTCTTTCAAAAACAAAATAACAGGAAATATGTGCAAATATACAAAGACATCCATGCATATGCACGTGAAAACACTTACACAACCAAACTGCACAAATATGTGTTCATGAAAAAAAGTGCTTTTGACATCCGTTATACATGCATCTTGCAAAATAGACACACTTCCATCTTTGCTCAATAAAAATATCTGCTGTTAGTCAGCTTGGTGAATGCAGGCTAACGCTATCTATTCAGTTCCTCGGGAGCTGCTGCTGCCAACAGACGCCAGACATTTACGAAAGACAGAGTCAGTGTGTACTCTATGGCAGCTCTCTTACATTCACAGTTAGACCAGCAGGAAAACTGTTCCATACTCTAATTGTATAAATTGTGAATACCATCTCATCAGTCTTTGAAAATGCTCAGGGCACACGTAAGGGTGATTTCCACATGCGACCACAGGCATCTGCTGCTGACGGCATGTCTGAGATATGATGTGAAGACACACCAGCAAGTGCTTTGTACACTAAAGGGAGGATATTGAATTATAGTCCAAAAACAAGGCCTAAATTTCAAAGGGCTTGACTCAAAATTGTCTGATCTTTCTGTCCGAGTTAAAACTTGTGCAGCTGAGTTCTGGATGTGTTGTAAACTGTGTATTGTTTTGTTGTGAAGACCCCTGTGACTTTGTTTTTGTGCTGCATGTAAGAAAATAATAAAGCGATGTGATGATATTTAAATTAGGAGGAAAAGAAAAAAACATGCATTCAAATTTTCTTTTCATTACCTGTGTGACACTCTGCTCCTGTTGCATGCTGGGAGTTGCAGTTCGCCCGTTGTTGTTGTTGTAGGAGGAGTTTGGTTTGGCTCCGCCGGGATGCTGAATCATGGGTTTGACTGCCGCCATATTGGCTGCTCCATATCTGATACAAAATAAGGTGACAGTTTTCACAGTTTTATACACAGTGTGCATGTTTTTCTGCACTTTTCTACAATGAATTAAAGTTTGTACTACACGATAACAATGAGTCTACTAAATATCTAACAATTTATGAACACAATTGTAATACATAGATATTTATAAACTGGCAAAGTCCTTCTGCTATTAAAGTATATATAGTATGACGAAAAGCTCCAAAACACATTTCGAATTTCAAATTTACAGTTAAAACACAATTTCACAAAGATTGCAAAAGAAAAGAGTTAAAATTGGCATTAAACTCAACTTTGGTCACAATATGAATCCAGTGTTTTATATTGCAGCTACAAAATTACTTTTGTTTGTTTTGCCCTGATTGCTGTATATCTATGTTTTATTTTTGTTTGTTTCTTTCCCATTATTTTTCTGTTTTCTGTTCGGTGATGAAAAATCTGCTGCGGGTTTTAAAGTTTTGATGTGAGAATGAAAGAGAGCGTCGGAGCTGTTGGAATCCAAATAAACTGCATAAATATCTCCTCTGCAAACTCAAGACAAATACACTGAAAACACGTCAAGGAGGTGACGTCACACTGTGCAAAAGAAATTAAATAATGGATCTGGATTGAACCATTTTTTGCCTGAGTGAACAACACTTCACAGGGAGACAAATGCAGCTCAGTCGGGCTGTCAGTCACACAGCACTTTCTCACTCGGTATTGAGTGGCGGCTGCTCTCTCTGGGTGTTATGTGAGCTTTCGTTTTGAAACTGTGGTACGACGTCAACATCCTTTAGTGTTTTCAGTATTTTATGTACAATGAGAATAAGATGGAAAAGCTGTTTTTTGTTTAACATACAGGAAAATAGCAACAAAACAATGTGTCATTTTGACTGAATGACGCCGATGGAGAATTTAAATGTGGCAAATATTTCAAGACCCTCTCTAGATAAAGACTTTTATAAGATAGAAGTCTTAGAAAAAGGGAAACTAAGGTTAGACTGTAAAGTAAAACTTGATGAACTTTTCAAATTAAAACATATTATATATATATATATATATACCCTCATTATAGGGATAAGCCCCCCACCCAAATGAGCACTTGTGACATTAAGTAACAGTAAAACTATATCAAAACATCCATTTACAAACTCACACAACTCGTGCAGTATAATCCAAGTGTCATTTATCCAGTCGTATGCTCAGTACTTCTCCAACAAACAGCCGTTTCTGACGGGGAACTGATCTAAATGTGACACTCATATCCTCTCTCTTCGAGGCCAGACTTCATTGACAAAAACAGTAATTTTACCTCGTTGAACACAGGAGCTGCTGGTCTTCCTCTGCTACAAATAGTTAACGTGTTTGTATTATTGTGTGACTTTGGTGTTTTAAATGGTTATTTCATCGCCACAGAGTCTGGCTTTAGAGAGAGCATAGATAAGCGTCACTTTTAAATAGCAAGTTTTAGCACAAATACATGTATTTAGAAGTACTGAGAATACAAATGGATGAAGGATACTTGACGTATACTGCAGGAGTTATGTGAGAGTTTGTGTTTAGATATAGTCTCTGTTAAACGTGGCCACCTATGACTTCGAATTATGGTTTTTCTCCTTTTATTGAGAAAAAAAACAAAGTTTGCTTCATGAACTAAACGTAACACGAGGTTGAGTAACTGATAAACAAATGATCATTTGGGGGGTAATGAGGTCAAAATAACTTTGCACTTGCAACTCCATTGTAAGGATTTAGAAAACGTGACATGCCGCAAAAAAAAATATTTAAAGGGGTAAGCCGCATAAACTCCTGAAACTTTCGAAGTATTTTTCACAGAGGCAAGCACTTATTTTTAACAATGACGTACACATTGAGATTTGCACTGATAATGACTTTATAACAATTTGTTCATAGCTTTTTTAAAATCTTTTTTGTCTAGTTATTAACTTAATACTGTACATTACTGATTTGTTTGAATATATAATCATTGCATATATTGGTGCTTGTATTTAACTGGGTCTTGTAAAGTGTCCTTGAGTGCTTTGAAAGAGGGCTATAATTTAAAAAACATTATTTGTCTTAAGTCTGAATAAAAATGAACTCAGATATTAGCTCCTGGATTAGTTACTGAAGCTAATAAGGAGCTTGTTTCAGTGAAATGTCTTGGCCAACCAAGTTAGTTGGACAAGGTTTGATATCAGAAAGCACACCTTTCCAGAAAAGCTGGTCGCTCTGGCAACGGGGCGGGCGCAGAGCTCGGGGAGCTGTCAATCAGTGAGGAGAGGCTACGCCCCTCACGAAAGGCCAGAGGATCCAGTAAGGAGCTGGATGAGTAGGAGGAACCACGAGCTGCGAGCTGGGAGGAATGTGACGTGGCTTGAGCCTGAGAGGAGGACGACGAGTTGGAGGACAGGAGAGGACCCAGGAGTCCGGATGCCCGGCGTGGGGAGACGGAGAGGGGAGGAGGAGGCAGGGCAACAGGGTAGGAGGATAGCGGTGGCACCAGTGGGAGGGGAGAGGAGGAGCGGGAGCCCGGCTGAGAGAAGGCGTGGTCTCTAGGTGGGATCTGAGGAGGCATGTCGTCTTCGTCGCCCAGGGAGATGGAGCTGGAGCGCGCCTGCGGGTGGGTGGTGCGGGTGGAGAAGTTGCGCTTGGAGGGACGCAGCGGGGGTACGGGGCTGCGAGGAGGCAGCACGGGCCGGTCCTCGAAGCAGCAGGGGAAGGAGGAGGTGGAGGATGGCGAGGGAGGAGGCAGGCAGATCTGTCGATGAGGGCCCAACGGAGCCAGGGGTATAGGCAGCGGGGAGGACGGGAGGGAGCGGCCTGTTGCCATGGGAACCTGCAGCTTCACCATCACCTACATCAACAAAGACGGACAGAAATATCAGTGTGTGTCTGTTTGTTTTTATCATCACAGACAGAGAGAAAAATCTTTCTCTACCTCTCTCTGTAGTTCTTGGAAGAGGTCAGCTGACTGTGACTCGCTCCTGCTCGCCATGGCAGAGCCGGACACGGCCATTGTCTCTTCAGTAAAACCTTTGTTGATGGACCGCACCTCCTGGTCCTCTGATTGGTCCTCGAGCTCCGCTGAAACTTCGTCGTAAGATGGCTGAGGGAGAGGCCAGTCCAGGATGGACGGAGTGTCCTGAGGATCAGAATGATGGACATTCTCAGAGAAGCTGAGAAAAAGACCTATATAGAAAGTTTCTGTTACATCAGCTAATTAAATAAAGGTAAATTTGTGAAACAACACAAGCAAATGTACACAAAACTACAGTTAAATCACTCGACAATCAGAAAACGTGGATTACCAGAACCACCTGGAAATATGGACAATTACAAAGCAGCAGTCAACAGTAAAAGAAGCAAAAAAGGACTAAACTTCAATGCTCGTGTTGCATCAGTCTGGGTCAAAGTGCTTAAACAACATCGTCATCTATCACAACAAAAATGCCCTGCCAAAATAATTGTCCTCTGCAATTATACACAATCGTAAAACATTCCCACTGAGATAAAAATGAATCTCCATATGCTCCACAAAAAGCAAAGACAGCGAATTTTTATGCTGTATGAAGCATGAAGCTACAGCTTATTGACAATTGAAAGGGACCAGAAGACGAGCGGCAAAATGACTGTAAACCACCAAAGCATGAATGTTCACATGATCAATCAATGAGCATAAATCTATCATGGTGCATGTGCCTCGGGCTCATCCAGGGACAAAAGATGATTCAAGATATTTCTTAGCCAAAGGCTGGACTCCTTTTTTTAGAGCACGAATGTGTGATCAGACGGAGCTGGTCTTTGGTGTTTGACAGGACGTCATTATTACGTAATGCTGGAGCACAATTTGCTTTCTGTGTGTGCTGACATGCGACCAGAAAAAGGTATCTGGATGCATCATATCAGATGGAATATCGTGTGAAGATAAGACAACCACTCGCTGTCCTATGATTGCAGCTTAATACATGTGGAACAGTAAGTCCTGCCGCAAAACACACAAATCATCCCTCCTATCAACTTCAGCTAGTTAAAAGGTTCAACAAACAAAAAAATTACTGTCATAAAAAGAGTCAAGTGACCAAGGGGGATAACCAAGCTGGTGCTACAGCTAGCAAGCTCATCTGCTAGAGAGTGTACTAGCAGTTATTGTTACAACAATATCTTATACAGACAACACAATGCTGTTTTATGTTTTTATGTTGCAGAGTAAATCGTTTTTTGGGTTTTTTTTCTGCTATGCACACTAGCACTGAGCTGTTGCTTCTGCATTATCTGATAGTGATGTGGATGGATTACCAAACGGGCTCAAAGTGACCATACAGACACACAAAAAGACAGCAAATGAACTGCAAAGAAACAACAAATAACAAAAATGGGCAAAACAACCACAAAGAGACACAAAAAATTACAAAGATAAGCAAAACAACCACAAGGAGACAAAAAATTACAAACAAGATACACAAAATGACAAAAATAGACACATAATTACCTCAAAGACTCACCAAAATGACTATCAAGATGGACAAAGCAACCACGGGATAAATAAAATTACCTCCGAAAGACACCCCATAAAGATGCATAACAAGGACAAATAGATACAAAAACCACTTCACAAAACAACCACAAAGAGAAGCAAAACAACTACAAGGAAGGACAACAAACCAGAAAGATACACAAAACAACCACAAGGAGACACAAAATTACCTCCGAAAGACACCACAAAGATGCATAACAAGTACAAATAGATACAAAAAACACTTCAAAGAGACACAAAATGACTACAAAGATACACAGAACAACCACAAGGACACTCAAATCAGCTAAGAGACCTAAAGAAAGACGAGGACACAAAATGACTTACAAGGGACACAAAACTTCCAAAAAAGACAAAAAACCCTAAAAGAAATACAAAACATCCACAAGGAGACACAAATTGACTATCAAGGAGACCCAAAACCGCTAAAAAAGAAACTGACATGATCACAATGACACTAAACCACGCAAAGATGCACAGCAACTACAAAGAGATGCAAAACCACACAAAAGTCTGCGTAAGAGACGCGGTCGGGCCTTTATGCTCGTAACGCATTTTCAGTCATGGTCAAAATCACTCATGTTACACTTCTTAAAACCTACACCCTTGGAAAGTTTTCTCGACTTTAGAAATTGAAATCTCAACATAAGCTCAACGGATTTTCATCATTCAAACTGCATTTGAAACGTCCATCTCCCTTTGTTCTTCTGCACTGAACTGCGAAGACAGCCTTCACTGTTCTCCTACAACGCTGATTAATATCAAGAGACAAACACAACTCAACACAAGGACCTTGGACATAAGAAAAGAACAAAAGATTAAAAACAAGTTATTGATTCCTCGTCCAATATTCACTTGTTAAAGCAGCTCAAGAGAAATGAAATGAGAAAAATACAAGAAAAACTAAGAAATGAAAGCTTTATAAACTCAATACACCTTTCACAAATACGCAGGGATGAGCAGCCTCCACCTCAATCCTCACAGAAGCATCATCACAATGAGCAAAATCACTGGACTGGACCGAGAACCATCGAGCTGCATTTACAGCAGACAGGCGAAAACGAAAGGACCACAAATAGCACGCACGCACACACGCACACACACACACACACACACACACTACACAACCAATACAGCCACTTACCTTCAGGTTATCTACAGGTCACTCCCATTCAGGACTAAGTGGGCCATGCAAAGCCCCGTGCCTGCTGCCATTAGACTCTTTAAAGGGATAGTTTGGATTTCTTTAAGTAGGGTTGTATGACAAACTTATCGGTATTATTTTCCATATTATTTATTTATGGACACTTTTAGGTCCACTTAACCCCACGTGTGGACAAATCTCAAGCTACACTTTGTCTGGTGTTGTGTTGTCTTTACTTTTACTCTCTTGTATCCTTTATTGTGTTTTTCAGGACAATTTTCTAACAGATTTTGCTATTTTCAATAGTAATTTTTTAAAATTATTTGGTAATTAATGTTACCTTTTATATGTTATCCCCTTACTCTTATCTTGAATCTGAATATACTTTATTGCTCTGTAGAGCACTTTGAATTGCCCAGTTGTATGAAATGTGCCATACAAATAAAGCTGCCTTGCCTGATAAATAGTTATTTTGATTTTAATACGTCTATTCGGTGTATCTCACTATTTCCTTATTGTACTTATACCTGCACTGTGCAGTATATTGTGCCTACTTCAATTGTTACATATGTTAATACTGTTTATACTCCAAATATCACAGCGTAATCTATATTCTACATTTAGTATTTAATCTAGTGTTTATTTTGTATATTACTTTGTACTTATCTGCTGCAAAACCTTTGAACATTTCTGCTTTAATCATTTCATTTTATTTTTTATGATGCTATGAGTACTATTCTGCATAATTCAGCTTTGAATGTTTCGTTTAGGGACAAATAATGTAACAGAATATGGTCTTATTCAGTGCATATTTCTATTCACATATCTATTCATGTTTTGTATAATGTTTGTCTGAGGTATATATATTAATTAGGACCTGATAATGTAGTGCAGTGGTGTGCTATTTTTTTATTTATTTATTAGAAATGATTTCAGCTTCTAACTTTTAGAATAAATGGCTTTTTTTACTCATTTTAAAGGATGACTTGTAACATCGGTTAATAGATGAAATGAAAAATTATGAAATTTGATACAGCAATGTTTATTAATATGCATTATCCTGTTAAATAAACCAAAGAATAAATTACATCTAGATCACAGTGATTTGTGGAATTGTCCAAACTAAAATAACAAGCTTTACTGTATTTGTGTGAGCTTTAATTTGTTTTAATTGCTTGCATATGTTCTTCCATCATCATAGCTTTTTCCATTCTGAAGATCGAACTACTGTCACTATCCAACTTTACCTTCAACGTGTCCTCATCCGGCTGCCGCGTCTCAGTGAGCGGCGAGGGCGTGGTGGAGCTGAAGCTGTCGTCAGTAAAGTCGATGAGCGACACCTCGCTTTTGGCCGAGCGCACGCCGGATCCCTCCCAGGGTCGCAGCTTCAGCCCCAGGGACACTCCCAGCCTCTTCAGCCCCGACGAGGTGCTGGTGTCGTCGTCGTCGTCGTAATCGTCCATCACAGAGTCGTAGAACGGCTCTGGACACACAAATGCACAAACCAGATTGAGGAAATAGCAAAAGTGTTTATTTAAAGAACAGATTGTAAACTGAGGACAGACGGAAGACGAGGAAAGACACTTACTCTTCAGCAGAATGGCAGGTTGGGGCGGACGAGGAGGAGGTTGCTCTGATGAAGAGAGTTTGAGACATTTAGTTCACATTTCTCTAAAGAATATGAGTATAAACTCTGTAAAATAACATATATGTTGAGTATATGCAGTGGTGGAAGAAGTATTCAGATTTTTTACTACAGTGAAGTAAAAACATTAATACCACACTATGAAAATACTCTATGCAACTGTTTGAAACCTGAAAAAAAGTCTTGATTTCTTTCAAAAACATGGGAAGAAGGCAATGAGCGGTGAATTAGCAAGAAATTGTTTTTAAAAAAAGTACAAGAAAATTATCTGACAATTAGAAACAAACAAACATAAAATAAACCGAGCAAGACCTGAAAAAAATGCTTGAAAATTTTTAGAAATACTGTAAAAACAATTTAAACATATAATTATGATCAGTATAATAAAGTTTTCCCAGGATTTATTTTAAAAAGTTTTCCATCAGCATTTTTCACTGGCTTTTTAAGAATAATAACTTCCAAAAACTACAAATTTCTTGAAGTTCAAGTTAATTTAAAGTAACAGAAGTGCCAGTACCTCAACACTGTACGTAAGCACTGTACTTGAATACATGTACTTTGATACACTCCATCACTGGATGTTACTTATTCATCAGTCAGAAGATTACTTTTTTTACTTTTTTTACCATAGAGGTGATTATATCACCTGGAATTAATTCAAACCACTAACCACTATCATGTTCACTTTCCAGTGATAATAACAAAACAAATTTAAGGAAAATTGGTTCAGTTAAAGTTCAATTGAGCCAGTTAAAGTTGATTTTGTAGTGAAATATGCATCTCTCAATACACATGTATTTGTTTACAGGTGGATCTTGACCTCGCCAATATGGCGCCAATGACATATCTACGTTTCTATATCTATGGCCGCTACTCCGGCTGCTTCTACAAACTGGGGTCATGCCAACCATCATCTACTGCATGTAATACACTGACTACTTGTAAGGACCTCGTATAACCCCACTTCAAAAGATCAAAACTTTTTCTTTAAGTAAATTACTTAAGTAAATGTACTTCAGTGACTGAGTATATGTTTTAAATGTTTGGATATATTTACTCTTGGAGCGGTTGGGGAGTTTGGTCGGCCTCGCAGTGCCTGGCTCCATCCCGAGGACATCAGGAGGGTCCATGGGGTTCCCCAAATACAGACTGAAAGAGATCAAATCAGAGAGTAAATCAGATTGAATTATTTTGAGGACATAAGTTAATTCAGGATGGGTTTATATGAAAAATATGTTTATATAAAAGCTACAAAATGGGCAAAGTAACAACTGAACCTTTCATTTCTTTACCAGCTATCCTTCATATTTGCTAGAGCTAATAGATATTACAGAGTTGGAGACACTTTGCAGCTCTAATCACTGCCAGAAAAAATGTTGATTGAGTCTCTGTGTATTTTGCAGCAGTTGTGAGATGAGATTTGAGAAGTTCAACAAGTACAAAATCTATTGGTGAACTGATGCAATGCTGCACTCCAGTGGACACAGCTGGAATAAGCACTCAGATATTTCATCTAATTAAAAGTAGTAATTGTGAAAAATATTCTTTAAAAGCATTTATTGTTTCTATTCTATTTACATCAGCAACGCTTGAATTTCCCCTCGTGTCGCGTCAATAAAGGTTTAATTTATCTCCCTAGATTAAATCTTTCAAGCTTCCTACTGTTTTATTTCATATTTTATGATAAAAACTTTAATTAATGAATGTTATTGACCTGTCTATGCGGTCTGCATGTCCCCAGCTCCTGTGAGGGTCCGTATCTCCGTGTCCAGTGTGGATGAAGGAGTGCTTGAGCGGCCGGCTGATGTCGTGGGCGGACAAACCGGCGACCGACGTCACAACATGACGAGGAAACTGACCGACGCGCAGCGTCCGCCTGTTCTGACCTCGCCACCAGTAGTGCTCCGCCCTGAAAACACACACACAAAAATAACCAAACACCGTCAATCACCGTCTACTGTGTTTACCACATGACATGTTGCCTGCTCTTGTGATTTGTATTATCTGTGTCCTGATATTCAACAATAATTTAATTTAATTGGATTTTTTCTGAGTGCAAGAAACTGTCTCTTGTCACATGAGTACACTTTTGTAAATGTCAGCGTAAAATTAGGGAACATCTTGTTAATTTGTTCACATCACCAAAAGTCGCAGTATTCATACAATGAGCCAGTAACGGGATAGTAATGACAGTAATTTTCCACAATGTGAGGAATCCAATGTCAACAAAAGATGCATTTGTTGTCACACAGGCACGACTTTCATGCTAGTAATCTTGTTAAATTACTAGAATTAAATGGGTTTTTTTCGAGGGTACCTGCATGTGACAAACTGACCTTCCCTCGATGATGGTGATGACGTCGTTCATTTTAATCTCCAGCTTGTCTTCCTCCTCAAAGTCCTGCAGCGCTCTCATGTCAGTCGGCATGGTCTGCAGAGCACATACACAGTTACACTTTGAGCAAAAAAGTCCGGTGATTAATGACTATCATCAGCAGGATCATAGAGACAAACTCTTCATGTCATTTTGTGTAATGCTGATTTATTTCTTTCCATTTGCTTCCTCTTTATTGTCCTTTATTTGCACCGGTGCATCACTTTGGTGACACACTACTTTTGGAGCAACTGAAAAACATTTGTACTGTAGTACGTTTAGAAGAAAACTAAAACAAAGTGGAACATTTTAAGTACTTGGGCACAATTATTGATTAGAACCTGACTTTTAATAATAATGTAGAGAGCATTTTTAACACAGACTTGAAAGGGCATACTATACGTATGTTTTAGCTTGCAATTCAGTAGGCGTTGTCATTGTTCAGTCTGCATACATCAAACATGAAGTTTATTAGATAATTCTCACACAGTGTAGCTTGCACTAAACCTATAAGACTGCTAAAATCTCACATTCTGCAGGAGGCTTAAAACAATCTAGACTGATAAATGGTAATAAAGAGCAAAATTAAGTATTTCTGAATTTGGGGTGAACTGTCCCTTTAAGGAGAGGATATAGCTATTCATTCCACCACTGCAGAATGGCCTCAGTTTTCAGAATGATCATTTCCTCTAAGATAAGTTTACAGATATAACCTCATTTCTGAATCACATTAACCCAGTTTCCGCAGACACCACAATGACATTTTAGCTTTGCCGCTTATGATTTTCATGATCTGATATTGCAGGGCTTATGAATCTCATTCTGACTACTGTGCTACCTCGAGCAGGAAGTCTCTGAGGGCGATGAAGGTCGGTCTGTCCTCAGGTTTGGGGCTCCAGCACTGCAGCATGACGTTGTAAATATCCTGAGGACAGTCGTCTGGTTTGCACAGCCGCTCGGCCTCCACGTCCACCTTGTGGAGGATCTGCAAACGGACACAGAAATACACTGAAGAATCATTACTATCTGGTGATTTTTTTAAATTGCAAGAGGCTGAAATTATTTTGTGGGTTAAGATTTTTGCAAAAACATCACATGCAATAACAGTTTTTTTTGCATGTTCACATGCATGCACCTGGCTCCCATTAAGGCCCAGCCACGGCTCCTGTCCGTGGGTGAACATCTCCCACAGCGTGACCCCAAACATCCAGGTGTCAGACGCATGAGAGAAAGTACGAGACTTCAGAGACTCTGGAGCACACCTGGAGAAAGACGAGGACAAAGACAGATACACGGAAAATCCCTTAGAGTATGAAAAACTTTGGAGAGCAACACATGACAAAATGACACGATTTAGTGTTACAAGGATGTTCTTCTCACCATGGGAAAGGGATCTTATGTCCCTCCTCCATGATGTATTGGTCGGTGTGTGTTGGCAGCGCCCTCATCAGGCCGAAGTCTCCGATCTTCACTGTGTCATTGGTGGACAGCAGGACGTTGCGGGCAGCCAGGTCCCTGTGGAGGAAACGTCTCTGCTCCAGGTAAGCCATGCCGCACGCCACCTACACACCCACACAGTCACAAAGAGACAGAACTAAGTACATTTACCCAAGGACTGCACATAAGTATTAATTCAAGGTACTTTACTTTCCATAAAATGTTTCTTTGCACTTCTACTCCACTACTGCTGAATGAAAAAATGCCCCATATATATATATATATATATATATATATATATATATATATATATAGATATATATATATATATACATAAAATATGTAGTGTTTGTCCACTGTTTATGAAAAAAATTTAAAAATTAAAAAGGAGCCATTGGAGCCATTCTCATACATTTAATGAGTTAATTCTTGAGAATTTACTTCAATTTCAAGAGATTTTTCTCTAAAGATTACCCCCCTCCTACAGCTTTGTTTTTTGGTTGTTGCTTGTTTTTACCTACAATAGCCCTAACATGTCTTTTTACATTTGCCATTTGCTGCCTGTTCATAATTATTACCATTATCGTTATCATTTCACAGAGATCATAAACATCCACAGTGTGAAAATGACTCTGATGCACAGACAGAGGAGGCCGCCACACGTCTCCGGGCACTGCACCAAACATCGGATGAAATTCAGGGTTTTATCACTTTCAGTTCCTCTTGTGTATTTTATGTTTTTGGTGCTGAACTTACCTGCACGGCGTAGTTACACAGAGACGAGATGAGGATGTGACCCTGACGCTTTCTCAGACGATCCAACAGTGAACCCAGAGGCGCCAGCTCAGCCACCTACACACACAAACACACACAACAATCCACTTATTATTTTTCACAGATCTAATTTGTGCGACTCAGGTGTTTGAGAATGATCGTGTGTGTGTTTTACCATCTTCATGGGCTGTGTGAGGACGATGCCGTACAGCCGGATGAGGTTCTGGTGGCTCAGTGAGTGCATCGCGTTCACCTCTCTGATGAAATCGTCCAGACCGTCAGAGTCCAGCACGCCGGCCTTCAGGCACTTCACAGCCACTGATAACTGGAGAGGAAGAGATGATGTCATACTGATGCTTTGGGCCTGTTTTTGTGAAAGTTTCACACAATTTGCACACTCCACAGCATGTAATGTGTGTACTTGTTAGCGTCTCCACCCTACTTTCTACTGTGTCTCTGCGTCTCACCACTCTGCCGTTGGGTCCCGTCCACTCTCCCCTCCGCACCACCCCAAACGTGCCGTCTCCAAGACGCTCAAACAGCTGTAGCTCCGTCTCTCTGATCAGGCAGGTGAGCGAGGCTCCCGGCTCGCTGTTGGCTGTCGCCGAACTGGACGACGCCCCCTGAGGGAGGGGCTGCTGGGGGTCCGAGTCGGGTCGTTTAACCGGAAACACCTACAGAGCCCAGAGACAGGAACTGGTGACGGGTTTTCAATGATCACAGATTTTACACATGCTAAAAAGAAAGACACATTTCTACTTTTGCAAAAACTGTACAATAAAGTATTTTCTGATCTTCAAGATTTTTGATTTATTTGCAGATCTTCACCAATCCAAGGGATAACATGAGCAAGTTATTTTCTAATTTATGTTTGCTAAAATGTAAAAAGAGACACAAAACATGTGACATAATATTAAACAGAATGATCTTAAAACCAAAACTACACAAATGCAAACTACACAAAAACATATTTTTATGAATGTAAGTGGGTGAATGTGACTTGTAGGATGAAAGTGCTGTGACTGGACTACGAGAGTGCTAGTGCAAGTGCATTTACAATATAAAATCAATTTGTCACAAATAATAAATACACAAATAAAAAAGTTATTTTGCTTTTTTCAAATACACACATTCACCCTGCAAGCGTGTGAGTACTTTGCCAGCCTTGGAAATCAGTGATCTAGTGGAAGAAATTTGTTAAAACTGTGGATATGACTCCAAATATCTCATTTGGCATTCAGACTTTTATTTAGCTGATGTTCAGACACTGAGGTCACAGAGTCAGCGATGAAAGCAATGTGACACTTTACTGATTTCTAAAAGGAAATTTGTGGAAAATGAGCAGAATATTTGCTTGTGTGTGTTTGCAGGGTAGAGTGTTACTGCACCTTGCTCATCCAGGACTTTCGTTTATAAAGTGCTCTTCTCCTCTTGACCGCCTCCCACAGCCTCCTCTGACCTGAACCGACACACACAACCATGTAACACATTTTAGATTTTTTTTCCCAGAGGACTTAATATAAGCACAAATAAACTGACTTTATTTTTTGTAACACTCCAATATAATAATGATAATGGGAGCAGAGGTAATAATGGGACCTACCCGGGCGTCCCATGCCGATCTTCTCCAGGTCTTCATTCTTGACGTAGTCGAAGTGGGAGAGCCGCGTGACGTTAAGATCATCGCGGATTCGTAGGAAGTACTGCTGCAGCTGCACATCTGTCAGCAGCTCCAGCAGCCACTCTGTCCCCTCCTCACACTGCATCTGCACACACACATTATTACACATGTGAGGACACACACATTGACAAATCGCCTGTGTTTAGTGTTTAGTAGGCTCTGAAATGAATTATGAAAACATGTGCACTTAAATAGTTCAGTTATTGAGTGGGATGTTGATGGACCCTGTTAATGGACTCACTGTAATGTTCGGTGGAAATGGAGGAGCAGCTCTTAACTACAAGATCAATATAAAAAAAATCATTTTTTACTTGCTGTAACAGCCATAAAAGCACTACTTTTCTTGTTTTTAACATTTTCTATATTGATTAAAAATAGATAAAGCATGATAATGAGTGAGCATAGGCAGATTTTTTACATTTGGACATAGCTACGCTAGCTGTTTCCCCCTGTTTACAGTCTTTATGCTAAGCTAAGTTAGCCAACTGCAAGAACATGAATAAGCTTTTTTTCCCAAAATGTGAAATTTCTGCTTAATGTTGGTTCCTTCTTTACATTTCCACATGAATCTTAACAAAATGTCACATCGAGTGCTGCAGGAATTATCCCTAAATCCTGCACGAGTTAGCATCTTAACACTCACGACTCTGTCTCAAAGACAATTTGTGTTTTTCAATTATTTTAGGGTAGATGCCTAAAATAAGGTCTGTAGTCAATGCAAGATTAAGAGACTTTTGAGTTTAGTTTAAAAGCATAAAATGTGCCAGTAAATAACCCAAATTTAGATTTTAAAGCTTTTATGTGTCTTTAAAAAGGCTGCTTTTTAACAAATGGCTAAATTAGAGCACAGCAGTTGTCCCAAAGCGCTTTCTTAAAGCCCTTTTATGGTGGCGTTGGAGTTTTGTTTATAGCCTGACATTAGCTTTTTACTTCCGACGATTTCATTTAAGGTGCAAAAGTGATCAAAGATTATCTTGTTGAATAAAATTATCATACTATAAATGTTTGATTGCCACAGAGCTTGTTTTCGGCCATAATTCAAAATTGGCTTTTTGATGAGACAACCAGAGCAATGTTAACTTCTGGGTTAGCGCTACAAAAAAAACCATCCCTGCAGGACTCTGTATCTGAATAATTTCCCAGGATACAATAATTTGCAAAAATATTCAGGTTATTTGAAACTGTTAGTGTGTTAGTATTGGAATAAGTAATTTTCTTATTTTTGTGGATTTTGTTTGTCTTTTTATCTCCACAAAGGCATGATGTGATCTTTTAGACTGATACTGATATTAATATTCACATTATTAAGAGTTAAGTTATTTCTATTCAAAACATCTTCGATGAGGATTTCATTGACAAAGTGGACATGTACAGAACATCAACCCTAAATTGAAGTATTTTTCATATTTTGCACAATGAATGGATAACACATACACTAAAAAGTATTTTATGTCTCCACAGGCCAGGCCATCATGATAAGAGTATGCATAATATGATGTTAATTCCACTACAGACTTGATGATCACTAGAATTTGGTGGGGGAAAAAAGTGGATATACTGATATCAGTATCGGTTATCGGCCAATTGAGCTGGAATATATCGGCATATTGGATATCAACAAAAAATCCAATATAGTGCATCCCTAGACTACATGAGATCACAGGATTATTTTAGCCCGATAACAGCATTTTAGCCTGGATTAGTTAAACCACATTTGCAGCACAGGGCCCTGCGGGTTTAAGACAAGTGGAGTGAATTAAAGGCAAATGAAGCTGCAGAGCTGCAATCAAAATCAATGCACACACAATCACAAACACACTTACATCCTAACACACACACACTTTCTCATAAACACACAAACACAGGGAGAGAGGAAGAATCACTGCATTTTCACACACAGCTTCACATTTTACCATTTGTCCCCCGACACTCTCTCTGATCCTCCTGTCTCCCTCCTCTTCGTCCTCGTCCTCCCCCTCCTCCCCTCCTCTGGTGTAGGGGAGTCGCCGGTACATATAGCTCTCCCCCATGCTGCAGCAGCTCCTCTCGTCCTTCCCCCTCTCTCTTTTCTCTTGGCTCTCCTCTTTCTGTCTAGCTGCTATTCAGAGGAGGCGTTAGCTCTGCTGCCGTGCTCCGAGTCTGGTTTGCTAATCTCCTCTCGGCTCCATGACCTTCTCGGCTCAATCGATGGGCGCATGCACACGCACGTTCACAAACACACTGGGAGGCATTTGACGCCACTCTCTCCAGCCGTATCGCCTCAAGCTATCTATAAACTCTCTCTGTCTTCCCTCCCACTGGGTCTTTCTCTCCCTGCTGACTCACGGCTTCCTGCAGCGTCGGACACCTCCATGCTTCCCTTTCTCTCTCCATCCTCTGCCTCGCTCTAGCTCTCCATCTCCCGGCTCTGCAGCCGAGCCCCGCTGTCTGTCTGATGATAAATAATTCAGCAGCGCTTACAAGAGGATGAGGGAGAGAGGGAGAGATCTCGGAGGAAGGAGGGGAGAAAATGCAGATACAAACAGGCGCACAGATGGATGGTAAATGCATGAATGGTCAGACCAAAGAAAAATAATACGGAGACAGTTCCCAGCGTGCGTCTGATGGACGCAGACATGCAGATGGTACAACAGATAAGCTTGAAATCAATCCAAAGAAGCAGAACATTTCTAAAAAGATGGAAATATCATGTGGGGAATTGGAAAAAACAGCTTTGGGAGTTTTGAGCTGATTTCAGGACCATTTTAAAGAAATGATGATTGTTTACTTAAGTCATTGATGAGGAAAAAGTGATTTCAGTGTGGTTTTAGCTATGGGCCCACGGAAATGATGATTGGCATTTTCCACAATTTTCTGACCTTTTACAAAATGAAAAAAAGCTATCAATTAATTGAAAAAAAATAATCGGCAGATTTTGTCGATAATGGTAATAGCAAATAGATCTATTGATTAAGAAACAGACAAATGTCAAGCAGTTGCTAATTTCTACAATGGTGTATTAGGACAGTTGAGGGTAAAAAATAGGAATAAAAAGACAAATAGAATACAGAGCCAGGGGAGGGCATTAATACTCAGAGAAAAAAACTCTGATTTTTGTCATTTTATTTGAAAAAAAAACCCAGATATTCTCTGAGATTAAAGTAGTAAATTTCAAAGAAAAAAATCCTAAATTTTGCGCTTCAGGCACCGCAAGCCGAGTGCCATCTAGTTTTACTACACCGGAGAGAAGGCAGACATCTCTACGGCTTCAACACTGCAACTCACAACAACATGATCTAGACTGATCAATAACACTACAGATAAGAAGTAAAAAAAAAAAAAAAAGATTTTGGGGGTTTACCGACCCTTTCACAGCCAGATTACGGCATTAAGTGAGTTCTTGTCAGTTTATTTGGTAAAAGCTTATCCACTGTTTGCACTGAGCTCCTGCCAAAGACTGAAATGCACACATAAATCCAATCTGCTGATCCTGTGGGCTTCATTCAAAATATAATTAGCTCAACAAGCTTACATAAGAAGTAATATGAATGTGACTCTTGTGGAAATTCAAGATGCGAGGCGTTAATTTTGAGATTTTGAGAAACAAGGGAAAACTGATAAAAGATACATAATGCAACAACGTAGACTGAGAAGTAGAAAGACACAATGAAAAAAACAATGAAATACTGAATTATCACCATAAGCGACGTTTTGCCGGCAAAGACAGGCTAACTGGCGCGTGCAATACACGGCTGCATGCATGTCTGTGTGTGTGTGTGTGTGTGTGTGTGCTTCTGTGGCCTAAATGAGCACAAAATCAGAGCTTTCATCTCCATGCCTGCACGAGTTTTTATCGAGGGCGATGCTCTAAATATAGGAAAGCTAAATTTAGCTTAAATTCACTGCCATGACGATTGGAGCAGAGCTGCTTTATTCTGCTCTCGTCTCAGCATCAGATACCTGAGATTCAGTCACAGACACTGAACATGTGACGGCGGCAATGATTTATTGTGCATCTAAATTCTTGGTTTTCTACATTCACTGTCCACACGCATTGACCACTGAGTAATTACAGACACCAACGTTCAGTTTTCCTGTAATTTGGTATATTTATAGTAGAATCAGAGTACAGACGCAGAGCATAATGTGGAGGGGAAACATTCAGGGGAATAGAAAAGGAAGGATCTGTTACTATATATTCAATGATGTTTTAGTTTGGGAGTTATTACATTCACTGAGGCTGCAACTACCATCTTCATTATCAAGTAATCAAATACAAAGAATGTATTTGATTAACAGATTACTTGTTTAGTCTATGAAATGTTAAAAAAAAATGAAAAATAACACCTTTTATCATTTCTCAGGGGTCTTCAATTTGCTTGTTTTCTCTAACAAAAAGTCCACTGACACTTCATTAATTCATTCATAACTCTTCTTAACTGGTATATAAAAAACATTTTGTAATTCATACATTGTTCATTTTGTACATCTCTATAAGTCTTGTCAATTCCTGTAACTTTTGTACATGTCTAATTATTTTGTACGTTTCCATGTGTCTTGTATATTTCTATTAGTGCGTACATTTTTTATACACTGTATATTTCTGTCAGTTTTGTACATTTCTATAATTTTTGTACATCTTAAACAATTTTCTATATTCTAATTTTGTACATCTTAGTCTTAAAATGTCTTATGAATTATGCAATCTTTTTTAATCTTTTTTTATTTTTTTAAGTACAACTATCATTATTTAAGAAGGGGCGTGTCTTCATAAGCCATTTTTGTCCTCTAACTTCTCCTACACAGTGTTCAAACTTTTAAAAGTCTTTTTTTTTTACATCTATGTGCTAACAAAAAGGAACCAAAAGTCTGAAACCTTAAGATATTCACTTCACTATTATGTTTCACAAAGAAAACAATTCAAATATGAGAAGCTACAACCAGAGAAAGTTTGTAATTTTTGCCTAAAAAATGAACAAAATAAATCAATTATGAAAAAAGTTGCTGAAGAATTTTCTTCATATTAAGCTCTAATGTTAACCCAATACAACAGTCACTTAAAGTACAATGTTCTCATAGAAAATACACAAAAAGTAACTAAAGCTTGTGTGTATTCTTTGGTCAAAATTGTTCTCACCCTGCAGAAGTCTTCTGGTGAATCAGGAGCTTGAAGCTGCCGTCAGGAGTGACTGAGGTCACTGTGGGTCACCTGGAGGAGGCCATAGATGGAGAGACCCCACATCTTCACATACCAAGAAAAAGAAAGAGGGCAAAATTACTTAAAAAACAAATTAAAATTAGTTAAATAAAATAAACTGACATGGAGACCCAAGAGCCCAAACAACTGTTTTCACTCAAATCATTTATGAACTGCTGCAAAGAAAATAAAACCTCCATCTGTCCGTAAACTGCCGAGTGAAAAACAAGCCATCAAGTCCCAAATGCTTAAGTCCAAGACTCACACTGGTGTCGTCATAGCTGTAACAGATTGTGTGTTCCTCTGAGTTGCCGTAGGGCAGAGAAAAGTTTTTGGGAACTTCCGCTGTCAGGGGGCTCATGTGTGGAAGTTTTAGTGACACAGTATCTAAATAAATAAATATAATAAAATGCTAATTTCTATTATTTTTCAATTATAATTATTTTTTTAAATATAGATAAATGAAAAAATATAATATAATAAAATATAATATAATATAAATTTACTTTTTTCATTATATTTACATTATAACGTAAATAAAATAAAATAAAAAATAAATTCATATTTGTCTTTTAAATCTGTGTTTTGAGACCAAGTGTGGGTATATATTTTTTATTTGAATGTTTCTGCTTATATATCTGAAGTAAAATTGAAAGTTGAGGAGAAGTCTGTCTCAGTCAGCATCTGTCACTACACCTGAGAGCACCGAGGTCCTTTCCTCTTTTTTGTTTTCTTGGATTTTTGGTTTTAACATGGGAGTCTTTTCAAGGTTTCTCGACTACTGTGTCTTCATCCGAGCTGTAACTGAACTTGTTTTTGAAGACACAGCTTTGTTGAAATATCAGAAGAACCGGATCCAGCTGCACATTGCTGGAAAAAGTGCAGACAATTCCTTTATTTTCTCATCAACAGTCAAGATACTCAACCACAAGCCCTCACAGTCCCTTTTATTTTGTGCACATAATGTTTTATCTTTTGCTTACACCACAAAATAAAAAACAATCCTTCAGAGCTTCGGGAGCTTTGAGGATTTCCCCGCCAGAATTTCCTTCCTGTTCGTGTGCAAAATAAAAACAATAAACTTTATTTACAGAGCACTTTCCAAAAACAGCATTACAAAGTGCTCACAGGGCAGAAAAATAAAACGTACAAGTCAAAAAATCAACAGGGTTTAACAGGAAACACTGTAAGAAAGAAAAAAAGACTGAAAAAGACGAGAAACAAAATGTAAATGCTTCAGATCTTAATGTGGTAAGAAAATGTTTTTGTGTGTTTCTGATTATTTAAAAAAAGATACAAGGCAGATCTATTTGACATTTCTTAAAACAATTTAAAAAATGAGATGAAGTCTTCTGAAGTGGAGAAAAGTCTAAAATGTCTAAAATTCTGGCTGTAATTTGGTGTCACATCATATTGTTTATTACTTAAATCTCACTTTCTAAGACACAAACATGATATATAATTTGTTATATTTAATTTGTTTTACTTTACTTATTTATTTATTTAAATTTTTTTTTTGGTTTATTGCTTAATTTCAGGTAATTCATTTAATATAGATATATAAAAGTAGTTAATCTGTTTGTTTGATTCTAATTTTCAGGTAAATTTCTTGTAAGTTTTTTTTTCTTTTTACAAATTTCTTGCTATTTTAAAAAAGTAAATAATACACCAATGCAAATAAAGTAGGATATCTGCTGAGAGGTCTATCCATCTCTAATGAATAGAGTAGACTAGATTTTAATTGATAAGGCTGCTGGTTCAGTCTGTGTCTGCCCTACAAAGCTGATTAGCCTCAGTCACGTTAAGTGTCCACCTGTCTTTCTGTCTGTCTCTCTGTCTGTCTAATGTCAGTAAACATCTCACCGTTATAGTTTGACTTTGTTTTATTTATTAATTTACTGTATTTTGTTTTGGTGCAACATGTCGCATCTCCCACACAGAGACTAACAAGCTACCAGAAGGAAAAAAACAACACACAACCACACCGACCTGTGAAGACGGGCTCTGCGGGAGACCAGCGCTCTTCCCCCGGTCAGTCCTCGCTCCCTCCGCCGCTCTCAGCTGCTGCAGCCCGCCGGCAGTCCGAAGTTATTTGTCGGTAAATTTCAGCGGATCCGTTATCGCTCTCCTCCGTTAATTCCGGGACGCTCCTCAACGCGCCCGTCGGGATTTATGAGCGTCACCGTGCGTAACATCAACGCAGAGATGATTCCTGGCTCGGAATCGCCAAAATAATTGCACTTCCGGTTTGGAGTCTTGGGCTTCAAAATAAAAGCGCAGGAAAAATAATGAAACATTTGTATCATTTTAACTGTCAGTTATTTGATTAGAAATACTGAAAATATCGCGTCCTTTCTTTATTTTATTATACATATTCATTATACATAAATCTAATGATGATGGACGAATAAATTAATTAATTGAAATAATGTAACTTATTTAAATAAATTTTCTTAAATTATTAAGTACTATTTTAACAGTAAATTGACATCAAACTTTGTAGAGATATGTAAGAAATGTAACAATATGAAAATTTAATTTTAAAAAGTGTAAATTTACCAACTAATAAGACCTAAAACATGTTTCAAATAAATCATCTCCCTCAGCTTTAACTTGTTCACTTTTTATCTTTAAATCTTTATGAAAATAAAATGACAAAATAAATCTGCAAAAAAACAGGGGTATATAAGTAGCAACAGTTTGCCAGTTTTCTGCTAGTGCCTCAACATTGGCCGTATTTACCAAATCAAACATTTCTACAACTACACCAGCCTTTTAATACTTTTATCAGGTTATGTACATCTCATATTTGTACAGCAGCAGTGAACAGATGGACTCCAGAAGAGTCACACTGGGTTTTTGACATTCTAGATTTAGTGCAGCAGGTGACTGAGCCAAGTACTTGTGGACTAAAGCAGAACTAAAATTTCTCCAGTGAAAATATTTCAGATTTCTCAACCTCAAACTGCACTTTTAATCTGAAAAGCAGAGCACCAGAAGCATAAAAATATGTTGCCTAAGTAAATGATGATATACTCAAACTGCCACTGTTGAAACATCTGCTTGAGCTTCCGCATTTTTCTGAACATATTAAAGAGGAAGGATGCAGATTTTTATTTTGCCCTTGGGATTTACTCTAAGAAAAAAAAAACAATGGGACTGAGACAAGAATGCCACGTATCTTCTGCAGTGAATGTCTTGTTATTTACCATGACAAAAACTACCATCAGACTGATATACTGGATGCTAAGCCAAAGGTTTTTATTTCACTTTTCTGCTGAAGGTAGAGATCACAGAAACATGAATATAATAACAGGCTTTGACACACAACAGTGAAAGTTTAACAGTGAGCGGAAAAAGCTATTTCCTAACCACCCGGCTTCCGCTCTCGGGAAGAAGTAACCGTACTTTTAAATCTGCTCATAGGAAAGTAAAAACAAGGTGTAACAGTATCAAGCTCAACAGAAGTGATACCAAGAAACAAACAAATGGATTCAAACATGCAATAATCTGAATTATGAGATAATAATGTGTTTGCGCTTGAGTGCACGGTAAAATTAAGATTTTAATTTATACAGCAGTTCATAATATGGTTTAAATGGTGCTGACTGAGTGATGCTAGTTTTTTTTAACATGCTGTTTACTTACTTTTAGGTGCATTTAGGTTAATATGTTCCAGCTGCAATTGCAGTTAATAATTTTTTTTTGTTATATTTCTCTTATTACTGCTTCGGCGGTGTGACAATATTTTTAGGAAACGACTGAATAACTTTTATGGGAAGAAAATAGTCAGACATATTTATCAGCAGCCCAGATGTGAAAATGTTGTTTTTATGTCCAAACTAAAAATCAGAAAATATCAGTTATAACCTAATTAATCTGAAGAGTTTGTAATATGGTCCAAGTCTGTTGAGCTACACTTTATCAAAGCAATACAGTCCCACGCAGTGAAGAGGAAATATGTCGTTGATACACATGCAAAGAGAGTTGTGGCTTGCGGAGTAAATTCATACAAAGGTACAGCATCTGTTGCATCTTCAACCGTTTGTGCTACGTTTAGACGCCTATCACAAATATTTCAACCTTTGAATCCTGAGCAAATTGTTGTGTTTTTTTTTAAACACTGGGAAAAAGGCAAGAAATGTCCCACACTTAGCAAGAAATTAGTAGATTTAGACAATGAAGTGTTTTATAATTATAACATATAATGATAATTATTTAACAGAATAATTGTTAATATCAACTACTTTTATTCCAGTTATTTTCTTGTTTGTTTTTCATTTTCCTTTTTTAATAAACTATAGAAAAACATCTGAAAACTATAAGATAATAATCATTATCATACACTGAAAATTATTTTACAGAATTATTATTATCACTTATGTACTTTTTAAGTCATTTCTTTTTTGTTTTTTTTCCTTTTTTTCTGATTTTAAGGTATTTTTCTTGTACTTTTTACTAATTTCTGACAAATTTTTGAGTGGTTTCTTCCCATTGCCTTCTTTCCATGTTCATAATAGAATCAAGCCAATTTGCTCTGGATTCAAAGGGTTAAAGTCACTAACACAACAAAACACATGACAGGTTTGAGGGTAAGTTTGCTAACTCTAATGATTACAGTGCATTAGTATGTTTGTGTGTTGAGTTGTTTGACTGGATGCAAAACCAAACTGAGATCTAACAAATACAGCGGCAAGAAAGTCGCAGTGTGATGCAGGAATGTGAGCAAAACTGGAAAAATCAATCAGAAGCGCACACAAACATAATCCAAAAATAAAGACTAAACAAATAAATACATCAAGTATAAAACTCTGGGAAACACTGTCCCCGATAAGTTGTTCCACCCTTCAAGTGAAATATGAGAGACACTGCTCTCGATAAATACACATGTAAAACACACACAATCGCACACACTGGTAGGCAAAAACTACCATCACTGCTTGGCATTATGGGAGACACTGCTCCCGATAATGGTTTTTTAAATTATGGAAGGCACTGCTCCCGATAATGCTTTTTTTTTTCTTTTTTTTTTTAAATTATGGAAGGCACTGCTCCCGATAACTTCACTGTATCATTAAGTGCTCCAAAGTAGACTGTGCAACATCAATGGCTTTCTTGCAAATTATGGAATTATCAGCTTAGTTGTTGCACCAATAAAAGGGGAGGTTGATAAAGTTTTGGCTTTTTGTGATTTTTTTTTTTTTTTAAATTCAGTGTTCATTTCCAGGCTATAGTAAAACTTTCCCAATATGCAGCGTAGGGCTGCAATAATGCGTCGACTAGTTGATTGTCAGAAAAATAATAACCAGCTATTTTGATCGTTTAATCAAACAGGGTCCCCACACATTTTTAACTGATGATTTTTCAAAACCTTTACATATTATACCCTGATTACATGACTTATTTAGTTTAATAAGGGTAGACTTAAAAACATGAAATTAACAGGCATTTGAGTAAGTACATTGCTTGCACCTGCTATCTTCGCCCACAAGTTAGACATTCCTGCAGCTAACTAGCACCCGTTTTGGGGGAATAGAAAACCGAAGATCCAATCAACGATCAGGCAGCGCAGCACTAGATGTTAAATATAATGTATTTTGCATAATGTTAGATATAGTTTGGGAATTTTATGAATGCAATTTAAACTATAGCCAAAACAATGTTTATTCAAAACTGTTCCTAAACTTTCAGTGAATTCCAGACAATTTCCTGGCCCAGAAAATAGTTTTTAGATTAATTATTTTTCCAGGAATATCATAACTGTGGGAACCCTGATCAAAGTAATTTTTCATGCAAAAGGAGCAGATAATGCTTTTCCAGACTCTCAAATATGAAAATTCCATGCTTTCCTTCTGTTCTATATCACATTTAACTACATATCTTTTGTTTTTTCGACTGACAAGACAAATTTATTTGAGAAACTGGGATGGATAGCCCTAGCCCAGAGATAAATTTAATAATTTCATGCAACGTTTTAATGAGTCAAGTAAGATTTTTTCTCATGTAGTCATTTCAAAAATTCTCCAAGAAACGAAGAAATGAAGGCCATAATAAATAAATCTAACATCATCCGGGGCCCCATTTTGTCAGCAACAGTTGAGGAGTCATTGGTGTAGCAGATGCTGCCGGAGGATTCGACAGTATAACCGTCATAATTATGGAAGGCACTGCTTCCGATAACGTCGTATAAAAAGACAAACAATAACTTTATAGTGGGCACTGCCACTGATAAAAAAAACAAAAAACAAGGTAATAAGGTTTCTCAGTGTTTGATGGCGAGAGGTCACAGCGAAGGCTTTTAGAGAGCAGGCAAATCTGTCAGTAGTGGCATTTCTGCATTTCAAGTGTTTGATGTTGTTTCGCAGCTTTTAAGAATGTGTTTTTCACTTTTCTGCCTCCTCACGGATGTTTGTGGGATTAAATACCCCAAAAATCTGAATATAAGCCTTTCTTCTCTGATCGACAGCTTGTGCTTAAGTGCTGTTACTGGAGCTCATCCTTCTGCTCTACCTCAAATTTCATTTTGAGTCACACACACGCACACGCACACGCACACGCACACACCACCTCACAACTCCTTGTCCTCCTTCTTCAGATCTATTCTTCAATGTCCCAGATGTTTCCCGCCATGGCGTTGGCACATCCCTGCAGGTTCCAGGTGGCGAGGGCCAGCTGGGTGTGGAGATGCTCCACGTCGGTGGTCTTGGCGATGGATGCCAGCGTATGGGAGCCGCGACCCAGCAGGAGGTGACGGAAGGGAGTTTCAATGGGGGACACGTATGGAGAGAGGAGGCCGTGCTCAACCTGGAAGGATAAAAAAAAAAAAATACATCTTGCACGCACACTGTACTTACAGTATCAATGATGATGTTGATGACTGGGTGATAGTAACAGTACATATTGTACTTGTGAGCCATATTGCAGCATCGGCTTTTGTGGGTCCAGTCCTGATGCTGCATTATTGTGACTGTCATGACCTGTTGAAGGTGTACACTACACTGAAAATGGTTTGTTGTTATAAGATTTTGTCGTTTTTTAACGCTCACTAAGTTATTATAGGCCCTGAAGAGTTATGGTGGATACTTCATAACTTATTAATCTGCTCCTGTGGAGCTTGAATGTACAAAGGGGCAAGTCACTGTTTTTTTGTGTCTTGTTGTTTATGCTTTATGTGTTTTTATTATGCTTTTATTCTTGCTGCTACGCTAATAGCCCTCTTGATAAAATTGAATTTTTACTGAAGTCTGAGTTCAGGAGCATACATTCAGCAAACAAATGTTTCATGATGTTAATTTCATAAACTGATCAGATCATACAGGGCAGGCTTTGATAAAACTAAACTAGGGGCGCATTCAGTCTCAAAATGTTTTGCACTGTTTTGCTACAGTCTCCAGACTGAAATGTTTCTTTGAAACAGTGTGAAACTGAGTGAAACAGCTGGCTTTGAGGTATGGTTTCTTCGGTTTCTGGTTACGTCAGAGGTGTTACCTAGTTACTCAGAAGTGACTATTTAGTTGATCTTTACCAACCATGCTTGCATACCACAACAGGATGAACCTACAAATGTTTATGTTAAATAAACATTTTGCTATGTTTTGTCAGAGCTGAACGCAGCCCGGTGTTTGTTAATAAAGGACCCATTATGCTTTTCCTTATATTCTGTCATACAATATAAAAAGTTACATAGAGGGATGTTAATACATGCATGTGACGACAGCAGAGGTTTCAAAGTGTGTGTCTTACACTCATGATCCTGTCGTTGAGGATCCGACAGGCCTCTCTGTCATCTAAGTCAGTGTTGATGATGTCATTCTTGATGTCGCGAGCAGCTCGCTGGAAGGCGCCGCGTGCAACGTTCAGCCATTTGGGATCCACGTCTTTCAGCTGACCAGGCAGCACAACAAAAAGTTGAACAAACATTAACATGAACACATGTCGAAGAACAAACTACTCTTTATAGCTAAATGTCAAAATATAAATCAACAACAGCGTGGAAAGATGTGAGACAGAGAGACCGACCTGAGAGAGCTGCCTGACGTGGTTGTAGACCTGGTACACAGACTTGGTGATGATGCCGCTGTATCTGCTCACATCCAGGCTGAGCAGGTGGTCGTGGACTAGTCGCAGAGCCATCTGGCCGGCAAACTGTGCCGCCACCGCCGTCATTTCACTGGTGCGCTGGTTTGTTTTGTAATCAAGGTGATCTTTGTTGTCCAGGTTGGTGCCATAGTAGTTATAGTACTTGGTCTTTAAACAAAAACACAATTTATATTTATTTATTTCTATATATATATATATATATATTTATATATATACATATATATATATATTTTTTTAAGCATCAAAATGTAACAACCAGACTCAAGTAGACATCAGCAAATTACACAAAAACAGCACAATTATGTTTATTAATCGGCTGTTCTGTGCTCAGCAGGGCTGTAACCAACCAATGTAAATTAATTTGTCAATTAACATTTAATTGTTTCACCTATAAAATGTCAAAAGATTACGAAAATGTCTTGTTTTGTCCTCAACCCAAAGATATTTAGTTAACTGCCTTAGATGAGTAAAATTGATTTTTTCCAAATTTATATTTATATTGATTTATATTTACCTTATATTTAGAAATAACTCAAATCCATTTAATCGTTGTTGTAGATAAGGGGCATTTTGTTTATTTCAAATCTCTGCTTTACCTGTTATGTGATTATCTCTGCTAACAGGAGGGTTGTGAACATGTAAAAATCCCCATTATTACTTGTTGTAAGTAAATGTAAACACAGATTATTATTAACAGTAAATATCTGCTGTGTTTTTTAATATCAGGACTCACATTGGGAGAAGTGAAGTGGAAGGAGATGGAGGGAATTCCAGAGAAGGCCAGGAAGGGATAGGCAGGGTCGTCAATTGACATCGGGCTCAGTCTGCAAACAGCATCACGTACAGTTACTGTTATAGTTGTGACGAATTGTTATGAGAAGACAGAAGATTTAGCTTTCTGCTGCAAAAAAGAATCAATGCTCTAGTTATTATGGTTCTTTTTTTAAATCCATTTAAACAGGATCATGCAAGCAACAATCTTGCAGTCTTCTGCAGAATTTCCATTTTTAAAGGTTCAGTGAGAAAAATAGGTGTAAGAGTTTTTTTTCTTGTCATCTTCTGAGTTTATTTTGCTAATTTATGAAACCAAACATCACAAAGCAAACTGGAATGCACCCCCCAGTTGAAACTATGAGGAAAATATCACCATGTACCACATATAGGATGTCAGGATGGTATGAAAAAATAGATACCGCCCAAGCACAATAGTTATCTACTTACACTTTGGTCCAGGCAGTTTTTCCCACCATATCATACACAGTGCCAGAACCAAGAGGACTCTTCACCTGCATGGACGAGGCAAGTTAATTTCATTAGTACAAACACAACTGGTTTATACAGAACTGAATCAGCACTGAATGGAGTGTTTTTACCTCTTTCATCGTGTTCTCCAGGAGGGTGTAGAGCAGCGGACTTGCTGAGGCCATAAAGCTCCCACGACCTTGTGAGAATATACACTTGAGTCAGCTGACAATCACTGGAAAACTGTAAGCTCTCCTGCAGCTTTGTGCTGTACTTACCCATGACAGCTCCATCCAGGTTTATGTAGGTGAAAACACGTTTGTCAATGGAGGACATGTAACCCTAAAAACAGACATATTACAGAACAATTTTAGTACGGTTCTTCTTTTCTTGTGCCTCCAGATCAAAGTATTTTAGTTCTTACCTCCAACCACTCGGTGGCGCCAACACTTCCGTACTCTCCGGCGCTCCAGCTTGCAAACACCAAGCTTCTCCTGGGCCTGAACCCATCTGAGACAAAGAAAACCCATCAGAAAAGTCAAGTGGACATATGAACACAGACAGGTTTAGCCTATGGTACTCATTCATCCTGTCAATACAGGGCATTTAAATCATAAGATCTTTTTCTAATATACTTCAAGTTAAAGTGAGGGTATAAAAATATTTTCCAGAGTTAGTCATTCTTATTTTAAAATGGCCTCCTTTGTTTTTCTGGACAGAGTTACTGTGTTGCAGTGGAGCAATAAAAAAGGGAGATTGTTTTACTAAAAAGACTGTCATGTGGAAGATATCCACTTGATTTGACTGATTCAGCCAGCTGGATATGTATGGGTCAATTATAACTCATATACAAGCCTCTCCATAGCATAAATAAAATCCTACCAGAAGAATGTAATCAGAAAAAACTAAATTAATTTTGTTTTTCAGGCTTGGTTTTTAGCCTTTAATAAAGGAAACACAGTGTCATGTCTCTGTTAATCTCTGCTAATCTCTCGTGTTCTGTGTTTTGTGATATTTGATACCTTTCTCCACCATCTCGTGAACAGCCTTGGCCAGCTCAACCAGTATGGAGGTGCCAACGGTGGCTTTGGTAAAACCTTTCCCCCAGGCGTCTCTCTGAGCCCCCAGTACAATGTAGCGATCTGCAGATTCACAAGAATGCACCAACATGTTATTTTACATGTATGATGACAAAAAAAATTATCTGCCTGTAGGTGATTAGAAGAGTGAGAAAAGGTACCAGGATCAGTGAATCCTTTGATGACTCCAAACACATTGTGGACTTCCCTGTTGACCAGCACGTTGTTCACCTCAACGGTGATGTTCTTGATGCCACCCAGTCTGTAAGTCACTGACGAGAGGGCGCCTTTAAACGTGCCATCAGCTTCAGGCCCGCTAATGTTCCTAAAGAGGATAGAGAAGAGTTTACTGCAGTTTCTACTTTTATTTCAAATGCAATGTAAATGTATTTACAAAATGAACTTTAAAACTGAGAAAAAAAAAATATTTTGCTCTAATACTGCTTTGACCAAAATTGATTTTTTTAGGAAAACCTGTCCAAAACAAAATTGTTAAGACATATACACCCATAACACTCATATGCAAACACTGTCAAAGAGACGTCTGGACTGAATTAATAATTTTTTAGTCTCACAACCTCCCAGAAAACTTTCCCTAACAAGATTTTACCTGTTCTCTCTGAAAACAATTCAAAAGAGTCACACAAAGTCGTCTAATCATTCAAAGTTTGTTCTTTTTCAAAAATCCATTGTGACGTTTATGGTTTCAAAAGGCTTTTTTGTGGAGCACACTGATCAGGATATGTGACCCAAACTTCAAATCTATCAGACTTATGGTGAGAGGGGTAATTACAGCACCACCATGTGGCCCATTGTTATCACAGCTGCTGAGCACTGATTTTAGCACATGCACTGTATTGTGCAACAACCAACAACATACTTAAAACCTGCTGCTGCTACTTATTTATTGATATTTAAGACATGCTCCATATAATTATCTAAGCTTTGAGTTTTTGTTACTGTTCTACTTCATCATTGTTTGTTGTTTTACCTCATTTTACTTTGTCCTAATGATTTAATTTTTATTTCATTCCAGCTCAAGGCAATTTGAGCAGCAGTCTTGGTTGTTAATATACAGTAAAGTGTGAAGCAGTGACTCTGCAGGTCTTTCCTTTCTGCTGCTGTCAGACTGTACAACCAGCACTACACACACACTCCATAATGGACTCAAACCTGTGCAATTTCATTATCACAACCTGCACTTTTATTATCATAAAGTGCATTTTATCACAATCTGCAATTATTTTCCATGTGCAGTTGGTATAAATATTTGTTAACTGCTGATTTTTGCATTTGTTTTCTTAATATTTATATTGTTCTTTTGCTTTATTTATCTTGTACATAACTTGTTTGGATATCACTTTGCTGCTGTAATAATGCAAATTTCCCCCTATATAATAAAGGATTATATCTTGTCCAAAGTGCCATACAGCACAATGAATGTACATATTTACTGTGCACCACATGTTTAACCAGAAGATCTATCAAAGACTGTTCACCTCAGAGTGTCTGTAAATCTGTGTATTTGTGTCCTTACTGTAGAAGATCAGAGGCCTTTGTGGCGGTGATAGTCTGGGCTGGGATTTTTGGGAGGCCGGATGACTTTGTTGGGGGGAACTGGGTGTGGTTGAAGGAGGGGAATCCAGGAGTGTAGGGGTCACCAGAACCCAGATGGACCTGAACGGGGACACACACTAAATCAAGTCGATGCTGTACCAACTGGTTTCAAAGCAAGACTTCACCGGCTACTTGATTCAGTTGCTTTTAACAATCTCCTTCAAAACTAATATGCACAAACTTACATGTCCATAGAGTGCTGTGTCTGCTACATAGTCAAAATCTTTCGGGTCGGGGTAGATTAGAACAGCAGAGGCTCCCCTCTTGGCAACGTTATCCACCTGAAGGAACAAAATCAGAAACATGAAAACAAGCTTTTAGTAAAGTTCCTGAGAAACTCAAAAAGTGATGTATACAAAGCATCTAAAGGTCTCAAATCAGCCGTCACCTGCTCTGCAAAAGTGATATTTCCAGCTCGGAGCAGCAACACACAGTCTTTCAGCTCAATGTTGTTCTTCTGAAGAAGTTCCAGATCCTCCTGACGGCCGTAGTTTCCGTACACCAGCTTGCCCTACGAACACAGGTCAGACAGGCCGCTACAATCAACAGCTAAAAGCAACAAATTCATTTTCATATTTCATTTTTTTTAAAAACATTTTTGTTCATAAAAATGATACTGAAACTCACCTCAGCCTTCCCTGTGGCGCTGTAGGCCAGATACCCTTCAGGCTCAAAGTCCACTGAGCCAAAAACGACACGGTTTGGACGCTTGCTGCAGATAAGAGGACAAAAGCATGTTACAATGTCATTCATTTACTTTCATTTTGTTGATCACAGCAATTACTCAGAATTAACTAATCCCTGTGGTTTCTGTGCAACCTTGCAATTTTGTCCAACTTTTCCACAAATTTGATCTGTCATTGTAGTTTCCTGTGAGTTTCACCAATCACAGCGTTGCCCCGCATCACCAAACTCACATATTTGTATCTGGTCACGAAGATGCAGACGTGCAACACAAAAGTCTCACATTTACCAACGAAAATTACTCCTGAAGACCATAAAAGAGCTATTTTTTTTTTTTTCAATTTTTACTTTCTCCTACAATATCTTTGCAAAAAGACATCTAAAACAGGGTTTGTGTTTTTTTTCTTACTTTCTTTCTTGTACCCTCCTTTTTTTAAATATCTGTTTATATATTTATTCACTTGCATTGCTTGTGTTATCTTGTTTGTTAGAAAGAATACTTTATCAAGCATTCAGTTTTTTATTTTAAAGGATGATATCGTTTCCTCTATTAATAAATAATTTAAGTACCCGATCAGCATCAGGAGTACTCCATCACACTGACTTTGAATTACAGCACCTCCCATAGGCCAACAAGGACATTTGCTCTTAATGTGTAGGACAGTGGTGATCATGATGGTGATTCAAGTCCCAACACCAAATCCTGATATGTTATAGAATTATTCTTTTAAATTAAAAAATCAAAAAATCAGAATCAGCTATTGTATCAGATGCAGTAAAGATGCAGTAACTGTTGCATCAACCTGTCTGGCATCTGCAGCTGAACGTAGTGGACGTCAGTCCAGGGATCCATCTCCGCTTTCTTGAATTCTTCAAAGATGCGGTTTGCCAGACTCATGTCTTCATCGCTTCCAGCTGAACGTGTGGGCCGATCAAAGTCACTGCAGGAAAAAAACAAAACGCCCCTGTTAACCACTCTTTCATGCACAGGTCAAACATCTCTGAGAAAAAAACCCCCACAGATGACTCATAACACAAATTGTGCCTTTTTTTTGGTTTTTCTTTCTTTTTTAAATGTCAGCCCTCATTTTCTATCTGGGTTACAAGAAACACTTTCAAAATGACACATACCTCCCACAAAGCTGAACTCATTTCTGAAAAATATTAGGTGTTTTTGGACCAAACTGTACTGGGGATTTCCTAAGAACTATGTGCCTTAAAGGGCTTTTTTCCTGATTGCATTCATGCTGCCAATAGGAACATGGAGGCGGCATAACCTGGCTATTAAAGATTCTTCGTGAATATTTCGCTTTAATGGGTCAAAATAAAGCCTGGACTTTACAGTTTACCATTTTGTGGTCGAAACACATTTTCTTACTTTTTTTTTTTATTATTATGATTATTAGGAGCTGTTTGCGTTTATTTGACTAACAAGGTTTAAAAAAAAATGGAGGTTGCCTGAGCTGCATTTGCTCGTGTGTTCGACCAATCATAATAAACTGCGCAAACGTTTCTGCTCTCTGTGCTGAAACAGATTGCTAAAGTGGACATTAGTGCTCTTTTTATTCAGAACATCTTGTAGTGATTGTTCATCGCTGTATAATACTTGTATTTTTATCAGTCTTTTTAAATAAATGCGTAACAACGGTGCTTTACTCTTGCAAAATGCTTGTAAATGACAACCTAATTTAAGGTCTTTTACTCATGTCTGAGCCTTGCTGTAGTTTGCTTTAGAAATTATTCAAATCATGAATCATCTCCAAGCCCGAAGAAAACTTATGATTTTACTTTTTTTGTCACACAGCTCTGGCTTAGAGTTTGAGTTATGTGTGCAGTAAAAGAAAAAGAAGAAAAAACAAATCTTCTAAGTGGGAACTGCAATTTAATTTCAGACGTTTGAAATCTCTCTTGCTCGTCTGTTGGTGCTTCTTTGGGTCTGCATCATCCACTAGTCATGAAACTTGTTTATTATTCTTTATATAATTGTTATAACCTTCCTCTTGTTTTCTGTGACTGTCTGTGGTGTAATACTGTGGTGTAGATTCTTTTCATTTGGGATTGTTTACTTATTAATGGATTGGCAGGACGTTTGTCTGGCTGTTTGTCTGGTAAAATGTGTTCTCTTTTGCTTCGCCTTCAGTGTGACGACATAAATTTGAGTGTGGTTTTTAAAGGTGTGCACAGAACAGAGTACCTCAGAGATTTTTTGAAGGTCTCGCTGGTGAGTTTCTGCGTAAGGAGTTTGGTGACGTCCACCCAGTCCATCTGTACATCTGGAGCTGGTGCAACAACAGCTGGCCTTGTTTCGGGCTCATTCTCAGTTGTCTGCTCGGTGCCACAGTTCACCTGCTCCACCTCAGTTTTCGGGTGGCTGAGGTAACCGAGCACATAGCCTGGAGGACAAACAATGCAAAACACAAAAACTGGTCAAAGGAATGTAAGAAAAACAGACAAAGAAAGAGGGCGGAGTTTTTATATATTAAAAGAAAAATAAAATTAATTACCAAAATAACTTTAAATATCTATTCTGGCACAAAATATATAAATTCAAGCATTTCCAATGACCAATGTCTTTTTATGTCTATTTGAACTCAAATTCATTAACTTTCAAGGATTTTAAGGATCCATAGATGAACAGAACGAGCGATGCTTACCGGTGATAAATATCAGGATGGTCCCCAGGGCCAGGTAGCAAATCATTCTCCGGCTCTGATGTGGAGGTGCCGGCCTGAAGCTCGGAGATCCTCCTGCCTGGTCCTCTGTGGCATCATCTGACAGTTTGACCTCAACGTGTCTTTCTCCGTCCTCCGCCGGCTGCAGAGTGAACCTGCTGTACCGCTCACTTTTAATCTACAGAGGATGAAAAAGAGGAAAAGATAAGAGTGACAACTATGAGAGCAATGTGCTCCTGATCCCACAGCTGCACAGGAGGACAGCTGGCCAAGTGGTAACCAAAGGTCTAATTATTAACAAAAGGCTGGCAATTTTTCTATTATACACTGTGCAAAATGGACAATATATTATTACCCATTTAACATGTTTGGTCTTGATACAAAAATAATAAAAACAGTTCACCTCCAAGTCAAAAAACAGATATTTGTCCTCTTCCCTGTGGTACCAGTTTTAATATAGATTGATTTGGTATGAGCTGAGTGTTGGAAATATCAGCCATAGAAATATCTGTCCTCTCTCCAACATAATGGAACTAGATGGCATTCGACTTGTGGTGCAAAAAGTGCCAAATAAATAAATTTGAAAAACTCAACAGCAATGTCTCTTTCCAGAAATCATGACCCGGTTACTAAAGATAATCCACAGACCTTGTTGTGAGCAGTTTCATGTAGGAACTATTTTCTTTGATGCACACTTCCTTTTGCACAGTAATACTGTTGGCAAGTGTATTTAGATAAAAAGAAAATAGCTCCTACATGAAACTGCTCACAATAAGGTCACGATTTCTGAAAAGAGACACGACTGTTGAGTTTTTTAGAAGTTTTTTTTTTCCTCCGTGCTTTAAGCACCACAAGCAGAGTGCAACCTAGTTCAGTTATTTTGGAGAGAAGGCAGACATCTGTATGACTGATATCCCTAACACTCAGAAACTCACACCAAAACGGTAAGAGGTAAAATGAGCTTTTTTTTTTCAAGTTAACTGTACCTTTCATATGAATAGCAAAAACTCACCATGTTGTTAAACGCAGTCCTCACTCGATCCATTGTAGCTGTTGTGTAAAGGACAGACAGTGGGAGACGGAGAAGATGAGTTTATGAGCAGCAAATTAGGAACGATGAAAGGAGATGATGAAAGGAAACAGAGAGGGAGGGGAGAGGATGTCGGGGGAGTCAGGCCACCAACAAAGCTCATATTCAGATTAACATCAAGGGCTGCTGTAGGTCTGCAGACTGTTTTCTCAGCAAACAGGCTGACTGTTACTCAAAGAAACCTACACAGGATAAACCGCTTCAAGACATGATATTATTTACAGTTTAAAGTAAGTTTCCTGCTGTCATAATCGTATAATATGGACCATTTTGCTGGATTTTTGTCAATATTCTGGACTCTTTGCAGACTAAATGACTAGTTGGGGGAACAAAGATGAATGCTGTATTCATTCTGATTAAAAGTTATTTCCCTGTCTTCATGCAAAACTTCAAATGTCACGACATCCGAGAACTGGTGTGACCTTCACCTTCCACACACATACTTACAAAACACGAGACAGATAATACACCGAAAACAAGACCTTCGGGAATTGTTTCCACATCACAACAGCGATATTTTTTGTTTCTTTTATAAACATGTCAGACACAGAGGCGTCAGTCAGGGCTTACGGACAACTGTTTGTTCCAACTGTCACTTTCAGGTAGATCTTCTTCCTTGTGCAAGTGAACTGATGCAACATGAACCAAGCTTACCGGTTAATCAACCCACTTCCTCGTTACTGAGGTGAAGCAGGAAATAGCTACTGGAATATCATAAAAAGATAATATTCAGTGTAACTACAGTTTACTGAAAAAATAAAAATTGTTTATTTTTTCCCCTATTTTATTATCAATTATTTTTTATGTATTATTTTATTTTTATTTTATTTTACTTATTTATGTATTTTCATTTCATGCTCTAAATGTTTATCTGGTTGTGCACTTTGTTTATGCAACTCCATACTGTCTCTATAAAAAAAATCAATTACAATACATATATGAATAAATATATAAATAAAAATGTCAAGGGGCCAGGGCTGCACATGTGGCCAAGTGCAATATCCATATCACAGGAGCTGCATTTTTTTTCTATATATTTTATATTCATATCACAACATTGGTCTAAATAATTGCAATATGATTTTTTCAGCATATTGTGCAGCCCTAAAACTGCTCTCAAAAGACTTGACAGATGAAGTTTTTTGGCGGGCTGCTGCACACGATCTCAACACTTCCTTGCTGATGTTATGTATGCGACAGCCTATTAGTATGAGGAAGTTTTCATACAACTTTATCAGTTAATCTGCTGATTATTTCCTTGAATATTTAACTTATCTTATCATCAGGAAATAGTGTAAAATGCCAGGCCCAGTTTCAAAATGACATCCTCTTAAAGGTCTTGTTTTGTCCTATCACAGTCTTAAACCTGAAGAGAAAGGGGGTTTATTTTACTAAAAAAAATATTTATTAGTAGTAGGTTTTACTTACAGGAAATTTCCTTTGGTTTTGGTGCATGCATTAAACATACAATAAATGTATTAAGAGGAATAAAATATGGCAAAGACAATCACTCAAGATCACACAGTTATCAAATTTTGAGAAGTTAGAAAATATTTTTGAATGATAAATATCTTCCAATTAACAAGTTAATAATTAATTTATATCTTTTATTTATTTATTTTTTGTCTTATCAATTATTTAAAACTTTGTTTAAGCTTAAAATTGTTAGCTGCAGGTTTGTCCACCAGTCTCTTTCAACTCTGTCCCACTTCATTAGTTTTTTAGGTTCTTAGGTACAACTAAATTTAATTTCTGATTAATCATTTTCCCACCCTATTAGCCAGTTCATTGTTGGTTTGTTTAATGAATAGAATTGTGAAAATATCTGTAATAATATCTAATTCCACTTACAATCATCTAGGAAAAAGAAAATTTGCAATACCTTGCATTTGAAAGACTTGAACCAGCAATTTTTAGGCATTTTTGCTTGAAATTTGACCAAAACATTTTTTGTGTTGTTTTTAATAAATCTGAGCATCCTAAAGCATCCTCATTAAAATACGTATGTTTAAAACCCTAATAATAAGAGTTAGACTTATATCTAGTGCAAACCTACTCACTCATTTGTTCAAGAGCATACCACTAATATGTATTCATTTTTTTAACCGCGTTATTTTGCAAATAAACTGTAAAGAAACCGTTGGGGAGTGGCTATGTGAGGTTGCATCATTTCTTGACTCCACATGTGGACTCTTCCGCTAAAAAAAAGATAGATTTTTCTTCTGACACATTTTGACAGTTTTGTATGACTGATCTTTTTTTTTTTGTTTGTTTGTTTTTAAATAAAATTATTTCGTATTTTTTTTTGGTGTTGCAAAGACAACTTATACCTTACATTTGTAAACCGTGAGACGAAACAAAATCAATACTTCCATATTAAAGACGATATACATGCATATTTTTCTGGGTTAATCAATGAAATATGCATTTACGGAGGAAATGTTAGAGGCAGAGAGGACAGGTGACATTTGTAGCATCATTCATGAGTAAGCTAGTTAGCTGCACGTTTAGTGACCTCCGTATCTTTCCGGTTGAGGGAAAGACTCTCGTAAAAGGCACTGCAGGTCAACAATTATCTGACTTCGAGTAATAGATGAATAAAATGTCTGTCAGTGTCAGTAATCTCACCTTTTCGCCGCTGAGACACCACGCGTCTTCTAGCAGGAGCGCCGCTCAGCCGTGTCCTTACTATGGCACTTCCGCTTTACGTCATCCTGCAAGCAGTCACGTACGCATTCTTAAAGGCGAAAGTACACTGATTCAAGTGCTGTATTGAAGTACTTGTATTTGTACTTAACTTAATTTCTATAATTTATTTTTGTTATAAATGAAATTACCAAACAGTTTATACAAGTACTACTACTCTGATAACCATTTGAGTCTTTTTTTGTTTTAGTTAATAGTTTTGAGGGTTTTTTTCAATTTTTTTTCTCTTTTATTTTAATTTTTTTGTGTTTGATGTTTTTCTATTTTCTTTTTAAAATATTTATTTGATACGTTTTTAGTTTTAAAGTTTCTTTTCCTTTTTTAATAATTTTGAATTGTGTTTATGGTTTTTTTTATATAATTTTGAGGTTTGGGGTGGGTTTTTGTTTGTTTGTTTTAATAATTTTAATAATTTGAGTTTTTTGAGTGTGTTCTCTTAATGATGATTTTTTCTGCACTGGGTCTTTTAGTTTTCATACTTTAAGTACATTTTCCTGGTTATACTTACTTACTTTCACCTAAGGAGGAGAGGTTTTTGGATGGCAAACAACAAAACTGGATATGTATTTGTTGCAACCAAACCAGATATTTTAAGTCAAAACATTATCTTTATCTAACCCCATCTAAGTGGGTTTTTGTGCTTAAACCTAACCACAGCGTTGTCAAAGCATAAAACCGGAACATGAAGAAACATAAAAGTTTATCTGCTGCGTAAGAAATGTACATACATAACATATCTGTGGTTTGCAGAAATGTGCAATGCCAACATTTATTCTGGCGAGAAGGTATAATCCACTCCTCTGACAAACAAGCAAGAAGACAAACTACTGACTTCAGCATGTTCTTTTATAAACGATGTGTTTAAAGTTGTTCTACATGATTGATTACAGGTGAAGGAGACACCACAGTGCAACTAATGGTCTTTATAATCCTCTGAGATGGAAAATGATACACCTGTAACTGCAGAGAAAGACACTTACAGTAACATGATCTCACTCTGCAGTGTCATCACAGATGGGTCATTGCCAGTCGTCTGTCGGGCAGAGCATGACTTCAGTACAACACTAAAATATGGGAAAGGGGGACATCTGAGTCAGTATCTAAGGGACTGTATGGATATTATTTCAGTGTAATGTTTGTTTTTTTTCTACTGTGGGAGAGCAGTAAAGAGCCTTTTTACACATTACATATGCCTTTTGTTTTGGTCATGGACAGTGTCATGGACAGAGAAGGTTACCCTTGAAATGCAATTGGTTACAGACTATTTCAAGAACTCAGTTACCCTTTTAAAATTTTACCATTAAAATAACATCGCTATTTTAACCACATCATTCAAGTAATGCAAGTTACTGCACTTGATTTCTTTTTGATCACGTTTCTAAAATTCAAAAATCAAATGTCCTAAAAATAAATGTGCATAAGCGTCGACGTCAAATGTGTTTCAGTGGCTATGCAATTACCCAGGAATATGCCAAAATAATAAGCATGCCATTTTTTCACCAGCCCACAGCCACTTTATTGCTCACTTTAACACAATAAAGTTAAATATATCTTTTTTTTTTAAATATATTTTTATTAAGATTTTCACATTAATTGAGTTTAGACAATTTGACTAATGTCATAACAAATATTATATATTAAAAACAAAACAAAAACAAAAAAAAAAAGAAAAAAGAAAAAACCCAATCAAACAGACACAAATAATGACAATAATAATCATATAATTAATCACACTTCAAGGTCATGAGTTTCCAAAAAGTCTATATAAGGTCTCCACAAGTGAGCAAAGTCCTTTTCTTTCTTTTTTACAATATATGTTAGCCTCTCCAAAGATAGACAGTTCATCAGTTCCTTCGTCCACATTCCAATAGAAGGTGCGTCCATATTTCTCCACGATAATGCTATTATCCTTCTGGCTTGTAAGAGCCCAAAGTCAATAAACAGTGACTGCTGTTGAGACACAACAAAGTTCTCAGGGTATATTCCCAATAAACATATTTTCGCTCGCAAAGGGACATCCTTTCAAACTACGAGACCCACACAGTGTAATACACTTTTCCAGAATTGGAGTATCTTTGGACATTCCCATAAACAATGAATTAAGGTGCCTTTTGCTTCTCTACATTTCACACAGGTATCAGGTACATTAGGGTATATGTGGTTCAACCTGCAGGGTGTAAGATAGGTGCGCATCAACCATTTATGTTGTAGCAGCTTAAATTTAGTATTAACAGACTGGGTCTGAGCCTTAAAGCAAGCCCTTTCCCAGTCAGCTTCCTGAATGTCCTCCTTTATATCAATTATCCAAGCCTCCATCTTTCCAGAAGATGATTCTTTTGAATGTGTTAACATTAACTCATAGAACAGTGAAAATTGTCCTCTACCATCCATGTGAGATAGGGCCACTTCCTCAATTTTTGTTAGTGGAGGTACAGACAGCGATTGTTTATGCGTAGATAAGATAAAATGTTTCAGCTGGAGGTATTTAAAGAAGTATTTCTCACACAGTTGGTTATATGACATCAAGTTGCCTTCTATATACAAATCTAAATTTTTTTCAATACCCTTATTGAACCACGTCCTAAATCCACCATCTACTCTCCCCGGTATAAAACAGTTATTGCCCCCTATAGGGGTAAACTGTGATAATGTTGGTGTGTCTCTGATATGTTTGTGTGCAGAGTACCACACTGAAATGGTATTTCGAAGAAAAGGGTTTTTTGTTTGTTTAACCAGCTTTCTGACGTTCGCTGAATATAAATAAAGTTTAAGAGGAAGTCCAAGTGTTGATGTCTCTTCTATAGTCACCCAAGCAGGAACAGAAGCCGTTGAGAAGTAAAACATTGCTGTCCTTAGCTGAGCGGCCCAATAATAAAGTTTTAGATTGGGGAGCCGTAGCCCCCCTCTTTCATATGGCAAGTATAATAGCCTTAGTTGTAGTCTGGGCTTTTTATCATTCCATATGAATTGATTCAGCTTATTATTGATGTTATGAAAAAAGGTGTCAGGTAAAGGAAGCAGAAGTGATTGAAATAGATACAAAAACTTTGGTAAGACCAACATTTTAATTGTGTTAATGCGACCAATCATGGATATAGGCATCTTGGTCCATCGATTTAGCATCTCCCTCACCTCATCCACCAGGGGGTCATAGTTTAAAGAAACTGTTTGTTTCACATCAGGGCTAATTTTAATACCTAAATATGTGAAACCTTCTTTGGTAGTTGCGAATGGTGTATCTACAATTGGCTGCAATCTTTCATTTTCATTCAAAAACATTAGTGCAGATTTAGAATTGTTTATTTCATATCCCGATATGGTTCCAAATGTTTCAATCAAATTCACTAATTGGGGGATACTATCTTTTAAGTTTGTTAAAGAAAGAATTATGTCATCCGCGTACAAGGCTATGTGATGTTCATATCCTCCAATATTTATGCCCACAATTCTTTCACAAGCTCTTATGGCCATAGCCAAAGGCTCAATGGCCAACACAAATAGCAAAGGCGATAACGGACACCCTTGTCTAGTTGATCGGTGTAGAGTAAATGGCTTAGAGATATTATTATTGGTCAATATTTCAGCAGTTGGGTTTGTATACAAGAGCTTGATCCATCTCAGAAAATTTGCACCGATTCCGAACCGCGGAAGCACATTAAAAAGAAAACCCCATTCAATCCTATCAAAGGCTAGACGTACATCTAAGGATAGCACAGCTGTCTCTCTAGAGTTGTGTTTTGCATACAATATATTCAGAACACGTCGAATATTATGAAATCCATATCTATTTTTGACAAAGCCATTTTGATCATTATCAACAAGGTGAGGGAAATACAACTCCAGTCTTCTGGCTAAGGCCTTGCAGAGTATTTTAATATCACATCCCATCAAACTAATAGGTCTGAAAGAGGAACATTCATTTGGTGGTTTGTTTGGTTTCAGAATTAAAGTTATTATTGCAAGCCTCAAAGCTGGAGGGAGTATTCCTTTTGTGTAGGATTCCTTATACATGTCCAATAACGGGGCCAGAAGTTTCTCCCCAAATTTCTTGTAAAATTCAATTGGAAAGCCGTCCGACCCTGGTGTTTCTCCACTCTGCATATTTTGAATGGCCTCTGCTAATTCCTTAATTGTCAGACAGCAATCCAAACTCTGTTGTTCATTTTCTGACAAAGTCCGAAATCTCAACTGATCCAAAAAAGAATTTTGACTGTCTAAATCATCTGTTCGTTCTGATGTATACAAGACCTCATAATAATCCCTAAAAGCGTGATTAATCTTCACTGGATCTGAAGTTATATCGCCTGTAGGTGTCTTGATGCTATTAATTGCGCTGTCTGCCAATAGTTTACCACATTTCTCTCCTTGATCATAGTAAGATTGTTTTAGCCACATAAAATTTTTTGCAACTTTTTCTATTGATAATTTGTTATATTTAGCTCTCATAATTTGTAAGTCCTTTGCTTTCTGTTGATTATAATTATTATACAATTCCTGTTCTAACAATCTAATTTGATTTTCAATTGTTTCCATTTCCATATTGTATTTTGGCTTTAGATTTCGTAAAACTAATAATTTCCCCTCTGATATATGCTTTGAACGCCTCCCATCTAACACAGGCGTCAGTCTGGTTAAGATTAATTTCAAAGTAGTTGTTAATACTTATTTGAGCAAATTTTATAAATTCTGTGTCCTGCAGTAACTCAGTGGGAAATCTCCATCTCTTCGGATTGTGAATAAATGTGTCTATATATAATTTCAATGATACAGCTGCATGATCACTAATAACAATGCTATCATACCAGCATTCTTTAATTTTTGAACGAAGTCCAGATGAGACCAAAAAATAATCAATTCGCGAATGAGTGCCATGCGTACTCGAGTAACAGGAATATGCAGCTTTATCTGGGTGCAACTCCCTCCATATTTCAACCAAATTCAAATCTTGACAGGCCTGTAACAGTATTTTCCTTGTTTGTATATGAGTAGAGTCGATGTTAGTAGAGCGATCTTTTGTGGGCACTAAAGTGCAATTAAAATCGCCACCAATGATGTACATACCTTGTAAGGTAGACAGAGTGAGGAAGAGATTCTGAAAGAAAATTGGATTGTCATCATTTGGACCATAGATGCAAACCAGATTAATGCACATGTGGCTATATTACCCTGAATAATGATATATCTGCCATATTGATCCCAGATAACATTAGTAGTTTGGAACGGTAAAGATGTATGTATAAGAATGAGCACACCCCTAGCATGATTACTATATGGGGCGCACAAAACCTGACCTGGCCACCTTTTTTGCAATCTATCAATTTCTGCTGCCCTTAAATGTATTTCCTGCAGGAAAACTACTTGGGACTGGAGTTGTCTAATTCTGTTTAATACTTGGGGCTAATTGAGACCATGCCCAGTTCACACTCCGTACAAATGCTCATACAAACAATATGCAATAAACTTGAATCTTCATCAGGAAATACAAAAACAAAAAACGTAAGTGTGCTGGGCTAATTATAATGCTGGCATTATCAGTCCCGTTAGTCCATATCACTGTTACTGTGACTCTTACTGGTGTTACCTGTCATCAGAGGCTGACTGTGCAGAACAGGGCTTAACCTTTAGGTTGAATCTCATGGTAAAATTCCTCTGCTTCACGCGGTGAAGAAAAGAGGAACATTTGCCATCATGGACCACTTTCATCTTGCACGGATTTAGCTGAAATCCACGGCGTTGAACAACTTTCTGGCTGTGTCAAACTCCCGACGTTTCCGCATCGTTTCTGCTGAAAAGTCCTGTACCAGAGTGAGCTTAGCTCCATCCTGTAGGATGTTCTTCTGTGATGAAAGACGATAAACAGTCTCTCCATCCTGGAAGTTCCAGAGGCGTATGGGAACGGCTCTGTGTCGGTTCGGCTTTGCTGGCGCCAGAGTGCGGTGTACCCGCTCCAATACCGGGGTTTGGTCCGCACTGAGCCCCAGCCACTTCGGTAACATTTCCCGGATAAAATCCAGTAATGGTTGCGTACCTTCGGCGCCTTCTTTGAGACCAAACAGACGCAGGTTCTTCCTCCTGCTTCGGTTCTCCAAAATCGTCAGACTTCATCTCCACATATGCCAGCCGTTTCACAGCTGAGGCCAGTTCCGCCCTTACACTCTCCAGTTCCTCCTCTGCCACCATCACCCGGTTCTCCGCTTCCTCGATGCGTTTGGTATGTCCCGACACGTCCTGTTTAACTTCAGCTACTTTGCCCTCAAGCGCCGTTATAGCATTGGTCACGTCCCCGCGGCGGTTATTAATGCCGTCCAGTTTTTATCCAAACTCCGAGCGAAGCGACTTTAGCTCTTTTAGCACGTCTGCTATGTTGGCCACGTTGCTAGCGCCAGCTTGCTGGGGTGAGGAGGCCTCTTTCTTGTTTTGAGCGGTTAATTTTCGAGCTCTGGTGAAAATGTCGCAGTCCTTAGTTGCGTGAGATGTCGACATAATTGACCCTGTTGAAATTTTTAAGTTCCAAGCCACTATCCGGGAAAAAAAAGATTTTTTGTGCATGATTGACCGGAGCCCCTCTCCTAAGCTGCCATCTTTGTCGGTGACTCAGGTGACATTTACTGCCTAAATATATCTTATTGAATGTTGATATAATGTCTCATTTAACATTTAAATTTTTTATTTTTTTTTTTGGATTCATGGTGTAACCTGAGAATCTAGAATCACAGAGACTTACAGTGATGACAAATAATTTTCATACAGTCCCTAAAGTTACTCAAATGCAACATTTCAGATGCTATCAAACAACAAGTGTTGTCCACGGGAGAAATGGAGGTGTTAGAAATAGTGTTGGCACTGCTGAGACTTCTCACTGTGTGTGTGGTTGCGTGTTTCCACATGTACTGTAGGTGGCAAAATTCAATTAGGGCTCCAGCACACCATGCAATAGCAATACTGTCCCAGATGGTGTCACCTTAGTGCTTTGTGTTAAAATTACCTCTCCTCTCTGGAGACATTAACCTCCATCTCTGCATGAGAAAACAATTAGGCTCTGTGAAGGCAGGCTGCACATACAGCAGCACAGATGGCATCTAGGATATTTGTTACACTGAATACCACACATCTTTTGCATTTTAGATAGTTTGTTTGCATTTCAGAGTGCACTCTTTTGACTGAAGACGTCGTTGAGGATCCTGGAAAAATTGATTTGTTAGCTGTTGTGGGATCAAACCTGTGACATTTTGATGACAGGATGGTCTCTCACCCTGTTGTCATGGTAACTGAACGGTACAATAAATATGGACAAGAGACCTGAAACAAACAAACAAATAAACAAACAAATTAATGGTTTTTATTGTCTTGGATGAAAAGAAATGACTCTTAAGCGATCACAGTATAGTCATGGAAGTGGCGAAAAATGATAGTTTAGGCCTATATTATAATTCTAAATGCAGAAAACCTGCTGATGATTAAAATAATCTATAAAATACAGTACAGAGAATTTATGTCAGGCTTGCTAACATTAGCCACAATAAGCTACAGATCATACAAGCTGCAAGACCAAGTAAAAACTGCAGTGACCCCAAACCAGTGAGTATATCAAAACGAGCATTTCAGACGTCTAACAATAAATAAATGAATAAAATTTAAAAATTAGAAACCTATTCAATTTAAGCCAAGGGAACCAAATGTGCTAAAACACTAATACTAAATAATACACTATTAATAAAATTATATATGTATAAAAAATAATTGAATACAGCTGTTATTTATTATTATTCTATTATTTAAAGTCAGCGACAATATATGATATTTGTTAAATTGTTTTACATGATTTACATGACAAGTGGCGCCAGCGTGGGAAAACAATACGCATGCGCAAAATGTATTCTTCTGTTCAGTTACTACAGTAGTAGTACAGTACTCGGTCACCATGAACAATGTGGATTATTGGCACATATTTCGGTGAATAACTCGAGAGTTTGATTTTTTTTTTATTAGAGGTTTGGTTAAAACCATTACCCCTGGTTGGAAGTCACAGAGGTATTTAAGATAATGTTACAGTGTTTTCCCAGCGGTTAAAAATGGCTAACTGCTAACGTTAGCTTGACAGAAAAAACGCTCGTTTTTCGCTCCACTTGTCTGTTTTTATTAGGAAATTAAGACAGCTGGTCAAGATTAAGCGTTGCGGAGTTAAAGATTTTTTTTCGGAGAGGATTACCAAACATGAAAACAGGAGGAAAATGTGAGGTTGGGCAATCACATGCTAACGTTAGCTGCCCAAACTGAAAGCGCATAAAAACAAGGAATGGAGCAATTTAATGGCAACCTAAGGAGAACAGGTATGTGTGCGGTTTAGTAGTCTTATCATTACCTGAGTTAACCCAGTGAAACTTGGATTGACATTGGTTTTCTTGTACTGCATTCAGACACCGTTAATAAGCATTTAAACCATGGCTTGATTTATTTCAAAAACATGGGGAGAAAGGCAAATTGCAAAAAAATTAGTGAAAGTTGACTAGAAAATTACCTTAAAATTAGCTGAGAGTGTTAGAAAATTATCAAATAAATGGGAAAATATCAACAAAGCTTTATTCATTATTATTATGATTATTCTATTTTTTAAAAAAAAGAAAATTAAGTAACAGAAATATAAGTATTTATTGTTATGATATATATATTCATTTTAGCATGTTTGGGGTGATCATTTCAGGGGATTTTCTTGTAACTTTTTACTAATTTAGTTTAGTTTGGCTTATTATATTTGATTCACATAATAGAGAGTACAATGAGGATAAAACATATAAAAAGTACATTGTGAGAGTGTGGCAGAAACCTATAATGGTCTATATAAAAATCAAACAAAAAAAACACACACACACCCAGAAAACATACGAATAGTAAAACATTAACAATTAAAACATCAATACATTTTGTTGCAAAAAATACAAAGTGTTATAGTTCAATTATAGTATTAAAATCTAGAAGTATGCATAATCATTATGAACATCTGAAGATCAGTCATAGATGGATGTCTTGCAAATTCTTGGATCTTTTTTTGTGTAAAGTTGCTCATTGCCTTGTTTCCACATAATTGTAAAAAATCAATTCAAATTGCTCATGTTGGGTGAAAGTGTGTGGGAAAGTGAAGTCATGCCAGAATGTTTATGGTTTTTGCATCAGTGCAAAACTGTTGCCCCAACTTTTTTTTTCTCTAAAAAAACGCCAGTGATCTTGCAAAGATTGCAGAGTATCAATCTTCTCATCCAACTTAATCATAATGATCCAAAATGTCAAAAATATTCTCATAAGTAATGATAATTTCTGAAAATGGAATTTGTTGCTTTCAGTTTAAGATACTGTGATGCGTGACACATGATGATAAATTTGAAGGCTTTTACACACTTTTACACCCACAGGAGAGCCATTTTTACTTACATAATACAGTAAGCACTAGTAGATGCAACTGATATTATCTTGCAGCACTGTCCACAAAATCAAGGTCAGCCAAGTATCATCTGTCTTGCGTCACAGAGACCTGAGATGCATTCACAAAAATAGACTTCTGCCGTTGTATAAATGCCTTTTCTGAGCTGAGCTGTGTTTTATCACATCAGATCTCCTTTGTTGTGTGTACAGCAGCTTGTTCTGTCACTGTGCTCCACCCAAATGACATCTGAATGTGAGAAATAATCTAAATTCCTCATCTCTTTCTCTCTCTACCCTCGCTGCATCATTTCATCGGCCCTGTTTCTGCTGCTGCCAGCACATTCTCCCCCTGCATGGAGTTTGATCCAGAGGGGACAATAACACTGCAGGGCTTAGTATGGTGTGTGTGCGAGAGAGATTGTGTGTGTATCTGTACTGTATGTTTGTTTTAAGTGACTGTCAATTAATTTTATAATGAGGTGTACATGAAATAACTAGGTTATTCTGGCAGTCAAATGCCACTTTATCCATTTGAGCTCATTATCTAAACTACAGTAGACTCCCTGCACAATGCAATGTGAGGGTATATGATTACACTCAGCTATCGCGAGATTTGGGTTACACAGGTGCGAGGCTATGAGTCGAGGAAGGTGCTACCTTCAAGGGCTGTTGGAAATACTGACATTCACAATGAGAAGTGCTTAAGCACCTCTGTAAACATTTTAAAAGTTTCTGATACTGAATGTCCTAGTGTATTTCAGCCACTTTACCAACAGAGAACAAAATCAGAAACATAATATTTATAGATAAGACTAGTCTGTTAGAGCAAGGGGAATTCAATCACTGAGGAGAAATTTGCAAAACCTTTTGTTAAATTAAAACACCAGTTACATGCCTTATGTTTACCTTTGCTCAGCTTTGTAACTGTTTTCTAGAATAACATGATTTTTTGGAACATAAGAGTATTTATGACTTAAGAATTTGATAGTAATTTCTGAATACTATGTATCACAAGACCTAATTTTCCTGTATGCACCTGCAAAGTACCTAAAGTATATTGCATACCTTTACATGCATGTGCTTACATAAATTAATTATTGTATGTGATGATTAGTCAATTAATCAGTCTGTTGACTGCAGCAAAGGGCCGAGGCCGGAATTGAACCCACAGCCACTGCGGCAAGGACACAACCTTTATACATGGGGCGCCCGCTCTATCCACTGATCCACCAGGCACCCCTGTATCAACAATTTTAAAGTGACACAGTGTATTAACTGATTTTTTTCATTGTAAGTTGTAAAGGATGTTGGATGGCGGAAATAGCAGACTACTGCAGAACAGTGTGCGAGACCAGCTAACAATCACTCCACTTGTTTCATCACTGTTTTCCTGATAGCCTCTTAGGCACCAAACATGGGTGTTTTGACGTGACCTGTTGCTGTGATTCCGTTGCGATAGTGCTTCAAAAAGCATCACTGCATTGTGGCAAAAAGAGTGGATATTTTAAGCCAATACATCTTCTCCTAACCATAACCAAATGGCTTTTGTGCCTAAAGCTAACCACATGTTAACGACAGTGCTGTTGAAACCTAACATCTGTAAGTGTCTGCAACATAGTTATGTACAAATGTAATGCATTTGTACAATTTATTCTGCTGATTGGGTTGGCATATTGCCAGGCGCTTTCATTTGTTATAACCTAAAGCCATTAGAGCCAAGACAAGAAAATATTGAAATGGAAACACAAACAACTTCAAAAATCTTTTTATTATACAATAAAGAAACCAGACTAAATATTAAATCAGTTTGCGAGCTGTGGCAGTCAATGACGTTAGTGAGGATGTCTGTGAGTTATGGAGTAAGATGTTGAGGAGAGTTAAAACAAAATCAAATGCCATACAAAACCAAAGATTTGACAAAATTTATATAAGGCAATGATTTCTCCAAAAGAACATATTTTGAATTGAATATAACAATTCTAAAAATAATCTAAATAAATTATCATGTTACAGCATGTTGGGCAAAATCAGAGCTTTCCTCGTGAAGCAGCTCATTGTGAGTACAGAGATCTGTTTGTAATTGTGTCACCACCATCTGCTTTGAGAGCATCATGCTTGGTACAACAAATTGCGTCACATTGCTCCCGTTATCTGGCTGTGATGAAAATGCAAATTTGGGAAGTCGGAATTTACGCAGTGCACTTGAAGGCAACAAGAGAGAGAGAAAGGGAGAGGGAGATTTGTTCATCAGCGCTTTTCCGTTTTCTGGGTCCTCGCTCTGCCTCCTCTGCCGTGTCACCGGAGAGAGAGAGAAAAAAGAGGAAGGAATATGGTTTCATCAGACGCTCCTCCCGTTTCAGCGCGGCGGTAGCGGATCTATAGTACGAGCAGGAGGCTGGGGCTCGGTCGCACAAACCTCACACAACCACCTTTACAACTAACCCACAGGAGCGCGACCAGCACACCGGGACACATAAATGGGTGAGATGCAACGTCTTTTTCTGCTTCTAATTTAGAGAATACCCAAAAATAGCCTCCAGCGCCTCTGCGCATCTGGATGGGCAGGAATAAACGCCCGGTCCAGATGCGCGCAGGGTTCAGCCTATCTCCTTCCTCCCCCTCTTCTCTCCTCTCCTCCCCACCTCACCTCCACTGACGTCGCTTCATACATAGCCGAGCTGTTTGTGAGTGACCGCACGGGCTTTGGCGTTTCCGTCGCTTGTATTCATGATTAGAAAGCTGCGCGTGGGTGTGCGGCGGCGCGGCTGTGCATGCGTTTTCAGGAAAAAGCAGCGGGTCACATTGATGAGTTGCAGATGTTGACACGTTTACATTTACTCTCTGTCTGTCTGCCCATTGTGTTGCACAGTGTTTGACTCTCTCCAGCTCCCCGCGTCTCTGTGGATGAAAACAGGCCTGACTGTGACATTTCTCTCATCGTCGCTATCGTTTTCCCACAGCACTGCGCTGTTGCACACAATGCATGAAAATTAATTCATTGCAGGATTGGTGGAGGAGTTATCAGTTAAGTGCATGTAGAAATTTCACCTCCCTTTTCTTTCCATGCTGCTTTCCAGTCTGCATCTATAAGACATTCCCGTGGATAACTTATCACTGCTGCAAAGGAGCACTTGACATTTTGTAAACAGCTGAAGGTTCTATATTATTAACCCCTTGAAACCAGGGCAAAGTGGCTTGATTTCTTTCAAACAATGAGCCGCTTAAGAGGTGAAAATGGGCAAGAAATTAGTAGAACAAGAAAATAACCTGAGAACAGGACTCCCACAGATTGTTAAAAAGTCTTAGAAGGCATTTAATTCATTAATCTTAAAGTAAGGCCTTAACTGGTATTAAAATGTCTAAAATCAAACTTTCAAAATTCTTAAAAATGCTGAGACATGGGATTTGTTTGTTGTGATGTGGCATCTAGGGGTGAAATGGAAAATTATTTATGCAAATTATCTGCGTCAAAGCTTTGTTTAATCCATATTAAAAAAAGTGCAATGTGTTTTGCACGGATGATTAATACTGTGGCACACAGTGTTTATGCTCATGGCACAGGACATAAAGAAGAAACTTCAAAAGCATACATCCATGCTCAAAATAAAAGAAGAATAAAAGGTGATTTGAGAGTGAAAAACGCAAAATTGTCACAAAAAATAAATTAGTGGGTATTTCCTACTTTTGCTCTTCCCTTGTTTCCACCACAAGATTAAAAAAAGTCATCCTATATTTTAAATAAACATTTAGGCAAAATTGTAAATCTGACTCTTGCAATTTTTTGCTTGGTTGCCCCTAACATACCTCATAAAATTGTTCATAACTCTACATAACTGTCAGTTCAGTTCATTTTCTTTCTTCAATTCACTGTAAATCTGGTCTTTTTTTCATTTTTTTCTGAGGGGCATTAAAAAGTATTAAAAAGTCTTAAATTTAACTTGCCTTAAAATGTAGGAAACCTGGAGAATTAGCACAAAAAAAAGATAATATATTTTTTTAATGAACAGAAAAAATGACCAAAAAATGCTTAAAATAATAATTATACAAATTCTGAAAAATATTTTGTAAATATGATTCTGATAATTATAAGTATAGTTTTCTCTACATATCCTCCTGTCTTTTAAAAAAATAAATTTCTAAATATACTAATTTCTAGCATTTTTCAAGACATTACATGCAGTTGTTCATTGCCTTTCTATCCCGTTTTCAAAAGAAATCAGACTAATTTGCTCAGGGTTTAAAGGTTTAAAAACATGTGAAAGGTGTCTGAACGCAGCACAAGGAAAGTAATGTTGACCCAGGTTTCAAAGGGTTAAGCTGTAATGAAGATAGTTGCAACCTTGTCCAAAAATACCTCTTTTAAATCCCCTTTGCATGCGTGCCTTCTAATGAACCCCTGACTCTGCTGCATGTAAACAAACAATGCACAGCTATCCCTAAAGGAAACACTCACAGGCACGCAGTTATACTCTGCTGTCATGGCTGATTGACCAACTGGGAGATGCAGGCGATTTCCTCAAAGGCCTAGACCATACTCACTGTGTGCATGTGTGTACTGTGGTCGTTTAATTACTTGCAAAATTGGCTGTAATATGCACCACTAATTATAGTATCAGCTGAAATGGAAATTACAAGGGCCTTTAAACAGGACCGGCATATTAACTAAACCTAAAATAAGCCTTTAAAAAGTAGTTTTTATATCCTCTTATGTTACATTCATAGGTTTCATATCCCTCTTTCTAATACACGGTAACAGGATGCATACACAGTGCCCAGAGGGATGGTGGTGGTTGTGGGGGTGTCAATACGGGGCCCCCAAGTGGGTTAATCTGTTCATGACATTTGTACAAGAGGAATAAGTTGCCAAGTTTCCTACTCCCGTCTGATTTTTAAAGGGACAGTTCATCCCCCAATCAAAGCACATTTTTCCTCTTACCTGATGTGCTATTTATCAGTTTAGATTGTTTCTAGATCTGAGACATCAGCTGTCGAGATGTCTGCCTTTTCTCCAACTGTTCATCTTTGAGTGAAAAAGTAGTCAACTTTCCGCTGCACCTGGGCACGGTGGCCCTGGCTGTCGACTTTATGCTTCTTTGCTGTGATCATGTCTGCGACCTTGTTGGTAAATGTCTGTTGTTAAGCAGCTGTTCCTTTGCCGTCTGTCTATGAGCGGTTTCCATGAAACCTCAAACTACACAAATTGAAACTGCGAATATATTATAGACCTAAAAGAAGCATGTCAATGTCTGCTGTAATTTCACTTTTATAGGCCACGTGATGCCATGGCTATGCGCTTGTTGGTAGAAACTGGCACCCCAAGAGGTGTTATTGCATCGAATAACTCAATAACAAAAGTTGAGCTGATCATCTGGAAGTTTTGAATCCATAGTTCCTCTTTGAAATCTTGGACAATCGCCCCCCAGAAATCCTTCATACATGACAGCTTCCATATATGAGGGGCTTGCCCTCATAAATACAGTTATATGGTTGGTGGGTGTAATTTGGTAGAAAGAAAATAACTCCTGAATGAAACTGCTCACAACAGGGTGTGTGGATTATCCTGAGTTACAGGGTCATGTTTTCTGTTAGAAGACATTGCTGTTCACTGTTTCAAGTGGATTTTTTCGAGCACCATAATCCCAGCACCATCTAGTTTCATCATTTTGGAGAGAAGAGAGACATCTCTATGGCCACAATCTTCAACACTCAGCAGCTCACAACAAACAGACTGATAGATAGCACCAGACTGATAAATAGCACTAACGGTAAGAATAATAATATAATACGAAAACACCAATAAACACAATAAATAAATAAATAAACAACACAATACATTCTGTATTCTTGAGTTTGGGTGTAATGTCCCTTTCATCAAGATCTTCCACCAGTGGCCACTATATTAGGAACATCTTTATTGATATATTGCAATTAAACAAAGCAGCTCCATCACAAATTCTGCCTTTGAAAAGCTTATGATGTTCACTGATGTTCATGACTGAGGTCAAAGATGGCGTTTTACTGGACTACATTATGTATATATATATATATATATATATATATATATATATATATATATATATATATATATATATATATATATATACACACACATGTTACAGAGTGCAACTTCAGTGCTAAAATAAACTGTAATTTAATTAAAATTAATGGCATGATAAAAGTAGACTACATGGCAGAACAGTTGTATTGAATTGCATCAGATTTTATGTACCTAATAACAATTGATGTACCTAATAAATTGCCCATTGATTGTGGTAGATGCTACAAGAAATAAAATTTAAAGACAATAATGTCTTTAATGTTATCTTTTATTAAACTTGCCCTAAATAGACAAGACTATTTCAATTTGTGGTAATGCATCTTGCATTCATTGGTACCATTTTGTTATTTTGGTTATTTCTGTGCTTCCTGACGTACAAAATGTCTTGGAGACAAGACAAAATCTCAAGTCACAATGGACAGCTTTCTGTAATCCTACTGGTGCTGCAGTTTTCAAGGACAAAAGAGTGTCAGCTTTGTCTAAAATTGTGACCTTCAGTCCCTCAGAACTGAAGTCAAAGATTTAGCAGTTACACAAGTAGACACAAACGTTACAGGAACTTACTCTCTGTTTTGTGATTAGCCATAATAGAAAGAAATACAGTGTGACCAAAAGAAATGTTTCACTATCACAGCCGGAACTGAAAACTCTCAATCTCTTTCTTGCTTTTGCTTTGCTGTCGCTGTGTCTCCTTCCACCTACATTCACAAAGATGAATGCACAGAGCTCTTATCTGGGGGTTGTCAAAAGGCATTCTGGGAAATGGGAGTGCAGGGGATTAGAAATATTCAATGCAGGTTGAGGGAGTACAAACTCTTTGTCACAAAATAACTTCCTGCAGTGCAAAAGAGTGATGAGTTTAGCAGAGAATAGTTGGAATTTTCCTTTTAACGTGGGAGAATTTGCTGAAGTCTGTGATCTGATCCACAGTTGGAGTGGGTGGCTTTGACTCCCAACGGGCTTGGGTCCAGCGTGAATGTTTTACAGACTGAAAACACGCAGCTGCTCTTGACATCATCAGCGTCAGCAGTGAAACATACCCACAACTAAACACAGGTCGGCTGTAAACCAGTGAAATGTCAGCATGGCTTTGCGGAGTTTGGTGTGTTTGTATGTGCAGTTTCCTCTTATCTAAACAGACTGCAGCTGTTCAGAGGACGCTACAGGCCCATCTCAGTTCCTGTACGTGAGTGTGTTTCTTGACCACTCGAGTGGGAGTTTTGTTTTGTCTACTGGCTTGCAAATATCGGGTCTCTTGTCCTCTCAAAGCCTCTTGAGTGTCATTTTTAGCCTTTCACACCCAAGTAATTTAACTATTATTAACTATTGGTAGTAACTATTATTTTCTCTATTAATGATGAATGTTAGGTTAATTGGTGACTTTATGTTGGCTATAGCTGTGCACGCAAATGGTTGTCTATTAAGAATGGGGATCGAAACCTGGTTCTATTGAGGACCTGCTTCTGCTTTTTTCAAAACCTGAAAATTGATAACACTGAGCTTATTGATACTGCTATCAAGTCCCGTGGGTCCTATAACGTTACATTACATCTTGAGTCGAGTCGCTTCATTTTAATCCAATCACTGGTCCACATATATCGATAGTCCTGTAAAGGTTTTTGATACAGTTGAATTGTCAGCAAACAGGTATTAAGCGAAGTGAAGAAGAAATGTGGTGGTCAAGGGGAGCACAACCTCCATGGCCAAGCACATCAACTTTGTGCATCAAATTAAACATAAATGCAGTACCTTCGACTGTCTTTGCATTAAAAAATAAACTCTGTCAGCTCCATCTGCACAGCCGGCACCATCTTCATCATCATCCACTCAAAGCAGCAGCGGTGAGCACACCCAAACTTTCTATCAAGTCCCGTCAGTTAAAAATAGTAATCTAATGTTGAAATTCGAGTTGAAATCGGCAGGATAAGAGCTGGTAAGCTAAATAAAAGAGGTTGCATAAGGTTGCATTGAGATGTGTTCAAGGTCGGCTCAGTAGAATGACTATCAGAGAAACAGTTACCCTTTACATTGAACAATTACTGATGTCCAAATCGAGTACTCGAGGACTGCAGTCTGTCTTTGAGCATGTTATCTGATCATGGTTCTTTGCTGTTATTGATAAACCTTGATGTTATCTTTATTCTGTATGCATTGTATTGCTTGTGTGTCCAGGACCTAGTGTTGTGGCTGTATGGGCTTATGTATTTTTGCTTAAGAGGCATGCTAAAACCAGGTATAAATGGGTTCTATTAGTGACCCCCTTTTTTGCAAATGTTACGCAAACAGGAGTTAATAATGTATTTGTTTTGGGCTAATTTCAGCTGCAGATTTGGTGCTTGAGTGTGTATTTAAAGCAGCGGGACAGTGCATATGGGATTGAGTCAAAATAAACTACTGTGTGTGTGTGTGTGTGTGTCCATAATAATGAAGAAACATGTCACCCAGTGCAACAGAACGAAGTGTCTCATTCAGGTTTTTAATAGTTTTTGGACAATAGTGGAGGCATCAGGCTTTGATACACTCATGCTATTTATCTACAATAATATAGAAAACTGCCACACTTATCATTGAACATTAATATAAATTACTTAATTATGATTTAATCTATGCACCTTTTACTGGTTTATTGTAAGAATGAGTTTGCTGTGGCTGTTATTTTGCCTAACATTGCTTTAAAATGTTCATTTTTGGCTTTGTGGATATCCAATCATGCTGTGTCGTTCACCATATCAGTGAATAAAGGCTGTTTGCTTTGTAAAATCGTATCCAGTGTACGTCTATTGCACAGCTCAGTTTCCACTCTTTTTGCATAGCTTCTCACTGGACAGAGCTCCTCCGCAGAGCCCATTTGGCGTTAACTTTGTGTCACTTCAAACTTGCACCCGTCTTTGCACTCGGCGATGTGCGTTCTGTGCAGAGCCACAAGCTGTCGTCTTCCTCAGTCGTGCATGTGCTGCTGACTGACGAGGATGGGTGGGTGGAACGCAGTGTGTTGTCCTGTTCTGCCACTCAGATGTACTGTGATGTGGTCTGCGAGACAACTGCCACAAGCTATCAATTCACTGTACATACTTCTCCTTACTGAAGAACCTGCCACTTCCACTCTGATGGTATGCGGCACTTCCCCAGAAACATCACAAGAGCAAAAAAAAGACATTTGTGCCACGTCGCTGTGTCATCTGCGGCTAATCTCTCTTAGTTATCTCAAGCCAGAATCATATCCGGCTCCCCATCTGAGCACCAGACCGACTTGGACTACAGTCGTCTGCTTTGTCTGCTCACTACTGATGTCGTGAGGAATTCCTCGTCCTTCCAAATGATGTAGAGGCACAGCAACGCCGTGACCTTCCACTTCAACACTTTCACAAGAAGTGGGGTTGATTAAGGCCAGTGTCCTCATTTTGGGTGTTTGCCTGTTATTGCATTAGTGTGTCAAAACGTGACTTTTTGTGCGTGCTATACTTAATGTATGTGTGTGAGGGAGGGACCGTTTTGAGGAGGAAGCCAGTGTGTCTGAGTCATAGCTACCCCTTTATACTGTCGTTCCCATGGTTACCCTAGCCCCGAAACTCCCCCGCATCACCCCCCTTCAGACGCCCACGCAGTTTAGACAAGGATAAGACCTCTGCAGCCAGTGTGTGTGTGTGTGTGTGTGTGTGTGTGCGTGCGCGTGTGTGTGTGTGTGTGTGTGTGTGTGTGTGTGTGTGTGTGTGTGTAAAGGGTTAGAGTTAAGAAAGCTATATCTGATATGACACATTCACTACATTTTTACAAGTATTAGCAGCTTCAGAAGTGGTCACAAGGTGTTTTCGTATGTGTGCGATTGTATGAGTTGCTGTGTTTGTTGTTTTAAGTTATTTTCCACAATACATTTTCAGTAAGGCAGCTCTTTTCTGTTTAGATTTTCGTCATTATAACTTCAGTAAAATATACATTTTAACAGCAGAGAAACACTCTCTCACACATCATAAAATTGCACCTACTTTGCCATATTTGTTATTGGTGCTTTGTGACTGTTAATGAAAGTCAACAGTTACTATAATTTTGTATATAAAGCTTCCATTTTTATTTTTCAACTCATGTGTGTATCCTTTTTTTACCATATTGTGTTTCCTCTCTAAATTCAGATTTTTTTGCGAGTCTGTGGACACAGTGCAGGCGAAACTCACCATTCAATCCTTCTTTCTAACAGCAGCAGTTTGAGGAGTTTAAGTCATGGGATGGATAACGGATCTGTTGATCCGATCACAGCTGATCAGATTGATGGATGAGAGGAGCAGCTGATGCAGACTTTCAGAGTTTGAATGATGAAGTTTCACTTTCACTGCGCCTGGTGTTTTGCTGCTTTTCTCTGTGCCCAGAGTAGGCCTGTGCTTGAAGAGAGTGATAAAATAATAACTGAACAGTATATAGTGTATATATGTATATACAGTATATATTCAAATCGTACTCATAATGAACAGTCCAGCTCATAAAATTACAAAATCAACTAGTGATGGCAAATGTTTTCATTGTGGTGGGCCGCCACAAATAAATGAATTTGTGGGAAAACCCTGATTTGTTTAGCCATTGCTGCATAAATGGCTCATTTGCAATATGACTTGTGAAGTTTTGCTTGTATGCCTTCATTAGACACTTGGTCTCAGCCACAGTGGCAGGTGGACAAAAAAGTTCATTTCCAACCTTGTGTGCAAGTGATTTATGCAACAATCCCCAAAATTAGATGACAAAAATTGTCCATACTGTCTAGATTGATAAATAGAGAAGATGTGTTTTCTGATGTTTGTTTGTTCCCTTCAAAAGCTTTAGAAATCACTGTTGAACTATGGTTAAGTTTTGGTCAGGGTTAGAGAATCATTGTGGATAAATTACTACTTTTTTAACATTAGCGGAGGTTCATTGAGTTGCTTACAATAATAAACTAGAATAATAATGATAATAGTTGATAATAATTAAATGGTGTTGTTGATCTGTGAACCACAGACATTTTCATTCTTTGTGAGCAAAGAGTCTGATTTTAAGAGTACAGAGGTGTATCTTAAATGACAAACACGGGATGTAAACATAACCTTCACTCCACAGGGCACATTTTAATTAGTGTGTGAAAACAGTTTTCCTGTTTGAAAGCGAAACTCTTGGCAGCAGAGTGTTACGTCTAATATGACTGTATTGTTGTGCTGATGGAATTTGTGCAGTGGAAATGTACATTATGCTGAATTTATCATTCGAGTTATGACAGCGCTCGAATATATAATCCCACCTTCCCCTCGAGGATTCTTTCGGCCTGTGTTTGTTTGTGTGCTTGAGAGTTGGATGTTTTTTGAGGAAATTAGAGCTGAACGAAAGAGGAATTTAATACTGTATCTCTGCAGTGTTTCAGGCTAGTTCGTGGCATTTTAATGTAATATTTTAGTGTATTATACACTGTGCGTTTGTCTTTCACTTTCAGTTTTGTATCAATAAATGAAAACCAGCAAAATCATCAAGTTTAAAACCTCCGTGCCAGAATGTAAATGTAGCACAATGTGACACCTCTGCGGTGTTTTGACCTTTTTTTCAGTTTATTGTCAACACACTCACTCTCTCCTCCTCATCCTCCATGTGTCTCTGTCCCCAGTGGAGGCCGTGGTGGAGTTCGACTATGAGGCTCAGCAGGACGATGAGTTGAGCCTGACGGTGGGCGACATCATCGTAAACATACGGCGGGACGATGGAGGATGGTGGGAGGGCGAGCTCGGCGGACGCAGGGGCCTGTTCCCGGATAACTTTGTCAGGGTGAGTAATCACAATATCAACCCCCTTCTTCATTTTCTCTCCTCATTCTCAGTCTCTTGCACGCTCCATGAACCCACAAGAGGCCCTCCGTAAATAGCAGCAGAGTAAACATGCAGTTTCCAGTGTGTCGCTGCAGTATGGTTTGCTTTGGGTGTTTGTGTGTGTTTTGAAAACCCGAGTTTGACACCTCACCACAGCTGTCTTTGAAAGGTGTGAGAAGTTAGGGTTGGAAAAATGATACAATTTAGATAAGATGATGAGGAAAGTTAAGTTAAGGTTGAGTTTGAGGTCAGGATATGATCTTAATGATTAAGCTTAAGATTACATTGTCTGATGTGGGTGTAAATGCTGTTTTCAGAAAGTTGAAGAAACACATCAGCCGTTGTTGGGAACAGCAATGTTGGAAAGGTCTGTGGGGAGGGATTTCAGAAGCTGTTTGACCAGCTAAAAGGCTAAAATTGGCTGGTAGACTCGTCCATTCAGCACATCTCTTGGCTTCCTCTTCCTCTTCCCTCCAACTTCTTTAATTTTCTGTTTTTCATATATATCAAGCTGATTGTTATTTGATAGAAATGAGACGACAACAGCAATAGTTACAAGTTGCACAAACATAAGGCTGTAACAAGGGTAACATGAACGTATAAACTACCAATAAAAACAGTTTCTCTAGCCTCTTAAATGTGAATGTTTCCATTTAGACTGAATAATTAACTGACTAATTAAGAAAATAACCAGCAGATAAAGCGATTATGGAATAATTGTTAGAAGCTCTAAAGCTTGTCCGTGGGTAATACAGTAACGTTTCTGTGGGATAGTCAGAGTGGAATTTACAATTTTCTTACAATGTGCTGGTGGCCCTAAGTACATTAGATACTAGGCTTAGAGATTAATTTCATTTTCAGTCACTATTCACTTACAAAATCACAATTTTTGAGATAAAACGATTATTGCACCATATTCGGTTTTGCAATGATGCTCTCATGTTATAAACTGAATACACCCCTTTCCCCTATGGCGGTCCTTTTTAGCCCCTCACTAAAAGCCCAAAGTCACTCTAAACCAGGCTGTAGCAGGTTTAGTTCACTTCAAGCTTATTTTTCAGTTGATCTATATTCAAAGTTCAAGAAAAAACACTGTTAAAAAAGTTCTTCTGCTGCTATGAGAGCAACAACCATGGCTGCATTATCTTTTTGGTTTGTCTGTCAGTACATCCTCCCATTCTCATGAATGCAATACTCCAAGAAAACCATGAGGACCACTTGAACTCGACTATGAATCAATTGTGTCCATCTCCTTCTCGTTACCATGATATCTCCAAAAGGTCTTGAGGGTGTTTCCACAAATGCGGCACAAATGTCCATTTGGATAAACTGACTGGAATACGGTGGTCAAAGGTCACTGTGCTCACACTAAACATGTCAAGACAAAATACTCCCACAAATGTCTAATAGGACAAAATGATGAAGTGATGACATATTATTTCCAAAAGGTTAAAGGTCAGCTTCACTCTGATGTCATAATGTTTGTCAAAAACACTTTTCTGACTATTATTCAACCATAACTCAGGAACAGAAGGGGAGACAGTTGGTCCAATACCAAATTTGCGACACTAATCTTGGATGTCCACCTTGAAACTGTGCTGACTGTACAGATCTTCTGTGCTGCGGGGAGAAAGATGTGTGTGAAGCATCCATGTTTTTCACTGACACAAATGTAAGTGCAACTAGTCGGGTTCACAGAGGCATACATCCGCAAGGCATTAATTCTAATTTTAAAAAGTCCAATAAATGCATCACTGCTGACCAAAATTATCATAATTATGATTTTTGCCACAATCCAGCACCCCTAATTAGTTGGTGGGAGTTAAAGGTTCAGCTTCTGGTTTGCATAGTAAAACAGTGTGTTTGTGGTAATGAGAAGAAGGAAGTTTCTTGTTAACTGTACCATGAGGGAAGTAGAAAAGAGCCACAAACCGAGGGCAGAGCAGCGTTCACATTTGGACAGCGCTTAAGAAGTCAGCCTGTTGTCAGGTGGTCTGCTGTGCAGCTGGGGTTTTATTTGTGCTGACTGAATGTTACAGCTCTCACTCACTGTCAGTGAGCTGGACAATGGGCCTATGAAATCCCAGAGACGGTGTGTGAGTGGATATGTGTTCATGTGAGAGAGACAGAGAGAGACTGTGAGTAATGCAGTAATACCAGACTGGTCTGTCACAAGACTGCAGTTATGGGAATCAGTGACATTAAGCTTTGCAATGCTGATGAATGTGTGTGCATGTAAGTGTGTGTTTGTAGGAAGTGGGGGATGTGGATAGACAGGTTAAAAAGGGGACAGGAAGTGATGGTATGCAAGCAACCCCCCTCTGGTGCCGTCATGGCTGACAACCGACATGACAAAGATTATCAAGGTGAAGGTCACTGAATTAAGTTTTTCACTAAAAGACAGTTTGAGAGGTGTTTTCATTTCCAAACTTTAAAACACGCAGAGTTGTAGTATGAGGGTTAGCTCAGGTTAACGGACTGTCAAGTGTGGATTGGACAGTTAATTCAGTGAAGCAACCAATGTTAAGGACATCATGAGACTGCAAGCTTGTGTGCAAATACATGTATGTGTCAATGCCTAGAGCTATTATAAGATGTCGTATAACTGATTTTTTTCTAAAAACCATATTGCTCATTCGGGAAAGGCTCACTTCTTTGTCAGATGATCATTAAGCATATCTTTTCAAATCTGTCGAGTCTATTGAGAAACAATCAGCTGCTTTTAGCTGCTGTTTATCAAAAACAGGAACAATATTCTTGCTATGTAACATTAACATAACTGAAAACATTAGAGCTGCAATTAACCGTTATTTTCCCTTTTGAGTGACCAGCTAAATATTTTCTGAGCTAATGAATTGGTCTGAAAATAGCCTGTGGATGGTGTTTGTTTTGCTGTAATCATCTGACCTCTGTGGATTAGACAAGCAAGTGTTGCAAATCAGAATCACATGCTCTTATTCGACATATAACACTAAACATTGTCCTTCACGGTGCAGAAGAGCAGCTGGGAGTCACTATTAAGAAGCAAAGTCACTACAGATGTCTGGAAATCTGCAGACTTTGGCAAAAAGCATGCTGAAGTTAACATTTTTATTTGATGGTTCAACTTCACTGCTGCCGTACTGGATATGGGTGGCCTCTAGTTGACCTTCACCATACATTTAAGTTTCTTTTATTTAATTGACTAATTCAAAAAAATCATAAAGGGGTTGTGGTAGGGCCCAATTGCAGCACAACAAAACATACGAGTAGTTGGTAATGACCTTTATTTAATCTTTTTGCAGGTTGAATGGAGCAAATGTGAGTATAATCATGTGGTAGGTAAGTAGGGACAGTTATCAGTTCTGGGGTGGAGCAGAGTTCGTAGAGAGACTAGAGGGAGAACTCACGTTCACAGGTGATAGTTCAGAGTTCAAGTGGGGAAATTGTGAACATAGAGTGGACTGGCAGGTGAATGTATCAGCTAAGTTGCAGAAACACTCAATGCAGGGAGCTTGTGGGAAAAGCGGGGAGTCCAGAGAGGGGCAGGCAGGTAGCGGAGCAGACGAATCCAGGAGGAGCAGGTAGTGGGATCAATGAGAACAGGCGGGGAATCAATGTACCATCAGAAAATAAACACCAGTGGCTCTCACACAAAGGAGATGTTTCACTTGGCTGAAGGCTCTGAACATGGCTGGAAGGATGGAGATCTCTCTCAACGGAGCTAAAGCAGTAGAACACTGCACAGCCACAGGTGAACGAGAACCACGCAGTGCACAGGCAAAGCTTGTGGTCGCAGACAGGAGGCTGTTAGGTTTACCGGGACAGAGACGAGGAGAGGTGGTCAGAGGCGAGCCAAGTGGAAACCAAGAAAACAGTCTGAGAGTGAATGCTGAAAGCTCGTAAATGGAAGCGAAGACAAAACACTGGAGTGAGGCTGCTTAAATACTGGCTTGATTGGAGATGAAGAACTGCTGGGAGCACTGGGAGGAGGTATTGAGGCTGATGAGGGGGGGTGGCCGGGTGGAGAGAGAGGTAGGGGTGGAGTAAGTGGAAAAAATCCCACAGCAGTATAATATTCAGTTGAACGTGAAACACACATTAACAGCAGATCTGCATATTTGGGAAGGTGGGGCATGAAATGCTTGGCATGTTTGGTACAGAAAAATAACTCAGTGTATGTTGCAGGTGCTACAGAAAAGCCTGTGTGGTTAATTGACCACATTAGCACCTGTGCAACACAGGCTTTGCGCTTTGTATGTGCAAGACAGAGTAGCATGTGTGCTTGAGTTGAGAGTTTGTGTGCTTGTTTGTGTGTTAGCTGAATCGAAAGTGTATCTCTATTCTTCTTAGTAGTTGTAATCTGTTGCATGACAGTGAGACAACACCTGGATGCGGGTGACAGCTGTATTCACAAAAATGCAGTGGCTTGAAGATACTTTTCACACACAAGATTATGCCAGCAAAGGCCCTCTCTGTCTCGAAGGTTCTATTTATACCTGATATTAACGTGTCTGTGGTGATGTGATCACAAGTGAACAGTGCTAACATCGACCATGACACATTTTGATTCAGTCACTCAAAACCATTTTCTGAGGTGGTCTGGGATGCATTTGACTACATATCTTTTGTATTGTAAACGCAAATGCGTCCTGATGTGTGTCCCTGACAAAGATCACGCCATCAGTGCAGGACGTGGTGGTTATTTATGTGACAGCGCATTAACATTCTGTAACTTTTACATCTACAACAAGTTGGATGAAGTGTTGCATCTCTGTCCATCATTTTTGACCTATTAAAGGAAACTGTAAAACTGCAAATGTAAAATTCAAGCAGCAACCTCCGAGGCTGAATTGCAGGCTGGATGGATGGATGGATAGATAGATAGATAGATAGATAGATAGATAAATAGGTGCTTGTAAAAATCATTGTGAAATGCACCACTGAACAGAGTTGCACAGTGACCACTGAGTAGAGTTGCACAATGAGAAAAAGCTCTATGAAAAGTAGGGAAATTATATTTTGCGTCATGGTTCCTTTGCATTTCACAATGATTTTTACAAGCAACGCTTTTCCCCCATATTATTACTCTTTCTCTCTGGGCTATGGATTCTTTTGTAGTGGGAACACAGCCGTTGTTAGCTGCTACACGGCATTGTTTAGCATTATCTGTGTCTGGGAGGAAAAGGGTCAGAGGTCTGCTGAGAAGGGATGCACAATAGTAGTGTTTAGCACTGAAGCAGCACAGTCTTAACTTCATACTGGCTGTCAGACTTTTGCACATTTTACAAACAGCACCAACACAGCACTGTACATTATGCAGGTGTTTCCTGTTCAGATATGATGAATCACGTTGTCTTCCTCTCCTCTTTTCAGCTGGGTTTCCTTTAACTCTGGGTTACCTCCATATCCCCACAGGAGGAATTGCAGCAGAGCATGAATGCAGTCCAAGTAGTAACAAAGGCCTCCAAGAACAGTACAGTTAGCTTTGATTTCCTCTGCAGAACCCAGCACTCATTAGTCTCTGGGTATAACTCAAACATATTAATTATTTAGTACAAGCAGCCTTAACAGAAAACAGATGGATTTTAGAATTTATGTTGCATTGCTTTTCATGAAGCCCAAAGCCAAACAGCTAGTAAACGCCGCTGCCTCTCCTTCACCACTCATAAAACAGGGGAAGCTGCAGGCTAACAAATGGCCGCTGTGGGTTTCTGCGTAGGCTGGCTTGCGTCTCCAAGTTAAAAGTGTTTTTTTTTTCTCCCCCAGTCAGTCTGTGAGTCTGTGCATGTGAGTTTCTGAATGAATGTGTGTGTGCCTCTCTCTCTGTTTTTGCAGCACATGAAAGCATGCAGAGTCAGAGCCAATCCATCTGCACTTTAACTGCAGAATCAATGTGTAGTTTTCCTGGTTCTGCATTAACGCTGCATTAGCCTACTTAACTGCAAACAGCAAATGTCACGGAAAGAAAACTGTGTGACTGACCCGACCTCAGTGAACAGAAAAAATGAAATGTTAACGGTTTAAAAAAATAAAACAAGAATTCTGTCAGTTTTTACCAGGACCAGGATGAGGTCCATTTTAGGGAGCCAGCATATGAATGAGGGCCACATAGGACTAGTGCACAATGGTTTTTATTACTTTTTGACTAGTAGTAATGATAAATAGTAAATAGTAAATCAATTTGTTTTGATTATTTATGATTATGATGACATTTTGTAGTGTTTTTTGGCAATAGCAATTTTTATGCCTTCAAGCCGCTGATAGTGTTGGAGGAACTATTTTTTGGGGTTGTCAAAGCTTACATACATCTATCCAATTCTTGTAAATGCTCAAGTCTCGTGCTCATGTCTCAAGAACACTTTAAAATTTGATTTCTTCACATTTGAACTGAACATTGAGTTAGACTCAGCAGTAATTTTGCTGGTCAGAGGTTAAGGGTCAATGTGACATTGGATCTGTCATTCTTGTGAACGCTTTGAACACTTTGAGGGAATTTCTTCAAATTTGGAGCTTGGACTTAACGATGAACTGATTAGATTTAGTGGTCATAGGTCAAGGTCACTGTGACCTTGCATCCGTCTCAATCTCATGAAAGCAACATCTCAAGAGAGCCTTGAGGGAGTTTCCTCAAAGCACAAATGTCCATTTTGACCCAAGGATGAACTAATAAGAATTTGGTGGTCGAAGTCAAACACATACTCTTTTTGAATAATCAGCTTCCTTTAATGAATGGTGCTGTTAGCAAGCAGGAGAGCACTTTTATTTTATTTTTTTTTACTGTAGTAAAAAACTTAGAAAAGAAACACCAACATAAAGGGTTTGCATACTATTTTGTTAGATAAAACAATACTTACAAATCCTTACCAATCCTTAAGAGAGATAAGAAAAGATGATACTTTCTTGTCCGTTTTAACAGAAATTTGAAAAACAATTAGAAAAACAATGAAAAACACATAAAAAGTATCTGTAAGGTCGTCCTCCAGCAATCATCAGAAAGACTATACAATATGCGACCATAGGTCCCTCCGACAAACACTGTTTTGTGAGAAACACATTCACATTATAGACATCAGAGAAAACCCAAACTAATCCTAAAAATAGTATATTGCTATTAACATTAGCCTAATCTTTATCTTTAACTGTGCAGAAATACCAGTTTTAAACAGAATGAATTGAGATGCAAAAAAAGAGGCTTTGCATTCAATGAATGTTGATTCAGAATTCCAGTGTCGACGTGATAAATGAAGGTTCGACTCTTCCAATTATTGGTGGTAGCCTTACAGGTCTGTATGCTTAATGTGAAGCTACAGCCAGGAGACAATTATCTTAGTTTAATCTTAAGACTGGAAGCAGGGGGAGACAGTTACAAGCACCATTTATTTCTTTAAATATAAATGCAGTTGTATATGTTTATAGAGAGGAGAGCAACAAGAAAGCTTCTATGAGTCTAGTTTTTTGTTTTAAAAGCTCATTTTGTGGTTTAGAGGATGATTTCTGTCCCCAAGTTTTAATCCATCTCTTCCTGTTAGCAGTGGAGTGCTCGCACAACATGTCAGATTTTAATTGGCCTCTCCACTACTGAGAATGTGCATCTCTCCTCTGCTGAGTGTCAAATCTGTTTGCTTCTTAACACCCAAATTATTCTTCCTTCAGCGTCGTGTCCAGTTTCTAACCTTTGTGGCTCCTGAAATGGCTCTTTGCCTAAAATGAGCTACAGCTGTTGTCTAGGAAACATCTTCTCTTGTTGATATTTTTGGATGTCTCAGAGACTCATTAAGGCTTTCACGCCACACCAGGCCATACACATCTAGTGTGTGTGTGTGTGTGTGTGTGTGTGTGTGCGTGAGAGAGAGAGGTTAGACTCTGTGAGTCAGTATACCCGGACCAGTATGCTTCACTGAGCTGCGTTCGCCACAGGGCCAGGGCTTATGAAACAGTGTCATGATGAATGTGGTGAGGAGATGTGAACCGTCATGTCTATTTTTTTTTTTTGGGTCTCTGTGTGTAAACGTCTCCCTGTTTGTTGTCTCCCCATCTGCCCGCTTGTTGATTCTTCTGTTTTCAGCATGTTTGTTTCCCTTTTCGGCCCTCTTGATCAGTTTTGCATGCTGTCTTGTGATTCTTTCTGCCAGCGAAAGTCATGTGGACAGAGAGGGAAAGGTTGCAGCAGAGGGTGGGACTCAGTTTGTGTGTTTGTGTTTGACCGAGCTTTACGAGCTCTGGCTGGTCGTCTGCAGGTAAACAGTGAGGGTCACCTGGGTTACTGACATCTAATACTGCAGCACAGTGCAGGGCAGGGTTAGACTGATGAATCTTATTTGCATTTATTGAATACATAAGCAAGTTTATTGCATAACAAATCACCTCAAAACATTCAGGTATTTATGCAACAGTGCTCATTCACAGACTTATTTTCAGAAATGATTCACAGTAAGTTAGGCTGTCTTAAATACCATTATTCTGGGCTCTGGAGCTTTATTATGAATCAACAGCAAATATTCAAAGCTTTGGCCAGGGGGCTGTCACCAGGCCTGCTCTTCTCCTGGAGAATTAAAGGTCAACATCAGCAGTAAGTAAGAAATGATGACATAAAGAATTTTTACATCTTTTCTGACATGTTCTCCCTTTTTACTTAAAACATTATCTAAGATATTTAACCAACATCTTAGTTCAATTGTTGTTTCACGTGTAAGGGTATATTTTACAGACTTTTCTTTAAAAAAAAACAACAACTCCTTTTCAAGCTGATTTTGGGCCATATTCTCCCCTCCACAAGACAGTCAGCAAAGTCCCCCAATTTGCTCTGAAGTCCATCCTGAACACACTGATTTCAAATCGCAGACACAGAACATGTTTAATATAGAGCTGCAACGATTAGCTGATTAGTTGATTAGTTGATTAGTGGATTGAAAAAAAAAATAGTTTCAGGCATTTTTCAGGCAAAACATCATCCATGAAAGTAAATAAAAAGTCTCTGGGTTTTGGACTGTTGGTTTGACAAAAGAAAATTTTAACATGACACTTGGGGCTCTGGGTAATTGTGATGAGCAAGAACTTGAGCATTTTACATTTTATAGACATTTTAGTCAACATTTTTATATACTAAACTAAAATAGACTAAAATAAGATTATTAAATATTGAAAATAATTGTTATTTAGTCTGATATCATGTTGTGTGGGGGGAACTCAGAGGACACCTGAGGACACATTCATGTGGGAAGGAAGAATAACCAATTGGGAACCAACCTGTTTAGAGCTGTAACTCATTATGAGTAATAAGATTCTTTCCTTTTGTTCTCTTTTTTGTATTATTCTCTGTCCGCAACTAACATTTTCTCACCTGAACCCACCTTTTTTCATATCCTTCCTCAACTCCTCCTCTTCCTCCACTAATCATCTCCTGCTCTTCTCTCTTTGTAGGAGATAAAGAAAGAGGGGAAGAGGGACGGAGGACAGGCGAGCATGATCAGGTCAGACCTTTCCAATGGAAGGGCCAGCCCTGTGTCCGACCCCAGCGTGCGACCAGGCAGGAAAGGTGCTCAACTCACACACACACACACACACACACACACACACACACACACACAGAGTCACACACAGAGTCACACACACTGTCACACACATTCATACATGTTAATCATTCGGCAGGTTTAAGTCTTCAGTCTGAAACATAGATCCTATTAGTGTGAGGAAGGATTTGGGTCAAGCATTCAACACTCAGTACACACACGTATGCGCAGACTACAAATCTGAGGTAACTTTTCTTATTATGCCACTTTAAACTATGCAACATTTCAGAGGGAAATTTTTTACTTTTTACTCCACTACAATAATCTTACACATTTAGTTGCTACGCAAATAAGGATCTTTGCACACAAAACATTTGAAAATGTATAAGTGCAGTTTACACAATTAGTCAACTGACAATTGTCGCTTTGTCATTTTTCATATAAAAATGCCAAACATGCAGCCTCTCTAATGTGAAGATGTAATTCTTTTCTCTGTTTATTTTATATTTTCTATACAGTGTGTGTAAATTGTTGGGTTTTGGTAAAAAAAAAAAATTAGACATTTTAAGGACTCTAGGAAGCTATGATTTATATATTTTTAATATTTTCAGACATTTTATAGACTAAGTGATTATACAATTAAGTAATAAATGCTTAAATGTATGGTCATGTTCAACTAATGTTTTCATTACAGAAGCAGTTAAGTTAACAACTTTGAGGTTTGGACAAAAAATGCATTATGAAGATGAGTTTCGGGGTTCCTACACAGTATGGAAAAGTATAGATAGATTAGATTTTACTTTTGACATGTGAAAATTAATTTAAAAAAAAAAAAAATAAAGATGAAAAAAGTATATAAGAAAACAAAACAAGAATGCCCAGAAAAAATGGTATTTAATCTGCAAATAGATTTAATATTTAACGATTTTATCAATAATATAATAATAACAATAATAATAATAATCAAACTTTAAAGAATGAGAAGTATGGAAAAATACTACAATTTCCAGACTGTGTCCCCTAGTCTGTTTCCCAAAAATAGAAAATCAGAATCTTAAAAGAAAAGAGTGTTTTTCTTGGTTTTTGGAGCAGACAGCCAGCGCATAGGAGTGCACACTGAACAGCCACATTGCAAGCTTTCCAAATCCTCCATAGTTGTGCTCAAATGTCAGTTATGGTGGAAAATCTACCAAGAAGTTGGTCAATTTAAGCCCAGAAAAAAATTAATTTTGAAATTGAAAACGTGTCTGCATTTATCAGTATTTTTAAATGAATACAAATTAATTCATCATACTATTTTTGAAGAAAATAATAAGTAGATTAATCCATAGTTAAAAATAATCATTAGCTGCAGCTTTGTATGAAATGAAAATGAAATAAAATAGAAATAAATCAAACAAATAATAAATAAATAAATCAAAATAATAATCAAATAGTGCTTGTCGTCAATGAGCTCCATCCAACTACACACTAAAATGCTGTTTTTACATGAATGCATGAGTCATAATGCATTAATGATATGATATATAATACCGTAACAGTCACAGCCAGGAGACATTTTTTCTGCACTGAGTACGCCAAAGTACATTTTCCTGATCATACCTACACAATGTCATGTACAGGCATACACCCATACATTAACCATGAGGAGGTGTGACACCGTGTGGATAAAAGTGGAACTGCAGCGCTGCGTCTTAATGCTCAGCTGGTGTGGAATGAGTCAAGAGTAATGAGGAGGCTAATGAGTGTAAGATAAACACTTCAATGCCAGTGGGAAGCGTTTGGTGTCTGAGCTGGTTAGCAAGAAAGACAGTCCCCTAATTGAAAGGTCAAAGGTCAGCATGGCCATCTTCAACCATGTGGGCTTTTAATAAGTCAGTGAACACCTGCTGGCTCCTGTAAGTCTTGGATTATGGATAAGTGCAGGAGCCAATCATGTCACATGTGAGACTAAAATATGTGTGTGTTTGTGTGCTCTTTTTTGTCCGTGTGTTTGTAGTCGAGCAAATCCGTAAGCGGAGGTGTAAAGCGGCGTTCAGCTACGTGCCTCAGCATGAAGACGAGCTAGAGCTGAAAATAGGAGACGTCATTGAGATCATAGCAGAGGTAAGACCGATAACGTGCTACTGTTCTCATAATGGAGCCGCTTATTATAAACCATCAACCCTCAAAACACACAAGCAGATGACTTTTAGCACATTTATCATTCATTTAAAATGAGAAAAAATGAAATGATATGTTGGTGAAGGAAAAGATTAGGGCACAAATGTTTGATATGAGATAACAAAGTTGTACATGATGTAATTTAGGAACAGTTTGTCCACCAGAGAGCACTGACAAGTTCATATATTGATCCTCTTTATTAATTAAATAAAAGGGTGTAACAATCTATCAAGCTGGATGGATATGTCAACTCAATGATCCCATATTATTGATACATTGATGCATATTATCTTAAAGTTGCACCTTTATTTTAAAATCTCCATATCACACATTTGTTACTGTTTCCATTCTAAGCCGATTTTTAGTATTTTCACTAATAACAATAGATTCATTTTCAATAAAACTGTCAAATCAAATTGTATTTACGTTTGTGAGTTGATATAAATGTAAATAATCATATTAAATGGGCATATGATATCGTTTCATATTGATCACAGGCCCCTGACTCTGCTCTCTGCCTGTATTTTCTTATTTTCCTCTTATTTTGCTGTGTGCAGGATGTTTATGTGGGTGAGATTGGGACTTAAAAAGGTAGCGACCAGGTGCCAGACGATAAGCAACAAGCCTCCAAGAGGATGCTACAAAAAACGCTTACACAATGCCAAAAAAAACCCAGAAATATAGCAAATTCCATATTTCCATATTCATATTTCTTTCTTCTTTCCATGTGATTTTTTTTGTAAAAAGTGGTCCAAAAACTAACAGCTACTTCTCCTTGTGAGCTGTCTGCCATGTTTGTTTACTCTCAAATAGCGTTTGGTCATGAGAGATTTGTGAGAGACTATTTGTTTGTGATTAGAGTCTGTTATTGCTGCTTTGGCCAATTGTAACACCATTACATTTATTTTTACATTATGTGTGGGGTCTAACATTTTCAACATCTTTTAAGATTTGAAAAATCTTGAAGTTATCATTAATAAAATAAGTTATATTGTCTGCCGGGACAAAGGTCAAGTGCTGCTCTGATTAGCTCTGTTGCCACTCTGATGTGACCTTTATGCAAAATTAACTCTAAATTTGAACAGAAACTCTTCCTCTCTGGACAGTCAGTACGGATCTTTGCTTTTGGGGACTGTGTTTTTGTGTGTGTAGGTCTTTATATTTGTGTGTGAATGTTTGTTCAGGTAGAGGAGGGCTGGTGGGAGGGATTTCTAAATGGGAAGACTGGAATGTTTCCCTCCAATTTCACCAAAGTGATCCTGTCCGAGTCAGAGACGCCCTCCTTAGACACCTCGCAGGAGGAGCTGCGCAGCACCCGCACCAGTGAGTCTCAGCCAGTCAGCTGGTGGGAAGGCATCCAAACATAAAAAAAACATACACAGCTGCTCTGGTTGCAATATTGATGACTTCTGATGTTTGACTTCTCATGACATGTTCATATAAATAAAGGAAATGATTGTGCTAAAAATAGAGTGCTGCAGCAAACTAATATGGATCGTCTATTCTGTGTGTGTGTGTGTGTGTGTGTGTGTGTGTGTGTGTGTGTGTGTGTGTGTGTGTGTGTGTGTGTGTGTGTGTGTGTGTAGGTAAGGACAGTCCGGGCAGTGAGAGTGATGGAGGCGACAGTCGCTCAGAAACGGGGTCAGGAGAAATCCAGCCTAAGAAGGTAATCAGTGACGTACAGTACAGATGATGTTTTGCACTTTAAGTCTACATTCTTTTACAATGTATTTTGTGTCAACATCAAATTCTCACTTTGGTTTTAATACCATCATCAGACAAGAATCATCCTGCCCAAGATCTGACACTCTTTAAGGTTTACAAAATAAATCTCAAATCCCAGTAATACTGCATACACTTTAAGCCTCACACAAGGTCAGATTAAGTTAGAGATTCTTTATGACACAAACGAGGACGTTGGCTGTGTTTTTCCAGCACAAAAACTATAAACTTCATACAACCAAGGTCACATGTGCATTATTGGCAAATTTCACTATTCATTTTAATGCTGTAAGCACCTAGATCCTTTTTTTTTTCATTTTTCTTAATTTTTCTGTTTTTTATGAACAGCAGTTTATGTTACAGAATATAAATGGAAAACACAGTAAAATTTCCAAAATTTAAGAACTTTATACAATTTGGGAAAGACAAACTGTACATGTAGAAGTTCTGTAAAATATTTCAGGAGGAGACTTAAACGATAATTTTGTTTTGAAGGATTACAATTGAAAATCTGCTTTGAGTATCAAACACTTAAAGGCTTGATTGTTGGAGGACAGCAGATGAAGTCATCTTGGACTCAAAGCTGTTACAACAGCGTCCTAGTTTGACAGTAAAAATAGAAATATTGAAATGTCCATAGTAACTCAACCCACTCCTGCAGCTGTGCAGCATGGTGCAGTCTAATCTCTGTAAACAGATATCTACATATGAAAGCAGAATCTCTAAGGCATGTTACAAGACTTTGGTACTGGAAGCGTTCTGGTTTCCGTTTGTAGTCCGAGTTGTATCAACCAATCATGTTTGAGTGGCAGGCAGACTGTCCGTGTGGAGAGGGAAAGAGAGCTAAAATGAAAACTCAGAACCCATCAGCTATCTGACAACATTGTTTTTAGATTTTTTTATGCCTCCACACTGGTGACAGCCCTGAGTAGAGGCCTCTGTTGGTACCTGTGTTTGTCCATCTGTCTGTTCCACTTTTGTGATCGCAGTATCTCAGGAAGGCCTTCAGTCGTTCATTGTAAAGCACCTTTCATATAAATAAACCCATGATACTAGCAATAATTAAAATTAATAACTAAATAAATAATCAGATAGATAAATAAGTAAAATACTCAAACTGTAAATGAGGTAAATGAAAGGCTAACAGCACAAAGTAAAATAATAAAGTTATGGAGAGAGTAGTAAAATTGCGAAACAGACTAAAACATATAAATAAATATTCGATAGATAAAGTTCAAATAAAAGTCAAACTAAAAATGAATGAATGTATAGACCTTCTTTGCTGTCAGGTTAAGATGTGTGTGAACCATCTACTTTTTGCCAAAAAATATACTTAACACCTTTTATTACATTCCTTCAAAGTCTTCACTATATTTGTAATATGAGTCTGGACAGACACAGATGTAAACTGCAACTTGACTGGTTGGTGGAGGTATACAACCATGAGGCAGTAATTCTAGTTTTGTGACTTCTGCACGTCTTGTTGTTTATTTTTAGAGCAATTTACATTGGTCATTTGCCACCCTATAATAAGTAGCTGCGTGTTCCCGAGGTAAGCAGCTAATTTTAGTAACCACAAATAAAAGCTTCCTTATACTGGAAAAAGTAGTATTTAAAAAATGCTGCCCACATCTTAGATTTGGAGGGATTTCTATCAGATGGAGAAACAGTTGACCAATCACAGTTTAGCAGGCGGGGTTAAAAAAAACAGGAGATGCACCCCTTTTTAGAATATTATGAGAGTTTACATGTACCATTGAATAAGACTGACGAGTTGATTAGTGAGGCATTGGACTCCCCCACCCAACTCAACCCAATATATCTTACTGTCATTTATGTGTTTGAATGTATCTATATATTTTTGTTATATTTAAATCGTTATTTAATTTGCTATACGTGTTGTTGTATTTTCTCGTTCTCTCTCTTAGTGCTTTTTAACTCATCTGTCATAGAGCACTATGCCATATTCTATGTACCTCTTCTAATCCTTACCAAATTAATTAACCACTTAAAGATCTGGACTCAGCGGTACAAGTGGAATGTTTGGGAGGGTTTGGCTGGGTGGCTGGGCAGGTTATCCTCACATTTATATCATTTGTATAGTGCATCTTTCCTACGTTCAGAATCCCATTAATTTCCTATGTATACTGCATACAAAGATGCTGTCACATGAAAATTCAGTAAAAGCTGTTAAACAAAAAAAGGAGCTGCCACCCTCCTACATATCTATTTGAATTAGCTGCATTCATGAAAAACAGCAATAGACAAAACGTGGATGAAATTAACACAGTTGTACAATTTTCTGTAAGTCAACTTACAGAAATATCAACTTTTCAACGGACAAATTTATTTTTAGCAGTGTGAAAACTGTGACTGAGTCCCCTATCTGCTACATCTCATGCACCAGATTAGTTGGAGCAAACAAGAAATCAGATAAATAAAATGTTGCTATTCAGCTGAATGAATGAAGTACAACAAATGCCATTTGATTTTAAGGATAAAAATGTGGTTTGGGACAAATGGCAGCTTTGCATTCAGCCATATTTTGGGAACAATGTGAGCGTACAGAAAGACAGTGTAGAAAAAAGGATTATGCTGCTGTGGTGGTGACTCTAAATCCACTGAAACTGTTGTGAATTCAAGCTGACTACAGCTGCTGCCACCCACCACGCTACAAACATTTAGAGCCACCAGGGGGCAGTGTTTTAAGCTTCGACCACGGATTTTTTTTTTGGTGAAATGTTCCTTTAAGTGTGGCCTTAACTATCAGTGTTTGACTGTGTATCGCACATCTTTATTTCACCTGTAGGTCCGAGGGTTTGGCTTCGGTGACATCTTCAAAGACCAGCCGATCAAGCTCAGACCGCGCTCCATGGAAGTGGATGCAGAGGGAGACAAGGTGACACACACACACACACACACACACACACACACACACACACACACACACACAAACAAACACTTACATCATACATTTTTCAATACTTTGATCATTACATTGTGAAATGTGAGCGAAGGAAGTCCCAGTCTTGGCTCCTCCCCTTCCTCTGTCTCAGTTTTACAGCACAGGAAGTGGTTTTATGTTCACACACACACACACACACACACACACACACACACACACACACACACACACATACATCCTGCAGGGATTTGACAAGCAAAGCAGAAGTGAGAGCTCCACAGGGCACAGAGAGAGAGAGAGAGAGAGAGGAGGGGAGGTAATACAGTTGGTTTTCACTGACGTTTACATATTCACACACACTGTCTCCTGCTGCTGCTGGTGCCGGCGCTGATGTAGCAAAGCTCCGTGTGTCTGTCTGTCTGTGTTTAACTGGAACCAGAGGAGAGGACGGTAGGGTCAAGTTTTCTCTATTTCTGTTCGTCTCTTTTTCATTTACATTTTTGCTCTCTTCACTCATCTGATTTGTTTTATTTTCTTTCTTTCTCTCTCATATTCTTCTTTTATTCTAAGATTTCCTATCTGCTGAATTTGCCTGGTTTCACATGAAATTAAGCAGTTTCATGTGTTGTGGTTTAGCCTCAGTGCTGTTTAGTAACTCAGAAGTTTTGTTGTAGATACTGGAGATGAACTTACAGATAAAGCATGCAGAAAGCAGGTTTTTGTAAAAACAAGTTATGTGTCTGTTGATGGTCAAAATACTTAAAATGTTGTGTTACCCTGCCCAAAATACAGTGGGGGGGACTTTATACTTTATGATATATTTCTCATTAAAATAGTCGAAGTCTATGAAATTAAAGGGTCAGTTCACCAAAATTACAAAGAAAAAAACTAAGTTTCATTTCCCAATGGTTTCTGGCTGTGCAGATAGTTTTCACTTTTTTAACATTTGTCCTTTAAAGGATCAGTTTTTAAGAAGCTTAAAGTTCAGATATCTATGCAAATCAAACCAAAAGTATCTTTGTGGTCAGAAACCACTAGGAGGAAGAAAAGAAAGGTTTCAGGTTTAGTATTTGTGGTGAGCTGAACTTTTAATGCCATATATCTTACACCAACTATTTTACAAGGGGAAGGATTATGATCTTCCTTATTTTTTGTTGCAAATATACTATTACAGTGTTGGATGTTCATACAAAACATGATAAAAGTTTGATATCATGAGGTGAATGTTTGTAAAGTAACAAAAATCTCAGGATTCAAATGGTTCTCATTCTCTGTTTCTCAACTTTCGAACATGCTGACGTCAGCTCGTGACGGATTTTCTCATGTGGTCATCTGCTCCATGCACGCTGCTGCAAGTGTTTACAGTATGAGGCCTTAGCTGCTACATGTAGCCACATGCTATCATCATGGAAACATATAATCTTGGTTGCAGATGTTGTTCGTGTCTAACAACATGTCCAGTTTGGTTTAGAAGCTTTTATTGTAAATTTTTCAAAGCTGGAAAAAGTGCAGCCACACGCCGTCATTAGCCGGCAGCAAGTACGGTACTACACGAAGCTACATGCTAACGCTGGAGAAACATGCAATCTTGGTTGCAGATTATGTTCATTTCTCCCTCATTTCGGGTCATAGTCATACTGGGACACGTCTGGTTGTGTTTAAAAGCTTGGTTTCCTGGTTGTAATGTGGAAGACCCAGAAACGCTGACCAATCAGAACAGAGTGGGCTTTTTCAGCGAGCGGCCTAAAGAGACAGGAAACAAAATGGAGCATTTAAGACAGAGGGTTAAATACAAGTGTTCTAGCCCAGAAAATATGAGAAAAATACAATTTTTTCTGAACATAAAAGCATGTAAAGTTGTCTCGTAAAAACCCAAAATATAAGCATGAACCTAAAAATGAGCATATTAGGTCCTATTTTATTGCAAAAAATAATGTATATATAGATAAAGCATATATATATAGATAAATGATGATATATTTTAAATAGTATTCAGTGTTTCCCCAAAAACATTAGTCATGGCAGCTTTTAAAAGCAAATTTTGACCATCAAGAGACACAAAACTCTATGAAAACACAGACTTGTTATGATTTCTCTTTTACTTTGTGATCTAAGTCTGTATGATGTATTAGTTAACCAAAAGTCTAACTTCATCAACTACACCAAAAGTGAAACTTTTGTCACCTTCTTAGTAACCAAATGGTACTTAAACTAATAGAAAGTGACAGGATTGAAATAATATAATTTAAGTGTGTAAACAAAACAAAAACCAGTATGTAAAAAGCTTTATAAAAACTCTTATTAGTCGTGCTATAGCTCCTGCAGACATATAAGAGTCTCTGCGTTTGTTCTGGAGGATGTTTGTCAGCCGGTCCTGCTGAGCGGGAAGCTGTTCTGTTGCTTTATGGTGAGACGAGCCTTTCTGCCTTCTAATGAGGCTCTGGAGGAGTTGACTGCAGAGCGTCTCCATCCGGGACGAGGGGGACACTGAGTCATGCGAAGCCACGTCAACTTTATAATTGAACTGGAAGATTAGCTGTAAACTAAGTGGTCCTGATGTGCAGCTAAAACAGTGTTAAACAGAGTGATTTAATACTAGTTTAAGTGTATTTTGAGTACTGTTTTCACAGCCTAAATCTGTACATATTTCAGATCTCATTCTGGCAAAAGAGGAAGTTTTCTATGTTTCCTCCAGGTTTTTTTTTTTCCTTCGCAATGAGTCAACGTCACTCAGCCTTGTGACCAGCTGAGTCTTCGATGTGAAACAAACATCTCAGTGTAAACTTTAGAGGGGGCAGTCAATCTCTAAGGCAGCGTCATCCTCCAGGCTTATTCTGTGGTAGGACCAAATGAAGAGTTTCCATAAAGACATACTCGACATCGTTGTATTCATCGATGGGAAGTTTATTTTTAATCTGCCACTCAGCCCTGTGTGTCTCATCACTTTCCAGGCCTCATGAAAGCCCCCTCTGGTTTGCATTATTGGGCAATTCAAAATATTTGTATGCAATGAACTAAAAAATCTGTTGTGGATTTATTTAACTTGGCTAAAAAAAAGTGATTATTTCCTCAAAGTCAGCAGAACAATGGAGGGCTGTACCGAATTAATCGTCAGTCAGTCAGAGCAAAGCTTTGTGCGTACAGAAAAGTTCGGCTTCTTTAGTTATTTAGAGAACAAGGTAATGGTACAAGGGTCTGTCATGAAGTGTATTTACTGTCTATACTGGAGCTGGAAATATTGATGCTAAACGTGAACTAAAAGCTTTTATTTTTAGTCTGGCTTAGTGTCTTACTACTACCAGGAATTACATTTTATTAAGATCCTTTTTTTAATATTATTTCATATGTTGTTCTTGTTTTTGTTTCCGTTTCTTCAGTCAAACCCCAAACCACTTTGAACAGCAATCATTTTGTTTGAAAGGTGCTATGGAAATAAAATTTGTCTGAGTAATATACTATACATAAGCTAGGCGGCTGAGAGAAATAAACTGAATTGTTCTGTTTTGAAAGTCCTACGTAATATTATCTTCTGCAATTTTATGTGATGTTAGAAACAAGAAAAGGGCAGAAAACCTGCTTTAATAAATGTTTTTATATTATTAATGCTTTCAATGCCTCCGAATGCACTGTTTTGGTTCATTCTTACGGGTCTCATCATTATCGTCACATTAATGCAGGTGGTTGTACGCCACCTTCTCAGCACCCAACAGCAGCCAGACAAAAAATATAAACAACTCCATAAGACGACAGTATGTTGAAGGTGCTGGGTTGTTATCTCCAATTCTGGACGGGATCACGTGTGTGCATGTGTATGTGTGTCATCTCCTCTTGTAAACTACTGGACCAATCAGCCTAATGTCGTGTGCACATATATGACTGTGTGCTCAAGGATCTCTTGTGGTTGCGATGACTCTTTTTTTTATTTAGTATTTTTATTTTTGTATTGTATATTTAGTATAGTTTTATTGACTATGTTGCATGATCATGACCCACTGACTCCTCACTCCTCTTAATAGGCCTGTAGGGGCAGAGAGTTTTCTGACAGTCAGTTAGGCCAAACAAGCCTCACCGTCTGTTGCGGGCCACATTTTAGCCTTTGTCATGGCTCAAAAACTGACTTCTGAAGAAACATGCCCCTAGATACACCAGCAGAGATCTGAAGTCTTTTGGGTCATAAAATGTCACCTATTTAGGTCATGTGAAAACCAAATCAGTGTGCCGTTGAAATCGTCGCCTTTGAACATACTAAGCCACACGCTGCAGTGCAGCACCTCAACGTTGATCAGGTTTTTTTCACACTTTTGTTGTGACACCTACTGAGTAACTTTAGAAAACTGAAGCCATGTTTGAATATCCTGCCTCTGGTCACACTTAAGTTTACACTGATGCAGCTCTGAAACAGACAGATGTGCAGTGCAGTGGATGCAGCTTGCAGGGTCATGTCAGGTTTCTGCTGCACTCAAGAAGAAAAGAGTTCCCTTTTCGTTTTTCTGTTTGAAAGTAAAAGTGGTGAAATTCACAATGTTTGAATGTCTTAATCCTTACAAAAATAGCTGCAATACTACCTTTGCTTAGTACTACTGCTGTTGGTTAATATCTGTTGCTTGGAAGCATTGGTGGCATGTAAATAAGTACATTTATTCAAGCACTGTACCGTACTTTAGTGTAAATTTGAAGTACTTGTACTTTAGTATTTCTAATTCATAACTTTATACTACCTCACCACTTCATTTACCTACCGTTACTTCACTATTTTAATGTGACAGCTATAGTTAAATTAAAAATCAAAATTTTAGATCATAAACGTATGAAAAACCTTTAAGTTACACATTGTATAACAAAAACTACACAACCGCACATAAAAATTTAGCCAATACAAAAGTCGAATAATCTATTAGTTGATTTGTAAATTATCAGAAAGATAATAAGCAAAAAAATGCATGAAAAAAGCTGCTTAAACATTAATATTTGTGTAATAATAATCCAAAAAATCCACAAAAATAATGAACATAATGTATAGAATTAGATATACTACTGTACACGCACTCACAGGTGCTCTGTCTCTGCATTTTTACTTTTGATAGTTTTGGTACATTTTCCTTACTTCTAACAAGAGTATTTTTACAGTGTAGTATTAGTACTTTACCATTAGTAAAAATCTGAACACTTCCTGCACTGCAGCCTATAAGAGGCTCAGAAACAAATGATCTCGGACATGGAAACGTCTCAGTGATGTTGTAATGATGTGTCAATGCTTGTGGCACCACATGGGTCTCATTAGAGAGGGAGGAGGGAGAGAGAGGGGAGACGCTGACAGGGGAGGAGGAGGAGGAGGAGGAGGAGGAGGAGGTGGTGTGGGGTATTTTTTTCTCTCGGGCCGAACAGAACAGAGCAGTGTGTGTGTTCGGGACAGACCGGGTCTTGTGAATGTGTGTGTGTGTTTTCCTGTGGAAGAGCCACCCTGGTTCCACAAACACTGTCGAGGGATCCACTCCAGCCGGAAAACAACGGCTCCTTTAACAACCTACACCCCACACACACACACACACACACACACACACACACACACACACCAACTCAGCTCGGTGGTTTTTGTGCTATATTTGCTCTCATCCTCTCTAATTAGCTGGTTAGGTTGGAGCTGTGGGACAGTGATGTTCACTGGAGAAAAGCAATTGTATCAATTTAATTGTCGTTTATTTTGGTCTCTCAGCGTATGATTTTTATGCCTCTGTGCTGACGATATCTGTGCCTGGAGGCAATCATTTTTTGGATTCTTGTTCGTCCCGTTCTCATGAAAGTGATATCTCAAGTAGGGGTCAACCATTTTTTTTTTTAAGGGCTGTTACTGATTATTAGTAGTTAATGAGACCAATTATAAAATCATTAACAATTTCTTGGAAAACATTCAGTGATTTCACAGATGTTAGTTTCTTTTCACCAGTACTATAGAGTATACTACTTATAATATCACACCGACCACAGCTGTATCTAACAGTTTACAATACTCTCTAGAGACATCAGTGAAACTCACCATGGTGAGGGCAGGAAGTCCCAAACAGACTGGTTACACCAAAAAGAAAACTGTACCTCTTGTTACAAAACGATACCTGCTTCAGATATGTAGAAATGCATCTGAGCATAAGATCTGTGTGTGAAACTCAAGGTTTTCTTCCATCTGTCCCTCGCTCAGGCCAACGAGGGGAAAGCAGCGAGTGTTGCCACGGAAACCATGAAGACTGAACCTGATGGAAAGGCCAAAGGTGAGAAGTTACAGCTTCACTGATAATTCTAACAGAAACAGAAATATAAACAGCACAAGTCTTAGTTAAGCAGCAGCAGTTATTAGACTAATAACAGTTTACCATTTTCCAAAGCATGCCAGCGTTTTTAGATCACTTCCTCTCATGCAGAAACTTTCCTCTCCTTTGTCACACCATTGTAATAAAGTTGTGCCAAGCTTGAAAACACTTCCTTGTTGCCGTGTTCAGATGTTTGTGGAAAGCTCTGACAACCAAGTATTGGGAGTTTGGAAAAAGAAAAGGTAGTGCATTAACAAGCTGTGTTGAAGGAAACTTGAAACAGGATGACAAAACAATGAGAGAGCATGAATGCTGTGAAGGATAAAGTGACTTTCAAACTTTTTGTGATGGCGATTTGCAGTTAAGTTTCTGAGCTGTGTTTTTGTAAGACAACTTATTTTGTCAAAATGTATTTAAAATAATCTTTTTTCTAAATAATCCTTGAATTTTCTGCTCCTCCAATCCGCATGTCAAAGTAGCTTTCAGTGAGATACTGAAGACTAAATTGTGTGTGTGTGTGTGTGTGTGTGTGTGTGTGTGTGTGTGTGTGTGTGTGTGTGTGAAAAGGTGAATATGACTTGCAGTGTAAAAGCGCTTTGAGTGATGAGAGGACTATAAAAGTGCTATGTAAGTTTAAGTCCATTTACCAAGTCTATTTACATATGAAATGGGGGGTTTCTTCACCAGAAAATTTTGAGCATCAAAAACTTAATATTCTGCAGTCAGGTGAATTTTTATGCACCCATTTTCCACCTCAATTTGTGGTGTAAATGTCGGTTATTTTGTAATTAAAAGCTACTTTTGTGGGGACAGATGTACATCAAGGATTTTTTATTGTTATTAGATAATATACATTATAATGAATAAAACCCAGAGTCAACAAATAAGTAGTTAAGTAAATAAATAAAAAGATACAGTGAGCAGTTCAGTGTGCAGTCCACAGTAAAATCATAAAATCTTAAAAACTTAAAAATATCAAAATACCCCGAGGAATAAATATAACAAATATTAAAATCATAATAGAGTGACAAAGTATGTCCAAAAATTGAGGGGGGAGTGCATGTTGTGCACGTCATACATACAGTTCTCCGTGGAAACCTCCTCTACTCTCTTGTTTTTCAGCTGTTTTCTTTAACTTGAGTTTGTCCTATATTCGATCGGCAGGGCGCGAGCTCTGTAAAGTCCTGTTTCCATACGAAGCACAAAACGAAGATGAGCTGCAACTCAAAGAGGGAGAAATCATCACCATTATCACCAAGGTAAGTTAGCGTATATGTGTGTGGGTACGTGTGTGTGCCTGCTTTGATTTCTGCATCATTTGGTTAGTTTGATTTGTTTGTGCGGGTAAGCACAATTTGCATCCAGGTGCGCATTAAATACACTGACCGTGCACTTAAATTGTAGTTAAAACAAGCTGCTGTCTGTCGTGCAGGAGTGTGCTGATGCTGGCTGGTGGATGGGGGAGATCGGAGGACGGCAAGGTGTCTTCCCAGATAACTTTGTCAAGCTAATAGAAGGGGAGAAAGAGGTAATTTTGGCATGTTAAAGTCATCTGTTTACTGCGATATTAGAAGCCCTGAAAGTCTCAAAGACGTGATACATTCTTGACGTGTTTTTGTGTCTGTGTTTCCAGAGACCAAAGAAACCACCTCCTCCGAGTGCACCCTCAGCTAAACACACCACAGGTACAGTCACATCTTATTTCTTTCCTCTCATGTATGCTTATGTTCTAAAAAAGAAACAGAAATCTGTGAACTCTGACCTGTAGAGAGAAAGTCCGAGGTCAAGAAGGTTCCTCCGGAGCGACCTGAACATCTGCCACAGAGAGACCAGCATGGAGGTACAGTTCAGACCACTTTGGCCCTCCTCAGCTCACCTTCAGCCTGCAACTTTCTACTGATCTGTTCAGCTGGCAATCGACAGATCACTAACTAACCTGTTTTACTAATGCAGCATTGCTTTGCAGGATAGTTTTACAGATCAAAAAAAACAATTTCAGTGTGAAACATGATGATGGGGATGTTTTTCAGTCATAAACACACACCAGCTTTCTGTGGAAATAAAAATCACTTGCAGCGTTTGTCCTCTGTTGTAAAGTGGAGGAACACACTTGTGATTGAAGAAGCGGTGTCGACAGGCTTCTGTATGCAACAGGAAGTTTTGGGCACCGTGGTTTTGATGTTGACTAACGCTTTCACAAACTGGTGCGAGACACAAGCTTCCCGTTGCCTCTTTTATCTTATTCATGCAAAACAAGTAGAAATCACTTAGGGTGTCCACTAACTCACCTGGTAGAGCGGGCGTCCCATATATAAAGGCTGTGTCCTTGCCGCATGGGCCGCAAGTTCAAGTCCGTGAACCCTTTAGTAGTCACAGTAAGAAATGCCTTGCAAAACAAAATATACAACATTATAGACCATCGAATATGGGAGCAAAATGCATCAGTTTATTAAGAAGAAAAACAATAACGAACAAAAAACGTGCTAAAGTCAATATAATATAATACAAATCTGAAAACAAAAATAACATCATAGAATAGACATATAAAAATAAATAAACAAAAATAAATCAATATAAATAAAAATGAATCTAGTAAAAAACAAATTGTCAATTTGATATGATAAATATCTGAAAATAAAAGTAACTTCAAAACTCATAAACCAAAATCAAGCTACATAACAGTACTTACAAATACTCCTGTCACCACTTTGACCTGATCTCCCTGATCCTCTTTGCTGTCTCCCCCTCCAGTTTTTTTTCATGCTTCTTGTTTTTTGTTTCCCTCCTGTTCTTGCAGCTTTGGGCAACTCCAGACCTTTCTTCTTCTTTCTTCTTTCGTTTTCATTCTTTAACAACCGTCTTTGGCTTTGCTTTCGTCTTCTCTGTTCAGATTTACTTCATCACTTATTCCTACCTGGCTCTCACTTTATTATACATGTGTGAGTGTTTGAGTCACGCGATCACCTTGACATGTGTGTATTTATGTTTTACAACGTTCCTGTATTTGTTTGTTTGTTTGTTTTTTATCAAGTTATTTTTCCATTTGAACATCTGTGTGTGTTATATGACTTGTGTGTGTGTAGGTGAAGAGGTGAAGATTGGAGACATCCCAAAGCCCTCCCTTCCATCTATTCTCCCCAAGAAACCCCTCCCCCCAAAGACAAGCTCCTCCTCTTCCTCCCAACCCCCACGGCGTCCTGAGAGACCGCCCACTTTAGCGTCAGTACACACACGCACTTACGAAAAAAAAAAAATCCCATGTACTGCTGAGCGTATCCAGCCTAATATTGTTGTATGGTTTACCTGCTCAGGTGTGAAAGCCCCAAGTCTGAGGGCGGGGCTTCGACACCAGATTCTGCCCCTGACAGGTCACATGACGCTGGTGAGTTTGACCGACAGGAGCGTCGCCCAATGAGATCTAGATATGGTGCCTCTGTGAGAGCGCTGTGTGAAATTTAATCTTCTGAGATAATAATCAGGTGTGTGTGTTTGTTTCTGATGTGTGTTTGTGCAGATGTGGACCTCGACGCTGTGGTGGCGTCAACAGAGAAGCTGAGTCATCCGACGGCGTCGCGGCCGAGAGTCACAGACCGCCGGCCTCGCTCGCAGATCATCACACCTGTGAGTGTGTTTTTAGTCTGCTTGTCATAAAGGGGTGTCCTGAGTATGAGGATGATGTGCACTAATTTGTCACAACGAGAAGTTGAAGAAGGTAAATTAGGGCCACTGTTGACTTTTTTAAAAAAAAAAATGGAGGGCATTATTCTGAGAAAAAAACTCAGAATTTCCGAGATTAATGTCACAAATTTGCAGGGGAAACAGCTGGATAATCTCTACATTTATTAAGTCGCAAATTTGTGAGAAAAAGAGAGGGAAAAAAAGTCAAAGAACCACATCATTTCATTTCGGATCAACCTCATCACACAGAAACTGCCATAAAATAAATCATAATATTGTATTATAATTATTGAGGCGTTCATGTATTCATGGCTTCATATTACAGCTGGCTAGCTTTTGAATTTCAGTAAGGATCAATACTTTTTTTATTTTCATCCATAATAATATATTATAATTTCTTTTTTGATTATATCTAGGTTATCACATAAATGTAGTGAAGTACAGTATTTTCCTCTGAATTGTAGCGGCATAGGAGTACGAAGTGTAAAAGAATGGAAATGGTCAAGAAGATGTACCTTAAAATTGTACTTAAGTACAGTTCCTAAGTAAATAAACTGAGTTACTTTCCACCACAGGTCACAGTGCAACCCACACAGTAAATGGAGGAGCTGTTTACAGCAGCAAACATCAAACAAATAAGGGCTGCAACTAGTCATTGATTAATCTGGGTTTTTTTTCAGTTGTTTGAATAATCATTTAGGCTATAAAATGTTGAGAGAGAGAGTCCATGATAACTAATTCAGATTGTATTCTCTGTCAGACTAATAGACTAAAGATAGTAAAGGTTTCATTGACAGTGTCATTTCAAAGTCACAGTTTTGATTTGTCATTTCAGTTTAGCACAAAACAGTGTTGTATATAGTACAAACTGCAAACTTTATGCAGTTTTAAACTGGCACACAACTTCTTTTGAGTTACATAACTGTCTGGTATCTATGCTAATGTTTGAGCATTCAGTATGTTGACTATTTATGATGCAAATGTGGCCAACTTTTTGCACGAATTAATATAAAACTTGTGTTTTGATGCAAAACCGGAGGAAAGTGGAGGGCACTATTTTGATGAATTATGACTGTACTTTTAATTTTATAATTTTAATTTAAGTATATATCTGTATATGACTTCAGAATGCTACAGATATTAAAAAATACGTCTCTCTTGCAGTCTTCCCTGTCCAGTATTGACCTGGAGCCGCCTGCAGTGGAGGAGAGGAAGGAGAAGGACAGAGGGAAGGAGGAGCTGGAATCTGTCCCCTCCAGACCTGTAGAGGTTTCCCTGAGGAAAGGAGTTCCCATCATCGCTGTACGACCACCTTCACTGGTCACTATTTATTTCATCCAGCAGAGGGCGCCGCGCCACTGATATTCATCTTACTGAGTTGTTTTAAAACTGCTTGTGTTGGTTTTTATTACTCATAAAGACCTCATAGAGTGCTTGCTTGTAAATGCGACATCTTAGTTTGCTGATGGATTACAAAATTATTTTTAGTAAAACATATATATTTCACGGTAAATGCTGATACAATCAGTAACAAATGCATTTTTTCTTCCTCAACACAAATATTTTGTCCAAAAGGTTATTTAAAAATTTCTGAATTTTTTAAAGCATTTTAAGGACTTTTCCGATGTAAACTGCTTAAAAAAAATCTTACTACAAAGTCAAATATTCTTGCTGTAATTTGGAGTCTTTATCCAAAGCTCTTCAGATTCATCAGTTGTATTTTAGATGTTTGGGGAGGACATAATAATTTCTAAATAATTTTTTGTGATGAACATTTTTATAGACTTTTAGAAGGGCATAGGGATACAAACATGCTCAAAACAAGGACTAAAGTACAATATATACATTTGTTACTTAAAACAGGACTAGGACATTAACTAGCAAAACACATATATGTAAATAAAATCTAAAAAATACAACAAGTGAAAATAAGAGTAGAAAATCAGCTGTGTTGTTAGTGGAACCAAATGAGCAGATGCATGGGTCTGTATGATTCCTGAATTCTTCAAAGTCTCTGATCTGTGTTTCCATTTACCTTCAGGGCCCTGACAGTAAAGCACCACTACCCGCCAAGCCCTCTGTCCTGACCCCGCCCAACGCCGGCCATCGCCCCGCGTCCCCGTCTTCCTCCTCGGGTCTGAGCCCCTCCCCCGAGCTCCGGCATTCACCTCTGACCCCCCCGACACTTGAGGAACTCAGGAACCAGCTGAGAGACCTGAAGGCCTCCGTAGAACTGCTGAAGAGCCAGCACAGGTACATTATACGCACAGTGAATACCTACAAATGTGTGTGTATGGCCATACATGAGTGTGTGTGTCATGATCTGTTTGTGTGTGTCTCAGGCAGGAGATGAAGCAGCTGACAAATGCGCTGGATGATGAGAAGAAGATTCGTCTTAGTTTACAGGTGAGACTCGAAAAGAGTTTAGATGTTTGTTAATGAAACAAACAAACAAAGAAGGTTCAGAATTATGGGAGTAGAAAGGACCATTCACATTTTCATGATGGCCACCGCTGTTAGTTGCCTTCAGGCACAAACTGATTAGAATCAGAGAAACACTGATTTTTAACGTGAAACTGCTTTATTCAGTTTTTTTGTTTTTTGTTGGGGTTTTTTTTGGTTTTTTTTACAATTTTAAATCAGCCGGTCTGTTTGTTCTTGACAGGAGGAGACCACTGCGAATGATTTCCCTGTAAAAACCTCCTGAACTATGAAGTTTTACCTTATTGCAATCTGCATCCACACAGCTAAATCTTACACACTGCTCCTTCCTGTCAGGAAAAAAAAAGTATTATAGACTATAGAAATATTTGATTAAAGAAGTATTTCACCCAAAAAATTAAATTATAATGATAGTAATAAAAACAACTTCATTTATATAGCACCTTTACAAACTTCTAAAGCTAAATACGGCACTTAAAAGTGTTTTTCTGAATGAGGCACCGCTTAGATGGAGGGAAGTTTGCCACCGTTTATTTACACACACTTTTGTGATACAAAGCTGGTTGGATATCGCTTAAGTATCCCTTTAATTTAAAAAAATATATGTAAAAATATGAAAATAATTCATTCATTCCCTGGTAGCGCCACTGAAATCTCAAGGATGTTATTAGCAGCAGCCAAATGTCTTCAACTGTATGAGAAATTAAATTTCAGAATTTCCGTCTTTGTTTGACAGATGGAAGTAGAGCACATAAAGAAGACCCTGTTAAAATGAAGACTAAAGCATCCTCTTATCACCACATCGGAGGCCAACCTTTGGAAACATTATCACTGTTGGCCCGAGACACTTCCGCCAAAATAAAGTTTGTGCCAAATGATCATCACCATCAACATCAGCGACAATACAGTACCATGGAATCAGCCACCTCCCCCCTTTGACGCCGCCTTATCCTGCGTTCTTTAATTTTCTTTTAAAGAGGCTTCTCTTGTTTTGTTTACCGCTCTCTTGTCGAAGCTTGCTGTGCCACCGGTACTGACTGACCGAGGACCTCGCTGGTACTTTTTTGTTTTCTTTAGTGTGAAGGAAACTTGGAACTCGACCTTCGTAGCCCGGTTGGTTCAGACGACCTCTGTGCTGGTCTGTGTCCACTCTGTGGCCTTCACCTGTATGTGTGTGTGTGCATGTGTAAGTGTTTGTTTTCCATCCATGTGAGGACTGTTACGTTAGACCTTTGCAATAGGGACATTTTTCTAAAGTGAGGTTGTTTTTGGCCAGATCATGACTTCTTCAACAGGAAAGATTAAGGTTAAGATTTGGGTTGATCAAAGCTTATACTTTGAGGCACATTTTTAACATTGTTTGACACACTGAGCTTGATGTTTCTATGGTACACTGCAGGCGGGTGATTTTGAAGCATCGACTATTAACAGCACTGGCATTTGGACGTATTTCCATAACCATTTTTCTGCTTGATGTCGGGATTTTTTAAATTTGCAGTCAAATATTCTAGTAGTTTGGAGGCTAAAATTATAAGCACATCATGATCCCTGAAATCATGACATTAAGTACTGATACTACAGGTGCTATTTTAAGAAATAGTTGGACATTTTGGGAATTATGCTTGTTTGCATAATTTGCACAAGGTCCTTGAGGTCCTTACCCACTCTGGGTGCGTTTGTAAATCCATTCTTACACTCTACACTAAAATGAGAGAGCTGTTGTTTAAAGTCACAGAGCGTTCTGTTTCTCTACGAATTAACCAACGGTTAAGTTCATTACACATTCACTCCGTTCGATGCTCTGCTGCTCCTTTTCCCCAGACAGAGTGCGCAGAGTGTGGTGCTCTGGATAACTGAACGGTACGTTCCAACAGCGCTCCCAATTTTTTGTGCCAGAGTGCGTTTCTAAATGCATCATATTGAACAGAGCATTGAGGGATTTCAGTTTGGCATGTTAAATTAGTATCAAGTGACAGCTGACTTTGAATTTTTGATTAGCTTTATCCATATTACGTGATATGGATCGGGGATAACCGTGCCCCAAAAAAACCTGGCCTTAGGAAACTGTGGAAAAACTAAACTGACAATGTTTCAAATTTGAATTGAGGCTCTTTTCTTTCATTTTTTATGCCTATTACTATGCATGTAAGACCCTAAATAACATATTAAGAAAATTTTGGGTGATTTGGGTTCCCAGAGGCTTTAACATACAGTCATGAAAGTGGTTATCTATCTTCTCATCCAGCTCACAATTTGAGAGAAAAGAAACATAATTCCCAAACTATCAACAATTTCTTTGACATAATCCAGAACTGTCCTGTGATATTTGTCTGCAAATTAAAGTTATATGCAAAGAAAAGCACATGCCGCTGCATGAACACGCCTATAATGTTTATCAAGCCTTCTGGACCAAAACATTTTGTTTTACTTTTTTTTTTTTTTTTGCCTTTGCACTTTTGCAGCACGACTCCAGAAACCTCATGAAACAGCTGTGCTGGTCGCATCATACCCCCTCCCAAAAAAAACATGATCAAAACTGAGATCCATGTGCGTCTGATGTTTCTGGTGCTCTTTTGGCAGCGGGTGAAGGGTAAAGTTGAGGACAGGGTTGTAAGAATGTAGTCAGTGAAAGGACCTCACAGATAAAAATGTGTGTGCATGTCTGTGTGTGTGTGTGTGTGTGTGTTTGGTAGCATGAACGGCTGTTTGCCTCCCTTCCTTACATGTGCACAGAATCTATGGCAACCCGTCACTGTGGCCTTCCTGTTTATTGACTCCAAATCTTTCTTTTTCTCTCTTTCTCTCTGTCTTTCTTTCTGTCTTTCTTTCTTTCGTATGACAACAAGAAAACTGCTACAACTGAGTCTACAAGTTGTTTTCTTGACTTGGTCCTTCCTCTCCAGGATAGTGATAAATATATACTTTTATATTTCAGTGTAATAAAGATGCTATTATGTACTGTACGTGTGCATGTTTAATTTTTTTTTAAAATTACTAATCATGTTTAAATTGTCTGCTGGTAACGTATAATATACTGTACTGTATGAAGGTGAATATTCATTCTGTTGCTCTTTTCACTGTTTATTCAAGCAGCTGGTGCTCCTTTATAGATAACTGTTACAGAGCAGGGTGTATGTGTGTGTGTGTGTGTGTGTGTGTGTGTGTTTGTGACAGATGGAAACTGGATGACTGACTGAACAAAAACAGAAGTAAAATTCCTAAATCAGCATTAATGGGCACCACAACCACTGCAGAATTTCTGCAACAGCATTTATTTCAGTGTGACTTTAGAAAAAAAAGGGGGAATAACGCCATTTAAAATCCCTAAAAATGTCATACAATGTCATTCAACTTTACTTTTGCTGTATACAGTGGGTTTTTAGATTGTTACTAAAAACATTTTTTGGGTACGTAAGTGTTGAAAAACCCTCCCATTTTTTGTAGGAGGTGGTAGAGACCAAAATCAGAGCTAAAAGGAGAGTGAATATTGGACATGGGCTATATTCATTATGTGGGCACAAATAAGACCCCAAATTTGTGATATATCGACTTAAGAGCAGATAATAGCCCAGGCAGCCTCTATTAACCCTCAAATTGCCAAAAAAAAACCATTTATGGCATGTTTACAAAGTTAGTTAAAAGTTAGTTCTTCACAATTCATGGTTTTTCATTAAATCAATTCTTTTATTTTTTAACATGTAAAATGAACAACAAACACAATAATACACAACACCACCCCCCACTGCCACCCCAATCACATCACAATAGGCCTTACAGAATCTACTGAAAAAAATTGTTTGGGGGAAAAAGAGACATAAAAAAATATATATATATATATTTTTTCTTTTGTGTGCCTCTGCACTGACTATAGCCATGGCCAGAGGCATTTTGTTGTCAGGTTGTCCATCAGTTCCTTTCCCCTGAATGTGATAGTCCTTGACGCATTTCTTCAAATCTGGCACAAACGTCCACCTGGACTCAAGAAGACACAGGTCACGTGACTGCACAAAACATGTTTTTGGCCATAATTTAAGAAATTAATATGCCAGTTATGACAAAATTTCACACAAATGTCCAGGAGAATGAAGTGATGGCATTTTATGTCCAAAAGGTCAAAGGCCAGCTTAACCGTGACATCATGACGTCCTGCAAAAACACTTCTTGGCAGTTACTCATTGTCATATCTCAGGAACAGTGGGAGAGACATTTGGTCAGATACTGAAGCGGTGACTCTAATCTCGTTTGCCCACATTGAAACTGTGCTGATTGTAGATGTTCTGTGCTTATGTTTGTGGCGGATACCCCATCTAATAAGCTTGCTGCATTTGAACTAGAAGCTCCACAGCAGGAGACTTATAGCTTCCATGTCAGACTCCTGCCAACTGAATAAAATAAGATTACTAGGGCTACCGTAAATATTGAGAATCAGTTTTCTTGTGCTGCATACAGATACCTTTCATTAGCATGTAAGCCTCTGAAACCTTAGAAAACTATGAAAAAAATATAAATATATATAATATAATATAAAATATTTTAAAAATATGGGGGGAAAAGCCATAATGAGCAACTTGACAAGAAATGTCCCAAAAACTGCAAAAAAAATTATAAAAGGTGACAAGATAATGATCTGAAAATTAGCTGCAGGGATATCACATATTATCAGAAATGAGGGGAAAGTGGCCAGAAAACTACTGTAATTCTATTAATTACATATTTAAAATTATGTTGAAGAAATTTAAAATATATATATATATTTTTAACTTTAATATTATAAAAAAAATAGCACTGCCTTGAGGTCATTTTCTTGTAGTTCTTATTTTCTTATTTTCATGAATATTTTTGTACCTTTTTACTAAATACTTGCTATTTTTTTGGCCATTTGTTGTTAAGTTGCCTGTCACCCTCTTCTCATGTTTTTAAAAGAGATCAAGCCATCTCACTCATGTTTCAAAGGGTTAAATCGCTAAAAGAGAACAACAGCATTGTGGTTCTTCTAGACAGAACAGGAACGTTTCCAGGTATTCAGGAGGAACCAGTGACCCCTTTTTAGAAACACACACATGAAACTTGTGCCCCCCCTCAGCAGGGTGTGATGGATGGCTTGTGGCTGTCAGCACAGTCCGGCATTAACACGTGCCACCGCTGCGTAACAGATCCAGACCTGCTGGGAAAGACTGCAAAACAATGTTATAATTCATTAAAAACTAATGAATAAAGGAGGAGGGAAAACTTCAAGCATTGGAGCCTTGCTCCTGGAGTGCTTATTTTATTTGGTGAACATAAGTAAGAATAACTTGGCTGCGGGTGGCGAACACGACCAGAAGGACATACCGTTTTATATTTAGACAACCAGAGAGACGGTGATAACATTTCACACTGTGGACAGCGCAGTCCTGATTGTATCCTAAAGTATAAACAATCTCCCTCATGCAGTGGTGAAAGAAGTATTCTGATCCTAAGAAAAAGTACTAATACCACACTATGAAGGTACTTTTACTTAAGTAAAAGTATGTAAATTCAGGAAAATGTACCAAATGCAAAAAAATTAGAACAAACACACAAAGAAAAACACACCCAAAATTTCAAAATTGTAAAAAAACAAAAAAAGAAAGAAAAAAAGAAACCCCAAACCCTAAAAGTAGAATAGAACATCCAAAAAAACCCCCTCTTTTTTTAAAAAAAAAAAAGAGAGAAAAAAAGAAGAAAATACAAATTGTTAAAGAAAATAATAATAACAAAAACAGCCCCAGACTTTATGCTTAAAAAAATAAATAAATAAAAATAATGAATTAAAAAACGTCCCCCCCAAAACTCAAATCTGTAAAAAAAAACTATATATATTATTAATTAATTAAAAAACACAATTGAAGTAGTGGCAAACTACAAAAATATTCGTGAAACACAAATTATTATTTTAAAAAATCCAAGCATCCACCACTGACCCCATGGCAGACTTTGAGTTGAGCCAAAGGAGTGTAATTTAACTTCAGGGTGCACATTTTTGTCTCCCTCCCTCTCGCCCTCGGATCTAGCCTGATCCAGTCTGGGTGCAGCGGACTTCTTGGTGCGAGATAATCGGCAGATGATGTGAGTTAATGAAGCGGAGATGCGGGGGGACAAACTCGGACGCGCTCCTCTACAATCAGTGCAGGTGCGCAACAAGTGAGCGAGAGGAGGACGCGAGGGGACAGACTACAGAATAAAGGAAGTAACGGGAGGGAGAAGGAAGGAGATAAAGCACAAACACTCCCCGGCTCCTCGCTATGGATACGGGGCAGAGCGCGCAGGTCGCAGACATGGGAGGAGAGCACTCCGCCGGGGTGTGCGTGGTGGAGCGGGACCGGGAGAGGGGCGAGGTGTCCAGCCCGTGTCCGCCGGCCAAGCAGCGCTCCCTGCGGGTGGTGTACGTCCTGAACGACGGGCTGAAGTCGGTGATGGCCAGCAGCCCGGAGTCCGGAGCTCTGCAGTGTCTGCAGAGAGCCTGCGACTCGGAGAGCGCGCTGCTCACCACCGTCACCTTCGGACGGCTGGACTTTGGAGAGACATCGGTGCTGGACAGTTTCTACGATGCAGGTGAGCGTCCTTCACACAGCAGGGGTCGGCTGGTCGTTTGCAAGTCAGACTTGTGGTTAACCTTCTGAAATCGTTTCTTTAAAGAACATGGAAAGAAGGTGATGAGAAACGAAAGAGGAAATGATTCAAAAGTCAGCAGGAAATTTGTGAAAAGTATAAGAAAATTCGTTTAAAAAAAGAAGAAGTGGGAAGACAAAGAATAACGAGAGAGAGAGAGAGAGAGAGAGAAGGTATACAAGACTTGGAAAAAAAAGGGCATAAATAAAACCCCCCAAACAATGGAGAATGGATAGAGAGAGTTACAAAAAAATAAAACAAAATCAAACACACAAGCTAAATTTGATTTGGAAAAAGTGAAGAAAAAAGAAGAAAAACAAACAAAATAGAAAAAGAAAATAAAGCAGCATCATGTTATGCATACTTGTATCGTGATGGTCAACCAGCAGATGGAAACATAACTAATTTTTAGTGTATGTAGCAGGCCTATTCATTCATGGTGCAAAACAAGAAAAATACTTCAACTGAGGCTTGATGTTTTGTTCACTTTGTAAAAAAAACAACCCAAAAAAACACGGTCAGAAATCAGCATGTTGGCCAATTCCGATATTCAGTTTGAAAGCCAGTATCTGCTGATACCAAAGACTTCCGTGCATCGTCAACAATGTAGCTCCAGGCTTCAGATGTTAGAACTGGGGCTATTTGCTTTAAAAATAAGTGAAGTTGTGCTTAAGTTTTTTGCATGTTGCATGTGGCGACTGCATGTTGAGATAGTCAATGAAATATAAAATTTCTAGGAGTCACCATCATATCTGGCATATAATTACTCACTTTTCCATCATAGTTTATTAATGGAATTATATTATTTAGTCAAATGATGCAGTTTTATTTACCAGCAAGATGATGTGATTGTAAAGGGAGATAAAAAATCTCAGTTCCTCACTGACTCATATTTAATGGAACCCTGAAAAGCATGAAGCCTCTATAATCGCTCTGTGTCTGCTGCAAATGTTTATTTGTGTTTGGTTACAAGAAGCTTTTAAATCAAGTCATGGCACGCTTAAGAACAACGTTTATCCATTAAAGTTGTCAGAGGATGAAAAATCAGCCTACTGTGATTTTTACTCTATGATTTAGAGGGCACAGAAGTGTGTAGGCAAACAATACAACATTTCACCAGCCTACACAATAATGTTATTAATCTTTAAGCAGTATTATATAGTTGATAAGATGCTCTTCTTATAAATAAAAATGTCTATCCAGTAGAAAGATATACATCCATCATAAATTGGTGCTAGATGAACATAGAAAACAAATGCAAAAAAGGTCACGTTTGCGCAAGAGGTAGACAAACTACAACTCCCAGAATGCAATGTCCCTTGCAGAACGTTTTCGCTTGTAGATGATGCAAGGCAGCGGCCATTATTATTCACAACAAACAATATGGCGGCGGGCTGGTAAACGATGAATGAAAACGGTAAGATAATGTATGTTTCTGAAAGTTTAGGAGAGAAGTTGCCGACACAGTAACATCAGTTTGGTTTATTATTTATCAGCACTGCTTAGTTTTCCTTTTGAACGGCTGTGGTTTTACTGTTTGGTATCAGTTGTTTTCAGCCTTGTTTTTTTTATCCAAGTTTTAAATTGTTAAATATATTTTGATGCATGAATACTTTTCAACTTAGTAAAGTTTTGAATACATAACTTTTACTTGTAACAGAGTATTTTTTAGCGTTGAAGCATTGCTGTTTTTAGTAAAGTAAAGGATCAAAGTACTTCCACTGATGCTTACTGCTAAAAACATTACCATTTCTGATGAGGTCAGAGGTCAGATGCACTCCTAAAAGCTTAAAGACCTTCAGAGTGTCAACATGAGCTTTGAGAATGTTTTTTTTCAGTTGAGTTGCCTTCTCTCTCCTTACAGACATTGCAGTAGTGGACATGAGCGATGTGTTTCGGCAGCCCTCCTTGTTTTACCACCTGGGCGTGAGGGAGAGCTTCGACATGGCCAACAACGTCATCCTGTACCACGACACTGACCCTGACACCGCTCAGTCACTGAAGGTACTCCCACACACATACGCACGCCTCTCTGACTCTCCTGTCGCGGTGTTTAGAGTTCACGGCTGCTCCTCGGCACACAGTGAACCACTAAAGTCACACTGTGCACTGTGCTGCCAGGCGGAAACAGCTGTTTGAAGTAGTAATGTGACAGTAACACCCGAAAGTATACAAAAATACACAATTTAGCTCTGCCGATCAGTCTGTAAGTGCTTTTTGTTGTTGTCTTTACAGGACATGGTGGCACAGAAAAACACAGTAAGTTTGTGTGTGTGTGTGTTGGAGTGATTTATGTGCACACACTGTCTTGTGCTATTTGTGGAATAATATTCGTGACAAGTGCCGTTCGTCCTTTCACACACAACTGCATGCAGGAATGCATATATACATGCTTTCACTCTCCCTTACTCTCTCTCTCTCACACACACACACACACACACACACACACACACACACACATTCATATTAGTAACTGATTTTTATGTATTGTCTATCTGTGTGTGTGGAGAAGGCCTCTCGTCCTCCAGCGTTAGGTTTTCCCTGGGTTCAGTTGCCTCCAGAGTACAGAAGCTCTGGATTGCGCAATAAAGTAGGTACCGCACTGCACCAGGGCATGCTGGGAGATTTCCCTACAGGCTAATAATAATAACAAACATGAAAGAGGTGCTAAAAACGCTGACTTCTCCATGGGATGCTGTGTGGATAACAAATAAATGCCCTAACAAAAGCATGCAGCACACAAAGCCACAGAAGGAGAGAGTGAGTTTTAGACACACAGAACTTCAAAAACAGCCAATTTCTTCTTAGATGAGATGATAAACTCAGCATCAAACAACAGATGTTATATTGCATGAGGTACAACTGTTATTTTCTTGTCTGTGAGAATGGTTGATAATATTTTGGTGGTGTTTTATTTGCTAATGCTTTTAAAAATGTATCTAATGATTCCTGGCAGTCAGTGGTTGAATGTAACGGAGTACATTTACTCAAATGCTGTACAATTTTGAGGTACAATTTGAAGTATTTTCTTTTCATGTCACTTTTTAATATTTTCCACAAAATTTTAAAGGAAACTATGTTTATCTGAACGCTTTAGTGATTAGTTAATCAGTCGGTTGACAGAAAATTAGTTTTATTTAGTTTTATGTATTTTTTAAAATATTTTTGAATTTTTCCCTTTTTTAAGTTTTATGCATATTATTTTTTCAACTTATTTTGGGTGTTAGGGTGAGAGTTTTTTTCCCTTTTTTTTCTAAATATTTTGAGTTTTTCCAGATGTTTTCTTTCTATTTTCTTTTTTTTTTTTTTACATGATCTTAAATGGGGCGAGCATTAATGCAAGAAAATAAGCTTTGGTTTAGAATAAAAGCACGAGGAACTGAAAAGTATATGGGTAAAAAAAAACAGAAATCAGTAAGAAACAACAGAGAAATGAAAAGAGAGAAAAGAGACGTGTGTTGCAGTGTGCATTAGTGTGCATTAGTTCTTGCAGTTGTGGATATTTAACCTTTGCAGATATCGTCATGATGCTGCCAAACAATCGCAGCGGTGCACTGCTCCTCTGCACGGACTGATCCTCCTCATTAATCACTCCATAATCCCCCATATCTCCTTCCTGTTTTTCCCCTTCTGGCGTCCCTTTACACCTGGCATCCAAAACGTGTGTGTTTATCTGACATGTAGATGTTTGATATTTAACCCTTTGAAACCTGGATCGACATGCTGCATCCAGACGTCTTTCACAAGCCTTTAAACCTTTGAAATCTAAGTAGATTAGATTGATTTCTCTCAAAAAAAAACAGGGAAAAGGCAATCAGGAACTTGGCATGAAATATCTCTGAAAGTGCTAAAAATGGTGAAAGGTGCCAAGAAAATTACCAGAATACTATAATTCTAATTACATATTTAAAATTTGGTTACACAAAAAACATAATATTTATATTAAATTTATCACCTTTTTAAGTCATTTTCTGTTTGTTTTTTGTGCTAATTTCAGGTATTCTTCTTGTATATATATATATTTTTTTTACTAATTTCCTGATATGTTACTCATTGCCTTTTTTTCTTATGTTTTTAGGAGAAATCAAGCAAATATAGTAAGGTTTCCAAGGGTTAAAAGCACATCTGGTGCTCGAGCTTACATCTGAATCCTCTTTTTCCTTTGACAGAAAAATGTTACTTTTCTCCCTCCAGGCGTCCAGTGGTAACTACTACTTCATCCCCTACATCGTGACTCCGAACCATGAGTACATGTGCTGTGAGAGCGACGCCCAGCGCAGAGCCAGCGAGTACATGCAGCCCAGCTGGGACAACCTGCTGGGGCCGCTCTGCGTCCCCCTGACCGACCGCTTCACCAGCCTGCTCAAGGACATCCACGTCACATCCTGGTAGTGTTCAAAATATTCCTCATTACTTTTTAAGAACAAAAAAATTAACATTCATTTGGCAATCGAGGACTCATCTTTTCTATTCTCATCATTATTTTAATTTGTCTCACTCTCTCTGCAGCTCTCCCTCTCCTCCTCGTCTATATTTACAAATTACCCAATTTTTCTGTCATTGTCTCTCCTTTTACTGTCTGTCCTCTGCAGTGCGTCCTTTAAAGACACCCTGTTAAATGACATCAGAAAGGCCAGAGAGAAGTACCAGGGAGAGGAGCTCGCCAAGGAGCTTTCGCGCATCAAACTCCGAATCGACAACACAGAGGTGCTCACCCAGGACATCGTGATGAACCTGCTGTTTTCCTACAGAGACATACAGGTACAAACATACACTGTGGTCTAAATTTGGAGAAACAGTTACAACTTAGTTTAAAAAAATCTGCACAATGTGACCACCAGGACTACGATGCCATGGTGAAGCTGGTCCAGACGCTGGAGATGCTGCCCACTTGTGATCTGGCCACGCAGCCGATGATCCAGTTCCACTACGCCTTCGCCCTCAACAGGTACACACAACCAGTCAGAAGTACTCTTTCTTTATCTATACTCGTCATATTCATCATGCATGTTTGATGCTTTTAATAGTTTTGAGTTTTTTGGGTTTTTTTTTTTTTTTTTTTTTTTTGTGTTGATTAAGGGTGTTATTTTCTCCCTTTTTTTCATAATTTTGAATTTTTTTTCTTTTTTTTTAGAATTTTGAATTAATGGGGTTGTTTTTTTTTGTTTAATATTTTTGAGTTTTTTTCCTCATTTTTTTCTTATAATTTTGACATTTTTTTTTCAATTTAGAATTAAAATATATATATATTTTTCTGCATTTGGTACTTTTACTTTTAATACTTTAGGTACTTTTTCCTCAATATACTTACTAACTTTTACTTAACTAAACTTTTCAATCAAAGACTTTAACTTGTAAAATACCAGAAATGTATAAATTCTGTGAAACAACATTTAAAGCTGTCGTGAAAAAATTCACCATGTAGTTTAGCATGTAGTATCAGCCTCAACTCAACTGTCATTTCTAAACGTGCAGGAGGAACAGTCCTGGTGACAGGGAGCAGGCTCTCAGAGTGATGCTGCAGGTTTTGCAGTCGTGTGAACATCCGGCGCCCGACATGTTCTGCCTCTGTGGACGGATATACAAAGACATTTTCCTGGACTCAGACTGCAAAGACACCAAAAATAGGGACAATGCCATACAGTGGTGAGAACACAGTGACTCACTCCATAAAATGATGAGAATCCTTTTTTTCCTACACAATCTTTATTATCAACATTGGTGCAGGTACAGGAAGGGTTTTGAGCTGCAGCCGACTCTCTACTCTGGTATCAACCTGGCCGTCCTCCTCATAGTCGCTGGCCAACAGTTTGAGAGCTCCATCGAACTGAGGAAAATAGGTAAAGACCTGAAAACCCCTTTATCAGTTACAAATATTTTAGATAAAGCTGGCAGAATCAGCGACTTATTTTAAATCACTTTTTAAAACCCAGTTCATAGAGTTGATTTTATAAGACGTCGTCTGTTTTAATTAATCTATTTTTGCTTGTCTTCCAATTGATCCTTTAATTTCTTCTTTTATTCTGTCTTGATCATGTTTAATTATACTGTCAGCACTATCACTTCTGTATTTACTGCTTTTATTCTTTGAATTGTTCTTACTGTTATTCTTAGAGGTTGTTATTGTTTTTTTTATTTGTAATTGTTTCTCTCTTGTTTAATTCTACTTTATTAGGTTAACTTTTACTGTTGAAATTAAGCTCAATGGTATTTGCTTTGCTTTCGCACTAATAATCTAATATCTGTAGGTGTGAGGTTGAACAGTCTGCTGGGGCGCAAAGGTTCGCTGGAGAAAATGAATAATTACTGGGACGTGGGCCAGTTCTTCACCGTTAGCATGCTGGCTAATGACATCCCTAAAGCTACTCAGGCTGCCGAGAAGCTCTTCAAACTCAAGCCGCCGCTCTGGTAAAGACAGTCACAAAAATGTTTTCATTCTATGTTTTCAGTACTATTATGGTGGAGTATCTGTACACATTTGTTTTCAGTATAAAGTACCTTCTTTCAAAAACATCGGCAGTGAAATGGCTCCTAAATTAGTAAAAAATTACTAAAAAGTTAATAAGAAAATTACCTAAAAATAAGGGGAAAAAACAGAAAAGTAAAAATAAGATGAGAAAATGACCTCAGGAAGGTGCTAAAAATTGTTTTTTTTCTTTTTTCTGTAACATAATGTGATATTATTTTAAAACATTTTTTCTAGACATCTTGGCTAACTTTCAGATCATTTTCTTGTCACCTTTTTAAAATTTAATTTCTTGCAGTTTACTGAACATTTCTTACCAAGTAGCACATTATGTTCTTTTCCCTGTGGTTTTGAGAGAAATCAAACCAGTTTTGTCAGATTTCAGAGGTTGAAATGCTCGGGAAAGGCGTTTGAGCAAAGCACAAGAAAACTAATGTCGATCCAAGTGTTAAAGGGTTAAGTTACTCTACTTTTACAGAATAATTTAGCTATTTTATCAACGTATTAACGGAGGAAATAGACTCAATTAATCAATGAAATGCATGCTTTTACTCAAAATAATAGTTTTTAGCGGATTTTTTACCTGCATTTTCAAAAAACAGTGATTATTTTACTTTAGTGTAACTAAATGGAGGCTGTGATGATGGCTAGCTGGCCAAACCTTAAAAACATGTATAATTTTGAGTGACCATAAGCATGACGTAAAACTCCTTTCGTTCCTTGATCGTTGTTTCTTGTCCGTTTTTATGTGTTTTCTTCCAGGTATTTGCGGTCGGTGGTGCAGAATCTGCAGCTGATCCAGAGGTTTAAGAAGCAGACGGTGGAGCACTCTCCTCAGCGGGACAGACTCAACTTCTGGATGGACATCATCGTCGAGGCCACGCAGGGCACCACCAATCGACTGCGGTTTCCAGTACGGACACACAAACACTCTAACACATTGGGGCAGATATTTCGAGACTGCTGACTCGTGCTTTTCTCTTTTTGTTACAGGTGTTGATTCTGGAGCCGACAAAGATTTACCAGCCCTCATATGTGTCCATTAACAACGAGGCTGAAGAGAAAAACGTTTCTATCTGGCATGTTTCTCCTGCAGAAACGGTAACAACATCACCTCTTAATCACATGACCCTGTTTTACCTTTACCAGCTTTTTATTGGACTGCACCACCAAAAATTAAGCATTACTCATTGTGTTACATGTCCTGCAGTTTTTTAAGGCACATTTTCTTAAAAAAAAATCTGCAGTAAAATAAATAGAAAATACAGCTAAGTAACAAGCAGTCTCTTTATATAAGTTATATTTAAATATTCAGTTCTAATTCATTATTTTTAAACATAATATTTATTTAAAAACTGTATTTTATAGTAATGAAAAAGAACCATTAAGTAGTATCGATCGTTTCAGAGAATGTATGGACTTAAAATAAAAATAAAAACTTGATTCGCTCTCATCACAGAAAGGGATCCATGAGTGGAACTTCACTGCAATGTCCATCAAAGGCATCAGGTATGACTCTTATGTTCGATGTGAATTAAATGCAAAAGCTCCCCAAATATTTGACATTATGCAACAAAAAACAAAATACATCTTTCACTGTTTATTACTGATTCTTACTACAAATAAAATCATGTTACTCTGATGGGCTAGTTGGCTTTGCTTCTTAGCTGCTTTTCAAAATAAATGATTATATGAGTGAAATTTAGTCAAAGTGTTGTTAAAACTGTTTTCAGTTGCACAGAAAAAAAACTTCCAATGGATAGTTTAAGTACATTTAAATGTGTTTTTTGAATCATAAAATATGTGATAAAACAGAAAGAATGAGCCTCAGCTGTCATCTTCTTTTATTCTCCCGTCTGCAGCATCAGTAAGTTCGATGAGCGCTGCTGCTTCCTCTACGTCCACGATAACTCAGACGACTTCCAGATCTACTTCTCCACTGAGGAACAGTGCGGTCGGTGAGGACACACACCTCTAGATGTGTCTGTGTAGGTGTGTGTGTTTGTCTGCGTTTGTCTTCGTACAGTACGTGTGTGCGATTGTATCGCAACATGACCCGATGGCCGTGAGCTGGAGATAATAATGTGTGTGTGTGTGTGTGTGTGTGTGTGTGTGTCTGTGTGTGTGTGTGTGTGTGTGTGTGTGTTTCAGGTTCTGCTCCATGGTGAAAGAGATGATATCTGATGGCACGGGGAACGCTGTGGAGCTGGAGGGGGAAGGAGACGCAGATACACTGGAGGTCATAAATATAGACTTTTGTTTTACAGTAAACATCAGTGTTTTTAACCCCAGTCGATAATTAATAGCATGTGTGTGTTGCAGTATGAGTACGACACCAATGAGACCGGGGACAGGGTGGTGCTGGGGCGGGGTACCTATGGAGTGGTGTACGCCGGGAGAGACCTCAGCAACCAGGTCCGAATCGCCATCAAAGAGATCCCTGAGAGAGACAGCAGGTATGATGACCTGAAGTGACCCCGATCTACATTCACAAAGTTGCAGAAAATGTTTTTTCTTTCATTCTTTCTTTTTTTTTGTCACAGAATTGCCTGTTCACAAAGCCCGGTCCTCATTCACTGTTGCCACACTTGTCAAGTTTTTTGTTCTCGCACTCTAAAGTCTTAGTTAATTAATAAAACAAGTCTTTGATTTCTAGATTGAGGCAGGCCAAAAACAGGCTTCTCGTTTCTAATAGACGATCCATCAGTTTTGGCAATGACCAGGATTCAAATGTTAAAGTGTCCTGAAGTGCCAAGATTTGAAAAATCTACACCTCATTTTTGTAAACTTTAAACTGTTTGTGTGAGGACAAGATGTCAAAATGTAGAGGAAAATATCTGTTTACAAAAATATCTGTATGTTAAAAGCTTAAAAGAGAAACTTAAAACCAGATGTTAATAAGGGAGGGAAAAGAATATTTCTCTTTGTTTCTTTCTCTCTGTGTGAATCAGGTACTCCCAGCCCCTTCATGAAGAGATTGCCCTTCACAAGTACCTGAAGCACAGGAACATAGTTCAGTATCTGGGCTCTGTTTCTGAGAACGGATACATCAAGATCTTCATGGAACAAGTGCCTGGAGGTGTGTTTGTACAACTGAGAGCCATGGTAAAACCACCAGCACTAGTTGTTGTTTGGAAAACCTTCATTCCTTAGAAACAGAGAGACAGACTTTGTGCTTTATCACGACTTTCATCCTGTGCAGGTAGGCAGATATCAGGATGGACAAAAAGTTATGGGCCCAATATTTCACGCTCTGTTTCAGCATTGAATTTTGCCACTAATGTTGGAGCTGCAGAGATCTGCACAGGTTCCCTCTGAACTCCTAGACATCGTTTTTAAAAGTAACGGTACACAGAAAGTAAAAGTAGAAATAGTACACGACTCAGTGCAGCTTACATTCAAACGCACGCAGGAGGCAGCAATGGTGACTTTTTACTTTTGTTAATTTCCTGGCTTCGGTCTATGAAGAGCATGAACAGAGTGGTTTTTGCGTTGGGATGGACAGACCTATGACTGTGTTCATGCCTGTGTAATAATGGGTTAGAATAGAACAGGGCTGGGACTAGACAAGCATTTCCTCCTCCTTTCCCTCCTTTTTGGGCATGAAATGTTGCATTTTGAAAATCTGTTATATGTGTTCATTATTATTTCTCTTTGTACTCTATTTTATTCCAAATGCTCTACTTAAAGTATATTCAGTTTAAATTCAATCTGTGTCAGAGATCGATGCTTGTGACCTCTCGGCTACCGAGCGGTCTCTCTAACTGCTTGGTCATCTTCCTATTTCATGATAGGTTTTGGACACTCCTTCTCTTCCTTTCTCCAGGAAGCCTGTCTGCGTTGCTGCGGTCCAAATGGGGCCCGCTGAAGGAGGCGACCATCATCTTCTACACCAGACAGATCCTGGAGGGGCTCCGATACCTGCACGAGAACCAAATCGTCCACCGAGACATCAAGGTACGAAGACAAACGTCAAGGGAGACCTTTGTGTAACACAGTCTTTAATTCGGTCAAGCGCAACTCTACTTTGGTGTGGTGACGATTCAAAAGTAAACAGCTGCTGCTTCTCCATCAGGGTGATAACGTGCTGGTGAACACCTACAGTGGCGTCTTGAAGATCTCAGACTTTGGGACCTCTAAGCGGCTGGCAGGAGTTAACCCCTGCACAGAGACGTTCACCGGTAACTCCTTATTCTTTACATTTAATGGAACTGAACCGACCAAAACCAAACCAAATATACTTTATTTAGAACATAAATAGATAGATACACACAACAAATAACTTAAAAAATAATAAAAAACACGATCATTAACCATATCTCTGCCTCTTCATTTATATAATCAACACCACAATCCCAATATAGAAGAAGAAAACCATTAACAACAACGTCACCATTAGCATGCTTTTCATTCCCCACCCTCATCTCTGTATCTTGTATATAAATGGAGTCTGCATAAATGGAGTCAGAGAAATGTTGCGGTCTGTGAGTGTAAATATCAAATGACCCTCAAAATGTCAAGAGCCACTATCAGCCTCTATGGAAACACTCTGACCCACGAGCGTGTGCGCACATACGAACATACACACTCCTTGGCCATCTGGTCGTCTCCAGTGGCCAGCGAGGTGCGTAATTAGATTAGCTAATCAAGCAGAGGCAGAAGGGTGTTTACCTTTCATTAGCAGGTGTGTGTTTGTGTGTGTGTGTGTGTCCTTATCTGTCCCTCCTCTGACTCCATCTTTTTATAGCTCTGTCTGTCTCTCACTGTTTACAGAGACCACAAATGCCAGATCTGCTCAGAATTACTGACTGCCGATCAGATACTCAGAGATAAAGTAAAACATAATTAACACATTTTTCCAAAGTCAGTTTTTGGGACTAAAATAACTCGAATCTCACGTCTTTAGTCATTAAATTATCTAATGCAATTTTTTGTTCCACTGCAATTTGTGTGAAAAGCAACTTCACCTATATGTCGGAATTTTAAAAACAAATCTTAATATAGCATCGGTGTTCAAATTTATCAAACTAATTACAGATTTATTTATTTATTTTTATTTTTTGAGCAAGACCTGCAGTATGATTAAAAATGGGTTGGTAAGAAACTTCCAGATAAGCTCCAGCTTTTGCTACGTGTCCAGAAACGTTCATTTCAAAATCTCATCTTCAGTTTGCGAGTCGATGTGTTGAAACTGATGCTAAACAACTTGATTGCTTCTTCTTATCTTTTAGTTGTTCTAGGTTACAATCTGCCTCTCTGCCTGCAGGTACTCTGCAGTACATGGCTCCAGAAATCATTGATAAGGGCCCCCGAGGGTACGGGGCCCCAGCTGACATCTGGTCCCTTGGATGCACCATTATCGAAATGGCAACTGGGAAACCACCTTTTCATGAGCTGGGAGAGCCACAGGCGGCCATGTTTAAGGTCGGTACTGACTATGTGTGCTTTTAATCACTGTTTAATTAAGATATATGCACTATAGAAGCTGTAAATCTTTTGTTAGAAACACTAGAGAAAAGTTAATGTGAATTTTATTGATTTATCTTAAGTAATGAAATTGTATTATTTTTTCACAATGATAGCATTGTCATTTTGTAAAAGGCCTTGACTTGATTAGACATGTACATATGAATATGACTGCAAGTATGATAATTAAAAACAAGTTAACAACAACAACAACAACAACAACAAAAGACAGCCAAATGAGCATACATAAAATAAAATAAAATAAAACATATAATATAAACATAAAAATATAAAGATTTGATAGTGACAATGAAGGCCTGAACTTGAATAGACACACATAGGCACATATGAATATTACTGCAAGTCTAATGATTAATAAAACAAGTAAAATAGAATCAAATAAAATAAAAACATTTGAAAAAAAACAAAATCAAAACTAAGGTGGGGGCTTTCATATGCACAAACTTTAACCCAGCGAGTCCTTAAACAGATTTCCAGGTCATGTTTCTTTTGTGTGACTGTGGTTTTCTGTGCCAGGTGGGCATGTTCAAGATCCACCCAGAGATCCCCGAGTCCTTGTCGTTGGAGGCCAAGTCGTTCATCCTGCGCTGCTTTGAGCCGGACCCTCACAAGCGAGCCATCACCTCGGACCTCCTCAGAGACACTTTTGTCAGACACAACACGAAGGGCAAGAAGAGCAAGATCGCCTTCAAACCATCAGGTTAACACACACACACACACACACACACACACACACACACACACACACACACACACACACACACAAAGGACCAGGAGCATGTAGTGACAGGCTCTGGATATAAAGTCTCTCAGATGAATATTAAGAGATATTCCCAGAGATGGTTAGTAATCTTTATTATAGACTGAAAACACAATAATGGGATCTGTTTGTTGACTCCAAAAGACCTCAGTCTCCTAATTTGTAAATCTTCTCAAGTCTAATATATATTCCTTTCTTCCTTCCTTTCCTTAAATGTTGCAGATTACATCCACAACGTTTCTCTGCCGGTGCAGTTGCAGTGCGAGGCCACCGGCAGCAGCAGCAGTGAACACGGCTCCGTGAGCCCAGACTGCGACTCCAAACACGACGTCTTCTTCCAGAAGAAGAAGAGCTCTGTCTCCGAGAACCTGCTCAAACCCGCCAACTCCAACTACCTGAGGTGTGTACGTGTGTTTGTGTGTGTGGGTTTAAGGTGAACTGGGTCAAGTTTTACCGATTTTACAGGACAGTAAGATCCAAAACTCAAAGGTGGGAGGTGATTTGTCTCAGCTGCTACTGCTTTTCTGATTTTGCATTAAAAATGTCTTTAGTGGCTCTAACAATGACGTTAACCTGGCAAATTCAACTTGGATGGCATCAAAATAGCTTTCTTTTAAGAGTCATGCTTATTCTAAATGCAAAATGAATCTATTACAGACTCTTAAAATGTTGAAACTATGTGTAAATGCAGACAAATCCTGCTGTGATGGTACAGATCATGTGACCAGATGTGAATGAATGTGCATGTGTGTGTATATCTGTGTGTTTTAGTGGCAGGTGGCCTGATTGAGCCGCCAGTGTGTTCTGTTGCCTTTTACGACACTGATATAATGAGGTCTGATAATTTTACGAGCTTCAGCTAGCGGCTGAGCACACACACGCACACCTGCGCGTGCACAGACACGAGTGTGTGTACGTACACGCACGACCTGCGGCGCTGACTCATGCTGCCTCTGCATTTTCCTGGGCACACAGAGTAGCCAGGAGAGGCTTGTATCTGTAAATAAACTGGACGGTGTGTCACACTGTTGTAAATCAGGTATGTGCTTTGTGTGTTATTTTATATTGCAGTGAGATCACTGTGTATGTGTGTGTGTGTGTGTGTGTATGTGGTAGTGTTCCAGATGAGGGTTCAGTGTCTGAGGACCGCAGTGTGCCCCCGTCCCCTGAGGACAGGGACGGGGGTCTGTTCCTGCTGAAGAAGGACAGTGAGAGACGGGCCATTCTGTTCAAGGTCCTCAATGAAGACCAGGAGAAGGTCATCTCCAACCTCAGAGAGAACCACATCCAGGTGTGTTTGTGTGTTCAGACAAAGGTTAATTTTAACAATGAAGTCAATTTCACACCAGGTGCCAGATTCATAAAATAGATAAATTAACAAGCGTAATCAATTAAGTAGATCTGTAGATAGTCTTCCTATGCATCGGATAAAACATTTCTGACATGTAACTCCATGTGGCAAAGATTCCCTGGCGTGCCAGTCAGCATAAAACAGTCGATAAACACATGGTCTTATTCAAATACATGTGCAGTGACTATAAAGTCACATAAATACAGTGCACTTCACTCACACTATTATGTGTAAAACTTTCAATCTCTGGACATTTTAATAGAAAACTTCTGCTACTGTTTCATTTTCACCACTGGGGGACGCCAAAGTCATATGTTAAAAATACAGGCTGTGATGACAAATTTTCATTCATGAGGCTTTAAATTTGTAGTAGTGGTTGGACTTTGGTGTTTATCTTTATGCTTGATGTGCAGTGTCTTTATTTTGGAGTTAAAACACAAATCAAACCAATTCAGTTCCATAAATCTGACTTAAATCTTTATCTTTAGACTTTGGTATGATTTATGTTGTATGATGTAATGTTTAGAGCTGCCTCAGTAAGTTCATTAGTCCATCAACAGGAAAACTATTTTGGTTATCAGTTAATCGTATAAATACTTTTTCTTGCAAAAATGGCAGAAAAGGCTGTTTTCAGTTTCTCAAATGTGGAGATTTCCTGCTTTTCTCTGTTTTACATCATGTTGAACTGAATATCTTTGGGTTTTGAAATAACAAAACAAGACATTTAGAAACATCACCTTGGACTTTGAAGAACTGGAATGGACATTTTTCTATACTATCCAACTTTTTATGGACCAAACAATTCATTAAGTATAGAAAATAAGCGGCAGATTAATTGATAATGAAAATAATCGTTGGTTGCAGGCCTATAAATGTTTGTGTGTGTGTGTATTTGTAGGGCAGTGAAGAGCTCCAGCTGTCCATCGAACACATCAAGCAGATCATCTGCATCCTCCGAGACTTCATCCATTCCCCAGAGAGGCGCGTCATGGCTGCCACCATCTCCAAGCTCAAGCTGGACCTGGACTTTGACTCCACCTCCATCAACCAGATACAGCTGGTTCTCTTTGGCTTCCAGGACTCGGTCAGCGCACACACACACGAACACACACACACACACACACACACACACACACACACACACACACACACAAAAAAAAACACGTATAGCTGGAAATACAGGCTCCATTCGTAATGAATGGAGCCTGTATTGTATGACACAAGCTGTCATACAAAGACAATTTGTCGGCACATTACAAAATAGCAATCATGCACTAGGTACATGGCAGAGAATTAAAAGAATCCATAAAAAAAGAATAAAAAGATTTTGTTGTTATTTATTTGCAGAGTTGATTAGGTGGGATATCAGATGGCAAAATTAATGGAAAAAGGGCCTTTATGACATGTGCAAGTCAAAATATCGTGATACAAATTTAGACTCCCTGAGGATCTTTAAAAAGTCTTAAAAGCATTTAATTAATTGATCTAAAAATATGGCCCTAACTGGTTTTAAAATGTCCTAAAGTTATTTTTCATGAGTCTAAAAGGTATGATTTTATGAATGTTTTTGTTTTCTTTAAGTTTCAGATTTAATCTAACAAATTCTGAACTAAAATGCCCCACATTATAAATAATTTCCCCCTTTTTTTCTTAATTTTTTAGTTATGATTACATAAAGCGGCGCTACTTTGACTCATCCAGATATGTCAAGTTAGTTCTACTGAGTGTGTAAATCCAGGTCAGCAGTTAGAGAATTATCTTTGGTTTGAATGAGTCTGTCTTTGTGTGTTTGGGATGTTTTCAGGTAAACAAAGTACTGAGGAACCATCACATTAAACCCCACTGGATGTTTGCGATGGATAACATCATCCGCCGAGCTGTGCAGGCTGCAATCACCATCCTCATCCCAGGTCAGAAGCCCAGCTTGAGCTATCACTGCCATCTAGTGGACACGTGCATGATTTTCTCTCCTTCGTCTGCATGTTTGCAGCTAAATATTATAATAAATATTCATAAGATGTTACAAGAAATTAGTTTACAGTGACAAACCTGCTTTTAACAGAGCTGCAGACCCACTTTGGACCGGCGTCAGAGTGTGAGGGAGCTGAAAAGGAGGACGAAGTGGACGAAGAGGAGTTTGGTCCCGTTTTAGCTCCTCACGCTGACGACCCCGGGACAACAGCTGACCCCACCCACTCTGTGGTCAGCACGCTAAACTCTGCACCCTCTCAGGAGCATCAGCGCTCACATCATCAGCTGGGTGCACAGCTGGGGCGGCTCAAACAGGAGACCAACAGGTATTTTTTATTTCTATCTTTTATTAATTTTGAATTTTACTATTATTTTAGATTTAGAATTACTTTTTTATTTTCTAATTATGTTTTTTAGATGTATTAATAACACTAATTTAAATTAAGTATTTTTTTAACTTTATTATTACGATTGCTATCTCGATATTTATTTATCTTTGTACTGTATTTTCTTGTACAGGTATGGGCATTGAAAACCTAAAAATTTCAATCAACAAAACAGTGGTACAAAAAAAAAGATTTGGCAACATATTTAGTTAAAGACAATTGAAATAATAAAATTTCACACAATCAAAAACAAAGTATTAGCAAATTTGTATTGAACAGTTTTCCCTTAAATGTGTTTAAGGTGTGATCAGGGACTGCCATTCAAAGATTTCAACACATATAAGACTTAATAACACACACACACACACACACACACACACACACACACACACACACAGAGTTAACCTGCTGCAGGCACAATGTGTGAATGGGAGTCATTCATAATGAAATTCCACTTGTATCAATTGTGTGACAAGGAGTGGAGGAGACGGAGAAAATGTGCACCTTCAAGCACAAACACACACCCAGAATGTGCTAACACACACACCCGAACGTCACAAACACAAAAGCTGCCGGCTGTTAGATGTTTGTCACTTAATCCTGCAGGGCGATGACACACAGCACGGGCCAACAGAGGAGGTAAAAGTGAAAAACCTCCACAGCAAAACCTTATGTGATCTTTACCATTTTTAATCACTAATATAACACGTAATTGTTAAAACTGATTTGTATGATCGCTCTTTTTCTAATCAGATAACAGTCTCAAAGAAGTTACATTTTTGTTTTAAGGACAAATCTAGCAAAGACTGCTACGACGACAATGATACATTATAATACAAAAGCTCACAGAGAAAACCCGATTCAAAAGAAAGGCTTTCTGGTTTTATTATTTATTTAGGCAAATATTGTTAAAACCAAAAATGACTAACTGCAACACTTATATAAAAATGACAACATAAGCCAATGTTAACGTGGTAATATGTTACCAAGATTTTGATTTGAAATTATTTGATCTCTTGTACTATCATAAGTTGGAAAAAGGAGATAACAAAGTTATTTCCTTTATTCTAAGTTTCAGATTTTAACCCAAAAAGTAGGATAATGTAGCAGAGCCAGCCATCGCAGAAAGAGTAAGCTTGCCAGAGTCCTCACTGATACCAACAAGACAAATGTGATCAAGAGATGAATCAAATGCAGCATCTCATTGTTGTTCACTTCCTGGAATTTCCTCATTTTTTCATGTTGGTGGAACAAAACAGAAACTTAAGGAGAGAAATGCAAAACAGAAATATGCTGGCAATGAGAAATGTTGCCTGGCTGTGCATTCTCCAACTTCACCCCCACAACAGTTGGGACTGATATACTAAACCGAGAAGGAGATTAATTTATTAAAAAATCAATAGTAATCACTAAAACTTTAATTGCTATGAGAAAGTTTCTCATTATTTTGAGATATTGAGTCATTATATAGATAAATAAGTAATTATATTGAAATCCTAAGTCATCATGTTTAGATCACTTTGAGACTTGTTTTCTAACCGTAAGTTAAATCATTATTTTCAGAACGTTTCTCAATATTTTGAGATACTAAGTCATTATTTTGAGATACTAAATCTTAATGGTGAGATTTAAGTCATTGTTTCAAGACAGGAAGTCTATGCTTTAAGGTAAGTCATTAGTTTAAAAACATCTCCCATTATTTTGAGATAAAAGTCATTAGTTTGAGATATCTGGTCATTACTTTAAGTTATTATTTTGAGATGCTAACTCATTGTTTTGAAATAAAGGTCAGTTTGTGATACCGAGTCATAACTTTAAGTTAAATCATAATTGTTGATTTTTGATAAAGTTTATCATTATTTTTGAGATGCTTGACATTTTGAGATACTAAGTCATTATTTTGAGACAGCCTTTTATTATGTGATCTACGGAATCTTTTTCTTTCTTTTTCTTTGTCGCACTGCGGAAATTGACTTTTCTGTTGTGAAACGTCTACGTCTCTATTTGACCTGACATCATTAAAAAGCAGGAATATCCCTCTCCTTCTGTACAGATGTTCTGGAGCCGTTTGTGTGGCTGTAACTCTCGCTCAAGGCCACTTTCTGACAGGAAGTTGGATTAACTAATAAGCGAGTTTTAGAGTTCTTCTGCAAGCTTCTTAGCCCTGAAATTACCTGTAACTGTATCATTGCTGCAAACATTTGTGACAGCTTTCCTGTTAGACTCTACAGTCCAACTCTCCCCGCTGCACGCCTGTGAGATTTAGTGCGTACTAAAACAGATGTCACTGTTGCTGCAGGCTGCTGGAGGAGCTGCTGCAGAAAGAGAAGGAGTACCAGCAGGTCCTGAAGGCCACACTGCAGCAGAGAACGCACGACCTGGAGCTGGTCAGAGTCCGACACAAACCACCAGGTAAACACACGGATTGATTATCCTTAAAAAAGCTTAAAATGCATTTAATTCATTAATCTATAAATAAGGCCTCTACTGGTAATAAAATGTCTCAAATCAGTCAGTCAGAAGTCTTAAAATGCTAAAACGTGAGGTGGATTTTGTGATAAAACATTTTTTAACGTGCATCGTAAAATCTTAAAATCATTGTCAGCATGTATATATTTTTAAATAATCTACCAGATTTAATGTCAAGGACAATAGCATAGGGGAACCAATAACACGCATTAACATAAACACACTCCAACATTGCATCCTGTCAAATAAAAATAAAAAAAAGAATTGATTTTCAAGGCATGGGTACTTTGAGATAAAGTTATTTTGTTTTCCATGTGTTTTATGATCTATTTTTTTTTAATTTGAACAAAAAAAGTTGTATATTAAAGTTAATATCTGAACAAAATTGTCCCTAACTCTAAGTAACTGATGTTAGGGTTCATGTTTTGTTTCTTCAATTTTGCCATAAGCTGCCGTAAACTGTAGGAACCCTGGATTTCTTTGTGCTTCTCCTCCTCTCTAACTCTGTTGGGGTTTTTTTTACAGACATTTCACCTCCCTCCATCTTCCACATCCCAGCGGACCACGAGCCAGACAAGCAGCTCACTGATTGGCTGAAGGAGCAGGGGGCGGACGCTGACACCGTAGATAAGGTTGAGTATCTGTTGAACATCTGTCTGTAAGCAGCACGTTAGTTTGGTTTAAAACTGACTGCTGATTGGTTGTGTTGCAGTTCGTGCTGGAGGAATACACACTGACCGACATTCTCAATGACGTTACCAAAGACGACCTCCACTGTCTACGTCTACGGTATCGACTTTCTCACATCTGTCACAACAAATTTTAACAGAGCGAAACATCGAACTAAGCTTGGAGGCTGACAAACATTATTAAATAAGTAGAGGGAAGAAACACGAATCCTCCATCAGTTTTAATTCTTTAAAACAAAAATGATATGCAGATTTGCACAGAATCTACATGTTTTAAGATGCTTTGCCTACTTGACATTTACCCTCACTGCAAAAACAGCAGGTGCTTAACCTTTTGAAACCTGAGAACTGGCTTGATTTCTTTTAAAATATTGAAAGAAGCAGTAAAAGAAAAAAATGAGCCAAAAAAATTGTAAGAAATAAGTAAAAAATACAAGAAAATTACTGTGTTCCAGTGCAACTTTAAAGATACGACGCAGGCAATGTGAAGTGTCGCTACAGTCATCCTTTGTTGGGCCTTAGATAAAAAAACAGATTAAAATACAATAAGAGTAAAATGTGATCTGTCTAATTTGAATATTCCTCTCTGAAACATACATTTTGACACCATCATGTATCATGATTAACCCTTCCTCCTCTCAGGGGTGGAGTCATCTGCCGCATCTGGCGGGCCATCCAGCGGCACCGAGAGCGAGAGAGGCTGAGGGGCAACGAGCGCTCGCAAGATGATGCATGATGGGATGCATGGACTACAACTCTGGAGAACTCTGGCAGAAAAACGCACACATCTGCACACTACCAGCCCTGCATGGCGATCTCTCCTCTCTCTCTCTTTTCTCCACAGTGCCTTTTCATGTTGTAGTCGCTGCGTCGTGTGAAACTTTGACCGTGCGTCTCCTCACAGACTTGACCAGACCAAAGCGCTTTAGCGCAGGCACTACTGTATGTATCTGTACGGGCATTTAAATGTGTGCTGCTGTGTGTTTGTGCTTGAGAACTTTTGAAAATGCATCTTTGCAAACATGAAGTTGAAATATTCCACACAGGAAATTTAAATTCTCCATATATTCTACATAATTTTGCCAAAGATTGGTTTCATTTTGTCCGTCTTACACATCACACATGACTCAGCTGAACTTATGACAAAGTACGTGCATTGGTTTTCATCCTCTCAGAAGTGCTCCATCCTTCCTCATTCTGATCATTCAGATAAGCAGCGTCATTATGCTGCATGAGTGGACCTACAAGTTTACGTAAACAGTTTGTTATTGAGTCAAAGTACGGCCTCTGTTCTCTGTTAAGAGGTAAGAGTATATCTCTAACTATCTGCAATTGAACATATCAACAGTAATATAAAATTACAGAAATTGCATCCAACCAGAACCACTTTATCCCCTCAAAGATCTTTAAACTGATCTGTCAGTCTTGCCAAAAACATCATAAAAAGAAGAAAAAAGGCCTCAAACTGTTCTAGTCTGAGTTTCAATACTTTGATTTCCTGGATATTTATTTCAAAACTGTGCAAAGTTGGAATACAAAAGCTAATGTACCTTATTCCACTTATTACAAAAGATTCCCATCATTAGCCAATTTAAAAGTATTAAAAATAATGTAGCCACATTTATATTAATTTCCTGAAACTTGCAAACACATTACAACTGCCACCACATGACTGCCTTTACATATGTATGCATGTTAAGATTCCCTTTACATTCTTAAGGAAGTATTCTTTTCTCCTCTCTGCATATCTGTGTTTAAATGTTTTTTTTTATTCCAACTGTTATATGTATGTGCTTGTCTGTTTTATTGCTTTACAACTGCAATAAATCTGGAAATAACTGCCGATTTTGTTTTGTTTTCAACTAGTCAGATATTAGCGAATGGAATTAAATGTGACAGCTTTTTTACCTTTTAAGGTCATTTTTTATGTTGAGTCATACGCATGCAGCATATTCCTATATTTTATATTCTTAAGGTAGTATTTAGGACAATACAGAAGCCTCTGAGCAGTCTCATATTAAAAAGACAGAGACATGCTTTACATTTTGCACCTTACTGCTGGATAATTATTTTATTTTGTACCTCATTTTTAACTAGTTTTCAAAATCAGAAATATTTTATTGATTTTTTATTCTTTACACTTTGTATTAAGTTTTTAATTGGATTAATGTTTGCTAACTGGTGACATTTTCTCATCTTTGTTGTCATTTATCTTTTGTTGTATTTTTTCTGTAAAATGTAATTTAGGGGTTTTTGTTTGTTTATTGATTCTTCTTGTTCTTGTTTAGTTTTTCTTAAGTTGGCTGGGTTATTCATTTTGTTTTTATTCATCTGGATTCAATTCAGTTTTTAATTGTGTGCTGTTAAACTTAAACTAAAAACTAACGTATTATACACCACTGTATAGGGGATATATTTTTAGCTTTTTAATGATATCAGTATCGTTTTTGTACTTAAATTATTAGACAAAATACGCGTCTTTACACAATGACTGTCATCTAACCACAGGTTTGCAGCACAGTGGCCTTCTGAACTAGGAGCGCTTGCTGTACTTCACGGGCTGTCCCGGATTGAAAACACATAGCAAAGCCCGGCGACAGTTTCATTTTGTCGACATCAAGGTGACTAAAACAAACGTACACAACAGCAGCAGGAAGGAAGACTGTTTGTGCCACTAGTTTGTCCGCTTCGTAGCGTTAGCATGCAGCTGCGATGAACTTCACACGACAGTTTTTACAACTGTGATCATTTTTAATAAAAATGGTTTTGATTTTTTTGTTCGGTGGACACTTACGGACTAAAGGGCTTTAAATTATGAAGAAATGTACACATTTACGGACTTTCTGACCACGTCAAAGGTACAGAGCCAACCGCTTGTTTTTTGTCTCTTTTGTTTAAATCGTAATGAATAATACTTTGAGGCGTATGTTTGCCATACAGTGAACTAAGCGGTTAAACAGAGCTGACGATGGGCAGCATGTTTATATCGTCTAAAGTTTAGCATTAGCAAAACGTTTATGTTAATGCGCGATGCTAACCGTTCACTCAAGCTAGCTCAAGGTTAAGCTACCGTCAAATTAGCCACGGGCTACCCGCTGATCACGGGTTTTTACAGGTCTAAATATCAATATTATGAATCCTAAGACTTTGTTTATTTGAAATCAGATGAGAGCACGCTGTCCTGAATCCTGCCTCATAAGTACAAGTCACTGAAACTCAACTAATGGGTGCTGGGTGCCCCCATCACTGTCTAATTCATAATTAAAACAAAGTGATTTAAACTGGGAAGTGTTTTTGTACTTTTAGTATACATAAGGTGCCAAAGTGCATAAAAAAAGTGTAGAAGTAGAGCTTGTTTACCAACAAAGTGCAAGTTGAGGATCCCTCCACATCCCTCAATAGAGGTAATAGCTGAGCTCCTAATGTCCAAAAATCCCAAAATGTCCAAACAAACACCAAGACGTCTGAAAATTATAGCAATGTCATCTTTACTTAGATTTTATCTACTGCTCTTCAACTTTATTTATTGACATTATTCGCAATTTAAGCTGCAGGCTAAATCTAACCAAATATTGTGTTCTAAGAAAAATCAGTGGATCACCAAATTTGTTAGCATACATCATTTGGGGACCATAAATATCTGTACCGAATTTCATGGCAATCCATCCAATCATACCTGTAGATTTTGGGGTATTTAGAACATAGTATGTTTAGTGCATTCGTCCATGCTGATGAAAGTATGAAAGTAGATGAGGACTTTTATTCAGACAAAATTAATGACAACTTCACCGTAGATTAATGCATAAAAGACTCCCAAAGACTCCTTCCAGAATTCTGCAATTAGTGTTTGATACTTAAAGTTTTCCTGCGGAGGAATCCCAAACCGTCCATTTCTTCTGTGTTTCTCAGAACAAATGTTAAAACAATATCTTCGTCCTGCTTCTAATAGTTGCCAAAAAATTTCACTCCAATCGGATAAAGTCATCAGCATGGTGGCGCTAGACGTCAGTGGATCACCAAAGTCAAGAGGACTTATCCTCAGGGCAACATGAATATCCATACCAAATTTCATGGCAACCCGTCCGATAATTGTTAAGCTACTTCAGTCAGTTTCAAAGAAGCATAGCTACAAATCAACAAAATTAACTGGCTGTTGCACCATTAATCAACAGAAATGTGTATATTATAATCTACTCTGTATAAAGCGCAGAATATGTTTTAGGGAATATGGGTTGAAAACTCTTTAATTCAATTTTAGCATTTCATGATCATTTTCTGATCCTGAATGAACTGTTGTTAGAGTTCAGTGGATTGCATCATTAAGCCATCTCTATCATCATCATCATCATCATCAAGCTAAACTGGAAAGCTATTTTTAGTAAAAGTTTCCACAAATTTAATGTTCAACATTTATCCCACGGCTTAAATGCTCCACCCGGAAACTTGGTCACTACTGGGTGTAGTTGGCAAAGGACAGCAAGGGTTAATATTGAGCAATTAAGTGACATCATGGAGCATTTTCCCTTATGCCAACCCAACAGGTTTAGGCTATTTCTTCATACTGAATGAACAAGGAAAAGACAGATGTCAGTGCTTTTGTTTTTACTCTTCAAGGAGAGGACGGTTTCTGTTTGGCTTTTAAGTTTTGATATCTCTTGATGTAGGAAAATAAGATTGTAGGAAAGTTTATTCAAGAAAATTCAGTGAATGCATTGTCCATAGTGATGCTTTGCTTTCAGGAAGCTTTAAATACTCATTTGCAGTATTCAGTGTTATCAGCATAGAAAGAACCTCCATGTCCTGTGTGCATGCTTTTTGGTTTTTATTCGGCAGAACTTTTCCTCTGTGTTTTTGTATGCCTGGTTGCTCTGCTGGCAGTGTGTAGTCAGAAGAAGAACAGTGGCTCCTACAGAAAGAGAATCTTACTCGTGGCTGTATCTGATGATGGGGAACTGGGGGGGTACAAGTTTTTTAATTTTAATTTTTTTTTATCCAGGGTGTTTATCTGTCCAATTTATATCATTCTGTGCCCCTTCTCTAAATTTTGACATTTATGTGGGTGTGCTGATGCAGCGCAGGAGGAACTCCTCTTGAGTCCTTTTTCCCTCAGCAGCAGTTGCAGCAGGAATGGGAGTTGTGGGATGGATAGTCGATCTGTCAGTCCGGTCAGAGCTGATCAGATTGTGGATAAGAGCAGCAGCTGCAGAAATGAGTGAAATAATACCTTTAGATCCAGCGCAATTATTGGTTAAGTATTTCTTTCACTGCCCTTGGCGTTCTGCTGTTCCGCCTTTACCCAGAGTACACTCTGCGCTCCAAGAGTGTGGTGCAATCAACAACCAAACAGCATGTATTCCAAAAGTGCTCCGAAAGAACAGTCCAGCTCCAAAAGTATAAAATCGGTGAAAAATGTGTTGGAAACCCTGCAACCAAGTTGAATCCCCTCAAGCAACACTTATGAAACGCGATAAACGACACTTCAAATTAGGGGTGTCAATGTTTACAATTTTTTCTACACGTGTAAACGGGACTTCTAACCGACGTGTACCTGGTTACACGATTTATGATCTTTTTCTATCGCAGTTGCGCTATATAACCACTAGATGGTTCTGTCTCCATTCAAATACCTCCTAATCTCATTAAATCAAAGCCATTCCAGTAGTTAGTTATCGCACAAAAATGTTTATTCAGCGAACAGAACTTAAAAAGTAGGCAATCCATCTCACCATTTAAGGCTTAGACCTCCTTATGACAGAAAGTAAAATGAGTTGAAAATAAAATCATCAATTTTGACAGACAAGAAAACGTACAAGTGAAAGCTGGAAAAGGTTTAACCTTCTTTTTTAATCATTTTTTTAACTATTGCTCACTTTTGTACAATATATTTTTTTAAGCTCCGCTTGTTCATCGCTTGTTGCTTGTTGTCCATGCGGCCCCGAGTCAACTTGAAGTGATGCGACACTGGCTGTGGCTGCGTTTTTTTTTAATATCAACGTAACATTGCCACCTGTGCATCTATTATGTATGCGGATAACTGCATTAGTGGGAACATTTAAGTGTATAGTTAGTTAATGTTATTATCTTAAGCTTTCAGGCAACATTATCACCCCTAAAAATACTATTGGTGAGAAATGAACGAGGAGGAGGAGAGGAAAAAATGACGTGTAAACGGTTATTGATTTTTCTGAACGGTTATGATTTGTTATCCGTGTACCCGTTTACACGTGTAGATGTTGACATCCCTACTTCAAATAACATTCAATAATATTTAAAAAGATGACATTTTATTTGAAAACAAGCAATACAGATACTTTTCAGAAATACATTACATACATGCATACAATTACAAACAACATTAACATTTTTCAGATGAACAAAAATAAAACAGATTTGAACTGTAGATGTAGAGTTTTCAATGTGTATCTTTCAGTGAATGTGTTAAGTAAATTAAAAAAATGACACCACTTCACATTTATCAGGTAAGCTGGATAGCAACCCGTCCAGTACATGACACATTGTACGGTATGTTTGTTTCATCTGCTCATAAACTGAAGTGTAAAATTGATATGTTTACATTTTACAGGAGTTATGCTGCAGTGTCTTATGGCCTGGAGGGAAAAAGTCCGTCGCTTCACACTTTGGTAAGTGGATATCCAAAATGTATGTCCATGAAGCATTTGCACAGCCCGTTTTTCTGAAAGCACCAAATCTGCATCATTTACATTAACTCTAGATTTTTTAAATTTATTGACACATTTTGTTGTTTTTTTGCTGCACATTACCACCATTTGCTTGCCGCTCCTTGTAGTTGGCAGTGTATTTCATCATCGCCTCGCCTGTGGCCTCGCCTGCGGCCTCGCCTGCGGCCTCGCCTGCGGCCTCGCCTGCGGCCTCGCCTGTGGCATGTATGTGCGTGATTGAACACACAAACAATATGGAGATTCCCTTCTGAAAATCTTGCCCAAGGGTTCAGTTAATAGAACGGATGTGCTTTCATGTGTCTTTGTCGTGCCAAAGAATTAATTAATTACTGTGTTTAAATTACTGTCTTGAAGACAATGCGCTTTAGTTTTCTTTGTTTTCACATGTACATGTAATCGGGTTTGTGCATCAGTCGTCACAACAGTGTATACTTATATCCAGTTAAGATGGAGTTATTGCACCTGGTGACTGAAGTGACTTTGCTTGTGACGGTACCAGTGTTTACCTGGATGACAAAAGCAGAAGTAATTACAGGCATTTGTCAGAGCTAATAAACAGATTATCTAAAATAAAAAGGACAGAGTTGGAACTGTTGTTACAATCGATACTCAACTGTTTGACACATGGGTTATTTTAGCGCAAGCCGACAAGTTTAAATGTGGTTTAGGTTAAAATGACTCGATCTTGGATATGTAAAGAGAGCATTATGACAGCTTCTCATTTCATTTTGTGGTATAAAATGAAAAAAATGCATCTACGTATGAGTGACAGGCTGGTGTCATTTGGTAGAAGGAAAATAGTTGTTTCATCTGCACACAAGTGTAAAAATGACATGTTTACACTTTACAGGAGTTATAAATATGAATATTTTTTGGCCTGAAGCAAGAAATAGTCTGCAAATAGTCTGTCATCTCACACTTTGGTACGTGGATAAGTTTCTTTTCCAAAATGTATATCCATAGAGCATTTACACAGCCTTTTTCAGAGATCGCATCTGCATCATTTACATCAACTCTCAATTTTCTCATTTTATTGACACATTTTGCTGTTTTTTGCTGCACATTACCACCATTTACCTGCTGCTCTCTGCTGAGTGTATTTCATCATCGCCACGCCTGAGGCACGTACATGCCTGATTTTAGCTTACTCAGGGGTTTAATTAAAAAACAAGATACCTTTTCATGTTGTCCTGCCAAAGACAGTCCACGTGTACAGTTTCATATGGGAACTGTTTTATTTATTGAGTAATAAACAAAATCTTTAGAATGATCAATAAATTAGTCCTGAGATTAGTTGACTAATTGAAAAAATAAAAAGATGAATTGAGAAAAAAAAGATAGGTGCAGCCTTAGAGAGAAGCAGACATTTCTACAGCTGACATCTCCAGTCACAGAACAACTATCCTGAAGACAGAGGAGATATATGCATTTTTGATTTCAAAGCCACGTCCACAGTAATGTATCTTTATGAATAAAAGTCCTCCACTTTTTACACAATAACTCATTGAGTACACACAGAGAGTAAGTTTCACAGAGGGGATGACTCTTCAGTTTAGAAACAGAAGACTTTACAGAGACTGATTATCTGCGGTTTTGGTCGGGATGTTCAGGTTTTGCTCTTTCGTCTGTGTAGGCGTCCGTTTCTCACTCCCTTGCGGCCTTTTCTTTTGCTGCTGGATGGAAACACAAACAGGTAAGCCGGCTTTACTTGGCAAGTTCAGGCAGCACATTGTGCAGTTGTGTGTGTGCTTATGGAATAAAGGTGTGTATCAGTTGGAAAGCAGAAACAGTGAAAATATGTTTTGTGTTTGGTAGCTTTTTTCTGTTTTGAGTATTTTGAATATTTTTTGTGTGGTATTACATCTGCACAGGGAACCACACCTCAGCACCATGGCTGTTCTGTTTAATGTTTGACTGCTTTGAATAGTTAGTTGCCAAACTTTTTGTAGATCAGAAACCCTCCTGTTGAAAGGGGAGCGCCTCCCAAATTGTAATGTTTTCACTTATTTATTTATGTATTGTAGGCATATTTAGTCAAGCTAGTTGGCTCTTATATGATAAGGTTTTAAGAATAAGGACTAAGCATGTGTGACAAATGTCTATCTCAGGTACGGCTGGCTGGGGTTTCCGGACTTTATGAAACTTAAATCCAATTAAGAGCAGGACAGATCTGCTGACGTTACGCATTATAGATGAAATTCAGACATATGATCGGTTGACACCTGATATTTCAGTGGAACGCAGAAAAAGTTGATGTAAACTCTTGCCACGTCGTGTCAGATTGCTACTTGGTGTTTTTCGGCGTATGCCTTGGAAGCAACAGTCAATCCCTACTGTTACCAGACACGCTAACAATTGTAGCCTTTGTTAGAGTGGATAAACGTATTTCTTGGATTTTGCACCTGTGTTTTGGAAAGACACCACCTTCCAACCTTAGTGTATAGGCCCCGTGTACACTGCTTTGACATTCAAAGTGTGAAAGGCCTGCTGTGCCCATGAACGTATAAAGAGAACTGGATACAGAATTAAAGGCGGGGTCCTGCTTTTTCCTGTAAAAGTTGCTCAATGGGACAGTAGTACTTCCTTCAACCCGGTTTGCTCACATAACTAAAATCTGGAGTCTGCTACAAGTGAATTTTGCAGCTTTTAGGGCTTTATGGCTTTACTAGGGCTACTTAGGTTTTCTCACTGGAAAGTTAATATATCTCCGAAAAAACTTCACTGATTTATAGAGGTCTTAGTAAGTCTATATGGCATCATGTAACATTATGTAACATCTGGTAACCTGACTGTGAGAATTTCAATCCAAAGTGTTGAAGGGTGGTACTTAAGATTTTACAGAAATCTTTGTCACTATGTTTTGTTACTTATATTTTGAAATTGTTAATCAGCTGTGCATGTGTAAGCATTTGTTATTGTTACCACAAAGTTGCAAAAAGTTTCCGCATCTTGTGAGGTGTCGGGTCCACACACACCTGGTGACGTTTCCACTTTAGTACACTTTGAAGAGAGACAGAGACAACAAAGGAGATTCAGATCTCTGTGAGATGGAATCGGCCTCAGTCCTTTCACTTTGGATACTGGGAAGGTTTCATTGTGAGAAAGTCTGGTAAAAGTGGGAGGTGATGATGGAAAATGTTTAATATTAACTGGAGGACATAAAAACAGCCACAATTCCAAGGAGTCTTACTTAATGTCACAGACATAAAGAGAGAAGAAGAAGCAGGAAATGTAATATTACACTGCATTAATGCTGCACCCTTCGGTGATGCCCTGCCGCCGGCACCACACCGCTCCTCCTTTTTTTACTATCGAGTTTACTGCATCAACTTCGGAGAAAGCCGTACAGCAACCATGATGCCCTGCACAAACACAAACACGCATGCACAGGCAGAATAATCATCTGATATTCACATCAGGCAACTTTTTGGCAGGCTACTTCCAATTCTTGAGATTACATCTTGAGGGTTGTTGGCTCATGCAACTCTTGTGGGGTTTAGTGATATTAAGTACCCTGTGACCTCAAGCAACCTTTATTAGAGTTACATACTCAGTTTTCACAACTTCAAAAAAATCAAATAAAAATTCAGCGTTGTTTTTGCTGGACCAGTCAACAAACCCAAACCCCATGTAGACTACTATGAAAACTGCATGATGAAATACAATGAATCATCATTATACAACTGCATGGTTCAGTTCTGGAAACTGATGTTCAGTGATAGTTGTGTAGAAATGTGACTTTCCAGAAGAACCTCAGTATTTCAAGCCTGTACGGATGTTTTTTAGCCACTTTTTGACAAATTGTAAACACAGCATTGATCAGTTATCACATAGAGCTGATTTGGCTCACATGCTCCACTAAGCTGTTATTCTGAAGAGATGACTTGAAAGATCCAGGTCAGAAAGTCAAAACAATGAGCTGAATGATGCTAAAACAGCTTTGTAGTAATAGTAGTAGTAGTAGTAAGGGTAAATTCAAAATCTGGTGAGAAGTTTGCATCGAAATTTAGCGCAAATCCTAATTGAATTTCCAGAAAAAAATGCAAAACAAAGTATGAATTTATGTGGCTTTTCATCCATATTGTGAGCTAAGCAGTAAATGGTACTAATTCTTAAGTGAGATGCCTTTGCAGAGGAGGGCACAACAAGATGACGTAATCAAGAGCGCTATTCAAATCTCAAACTAAATATAAACCCTAAAAAGCCTAATTTTACTGCAGTTTTTCTAGAGAAATTGTGATGGAAGTTGTGAGGTAATAGTTGTGATGCTATATCAGATACGGAGCCTAGTATTTTGAGCATTCAGTGTTTTCTGCATAATTAGAAACTATTTGTGATGGGTTTTTGTGTTAAGTTGTGGTAATTGGACAAAATTGCATTTTTACGCAGAATTCACAAGGACTGAGAATACAACATCCCGATGGGATCGTCGAAAAGCTTTCAAAGACGAGCTGGTTGTTGAGCCAGTCATGCAGTTAGGTTTAGAGTTGATAAACTGTCTTAAAATTCCTGTTCTTGTGTTGAGTGTTTGTTTATTTGTAGTGATCGACAGCCGCCCTGCAGATACATCATAGTCATTTTAAATCAACTTAAGTGAGCAGAAACATAAATGTGGATATATATACATTCAATCTGTGATAATCCTGCAATCGTTTTAATCACTCTTGTTCTGCAAACAATGACTTACCTGCTGCCTGAACGGCCACACAAAGAAGAGCCAGCATAAGAACAGAAAGCAGCCTCATTCCACCAGAGACCAGAAGTTGTGGATCTCGCTGAAAGAGTGTGGGAATGGGTGTGAAGTGAAGTGGCTGAGTATTGTTTGGGATAAATTCACTGCCGGGAAGAGCGATTTTGCAGGGAGGGTGTAGTGGTACCTTTTTTTGTGTGTGACTGTGTATTTGGTTACATGGCAGGTGCTTTTCCTGAATTTGACTGCGCTGGTCGTCCCGGTATAGATATGTTGACTTTTTTGTGTTTGCTTGTGAATTAAGCAGGTTGTATTTCCTTTACAAATCTATGTGATTCAGTTTCATTCTTATGCAATAACAATGCAGCTGCTGGGTGACCTTAATTCGGCCAAACAAATGTGAGTTTATTTTCCCAGCCTTGGCACCCGGTGTGATTTATAGCTGTGTAAGCTTAGATTAAAGCTCCGATTTCACCATTTTTCTTTATCTGATAATAAACTGTAGTTAAAGCCTTGGAGATGAAACACGCTATATTTCTGTTTCAGCTTTGATTCACGGGTTGTATACTGACTTGATTTGGTCAATTTGTTTTGTTTTTTTCTTGATTTTTATTCTGTGCGATTCTGTGTATTTGTCATCAAAATATTTATTATATTTATTTATAGATATTTATATGTATTATTTAGAACCCTTGTGATATCCTCAGCAATGTAAAGCTCTGTGGGATCAAACAGTGTTTGAATGTTTCAAACCTTGAGTTTGAAATGAGTTAAAGCTGCAGTTGTTTTGGCCTCTTGGGATTAGCAGAACAAGCATTAACGAATGGGTTTTTGAGAGCTATATTTGACGGTCACAAAATAAAGAACATTAGCTAAAAGTGCTAAAAAGCCTCCATACATCTAGGGGCAAATGCACAGCTGAGTGGTACATTTCTCTGTTCTGTAATATGACCTGCACTTGAGGTACCATACAGTGCAGGTACAATGTCACACTCAACTTCCTGAGCTGATAACTTTCACTGCGATTATACATCACAACAAAAGATAAGGTTACAGCCACTGTTGAATGAAAACCTTGGGTCTTTAAAGTGTGATCTTTTTGGGAATTACAAAAAGAATCACATTTTATTGAAGTTGTTATTTCCTGAACCCGTAGAAGTGCATGTAAATCACAAAACTACAAAACTCATTTGAACTTTGGACGCATGATTTGAATTGAGGTTGCACTTCAGCACTGTAATCTATTATGTCTGTTATGGAAACAAGGAACTAGCAGTTCACACCTCAGCATTGTTATCACAGGTTCACATTCCTGGAGAGTCCAACTGCCATCATCTGTTACTATATTTAGCACATTTGCAATTGCTATATTTAGCATCAACATAATTATGGTATAAAAATAGATTGCAGACTTCAGATGACGCAACACAAGTTCACATGAGAACAACAGGTCTGAATGTTCTCTCGAATTTGTACAGAAATATCATTAAATGCTTAATTAAAGTAGTTATTTTTCTTTTAGGGGTTGATTATTAACTGGATTTTTCAACAGAATTGTCCTTGATGTAACTGAAATGTTGGAGAGTTGGGTGCAAATAGAGTTATGTTTAGGTCCACAGAAAGGGTAGGAATACTGTTGGTCATACCTCAATATGTGGTAATAATACAAACATCACCACATAATGAATAAAGAACATGTACAAAATTCTTAAAGAGCTAATACTTCTGGGCTTGCACCATATAAGGTCTTTTGTTTAGATCAGTCTTTGCAGGAAAGTATTATATTTTTAGTTATTTTTGTAAGCCTATATTTACATAAAGGAAGCCAGAATGCATGTGTGCAAGATGATTTATGTATACAGTTATATCAGGATGCATTTACATTGTGTTTTTTTTATGTTTGTGGGGAAGATTTGATTGAAGAAATTGAAAATTACTGTGCTTTTTTTTTTTTTTTTTAAATTAATTTAGTCCCTTACCTTGACCACTTTGGTTCTGTTCACTCATGTCTAGTACTGTAAGTCCTGAACGTTTCTCCAAACTGGAACCACGACATTTCATTTTTTCATACATGTGAAACTCATCCAACCCCAGCGATGTGACCCCGCATCTGTCTTTCCACCCAGAACTGAACCAGTAAATAAAATTAAGACCACAAACTGTTGACAGTTGAACTGTATTGTGGGTTATGTAGACACACTTTTTTGACAAGGAAGAAGAATTTGTGGAATATTAAAAAAAAATGTGATCCTTTTTTTATCATCTCCATCGTGAGTCCAGCAGTAGCAGATAATTGAGTCCGTTATGGTGCAATGCAAAAAACAAACACACAAAACTCTCTTGTAGCACTCTTTGAAGGTGTCGGAAAATCAATATCATGTTATGTAAAGGATCATATCATTGACTTCAGGGGACGACGGTGATCTGAATGTTTTTTTGAAACCAACCAAATATGTCAGTAGTACCAGGTATGGAAAGTCTATCTTCTCACTTACTTTTTTATATTGACTAAAATTGTTTAATGGCTCTTTATAGACAATATTTAATGTTTAATAAGTTTTGTTTTGTTTTTGTTAAATGAAAATAAGGCTAAATCAACAAGTTTTCTTCCCCAAACAAATAGTATTCATACATTTTAGGTTGCCTAGCAACTTTGTGATCAACTAATAAACTCCGTTTTTAAACACCGACTGTAGCAATTTTGTAATAAATACGCATGAGTAATGCTTCAGAATGACTCTAGATGAAAGGGAGAGGTATTTCTCAAAAGGCTGAAGTCCACTGAGAATGAGAGTCCTACTCTTATCTTCTCGTTTTATGATTTATCAAAGCCTCTTCCTGCAGTAAAACTATAATGTGGCATCACTTTTATTATTTTAACAAACACATTCGCCCTTCAATGGCACGAAAGGAATTTTAATTGTTTCTGGGTACATAGAAATGAACACAGTTATAGACAGTGATAATTCCTCATCAAACATCAGTGCTGGATAATGAGTGTAACTTGTTTATTATTGGATTTTGTAGAATTCACCATACAAGTACAGTTAAAATAATAATTATACGCATCAATAAAAGTTGATAAGCATTGATAGAAGAATTTGCATGCCAAAGGTGCTAAATTTAAGCCTAATGTGGTTGAAAAGTGAAAGTTTTCTTTGACATTTAAGTCACAGATTAGCGTTTTGATTTTTTGATTGTGGCAGCCTGCCAAAAATAAATGAAAATGTGGGAAATCCTGAATTTACCTGAATTGAACTGTGCCAGAAGTCAGGCTTAGACACTTGGTTGATGAGGAAAGGATCTTGTTTGGGTTTCAATAATATTTTTGTAGTAGTTTGGCATACAGTAATCAAATTTTCTACTTAAACTTCAAAGCTGGGACAACTTTGCTGTGATTGTTACAATTAAAGCCCCATGGTTAAGGTTAGGGGACAAATGTGGTCAATAGAAACCAACGTTGACTGTTGGGTGTGGTGGAAATTACTGCATTTGCAGATAAGTGAAAGAATAAATCATGATACAAAAGCAGCTGTCTTTTGTATATTTATTAAAGTAAAAAAGAACAAAAGAAGGGTCCAAAAGAGTCAAATCTATTTCAGCTGAAAGGACAGAACACAAACACCAAGAGGTGCAAGCTTTCTGATAATATAATAATAATAATAATAATATAATAATTATAATTGAACAGCACAGTGCTAGAAGAATAAGGGAGGTTACCTCCACTAAGAAAAGATATACTGAAAAAAAGAACACTTGTCTCCCTTTTATCTGCAACAGCAAGTTTCTAACTCACAAATGAAACTTCTGAGGGCAGTTAGTAAGCTGATCTTACACAAGTTAACATGAGTTCACTTCTGGTTATGAATTATTATTTCACACAGAGTGGATTATTAGTTCATGAGAGTGGACACCTCATTCAGGAAAACTTTTAAACACATTGACTTCACGGGAATTCTAAAAAGTTCACTACAAACGCCAACTTCACACGTCAGCCCATAAAAGTAAACGTCTGATGAGGAGATGAGGGACTTTCTACTACAGGAGGCCTCTGTTTGTCTTTCCGAACTGCACTCAGGCGAGGTTATCTGTCTGCTGCACACTTCCTCACTTTCTTTGACTCATTCCATTCACGTTTGTAAAAGTAACTTTCACACAATCTAGTTTCCCAAGTTTTGTTACAAACAAGAGTCATCAGTACAGACATGTTGAAGTTGATGAAATTCCTTTCGCGTTGCTGAAAGCAAGGCAGTTAACGAATAACTTGTAAGGGAGTAAAGGGGAAAAAAATGCAATCCTGCTGTGAGAGCTTAACTTCATGAGTGCTTAATGTGCTTGCACTCAACAACACACTTTTGGATTACATACTGCAGAAATCATCCTTGAAAAAAGTGAAAGGTAGCAATATTTTATTATATTTGACAATTTACATCATATTTAAATCCTTGCCAGATTATTTAAAAATGTGAAATACAGACTTTTAAAGCTGCAATAATTGACATGTTGGACATTAAAATGCGTTGAATAACAATTCCCTGCTACCAAATGCATCAGACACAGAGCAAACATTCGCGTTAGTCCAATAAAATTACTCTACTTTAAACTGTAGTCTCTGTTAGAAAGTCTTTTTTTTTTGGGTTCTTGTACTTTGTTGGGATTTTTAAGAGTCAGTATTTCCCTCGTCCTGAAGTATTTTACTGTCTGTGTTTTGGGGCTGTAGCTGCTGTTGAGTTTATATGATCTATACATCTGTGTTACCTTGTTGATTATTCTGGTTTTACAGAGGCAGATAATTTAATTTATGTATCTTAATAACAGAGGTGCAAACTTAAGTCACAGATTTAATAACTTGAGACTCAACTTGACAAACTGACTTGCAATGAGACTTGGGCTGTCAAACCAGTTACTTATGACATCACTTGGACTTGAGCTTTTTGACATGAAAAGACATGATACCCTCCCCAAATCATAAAGATCAAAAAGTATTTTATTTAAAAAGTGCCTCAAATTAATACATTTCCTGTCATTTTCCTAATCAATGAACATTAATGCGGTTTGCTGCCAGCTAGTCATCACTTAATTCCTCACATCCTCTTTGTCTGGACGAATCCGACAGCGTCCAGTCAAGTTGCAGGAGAGAACATAATAAGACTAATGAGCGCCAGCTGAAAAAACGGGATGTCAGCAGTAATTTTGTCGGCATACAAAAACTTGGTGGTCAAAAAAAAACAAAAACAAATGCAGTATACAAAACATGCAAGTCAGAAATTCCAGACAGAGAAAAAACAACTTCAAACAAACTTTTAGCAAATGAGCACATGTTTTAAAAAGCATTTATAGTTTTTGTAAATGTAATACAGAATTATCCTATTGTTTTTCTGACATTACATTTGGTGAAGAGTGCATCAGGAATTATTTAGGAATCAAAACTCAAAGTTTAGGACTTGAGTCTTGACTTAGGACTTGGACTTGAGTGCAAGACTTTACTTGTGACCTACAAAGCAATGACTTGGTCCCACCTCTGCTTAATAATGCTTTATACACCTGCTGCAGTGTTCATAGCTGTTTTTATTTTCATTTTAGTTAAATCAGCTGAGTTTTTTTCTGGTTAGTCCTCTTGAAACTATACAGAGGATGGTGGTGGTGTATTTAGAACTTATATTTACTTGTATGCACAGGCCATATATGTAAACTATCTAACACACTTCCCAGTCCCACGTGGAGATTAGAGCCAACAGGTGTACCGGTGTTTGTTTCCTGGCTCATTTCCACATTCCTAACAATCGCACTTGCCATTACACAACCAGCCAAACACGGGAAAATCCCGGCGACGGCCTACTTAAGGAGAGAGTGAAACCAGTCTTTGTCACACTCTCACTGAATTGCTTCAGGCGCTTTACACCACTTAAACTACGACAGCAACACAAGCGACCGGCAGAGCCTGCACTCCAACAGTAAAACACTATGGCAAGCGGCAAAGTGTTTCTCCTGGCAGCCCTGTGCTCCTTCATCATCCTCAGCACTTTCATCAGCAGCACACAGTCAAGTGAGTCCTTCAGCTTCTCCTCCATGTGCAGTATTACTTCTGTCATTTCTGATAGATGTAGATGCATTTAGGAAAACGTTAGGAAGGAAAAAGTATTTTTTGCTTTATAGAATTCTAAAACATAAAGTATCTGTAAATCTTGAAGTAAAAAAATGTCAAAAGGTAGACTTAATATTTTATAGTTCAAGCAGCAGTAAGCAGAAAACATAGTATTAAATTATTATTTTGTTTAAATTTTGTGTCCTCAGAACTAAAATGAAGGGGTTGTTAATTCTTTATTTTTGCTTTGTGTGTGTTTGTAGCAAGCTGCTGCCTAAGATATGTTAGGCCTCCAGTGAAAAGCCAGCAACTGCTGGGCTACACCATCCAGACCATCAACAATTCCTGCGACATCCCGGCCGTTATGTAAGTAATAGTTTGATCCCATGTCAGACTGCAATTCTGCAAATTCACAAGTAACAGCAGCACAGGGAGCAGGTGAAAAACTGGAAGATCAAGGTGGAAACAATCCGGTGAAAAATAAAACCAGTCATGTAGAGGGGTGGGAAAGACTGATACAGCATAGTATCATTTTTTGTAGAAATTATAATACTACAAATAAAAATTCAACTTGTTGTACACACTAGAACAATACAATCAGTTGATCTTTCAGTCAGCTAGATAAAATTTTCTACAAGAAAATGACTGAAATGAGATGAACAGACTAAAATCTTTACCTTATCATATAAAGCAGATGCTGACGAAATTTGTCTTTGTAATAAATTGCAGTATATCACAATACTCAGCAAATTGCAATACTATTGTATCATGACTTAAGTAGCTTGGTAGTATCGCACCATGGCGCCTCTCTCGTTTCCCATTGTACGTAAGCAAGTTGTGCATTAGAAAAATTGACAAATAAAAAACTGACAAATGCTCATTTAATAATCAGAGCACAAGGTGACGGGATCAAATGTCTTTTTTCCAGTGTGCGTTTGTTTTGTCCAATAACAGTTCACGATTTTGAGAATATTCAATTTACATTTCTTTAAATTCTCATATTTAAGAAACAAAGTTTTGAGAAATGTAAAATTTAAACAGGCTTAAATTTATATTTTTGTTTTGTCTCATGTTTAAGATGAGCACTAGATATGAATTAAAGCATAAGCAGCTAGCTTGTGTATTGGAATTACACAACACATAGCTTGTGTTTCCCTGGCAGCTAAATGTTGACTCAAAATCAGTCATGACACACTGCGGGACTTTCTGAGACTAGCTTATTTGGGCGGGGGTCACTGTGTTGCTGACAAAATGTGTTAGAAGAGACTGCTGGGTTGGTTAATACACAAGCTGGAATGAGACAACAGGGAGGAGGAATGTTTACTGAGTGTAATAAAGTTCAGTCATGCGTCTCATGTTTGATCATTTCTTCACTGTTTGCTGTTTCCCCCTCAGATTCCACCTTCCAGGGAAGTTTCTGTGTACCAATCCTTCTAACCTCAGGACTCAGAAACTGATGAAGACTATCGAGTAAGTATACTCAATGTGTTTGGTTTAGTTTCGTTTTCTGTACATTGTAACCATCTGTTACTCAAACCAAACACTAAACCAAATTAATATTGTGTCTTTATCTGTTTTTGCAGTGAAAGGAAGAGGAAGATCAGTCAGATCGGAAACCCGGGCTACACCACATCAGCATAAACTCTATGCAGCAGTTAATATCTGCAATATATGACTCTAATATTTAAAAAAACAAATAATTACCCTGATAGGGACTATCGTGTGATTTTTGTTAAATTGTTATATGTTATCTTATTATTTGTTCTGTTTTATAAACAGGGAAGTGTAGTATTTTTGATACTCTGTTAACTGTATGCTGTAGCTACAGAACATCAACTAAAAATAACATTGGTTTTTAAAGCACATATATATATATATTTGTATATTTTGTGCAGATGAATACTTACATTTTAGGGTACAGAAATGGAGTATGAAACAATGTGTTCAAACAAAGTTGAATGTTTGATTGTATTATCTTATATATTTGTCAAAACAATATTAAAAGAAATACTTAAGCATACATGTGTCTGTCAATATGGGTTTAACCACATTCACCGTGTGCACTGGTTAATTCATCAATTCAATACACTTTTTTCTTTCATTTTTCAGTTATGACATTAAAAATCACTGTGAAAAGAATACTTGAACATTGAATGCTATATATATATATATATATATATATATGTATATATAACCAACTAAATAAGCAATTTGCAAATAAAAACAAGATTTGATCACACAATAATACTTTGTATCTTGTAATAAAATTTTAAAAAAGTGTCATAAAACATTCAAACAGAGCTCGATTTTAGCAGATTTTCAGCTGCGGAAAAAAAGGTTTGACCGATGAAATCCTTTGTTCCAATTGATGTCATAGCTCCAGATCGTAGCTAGCATGTGAGATTGTATTCTCAATTTGATGCTGAATTCTCAACACCCATGTTGTACGACAAACTCTGCAAAGGCAGCAACGTCCATCAGATATACGTTTTGAAATTTTGTGGTTACACAAGCCAACAAGAAGACTCAAACCAATCCACCACACTGTCGCTGAGTCTACCACAGTGGATTGTAGTTCCCTTTCCATCAAGGTCTGTCCACCACAGTGAGGTTAAATCTGTCCTCACCAAGATCGTCTTTAGTCTCCAGAGCCTGACGGAGTTTCTCCCAGAACAGTTCAGGGTGCTCCTTGGCTCGAGGCCAGCTGAGATAGGTCCACCTCTTCAGCAGCTTTCTCATGCGGTAGTAAGGAGACAGCTCAGTGGCGGGAATGTCCTCCAGAAACACCAGGATCAGCACGTCCTTCTGCTCATCAAACAGGCGGAAGCTGTAACGAGTACAAAGACAAATTAGGAACAGGACAACACCACTCATCATGTAGTATTTCTTTAAATTCAGCTTAAACTTAATGTCTCGTCTCAAAAATGTCAGAAAACCATGAACAGGTTCCTAGTTCCCATTGTGATCGACAGTTTAAAACCCCAAGTTATTTAATATACTTTGATATATGTAACACAAAAGCAGCAAATCCTCCGATTCAAAAATCTGGAACCATCAAATGGATCACATCTTTGCTTGAAAAATGACATGAAGATGAACAGCTGTAAAAATGTATTAATTAACTATATGTTTTGGAGCAGTGTACTTGTTTTTTAAAAAGTCTTCCAAAATTATTTTTTTTCTCCCCTGAAGTCCACTTACAAATCAGACTTGGCTTTGATTTAAAATGAAGGCAAAGTTCATGATGACAATAATAATATGGTTTTGAGATCATTTTAGAAACCTAAATGTGCAGTTTAACAGATTATACTTGATGTGAAAACACTTTTTTGCAGTACTTGTAAAAACTCAATTTGTATTAAAAAATATGAAAAAAACAAACAAAAAAAGCTGAAATATTGCAAAAAAAAAAGATGGCTGGCTGAGGTGTGAAAGTGGTGTATCAATAGAAAGTGGTACAAAATGGCAGTCACTGAATGAATAATCGTGATGCACAGGAAGCATGTGGCCTATTTGTCACTTGCTCTTGCCAAAGATACTCTATTAATTACATCATCTTTGTGCTTCCTCTTCCTCTTTATTGATTTAATGTCACCTGACAGGAGAATTAGCACCACCAACTGTTTATCGTGATGAACCAACATACTAATATATTCACCCAACAGTAGTGAATGAAAACTCACGTTCAATAGCATTTTCTCAGGCATATTTTCTGGGAGTTTGATTGAAATTTGTGCTGCATTTGTGTAGAAACCCGACTTTATGCTGCCTCATTCTTTAGGTTGACATTGAAAAAATTAGAAATAACTACCTGATAAACTGGACTTTTTTTCTGTTTTACAATGGCTTTTGAATTGAAAAACTTAAGATTGATGTCAGTTTGTGTAAATAATATAAAGACCCACTAATATACAGTATAAGCTTAGCCAGTAATGGATTAATGACAAACTTGCTTCATCCAGATAGTGAAATGTTACTGCTATTGTGTCTCACCTGGCCACCTGTATCTCTCTAGAGCACCACTCGCTCTCAAGGTATCTGCGACTGATCACACAGATGGTCTTCCTGCTTCCATAGATGGCATCTGTGATGTTGTCTATGATGGGTTTACCTGAGTGAGAGAAAAGGAAAAGAAAAGGGCCCTTACATAGAAAATGTGTTCTGATTTTCCTCATTAGTCTTGATGTTGCAGTATAGAGAGTACTATGGTGACACCCTCTGGAGTATAGATGACAGCACAAGCAACTGTTATTACTTATGCACATACAGTATATAAGTAACATTCACAATAGCACAGTCATTGCCAAAGAACAGCTTGTCTGCACTGAAATCAGATAGAATCAAAAGGAGAAAAATAACTTTTTAAAATTTATTTTTTTACTGTCAGTGTAGTTACAAGCCCATAATGCACTGTAGAAATTTGAAGTTAAGAGTGTTGGCCAAATTCACAAGAAGGTATTTAATCTATAGAACTGTCAATGCTATCCACACCATTGTCAAAAAGGCTTCTTCAAAGGCATATTTTGAACTGATTAACTGTTAAAGGGGTTGAAAATGTTCAGCATAAACAATAGCAAATGTGGAACTTGCAGCTGCATAGATAAACAGGGCTAAGTGTCGACAGCTATGTTAACAGCTGTGAGAAACAGTGTTGCTTTGTCTAAGGCTGATGGGATTGTGATTATCTTAGGCGATAACTGTTGATCCATTTCTGTGGCTATATAAAGAGAGGCAGGGCTCTGTTCATCCCTGTGAAAGTTGCTTGGTGACACATGGAGTCAAAAAAAAGTTTGACTTCCCCTGTATAAAATTACTTGGATTTTCCGCTTAGTTGGTCGAAACAGCTTAATGCCGGGTGTAAGGTCTGTATTACCTGGTTCGAAGTCTCGGTGATGCAGACACAATCTCCAGCCCTGCTCTCCTTCCAGTTTTGGCCACAGCTCTCTGATGACCCATGGCTCATCATGGGCATTGTAGGAGATGAAAGCATCATACTGATTTGGAACTTGCATGTGTTTATGCTTTTTGTCAAAGAGAAAAGCCAAGAAGATGTAGTAGGCATAGACCAGGTGCCACCTTAGAAAATGGTAAGTCAATGACGCCACCATAAACAAGAGGATTGTACATGTGGTGGTGATAAAGCAGATGAATTCAGTGTCCACTGTGCAAGACTGGACAGCGAGGTCCAAGAGTTTCATACCTTTAAGGTTTGGAGGATAGTTACACGTAAAGTTGTAGGCATCAAAAACTTGTGTTTTCTTGTCATTTTCTGTCCACTGGAGGAACCAGGCGTTATCACAGTCACAGGTAAAACTATTGCCTTGAAGATCCAAGTAACTCAGAGCCGGGAGGGACATCACTGTTTCCTCTCTGAAAACTGAAAATTGATTCTTTTTTGCCTGCAGGAACTCCAGCGTAGTTAGGTTGGCCTCTATAAGGAAATCTAGGGACCCAAGATTTATTCTAGATATATAAAGGCTTTTGAGGTTTCTAATTGGGGAAAACAAATCCGAAGAGAGATCCATCAGTTCATTTGAGCTAATATCAAGTGTTTGCAGTCGAGGCGTGTAATTAAATATGTCTTTGTCCAAGGAGCGAAGTTCAAGGTTTCTGGCAGTGAAAACCAAAAGATTAGTCAAACCTTGAAGGAAGTTAGTAGGCAGCTGGGACCTTCCTTTGCGGTGATTTCCAGTAAAAGCCAGTGTCTCCAGATTAGACAGTTGAGAAAATGGTGGATCATCCAAAGGTGAACTCTTGTCATATTTAATGTCATTGTCACTCAAATCCAACCGTTTTAAATTTTTCAGATGATTGAAACTACCTTTGTAATCTCTATGACTTTTCATGTCATTCAATTGTAGTTGAAGTTCGTTAAGATTTGCCAAATCAATAAAACAATCCTTTTCAAGGAACCTTATTTTATTGTCATGTAATGACAAGTTCTGGAGTGACCGCAAGCCCTTAAATTCCCCATTTCTAATTGAGGTGAGTTGATTTGAATTCAAACGCAGTTGTCTAAGATTTGGCAAGTATTTGTTGAAAGCACTATTTAATTTAGTGATGCTGTTGTTCTGCATCTTTAACACTTCCAAACGTATTAAATCCTTGAAAACACACTCTTGTAAAGCTGAGATTGAATTCTGATGAAGGCTGAGCCGTCTGAGCTTTGTCAGATTGGCGAAATCGTAACATCCAAGTGTGCTGATGTTATTCTTGCTGAGATCCAGCTCTTCAAGAGTTGGTTGATTCCTCAAGGCAGCTGGAACTGATGGAAGCCTATTGTGATTCAGAGCCAGGATTTTAATACCTTGAAGAAAACTGAGGGCGTCGTCTTTGATATTTTTTATTTTGTTATCGGCTAAATCTAACTCTGTTACGTTCCTACACAACTGGAAAAAATCTGAACTGACAAAAAATAAATTGTTACCTCTCACTTGGATTGAGGACACTGTTGGGATGGTGCAGGAAATGTCAATTAATGCCCTCAGATGTGAACGTGTCATTGCATTCATCTTCAGAGAAGTCAACGAGGAGTTGACGATCTCTAGTATTACTTTCATGTCATCAGGAGTTATTTGAAGCCCACTGATATCAAGGGTAGACAGATGACTAAGAAAAGTCTTGTTACGAACATCCCATTTCATGTGATGCTTCTTAGAAGAGCCACCGATGCTTAACCAGGTAAGACTAGGAAAAACATCTGCAGTGATCCTGAAGTTTGCAAGAGGATTTTCAGACAAGTCTAGGAAAGCGAGTTTTAGTGAGCTGTTTGTCAGTTCCCACGACTGAAAATTGGTTAAATTGTTGTTTGCAACATACAACTCCCGTAGATTTGGCAGGTGCTGTATTATCGTATGGACATTTGTTATGCGGTACAGTTTGTTGTTGGAGATGTCTAAAATTGTCAAGCTTACTAAGGACTTGAAAGAGGTGGATGACACCGTTTTGATTTGATTTTTATTAATTCTGAGCTGTGTGAGGTTACTCATACCATCGAATAGATTATCTCCAAGTTGAGTAAGCTTATTATCATTTAGATTTAACTTCTTTAGGGAAATCAGATCCGTGAAGGCGCCTTTCTCTATCTGCGAGATGATGTTGCGTTTCAGAATTAACTCTGTCAAAGCTGAAAAGTTTTTGAAATCTGATGCATGTATTTTTGAAATTTTGTTTCCAATCAAGGTCAAACCTTCGACTGTTAAGGGAATATCTGTAGGAACAGCAGTGAGTCTGTTCTGGGAACATATGGCCTTATTAAAACTGATGTGGCAAGACTTCAGTGCATATCCTGCGACTGGAACGACAAAGCTGACAATATTCAGCAAGACGAAAACAAAACTTAGCTCAAAACATTTTGATCCACTTTTTGCCATTGTCTTGTCCACTTTCACTCCAGGACCCATTTTAAAAATCTTTGTTACAGAAGGATAAGTGATGTCCAATCAACATGAAGTTTTTTTCAGTTTATAGTCCACCTGGTTGATAAAACTGCAGAGGGTGATTCTGAAAATCAAATGAAACAAAGACCATCAGGGACAGTAACAACAAAAAAATAATTCAATTGCTGTTAAAAAATGATGAAATTAGAACACTATCATAAATGAACACCAAATAAAAAGTTTAGTGTGTAGGACATAGGACAATATATTGGCAGAAATAAAATGTAATATATGTTTTTATTAGTGTAATCACCTGAAAATAAGAACTGTTAGCCCAGTGTTTCTGCAGTTGCCCAGAATGAGCAAACCAAATGCTGACTCTCGACAGGCCATTAAACATCTGCATTCAGTGTTTTTTACCGGTTAGAGAAGAAGAGACTTCTATGGATGATTCCGCTTCTGCTAAAAAAACTCCTGATTTTTGGATCTTAGATGTTTGGAAGTTATTGGCCATCTCTAACATGCCAGCTTCGATGAAACACTGATTTGTACTGAGAAACTGCTTTATTCAGTGTTTGTACCACTTCATACCGCCTGATCTGTCGGTTTTGGAGAGGAGAATACCTCTGTGGATAATTCGGTTTACGGTAAAAACTTCCTGAACAATGAAACTGAAGGAATTCTGAAGGAACTGAAGTTTCAGCTGGTTAAAATCTGCATTTCTCTCTGCTAGATTCCACTAAATCCTCCTTAATCTTACACATTGACCGGACCTTTGAAGGACTGCTCGTCATTTGAATATTTGAGCTCAGAAAATTGACCTAACCTTGTTTTAAATGATCAAGAAATGACGACTTCTGATACTTACAGTGTCAAACAAAGAAGTGCTGTGTAATCACTGCAGAATCTTCTTAAAATGATCTTGCTTAGTTCCAATAAAATATTATTCTTGGATCAAAAAAGTGGAAATGACATGCACTAACTTGTATTATATAGTGTATGTGAGAAATCTGTTCCTCTTCCACCTCTCCTCTTTCTGGAGTCTCTGTCCTCTTTCTAACAGGGGAGGAAGTGAAAGTAAAAAGTAGGGTGGGCTGTTTTGTCTTGTTTATCTTGTTTAGTTGTTTTTTAAAAAATTATTATTCTTAATTCACAAACACTAACCTCATACATTTTAATAATTTACAGTAACTGTAAACACATACATTTATACATGCCTGGCAAATATTTAAAAAGACATCTAATGCATCTAGGATATTAATGCCCTTTATCCAAATTAGAGCACTATCTTCTATTCCCTTTTTAACTTCTTTATTTATTTCATACAGGCTTGTGTGGTTCTACCCTCTTCCTCTTTAAAGATGACTAATTACTGGTGCAGATTAAGTGTGAGAGTGTCCAACAAAGAACCAGTCCTTCCTCTTGTCTGCTGCTTGTCTGGTAGCTACAGTATCTGCAGCTGCCAGAGAAGAAAAGGGACATTTCACTGCTCAGATTTGTTTGAGCAACATGAAGTTGAGACGTGGTGCGTTAGTAAACACATGTACAGGGACATTATGTGTGAGCTTAAGTAATTACATTGATGGTAACAAGCAAAGTGCAGCTCCGTCAGGTGTGTCTGGGAAACAGCGAGTGCAGGGCAGGCTAGATGCCAAACTGAAACACTTTAACTGGCCGGTTAAAGAGAAGTCAAGAAGTCATTGACGGTATAATCTTTATAAACAGATATTCACATATGAATGCAGAATCTATAGGCCACTGGACAAGATGTGGTTATCAGAAACGTTCTGGTTTGTTTTCCAAGTAGTAATGACCAGTAAGATTTGAGCAGCAGGCACACAGTGTGTTTGGAACGGCAGATCCCATGGACCAGAGTCTGATGGCGGATCAGACAGCTGATGGTCCGGCAACATCGCAGTAAGACAGACAAACAGAGTGTAGTGTCTGAAAAAAGCCAAATTTACAGAAATGGAAAATGCATTCTTAAAAAAAATGAATACACTTGTAATTCATACAGTATTTCAAAAGTAAAAGTCGTGTCAGTGTCTGCATAGCTGATACATGTCACATCACAGTGACTCACTATCTTTTTGGTTCAGAAGAAAACGTAATTCCGCTTTCTCAATATTTGGAAAAAATAGGCTATTGCACAATCAGAAAAGTTTTAGGTTTATGTAGAATCCTGGTGCTGGTTGATGTCAACATTTGCCTGTGTTTGCTGTGAGTGACTTCTGTTACATATTAATGTAACTATCCAATAATGTCTAATTATATCTACAAATAATGTGCTATTTATTTAAGGAATAACATTTAATTATTTGAGGTAGTCTGTCACTTCAGTGAAAAAATGATATTTTATGAATGGTCTTTATGTTCTCTAATCCCTGTTTTGCTTCCTCATCTACAGTTTATTATGATGATTTCCATGAACAGTGGCAGAAAACACAACAATATCTTGTGTATTGTGGTCCTAAAACCTGGAAATTCGTTAGCATTTTAGGACTCCTGGTTCCCTTGTCTAGAAGTCAGTGGGTTTTTTGTATGTGTTTTTGGTTAAATCTCTGAAATACGGTCTGTGGTTAACACAAGCTGAGAGAGAACCTCATGTTTTGTTCTACAACATAAAAGAACTTTCCATTTTGTTGTTTTCTGGTTTGTTTAGTTTTTACAGTTATTATAAAATTTAGAATGGCATTGGAAAAAGTCTGAAAAAGTCTTCTGTTATGCATTAAACTGTAGGAACTTTGATTTTAGGCTTCTAACCAAAACAAAAAAATCCCCTAGCTTCTAGAAAAGGGAAGCAGGATTGCAAAAAATTTAACTCACTTCCAGGTTTTAGGGCGCATTACTTGTGCACCTTATTACTACTAACACTAAGTTTATCTGAGGCACAATTTCTGTAAATGACAGCATTTTTTAACTTGCAGTTGGTTGAGGTACCAGCTTTAATGGCAATCTATCCAATAGTTATTGAGATGTTTTAAAAAAAGAAAGATGCAAAATATAGCAAGAATCAGAGAATTAATCCATCACTTCCAGCCATTTTCTACACCTAAAAAACTCAGTTTACTTCAGATTAAGATCCAATAAAAATTGAAAAGGAAAAAAAACCTAACACCACTGCTCAGGTCTCTGCAGTAGCTTCTAGTGTGTCACAGAGTAGATCTTTAGTGCTATTCCTCACTAAATGACCAACATCAATAGCAAATTTCACCAGCAGAGGTCTCTATTGGGAAGGGAAACTGTGTGTGTACAGCCTCTGTACTCTGCATGCATCCACCTACAGAGGACATGACGCTGCAGTGAATTAGATCAAAAGATTTATGTTCAGTACTTGTATCTTTTTCCTTTGTTATGACTGAACTATGTGTGCTGTGCACTCTGATGTAATATGTGTGTATGTTTGTGTGAAATGCTTGTGTGATAAAGTGATAGGTTCTCTTTTAACACACACACACACACACACACACACACACTAATGCAGTGTAATGCATCTTTAATGATTTGATTAAATTGAATAATGCTCTAATCATACTTTCATTACATGATCCCACTGACTGAAATCACTACCATGTGTTAGCTTAACATCTCACTGGTAAACATTAATATGTATAATAATTCATTAGTGTGACTAGCAACAGCTTTATTCACTAATGCAGGATACATTAGAGCAGTGATACTCAACTTACAGCCGGAGGGCCAAATCTAGCCCCCAAATCCCCACCTGCGCCCCTCAACCCCTACCATTTTCTAATTCACAATAAAAATATAGTGATTCACACTGACAATTGGCTTTGTATTTAGTGTCTTATATAAGGTACCAGGATGCAGGAAACAGCATCAAAATAAAGCTTCTTTATCAAATAAAAAGTGCTAGTGAAGGATTCCCTCGCATCCGTCAACAGAGATCCTACTGAGCCCCTAATGTCCTAAAATCCTACAATCATCTCAAAATCCTAGAAACCTCCTTCCTAAAACCCTAGAAATGTCCTGAAATCCTTGAAATTTCCTTAATCCTAGAAACATCCTAAAACCATAGAAATGTCCTAAAATCCTTGAGAATTAAAATCAAGAAACATGTATTGGGCTGCTTCGATTGGCCCCTGGCCTCCTGCCATTTTTCAGAAGTGGCATCCAAGCAAAGCAAGTAGAGCATCCCTGCATTAGAGTCTGGTGCTTGTTTCAGAGAGAATCCTCATAAATTCTCATAGTGAGTTTAACAGTGCAGTGATTTTATAAATGTTAACAGAAGATTAAACTGAAGATGGTAACAGATTTTGGTATTTAGTCAGTGAAAAGATCTCAAAAGGTTAATTTAATTCAATTGCAAAAACAATATTCTTTGACTTGGCTTTTTGCTGGCATCCCGATACAGTGCGCTGTTCCTGGAAAAAGATGTTGCTGGGGTTTTTTGGGTTTTTTTAAGCAATTTTTTTCAGTGGTTGAGGCTAAATTCACTCAGCTGGAATGAGGTTAACCAATCCATAAATAGTGGATTTTTTTTAATTTACTGACAGCCATTTTTCTGAGCCAAGGTAATGTGCAAGACGGAGGCTTTACCCTCACCTGCCCACCCCCTTTAAATTGGATTAGGCTGCACTCAATTCTCAAATTAACTCCATGGAGGACATTGACTTGTCACTGAAAGAAAGGGTGTAAATATCACTGTCACACTGTCCATGCTCACTGGGAACACCTGTGCTTTTTCCATTATTATGTGTCAAAACCTTGGCTGTCAGAAAGGCCCTTTGCATTGATTGTACGCTAAACTGGACTGTCAGATTTTTCTGAAATTTGTCTGAGACACGAGTTATTTTCTCTGTAGACTGTGTTATGTAACTCGTGGCTTTGAAGGGCATAAAACTCAGTTTATTCGCTGGTACAAATGAGCTGTACAAATGTTTAAAGGGGACGTATTATGCTCCTGTTCAGCTCTGTATTTTGGTATTCTAGAGCATGTTTTCATAATTAAATGTTACAAAAAACACATTGTTGTGCCTGTTTTCATCCTCTGTATAAAACACTCAGTTTAGTGCCTGTCTTATTAAGCCCCCTCTTACAAAAAGAGTGAATATTGGACTTATCATTCATCAGGTGGTTAGAGATCCGACTCCAAATGAACAGTAATGTTGCCATGTAACCAACAAAACCTCAATCCTACAACAAAACAGAGAGTCGAAGTTCCTCTCTTCCTGATGTCCCTCCCAGAACCTTATTTTGGAGAAAATATATATGGAAGTCTATGGCAGCAAATAACGTTTTGATTCAGTTTGAATTGTAATTAGCACATATGTAGTTCACTGAGCAGTTTCAAACAAAACTAAATATCACACTGCTGGTGTGTCCTGGGTGTGCTTTTTTTGGTGGTGGTGGTGGTGGTGGGGGTCGGCTCAGTATTTTATGTGATGATCTTGGAGAAGCCAGGTTGAGACTTCAACTGACAGGGGTTGGTTCAGTTCAGGTTGTATTTTTGTAAGTTGGGCATTTTAACATGCTGTCTATGAGGACTGACTGGTTTCTGGAGTCAGCCTCAAGTGACCATTCAAAGAATTTCACTTTAGGCACTTTTTTGTTGGCCTCATTTTTCAGCTTTGAACAGCCAGTCATGTCACACTATCAGACACGGTCCTTTACAGGGGTCCTGTGTTCTTGCTGTGCACTTCTGACAATATCTAAATGGAGATCTTTGAGATGCCGCTGGTGGCAGAAGTGAGTTTTTGAAACACAGCCTCCTACAGTTTAGGATAACCTTGATTTCCAAAAGATTCAAATGTTTCCTTGTCATGAAATTGCATCAGCTCATGTCTGTGGTTAAAGCATTGCTTAGGCTTATACCCCTTTTCCAAGAAAATCAGTGCATTCACAGGTTTTTAAAAAGTGAGTAAACCCCTAAAAATAGGCTATAGACTGCTTTCCCATTGCCAGAAGAGCAGAGCTGTGTACATGGCTCTGCAGCGGATGGGTACGGCTATTGTGTGTGTGTGGGAGGGGGGGCGTATTGGTGAGTCTGCGCTACAACTTCACAACTTGGAAACTCCTACCAGCCCACATCACATGAATGTGACATTAATGAGACACACACCAACTGGTGAGTCCCCGTAAAACTACCTATTGTGGAAACAGGCCTATTGTTGTCCTGCTGCCCCCAAGTGGCCAGAAAAATAAGTCATGCAAGTCCAAGGAGAAGGTTGAATTGTGTGAACACAGGTGTAAATTAGAGCACTAATTGGATATGAGATGAGACAAAAATGGTTTGAGGCTAGAGAGAAATGATCTTTTGAGCAGAGGTGGAGAGGCTGGCTGAGGCTTCATTAAGTTTCCTCACTAAGCAGCAGAAGCAGAAAGTGTGTAGGTACCTCATGTTTCCTGTCCCCAGACGTGCACACGCACACACACACGGTCTCTGTCACACACGCACACACACTTTATATCTTTTTCACTCACTCATGGGGCCTGACTAAACATCTTGTGAGAATATCTTTTCCCCATCATATCTGCATGATTGTATCGCTCCAGAGGGAAATACACTGATATGTGCGCGCGGAGCCACCCACGGGGCGCGTGCACGATTTAATCATATCTGGAGAGAGAGAGAGAGAGAGAGAGAGAGATGCTGTCGGGTGTTGAGTCCGGTGTGACTTATCTATCCTACTCTGCTGCTGACGGTAACGGACCGGCTGCGCACACACCTACACACACTCCTCTCGATTTTTGTCACACACACATACACACACACATACGCACACCGGGAGGACCGGAGTGGCGCACTGGGAGGAAGGGAGGGAAGAGAGGGGGAAAAGAGCCACATGTCAGACTGGATCGAGCAGGGGAATGTACCGGATTCCGCTGCACACACGCACGGGCTGTCCCGCACTGAGGGCACGGCTGCGTTAACGGGACACGACACCGGGCTGAGCGAGGGGCGGGAGGACCGGACTGGGATAGTGTAAAAAAAAAAAAAAAAAGAAAGAAAGAAAAAAAGAAAGCAGTCACCTGGCTGCGGAGGGAGGAGAGGACAGAAGGGGGAGGGCGGGAGGGAGGGTCGGGGGAGCTGTGGCCGGCTGACAGAGCTTTGTTTTGGGGTTGACAACACCGCTTGCGCGCAACGGAGAGTCGGCGCAAAGTTTCCTCGATGGCGCTGGTGATGGAGCCGGTCAGCAAATGGAGCACGAGCCAGGTGGTGGAGTGGATGAAAGGTAGGCTGTAGCATCACACACACTCACACGCACTCACTCTCTCACACACACGCATGCTGTATGCAGATGATCAATTCATAGTCAAAAACCCTCATAAATAACACACCTGGAGGCAGATCAAGACACTCTGGTTGATCATGACAGATGAGCAGTCATGCAGAGGCGACAGATGCTGGCAAGATGTCATGTTGTGTGGGAGGTGTGTGTGTGTGTGTGTGTGTCCATGCATCATACTGGCACCTGATGATCAGCGGGTGATGATGTAATGTGTGAGTGACAGGAAGAGAGCCAGCCAAACTTCACTGCTCAGAAGAGCAGGGGCGAGTATAGAAAGTTTCGAATTGGGGGGACGTGGACTCAAGTGTGTGTGTGTGTGTGTATGGGGGGGTTCACAGCCATAGACGGATTAATACCTGCTGCTTTTACACAGTGATCGCACTACAAGGCTGCATCGAAGTCTTCCTTTTATACCGCCCTTACATTTTTACACAGAACCAAACGACGGCGGCATTATTCTGCTTCCGTGTGTGATTATACACTGCATCACAGCAAAAAGAGGCAATCTGATGTTTAACACAGCAGTGTCGGCCTGTACTGTGACATACAGTATTTACGTTATAAACAATAACAAAGGCATAACGTGCATCACAATCATTTACATTCTTGTTATATGGCTGCTGATCTCGTCCCCTGCACAGACGTTAAAGAGCTCCCGAATCTCATTGTTTTCCCAGTTTGCAAACATTTAGGGCTTCTGTTCTTCTTAATATTAGCCACTGTTTGCAAGCAGATTCTCTTTAAATCCGTGGTGGGTAACACACATAAATACGTCGTCAAAACGAAACACCCGTACTGCCCATAGTCACGTCTTTCTGGCTTTACACAGACCTCGTTATGGCGCTGTTACTACATCCGTTACTAGCTCAGAGGAGAGGCAATGGAATGGCGATGCAGAATAACGGTGTGATGTTCCCACCTTGGACAGGCAGTGTAAATGCGGCTAAGAGTGTGTGTTTGTGGGGGCTCGTAAACGGCACACAGATATGAACCGATCAACAATGAATGAAATGGATGAAAGGCCCCTCAACCCTCCTACACAGTTTTTAGGTAGTTCTAATCATGCTGATGTTTGTTGCCGATGTTCATTTTTCTGATGTTTGTTTTAATTATTTGATGGTTTGACGTCATGATTGACAGCTGTGTGTGCCAATTGGTGTGCTTGCAATCAGCGGTGTTGCTCACGATTGGCTGGATCTGGTATTGCGTAGATTGTGGCTCATCTGTTTGTTACTCCTCTGGCCCGGCTCTTGAGAGAAAATATTTTCAACATGCAAGAGCGTACAAAGCAGGATTGAGCTCAATTGTCTCATAATTCTCTCAGACTGACAATAGTCTTAAAGATTCAAATTCGTGTCATCTTAAGTGCTGTTTAACTGAGATTTGTGAATAAGGAGTACTGTTACAGTGTAATTTAAGAAAGAAATAATCAATTAAAAACACAAAAAACCTAAATGAGTATTTATCCAAAAAATGATATTGAGTTTTGTTTACAAGAGCACATGTGATAGTTCACAGTGATCACACTGGAGACGTTTCTCATTCATAATTTAAGAGCCAGGCTGATTAGGTTTGCGCCCAGGGGCCTTTGTGAACATTGAAAAACTCTTTTACACATTAAAAAGAAATGGCTATTACTGATACATTGTGCTTTCCAGCATCCTCGCTGCCGTTTGACAGTGCATCTTTGTTAGTCCTGTGAATAATGGGACAATGTAGACGAGGCACTCAACAATCCCTGCATTTCCCACATAGACACACCAGAATTTTATATTATAAAATTCTCTAAAACATGGAGGATAAAATTGAGATGTGGTGTCCGCTCCTCAGTCCCCATATTTGTACATACTGTATGTTGTAACAACTCATTTTGGCTCAGCACTCAGTGCCAGAATCACTCAGGCTTCCTCCAAAATAACCTGCCAAAAGCAGACCTGCCACAATTAAGCCCAGACCATTATTCAGATTTATTATCTAACTTTAATTTAGTTTAAATGAAGAGCGGAGTTTTGGCTGTGATGCCAACCTTGTAAGTACAGGTTCCATTAAAAAAGTAATATATGTCCAGTTTGGCAAAGAGATGGACTATGTGAAGGTCGTGCAGAACTTTCTAAAGTGGTCTATCCAGTTTGTAAAATTATTTTAGGCTGAAAGAAATGTATCTTGATTTTGGTGGAAATTAATAATGTCATTCTCTTTTGAATTTTCCATACGGTTAACAGCTGATGGGGGTTTTAAAACTCAACACAGTTCACAGTTCAGTCATGCGGACATTTATGGGATCTGGGGGTGTTACTGGGTGCTAAAACTAAAATTTGGAATTTTATCATTAAACTAATACTCCACCCAAGATCTTTATTTTTAGTATCAGACACTGTCAGGCCAAAAAAAGTTAAAAAAAAAAAAAAAAAAAAGAGTGTTTGGTGAGTAGAGGCTGGATTTTAGCATTTAGCATTTGCATTGGTCTCCAATGATGACAGGTTCATAAACTCATAATGTACAGTCTAAAAATTAGTCCAGAATTAGAACATATTTCCTAATAACTGGCTCATAGTTGTCAAAGAATCTCCAAAAATTGCAAACACAGAAAACAATTCTTTATTGAAACAGATTTGGCAATACCTCCTTAAAATAACATATTCATGAGAATATGAAAATATACTGATGCTGAAAATGTGTTATTATTCTAATGTTTTTTTGGCTGATAGGTTGGTAAATTGTAAACAACCAGAAAAAGAAGTGTTTTACCTGCATATACCCTCCACACCACTGCGTTTACCCTTTAGGAAACAGTTTGCAGATACATTTTGTACTGGAAGAGGGAAGCTTCAGCAAACCCTGACCAGTTGTTTTAGCAGTGAAGACCTTTTACAGTTTGACCTTAAATTTTAGGGCTCCGATCAGACCAGTCAGTGTGATGTTGAACACACTGCACCAGAACGCATCCTCCACAGAAGTCGATGAAGAAAAATAAGAGAAAAAACTGGGCCAATAGAGCCCAACAAGTCTGACCTTTAAGTTTATGAAAACTTTTTAACTTTTCCCCCCAAAGTGTTTCCAAGTGGTATTTTTGTTTCTGCTGCTGTGGCAAAGAAAAACTGAATTGCTTTTGTTTTTTTAGAGTCGAGCAACTTCCCACAAACACAGTTATTTTGGTTGCTCCGTTAATTCCAAAGACCTTACCTCAGAGGTCGTGTCAACAAGATATTTTAGGTCCTTGACTGATTTTTTATTTAAAGTGATGGAATAATCTGAAGACTGTCTGTTATTTTGACATATTAAAACACTGCCAGCAATCTGCCATAACTTTAAGTAATTCACACCTCTGTCCTGTTGGTGGTATGTGCATATTAATTAACTACTGTTAAGCATTAGTCGTCTTACCTGCACAACCTTGTTGTCTTGCTGGCTTTATTACGGTATTGGTAAACTTCATCACTACATACAATTTCTAGATATAATGGCAGCTGAGATACAGAGTTTGTTTTAAAAAAGCCCAATAGTTGTGAAGGTGTTCATTGATGAAAAAAGTAATATTCATGTGTTGGAAAAAATCATTCATTTGCTTCGTGTAGCGTTGACATAAAATTAAATGCTATTAGATGTGTTGTATCAGCAAAAACAAAAGAAAAAAAGAAAAATGATGGGTAGTAATTTTATTATTATAGAAAACATGGAACAAAAATACAAAATCAAAAAATTCAAGTCCACTGTATCAATAAAAAATATACTGGGGAAAAGAGGAATGCTATTCTCCTCTGATTGTTGTGCAGTGGTTGACACACTTCTTTTGTGCTTTAAAAATGAGGTTGTATTTTCCCAGGAGATCATATCGGCTGACAGAATTGCAATGTGAAAATGAGGTTTATAGAGAACCAATTTAACACTGATTTTGTCATTATTCTATAGCCATTACATTGTGCAGTCAACATTTTCTTTATATGAAGTCAAAGCAAAAAAACCAACATCATTTTGCCCTTTTGACCTTTAACAGCGCCCTCATTCGGTCAATCACTGACAGCTTTCACATACTGGAGCGCAGCGCTAAGATGCATCATCGCTCTCATCAGTAAACACAGCCAGATCCAAAGTCCCACCCTCCACATGAACTGAGAAAAATGACTAATTATAACAACTAATATTAGACACAATTGTTATTCATCATATCTGTTTGTTGCATAAAAAGCAGGTCAGGGATTTTATTGACTCACATGCTTCAACAAATCGTGACAAAGATTTATTTACATGATGTTCTGTTTCAGTTTCTCAGAGCCTCCTCATTGGATGGGTTATCGGTTGGTCATGTGCATATGGCGTGTGTTTATGTGTGCCCCTTTGTGTGTGTGTTTGTGTGTGTGTAGTCAGTGTGTGTGGGTGGATGGCGAGTTGTTCGTCTCAGACCGTCTGTGCAGAACAGCTGACAGACACACACACCCGCTCTGAACAGAAGGCTCCACCAGGGTCCTTGGACATTTGCACTCTCACACACACATACATATATACACATAACACACGTGGCATGCTTTAGTGTGGTATTCGGTTCATGGTGGGTCCACTGGGTGTGTCTGTGGCGACAGAGGGGAAACATGATATTTGTGTGTGTGTGTGTGTGTGTGTGTGTGTGTGTGTACGTTAACATGCACAGATCGCATATGTACACAGGCGTTTGGGGCCAAAAGGTCTGCACATTGTTGATTTGGCAACAGTGCTGCATTGGCACGTCTGAAGTTAAAACAATATGGGAGTGGTACACTTCAGTAGTAACATGAGAACTTGCTGGGAATGCTGGGAATTTTGCCCCATGTCCTGTTATCATCTGTTCACAAAGGAACAATTTTTGCATGGATTTGATCGGCAGACTCGAAAATCAGCAGTGAAATTACCGCGACAGCATGCGAGCACATCTGATGACACCACAAGAGAAAGCTGCCAGAGTGATAGGCACAGCCTGTAGGATCAGACGGTTTTAGGTCTGTGGGCTTGATCCCTTTAAGGCTTATTATTTTGTAAGGTGAGACATGACGAGACTCAGGATTTAGATTACTCGAAACGTTCAGCAGTTTGCATCAGAAAAGTCTCTTTTTTGGTTGTTGCTTCAATTGTGTGCACTGAGCAAACAAGTGGTGCATGCAGGGAATTTGGTTTGAGCCAGACAAGGTGCATCAGTCCACCTGTTTATATGTGCATTTTCAATTTGCGCATAGAAAAAATCTCTATAGATATACCAGAAATTTAAAAAAAAAGTCTAAATATAGCAAAAAGCTCTCTGTTGTCTCTGGATGGCTTTAAACGCACTTTATATGCACCCAGAGCTGTTACCAGAACTCTTCCAAGAGGACATTTCTGTAATATTAGTAGTTCTAAACTCTTTTTACATTTTCCAGTCAGCTCTGTCTTATTACGCAGCCATTGTTTTCCTTTGTTTGAGGTTTGTCTGGAGCTTTTTAATTATGTCCTCTTGTTGCGCCCTCTTCTTTAGACTTCTGACTGAAGAACTCAGATGCTGCTTATCTCCCTGAACCAACTCCCAATATCTGCACGACAGTAGTGTGTGGAAAAGCACATAAATTTGCATTTTCTTTGGCCGATTTTCTAAAATGTGGCTAAAACAAGCCTGTAAAAGTCACTCCAGCATGACACAGCTCTGTGTTAGGATATTTACATACTGCAGCAATCCGGTCTGACTCCCAACTTGTCAAATACAGACACTTGGTCAGTGGCCTTTTGGCTTTAGATGCTAGAGCACAGCAACACGCTTTAGCAGCAGGATCATTTTTTGACACTGTGGGAACTACTGTAGTAAAAAAAAGGAGAGGTGCATAAGTCGAATAAACTCCGGACTTTCACCCAGGAGCCTGCTGTTTGTGTCCAGTGTGAAATCAGGACTTAACTGAGTTGTTTAATTAATGAGGTAGGCTGCTGATTCGTGTAGCATACTATGCTAGTGAGGTATGTTACTTTTTTTTTTACTTTGCACCGTGCCGTATAGAGGGGTTGATATCAAATGTATTTTAGGCACCTTATAAAAGGCCTACCTAAAGAATAGAATAGTATAGGCTGTATTGGGAGTGTTTTCAACGTGAAGTTTTGTTTCAGTTGGATCACTTAAAAGCTGCTAACAGCACATTTGCTTAGAAGAGATGACTGGCGGCGAATGAGAAATGTAATGCCAAAGGAAAAGGCTGTGTGACAGCGAAAATACTGTAAATATACTGTACACTTAGACTGATATTGATTTTTTTTTTTAGGTAGGCCTTTTTTAAAGTGGCAAAAATATGTTTTAATATTAACCCTTAAGGGGTGCGCCATGACACCATTAACTGCCGCTGTTTTTGTCTACCTTTGTCTGAAATCAAACGTACCTCGTTTAAAACTTCAAGTGGTAAATTAATACTAATTCTCATTTTGGCTCTGTGTTGGTGGCCACTATCTCCTGAGGAAAGTATCTGGCTCTTTAGCTGCTAATTCACCAGCTAGTCACTTACTGTCTCTGTGTCTCTCTGGTGCTGTGCAGTTAACACACACTGGGCTTCAGAGCTTTTTCTGCTGAAAATGTCAGCCAATTGCAAGACTGATTATAAATGCCAAAGTAATTAGATTAAAGACACTAAAATGAGTTGAGCAGGAACTGTAGAGTTGTCTGTAGGAACATCACTATTAGCAACATCTTTCACATAAATAGTAATTTAACATAAAAAGCTGTGGTCAGTAAATTAAAAAAAAGTTTGTTGTTATTGCCCAAAGGAACTGGAAAATAAATTTAATTTGTCATTGCAGATTTAAAAAAAGATGCTAAATCAATCTGGTTTATGCTGTTTTCATAAATCACAAGCCTGCTCCATTTTACCTGGACTTTAATGTTTTACAAACTAATATGTTTAACCTTCAGAAAAAGCCCCCTGCATTATAGTATTTTTGTCCCATTGCAAGCTTTTTGTGCTCATGGCCTTGGTCCAAATTTAATGGACATTTTTCCTGTCGTAAATAACAGATGGCAACAGAGATTTACGAGCACCTGGATATAATCCTGTCTGACACATATTGGTGTTCTGTTTATTGACTCATGCAAATTTCTAAGGAGAAAAACTCAAGTGACCATTTCTGTGATTTAGCATTGCCTGGAGAATTTGTCTCACCTCTGTTGCCTTTTACTTACTTTTTATGCATGAGGTTTGTGCTTTATTTGCTTCCAGCTTGCCTAATTATTTTGGAATATGACTAATGTGACAGGTGGTCTTGTGGTTGAGCAAAACTAGGAAAGAAAGAAGACCGACATTTACAGTAAACACCACAATTTAGAGTCAAGGGTTGGAAGAAAATACGGACAAAAGCACAAAAAATGTTGTTAACGGAGGAATCAGATTTGCTTGGTTTATTTCCCTCTTGCAAAATTGCCCCAGACGGCACTGGGATTCAAACTGGCAACCCTCCGGTCATAAACTCACTTCTGATAGCCGCTGTGCTTCTTACATCCTGCATTTACAAATCCCTGGAACACAGTGAAGGCTCATCTACCTTTTTATTGTTACCGAAGCTTCAGATTGCTTGGAACAGATGACACATAACCCGGCAGGGAGGGACAGATCTTTTATTGGACTCTTGAACATCCCAGAAGTCACCGCAAAATCCAGTTTTATTAGACGCGTGTGGTTTGTGTGTATGTGTGCGTGCGTGTGTGTGTGTGACAAAGAGAGAGAGGGTGTTTGTGGGAGTTTGGCTCGCCTGCTGTTGTGAAAAGTGTGCCTCTGTGGGAGTTAAGTGTGTGAGTCAGCTATGAATCACACTTTTTCTGTACCAGTCAAACACATGCGCACACATGAACTCTCTCACACGCACACAAACGCATTCACACGTGTATCGTACATACAGAGATGTGACTGTATAATTGTACAGAGTAGACACCATTATACAACAAACCCACACAGAACTGCGAGTTTCAATTTATAGAAAAACGTGAGCGGGTACATTTTAGCACTTCTACTGAAAATACAGTAGATGAGTGATAACCAGAGGTGTCTTTTTCCTCAGGTGGTATTTCTGCAGTTGCCACCGGTAACAACTACTTTAAAAAAAAGCAAGTACGATTTGAATAAAAAGGCATATTAGGGTCATCGTAGGTAAAGTCAAAATCGAAATATGGAGCTACGGAGGAAGGTATAATAATCAAAGAAAGAAAAAAAAGAAAGAAATCAAGATTTATGTTAATGTACAAAAAAAATCTGAAGTGGTAAAAAGAGAGTTTAAACTCAAAAATGTTCTCTGAGACTACAAACTCATAGATGTATGAGAAAAAAGTCAGAGGAAGAGTCCACCTAGGAGGAAGTTGTGGTGGATGAACACTAACTTGTTATCTTTAGTTTTTCGGATGTATAAAGCTGCTGAATGCACACTGCGTACATAAACTTAAACACTTTTTCTCGGAAATTTACAAGAAATGATGGGGGATGGGATAGTTCCCCCCTCCCCCGGGTCCGTATTTTATATAAAAATATTTTTAATCTACAATGATCCCAATATAGTGTGCTGGTAACACCCCGACAATCCAATGTGATCTCATTCCTACATCATATTTTGATGCTTGAGGCAGAATTCGCTGGGATTTTTATAACGATGCTGAAGAAGCCTTTTGCATTTTATATGGACGTAGAGGGGGTAAACGGGGAGTCACATGTCACGGGTAGGTTTAATCAGCAAACCAGTTTGTTTAGGGTTAGGAAAAGATTGTTGACATAAGATTCATGATTCACTTGATGGACATCTGACTGAATACTCACAAATAACTGAATGTTGACTTTTAGTTTCACGAGGGACACAAACACTGGTCTCTTTGGTTAAAGTCCTGTGTTTGTTGGATCCACCATCCTCCTCCTCCTCCCCTAAGCAGACCTGAGCGCTCTTTATACTACCTCAGTTGCTCTAAACATTATTATATTTATTTGTATTTATATAGTTAATTGCTCTTGCCTGCCTGTCTGCACTATTGTATTTGCTTTAATGTCATATTGTTTCAGTGTTTGTAGGGAGATGAGTTTATAGTTGGAGTTAGTTGAAGGCCTGTTGCGTCTCATATAGAAGCTAAAGCATTGTATTTTAGAGAGCATGCTGTTAAAATCTGTAAAAACCAAGCAGAGAAGTCGAGAAGTTAAAGACAAATGGCTGAAATAGTAAGATAAAAGAAATAGATAAAAGGCTGAAAGCTTTTGGTGAAAGTAATGGATAAGTGGTTGAAATAAATGGCAGCGTTAATGAAGGGGTATTGAGTTCATCTGACGGGGCTGTGGGGGTTTATTTGGCAAAAAATAGAAAAGAACAGCTGCGGTAAAAGAATGAGCCTTGTGCAGCAGTCAGTATGCTGCACGTATATGTGAACTGTATAGCACTGTTTTAGTTTCTGTCCTGTTTTGCGTGGGTGAGTGTGTGTGTGTGCCCGCTGATGTCGCTCACAATTTGACTCATCAGTATTCAGAGCATTCACGCTCTCCCTCACTGCCAGTGATAAGCGATGCTGATTATCAGTGAACTTTCGCTACACAGCGTACATCTCCCCTTCTGCTTCTCTGCCTCTCTCAGCTATAGTAACACTCTGCCTGTGAGAGCCAACATTGTTTTAATCAGCTTCACGTTTATTAGGAACCAGCCGCCATTAACACTCATTAACACACGCTGTGAGAGGAAAAAAGTGCCTAGACAGCTTACTTGAGTTAAAAATTAGCAATACCACAATGCAAAAATACACTGTTTGACAAAAAGTGTGAGAAAACTGCAGAGCTGGACTCTGTACAAGTATGGAGGCATGAGCAGAGAAGTGTACTCATTCAGAATAAGCCCTTTAGAGTGACAAGTTATTGGGTTATTTATTATTTAAAGAGATTCATTAACATGTAAGTGGCATTTTAATATTGTAGCTGATTAGGATGGAGCTAGTTTAAAAAATGTATTATACTGCTGGTTAATTAAACCTGCAATAACTGATTTTCCTTGGTCACTTTGGGGACAGCAGAAACTAATTGTGAACCGAAGACTGACATGTCATCCATTTTTAAGCTGACATTGTAAATTACTAATATAAACATACTTAAGGCTCATTTATATTCTCTCTTTAACTATTTTCACAATGAATGACTATTTATCATTATATACACCTGTTTCCTTACTTTCTGTCATTATTTAAATATCTTTGTCGTGTCTTGTGGTGGTATCTCGCTTGAACTACGTTACGCTGCAACCACGACCTCTGGTGGTATTGCTCTGTTTCATCTGTATCCACAAATCAGAAATCAGAAATACTTTATTGTAAATTGGGGTTTGGGATTTTGGAAGGTCCGAACAGCATGGAAGACACAAAGAGGAAGGGTTGCATTCTAATGCGAGGGGCATTTAAAAAAGAGGTTAATAGCTGTTTCCATACTTGAAATAAAAAAATGGACCAAACATTGACTTTTGCCCGCCATGTTTATAAATTTATGTCGTTAAGTCGACAACTTGTGTTATGAAAATATCTCCGAGTTGCTGAGTTGTTTTTCTGACATGAGAGGCCATTCATGTGAATTTTCCCAGTGGGAAAGTCATTATTCTGATTCATGAATGCAGCATTAAAAATCTTTTTTTTTGACATCCCACCCATCAGTTTTTTGGGGTCACACTAAAGTACCTACCCAGAGGCAAGGACTTGTTTCCTCTCCATAAAAACTCTATGGGGGCGGTCCCTGCAGTAGAGACACACACCGATGGGCGAGACCCCGCAAAAGTACCCTAACTTCCTGCAGTGGTAACCGACCTTATGTAACACAGAGTACCTCAAACAACCCCATTTCAAAAGATCCAAACGATCTCTTTAAGTGAGTTTTAAGAATGCAGCAGGCGGATTGGATTTCTGAACTTTAGACAGCGCAAGCCTTGATGTTTCATCCTGCCTCCAGTCTTTAAGCTAAGCTGCGCTAATTGCCTCCTGCCTCTAGCTTCAAACTTAGCGCACAGAAATGAGCGACGTGCCAGACTCCTTGAATATCTTTTGTTTGTTAAAAAAATCAGTAACAAGTGAGTCAAACTGTAAGATAACGTACAGCGCAAGATTTTAATCTGAAATGTTGTGGAGGAGAAGTCTTAAATTGCATAAAATACAAGTATCTTAACCCTTTGGAACCTGGATTCACATCTCTTTTCTTGTGCTGCTTTCAGACGCCTTTCACAAGTATTCAAACCTTTGAACCCTTTGAAGCAAATTAATGTGATTTCTTAAAAACATGGAAAAAGGTTATGTGCAACTTGGCAATAAATGTTCCACAAATTACAAGAAATTAGTAAATTTAGAAAACCAAATATTCTTATAAAGCTAGGTAAAAGGTAACAATTTTAAGCAATTTTAGGTACCTTCCTTGTGTTAGTGTGTGTGTGTGTGTGTGTGTGTGTGTTTAACTTTTTTTTTGTTGCTATTTTTCAGGTAATTTTCTTGCACTTGTTAATTTTTTACATTTTTTTTTACTAATATTTTGGTAATTTTTGAGTAATTTCTAAGTATTTTTCTTCAATTTTTCAGGTTTCTAAGGGTCAAATCGTAATTAACTAACTTTCCAGCTCTCGTTGAATATTTCACTTTGTCCTTCTCTGAACTTAAAGAGTACCTCAAGTGACCTTCACCTAACATTAAAGCTGGAAACCACACAAATCACATTGGAGCAGCTTGATGTCTTTATTCTTATCAAGTCCTTTCATGCTTGTCAGCGGGAGCTGTGAGCCGAGATATCGCTCATCGTCTTGAAGTGTTTGGGGGTCCAGATAGTGGCGTCAATTTGTCTATTTCCCTTCCAAATCGAGATAATGGCAGAAGACGATGCCTTATATTCAAAAGTGATTGCTAGTAGACCATCAAAGCTTTGTTTATTTATGTTTTAAATGATAAAATGGTATGCTTTTTTTGAAATTTTGATGGATTTCAGGCTCTGGATTATTTTTTTCCTCACTCGATATATATGGCATTTTGAAACTGAGCGCTTCATTTAGACTTCAGATGTAGTGGCTGTGGAGGACGAGGAAGCGATGGGGTTGGGGGGGGTGCAGAAAGCGACAAATGCTGTTTGCCCGTCGTTGATGAGAGATGGAATTCGTCTGTGTTTGTGTGTGTGAAATAGTTTGCATGCAATTTAGCAGCTGGCTTATGAGGTTTTTTCTTTTCCTCTTTTTCCTCTCTCCTTTTCTTACCATCCAGTTATTTTTTTCTCCTATCTTTGTTAGTGCGGTTATGATAGATGAGTGTATTATGAAGCGGGGACTTGAAGCGGGGGAAATCAATGCTCATTCCTCAGAGGTGTGTGTGTGTGTGTGTGTGTGTGTTTGGAGTGTGTGAGTTTGCCAGTTGGCTGTTTGTTAATAGGTTAGAAGCTGGATACATTCATTGTTTTGGGAGCCAGGGGCTGCAGCTGAGCCGCTCTGTCTTGATCTGCTTTCCTTTGACTCAGCAAACCCGGTCAGGCCAGACAAACACACACACACACACACACACACGCACACACACACACACACATGCAGGAACACACACTCTAATAATGCACGCTCCCACCCACTTACACGCTCACACACTTGCAGATCTGGAGAGACCATCCCACTCACAACACAGACGTTACACAATCCAGCAGAGAGTTAAGTCTTACCTGGGTGGCTGCCTCATTGCCCATCCATTACCTCCTTTGTTCCGGTCTCTTGACTCTTGTCACAGGTACAGAGCTTCTTTTTCGGTATTTGGAGAGTAAATTTGAGTTTAACTGAGGTGAACCGTTGACTGGTAGCAAGCCGCCTTGACAGCGCTGATCTCTTAGACGACAGAGAGCCCCAAATGGATTCAGGGTCCACAAAAAAAAAAACCAATAGTTTGAGACAGAACTTAATGGTAAAATGTGTCTTAGGAACAAACTTAGAGAGCTTCATTTTCCCTCCTGAATAGTTTGTTATTGAGCAAAATTGTGTGGAATGTTAGGCTGTGTGTCAGGGGAAAGAAAACATAAAAGGCAGGAGAAAATAGGGAGAAGATCCAGAAGTACTGCCAACGCGATTTCAATCAGACTTATGTGTGTACGTATTTTTCAGAGTCCAGTAATTTGACTTTTTCGAACATCATTTAAACTGCTGACTAACACTAAATTGTCTGCAATGTAAAGACAAAGCTCACAATTTATGTATTCACACAGTTTTTTTCTGATTATGAAGCCTCGACCTGAGTGCTCACAATGTACGTGTAAAATAGACAAACCTCTTGCAGGACTGTTCTGGCCGCTTCACTGTATGATTGATTGGGTGAGATAAAAAGGACTGACTTTGGTTATTGACTTGTAGCTGTGCTTCAGGGTTGAAAGTTTGCACCAGGTACGTTTGCTTCACTCACCAGCCAAAAAAAACGATAGTAATCTCTTGAATGGCTGTGTGTTAAAAGTTAATTTCCAATCCTGCTCTCCTTCTGCTGTGCATAAATCTGAAGACAGTCGATCAAAATTTCTAACCTGTCAGGATGTCACTTGAATGCCCGATGGCTGGTCAGGAGCAGATGATCGGGCAACGCATGTTTGCCTATACACTGCACAGCAAATGACGCCAGATAAAACTGGAATTTGGAGTTGTACAGCTTAAAATTGGGCCTAAACATGTCATCAAACTTATTGATCCTGCTCGAGGCCAGCATTGAAATGTTGTCCTAAATAAACTTGTGTGGCATGGAGTAAGTGTTCAGGGATTACCTTTTTCCTCAAATAAAACACCAATATGGCTCATTTTTTAAAGGCAATAACAAGTTTGAAAAACTTCACGGTAGGAAGAGTGCAGGTGTTATTAATAACACGAAGGATGGCTCTATTCAAGTGTTTCAAGTGAGAGTGACAATGAGCCAGGTAGCAGGAAGCTGAAATCAAAACAACTAAATGGAATTCGGCCACCATTAATTTCATTATTTACGCCTGTGCTTTTTTATTTCCTGTTTGAAAAGTGAAAGTATCTTCCATGAAAAGGCCCCTTCAGGATAAAAAATAATTAGTAGACTCTTGAAGTTTAAGTTATGTAATCCATCAAGCTTGTTTTTGCCATTGTTGTTATAATGTAGCGAAATGCAGACTTTTTAATTACGGTGCAGTGACAGTGTAAGATTGACAGCATTTAATGCAGACTAGACGTTCCCTTCGACGGATTACACGACTCAAGTTTTAAGTCTACAAGTTGATTTTCATGCTGTGGAGAAATGAATGGAAACCAATTTGTTTCTGGGCCTGAAACGTCAAAAAAATAAATTGCAAACACTCCGGCGTAGACCTCTAAGGTAATGCTGAGAGCTATTATGGGTAGTAAGACTTTCTGGCTGTGATACAAGTCCAAATACTGTTGATCATCTTTATCAGTCCCTTCAGCGCTGCGGGAGAAGGACACAGAGAGTGTCTGTGTTTCTTTTCTCTTTCTGTTTACCCTCATTTCATGGTGAAACAGGTCTCAAAGTCACACATTTAGCTTGTAAATGGACGGGAACAAAATGTTTCTTGCCTTATGTAAAAAAAAAAAGGGAAAACAAAACAAAAGAAGACCTCCAATGCCTCTTGTTGTGCTCAGGTGTCTCTACTTTTACCGAATCCGACTGTGGCTTTGAAACAGCGTTCGGCTGAAATCTACAAAACTGCAAGCAAGCTGAAATGTCTCAAAAACATGACGCAGCTGCTGTTGTATTATCTGAGACAAACTGGAATAAGCAGCAGTGAAATTGTGTCTCGCAGTAAAATAAATTCTCCCCATAGGTTGACTTTGAAGAGGGAAACCGAGGTGAGAATTGTGGCAGTGAAATCTGCTGGAGTGCAGCCCCAATCCTATAAATTAAAAGTAGCGATGTGTCCGATTATCGATCAGGGAGTTTTGAAGAGTGTCTCAGCTGTAGACGGGTCATGAAGAGTGACGATGTCGTTGGGATGAGATTCCCCTCCTGTGTGTATCTACCTTGTGTATTCTCATAATTGCCATAACAACAGATACGTTTACAGGCAGTAAAATAGTTATAAACACCTTCAACCAACAGTGTTTCCACAATATAACAGCATAATCTTGTTTCAGGAGACCAGTCCAAAAGAAATACTTACTAAAAACTAAACACTTAAAAAATAAGCTTCGATTGAACTTATTTGACCTTCCGTTCTTGTCAAATTATGCTCTTTCCTGCTTCGTCACGGTTTCCAGCAAAATTGGTTCCTTAAGTCATTTTTGTCTGTAATTGAGTCCCTAAAGCTGCACCAATCAATCAGTTTTTAATTAGCGATGACTCAAACGACTATGTCTAATGTAAAAAGGGTTTCTTGTGGTGATGAGCCCACAGATAATTATCACTTGACTGCAGTTCATCTCAGCCGTAGAAATAGAATAAGAGTAGAACGGACATTAAACTGTTTACTGTGGTCATTTAACTAGTTAAAGAAAAAAATTAAAATGATGTTAACATTGCTCTGTCTGATGGATGTGTTATTAATCAACTGTTGGCTAAACAATTTAGTCATATAGGCTCAAAGGTGATGATATGTCAGTGTGCACAGCTTGTTTCTGCTCCCACAGTTCGGCCAAAAACATGTTTTAAGTCTTATTTTCTTGACACATCACAAAAATCTTACTATTGTACTTACTTACTTACTATTGTCTACTTACTAGAGATTATCTCAGCTGTTCCAATTTTAAAAAAATTGTCTTTTCTTGACTCAAAAACAGCAGCTTGAATTTTTCTTAAACACATTTTCCTTAAAAGATTCTTGAAAAAGGTGAACCGTCAGGTTGAAATATGTTACTTTTTTAAACGTTTTGGGGGTTAAATTAAAGAGGAAATGACTTGTTGAATGTTTTTGCAGAGTAGATTTATTATAAAGAATCCAGATAATAAAGCAAAACGGCAAAATATTGAAAATTTGGTTGCAGGCCAGGATTTTTGAAATTTACTGTGTATAAACTACAAAGGAGTATGATTGAAGAAACATTTTCATCAGCAACAAATATCTCATTTTTTTCTCAGTCCCTTTATTTACTGCGGTCGTGATCTCATTTTGCAACAAATCTGAGTCTATTTATTGTGAGTAACCCTTGTATTATGTGTGTTTGCTCCAGGTCTGGACGACTGCTTGCAGCAATATGTGTGTGTGTTTGAGCGCGGAGGTGTGTGCGGGGAGAGGCTGCTGAGGATTAGCCACGCCGAGCTGGAGGAGCTGGGAGTTTCTCGCATCGGACACCAGGAGCTCATTCTGGAGGCGGTAGACTTGCTCTGCGCTCTGGTGAGTTTGTGTGTGTTTGTTTTTGTAGTTTCGACGCAGCGCTGAATCCTCATTAAGCGTCTTTACTGCTGCAGCTGTTAATGTATTGGTGTCCTGCTTGAATGCACAATGTGATAGATTGCACAAAGTAAATTGTCACAGTGCTGCATTGGATCCTTGCATCTATCTTGAGTTGGTGCAATCACAAACTTAGAAGAAAGTTTCAAAATGGCACTTTAAATCTTATTCAAACTATGTAAGACATGTAAATTGTTGTGTTTACCAAAATAGAAGTATGGGGAGATATAAAACTGAAATAAGTACCAGTAGAGGAAGAAGCAGATCTTATGCTTAAGTAAAAGTAGCAATGCCACAGTGTAGAAACACTCACAAACAAACGTCATTGATCGTTCTTTACTCTGGCATCTAGTCCACGTCCTGTTCAGACAGATTTCCAGCTTTGCACCAGACTGGTCAATCACAACCATTCATCAAACGTGGGGTTTGCCTGACATGCTGACTGACAACTTGCAGAGCCTTCAAACTTTATGCAAAACCTCATAATGTTGTGCACCTTCATGCTCTCTTTTTCATCTAAAAGGTCAAACAAGTTACATTTGTTTGTTTGTGACATGTAAATATGGTGCTTTCTTGAAGAGTTTGTTGTCTTCTTTCTTTATCATTGAATCTCTGTCATGTTTTATTTGTAAATTGTTCAATAATTGAACAAAGTCAAGAAAATTCGAGATGAATAAATGACAGAGTTAAGGTGTTTTTTTTAAATAACAGCAGTTGGTATTATGACCCTCTCTCTCTCTCTACCAAATACTCAATGTAACCCATTAGTATGCACCAGACTCCTGAAGAAAAAACTGGTAAACATGTTGACAAATAAGTTCCTAATTAGTATTCATGGTGGGTCAGTGTCTGGAGGTTGAGCTAATCTTTGTTTATGTCTCTGTGGGTGTGTTTTGGTGTGTGCTTGTGTGTGTGTAGAACTCAGGTCTGGAGACGGAGAGCGTCAGGACTCTGGCTCATAAACTCGGCGCCTCGGCCAAAAACCTGCAGAACTTCATTTCCGGCCGCCGCCGCAGCAGCCAATCAGAGAGCAGGAGTTCGCGGCGGCTGCCCAACGATCTGCTGACCTCTGTGGTCGACCTCATCACCGCCGCCAAGAGCCTGCTAGCCTGGCTGGACAGGTAATCTGTTTACAGACTCTCTGTCGATGTCTCAGAGATTCTCTCTTCGTTTCACTACTTGCAAGACATGATGAGTTTTCATGCAGATTTTACTTTTGTTGCATCAGGAGGATAAAAACTTTTCATTGATAAGAGCTTTAACAGTGGCACTGGATTTCAGTGATCATGAGTCATTTACACCTGTGCTTCTTCAACTGTATCGTGTCAAAACGTCTTCCATGAAAAAGGCCGTTCACACCCACACAGGTATTTTCCGTTGTAGTGGTTCATTAATCTGTGATGGCAGATACAGAGTATAGCTTCTTTTAAATGAGCTGAATTCAATGTTTTTGTGTTCATTTAATTGCAAAAGTAATCCTTTCCATCTTAAAGATGTCATAAATAATGTCATTCCAGTCATCAGCTGTAGGTATTGCTTCATTTTTCACCCTCGGAGGTTACCTCTTGGTTGCTGCCCTCATGTGCACGATCCTTAATATGGAAACTGCAGCGATAAATCTGCCCTCTGTTGAAGTCTTGATCCAGCGCTCGCAGAAGTTTTCTATTTTGTTCTGTTCGTACAACTAAAGCTCCTGTCTACAGAACACAAACTCTCTCTGCAGCTGCTGGTTGTTGACATCTTTTGAGAAATATGTTTTCCTCCACAGAAATAATGTCAGACCTTTTTTCTCACCCCGTTTCTCCATCTCTTCCTCCATTCTCTTCTCCTCTCTGTCACTTCATTTATTCATGACTTGACACGATCTCCTGCACACGATGCGCACGTCAGATACAGAACTAAAGGTCTTTGACGTCGGCTTCTTGAAATGCCGGGCACCCACATCTGTCCTTAGGCCATCTAGACACACACAAAAGCCAAGTCCGCACTCAGACCCGTAGAAACAACTACACACTTTGTACAAAACACACACATTTACAGACACGTACTGACACACACTTATGCAAGCACACGCACGTTCGCCCACTCACGATGATGCAACTGTAAATGGCAAAGCGACATTGAGAAAGTGATAGACTCAGCAGGGCCGGCACTTCATGCTCTGTTCTTCATTTGTGAGGCATCTACATCTATGTGTTAGGACATTGTCAAATACTCGTTTTAATGGTTTTATCCTGCATATTACACATGCAAAACTGAAAGAAAAGGGCATTTTCCAGCCATGTGAGGGCACGCAAGTACATTTAACACGCTTATGACGCCACCAGAGCTTTTGTTTCGGTGAAATCTCATCTCCTTAAATTGATTTCTAGTGCCTAGAAATAGCAAATGAGCGAGTAAAGCAGGCTGAATTTGAGCTGGATGATGTGTTGAATTTACTAATACACCCTAAAGATGTGGATAAAAGGTTAGGATTCAAAGCATGTTTGTTCTACAGTCTGTCTTGTATTAATACCCACAAGATGACTCCCTCCTCGAAGGTTAACACCACCAGCAAATTAGCATGAAGCGTGTTAAAAGTGAACTTTCATCTTCCCTCTGATTGCTGGTTATTAGACCTCTCAGGGATGCGAGAAAAGTGCAACATCAGTTCAGCGTTCAGGCGGCAAATGTACAGCACATTCCAGTTTTTCTCTCTAATGACTTGAGAGGACATTTCGCAACCTTTTCATAACAGCATGAGAACAGCACAGATCGCCCTTTTTCCCCGCCTCTGATGCATTCACATATATCTACTTTTCCCTTTTTCTCTGCGGTGACATCAAATCGACACTTTGTGCAGGAGGCTTTGGGGGAGAAGAGTGATGTTATCATTCCACGATGACTGAAATGTGCAGTGTTTCTTGTTTCTTTAAACTCTCACTTCCTCTTTATATGCACATTTGAATGTGCCTACCTATGAATTAATAACATGGCTACAGAGACTACTCAAGTTTTTCTGTGATGTATTTTGCTGATAGCGTGAAAATGTAGTGGTTCTTTTTTTTCTAACCAAAGTAGTAAATGAGCAGACTTTAAATTCAGATCAGAATATGGGGCATAGGGGTAAAGGGTATTGAGAGAATCACTACTGCCCATTATTAATAATGAGATGAAATCTAAAGTGCATTTACTTGAGTGCTTTATTTAAGCACAATTTTAAGACACTTCTACTTTACCTAAGTGTTTCTATTTTACTTAATTTTTCTACTACTTTACAACTCAAAATTTACACGATTTGTTTAATTTGTCATTGCACTGAATTTATTTAACAGCTGGAGTTACAAGTTCATTTTCAGACAGCATAAAAAAACAGCATGAAATCTAAAGCATAAAGAGGCAGCAAGTGTAGGATTTAGGGGCATATATTAGTAGAAATGGAATAATAATATAATAGTATGTAGTCTGGAACAGATAAAAAAAAAACGCTGGCTCTTTAGGGCCGTTCGCCATTGCTCAATGCTTTTTTCCCCTCATGCTTTTAAAATAAATCAAACCGACTTTTTCAGGTTTCAGAGGTTTAGGTGCTTGTGAAAGGCATCTGAACGTAGCACAAGAAAACTGATGCTGATCCAGGTGTTAAAGGGTTAAAGTACCTTACTTGCCTTGTACCTCACTCAATTGGACACAGCTGACGTCATGGCGTCATCTGAGCGTTTTCTGAGGGTTGGTGGAGCGTTTGATCCTGACGGTTAGCAAACAGTCTGTGTAGCCTTAGGTCCTGCTTATATATAGCACACAGCCTCAATACTGATGACCCAAATCACACACACACACCACAGAAACAGCATACACTAGAGGCTGTGGCCGAATTTTAATCTGGGTCTTTAGAACAATGACGCAAAGTAATGGAGTGTATCTTTATGTGTGTGTGTGTGTGTGTGTGTGTGTGTGTGTGTGTGTGTGTGTGTGTGTGTGTGTGTGTGTGTGTGTGTGTGTGTGTGTGTGCTACTGTTGTTCTGGCTAGAGATGCATTGACTCAAGTATTGCATTTAAGTACAAATTTGAGGTACTTCTGCTTTTCTTTTCATGTTACTTAGGGGATTTAACTTACTTACATTTACTCAACTGATTAAGTACTTTTACCTTTTACTTAACTGATGTGTTTTCTTACCATGTCACTCCTACTTTACTATTTCAAAAGAAAATATTAGACTTTTTAAGAGTTTTGCAGACAAAAAAATGTATAAAAGGTTATAAAATGCGATGTTTTTTTTTTACAGATTAAACTACCCAGCCGTTGATTCTGTTCAAACAAGTACACCTGAAACAGTTTGTCAATTACTTAATTGACAGAAAGTAAATTTACAACTATATTAATAGGCAAGAAGTTAGTTTCCATGCAAAAACATTGCATGGTTCAAATGTTAAGATTTGATGCTTTCTCGTTTAATTATTCCAATAATTGAAAATAACAACTTCGAAGCAAGCAAGTTCTCACTTTGGATAATTGTGATGTGTGCATTTCTCACTATTTTTAATATTTTTTGCAAAACAAATAACCAGTCAGTTTATGAGAAAAAATAATCAGCTATAAAAAATAGTTTAAAATCAGCTCCACCGTAAATCCTGATTTAAACAATTTAATTATATTATATATAATGGTAAAATAAACACAAAGTATTTCTTTGCATTAAGGACTTTTACTTTCACAACTTTAAATACATGCTCTTGATTTGACACTAACTGTCAACAACTAAGAGTCTTGATTGCTGACTAAACTGATATATTTTCTGTGATATCAACACTGTTAAACCATTGGGTCACAAGCCTTGTTACAAATGGCAGAAAGTTCTGCACTCATCAAAATCTTGATTATTTCATAGAATTATTTTTTTCTGAAAGCTGTGTGGATGTATGAGTTCAAAAAAAGTTGTTTACATAAAAATGTTATCAATGAGACCTTTACAATAGGCAATATTAATGACAGAAACCAGTATTTCTCCTTTAAAGCCACCAAAATGTCATAAAAAATGTATTTATACTATTTATTCAGAGAGGCAGACATATTCAAGTCTTATTTGATTGCTTGAATTTTATTTACATTTTATTTCAGTTTAGAGCTTCCAGTTGGCCTAAAGTATATGTCTTTTGATTGTGGGAGGAAACCTAAGCACCAGTAGAAATCCCTGCAGACGCATGGAGGACATACAAACTCCGCACAGAGACAGGAGGAGGTGTGTCTGTGAGGCTGCAGTGCTGACCACTGAGCCACTGTGCTGCCCTGAATGTAAGGGGATGGGAGGGGAGGTGTTGGGAGGAGGGGAGAAAGGAGGAAGGGTGGATAAAGAGAGGGGGTGAGGAGGACGAAGGAGGAAGGGGAGGGTTGAGGGATGAAGGGGGAGGAAGAGCTACTGTGGTTCAAGCTGAGTTGAACAACCTGCAGCCTCGTCCAACTTCCTGTCACTGTCACACCTCTTGTTATTTCACATCCAGCTCCAAAAAAACATTCTTGCTCTTTTCCTTTTCTTTCTTCTGATGCATTTTGCATTTTATTTTCTCCAGCTCTGTCTGCCTCTTTGAAACTAGAAACCTTTTTTTCTCCTCATGTCCAGACAGAGCTCCTCCAGTTGTTCTTTCTCTCCCTCCATCTTTTTCAACAATGTCTCCCAGCTCTGTTGTTTCTCAGCCATGAGAACCAGGAGTTCACCCATTTTGCTCCACAGCTGGTTTGAGAGCTTAGTGAACTTCTGAGAAAAATTGTCCCTCTCCTTCATGAGATCTCTTTTGACTTCAAGAATTCTCTCGTGTAATCTACCTGATCTTGATTCTCCTTTTTCATCTGGTGGATCTGCTCATGAGCATGATCAAGGTCTGGCTGCAGATGGAGAAAACCTGAGGGAGGTCAACACATTACCCCTTTTCCTGGGATTTATCCATGTTGTTGCTTGTGGCAGACTGCAGGTGTCTTTCAAATACTGGAGTTGTCTGTAGCAGACTGTAGTTGTCTTTTCCAGACTGGCGTTGTCTTTCTTGATTAAAAAGTCAAAGATACAAGAATAGTCAACTACAACTCTCAGTGTTTATTGCCAAGAAACATTTAATCACAGTATGTATGCAGTCATAAACAGCACGTTAGCTGCAGCATGTTGCTTATTGTTAACACCTTGTTCACACTTGAACAGTCTATTATGTTACGATACGCCCAGGGCCTCATTTATAAACATTGCGTTGGCACAGAAAAGGCTTTAAAGACCCTCTTCTCTCATGAAAAAAAGACTTGTTTTTATGAATACCCTTTTTTCCCACTTCAGTGGAATTTCTGCTATTCATACAAACATGTGCAGGGCTTTGGGAATTGATGATGCCAATGGCAAAGTAGCATTAAAAATCCACAATGGTCTAACAACTCTTTCACACTGTTTGTTTCAGTCAGCACCATAAACTGGGCTTTTTGCTGTTTGTTTGTTTCCTAAACCTGAATGAAATGACAAGTAGTCAGTATGAGGTGTGTAAATTGGTGCTCTCTGAACAGAGTGGCCTATTTACCTGTTTCTCTCTGGCAGCTTAATTTATCCAACTACTGGAGCAGTGTCCCCTTTTTCTCTGTGGAAGAACATTACATGAGTTGAATCTCCACTTTAAAGGAATTCTTCACTCCCCAAATGACCATTTGAACATCAGTTACTCACCCTGTGTTATGCTGAATTCAGGAAGAAAACTTTGAGAGAATTGTCATTGAATTGAAGTAATTGGGGTCCATGTTTATCAACAGAAAAAGTATAAAAATATCTGTTCAAAAACTCTCACACAACTCTTGCAGAAGAATCCAAGTCTCATTTATTCAGTCATGTGCTCAGTACTTTCCAAAGAGACAGCTGGTTCCCATGGGGAACTGATGTAAAAGTTAAACTTATCTAAATCATTTTACCTTGCTGAACACAGGAGCTGCTGGTATACTGCCTTGGTTGTTAGTTAGTTTGTTTCATTGTGTGACTTGGTAGTCAGAGTTAACCCTTTAAAACACCAAAGTCACACAAAAACCAAAACAAATAAACTGATGGAGGCAGCAGTACACCAGCATCTTGTGTGTTTAGTGGCATAAAATTGCTTTAATTTTTTTTTTTTTGTCAGTGGAGCCTGGTTTTGAAGAGAGAAAGGATAAGATTCACTTCAATTCATTCATAACTATTATATGAGGATGGAAACAAAACCAAAACACTTTCGGAAAGAGCGCTATCTTCCATTTGATAAGACCCTGACAAATGATTTTTGTAACCATGAAAATGAGCGTTTTCATTATCTTTATTAACATATACATTTAGATCGAAAAAAGTTGTTTGTACAAGCAGCAGTCACAGCCAGCAATTGCTTTTTTGTTGGGTGGCGGCCTCTGGTGGCCGTAGTAAATATGACGGACAAAAGGGGCTAGTGAGTGTAGGACTGGAAGGGGAGTTGGATGGGTCAAACAAACGCAGAACTGTCATCCAGAGAGCAGTGTTTGTGTCCCATATAAGACCTCAAAAAAATGATAGATTATTTTAACAATGTAACGTAGTGTGTCATATGATTTATGTCACCTGAGATACATCTCATTAACTTAAGTTGGTAACAAACACACAACACACAATTTAGTTTATTATAACTTGTCATAACAAAAAACAAAGAAAATAAAGTCTAATGACATTAACATAATTTTGCTTTCTTTCACTTTACTTAATGTTGTAGTTAAATTAAAAACGCAACTTACCTGATTTAGAAAGCACGTGTCACAGTTTCGCCCATGAATGAGTTGTAAAACTCCTTCCTATAAATGTGTATGCCTGTGTGTGTGTGTGTGTGTGCGTGCGTGTGTGTTCGTGCGCGTATGTGCGCACACTATCTGTCTCTGTAACAATGCTCCTGTCCGTCTCCTCTGTACATTATCTAATGCAGCAGAAACATTATAAGACATACTGCTGTGTTATCTGTTCCTCCCAGGTCTCCCTTTGCTGCAGTGGCAGACTACTCAGTAACCCGAAATAATGTCATTCAGCTCTGCCTGGAGCTCACCACCATTGTACAGCAGGTGTGTGTAATTGTTTGTGTGTGTGTGTGTGCATGTGTGTTTTTTGAAGGCTGATAGCTCTTATTCTGCCATGGTTGTCATATCCCCCTAAGAACGGTGTGTGTGTGTGTGTGTGGGTGTGATGCAGCAGTCTCAGACTCGCTGCATCCTTAAGCAAGACTCGATTCCTTGCTATTTACGTCCTTACAGCAGTCTGTCTTTTGTTTGAGTGATATGTGTGTAAATAAAAGATAAATGTGTCTGTTTGCGTGGGCATGTGTTTTTTTTGTTTTTTTTTTTCTGTGAGGGTATGGAGTGTGCAGGTGTAGGGTTCAGGAATATGAGGCCCAGTCAGAGCAGTTAGAGGGTGTGTGTTTTTTTTGAGTATTTGCAAGACAGGATGTTCTGCTCGCGCTACATTAAATTCTGCTTTTCCCCCAGGACTGTACGGTGTTTGAGACGGAGAACAAAATCCTTCATGTGGTGAGTCCTTCTTCCTCAGCCAGCTGTCACTTACTTGCTCCGTGTTGATGCAAAGTGTCCTGTTCTTTTTTTTAAAATCATATTCCCTCACTCACATAGTACTCCACAAACACAGAAACCCAGGCTCCAGCTGGAGGTAGTATTTGAGTAAATCTCAGAGATACATCTTGTAGTATTCTGAAAGAATAGTTTGACATTTTGGGGAAATATGTGGTGTCGCTTTCTTGCAGAGTTAGATGAAAACATTGATGTCATTCTGTCAAATATGAAGTAACAGCTAAGATGTTGAGTTAGCATGAAGACAGCAGGCAGGACAAAAACAACTGTCTGGCTTTGTCCAATTTTTAAAAACACACCAATAATAACCAGACACAATAACTTTCTGGAGTCTCATTGCCAACTTCAGCTGGTAAGGTGATCTGCAAGGATGGTGCACAAAAGAATTAACTGTTATTTATCAAGAAAGTTGACAAAAATGTATTCATTTTTCATTAGTGTGCTGTGTAACGTTGGTTGCATTCATGTTTTGTAGAAAACATTATAATCTCATGTGCGTTTTAAGGATGTTTATCATTTCAAATAATGTTCCTGTTAGGTTAAATGCTGAGTAAGACATAACATTATAACTGCAACATTTTGAAGACATTGATGTTGGTGAAGTTGAGAGGTTAAATAATGTTCTTTCATGAAGCGTTCCTACAATGTTACATGAGAACAAAGGGAAAATATTTTCAAAGCAATATTTACAACATGTTAGTGAGGACTGAGATTACAGACGATTTTTTAAAAAAATTAAATTTAATATAATGAGATATGCTATTAATAAAAAAAAAAAGAAAACATTTTAAACATTTTTTTTATGTTTATAGAGAATGTTACCCTAATTTTTAGAACATTCTTGGAACATAAAGAAAACTTGCCACTGAAAATGTTACTAAAACATTGCATTGGTTGCATTGTACCATTCTCAGAACGTTACTGTGGATCAATGATTTCTGAACTGGGGGCAGCTAAAGTTTAATCGACCATTTTCACAGTAGTCATTTTGACTTGTCAAACACTGGTGTTACTAATACAATCACTAATGGCTGCATTGAATTGCAGTAATTGCTGGAACGGCGCCATCGTTAATGTTATTAGTTCCACCTGTTCTGTTTCTGCTACGACAAGTCGAAATGTCTGCTGTGAAACGTCTGCTGCCTCTGACTGAGATTCCTCCGGGAACGACAAGAGAGCTCTGATGCTGTCCAGATTCATGCTAGGTAAAAAATAATCAGCAAAATGTCACGTTAAAGTGTTGAGTTCACTGCTGTTTGAAAATGCTTCTTGAAAAAGTTTGGGAGCAGTTGCTGTGGATTATCCAGAAATACGCTGTCAGCTGTTTTTATCCTAACTGCTCTCTAGTGGGGAAATGGTCCCTAAAACTGTCGGCACCATGTTGTGTGAAGTCCTCTTTCTGTTTGTCTGATCTTTTGATGCTGTGGGCACCAACAATTTAACTTCACCTCAATATAGAAAACCTAAACAAACTGCACAGCTAAACACTACTCAAGGAAAGTGAGAAAAATTGTTCTTTGTTTGTAATTTAGGTGAACTGACCCTTTAAGAGGCACCGGTAATAAAACCGTAGCAGTGTTAATAATGGCAGCCTCTAATTCTGAGCTATTGTATTTAGATTAGGAGGGAGAGTGTGTTTATATTCTCAGTAAATCCAAAGAAGAAAACCTCTAATAAAGAAACAAAAGCTGCAGGTTTATGTGGCTACACGTTATGTTTTTCTTTTGTTTTCATCTCAGTTTTCTTAATAAAGCACCACTGCTGAACCTTCTTTCTTCTTCTCTGTTAGTGCAAGACGCTGTCGGAGGTGTGTGAGCACATTGTGTGTGTGTCATCGGATCCACTGGTCTCTCAGTCAGCCCACCTCGAGCTGGTTCACCTCACCAACATTAAACCCTCTGAAGGCCTGGTAATGACTCTGTGTGTGTGTGTGTGTGTGTGTGTGTGTGTGTGTGTGTGTGTGTGTGTGTGTGTGTGTGCACTCGCGCATATATATAACAGGGAACATACTCATCGTTACACAGTCACCAACAGGCAACGCAAAACAACAGGGACATTTTTAAGTCCCCACTTGGACATGCTCTAAATCATCATAAAATCATGTATTATGGCCTCTGGTGAAATTTCAGATTTTTGCCAAGAGGGACCAAAGTGTGTGTGAGTGTTTATATCCATATTCAGAGCTCTCCCTCCTGGTTGGAGCTGGTATTTGAACGACCCATTCACACACGTCGCTTTTAACACTCCTCTCCCCAGCAGCCTTTCAGACTGCAGATGGGCCGTTAAACAGGCTTTAGTAATGTTAATGTGGGTGACATGAAGGCCACAGAATGTAATGTATCAAATATGATACAAATAGCATGATAGGGTTAATAAAGACACCAGTCTCCTGAAACGTGATTTGTTATTAGTCTTTGCATTAAAATTCAAGGCTTGGCTTTAGGTGATTTCATAAGTTTTAAGCTCTATACTGTATTAAAATAAAGGGCTCCCCAGAAGGCAGGAGAGAAATCAGTATTTTAGAGCCTTAAAAAAAGCAAGAAAACTATAATCCAAGCAGAATAAACCTTTACATAAAATGATCAGCAGTAAGATTTTTTCTTTTTAGGTTTAATTATGTAAAATGATGTAACATCAGACCTTGACTAGACCTTTAAAAGTTGTTCAGTCCTAGCGATACTGAACTGACCAGTTTTCTGAGCACTGAATGTCAATCAGTTTTTCAATATACTTCAATATACACTCTCAGTCTGTACTCCTTAGAAATGTAATTTGTTTGTGGGTGCACATTATAGAAAACATGTCCAAACATAGGATAATGCAACATGAGTCCACTGTTGGCTGGTACATAATGACAATTAGTTCCCTCTTGGATAGCATGGAGTGACGTTCACACTCCACCATGTAAAGAATAAATAAAATGAGATAGATAAGACTTACACAAAAAGAATCTCACCTAAATAATTCAAAAATTATTCCTCAACTATGATTACAATGACTGTGATTATTATAATTATAACTAATATTTTATAACAAACTATAAAGGCTCAGTTTTAGTGGATGGCTTAACCATCTAGCTTGACACTGTTTTACAATCTGGCTTCCCCAGAGGGCAAGGAAATATTTTAAAATCTAAAGAAAGGAGAAATAACAATAACAACAACAATAATAATAATAATAATAATAATAATAATAATAATAATGGTAGGAAGAAAATGTGGAGAGAAAATACCAGCAAGATCTTTACTAATTTTAATGAATTGCTTAAATTAGTTTATTATCAGAATTTAACTTAACCTTGAGATTAGCTCAGTCCTCCAAAACTCCCTTTGAGTTTTTAGATGCACTAGAAGCACTAGATTTCCTCAATCTTACAATGTACATATGTTTTGTTTCTCTATAATCACAGGAATGCATTTTATTTGCTGATCTACTCTACAGGCGAAAGAGGTCCACACTTGTGTAGTATAAAGCAACAGGGGTCCACAGTTGGCTGGTACATAATGAGACAAGTTACTTGTAAATATATCTAAACTAAATCATGTAATTTTGTTTTGCTTCTAAAAGGATCTGTAAGTATGTATTTTTGTAACTGAATATAAAGGCTCAGCCGTTGTGGATGTCTTTACCATTTTATAGCTTGACACTGTGTTTAAAAAGGGGGCTACCCCAGTCCATTCTCATTGTTAACTTTTCAAATACATTCCCTCTGTCAGTGCTTTTGGCATACCTGCATCAATCTGGATCATGGCAGGATGATGTGAGATGAGAACATAGCAGGACAGAGCCAGTGACATTGTTATTATCGATCAGTAGACAGCCAGATGCAACACAGGCACATCTGCATACATCTTGCGTGGCTAGCATCACTTGAGAATATGGATGGACTCAAAACTTCCATTTAACAGTTTTACAAGCAAAAAAATGCCATGCAAGTTTTAGGTTTATTTTTGAGGATTTAAAGTTTTTTTTCTATTGGGAAAAGAATATTAAAACAAAAATGTTATTTTTTTTTAAAAAGGAATAAAGTTTCATCATCATTGAATGATGCTTTTCAGAGCCAATATTTTGCATAAAATGAAGCAAATAATTTAAAAATAGCTTTGCTGGTCCAAAGTCTTCTTTGTAAACATCAGAGCCACTCAGAAATACTTAGAGGGCAACTGAGGAACTGAGTGGATTAGTTGGGGCTTGAGACAGTGAAAATCAGATTTTAACCGGTTTAAATAGTTAAGAATTCTGTATAGTTGCAGTGATTTGACAAAATTGCAGGGTCTCCCAGAATTCACAGGAATCAGCTAATTTGGCATTTATTGTTATGGTTGAAATCCAAATGTATGTGTGCCCATCTATAGGAATCAATTTGTTGTCGCTCCACATTACAGAAAAGAGGTCCACACTTGAGTTGTATAAAGTGACATGAGTCCACTGTTGGCTGGTATATAATGACACAAGTTCCATCTTAGATATATAGTATAGAGTGACATTCCCATTTCAACATGGATAAATGACAAAGAATAGGAAAAAGAAGTTAGATGCATTATTGTTCAAAGAAAATAATCTTACAAAATGTAATAATAAAATTATTTATTTTTTAGGGAATTGGAGATAGAAATATCATTTTAGTTTTTTGTACATTTGCTTTTGAATTGTGCACCTGAATAAGTTTTTGAGTTGCTGTTTAAGAGTGTGCTCCTTTTACCTTGTGTTGAAAACACATTGACAACCCATCATGATATAAATGACTAGAGCAATCTTTAATGGTATTTATAATATGGGAGGTTTTGTAGAGCAATCAGTTTGTCTCAGTTACAGGATAAGTCAGTTAGAGGAATGATTAACCTCTGAAAACCCTCTGTTCAACTGCTGAGATGAACTATTTCAAATTCTATAGGTTTTGGCTGTACTTTTGGCTGTACTTTAACTTTAAATTCTAAAAAGGAAAGTCAGTCCACACTTTGTCCCTTCTTGGCCTGTACAAAATGACACTTCTTGTTTTGTTTTGTTTTTGTTTTGTTTTGTTTTATGTTTTCTCCAATGTTTTAAATTAATATTATATCTGCATTAGACAGACAAAATTGTATATACATTACTAGATCTCAAGAAAACAAAACAACTACAACTACTAAAACAACTAAAGAAATAAAAACAGCCAACAATACAAAACTGCAGAATTAGGATCAAAATAGGATTCACTTTCAAGTAAAATAAAAAAATAACGCTGAGAGATTTGGATTGGATTGTCTGCTGTGTACGACCTTTAAAGTCTTCTGTTGTAGGAGAGGAACTGAGGGAGTTTTTAAATGGGTGTACTGGCATGCAAAATTACCAGCACATTTATGGATTGTGTGTCTTTACAACAGAGGCTGACTACTCATTTTGTATTGGATTAAATGATTTGCCATCTCTGTGTGTGCATGCTGCAGTGACCAGAGGACTTATTATTATTCAACACAGTTTTGGTTATATGAAGAATTTCAAATTCCTTAAAAGGGTTTTTAGTTTATGATGTAAGCATTAAACAATCCTCCACATTGACTGAGTGGAGTGTCCAGCACCCATGTGCCTTTTAAGGTTGCCTCTGAGAAATGAGTGACTTGGAGAGGGTGAGGGGTCAGCGTGTGCAGCTCTGTGCCAGGCCTTGATTCTCTGCAGTGTGGGGTTGGTTTCTTTGTTGTTGACGATGGTCAATGGCCATTCCACATTAAGCTTCAGAGATGCTAATTTATATTAGCTAGAATGTTACATCCAACTCTGACTGCCTGAGACATGGGTCTGTCCCTGTCCTGGGTTAAGCAAGTGGCACACAGTGCTTATTTTAGCTGGTACAACATCTCTGGATTATTGGGAAGAACATCCTAAAAGTTTACAGATTGGGCATATAATTCTCCACTCAAATTCCCACTAGCTTGAATACTGATACAAAAGTTGTACTTTTTTTACTGGATAGTTAAATATTTGAACATATTTAATCACCTAATAATTACATAATTTCATGGCAAACCATTGTGATGTTACATAGTTTATTGTGCCAAGTTAACATTTAATTGTTCTAATCATAATAAAAGGTTTGGTTTCAAATTATAGGAGTAAAACAAAACTAAAGAGTAAGAGTGAATTAACGTCTGATCATCATGTTAAACATATTCAGGAAACAGAAATAAAATGTCAGAATGCAACATTGAGCCAAAGAAAAACATGGTGGATTATTGTAGTGTTGTAACATAGGTTTTGTTATTGATCTGTAATGTTGAATTTATGTAGTCCATTTTTCACCTCCTGAACCCTTTTCATTTGAGCTGCAGTGATATAAATTTAAAAGGTTTGGTCATAAATCAGTTTGAACTTATATATGAAAATAAATAGTTTTCTAACCTATAAAACATATAATGGGAACAGCGTGTATGCATGCTTAACAGCGCTGAGAAACAAAGCATTTTTTAAGTGACTGTAAGATTTAAAACAGCAAATGCAACTTTAAAATGGCCTCCCAAATAATATGTCAAGATCCACTACATGGTATTTTTTAACAGTTTAACAATATACCATCAGTAGTGTATCAGTGTATCAGCGTACCATCAGTAGTTGCAATTTATTTATTAGTTATCAAGTAGTATTGACAAAAGTAAAATTAACAGTCTATTAACAGCCAGCTTAGGAAAGATGACACTGACATGTAAAATTACCAGCACATTTATGGAGCGAAATGCATCCCTAAAGGAGGTTAAATATTCATTTGTTTGTGAAAAAATTGTTGTTCATCTCTCTAAGATGTTAAACATTTGATTCAGTGGTGCTCTGCATTATTAAGTAAGCAATCACATGGTGTTATAGATATATTGTTAGATTTATGAGCCTTCAGTTGATGAAGCTGACAAAATATATATTTCCTCTACACTGAAGAGGTGGAGTGACCAGCACCCATATGATTCTCAGATCCTAACTTTGAATGTTGAACAGTGGAGACTGCTGCCACTGAGAAGTGAGTGACCTGCAGTGAGTGAGGGGTTTGACTCTATGCAAGTGAGTCTGTGAAAATCTGTCAGGCCTTGATTTCCTGCAGTCGGGGATGGTTTCTTCTAGCTGATGATGGTCGTTAGCACATGACACGATTGAGCTAAGGGGTTGCTAACTTCTCATCAAGATGCTGTATCTGATTTAGACTGACTGAAACGTGGCTTATTCCCCATCCTGGGTTTAACAAGTAGCACACACTGCTTATCTTGGTTAGTACAACATCCCTGGATTATTGGGAAGAACACCCTGAAATTGTATGGAGTGAGCATACAATTCTCCACTTTAATTCCCATTTTAAATACTGGTTTTTTTTTTCAAAACTTGTACTATTATGGATATTTATGTAGTTGAACATATTCAGTTACCTAATGATTACATCTGTTATTTCATGACATACCATTTTGATGTTGCACAGGTTATTGCCTCAAGTTTACATTTCATTATTCTAATTATAATAAAAGGTTCTGTTTTAACTAAAGAGGTAAAACAATACTACAGAATTAGATACTCTGTAACATCTACAAACATTATTTAGATAGTTAAAATGTTGTCAATGGTTATTGATTGTATGGAGTAAAACTAATTTGGCCCTTTTAAATGTTTTATATTTTATTACATTCACACACAGTTTTATAGATATATTTTTATATTTACTTGGCCTTCAGTTGATGAAGTGGACAAAAATATGTAATTTCTTCTACACTGAAGAGGTGGAGTGACCAGCACCCATATGATTCTCAGATCCTAACTTTGAGTGTTGAACAGTGGAGACTGCTGCACTGAGAAGTGAGTGACCTGCAGTGGGTGAGGGTTTGATTCTCTGCAAGTCAGCCTGTGAAAATCTGTCAGGCCTTGATTCCCTGCAAAGGGGGATGGTTTCTTCTAGCTGATGATGGTGATTGTATGGTCGTGAGGACATTACACATTGGGCTTCAGGGTTGCTTACTTCTCATATCCTAGATGTTGTATCTGACTGAAACATGGCTTTTTCCTCTTTCCTGTGTTAAACAAGTGGATGTTGGGTAAGATAATGTTAAACTGTAAAGAGTAGAAATACAAGCAGAATTCCACATTTGTCGTCAATTGCACAATTGACTACAAGCTATTCAAAAAAAGGAGTTAAACATGTTTTCACATGAAGAAACATCTGCTGGGAAGTGACATAATAACCACATGTATGTAATATCACTGAAATAATTGAAAGGTAATTATTTATTAAAGTGGCCCCTCTAAAGCAGTAGGGCATCTTGGCTCTCAGTGGCCTCTGTTTGTCTGAATTTTTTAACACAATGGCCATCAGAAACACATTAACATTAGTTAAACTTTAAGTGCTAAAGAGTTGTTTCAGTTGACAACACTGGAAATGTAAAGACCTGTAAAGCTGAGTGTCAATGTAAACTTATTTTAGCAATCTCACATGCCTTCATGCACACTCTCTGTGCAGTGACAATGCTGTATACCAGCCCTGTATTTGCCAACTAATTTACAACTCTATGTGTTACCAGCTATAGTTATCAAAAACAACCAAAAATAGATATAACAATAATAAAAACTTAGTTCTGGGTTGCACAAACCTCTTTGAATGGGGTCAACAGAAGATAACTAGTGAAGGCCCATTCAGATGTGTATCCTGCTGTGATGGTTTTGAGATGAGGTGTTGGTGGCTCATCACCATTCAATGCCCATCAAAAACACTAACATACCAGTTAAACTTTAAGTGCTAAAGAAAGGTTTTAGTTCACAATACTGGAATTTAAAGTCCTGTAAAGCTGGTGACATTGTGAACTTATGACATTATTATATTATTTATTATGTGCCTTTCACTTCATGCACACCTCTTTGTGCACTGTGACAATGCTGCATGCCAGTGTGTGTAGTATATGTTATAGACTGTAGTCATTAAAAACAAACATCTTTGAATGGGGTCTAGATTAGATAATGCTAAAATACACTTACAAACACAGGTGTTTCATCCATCACTAAAAAACTATTCATTTTTGAACACAATGGAACACATTACAAAACAAGATATTTGGTGTTCAAATCCATTACCTATCATAATAGTATGAAAATATTCAGAACCTGAGAAATACATAAAAGAGACAAGGCTAAAAACCAAAATGAATGGCCATGACCTTTGACCCATAAAGCTGCACTGCATTAAATACCAACATGACTGAAGGATATCTAAAATGAGCTCGGGGACACTAAAACCACTGACAGTGGACACAGTTTATCACTGTATCTATAAATGCAAATTAAGACTTAACTATGCAAAGTGAAAGCCAGATATCAACAAAATCCAGAAACACTGCCAACTTCCCCGGACCTGAGCTCATCTGTCACGTCACAGTGAATACTAAGACAAGTTATAATTGTGTTCACATTATAGCCTTTATTTTAAATAGCTACAATGGCAACATTTCTGGTGCCAATTTACTAAACAATGAGAAGCTTTACTGAATAGATACATTTTTGTATTAGATATTTTCTCTTTACAAAATGCACCTTTCTATTTCTTTTCATTAATCTATGGTGGAGTGTGAATATCACTCTGTCTCTATCCAAAGGGAACTTGTGTCATTATGTACCAGCCAACTTGGGACCACCGTCGCTTTATTCTATATGTGGCCCTTTTTCTGTAATGTTGATCAACAAAGAAAATGCATTCTTATGCATATACATTGAAAACACGCACATACATTGTAAAGAGATCCTGTGCTTGTAATAACTCTTAATGGGAATTTCAGTAAAAGTCTGATAATAAATCTATTTTATGATTAATCAGCAAATACTGTTGCTGACCTTTATATCGTTTTTTGGTCCTTTCTGGGAAACCCTTCATTGTAAAGGTGAACATCTAAAGTAGGAATTCAGTATGTTTTTCCATGGCCAAGGGATCAGCCAGTATGTGTGATATCTCTGATCTAGACACTAGAGAAAGAAGTCTCAGACTTGTAATGTCATGAAGTATAAAGTCTGGAGCTGCCCTTCTGCTCATCGAGAGAGCCTAATTTTGGGGACCAACAGAATGTTTGTTATCCCTTAAACCCAAATGAACTTTATTATATTGGTGTTGTCAGTTCTGTAACAGAAAATGTTCCCATATATTTATAACATTGTTCTTGGCTGTTCTCAGTGTCATCTAGAAAATCTTTCACAATTTCATATCAATGGAGCAACTCTACACTTTATATCACATGACATCACAAGCACTCCAGTTTTTGGATATGGGCAGAGTTGCCCATGTTTACTAATGTTTTAGACTGCCTTAGATCATAGAAATAATATGTATGTATTTTAGAAATGGGCATAATTTCCCATTAATACAGTATCAAGCCATAAAAAGGTTAAGCCAGCCACTAAAGTTGAGTTTTATATTCTGTTACACAAACATACTAACAAATCATATTTGAAGAAGAAATGTAACATTATTCAGATGAGATTTTTTTTCTAAGTATTATTAAATATGTTTGTATGTGCTTTTACATGGTTGAGTGTGAGCGATCCTCCGTGCTATCTAAGAAGGAACTTGTGACATTATGTACCAGCCAACAGTGGACTCATGTCATTATATCCTACTCAAGGGTGGACCTTCTTCTGTAATGTGCACCAACAAACAAAGTTGCATTTCTTTAAGTACAGACTGAGAACACAAGTATATTGAAAACTTGATTGACATTCACTACTTGTGAAAACTGGCCAGAGTAAGTATTTTGGAAATTGAACAATTTTAAAGGTCAAGTCAAAGTTTGATGTTACATAATTTTAATTTAAAACTCCTTTTTTAGTTTTCTTACAAAAGGAAATGGGTGTGGACTTTTTTTTCTTTTTTTAGAGTGCAAAGTTCAAAGAGTACAAACAGAAGTCGACTTATGAAGGCCCATTCATAAATGTGTATCCTGTTGTGATGGTTTTGAGATGAGTTGTTGGTGGCTCATCACCATTTCAATGCCATCAAAAACACTAACATACCAGTTAAACTTTAAGTGCTAAAGAAAAGTTTCAGTTTACAATACTGGAATGTAAAGTCCTGTAAAGCTGAGTGTCATTGTGAACTTATCAACATTTATTATGTGCCTTTCACTTCACGCACACTCTCTGTGCACTGTGACAATGCTGCATGCCAGTGTGTGTAGTATGTTACAGACTGTAGTCATTAAAAAAACAAACATCTTTGAATGGGGGTCTAGATTAGATAATGCTAAAATACACTAACAAACACAGGTGTTTCATCCATCACTGAAAACTATTGTGAACACAAAGGAATACATTACAAAACAAGATATTTGCTGTTCAAATCCATTAACTATCTGCCATAATAACATGAAAAAGATTTAGAGAACCTTGAGAAATCTCTGCATAAAGGGACAAGGCTAAAAACCAAAAATGAATGGCCATGACCTTTGACCCATAAAGCTGCACTGCATTAAATACCAACATGATATCACAAAATGAGCCTGGGACACTGAAAACCACTGACAGTGAACACAGTTCATCACTGCATCTATAAATGCAATTTAAAGACTCTACTATGCTAAGTGAAAGCCAGATTCAACAAAATCCAGAAACGCCATACTGACTTCTCTGGACCTGAGCTCAACTGTCATGTCACAGTTTGATTTCTTTTCTTTTTGGAAGCAAACAGCTTTTTAAGGTCTAGTCACAGACTTGTGTTAAATCATTTTATAGTGATTAATTAATTAAAATAAATATATTATTTATTAAAATAAGTAATTATATTGCTGATCATTTTATGTATAATGTTACTCGTTTATAGATTTATTTTTCTGAATTTTTGGTGATACATTGGTAGTTACAATTGTCTGGTCTAAATAGACATATATATATATATATATATATATATATATATATATACATATATAAAACAAAGACAACAATAAAGTTATTAACAGTAAATAGTAAGATAAAACTGAATTCACAGGATTATGAGCCTTCTTTAAAAGATATACTTTGCTTTGGCAAGTATTATTATTTCTGTAATATTTATTATCACAAAAATGTTGATATATTGCAAGCAATAAAGTTTACATACCCATTTTTAAAGATACAAATGAAGCTTTAGTGAAAAAGAAGCACTCTATAGGTGAGAGAACCAGGATACACCAGTTTGACTGCAGTATATGGATGTCCCCCCTTTGATAGGCAGGCGCTGCTCAAGCTGGTCCCCTCTTGGCAATTTCTTTAAAAATTGTAAAAATCACATTTGCAGTAATATTGTGAAAGAAGACCTCAAAAGTAAATTTTCAATTCTAGTTTTGTATTTTTAAAATGACTGCTAATAAAGGTTCCCTCTTGGATAGTACACTTAGATAGTCCCCTATTATTCATGTTCGCATGTATGTGTGTGTGTGTGTGTGTGTGTGTGTGTGTGTGTGTGTGTGTGTGTGTGTGTGTGTGTGTGTGTGTGTGTGTGTGTGTGTGTGTGTGTGTGTGTGTGTGTGTGATTTTTTGAGTTTAAAGTAGGGGTGTTATTCACCCCTACTATAATATAATATATATTTATCACAGAAGTCTGCCACAATACAATTTCGACCAGATTCTGTTTAGGGCCCTGTGATCAATATAAGACAATATCAATTAATATCCTGATGATTTTTCTCTTTGCTGCTTCCCATTGTCTGCCTGCTGCTGCCCATCTAGCACTGCTTGAATGTTTAAGATGCAGGTGTACTTAGACAGATACTAATTTTATTTTTTTAAATTTAATTTTAAATATAAGCTGTATCTTAAAGTCGGCAATATGTATCTATGTTTTTACTTTGCATTGGATTGTTAATTATTGAATCAATACATTGATCCAGATCGATGTATCATTACAACCCCAGCAGGGATCCTGCAAATCCCTAAAAAGTCATAAAAGGCATGAATTGATTCATATTAAAATAAGTCTTTTATTAGTGTTAAATGACTTAGATCAATCTTCCAAAAGTCTTTAAAATGCTAAGAGAGAGGATTTAAATAATTTTAAATTGTCTCACGTTCCATTATAAAATTCCAAGATAATTGTTAACATCTACATTTGAAAAAATGACAATTTACTGAACGCCTTTCCGATTAGTGTGATGCAGATCAGGATATTGGGTCCAACGTATGCAGAGTGAAAAACACAAACTGCCAAGAAAACTCACCAACAAACACCAATTCTGTTCTACCCTCATCTCCACTACAAGACAAAAAAGTCACTTTTATGTTACAATAAATATGTGGGCAAAATTGTTCCTAACCCCAAGTACCTAATTTCATCCCATGTTTTTTTTTGTCAGTTTTTTGTTATTATAAAATTGCTCCTGAATAATTTCGTTATGAGTGGCATTAAAAAAGTCTGAAATATAACTTATTTCAAGTTGAAGGATCCCTGCATAGTTTATTGTATGATAAGGAGCCTATAATTAAAGAGATTGTTTTTCTTAGAAATAATACAATACCAAAACCTTTGTATATGTACAATGTATATGTACTGCAATAGTCAGAATATAAGACTATCATGATTATAAGATTACTCTTCCATTTCCAACAGTAATATGGAGGTCAACCTGGTGTCCTTGGCTCTGCAGTACAACTAAAAATAAGTTTGATTCAACATCCAAATATAATGCAGTTGTGCAGAATTTAATATCTACCAGTGTTTAAATACTATACGAACAAAAGGTTTAGACAGCATTTCCTCTTATTAAAGTAAAACCAAAAAACCAAACAAAAAGAACCAGCAAAAGTTCTGGATTTGTAATGAATAGTTTTAAATAAAAACAAGAAACACATTTTATGTTTTTGGATGTAATTTAGTGTCTTTTAATGGTGTTATTGCATAACCTGCTTTTACAAGTTAAAATTTCCAACACATTGAGAGACTTATAACAGTGTCACATAGAGATTAGCTGATTCCAATTTGGATCCGGTTTCTGATTGGCAAAATAACTGGAAAAAAAGGATTTGTTAAGCTCTGCTGCTAAAAAATCTCATAACAAATCTTCTGTCTCACTTTTTTTTAATCAGCGAAGAGCAATAGAAAATATGTAGGTAGCAGCTTTTTTTGGCCAACTGTTGCTAATTAAAATGACATCAGCTGCAGCAAATTAATGCTTATTCAGAAAAGTTGGCTGTTCTCAATGTGCAGCTTCTGCATACATTTAGCCAAAGATTAGACGTGACCTCACCTTAATTTAAAGGAACAGTCCCCAGTTTTCCTCTTACCATCAATCTAGATTGTTTTGGTGTTAGTTGTTGAGTGTTGGAGACATTGAATGGAGAGATATCTGTCTTCTCTCCAATATGATGGGAGTAGACGGCACTGTGAGATGCACATCAACACTAAGAACAACCAAATATACTAAGAGAAAAATATGTAAAATTAAAAGAATATACCATTAATTTAAAATGAGTGGAAAAAAAGTATTTGAAAAAAGTATAAAAACTCATGCAGCAAAAACAGAGATGGTTTATTCTTTCTTCATTGTCTTGATGCCTACATTACCCATAATGCAACTCAAATACCATCAGTAGTGTCAGAGATCAGAATAATAATAATAATAATAATAATAATAATAATAACAACAATAATAATAATAACAATAATAATAATAATAATAATAATAATAAGGATAATATAAACTTTATTTACAAGACTCTTTTTAACACAGTTACAAAGTGCTTTACAAAAATGAAGTAGATGATTAAAAAAAATTTAAAAAGTTTAAAAGGTATATTATATGGCACAAATGAGCTACACATAAGGAAGAGTAAAACAAAATAAAAATAAATTAATAAAAACAATATAAAGCCTTTTGAAGCACATGTAAAAAAATATTTTTTCAAGGGATTTAAATGTGGCTGAAGTATTTCCAGGCACAGATGGCTGCAGCTGTTAAATTAATGTGTCAGATACATTTAATTCCCATGTCATTTCGCTTATCTCATTTTCAGGTTGTAGGTACATTAATCATGCTGCCACTAAAAACTATTTCTTGGCTTCTCAAAAAAGGTTACAAGAAATGTTTGAGTGAAGCTTGGTGAAGCTTATAATATTTGATAAAGCTTCATTCTTCCTTCTGTCTATCAGGGAATGTACATTAAGTCCACCTACGACGGCCTCCACGTGATCACAGGAACTACTGAAGGGGTGAGAGGCTTACAGTCCCATTTTCACACTTTCACATACTGAAACACATCCAAGCAGTTCGCTTCATCTGTGACATAAACAAATGAATTCCCAAAAACACCAATGAAGTGGATTTCCCTGCACACTCGGGGGGGTTGATGTGTATAGAAAAGCGATTCTTACTCTACATAACTGACAACATTTAGATCCATAACGGCATATCAGATTCTATAGGGATGACTCTGCTAAGCTTCCCTCGGTTACATTACAGCGTGTTGAAGTGCAGTCTGTCGGCCGGTATGCAGCGATCAATAAACACGGATCAATTCATAGTCGCCTGTTTCTGTTCTGTCTCTGTAGTCTCCAGCTGACCGCTGTAAGAAGATCCATGCGGGAGATGAAGTCATACAAGTTAATCACCAGACTGTGGTGGGTTTCTTATTGTGTATGTGTGTGTTCCCATATGTTCTAAATATACCTTTTTGTGTTTATTTATTGCTGTTATATAAGAATAGAAATTGAACTTAAAGAGTTAATCAAAATATCTTGACTGCATAGGGTTAAATGCATGTTTTATATATATATATATATATATATATATATATTTTATTTTTATTTATTTATTTTTTTAACCCTGTGTATATCAGGGGTACCCAACGTTGTGTCCACAAGCACATGGTTGCCTGCAGGGAGCCGATGAGTCGCCTGCAGGACATTTTCTAAGAATAACTGCGGTCAAGCCGGCACTCACTGGCAACTCGCGGTCGAATCAGCCGGACGCTACAACTCAAGTGCACCCAAACACTGAAACGCATTGTAAAAGCTTTCGAACGGCCCAGATAGAGCTGACAGGGAGAGCTAGTGACAGACTTGGCAAAGTTAGCAGAAGGATGTATTTATGATACATGTGGTTTTCAAAATAAGTGTAAACTAAGGGCAAAATACACTGAATAATTGGATAGTATTCACAAAAAGTTTAAAACATATTACTTGTGTCCCTTAATAACACTAAATTGTGAGGGAAATGTCTACGTTGTTTAATTTTTGGGCTTATGGAAATAAAATTCTGACTATAACTGATATATTTGAGTTGAAGACACTTTAGACCACATATAGACACAAAATGACACGCAAGTTCTGATCGTATTTGGAATATGGTGTTTACATGAGCACAGAGGAAGTGTGTTATTTATATTCCCTGTATACATCCTAGTTTCTTTTGGAGTAGTCCAGCTACCATATTTGGCTTTCTCATAAACAGAATTTTGTGTTTACATGCTCAAACACATACATGGGGATACTCCAAAAAAAACGGTTATTCATGATCCTTTAAACGCAGTCACAGACCGTGCAGTTCCCATCAGTTCCACTGGGTGTTTTAGCATCTTTCAGATCATTGTTTTTGTTACGCAATCATCAATCATCAATAATCAGAAAAGATTCATACGAAGATCAAATTTATACAATAGGATTTAGTTTTTTCGATCTTGTGTGCCTATGTATTACGCATCAGAGCCCTTGAAGTCTTGTTTTTACCAGGTGTTATCTGGCTGTTAACTATAAGACCTGTCAGTTAAATCAGGAAATTAAGCCGGTTGCAATTATGTGTCTCGAATTTTGTGGCCGGGCGACCCGTTTGTTTACATCTACACTGCAGATTGTGCCCTTACAGGATGCAGATGCACGCAGCATGCATCGCAATTAGTGTAATCAGATCCTCCAACCCTCTCTGCACCTCGTCTTGCATTATGATCAGATCTCAGGTTAATCCAGTAAACGCAGTTAAGATTTGCTTTAATTAGAGAGTATCTCTCTCCAAAAAGCACAAGTGACTAAAGGGAGGAAGAGCCATGAACGACAAGAAAAGATAAATTCTGGTGGCCTTTATGGTTTTTATTTTTGTGTACAGTTTTGGTCCTACAAACAAAGAGTGTTGGCTTGGTTTTGTGAGAAGATTTGCTAAAAAAGTAGATGTATGATAAGATGCATTTGTTTTCAAATTGAGGGCAGGTTACATCACATGAAAGCTCTATAGATAGACTTACCACCTCCACACCCACTTGCACAGAAGGCTCAACAAGCGAGGCCCAATCACGACGTGGACAGAATTCAAACGACAGGCAGAAGATAAATATGATTTTGTCGTTCATTAACCCGATGATGATGATCACTTCGACCCTCTCCCATCCACAGGTGGGCTGGCAGTTACGCAACCTGGTCGGCTCGCTGAGGGCCGATAAAGGCGTCGTGTCCCTGACCCTGAAGAAGCGTCCGCAGAGCACGCTCAGCTCCGCCCCTGCTCTGCTGAAGAACATGCGCTGGAAACCCCTCGCTCTGCAGGTGGGACCGGCTCTACCGTTTATAGACTTTATTAAGGCACCGCGCTGGCCCACATAACTCCCCACAGCATTCCCACTCCCTGTACGACTGCAGCCAAAGCGTGTAATTAGGTCACGATACTGTGGCTCAGCATGGTTTTGTTTGCCAGCCGAAACACACTGGGATGAATGGGAAGGGAAAATTGATGGCACCCTCCACCCACATTCCCAGTGCGCCCTCAATTATGAAATTTATCTCCCTAATTAACACTGATTATCCACACAATCATGAGGAGAACTGTTTTTCTCTGCCCTCCATCTGTTTTGTTTTGTGCAGCCACTTTAGTCATGCCTCTTTGTGGTTCTGCACATGACATACAGAACTTTAATATAGCAGAAACTTTTTACTAAGTATAGTAAAAAGTTACTTGGCGTCCTGAATAGAGAATAAAGTCACATTCGCTGTTTGTGTTTTGTAATACGAGCTTCTCTATTTGTTGTTGTTTGTAGACATTCGGCGTGCATGCATGGGAGAGCGTGTGTGTCTTGTATTTTTATCCCTCTGGTTAGCTAATTGGCGCCAGTTCACACTGCACACACACGGCAGTTACCACTTATAACGGTGATTTCGGCGTTCTGGAAGCCGAGTGCCCACCCTCAACACGTCTCCACTTCCTCCCACTGTACAAAAATAAAGCCCAAGAAACCCGGATATAGCCATCGCCGTCTAATGCTGGTGCTTTATTTTGGAGACAGAGTCTGCACAGTAGATTGCCACACAGTAGCAATCTTAAGAGCACACTGATTGGCACATACAGCTGTCAATCATAACGTTAAATTCACTTTTTACAGCATAGAATAACTAATTAAAAGCAATCTTATCAGAAAAAGGAGCACTTGAACAAACATCTAGGTAATTATAACTACCTTAAATGGCAGAAAACATCAGCATGTACTTTAAATTTTTAGTTTGGCCATCTATCTACATACATGGAGTGGGCGGGGTTTATGACCTATTCTGCAGCCAGCCAGCTAACAGTGCAATTGAGACATTTTGGCATCTCTTTGGGGAGCTGTCATGTTATCCATCTTTATTTACAGTCATCGTCCCGACACTTTAACCACGTAAGCTCTGTCAGCAACAAACCCTCCTCCCCTCCATCCGCTATCTCTGTTACTGGGGATAGAAACTGCTAAGAAACTACAGTTGCCCTTTTTACATAATGAAGTCTGTTCTTTATGTTTCATTTGCATTTTTAAACAGAACCAAACAACAGCAGATTTTAGACAACATGCTGTTTTGTGGAAGCAAAGGAGGCGGGACAGTTATGACTTTTAACACGACAGCATCTGCTTGTTGTGTGACAATTTACATACACACCAGCAGCCTTTTCCAAACAATAACAACTGCAGAACATAGCAAAAGCAATCATTCACCATCTCTGTTATGTAGCAGCTGATCTTGTCCTCTGCTCAGAGAGTTAGGAACTCCTGAAATCGAATTGTTTTCTCAATTCACAGACATTTTCAGCAGCTGTTATTCCTCTTTGAGTTAGCTGCTAACTGCTGCCAGCTGCTTTTTAAATATCCCACAGCGAGTCGTGCACACACACACACACCATCAAAAGTCCTGCTGGCTGTCCCTTTTTATACAGACGTTGCCACAGTCGTTACGATAATGTTGTTACCTCCCTTGTCGGCAAGACAACTGTTCCCCTCATTTCTGTAATTGTACCTTTTAACAGAACGGCAGCGTGGCACAATGTCGCCCTATAAGTTGCAGAAAAAAAGCTGCTTGATTTTCATTTTAAAGATGTCAGAAAAGGTGTAAAATAAAAGTTAAAGACAAAATTTGTCCGATTTTCTTTCTGCAGCCGACCAGAAGCCCAGGCAGTGGTTCGGGCACACCCTCAGGCACACCCACCAAGAGCTCCGCCCTGCAGGACCTTTACATCCCACCTCCACCTTCTGAGCCATACACACCCAGGTACTGTATCTTAGTTTGTCCGCTCTTAGAGAAAATAAAATGATAAGAAAGTAAATCTGTTGACAGAAAAGAGGAGCTTTGACTTTGATGTACAATTGTTTGCTGGTAAATCTGCCTCTGCTGTTGCCATAGAGATGAGACAGGAGCCTTGTCTGGGGATGAGGCATCGCGTAACCACGGTGGCGTCAGCGTTGCTAAGCGCTCTGAGTCACCAAACTCCTTCCTGGATCAAGAGTCTCACCGGCGAGAAGAGGAGGAGTCCGTGTACTGCACCACACCCACATATGGTACGAGATGAAAAAAAAAAGCGAGTTCAATCTCATTGTGCTGCAGCGAAACACTTCAAAAAACAATCATGAGGCTGAAAACCACCTGCCAGCCTGAGGCGGTAAATAAAAAGTTTTAGAAAGTGATGGAGCTCTCTACATCATGCATGAAATAATAGAGAAACTCTGCAAGAATCTAAAGTATCACATATCAGAATATAAAAACTCCAAAGAGAATATTAAGTTTTGTAATTGTGTACTTGTAGGCAGGCTGAGGCCCATCTCCATGCCTGTGGAGTGTAACTGGGTGGGCGACTATGAAGATCCAGCCAAGCTTAACAGAGAAAGCCGCCGAGGTGAGTGCCGGCGTGTGGAGCGCATATGTGTGTGTGCACCTCCTGAGGAGCCTGTTAGATTCAGTTAAATGTTCCCGTCTCTCTGTATTACGGAGAGATCAGCGCGTGTGTGTGCGGAGATCAATGCGCCTCCATCCCTTTCCTCTAATTCTCCCTGTGATTAGCATCACAGAGAAATAAGAGGGGATGAGAAGGGAAGGAGAGGAGGAAAAAAAAGAGAAAATGTAGACAGTTGGTACAAAGGCAGAGAAAATGAAAGGCAGCTGTGAGGGCAGAAGAATAAAAGAGAGAGACGGCAGCAGGAGGAGGGAGAGAAAGGAGGGATGAGAGGAGGCAGAAAAAGGAAAAAAAAAGACTATTCTCCCTGACCTCCACCTGAATCACTCACGCAGTTGCCATGGTGACGCTGACAGCAGCTCTTCTCGGTGTCTCACTTTCCTCCGGCCGCTGCCTAGCAACCAGGGTAGGACAGGGTGGAAACCGTGAGGACTGTGAGAGGGAGAGAGGTAGTAAGACCTGAGTTTCTCCCCTGGTGGGAGCGGTGAAGAGGAAGTTGGTTGAAAAAGAAGAAAAAAAACATAGAAGAGAGTTACAGACAGTGAACCAGAACAAATTCAATAAGGACTGAGATTTACTCACACATGCATGGACATGTTCTCCCATAGCAGCATGATTGTCCCCGGCAGTAGTGGGAAATATGAATCTGTCAGTCCACTAAACGTATCTCAAAAAAGTGGTCTCATTTTGACTAAGCTACATTTTGACACTGGTTGCTCAAAAAAGCAATCAGTTATTTTCTGGCAAGCAACATTTTTGGTGAAAAGCCGCTTAGGAAGTGTTCTCTTTATGTTTATTGACCCCCCTAAGAGCCAGTGTACCTAACTATGCAGGCATTAGCTGTAAGATAGCTAGTAATTAGCTCAAGGTTGTACTTATTTATACTGTATAAGCATACATTCAGATCAACAAGTCCTCCAACCCATATGACAACACAGGTCAGGCATGTCCAAAGTCCTGAGTCGTAGTCACAAACAGTCAGAAAAAACTCCTGAGAGCTCCTATCTTAGCCTAAAAATTTCTAGCAAGGAGTCTTGACTTAGGAGAGATGTAGGAAAATACTCAGAGCAGCTCTGATCGAGGAAAGCGTCCCGCAAACTGTGAGATTTTTTCAATCTAAGGGGGGCCATCACACTAAGACGCATCACGGCAGGCGCGTCCACTCCAAAAAGTGACATTGATGAATGGTGCGACTCTGTGCCTTAACCGGAAAAGTTGAAAATACTTTACCTTTTATGCACACCCAAAAACTGCCAGAAAAATGCATCACACAGCAGCAAGAGAGGAGCGTCTGACAGGCGTGCTGTACCTTAGAGAAACATCATTTTGCTGGCAACGCTTCTCTAGCGACGCATCTCGATGTGGTCAACCCCTTATAAGTTTAGTGCAAGCTACACTTTGGGACGTGGATCTTAGTAAACTTGAGTAAGACATCAGATTTGATGTGTACAGAATGTGTGATGGCATCACCTACAGAATAAAGGCTACAATCTACGACATCAACACGCGAGAACAAAACGCCGTTGGTGTGCATTATCCATCTACACCACTGTAGTGGTAAGAGGAGAATGAAAACAAACAAATCAAGCCTCGCTGTAGTCACATTTATGTGTCAAAAAAGTCTGACGAAGAGGAGAAGAAAAATGTTGGTGCCGTTGTGGCTGAGAAAGACGCAGGTCGTAACCCAGTCACACGGTACGATGGTCATCCCAAATTTCTGACACTGTCAGAATTTTAGCGATCGCACAACTGTAACAACAGCTGTCCTTGAGCCTTTCTCGCTGTGCAACGCCCGTTTAAGAGCCATAACCAACAATATTGCCACGTTTCTTTCACAGTGGTCATCTTTCGTTTGGGACAACCCAAAATCACTGAAGAGACAGAAACTTTTTCTTAGTGAGGAGGTGTGGTTGACCTCAGTGCTAGGTATGACACAGGCTTTTAAAAGATGTGATTGGTTGTCACAACCTTTTGTGAGCCTACAGGTGTGGAAACACAGTGGTAATAAAATGAAGTCACACGGTGAGACACTGTGAGCACTTTTATGTGTGATTACACTGCGACACTTGTTCCTTTTTCCAGCTGCCAAAAATCTTAGTGTTTTGTTCTCACTTTATTTCTGGTGTTGTATCGTTATTGTGTTGGGTGGGAGATGTGAGTGAATCTCTAATGAGATAGACCACAAACATTATCCTTGGCTGCACTATCTAATCTGTAGCATTTCATTAACTGACTGTCATTCAGCATTTAGAGAATATTTCTATGAGTTTCTGCCATTGTCTTCTCTGTTTAAGAAACTCTAAGCCTCTTAAAAGTCCTCCTCCCTACTCCTAGCCATTTTTTTTTTTTTTTTTAACCTTAGGAGCTCTCTTAGGGGATAGGACACTTTGTAAATAACTTCTCTTTACCAGGATCTAGTATTAACTTTAAGGGAAAATTTATAAACCCAAGAATTTTTAAGAATTTTGGCCTCTTTTTTTATTAAGGCATTACTTTCCAAGTGCAACAACAAATGACAGATTTTGTTGTTCAGATAGAAACAATGAAAAGAGAGAATAGTGGCACTAAAATTAAAAGACAAAAGAAAATCAGACTTAGAAAAGCCATGGTGCACTTTCAGTTGCATCTGTAGGTTTCACAGATATTCGCAGTGAGTTGTGATATTTTCTAAATAACTGATTAACTCCAGAACGATGCCGTGATTAAAGGTCAAAATCTGTAACTTTTCTTTCTTTCTTAAACTCCACCGGTCTCATTTGAATCAATCTTGAGTGAAGTGACCTTTTGCACTGTGTTTTATTCATTTATTTTTAATGTAGTCTCTAATTAACCCACTTAAACTCCTCATCAGTAGCACTGATGAAGAACATATTCCAGAATATAAAACAGTGGATCGATACCGTAAAGTGCTGCAGGCAAAAATTATAAGAGTCTAATTTGGGCACTTGAGCTACAGGTGAACTCGGGATATCACCCCTAATGGAAGTTTAAATTTAATATACTTGACATTAATTTATTCCATGCTGATTTGATTGGATGATTTCACAGAAGCGTCACTGATGCGTTACGTGGGACTGTCCGGCGTGGACGAGAGGACCGGCTCTGACGACTACTCCTGCCACACGGCTCGTCCGGGCAAACGGAGCAATGACACGACCAAACGGGCCAAGAGGCGGAGCCACCACAGTCAAAGCCCCTCCCACTACGTCCTCCAGACAAATCAGAGAGATTCGCCGCCGAGAGACCCGCCCTCCATTTATCATGTAAGTATCTCATTTTGTCAATATCTTTTCTAGTATCAACATACAATGCCAACATTTATGCTGGCGCCTAGGCTGCGTCTTCAAATAGTATGTTTTAACAAATAAACAGTCCAAAAATTCAAAGATATTCAGTTATTATCATGTATGACAAGAAAATAAAAAAAAATCTCACATTAAGAAGTGTGAAACCAACAAAGTTTTGGTTTTTTGCTTTATAAAAGACTGAAACTATTTTTCAAAGATCAAAATAGCTGCCAATTGATTATCTGTCAATGAATCAACTAATGAATCAGTTGACTAACTGTTACAGCTCTAAAGATAACCAGCTGCTTGCTCCAACTTCACATTTTCTTTACAGATGTAAGAGTGGCATTGATCTGCTCTTCTAAGTCTTGGCATGACTACAAATGAGCACCTTTCCCGATATGTCAAACTATTCCTTCAAAAGAAAATCTAAAGCACAACTATGAGCTTTGCAGGTCAAAAATCCATTAAAAAAATGAATTATCAGCATTTGAAGAGGAGAAAAAGCAGTTTATTTTCCATTAAGTTGCAGGTTGTAGCTCCAAGATTGCATTACGTAGTTGCATAATGCGGATCAAACAAGGTTATGAAACTCCTCTGACTTCCCCTCAGTTGCCTTGTCAAAGTACAAACTAGTTAAATGAGGTAACACTCTGCTTCCTCGCTGATTTGTTTTCATGCAGCCAGTGATTTGAGGAAAAACATTTTGAGTTTTTACCCCTGATGAACATGTGCTGTAGTGAAGTGTGATGTAAGTGAATGCTGACTCGTTATTACCTTCTTGTCACTTCCATGACATCTGTCCGCCTCGCCTGTCCGTCTGAGCTCGGCTCTCCCAGGTCCAGACAGTCAGTTTGGCCGGCGATGACCTTATACATTTTGACAGCATCTCTTTGAAAATTAAATGCGTTTCCATGTGTGTGTGTGTTTACAGTGTGCATGGGTGCTGCGATGGCAGATGGCGTGTCAGTGGGAGTGGGCGGGCCCATGTCATCTGTCTTGCTGAGCGTGGGGCTGTGAATGGCCGAGCTCCAGGCTCTGACATGTGTAATATCGTGACATCAGAGCTGATCTGGTGCCTCATCTGACCTGTTGAGAGAGGTCACATCTCAGATCTGCTGGCCTGAGTTTAATTTCATATATCAGGGGTTTTGCAGAGGAGTTTAAAGGACAGGTGCGTCAAAACTCCTTCTCCTCGGAGTCAAAACTTAACACACAGACATGCAACGCATGTTTTTTTATTCAGTATGGCATAAACTTTACAACAAATACATGTTTATTAACCTGCTTGGGAATCATGGAAAATAGTTGCTCATTTTAACTGCAGGACTTGCTTGAGAATCATCAATTATTTTATTTTTTCAGTATCCAATGATGGTTTCCAGTACATCCATGGTGACAGTGCAAAAAGGAGCTGCTAAAGTATAATTCTGCATGCTTTTAATGCATTATGTGTGGTTAATACCTACATTTATTTTTAATGTCATATTTGCTACATTTAATGGCGAAATTATGTTGAAAATAAATTGCCAAATAATAATTCAAATAATTTGCAACAACAAAAATACATAAATAAATATGTTTAGGGAAATAAATAAGGTGAAGTAATACATAAATAAATAAAGAAGAAATTTATACAAAGTACAAATACTGAAAAAGAAATATTAATTTATGTCACACTTAATTAATTAATTAATCTCGATATTTTTTTTACTAGTATTTTTGGTACATTTACTGGCATATTCTTGGGCATATTGATTTTCTTTTTTTTATGTTGGCAGCTTATTTCTTCCATCCAATGTTGCTACTTTACCAAAATGTAAACAAATAGAGGCCAAATGGGGCTCTGGTTGTATCCCATAGCTACAGTGCCTACGACCTTGAAAACCCCTCTTTTGGGTGTTTGCCCTTCACTTTTTGCTTACTGAAACTTTGTGTTTAATCCCCTGTGGCCCCTGAGCTCTATTTTTTCTCATTTCCTCCATCACCTGGATGTCCTGCAGTGCCGCCCCTCCCTTCCTGTCTCTTTGTTCTATGTTTAGAGGTGCGAGAGTTGCTGAAGTCCTCCATGAGGTCGACTCTTCCACCCCGGCATGAGTGCGTGTCTGTGTGAGAAAGAGATAATGAGGGAAAGAGAGCGTCCCTTTGTGTTCAAGTGTCTCCTGCCTCCTCTCCTCCTCGCTCGCTAAGATCTGTCATCTTTTATATCCCAGGATTCTTTGCAGTAAACAAAGGCCACTGATTCATCCTGACAGCCTGCTCTCTCCCCGTCTCACCCTCCCTCTTCTTCTCTTCCTTCCAACCCGCTCTCAGACATACCAACAGTCCTCCTCTCTGCAGTCAAAGAACCGGAAGAAAAATAAAGGTAAGCAGCGAAGCCACCTGTTCGGTCTCCCATTTTTTTTTTGAGCTGCCTTCATAGTGTAACACTTAACTCTCTCAAGGACGCTGCGTTTATGGATGTTATGCAAAAACGCGAGAGCAGCTGCTGCTTCAGTTGAACCAATTATATTAAAGTAATATAACTTTATTTTACAGGTCTTTAATTTGCAAATAGTTTCCTAGAAAGTTTCATGGAAAAAAATATGTATTTTGTCTCTAATTACAGATTAGAACTCCTGGACTTTTATTGTGTTTATAAGCAGAAGCCGAACAATTTCCATTGAATAACAGGCTCCACATTAACCCGAATAAATATCCATTCATTATTCTTTTATTATCGGAAACTTCATTTTCTATTGTGTGCCTGCCTGTAGACAAATTTCCCATCCAGACGTGGTTTAAGACATTAAAATATTCTGCTTTGCATAATAATTTCAGTCTCATACGGTCAGTCCAGACTCTATTAATATGCAAATATTGCTCATTCATCACAATCGAATGCAAGACGTCTCCTACATCAATGAAAATTCAAATTTAACCACTTTGATATTTTCTCGTGTGCAGCTGACCTGCTGTGCATTGACTAAAAGACTCCTAGGGTTATAACCAATTGGAAATTAAAATTTAGAAAGGCTCCAGTGATCCGTGTTTTTGCTCATATTTAGTACCAAATTTTGTAGTTTTATTCCAGGAATATTACCATGAATCTACAGTTACGTAGCGCTGCCTTTCAAGGAAACTTTAGAAAACCAGTGAGGACAGAAAGTGTGTCTTTTATTCATCTTTTTGTTTTTTTGTGAACGCAGGTTTGTCAAATACTTTTTATTTTGGTTGACTATCATCAGAAATCACTATCATTATCATTACACAACTTTAATTCACAGAATGAGTCTATACCGTGGTAAATAGGCCTGGCATTGGAGTGAATATTAACCAGCACTTATTGCACATAACTGTAATAATATTATAATCAGGGTTAGGCCTGCAACTTATTATTTTTATCTGTCATTAGGGGCTCCCTTTGTTTTTGTTGTAATTGATCTTTTTTCTTTAGCGATGTTTTCTCAACTACCCGTTGAATCGTAAACACAACTTTTTCACGAGTGATTGAAAGTGGTGTACAAATGCAGCCCATAAAAATACGACCACAATCAACCTGAAGGGGGTGCTATAATTACAGGTCAACTTTGAAAAGTCACGACTCCCATGCCGTAAGTCCGTTTGATATGAAACTTCCTACAAACATCTTTTAACTCAACATTTTTTTTTACTTTTCAATTTTAAATTTTTTGAAAAGCACATTTTCGACATCGTCCCCTAAACCATAGGGCTGATTGTCACCAAATCATCTATGGATCACTGCTGGACCAAGCTTATAAACAGATATCAAAAGCTTATTGATATCTCATTGCATTTGGAAGATATTCACTTAGAAACTGGGGACGCGGCTCAGCACATAAATAGACCAAACTCCACAAACGTTTGGCTGATCATGAAGAAATTTGCAGGTCTTGTTTACAGAAATACCAGAAACATACTCTGCAAGTTTGTTGGAGCCACAAATGCCAAAATGTTGGCTTGAACCCTGGAATCACCACTTGTGTTTTGTGTTATTTTATTATTACGTCAAAGTAATCTATCTGATGGACCACAGAAATGACAAATAGCCATGACAATTTCCATAAGCTCAAGGTGACCAACCAACTGTTGTTTTTTTGATTAATTGATTAGTCATTTTAATCTTTAAAATGACCCACAAAAGTGATTAATGGCCACAACAATTTCCATTAGCTCAAGGTGACCAACCACCTGTCAGAAACCTAAAAAAAAAAAAAATTAAAGAGAAGAGTAGTTCATTTTCACATCTGAAAAATGTTGTTGTTGATAAAGGTCTAACATTTAAATTGACTAAATCTTTCACTGCTCAGTATTGCAGATACATTATTGCTCACAGGAGAGTTTTTTGGGGTCATTTATTAAAGTTAATGCACAGGTGAAAAAATGCTGGTTGGTAAAACAAAATCAGTCACTTCTTTTTTAATTAATCTGGTGAGATATAAATAAAAAAATCACTGACTGCAGCCATCTATATCCCACATGTTGGAAATTTATCCTGCTGGAGTTCAACTTGAGTCCTCAGAATCATTTCATAGTCAGGAAAAACACGTCTCACATTTTGGTGCAGAGATCTCTGTATTTGCATTTTAACACAACATGCTCATTTTACAGACTTTCATGAGTCCAGACTGAACTGCAGGCGAGACAGCTTTCCATCTGTTTGATACACACTGTACTCTTGGTCCAGATGAAAATCCAGTGATTCAGCATCTAGTTATGTCCCCGTTAAGATGAAAACTACTCATGTTTTGATCACATTTCTTTGTAGAGCATTGGAAATGTAATATGTTGTATTTGTAAACACACATATCATTGTAAGATTAGTTCTCTCATTTCTGATTTTTATGCCTCTGTGCCGGAGATAGCCGTGGCCAGAGGCATTATGTTTCGTGTTTTACGTCTGTCGATCTGCCCTTCCCATTTTCACAAACATAAAATTTGGCACAAACATCCACTTGTAGTGATGCAAGGTCAAAGGTTACTGTCACCTTGCATCAGCGTCATTCTTGTCAGCACAGTGTTTCAAAGACAGCTGAAGATATTTCGTCAAATTTGGCTCAAATGTCCACTTTGACTCAAGAATTAATTGATTAGATTTGGGTGGTTGTAGGTCAAAGGTCAAGGTCACTGTGACCTTTTCTGTCTCATTCTCGTGAATGTAATATCTCAAGAACGCCTTGGCGTTTTAAAAAAAAAAAAAATTTTTGGCACAAACGTCCACTTTGAGTCAAGTGAATTTATTTGATTTTGGTGGTCAAAGGTCACTGTGACCTTGTATTATTCTTGTGAGTGTGATAGATCAAGAACATATTGAGGGAATATCATCAAATTTGGCACAAACGTTCAAGTGGACTCAACAATTAACTGAATAGAATTTGAGTGGTCAAAGGTCAGGGTCACCATGAACTGTCTTTGGCCATAATATGCCAATTATGACAACATTTATCACAATCGTCTAACAGGATAAAATAATGAAGTGGCGAAATTTTATATCCTAAAGGTCAAAGGTCAGCTTCGCTGTGACATCATGTTCTGCAAAAACACTTTTCTGGCCATTGCTAATTGTCTTAAGTCAGGAACAAAAGGGGAGACATTTGGTCAGACACTGAATTGGTGAAACTAATTTTGGGTGCCCACCTTGAAATTGTGCTGATTGTTTTTATCTTCTGTCCTGCCGAGTGTAAAAAATGTGTTTGAAGCAACGGATGTTTTCATAAACACGGATGTTAAATGTAACTGCAACTTGATGCGTTTGCAGAGACATACAATTCAGAGGCAGTAATTCTAGTTTTATGTCTTTCTTTACACAAGTGATGGTATCTTGTGTTTATCAAAATGATAAATCCCTCAAATCCTCCTGCTTCCTCTTGTTTTGGTAATTTCCCTTCCCATTTGTCCTCTCTCCAGCTCCCTGCTATCAGTTTCTTTGCCTCTTTGACCAAAGCTCTTTCTTCCTTTCACCACACTAACGAGGATCAACACGTTGGAAGTGATTTTCTTTCACTTGTTTCACCATCTGCCACCGTGAGAAGCTCTGAAAGCTTAAGCTCCAGCTGCACTTTTTCGGGCGACAGCTTTGTTTGTTTACAGCAATTAAACCAAAGTTTGAAAAACAATGCGGCAGTAATGATTTACTGATTGTTTTAAATGCTCCGAGTAGCAATCTTATCACTCAAGTAATGAAATATTGGTTACTCCCTTTGGTCTGTGGCTGAGGCAGTCTTGTCTCAGTCTCTCCTGGATCCAGAAATTAAATTTGCGATGGTATCAGGCCAGGAGTGTGGAGCTGCTGCACAGAAGATTGGAAATAAAAGGCACTTTTTTACATTTCTAGGATGTATAGTTTCGTCTATATCAGAGTATATTACTTATTAATTATCTGCAGATTCTTTCCAGACTTCAAACCTTTTCACACTGCACATTTGAGCTTTGGTTTCCTTCTGTAGAAAGTTGTTTCCTTTAGAGATAGACTGTGCGCTGCACTTTCCATTGCTGCAGAAATAAATGGAATATTGAACTGCATTTCCCTTTAAGACTTTTGATACAGCACAATAAAAGTTTCTTGGCGGCCGTCAACTGGGAGCCAAGTTTCCCTGGTAATCTTTAATGAGGAGCCTGTTGTGAAAAATGTTATAGGGCTTTCATGCCAGAAGGAAAAAGGCAATTTTTATTAAACACCTCTTACCTTACTGCAGTGCAGCAGCGCTCTGTCAAATCCACAGATTGAACTGTTGCCAAGAATTATTTTGGATGAGGCAATTTGTGAATGCTTTTATTCAAACTGCTGTGAAGGAGCGAGCACTTACAAGCACCTTTTGAATGAAAATGTTACTTTCAGCTCCCATTCTTTCAATTTTCTGATTTATATTGTCCTCGTCTGTCTTCATGTTTTCTGCAGGACGAAGTTTGGCCTCGCTGAGTCGGAGGCGTGTTTCCTGCAAGGCGCTGGGCAGAGGAGACTGCGAGGGCTGGCTGTGGAGAAAGAGAGATGCAAAGGGTTACTTTTCTCAGAAATGGAAGAAGTACTGGTTTGTTCTGAAGGACAACTGCCTGTACTGGTACATCAATGAGGAGGTAAGTCTTTTTTTGTGCTATTTTTTAAATTTTGTTTCAAGATATACATAATTTCGATTCAATTTATTTAGCACATATTAAAAATGACAATGTAATACATTTAAAGAAAAGGAGACATGCAAGGGAAACCCAGATAACCCTCAAGGAGCATGATAAGAAACTATCATTTTTATTTATATCAGTACATACAATCTCTTAACATTGATCAAAACATTTATAAAATTGTTTAAAAAAAAAAAAAAGAAAAAATATATATGGGCTATACAAAAATACAAATAAGAAGGGTCAGACAGAAATAATTATGTAAAGAAAAGAAGAAGAGAAGAAAAGGTAAACATGAAAAACACACATAATGTTGGGCTATTGTTATAGTAGATAATGAATGCAAGGATATGCGTGATGCATAGCACTGCAATAAAAAATTGTAAAACTTAACTATTACAAAACACTTACAAAAAAACAAAACTATAACATGAGAACAAAACTTAAGAATAAGACAAAAACACACAGCAGTAAAAGTAGTCTAGTCCCAGGGCTACTGCAGAGAGCCATTACTACAATAGATGTGCTTGTGATGGTTGTGCAAATTTATGTGGTTGCCAGTGCAGGTCTTACATTGTAAATGGATTCAATTTAAGTGTAGGAGTAGTGCAGGGCTAATGAACACTATGCTATGGATAAAATGGAATGCAAAGTGAATATCAATATATGAACAGAAGGCGCAGAGACAGTGTAAAAAAAGGGGGAAAAGGAAAGCTGGAAAATATAAAATTTAAAATGCAAACATAAGGTTAGATGAAATTCAAAAAGAAGTAGTATATCTGGTCAGTACAAATGTATTCTGAAGGCAATAGCTACATAAAATACAAATGCAAATTGTGCAAAGGTTAACATAACCAGTACATTTTTTGCACACTTTATTGGACATAATTGCAATAATATTATAATCAGGGTTAGGCCTGCAACTTATTATTTTTATCTGTCATTAGGGTCTCCCTATTGTTTTTGTTGTGATTTTTTTTGTTTTGTTTTTTCTTTAAAGATGTTTTCTCAACTACCTGTTGAATCGTAACCAGTAACTTTTCTGTACAGCAGTATAAGACAGACAGAATGCAATGAAATATTTAGCAGAGAAAAGTCATTACGGAGCAAAAGCAGTGGGGTTGCATGGTAATTCACAATCACTATTTTTAGTGATTGATATTTTTGTCCACTCCTTCTCCCCCTCTCCAGCTGCATTTTTATTGATGCTAAAATATATTTTCAAGTGTCAGTTTCCCAAAAGGTGTAACATATTTCATTGTGTCTAAGAAATTTTCCGAAACAGAGAGGCAGTGATGAAATTTGTCATAATCTCTGCCTGCTGTCACTTAACAGGAGCAGTGCAAGTTTCTGAAATAGTTATGTTAGTGCTCTGTGACCAAGGGAGAGAAAACTGTGCAGAAGTTGCCCTCAAGCTGAATGCCAGAATATTACAGCTATATGAAGACTTTGCCCTGGATAAGCAGCAGGCAAAAGAGATTTTAAACTGATTTCAGCTTAATGTTGTGTTAAGTATAACCCCAGTTCTGAAAAGTTGGCACACTATGTAAAATGTAAATAAAAACAGAATGCAGTGAGTTGCCAATCATTTTCAACATATATTTAATTGAATACAGCACAAATAATATATTTAATCTTCAAAATGATGAACTTCATTCTTTTTGGTAAATAAACACTCATTTTTTATTTAATGCCTGCATCACATTACCAAAAAGTTGGGACAGGGGCATTATTCATCGAAGAACTGAGGAAATTCATTGTTTAAGTTTTGAAAGTGAAATTCTTTGATGCTCTTGCTTCATATGCATGACTGGGGTCCCTGTTGTTGTATTTTACCCTGTGTAATGCATCACAGGGCAAATTACGCAACAACAACCCCCGAACAGAGAGTGCGCTACTTACTGTCAGCTTTTCAGACTAGTTTATACACAAAAATGTGAAGAAAAGTATTATTCTGACACCCTTTCCCTTATTAAATTGAGAGATACAACTGTACATTTTTTTAATCCACTTTATCTCAGTTATTAAAGACTTATTGCCTCATTAACTCATAATAAAACACACTTCATCCAACCCAAAACCAAACCCAAGTCCGCTGTTCCAACAATCATGGCTCCAGTTTGGTCAAAATAAATCCTTAATTCAACAAGTTAGATGTAAACAACATGCCATTATTCCCCCGCGGTCTCTCTCTGCTGTTTCTGGCCGCCTGCTGTTTACAGCCCTCTAACTTCTCCTTACACCACTCAGTGTTGTGGTGTCTTTCAGCCCAACTGCCTGTCCCACCGGTAGAGACCAGAGACTGAAATCTGGTGGTGCATGCTGTGTACCACATACAGTGAGTTTGATAGAAAGATAAGTGCCTGTATTAAGGACAGTATTGAAAAATATACCTTCAGGATTACTAAATCCCCTGGTATACAGTAATACCATGATACTGCCTTAGCTTAGTACCCTCACTCTTTTACCACAAAGCCACTCTGTTCTAACACCTGCAGAATGTGACTCATTGTCTTACTGGAATAAGTAGGGACGTCTGAACGGCAGCGTATGTTGCTCCAAAACCTGTATGTGCCATTTTTGGCTATAAAATAAATTGCAGTAAATGTCAACATACTCACTAGTGAAACATCTGTAAAATTACCTGTTGTGTCCAAACCAACACTTTTCAGCCTGTACATAAAGCTGATCATTAATCAGTTTAGCCTCACTAGAATTAACCAGACAAACAAAACTCAGACAAAAATGACAATAAATACAAAGCTTATGGACATCCGCATTGGGTGCCAAAAGCAATTTAAAGCTACACAAATTAAATAACTGGATAGAGCCTAATAGAGCCACCAGCAGAATAATATCATCACTTAGGCAGAGAACATGAGGCTGTCTAACAATGTAATTGCAAAGCAGCTGCAGCCACAAACACATTACAGCAAAGGAGAGACTGCACAGTTATTATATTGCACACAACATTATGTTGCTCGCCAAAATTGTGTTTATTCAGAGAGTGATTACAGATAGATACATTATTTTGAGCCTGTTTTCATTTCCCCGAATTTCTACAACAGGTGCAAAATAAGCACAACTGGGTCACAACACTCACAATTATGGAACATACTTCATATTGTTATAAACCAGATTTTTGCTTTAACATTTCTCCTTTCACCCTCCCCATTAGCCTATTATTTAAGTTTTTCTTTATATGTTCAATTTCTCCTGCGGCTCAGGACGAGAAGGCCGAGGGTTTCGTCAGTCTTCCAGAGTTTAAGATCGACCGGGCCAGTGAATGTCGCAAGAAGTAGTAAGTACACGATAAAAACGGTGCATTGCATATTCATGTGTTTACACTCCACATCAAGTTCACATGCTCTTAAGTATAAATGTTTGCCTGTAAAAAATAACTCCCTCTGTCCCCCTCCCGTGTCTCTCTAGTGCTTTCAAAGCGTGTCACCCCAAGGTCAAGAGTTTCTACTTCGCAGCAGATGGAGTGGATGACATGAACAGGTAAAGCAGCATGTGCTAAACACGGATGAAGGTTATGCAGAAGGGCAAACTCCCTGCAGGGTGGCAAGAGTGCAGCTTCCTGTTTACTATCCCCAAAGCACGAGACAAATATGTTTTTCATGTGATGATAAAAGAAAGGCCTGTTTTTATCCGGGCAGTGACGGGTATGAAAAACATCATTTGCAAGATATATTTCCATAGAGGCTCCAGTTTCAACCTGTGCAGAGGCTCGCCAGACTCTACCTTCATTTACATAATGATCTCTTCACTGCAGACAGCATTTGTTAGAACATTTTGAACAGATCATTTCATTCATTTCCAATGACTTTCAAAATGAAAATAATCAAAGATTTAATGAAATTCCTGTAAAAGGTTAAACTGCAGGGGAAACAGAAGAACATCTGCCCACTGGGGGATTATTTTTTTTTGCATTTTTGAGAGAAATAGTCTCTACGAACTTTCTAAATGACTTATTAGGGAACATTTTGTGAAATATTCCTTGCTGAGAGTTAAAGAAGAAGCAGCTGGTTAGCTAAGCTTATCATAAAGACTGGAAGCTGGGAGAAACAGCGAGTCTGGCTGATAAACCACAATTTTTAGATTTTGTGGTTTGGAACTAAAAGAGTCGCTTTGCCTGTGGCAGGTGAAGTACACGACCCGCTTACTCGGAAAACGAGTGGTGGAAGTGGCCGCAGGTGGTTTTACTGTTGCTAAAGCTACATAAAAAGGCTTTTTATTGCTATGAATGGAACTAATGCTGAAAACACACTGAGCAGCAAAGTGCAGCTCATCACAATAACTTAACACGGTAGCTTTTTTTTGCAGCCGGGAGGCGTGTTAATGTGTTTCAGGAGACATTCTTCGTAACATAGGTCAACATGTAACAGGGCTCTGCTAACTGAAGGGCTGAGGGGATTCTCTGACGGCAATTTGCTGTTCGAAGTTAAACCAAGTTAAACCATTCCCAACTTTAGGTTTGTCAGAGCCTCTCAGAAAATTTAAAGGTCTACAGTCTGGAGCAGCCACAGAAGGTTTCCACACCCATTGCATGGCAGCTCATGGCAGGCCGCCCTTGATCTCTCGACTGACTATATCAGCCAACTGTAAAAGCTCCTGCTTTTTACAGCATAAGATGTAAACATTAACCCTTTCAAACCTGAGCAAATTGGCTTGATTACTTTCAAAAACATGGGAAGAAGGCAATGAGCAATTTAACAAGAAAATTTGCAAGAAATTAGTCAAAATTTACAAGAAAATTACCTAAAATTAGTTTAAAAAAAAGGAAAAAGGAAAAAACACAAAGAGACAAAAAATACCTTAAAATGTATAAAAATTGTGAAAAACTTTGTTTATGTACCATAATTTTAAATATATAATAAAAGAATCTTGAATGTCTTGCCAAGTTTCTCATTGCCTTTTCCCATGTTTTCAAAAGAAATCAAACCAATGTTCTCGGGTCTCAGAGGTTTAAAGGCTTGTGAAAACAATGCAGCTCAACAAAACTGATGTCAATCCAGGTTCGAAAGAGTTAATGGCGCTTCCTCGGCTAAGCTGTAATGTTAGCTTAGTAGGTGACCTAGCAGTAGATGCGTGTTGCCTTTATTCACTGATACATTTGTACTTTTTTGAGCTTTGAGCACCACAAACCGAGCACCACCTAGTTCCATTATATTGGTAAAAGGCAGACATCTCTACAGCCGATGTCTTAACAACTCAGCAACTCAAAGCTGTCTATACTGATAAATAGGATGTATTCCTTCTTTCTTTTTTTACATTTAATTTTCAGCTGTGTGATAAATCCATAAATCTGAACCCTTCTAGATGGCTGAGTCGTCTCAACATGGCTGCTGTGGGTTACGCCGAGCGAGAGAGGATACGCCAGGAGCAGGGTGAGAGTTCATTATAGTGTCCTCAAGACTCACAGTGAACTTATATTGCAGTATTTGAACCACATTTTATGATATTTGTATAGTAGATGGATAGATGATGTTCCTGACTGTGTGTGTGTGGGTTTCCTGCAGATTACTGGAGTGAGAGTGAACATGAGGACGACACCACCTCCAGCCCCAAACAGGACAGTCCCCCACCTCCATATGATACCTACCCACGGCCTCCATCAGTGAGTCACGCACACACACTCATATAAAGTACATGCTGTACTTGAAGGCGAAACTCCTGCTCAGTGCTCCTCCGCAGTCCATTTTAACAGTTGAAGTTATTGCCAATTTAGCCTACAGGGAGTGGTGAGGCTAAATTTGGTATAATTGATGCTATAATTGCTTTGCTCCACATTAAATGAATTGTATTTTTTTCAGCATAGGATTAAATGAAAAGCTGAAACAACAACACTTTACTACAACAGCACTTTAGTTTAAATAATCACCAGACACACAAGCAAGATAATGATATTTGCAAATCCTTGTAATAAAGAGCCTCTGCCTTTTTTCTGCTTCCACTCCTGTCCAAACACTCGTTACTTCTTTCTCAAGCTTCACCACGCCTCCTCGCCAGATGAAATCCTTCTTTCAAGTGTGTCATTACAATTCAATGAGACCCGCAGATTAATTCATGCCTACCACATCTTCACTCTCTCCCCTCTGTCTGTCAGATGAGTGCCTACTTGGAAGGCCGGACCACTCGACTGTCTTCCACAGAGACGTCTCGATCACGCTCCTCCCAGGAGGACTTCCTCTGTGGCGAGCCCCCCGCGGTGGCTGCAGAGCCGCAGTACCATCCCGGTCCTCTAGGGGGAAGCAGCACTCACAGTGGGAGGAAACCAGGAGGCAGCAGCAGCAGCGATGTGCAGTACAGATGTGATCCTGTAGAGGTGTGTGTTAGTCTGTCCGGAGCAAGACATCGCAGCGACTAAAGACCAGACGGTTACACCTTAAATTGAGATTTTCGTTTAAGTCTGAGTTGTCCTTACAGTAAGATCGGTTGCACTAAACACCCTCCTCTTCAATGTTATTTTAAAAATCTAACTCAAGTGTTTAACCCTTTGAAACCTGGATCGACATCACTTTTTTGTGCTGCTTTCAAACACCTTTCATGAGCTTGTAAACCTTTACACCCTGAGCAAATTTCTTTCAAAACATGGGGAAAAAAGGAAATGAATGACATAAATTGTCAAATTTCAACACGTCCTGTCAAGGCAGTAATTGGCACACAATTAGCTGATTACATCCATCCTATCAGTAGGGACTCTTGATATTAATTACCTCAGAAATTATTATAATAGCTTTTGTTCCAGACAAAATGTACATTTAGATTCCCCACAAGTCTCAGTTTGTGTTTGTTCCTCCAGCACTTCTTCTGTTTTGGGTGTCATGAATATTTTATGCATTCATGATTCTTCAAATTCACCAAATCCAGGAGTTTGGGAAATTAGTTTTTAAAAATTCATACAAATTATACAAAAATATGCAGTTCAGCGGTACTAGACTCTTAACTTTTTTCTCGTGGGCAGTGAAGTGAAGCAGCCACATCAGAATATTATATTTAAAGTATTTTACTGCTGAAAAGCTGTCGTGTGTAAGCGATTAGCCCTCTTCCTCTGAATGGTTTGTTTATCCTGATTAGTTACTCTCTCTGGGTTCATATTAAAAAAAACATATAACCAACATTGTTTTCTGTTAAACTACATACAGTTAAAGCTAGATGTGATTTACTGGACACATGGATGATTTTACTCTGAAAATCTAATCACTGCTTAGTTGGAAAGTTGCACATAAAAAGTGATGAATAGTATGTTGTTTGTGTCTCTGTCTACTGCAGTATCGATCCAGTCCCGCAGGAGGCAGCAGTGAGACGGGGTCTCCAGGCCGCTCATCGTCTTCGCAGAGACGTTCGTGGCAAGACCTTATTGAGACACCGTTAACTGAAGCTGGACTGCACTACCTACAAACTGGACCACTAGGTAACAACTTATTCTCTAACTATTGGACGAAGATATCATTGTTTTGTTTTGGGTCACAGAAATAAAGCCAATATTTTCCCCATTTAGCATCTGTTGCTTTAAGCCCTCCTCCCAAAAAAACCCTGTCTGCTCTGATTGGTCAGCGTTTCCAGGTCTTAAAAAATGGTGGACATTTTTATGGGTCCTTGAAAAAGTTTTGAACTTTACTATGAAAATCCTTGGGATCCCTGTAAAAATCACTAATAAGAGCTTCTAAACCAAAATATTCACCATCAAGAATATGATCCTAAATCAAAGAGAAATAAACAACATTTGCAAACAAGTTAACATGTTTCCCCCACATTAGCATGTAGCTACATGTAGCAGTGTAGGTTACGTAATGTAAACACTTGCAGTAACGTGCCTGGAGCTGATGACCATATAAAGAAATTAAAAACTTGAAAAAAACTTAAGTAACAGAGTATTCAGAGCAGTCGAAATTCTACGATTTTTGCTCTCAGATTTTACACACCCTCACCTCATTATCTGAAACGTCAGCCATGTTTAATATGAACATTAAACAAATTCAATATATATAGCAGAAAATAAAGAAATGCATAAACTGGTCCCCCTTAACATTTTTTGTTTCTAGAATCCTCGAAGATTTTATTAAAACTTCTGGGTAAAAAAATATTCTTTCTGCTGCAAGATAATAAATATTTTTATGTAACATCCCAAATTGCCATGTTGCTTAGGGGCCTCAGGGCAACACAGGAAGCCAAATGTACTAATAACATATGGATATTTGACACTGACAGATGTATTCTGCAGGCTTGTGGTACATTTGCAGTCTGTATGATTGATGGTCTTCCTCCAAACAGAGCATCACTCCATCGAGAATTTAACTGAAATAAGATATAGCTCAGTGTTTAATAATGTTATGTTAGTATTTTTTATATTTTTGCACCACATATGCACGCAGGTCATTTTTGTAATTTAGATTTTAATTTGAAATACAAGAGATGCATCATCTGAAGGGGATCCTCAGGCCCAAGAATACAGGAATATACAGACATTTTAACAAAAAATAAATGCACAAATAATCGCTATGATAGTAAATTAACCGAATTTTCGACGACATCTCTTTTCTTGTGGTGTTTTCAGACACCTTTTCCAAGTATTCAAACCTTTGAGCCCAGAGCAGATTGGTGTGATTTTATTTCAAAAACATCAGGAAATAGACAGTGAGCAAGGAAAGGAAGGTAAAAACTACAGAATTATCATGATTACACATTAAAATTATTTTACAAAATTATTTAACTATTTAAAGCTTTTTTGCAGACCATTTCCATTTTCTTTTAATAAGTAAATATACAATATATTTATTTACTCATTATTATTTACTCATTTTCTTTCATTTTTGGGTCATTTCTACTTTTTTTGCTCAGTGCCCTCTTTCCATGTTAAGGAAGGAAAGCAAGCCAATTTGCTCAGGTTTCAAAGGGTTAAACTATGGAAATGACACAAAACAATCAACAAAAATAAACACACTCTACATCTTAGTATCATCTGCACAGAAAAGTAAAGTAATGAGAAGACTGTCAGTACAAAAAGTAGCTGGAGGGGTTTAGGATTTATATTGATTATCTTAAATTAAGGCTCTACTTTTACTTATTGGTATATTTGTTAATTTGTGAATATATTTTACGACTGCATTTAATGTTCTGTTTAAAATGAGTGATGCGGTCAGTGGTGGATTATTATTATTATTATTCTTTCATATTTTTATGTTACAGAAGACGCCGTCTTTGCAGAGCCCGGTCCAGGCGGCGGGACCATGATGGCCGGAGCAGTTTACACTCTCCCCGCACAGAGGAATGTCCCGTTGCCCATGGCGATGCAGAGGCTGATTCCTATGGCAACCCAGGGAGGGAAACCCCGCAGCTTCACACTGCCACGAGACAGCAACCTACACACACTCCTCGCGGCCCCTGCGAAAGAAGAACAGCAAACACACAACGGTGAGTTTCGTCGGGGACATCTGTGTGCTGTGAAACACGTGGACGCATGAGAAGAGACAGAGTGTAGCTCCGTTTTGTGTGTGGGTGGACATCAAGTGAGAGCAGAGAAGGAAAAATGTGTCTCACATTGAGTGACAGCCACAAGAGACAAAAAAAAAAAGATTTTTTTTTTTTTAAGGTGAAGACGTCAGCACATGTGCCAGAAATAAAAAGCGCTCTCAGGCATTTCCATTTAAATCAGTATCGGGTAGAGTAACACACACTCCAGTAATAAGCTGATCTAATGAGGCTAATGAGACAATAGTGCACTGGTTGCCAAGGTGAATCCAGCAGCGCACGGAAAGAAAAGTGCCAAACCAGAATAGTAAACAATGAAATATAATAACCATTCTCATTTAGCCAGTCAAGCAGAGGAAATAGAAAGCGGAGAGGACATCCCTGAGGCTGGAGGGAGAGAGAGCATGACTTTATCATCATTAATAACACAAGTCATTAGGCTGTAAAGTAGAGGTGTTGAGGTGCTGTCCTCCAGTGGCTGCTCTGAGATATAACTCAATCTAATCAGATTTTTGACAGCTCTTTAGCCTTTAGCTTCAAACAATGTGAGCGGAGGAGTGTTTCAATCATCATTAAGTGTGTCTCTCTGTGACTGTGTGAAGGCGGCAGCGAGGGCGCATCCCTGGGCGATCTGTTTCGTGCGTGCGAGCAGGGCGGGGTGTGTCCACTGGGTCGCGGGTCAGACGTCAAAGGTCAATCAGAGTGCAGGCAGTCCTTCCTCCGACGGGCCGCCGACCCTCAGCTTAACGAGCGGCTGCACCGCCTCCGCATACTGACCTCCACGCTGAAGGTATGTCCACCCGCAAAGACACACGTGCAGGGAATATGTGGGCATAAATGTGCACCCAGAAACGCACAGAAACACATATAACATAGATGTCATGCACACATAAAAAAGGTAAAAATTAAATTACATTAACAGTCCTTTTTAAGAATTTTCAATATAATTTTCTTATTTCCAATAAACGTTTTTTCTAAAAAGATTAGTTTATATAAAAGTTCTAATCCTTAAGATTTCCACCAGCTTCTTGTGGTATCAACAAGTGCGGTTTAAAACTGCAGCAAACAATTGTTGAGCAGCTAGTTCGTCACGAAAACCATAAAACTGGTGTGTCTGTTTACAGTGCAGCCAAACAAACAAATTTGGGTAAAAATAATTGCAACTGCAATCTGCTGGAGCTTCAGCAGCTCTTCATCTAACAACTCACTGTGGCTGCCCGTTTCTTCTGGCAACTAATCTGTTGTCAAAAAATGCCGAAAAAGCCTGTTAGCTTGTTTTGTGGACACTTTGTGTGTGCTTCACCCAGAAAAAAGCTGGCTGTGATTTGCCAGTTAAAAACTTGAAATGTAAAGTATTTCACAGCCGGATACATGGCCTTTTCTTAAAGCAGGGCTGTCTTTGCAATAGAAAACCAAATACTTTTGAAATTGGTGCTACATGACCAGAGAAAACAGACAAAAACGGCAGTGGCATTTGCTTTTGTTCAAATGGTGGAAAACCTTCAACTATCTGCACCGTACCAGACCAATAATCCGGCTGGTGGGAGAAGTAATGTGAGCTTGCCTGTTTTTTTACACAGAAAACAATATAGTGGCAAGCTGGAAACAGTTGATGTCAAATTACAGTTAGATGGTAAGCTAAAATATATTTCTAAAAACATTTTAGGCAGCGTAGTAGCAGAATCTTGTGTCATATTCGATCAGCACTGCTGAGTTTTGCACCCTTGGATCTTACTCTGAAAAATGAAAAGGTAGCACATCTCAAGTCTTCAAGTCGTCAAGGAAGACAAAATACTCACATTTTACTTATCGCTAATGATGTGAGCCTAATAAATAAGTGAAATGTGAGTTTTTATCCTTCTTGACTTGAAGACTTCAAATTTGCTATCTTTTCAATATTTTGGGATAGGCTCACTGGATTTTGGGTTAAAGAACTCCACCAAGAATTCCTTTGCTGAAGTGTAACCTCTTTTTCTAAATACAGTGATTTTACCTTTTGATCTCTTTTAAGTCTCCATTTTACAATACAGAAATAAATATAGTAGCTTTTTTTTAGTTTACAAATTCTTATATTACAGTCATCTGCTAAAATATATTTCTAAAGACATTTTAGCGAAGAGGGAGGCTCTCTTTTTTAATGCACCTCTGAGCATTTTGTGTCCGTGGTGGTGGGCAAACGAAAATGTGGAAGTACAATCTGTAGTTTGAGCAGCAGCCCCAGAGCCAGCGAAAAAAGCTGAGAGATGAACATGGAAATCTGGATGCAGGCAAGACCAAGGGAAGTTTACCGCAGTTCACTTAACGTACTGCAAACACTGTTATGACACAGAGCTGGTTCACAGTCAGCAAAGTTTGACTTGAATGCAGCTCTGATAGATCTGCAGCAGACTGTTAAAACTGTTATCAATGAGATGAAATTACAGATGTCATGGTTAACATGCTGCATCATCTCTTCAGTGTATGAAGGCAGCTTGACTCCAGCGCATGAACTTACAATGAAAACTACTCTATGGTGATTTATTTACTGAATGTTAAAATATTAGATGGCTAAACAGGAGTCAATGTCATGAAAATCTTAAGGATTTTAACTTTAAATACTACTCATATCCAACTCATATTTGATATCACACTCTTCTTTTGCAATTCTTACAGAAGAAAATTACGCAATTTTGCCTGCTCTTTGTTCATAGGCTGTTCTCTTACCCTTTCAGTTTTTTAATACTTTAGTTTGAGGTTGGCAGTTTCTGATTTATCTCCGAAACTGAAATCTCTTCATTTTTTCGATCCAAATCCCCTATTTGTTTTTTTACCTTATCCAGTGTGAACTGAAAGAATTACCTTTTATCACAGTGTATTTTTCTCTGGTCTATATTCACATATGATTGCAGCTAACCACATGAAATGAGAGCAGGGTGAAACGGATAAAACGTTACTCCTTTTATTTTGTAGAGGGACACTTTCATGTGCATTTTTAGCTGTAATACACCATGATTTTCTGACCCTTGAAGTGCACACGCACACATAAACACACACACTGTCTCTGTCTTGTTAGTTTCAGTGCCGTCATCTGTCCCAGTCTGTCTCCTCGGTTTGGTTTGAGAGCTTTGTCAAGCAGCCATCTGTGGCTTTATGCTGTATGAGCAGCGGTTGTGTTTCTGGGCTGCGTGCCTGTGAATGGCTCTTTTGCTGTGGCTGTTTTTCTTTTTTTGTCTCTATAGAGTTTGTATCTTTGTTGCTTCCTCCGTGTACGTGGGCGGGGATGGTTGGCGAGGGCGCCGGGGTCTTTGTCGCTGCAGTAGCTTTTTTGCGAGGGTCTGTGGCTTTGGCTGCACGTGTCTGCTGGTGCAGGTTGGCTGGATCAGCTTACGTGTTTGTTCCCTGTTTGACGTCTCTTAAAGGAATACACCAAGTCTTTTTGGGGGGAATTTGGATTTTCTGTTAAATAATTAGAGCTTACAGTAGGCACTAAAGTCATCCATGTGACCCTGGTAGACGTTAAACTGCAGTTTACGAGGCATCAGGTTGTGTTTGTGTGTTCAGGCAGCAGCTACTTATCTGCAGTGGTTGCTGTGGAAACAAGACATACACGCATGTTTTCTTTGTATCTGTTATGTATCAAATTGAACAAAAACAAGAAACTACAGGCGAGATGACGAGTGAAGATGTGCGCTATAATTCTCTATATCCAAAACAATTCAGAATGTCTCTGTTGACAAATATAATGATAGAGGAGGTTTTTATATGCTGTGTTTAATATTGTCATTATGGCTGGATAACTGAGCTCCAAATGTGACATCATCAATATTAAAAAATCATGAAGGACAGTTTAAAATCTGTCTTGACAAACTCTGATATTAATCTGAATAAATTGTATGGCTAAATGTTTGATTTGTTTTTAGTTCAATGACAGTGATCAACTTTTTGAAGTAAGAAAACGAACCAATTCTTTAAATCAAAATGTAACACTGAAGTATCAGTTACTCCTAATACAGCTAGGTATATTATTTATCCAGTTGCTCAGTACCTCCTGAACGCATGCATTTTCACTAAAACTTTATCTTAAAACTGAACGTAAAATGAAATTTATCAATGCTCTCTTCAAAGCGAGACATTGCATTGACAAAAATAGTAATTTTACCTCACTGAACATGGGAGTTACTGGTCTACAGCTGCCTCGATCAGTTAGTTTGTTTATGTTATCATGTAACTTTGGAGAATTCAAACTAACCCTTTAAAACACAAGTTACACAACAACACAAACTAACTGATTGAGGCAGCAGCAGACCAGCAGCTCCAGTGTTCAGCGAGGTAAAATTCAAGCTTTTGTGAATGGAGTCTGGCTTTACACAGAGCATTGATAAATTTCACTTTTGGGCTGAGCAGGATACATGAAAATTGGATTAATCTGCATGAGTTGTTTGAGAGTTTGCAGATATATGTTTTTACTTCTGCTGTTAAATGTGGACGCCAGTAACTTCAATTCATCAATTAATTTTCTCCATTTTCGAAAGGAAACCAGGTTTCTTCACAAATTCAACATTACACAGGCTTAGTAACTGATATACAAATGCTCATTTGCGGGGATAATTTATAAAAAATTAAAATGTGGATGAGAGAAAAAGCAGGTGAACTTCAGAAAAAGAAATGGCCACATAGAAAAACATAAGAGATGATAACATACAAGGTAGAAATAATACCAATAACAGGTGTGTGGAAGACCATGCAAAAAATACAAAAATGGAGACAGTAAAACAAGAAAAATCAAAATATTTATTGACAATAAAGTTTTAAAAAACTCAAAACTATAAAATACTAATATATATATAATATATTATGAAGTGATGCAATAATGGAAAAAGAAAACAGTTTATTACAACTTTATTAAAGCATTTGAGTAGTTGGAGGAGTCAATCTCTCCAGAACAAATGGATGGTTTTAGTGTAATAAAAGTGAAATCTCCCCAAAACTTAGTGTATCCCGTTAAGTGTGTGTCCTGCTTCTCGTTTGTCTGCGTTCTAAAGCTTAGTGATTTAAAATCATAAAATTAAAAAGAGTGAACCCCCCTCCCACCCCGACCCCTCCTGTGTTTCTGCATCCCCCCCATAGGACAGGGAGGGGGAGCTAGCGCTGATTGACAGGCTGTTGGCCAATCCCCAGCTGTCGTCGGCAGAGTTCCAGGAGTGGAAAAGAGCCTATCAGGACCTGTTCTCTCAGGAGCCCGACCCGACCGCTGAATCAGACCCCGGCCCGCCCCTCACCCCCTCGCTCTCTCACACACACTCCTACATTGAGACCCACGTCTGACGAGTAAAACACGCTCACACACATGTTTCTGATTCTGGGGAGAGTCAAACAGATGTTTTGACGCATCAGGGTCGCGATCAGTGACGTAGGGACAGCTCCACATCCCGACACGCTTTCAGCAGCCGCGGTGTACAAGTGCAACATGACAGCTTTCTGAGGAGACGCCTGAGTGGCCCTCATGTCACATCAGTCTACGAGCTGATTGGTTATGCCACTCCAGCTGGCTCGGGGGCGGGCGATAAACGGATTCTTAAGTATTACATGTTAGCTTCTGTGCTCTATAAATACTTTGGACCACTCTCATCAGTTTTTTTTCCTGCTGACATGGACCTCAGAGTAGTTCCTTCAGTACTTCATCCAGCTTGTTGTGCCATGTTTATACCGACCGCACAGTGTCTCATAGCCACAGAGTGACAAACGTTGTATTCTGTCAAGCCTTATACTTGATATCTATGATGATATTTTTTTGTACAGTGAGTGTTACAGCAGAGATCAATCAGCACAAGTCTTTTTGAAACCAGTTTCTAGTTTTAGAGACTTTTGTTTGTGCTGGTTTGGTAGAATCACGTACTGTGCTGGGCTGGACCTGGAGCATGCACAACTGGGATAGGAACCATTAAAGGAAAAATCCACCCTGAAAACACTTTTAACACCGTTTTTTAACACTGCTAGTGACAGTGTTTTTACAATGAGGAGCCTATTTTTTTTTGTTTTCTTGCACCAAATCTGATGTGATGCCAGTTCTCTTGTCATGCTGTCACTTCATTTTCACTGTCAGTGTCGTTTTACCTCCAGCGAGTCTTGTCTTACAATATTATCGTTTGATACAGTTAATTCAGTGTGACATTTGACATCAGCTACCTCTCATTAATTCATTTCTAGGACAGAATATTTCCTTTGAAGCACATCTTATGTTAGATATAATGCATGCCACTTCATTAGTATTATTTTTTTTATTCACATCCATAAAACAGGTCAATTTTAAACAAGACCTCTTAATACCTGCCTAAATATACTGTTATATCTTTGACATACTTTAACCATTCTTCAAACTGCCTTAAAACCATACTATTATGCTCATATAGTACAAAAAATGGCTATAATGGCTGCAAAGAGATCCATTTTAAAAGTAATATTAGTGTAAGAGAAGAAAAAAATCTACAGTCCTTTTTCTGTGTAAAAATGCAATTCTGAAATTTTGTACTTAACAGTCTCAAAGGACATAAAATACCTTATTTGACTCATCTTACTAAGAATGCAGAAGCATCATATTTACTCGGGCCGGGAAAATATGCTTACCTCCAAATTCAATACTGTCACGATACATGGGTGCCAATTCCATGTGTATTATTTTAAGCATTGCGATTAAATGTTTCCATTTTATTGCAGTATTTGTTTACTATTTTAAGACTAGATCATTGGAAAAAGTTAAATTATACACTTCTAGAGACTGTATATCATGAGGCATTTTTCCAAAAATAGTGCACATCACGTTTGTCAATTCTTTTAGACTTTTATTTCAGCAGCGCAAGGCCAACTGGACAAAGTGCATTTTGCAGTTTGCTCCATTTTTAAAAAAAATTGTGGTAAGCAACCAACAAAACACCTGTCCAGAGCTTAACTGCTATTTCACTGCGAAGTAAACTGACAGATCTGTTCCTCATAATCTGCATTTTTTTAGGATGAGTCAGAGACAGTTTGACAATCCGCAGTCAATCGTCGAGCCTAATTACGGTTCGTAAATTGTGAACAAGTAATTGAGGCTATAATTTGTTTATCTCTTGCAGCTTTGGCTTGTAGGGTGATGATGGAAGTGATCGAAAGTTATCTTAACATTTATGCTACCACTGTACACTACCACCACAGAAAGCCCGCCTCTTTATTCATCTGATTGGATAAAGGGAAAAAACGCCACTGATGGTAGGCACTCTCGCTCTCTGAAGTTTTTCACCTCGAGGCATTCAGGGCGCTCCGGCAAAAACGAGCGCTGCATACAACAGAAAAATGTGAGGTGCTTGGCAACACAAAAATGGCGAGAAAAAAAGTTTCACTCTCATTGAAAACGGTTACAAAAAGCCGACCCACGCTGCTAAAACAGACTCTGGGCCTTAGACTGCATAGAAAATGAGTCATTTACTAATAATACAATCAACCCAACCCTTCTTTCAACTAAGTGTCTGTTAAAATTGTCCAAATTTTGCAACTCTGTGAATCAGTCTCTTTTTAGAAAGCTTAATCTGGTGTTTGCTTGATGAGAAAATTTCACTAAATAATTTCATTTTAAAGGGCAGCTCTACAGTGCAGACATGTTATTGTATACACAAGAAATACATTCAAAGCAAAAAAGCACAAGATTCTTGCTGTTTGCTTCTGGACCTGATTTATTTTTGGATTTTCGAAGGCTTTGACTGGAAACCCCACTTTAACAGCTGAAGTCGAGTCACCATGAATACAGTTATCTAAATCAAAATCTTTAATTTAAGTAATGAGCAGGGAAAGTATATGAGTAGACCATTTACAATGTTGTAAAAGTTTCTCTGGGTGGATTTTTTCCGTAGAGACCATTTGGCTCTCTGTATCCTGCATGCCACTTAGAGAATAGGGGGAAATATTTGCGTAGGAATTGAAATATGGATCTAATAAAAATATATTAGTTTGTTATTTGTACGCTGCTGCCAAATGATTTAATACTCAGAGACACTGCACAAAACTATAAAAGCAATCGTGCACACAAAGACATGCACACACCCCAATGAACACACACATCACACGACACAGTTTGAATGCTCTTTCTATGCTGCTGCCAGTGGTTGGTTGTAGTAGCATGTCTTTGTTGTAGATAAACACAATATTCCTTTTCTGTTTTTGTGTTTGAAATCTCTAGATACAGTAGATCTCTCTTTATAGAGTGCAAACTAAGTGTCTTGGATAATGTTCTCTAATTCTATCAGGTTTTTTTGGACAGTTGAGTAAAGATTGTTTAATGTTCAATCTATAAATTATGGTAAAATAACAGTATTTATTTATCATTCTGTGTTCTGTCGGAAGGAGAGGAGTGGATCAATAAAGTGTGGTCATTTGGACGGCGGCGTATTTGTGGTTTGTTTTTGCTTCAGTGGACAGTGGGACAGAGAGGAGGCTGACAGGATGTGATGAGCTCCGGTAAAAGCTGTTGTACCGTAGCTGTCAACAAGGGAGGAAGAGAGAGGGCCCCAACCCAATCTCCAGAATAGACGTTGGCATTGCACATTTCTGCAAAAACACAGATATGTTTCATTTGTACGTTAAATTTGTGTGGTTAGGTTTAAGCACAAAAAAACTTGGTTAGGGTTAGGAAATTATCATGTTTTGGCTTAAAATATCAGGTTTTTTTTGGAAATGTCATGATGTGTCATAAAAAAATTGATGGTTATGTCACAGCAGACAGGGCTGAAACGTATAGTTAAAAAATACTCAGTTTTATCGCAGAAGACACAGCTGGGTATGTCCCAACGTGTCGTAAAATAATACCCAGTTTTATCGCAGCAAACAGGCTGGAAATGTCCCAATGTGTCATTAAAAAATACCCGGTTTTGTTGCATCAAGCTTGATTGGAAATGTTCCAACAAATCACTAGAAAATACCTGGTTTGGTGACAAAAAACACAGCTAGAATTGTCCCACTGTCTTTAAAAACTGTCCAGTTTTGTCACAAGAAATACTGCTGGAAATATCCTGACATAATGGTGAAAAATAACCAGTTTTATTGCAGTTAACATGTCTGGAAATGTCCAGACATGTCATTAAAAATACCTGGTTTTATCAGAGAAAGACAGATTTGGAAAAATCCCAAAGTCTTGTAAAAAAAAAAAATGACCCTCTTTTGTTTCAACAAATATGACTGGAAATGTATTTTCATACAATTACAAAATACCTAGTTTTATTGCAACAAACACGACTAGATATGTCCCAGCATGTCGTTAATGAAAAAATGCCCGTTTTTGAGGCAACAGACTCATCTGAAACTGCCCGGTTACATGGTTAAAAAGTTTTTTCACTACAAATACACCTGAAAATATCCCAACCTGTCATGAAGAAATATGCATTTCTGTCACAAAAAACAGGTTTGGAAAAGTCCTAAGAGCTGGTTGTAAAAAAAAAAAAAATAATGAAGCTAATATAAGATGCTCAGATGACTGATTATTTAAATGAGGATAAAGTGAACAAACACCACAGACTTCATCTCTTCTGTAATTCAGTTTTATTGGTTCTTAATGGTAATAGAACAGATATATTTATGGATGGATTATTTTCAGATTTTTCTGTAGAGGCTCGTGATTTTTTAAATCAGTATTTATTTTACATAGTCATTATTTCATGATAATTACCAATAGGAATGTTTAACTGCACAATGCTGCGACAAAATCTGCATTAAATCTGAATGTTTTGACAGTAATGAGCAACTGAAAAATCCACTCGCCATGATTTATATCGAAAATATTTCGCCTTTATGTTTAAGTTTAGAACTTTTCCATACGTATTTTCATTTATAATAATCGCTACGGTATAATTGGGCAACCAATCAATTTTGCATCCAGTATTTCCTTGAAACATAATAAAACATGTTAAATAAATAATTTTGCAGACAGTACACATTCAGGATTAAATGGAGGTAAGCACGACAGTCCATGAATAATTAACTCCAGCAGGTTACGTAGCTATTACCCACAAATCATGCATATGATTCCCGCTAATACTTTTTCTGCTCTGCAGCTTTAACCTACTTTGTCCTTTTGGTTGTCAGTGCAGATGGAAAACAAGACCTAAAAAAGGTCAGTCGATATCCTTGCTTCGCTTTTCTTATAGAAAACTTAAATTATTCACCACCAGTACCTAAATAAACAGGAATGTCACATGCATCTAACTTTTATCTTCCATAAAATATTCAGCTTAGCCTTGCTGTTATATTTCAAAGTTGTCCTCCTCCACCTTCTTCACCTTATCTCCTGTTTTGACTTCTTCTCTTTTCCCTCTCATGTGTGATAGCCTCCTCCGCAGCCCGGCTCAACCTCTTCCTGAAAACTCATTTGTTCAGGAATTACCTTCGTCCCACTAAATCTCTTTACCTCCCGCTATTGTTCTCAAAATCCCCTTTATCTCCCTCCTTAGCTCTTGTTTTATGTTTCGCCTTAGAACATTGACACATTCGGTCACAGGAATATCGCTGACAAAAAAAACATGTTTTTCACTTCTCAGTGGTGCATGTTTGTAATTAGCTCTCCATAACTGTATCTGTTCTAAGTGATAGAAAGACAAAGCTAAAGAGTTAAATTGCATATTTTTCTGTCAGATCAGTGAGTGATCAGACAGGGACATGCAATTAAAAAAACTCAAACAAAACAGACAACAACATTTACCCTTTAGCTTGTTATTTGTGGTTTTGATATGTGTTTTTTAAATTATTCTTCCCAAGAGGTGAATAAGTAGATCCCTACCTCTCTGTCCATTAGCAAAAACCAGAATATAGTCAACTAAGCTCAGCATAAAGACTGCCAACAGGGAATTTGCTATTGACTTTATCTAAAGGGAAAAAGTGCTTACGAACTTCACAAATTAACATCCGATTTATTTAATTAATACAAAATCTGATATGTAAAACTGATGTCTGTGGTGTTATGGGAGGTCTTGTGTTTAAAGCGCTGTCTGTCTTCTGTTTGTAGTCTCTTATTAAGCGCATAAATAAAGTTGTTAGATGAGAAAATTGGGCCTCATTCACAAATAATAATCTAAAATTGTTATTGCATTCTTATGAAAATGAAGCCCATTGTTCTTGTTAGTTGAAAGCACATGCCAGTTTATGTTAATAAGCAAAGGTAAATAACCTGCTAGTACATATAAAAAGATATGACACTGCTGAAACTGAAGAAGAAAAGTCAATAATGCCCAAATGAAAGTCTAGAAGATGGAGTACCGGACTAGTAATAGCGTCAGCCCAAAATGCATCACAAAAGTCCTCTTGTGTTCATAGACCTAAGAACAAATACCAAATAAGAAAATATTGGTGATTGTGAGAATCTTAAGAGTGGTTTCAATTTTCTCATCTAATTAAGTGAGAAAGAATAATACTTTTTCCCAAAATGTCAAACAGTCAAGTAGTAATAGAGTAGGCCCTGGATTCAAAAACTCTTACTTGAAATATTTGCCTAAATATTCTGGTGGAATAATGCACATCTGTTCTCCTCTACTGAGATGGGACTAGAAACAGTGATTTCATGACTAAAACAGTTGTTTTAGATCTCTAAACGTCACTGCTGTTCATATGACAAACGCATAAAAATTGAGCTTCGAATTTATGATATTGCCACGTCACCATTTGAACCTTTGTTCTGTTCTCAGCATTTTGAGACTTTTTTTGATCGATGAATGAAATTATTTCACTTTCATGTGCTCATTAGTCTGGCAGAGGCAGCAGCGTGCACTCAGTCCCAGTGAGAGGTCTGGGCAGCTGGCAGATCTCTCTCCATTGATCTTTCTTTGTGTCGTACTCCAACACGCTCTTCACTATCACCTCCCGTCCATCGCTCCACCTCCTCCCTCCAAACACCAGCAGATTCCCCGATGGCGTCGACACCATCCCGTAGTTGAAGGAGCCTGTGAGGAGCGGTCGGAGGCGGGTCCAGTGGTCTGACTGCGGATCGTATCGTTCGATGTCGCAGAAAGGCTCGTACATTCCCAACAGGGCGTAGATGTGTCCGTGTGCGGTCGCCAGCCGGTGGCTGAACCTGGCGATGGACATGGGCGCTCGCTTCTCCCAGACTCGGCTTTTGAGGTCCCAGAACAGGAACTCTCTGCTGCCCTCTCTGTGGTCATCACCATGGTTACTGCCACTCTGGTTGCCACCTGACACGTAGATGTTGTTATCAAGAACGGCAGAAGCGTGGCCGTAAAGGGGGCGTGGCATGTTTGCTCCTCGCCTCCATGCTCCTGTGGTCATGTTGTAGAATTCAACAGAAGCTACAGGCGTGTGTGTGTTGGTGTCTGGTTGCGTGTGTCGTCCCCCGATGGCATAAATAGCGTCCTCCACTATGCAGCAGGTGAACCGCGCCCGCCTCTCCAGCATGGACTCCACCGCCTCCCAGTGGTCAAAGCGAGGGTCGTAGCGCCACACCTGATTGGATGTTGCCACAGTGATGGACTTCTTCCCATCCTCGTCTCCTTCTTTCACTTCATCTCCTCCAATCACGAAGAGGAAACCTCCCACCGAGCACACGCAGTGGTTTCTCAGCCGCAGCGGGATGCTGGAAGTTAGAGTTGAAAACTTCCTGCCTCTGGGATCAAACGCCACCATCTGTGGTTCCGGCGAATCAGCACTTGATCCTCCACCAACAAGCAGCACCCGATTTGGCGACGCTCTGAGTGTCGTCTGTTTGCTCTGTCTGATTGGCTGAGCTGGACCCAGGCGGTGGTACTCCAGCGCTCGAGTCAGCTGGCTTCTGATGAGAGGTGTGGCCATGGCTCTATGGGCGTGGCTTAGATTGTTGAGCTCAGAGGTAGCAACCAATCCGAAGCGCAAACGACTCAGCAGGAGATTTGACTTCAGCAGGGGGAGGGGCCCGTTCGCATCCAGCCAATCCAGAGCCAGCTTTATGAGCTCCACCTCTTTGACGCCCGGTATCTCGTCAGCGTCCAGCACCGCCGTCAGTGATTGGATATTCAGCTTTATGAGGTCGTCCCTGCTTTCCTGCAGCAATGTCCCCATCTCCATAGCGACGGTTTGATTGGCAGCCTCAAGTGCATCAGAGAGGACATGGTGCTCGGCCAGGTTAGCATAGCAACAGCAGTTCTCCGCACTTAAACCGTCAATCATGAAGCGCTCGCATATCGAAACAGCCGTCTCCACCTGCAAGTACCTGGCAGCCTCAAGGACGACAGGAAGTGTTAACGGCGACACACTGAGCCAGCCGGAGTACAGGAAGTCTAGGATGGCGTCTAAACCCTCAGGTGTTAGCGCCGGGAGGCTGATGCGGCCCGCTAATCTCTCGGCGGTAGTCTCTCCAAACAGAGCCCAAAAATACTCGCTTGAGCTGGCCAAAAGGGCGCGATGACAAGGGAAGGATACACCGCCGGCCTCGAGGACGACATCACACATGTTGCTCTGGGAGCGCAGCCGCTGGAAGCCGGAGAGGAGCCCGGTTCTGTGGGAGGAACTGTAGAGAAGGGAGTAGCTATCCATCCAAAAGATGAGGAGATATTGGAGAGAAAGTCAAAAAAGAGGATTAGTTGAAGAGAAAAGGCTTCGTCAGGGAGGTAGGAAGAAGCTGAAGCAGGAAGAAAAAGCAGCGATGATTATCAAAAAAGCACTAAAGAACGTTTGACAGAAAGAGAATCTGACGTTAGCGGGAGAACAGGATAATAGGTTGGTGAGAGCAAAGAGAAGGAAATGATGGGAGCAGACAGCAAAGTTGAGAGCAGAAGAGTCAAGTGCATGTCCTCAGCCGAGGTCTCTCCATCTGTGTTTTTGTCCCGCTCCGTCTTCATGTGACACCATGATAGGAAGGCTATCAACTGGCACCGACACGCACGCCGCCCCCCTTTTGGCGCTCAAACTTCCCAAAGCCTCCTGTCTCTTTCTGTGATGTCCCAGCACTGTTGGCTTTGTGTCCGTCCACTGCCCTTTTCTCTGCGTCCGGGAGGGAGTATCACCCGAATACATGCATCCAACATACACAGCAACCGGGCAGGCGAGCAGATGCATGGATAAACACACACACACACACACACACACACACACACACACACACACACACACACACACACACACACACACACACACACACACACACACACAGAGGGAGCCTGGCAGGGTGTTAGTGTCTATCCCGGCGGATGAACTCATCGGTAAATACAGCTGCCACAGTCTGCAGGACCGAGATTCCAGGGCACGGTTGCCACGGCACCTATCTGCGCCCCTCATCGCCATTGAGGGACAGGAATAGAAACACAGACACGGCTCAGTGGAGGTATCAAAACCCAAGGAAGTTCTGCCAAGCTGTCAAAAGATTTTTGCAAGTGTCAAAAGTAGCACAGAGCATTTGGTATTAGAGTGAGCCGTGCCCTTCTGGGAGGCATTTAACCTCTTTGTGACCTGCACTGCCTTAAAATCAGGTTGATGTCATGCTATTATTTTTACGCAGAGATAAAAATGGTGACGGGTTGAGTGGTTGTTGTTTAAGTGATGATTTGTTTTCAATAACAGGCTACAAGTTTTCCAACTTTTACAGTTGTGCGGTTACTTCTGTCTGATGATACATGATACATACTTCTGTCTGATGATACATGATACATACTTCTGTCTGATGATACATGATACATACTTCTGTCTGATGATACATGCATCAGGATGCACACAGAATGGCTTTACTGCACATTTACAACTTCGTACGGCGTTCTCTGCATCGCAGATTTTATCATGAGTTTTGATCTCTGAGGGATGCTGGCTGACACTCAGAGATGAGTGTGTGTTTGTGTGTATGTGCAGTGGTGAAATCTAACTGTGCATTTGCTCAAACACTGTACTAAAGTACATATTTGAGTTACTTTGCTCCATTTTATGCAACTTTTTACTTCTACTTTGACTACATTTTGGAGGTGAATAATACACTTTTTACTGCATTGCATGTGTCTTTAGTTACTTTTCATTTTACAGTTAATTTCCTTCCTGTCCAGTGAAAACCATGTGTCTCCAGATAATTCACCTGGCCCCTTTGTTTTGTAGAGTTAGTGAACTCTGTGGATAATTGAGCTCCCAAATAAAAAACCTCCTGAATGCTCAACACTTGAGGAATCCTATCCCAAAGAAGTTTTAGCTGGTTGTAATCCCCAATTCTCACCACTAGATGACACTGAATCCCCCTACATCTCACATACTGGACCTTTAAGATGAATAAACTCCTCCAAACCCCTCTTCAGTTGGCTGGAAAATGCATCGTTACAAAGTTGAAAATAGGGCTTATTTTCTGACACCATTAGAAGTTGACTTTTTAGAGATATGTGCTTCGAAGGACAAACATATGACAACGTATAGACCATGATGGATTGCTGTAAATTAAACTACCCAACAGGATATAAAATAGTTAACCCTTTGAAACCTGGGTTGACATCAGCTTTCTTGTGCTTTCCTAAATTTGCAAGAAATCAGGAAACAAGATGAGAAAAATGAAAATTAGTTGAGGAGAGAGATAAAATTATCTCAAATAATTCATTTTTAACATAGGGGAAAACGTCCAGAAACATTTCAGAAATATATATGTGGGTGTTTATTTGCACTTTTTTTCATTCATTTTCTATTTTTAAATATATTTATTTATTTACCTTTTTTCTCATTTCAAGCAATTGTGGGGTTTTTTTCATACTTTGGCTTATTTCTGGTCATTTTCATTTATTATTTTTTTTTTATCGTGTTAAGTTGCTCATCAACTTCTCCCAGCAATTTTGAAAGAAATCAAGCTTAGGTTTCAAAGGGTTAAAATTAGTATAACCTTAAATACAATTAGTACTTTTACTTATCAGGCTTTATTTTAAAAGTGTGGTATTCATACTTTCACGGAAGTAAAGGGTTTGATAACTTCTCCCACCAGTGTCTATGTATTCGTTTTATGGAAATGTTAGTCGAAAATTCAGCACACAGGCTACCGGCAAAAAGGAAAACAAGACTCACGCCTTTTGAAACTGCCGAGTGTTTTTAATCTTTCCCACACAAAGTCAGATCCTCTCGTACGGTTGTTAAAAACACCAGCAGTGTCTCTCTCTCTCCACCGTGACCTGATGGAGGCTAAACTTAGCCACAGCTGCTCTGCGTGTGTTTGTCTGCGTGGACATGTGATGTGATGATGGATATCTGCTGTAATGGGGGCTGGTCGTGGGCTGGATGGCATGTGTGTGCTCTGTAAATGCGGCGTTCCTTCATGAAACAGTTGGATTTGGAGGATCAAAGTGACTCGGTGCACAAAGGCGCCCCTGACTCCCACGTAATACCCATTACATATGCACATAATACAAGGATATTACAGCTGGAAATATCAGGGCTTATTTTCTAATGTGAAAACTGACTCTGAAAGACTCTCCAGGCCACATCTTCTATCACAGTAAACACAAAGTTTTAATTTGCTTTTGTCAGAGTTTTCAGGGTATTTAATTTTGCCCAAATAATTTTTTTTTTTTTTTAAATTAGTTCATGTATTATGTCACGCTCCAGTTACTGTCAGTCCCCTCACACCCACAGGCAGAAAATGATGTCTCCACTGTGAAATAATCCCCTTTTAATATGTCACCTTAAAAACTTTAGTTTTGCGTCCTGTCGCCTTATTTGGGGTGTCTTTGTTAGCTGATACAGCTGCCAACTTCACCAGCAAGATGATGTTTTCTTTAAAAATGACAAGGAAACAAGATTAATGCTGCATTCATGTGATGCTGGAAGGTTGTATTTTCTGAGTTGGGAAGTCGTTCTTCCAACTTTGCTGTGTTCACGTGCTTTGAGGTCGTAAAGTGGGAACATCAAGGAAGACAAAGAAGATGGGTTGCATTTGATCCTACGAGGCAACCAAGAATGCAAAAAAATACTAATTTCTGCACTCTTTTGGACAAATTGAAAATTTGACCTGATGACGGCGGTGTGAACTAATCGTTGGCAATCCATCTTGTAGATTTTGAGATATTTCAATGCATAGGTTAAAAACAAAGGAAAAGTAATGAGATTATCAAACTTTCTAGAATTAGTGTTTTGGAAACCTTTTTTTATCTTCCCAAAAAATAATGTCAATACATTCGGTGGTTTTTGAGTTATCTCAGTCTGGATCAGGTGGTGGACCATCCGACACGTCCATACATAGAGACATGGCACCGGCATGGCCTAAAAAAAATCACAAAATTCTTATTACATAAAGCAAATATTCCAAAATGTCTTGGAGAAATTAAAAACAACAACACTTAATGAATAGAACAGCCTGAGATTTTTAGAACCATCTTGATTTATTGCAACATTTTCCTGAAGATAAAAGAATCTGGGAATCATTACAATAAAACAAGAAAAACATCATAATCCCCCTCCCAAAAAAAGTAGTACTGTTGAACTTCAGTCCCATCGCATCATTGCATATTGTTACAACATTTAGAAATGAATAATTTAATAGAAAGTTTCAGTATAAATCAGTGGTGTATATATCATCACGGAGTCAGAAGGGGAATCACAGTTTTGTGTTTTTTGTCAAGTGGATTCCTTAAATGTATGACAACAAATGTCTTTATTTACCCACCACAGAGGACTTAAAAAGTAGTCCAAAAAAAGCAAGTAATACGACGTTACTGCAATACAAATCACACCAAGAAAAGTTTTATCTGCAGCAGAAATGAGCCAGAATCTTTTATCTCGACAATACTTCACTTTTTGGACAATTATGATTTCACTTTGGATTAAGTGACAAAATAATCGGACATGGAAAGATAAATATAGATATTTGCAGTGCTTTAACCTATTGTTGCCTCTTTCTTGGTGGTTTTGGTTAAACGCTGAACATTTACTGCAGAAGTCGGCTTCACAGAAAGCTGTTATTGTTTCCTTTCCGAAGCATGTTGGGATTACTTTGCGGTTTGCTCAGTTTTCGGTGGCAGTGGGCAAGTCTGTGTCTATGAAGATTATCTGCCTTCCTCTCCGCCTGGCTGCGGATCCTGTTGGAAAGAGACAGATAAAGACACAGTGAGGGATTTTCACTGTCTGCTATCGGCAGGTCTCAGAGCTGCTGACCCCTGAGAGACAGCAGGAAGGCCGGGACGGCGAGGAGAAGGCCGGGTCACTGTGCTCACTGATGCGGGCTTCCCTATAAGATCTGGCTGATCTGTCACCTGCTCTCTGCCTGCACTTATCTCGCTCTCGACCTTTTCCCATTTCTGTTTCTCTCTGTCTTGATCTCTCCTCACCGCTGTTTATTTCCATCTGAAGGACTCCGGCTGTAGTCATATGCCACTTTTTCACTGCATGGTGCGACTTGACTCAGTTTTTGGTACTTGGTTCTTGCCTGAATTTTGTTTTCCACTGCAGATTGCACACTCTCAGTTGGCACATTTACAATGAGCCTCCTAATCTGATAAGAATAGATTTAAAAGCCCAAACAGATTAAACATGATCCATATAAACACCTCAATCAGCGTAAACAGGCCCAAAACGATTCAAGTTTCAGTTGCTTGCAGAGGGATAGTTTAAACCTTTTAACAAACTGATCGAAAGAAAAAAGGGACGGCGATAAAACAAAATTATGAGATGATCATGTTTCCATTGAGTGATGTTATGCGACTTCTCCTCTCACGATAACATCCAAAGAAGCATGTTAGAAACATTAGCATTTTTTCTATTGCAGCCACCGCACTAGCTGTCATTATTTCCGATCAAAGGCGACGTGAAACACCACCACCTCATGCGAGTGTAAAAACTTTTTTTGCGATAAATGGGACTTTTTTCAAAATTGGCGTTTCCATTAGGAGCATTTTATATACGCAATCTTAATTTGCCTCTGCTGTTAGAGTGTTTGCAGCTCCTTTTCTTTCTTTGCACACTGAGACAATTAGTCTCTATCAAAAGTCCACTCAGAGATCAGACAGATGCAGTATCCTCCTGCTGCTGCTGCGGACTTTTTTGACTAATTTTATCACTTTCACAGTGCAAATGCACACTGTGAACCTGCTCAGAAAAAGCGTGCAGCATTTTTTTCTTTCTGCCTCAGAGAAACATGTTTATAACTAAAACTTGAACCAGCTTCTCATTTATCTCCTACACAGCACACCCACATGGTTTGGGCAGGGCAGAACAGCCACAGTGTTTGGATATTGTGGTTTGTGTGTCCCGCTGAGAAAGTCGCAGCACAGACTGCCCCTCAGTGCTCACACACATTTTCTAAAACACACACACACTCCCATAAAGTGTAAATATAGAGCCTGACTCAACCCTTCCTGCCCACACACAGAGGCATCAACACACACGCTGCTTGACCCAAACAAAGAGCGCACAGCCCACAGTGACCCCCTGTGGTGAGCGCCGACAACTGCAAGTAATTAGAGTCTCATTGATCCAGGATCTGATCTCAGCAATTATTAAAGCGTTATAAAGACATCTTGACATAATGTCTTTAGTTTAGATATTAGTCCATAAAATATAAAATATCATTTATGGATTCACTATTTTAATTGATCGGTTTTAGTTTGTCTTTTAATTTTATTTATTTTATTTTTTGATGTCTTGATGGTGGTTAATTCTGTAATAAGTACTGTTATTTTTGTGTTAATTCCTAATATTTTTTGAATAGTATTTGCTTTTATTGGCATGGGTTGTTATTGTTTTAATAATTATAATAGGAAGAATTGTTATTGCAATTTTTTTTATAGACCCTTTTTGTCATTTGCATAACATTTTTTTTAATACTATAAAAACACTTTTTTTTTTAAAATGCAGGACTTTCACTTGTAATAGAGTAATTTACCAGTATGTTATTAGTACTTTTAATTAAGGGTCTGAATACTTCCTTATCTGTATCTGTAGACCTGTATCTGTACAGTTTGATAGTTATCTGCTGTTTTCGTGGGCTAGATTTGCATCATTCACAAAGAGCCGGTGACTCAGTTTGTGAACTTATCTTTGCTTTCTGGGTTTTTTTTTTCCATGGCTGTTTGGTTAAGATTTGCATTTTTCTCTTTGGACCCTTTAAGCTCGATCACATCTGCACTGCTCAGCACTGAAAAGAGTTGTGTCAAATATTTCCACGTAAGCTGTTACTGTGAGGGATAGGTGGGAAATTCAGTCTATCCAAATAATGATGACAATAGATACACAAATGACCTGTTGATTAGATGCACCTGCACTCAGCAGCACTTCAGGAAATCATGCGTCTGTGAAGGTTTAAGTATTCAGGTTTTTGACAGTTTGAAACTTTAACAACAGCTCAATATTATGAAAATTTAGACTGTTTTTTTCCCCGCTGAGCCTTGTGCGCTGTGATTGTTATTACAGTGTAGTTTCAGGGTGTGTTAATGTTGTTATAGTATATTGTTAACAAATTTTCATGACGAAGCTCTTGAGAAAGGACATACAGCTAAAGTCTGCTGGTGCTGTTTGTGTCTTATTTTTGTTTATAATCGGGTAATTTAAATGTACTTTATGTGTAATTTCGTTCTGGATCCACCTTTTTCCTTTACTTTTACATTTATGCAAAACACATTCTGACCTGTAGGCTGTAATGTAATGAGTTACTGAGTACTTTTTCATGTAGAAGTTTGCTACTCCTTGATACCAAATTAGTCTGTGGCTGACTTTTTGGCAAATCAAATAAATATCGAAAATATTTCTTAATTTGATGTAGTAGCATGTTTAGTTTTAATTAAAAAGACAAAAAAAATACATATTTAAAGGATTAAAGTGGTTGATTTTTCAACTATTTTATAATAATTTTTAAAGCCATGAGAAGAAGTTATTGGTGTTCATACTTGTTAAAACCACCTACATGTTAATCCTTGGTGACCCATCGTAGTTCGTTCTTGACGTTCTGCAGCTCTGATAGGTTAACGGCAGGACCGGGCAGTTTCACGGCGCCCGGCAGCGCCTTCTTCTCCTCTGGCGTCTGGGCGGCAGCACTGGTCTGGTCTGGTGAATGAGCCTGAGAAATAATCATAAAAACAGAAGCATTATTATTCATATTTCTTCTAATTTTCACACAAAAACTGATATTTGATGAAGCTACAGCTACCTGCTGTTTGCTTTCACTTTCTCGTGTGTGTGTGTGTGTGTGTGTGTGTGTGCTTGTTTGTTTGTGTCCTGTGTTTTCTTACTTCTTCTGTATCTACTGTCTCCTCTCTCCTCTTGACAGGATGTCCCGCCCCTGGACGCAGAGCTCCCATCGGGATGTTCAAATTAGCCTGACGGACAGCGAGAAGAAGCCAATGAGATACTTTCAACACTTTAAACAAATTTCCTTTCTCTGTGTCTCTGCATGTGTGTGTGAGTGTGTGCTGTTTCCACAAAACCCCTTGTTTTGATTATGACCACTACTTCCTGGTTGTCATCATATCCCTAAAAAGGGCATTGTGTCTTTATGAAAATTGAGACACACTCACACAAACGCAGAGCTCAGCGATCTGCCTGCTAACTTGATGTTACCGCTGCCTGCCCCTGACATCCTGTCTCTCTTTGATTCGATGTGTTTTTTTGCTTTGTACTGTACTGTATTGTATATAAGCTCATATTGTACAGCTGTACAGAGAGGGAGTGCGGTGTGTGTCACAGAGGACGCTGGGTTTTTATTTATTTTTTCCAGAGGTTAAAAGTTCTGGAAGAAAGTCGCCTCGTTCGCAGCATGTTTGCTCAGATTTGTATCTCTGTAGTGTTGCTTTGGCTGGGGTCGTTTACTGTCGTCTGCTTAGCGTGTTGTCGGCATCACCTTCTGACATTCCAACCAAATGTTAAAGGAATATTTCTCCCTAAATTTAGAGAAGACCTCTCTCGTATCTTTCTGTTTAGTGAAGCAGGATAAGCTTAGCTTAAACATGTGGAAGCCTGACGCTGTCCGAGCATTCATAAACCTCTACCAGCACCTTCAAACCTCACTAACTGATACGTTTTTATGACTTATTTTTTTGACTGGTGTATTTTTTTTTAAAGGCTAACTGTTTGCACAGACAGAGAGGTACTTATTTTCCTATTTAACCATCAACAAGAAGGTGAATTACCAAAGTAAAATGTTTGTCTCTTCCTTTACACACCTGAAATAGCCCCAGTACTTAAGTTTTTCGTTCTTTAACCCTTTGAAACCGGAATCAAGATCACTCTTCCTGTGCTGCATTCAGACACCTTCACAAGTATTTAATCTGAGCAAATTGATTTGATTTTTTCCTTTTTTCTTTTTGAAAACATGTAAAAAAAAAAAAAAAAAAAAAAAGGGCATATAATTCTTGTAATTATATATTCAAAATTATTTCACAAAATGTTTTTTATTCTTGAAGGACTTTTTCAGGTCATATCCTAATTTTTGGGTTATTTCATATGAAGCTTCTCATTGCCTTTTAATTGTTTTTAAAGCCCATTTTCTTAAATCTCAAAGGGTTAAAGAGGACACTCAAGAGAAACAGCATTGCACTATAAAGTTGGAGGACAAAATCTAAAAAAAAAAAAAAGGTCGAAATTGATGGAGCAGATGCAGAAATATGCTTTGACTCTCTGTAAAGCTCCAAAAATGTTGGATTTTATCATTTATATCCTGCTCCTAGAGAGTGTAGAACTGAGAGGTCATGATGATGATATAACTTTGATTTAACTTTGAGATTTATTACCTCCTCAGACTTCTCCAAACAGCCTCGACAGCACACTTTATTAATGGAAATTACTTAAAATATTAATGGTAAAGTTGCTCAAAAATAATGCTGTAAAAATAGTGTTGTGTTTTATAAAGCTTTGAACCTCATATTAGTGAAGCAGGAACTAGACAATGGTTGTTATTTGTCCGCATATGATTTAATGAATTATTACATTATCAAAAGATTATTTAATTAATTGATGGATTAACTTTTTTAAATTTTAGTTTAATTTAAAACAGTGGAATTATATTTTATAAACCCATCATGTGTTTTGTGTCATAATCTGTGAAGTTACGCGTAGCTTTAAGTGTAAAATAAATATAATGGGGTAGAAAATGCAATGTTTACCTCTGAACTGCAGTGAGGTAAAAGTCTGAAAAAATGGAAATAATCATGTTCAAGCAACACTAATTTTTACTTTAGTACAGTACTTGATTTAATGTACCTCGATCGCTGATAATTAGTTATTTTTACTCTTTTCACTTAAACTTTGTGTCTTCACTGAGGCTGCATACATTATGCAGTCAGCAGTGTTACTGAAGAATATGGGAAGTAAATACTGGACTTTGGGATCCACACAGGAAACATTTGGGCACAAAATGCTTCGACTGTGCTGCACAAGCTGTTTGGAGGAAATTTAATGGACCTTTTATTGCTCGCAGTTTGGAGCTATAAAAAGATGGTACTGGCTGTTAATCTGGGAGGAGGCTGAGATGGAGCTGCAGAGTGTGAGTGGCTGTGTGTCGATCAATCCGATAAACTTTACAGGAGTTTTGATTACACGCATTTGACAAAATAATAATCATTTATTTTGAAAATGCAATGATTCAATGTCGGGGCCAGCAGGGTGTCAAAAAAGTGTCAGTCAATCAATTAATGCAAGATTTTGGCCCTATAATGTTTAAAGGTTAGCTGCAGAGTCCTCGAGAAAGAGCAAGCTGATAATTTCTCTTTATTGGTCAGAGAATTGCCCTATGACTATCAGTCCATTTTAGCTCAAATAAAATTCAACCGACTTTGATTTTTATTTTTTGGTTGGGTACATTTGTCGACTAACAACCTTTATGGCAGCGACCCATAGCTGTTTGGTGGTTGTTTTCTGTTTTATAGTTATTGGGTGTAAAACACAGAGTAAAAGGGATCCATAGAAACCATCAGCAAAGTTTAATTGTTCTGCACAGGTCATTTGATGTTACAGGACCATGCTAGTGTTTCAAGTTTTAGCCTTTTGACCAGAAATAATTAAAACATTTTCAAAAGCATAACGACAGGTTTTTAAATGGTTTCCCTCCTTTTCCATTATTTTATGTCTTAATTAAGCAACTTAATTAAGACATCATTTTCGTTTTGGTGCTTTGAGAAAACACTCCCAACATTTGTGAAACTGCAGCCAAAATCATAATTCAGTTATGTTCTGCGTTAACAGAAAATCCAACACTGGTATCATAAATGTTATCATGTATATTTTGGTTGCATATGAAAGGCTCTTCCCAGCCTGCACTGGACGTCAATACGACCTCAGAAAGACGTCAGACGTACAGTATCCAACAACATTAGAATTTCATGTTGTGTGCGTGTTGACAATATGTTTCACAGATGTTGGGTTTTTCTCTTTTTAACTTACGACTAAATGTTGTTCTACGTCAAGATGATGACATTTGGGAAATTTTGGTTACTTAGCATAACTTAACATCAACAAAATATCAACGTCATCTGTCATCGGTATTTTGCGTCCTGACATTGGATTTTGATCACCTGACGCCACAACCTAAGTTTAACCAAATATCGATGTCTAATCGAACATCGGTGGCCAGCTGGGTGAAATGTAATATTCTGCAGGTACATTTAACACACAGCTGCGTTACCTAAAATAATAATAATACTATATTGATTAAATGCAAATTAATAGATGCCTGGAAAATCAATGTAACATAGACATATATGCTTTTGAAAATGTGGAAAGATATAATAGATAAAAAGTATCTGTATTCTAGGCGCATAACTTTTAAGAATTTTTTTTTTCTTTGGATGAAAATGTTTATTATCATTTATGATGTAATTCTGCACTGCTGTTCTTGTTTGTGATCCTCAAACTGGTGAAGTGCTGAGACAGAGAACCTCATGTTTGGACTGGTGTTTAAAAAAAAGTCCTCTGTCCAGATGTCCACCCCATGGTTAGACATGAAAATGAGCACAATGAGAAGAGAGAGACGACGGAAAAAACCCTCTCTGACATGCACGCACAAAGCCATTACTACACGAATACAGACACATTTACAAACAGTGATACAGACGACTCTTCATCCTTTGCCTCGCTACGACTCTGCACTAACAAAGCCTTGATACTGTATATGCACAGTCTGAACTCTGTATTTGCCTTTGCCAATAAATACTTTAATGTGGAAACACCTGACATCTTTATTTTACCAGCTTTTATCCACTTTTGTTCTTGCACAAGCCTGTTTTCTTGTTGCAAACAAAATGTGTGATGTTTTTAAAGTCAAGTTTTACACACAGTCACACCTTTTTGTGCACACAGATGAGAATATTTTACCTGAAGGGCCTTAACGTTGGACGAAGGTTTGGACATAATCCCCCTGGTAAGTCCACTGACCTGCAGGAAGCACAGATCACAGACATTCAGCTGTGTGTGTTTGAGTGTGTTTGTGTGCATGTGTGTGTGTGTGTGTGTGTGTGTGTTGGGGGCACTGGGAGTCTGTTTCTGTGGTTTTAAAGGGCCGGGATAGCATTTCAGTTGCTTAGCGACTCTTACAGAGAGAAGCAGGTAGAGGAACTGTTCTCTGAATCATTCATGAGAGCGAGACAGCGGGGAATGTCAAAATAAAAGTGCCTCAATTTCAAGTGTGTGAGGGAGAAACGTTTGCAGTGAGTAGAGTGGTGTTTGCACGGCAGGATAAGTAGGAAATCTAAATGCAGTTTCTCTTCTTTTACTGAGCAGGAAAGGCAGTGGCAGACCTTAAAATGGGTTCATGATCACACTGACTTAAATGCAAATCTAAACAAACCACATAAACTCCCGCATATACTATATTAGCTTGAAAGGGACCTTATCTTCTGCCTTATATATATGATGTTTTAAAGTTGGATTTTCACAGTAAATGTGACCAAAGATTTAAATAATTAGGCTGTATGTGAAAGTAATTCCTATGAGCAAAAACGCTTCAGACTTTTCTATTTCCATGTTATTTCTACTTAAAAGATAAGCTGATGCTAGATTTCTTTTTATAGTTATCTACTCCAGACATGCTACCTAAAGTGTTGACATTACTTAGCCTTAACTTACTTACTTACTTAACTTACTTACCTACATTGCTACATGTAGCAACAGGCTAACATCAGAAATTTCTCCATGATTTTAGATGGTATTTCTGCTGGAACATGTCATATTGTAAAAAAATTTGTTTAGAAACTTTAATTGTTGGTTTTTTATAGGAGAAGGTGCTGCTATAAACCATTACTATTATTTCCCAGGTACAAATACAATGCTACATGTAGCTGCAAACTAACAAGATGTGATATTGGCTGCTGATGTTGTTAATATCTTGATATTTGGATCATGTGAACGTGTCATGTTGTGTTCAGAATAAAAGCTTTAACTGGTGATTTTCCATGGAAGAAAGTGATGCTAATTTTATGTCATTTTCAAGCTGCAAGTGCGATGCTACATGTAGCTACATGCTAATGTTTGGGGAACATGTAATCTTGCTAATCTTGCTCATTTATCCCTGATATCAAATCAAGTTCCTGCTGAAACATGTCTGGCTTTGTGCAGAAGCAGTACATTGTGCAAAAACAGAAGCTTGACAGGTGAAACAGTTACTGTGGGCTATTGTTTTTAATGTCTCGTAATGGTCTAAACTCTGCAGCTTTCTGCTGAGGTAACATCTCTCTGACACAATTATTAAATATAGATTACCTTCATCATTTCCTTTGTAAAATATAATAATCCTGCACAGAATATCTGCTAGAATTGGCCTTTAAATCTTAAACCTTTAAATCTCTCACCTTGTCCCCCTCTTTCTCATTTCATCTTGTCCTGTTTTCTGTTATTTTCTACTTCCTCCCTCCCTTTCACTGTTTCACAGATCAACACAGACCCAAGTGGTTCCTAATCGTAGAAGTTTCCATGGCCTATTTATCTTATCTACGACGAGTGGCTCACAGCAGAGGACCAAAGACACAGAGAGAGTCTCAGGCCCTCCGGCTACATGCAGCCGCTGCTGCGTTCGATGGCAGTCCTTAGATACCGTTACCAGGGTGCTGTTTGTGCAACAACATACAGTAAGAGCTTTTCTGTCCTTGACATGAGAGCAAAAACCTGTACACCCCAAAATACACAACCTCAGACACACATGCGCTCATGCTTACACAAGGGGATGATATTTATGTTGGCCGTGAGGAGCAGCTGCCTCCTGACGCCACGCTGCAAAGCCTCACAAGCCCTTTCACTTTCACACATACTGTATGTGCACTCACACTCACACACACACACGTGCTCATAACCACAATTATTCCTGCTTTTTTAAATCAGTGATACTCAACTTACGGTCCACGAGCCAAATCTGGCCCCTGATAGGATGCTGGGTGGCCCCCAATCATTATCTAATTCACAGTAAAAGATGAAGTCTCATTACTGAGTGGCAATAATTCTCAAATTTTTAAGGTTTAAGTTCTTGTAAACGGCATCTGAAGGGAGCACAAGAAGTTTCAAAGGGTTAATTGGAATTATTAATTTAAAAAAAAAAAAATATGAGGAATATTTCCATCCTTAACCTTTAAGATATGTTACTTTTTGCACAAATATATTCAACTTTATTTCTCCATTATACACTGAAAACTTCCAGACTGTTCTTTAAAAACTACAATATGCTGAACTGACATGATAGTAATGGCCTCAACCTACCTGCCATTCACATGCACACACACACACACACACACACACACACACACAAACAAAGCAGCTCTAACTTACCTGTTTATGGCACAACACTATATCGTCTAATATTTTGTGTTCAAACTTCTCTCTCTTGTTCAGTAAGACTTTCTGTTCATCTCTTCTCAAACACTTGTTTCCTCTCTGCTCTCCATCTCTTTTTTCCTTCTCTTTCCTCTCTCTCTCTTTCTCTCTCTCTCCGCCCTCTCACTTTCTCTCTCTCTCTCCGCCTCGTAAGTGGTGGAAGGATTCCTCTCATATCTGGGATTTGTTCTCACTATAAATAGCAGAGTGATACACAGAGGGGACCTGCTTTCTATCCACACACTCTCTCTCTCTTAGCCACACATGGACACGCAGAGTGACGGACCAAAACATTGTCAAACAGGAGCACCGAGCGCTGGGATCTCTTTACTTTTCATGTCTTTTGAAGTGAAATGTTCCAATAACTAAAAAAACTAAAACAATAGACCAAAAAAGGAAACTTTTAAGCATTAAAGACAAAACTGTCTCTTTAGATGATACTCAAAAATGTTTTTTACAGTTTTCAAGGTAAAATTTAAACTAAAATGGTCCAGTGAGAGGGAAATAATTTAACTGCTAGACCAAAGTTCGTATAAAAAGATTTGGGCGTGAAACCACCAAACGGATAACATGCTTTAGACACAACGACGTCTGCCTATTTTATATTCACAAATGTTTATAATGACAGGTCCTTGATTTTAACATATTTTAAAGGTTTATACGCCTAAATTACAGCTAGATGTTCTGATGAAGCTAATAATTTAACTGCTGGACCAAACTTTATTGAAAAATGTAAACATTTAAGCATGAAATACAAAACTGTTTATATGAAACTTACGTGTGTTTATAATCACAAGTATGCTCCCTGACATGGACATTTTTTTTAAAGTTTTCAAGTTTTAATTTCAGTAAGATGTCCCAGTGAAATAGACTAAACTTCATTCAAAAATGAAATATTTAATCACGAAGCACTCAAACAAATAGCTGTCTGCTTACATGAGATTTCCTAATATTTACATTGATAAGTATTGTCTCTGATTTGAAGACTTTTTTTAAAGTTCTTCGAGCTTTAATTACAGTAAGATGCTGCATTGAGGGAGCTGATTAAACTGTTTGACCAAACTTCATTCAAAAAATTCAACATTTAAGCATTAAAGGCAAAATGTCTACTTATATGAGATTCACTGATGTTTATAGTGAAAAACTATATGGCCAAAATTACTATTAGACCAAAATGAACATTTAGGCTGAAAAACACAAAACAGGCTGTTTGTGACAAGTATGATCCTTGATTTGAACATGTGAGTAAATTCTCCTGTGAGGGAAATTATTTAAATGTTACACCAACCTTCATTCAAAAAATGGAAAATTTAAGCATGAAAGACCAAACTGTATATTTTAAGGAGACTAAGTATGGTCCCCTGATTTAGACATGCAACTAAAGTAGCTCAGTGAGGGAAATAAATGAACTGCAAGACCAAACTTAATTTAAAAAATGGCACATTTAAGCATCAAAATAACTGTCTGTTTATATTATACTCACAAATGTTTATAAAAAGCGTGGTCATTTTTGCTGCGTCTTCATCAAATTCTGACACTTGAGTCCTCAAAACACTAATTTTAGTGACTAAAATATCACTGCCCTATTTCTGCTCTGACACTCACTTAAACACACACACACTCAGCACACACACACACACACATGCACACACAGAAGTGATTATGCTGGTATATCTGTATACACTGATGTACATCCACAGGCTCAGAGGGGAAGTGTGATCTCACGGAGTTAAAGGTGTGTGTGTGTGTGCGTGTGTGTGTGCGCTCTCTTACCTCCTGGCGTGCGTGGCTGCTCTGCCCTGCCTGCGCTCTCTCTGAGGTCCTCTTCGGCTACCTGACCTGTTTCCGCTCGTCCTGATTGGCTCGAAAGACACAAAACTCCTCCCTGAGAGGAATCCGACCCATCATGAGAGAAGTAGAATGAGTTTTCAGCCTGTGTGTGTGTGTGCGTTTCTGTCTTTGGACGTGTTTTCTCTTCTATTTGAAGTATTTTGAAGTGCATTTTGACTTACCTGTCTGTCAGAATTTTCCTCAACGTTTTCTCAAATGCAGCCGTCCACCTTCATGCCATCAGACCACAGTGACCTCATGAAACTGATCTGTTGTCTGCCCAGGAGGTAAAATGACCAGACTCAACTGTAGGCTTGTTATATATTTCAGGCTATGCAAATACAACAAACACACACACACACACAGGTCTCACCTGTTGGCAAGGACAACCCTCACCTAGATAAACACCATCACCACTGAATGAGTTTATTGTATTTGACAACATGCAGCTATTGATTCTTGCTAGTTGATGGCTTGCAATAAACGGCAAAAACTTAATTTAGAAAATGATTACTTATGAATGTATGAGCTGAAATTTAAATTGCAGTGAAGCAGCTCTGCAGGATGTTAAAGCACATGAAAAAAATATTTTGAAGATTTACAGTAGAAATATATCAGTATCGGTAGAAATATTAGTATATTATTATTAGTATATTATTATTAGTATATTATTATATATTAGAGTACAGGGAGTATGAAGAGAGGGAAGGAAATGTTGGAAAGTATTGAGAGACTAATTTATTGTTATTTTTGAGTTACTTTTACTTACTTTTTCTTTAATTTTTATTTATTTATTTTACATTTTATACCCACTCACACAGTAACAGGTACAGTGTAAACAGAGTCATTGTATTTGACTGTTCTGTTTCTCCTTTTCTTTTTCTTTTTTTTTTTTTTTAATTTTAGACTCATGGAGCTTTTTCATGTAAAACACATATCATTTCATTCACCAAATCATACACTAAATGTTACATGTATTTCTTATGTCTGATACATGGGAGAGTTTTTGCAGCTATAAACTGAAATTATAGATGATTTTCTTCAATTAGCTTTTTTTTTTGCAGAGTTCAGTTTAAGTTTGGCACAGCTCATGGGATGGATGAGCCGTAGATTTGGGGCTAGAATTGAAATTAGAATGTAAATTAGGTAATAAAAGATGAGGCAGTTAAGGCTAAAATAATGAACAGAGTCCTCTGAATGATGATTCCTCCCTCTGGTGTGTGATTGTTTTCATCTGAGAGCAAATAAAAGTTCTCGCCGTCCGACAGTTTGTCCCTCTCGTCCGCAGGCAGCTGCTCAGTTGGCAGGAAATGGGAAGTTGGAGCCACGTGTGCATGAGGGCATCTGTCCTGTTCGTCTGCTCGAGCTTCTCGGAGAAAAGACGCAAATATTTCGCTGTTATGAGAATTTGTCTGACTATAGCTGATAATCAGTAAACTTTTGTAGCATAAATGATGTCAGGAGCACAATTACCAGTGTGCAGAATTAACCTTTAACCTCACAGAAATCCCTCCAAAAAAGTGACTCTGAATAAGACAGGAGTTCTGACAAGCTGGAGGCTCAGTGTGACACCGAATTGTGCCAATATCAATGTGAAATCAACACACGAGTCTATATCCACGAGCAGTTTTATGTTCCCTCGCTCACATTTATGGCTTAATGAGTCAGACTGGGAGCTTGTTTCCTTGTTGCATCTGAGTCAGACCATCGACATTTATTGGTGTCCTTTTACCCTCCTGGCCTTTTGGGCAGGATGAAATCCAATATCCAGACCCACGCTTTCATTTTTTTTCTTTTTTCATTGCTGCAGCTCTGCAAACCCAGATCAATTATTCTGGGCTCCATTTTAAGGGCTGGTGCTGCTTTCAGGATCAGTGTGTGTGCGTGTGTGTGCGTGTGTGTGGGTGTGTGTGTGTGTGAGTGTAGCACCCTCTGCAGTCACAGATTCTGATGGGTCACAGATTTTGGTTTAACAAAATCATTTAATCCAAATTAGTATGTCGTTTCCTTCTAAATTGGCCCACTTCACAACAACGTCTCTTCAAAGTCTGGATGCTGATGATATTTTGGTGATTCTGAGTTAAAATCAGGAGTAGCTATTTCCTCAGTGCTAAATCTTTTTGCAAAGTATAATTTGATAAGTTCGTCTCTGCAGGCATAGTACATGACAGACGGCATGTAATGAGGTTGATCTAAAGTAAATTGATGAAAACAAAACAAATGAACAAAAAAAACAAACAAACATGTTTTCTGACATTTTTTTCTCACAAATTTGCAACGTTATAAACTCTGAGACTACCACCACCTTTTTTCTTGGAGATTTGTGACATTAATCTTGGAGGGTTTTTTTTCAGAATTTTGCCCCTGTTTTATAATAATAATAATGTTAAAAACAACAACAACAACAACAACAACAACAACAATAATAATAATAATAATAATAGTTGTTATTATCATCATTATTTTTTATTAAATTACAGGGGCAAAATTCTGAGAAAAAAACTGAATTTCCAAGATTATTTATTATAATCATTATCATATTATTATCATTAGTAGTAGGAGCTGTAGAAATAGTAGCAGAAATAGTTGTTGTATTATGTCTTTATGTCTTCTATGTATTTTCATGTGAAGCGCTTAGTGTGTCATTTCTTTTTTGTAAAGCAAATTTTATGTTATTTTATTTACTTATTTATTTATTTTTCGGACGGTAAGTTCTCTGGCTCACCACTCGGTGGCGGTAGCGCTCCGCTCGGTTGGTCTGACATAAAGAAGACGAAGAAGAAGTGCCACCCGGAAGTTGGTCTCCCGGTGCTGCTGACGGTTCTTTACACTCAGAGCATCTCTGAAAACAAACCCGTGTTTCCTCCATATTTAACCTAAAATGTGGCGTGTTTCATGTCGTGCTGAGCATGTGTAACCGCGGGTAGCTGCGTGTCGTGTGGCGGGCGGCCGGAGCGATGGAGGCAGCGCGGTGTGATTGTGTCCTCTGATCTGATGCACCATGATCCCCGTGCCGCTGCTGGTGTGTGTGATGGCAGGCTGGTGTGCGGTTTATCTCGCCGACACACTCCTCAAGGTGAATATATCTTCACGTTTTTGGTGTTTAATAAAATGCCAAATAAGTTAGAAGCGGTTATAAGTTTGTTTCATTAGCTAGCAGCGGTCACGGTGGACGCTAGCAGCCTCACGACAGGTTGTATTTTGATTTAAGGCTTTTTTTTCTCTTTTTTCAACTATTTCCTGCAATTATCATAACCTTTTTTATTAACAATAGCTTTATTTTGCATCTTCTTGTGTACAGCTATGCAGTTAACACAATGCAACTGCATGTTTTTGACTTGTTTTGCCTTAAACTCTTTGAGTCCTGAGCAACTTGGCTATATACCTTTTATAAACTTAATGAGCAACTTCAAAATAAACTATCCAGATAAATAAATGAATATATAAAGTAAAAGAAAATTACTTGAAAAGTTGCAAAAAAGAAACAAAAATAAAAATAAAATGAGTGAAAAACATCCAAACAAAAAAAAGTAAACCAATTTGCTCAGAATTCAAAAGTTTTAAATACCTGTGAAGGTTTCTGGACGCAGCACAAGAAAAGTGATGTCGATCCAGGTTTCAAAGGGTTAAAGTCTTGACTTGAAGCAGCATTTGACACCATATTCAATAGATTTAAATAATCAAATAAACATGACCATAGTGTAAACAAAGCTTATGCAAACTGATGGAAAATGGAGCACAGTAACCAGGAAACTGGAATCGCAAAAGAGCTACCTTAGCAAATTTAAGAAACAAAATTTAAAATTTGGCACAAAGATGTACTGATTAAATTTTAAAGATTAAAGGCCACAAAACATGTTTTTGGACATGACTTAAGAATTCATACGTAATCATGACACATTTTTCACACAAATGTCTAATAGGAATGATGAAATCATGACGTTTTATATTCAAAAAGTCAAAGGCCCACTTCAGTTAAATGTGATTAAACAGCTAAAACTCTTGTGAGTTTTTTTAGAATGTGTTTTGTTGGTTCAGTTATTTTTTTTATTTTTTCCTCTGTATGTATATTGCTGTCATGGAACTAAAGTCTGTTTTTTAATCAATATTGTTCCGTTTTCCATAAAGACTTTTGTCATGATTATAAAATCAATTCTTCATAAATGACCAGACAACCAAATGTAAATATTATAATTGTCAAAACTGATTATTGGCCAGAATATCATTAAATATATTTTAAATTCACAGATATCAACATTGGTATTGGTGTCAAAAATCCACCGTCATTTGGATTCTTATCTCACACTTGACACCAGTAACGCATTGATTTGGATTTTTCAATCTTTGCTAACTTTTCCCACTTTTCCATCGACTCCCGCAGTCGTCATCGACGCATCGGATCAGATACGAGTCATGGTTGGCGAGTCGAGGGCTGATGTTGTCACCTTTCCACGTGAGATGGCAAACCACCATGTTCAACCGGCTGTTTGCGTACTGCGCACGCATCAACCCCCGAGCCCAATTCCTGTGGTGAGGACTGATATTTTTATAATAAAATTAATCTGAATGTTATTGCTGAATTTCTTGTTCAGGCTTCTATGTTCATGCTCTTAAAGGCAAACACTGTCTTTTTCTGGGAAGAGTTAGCAGTTGGCCGACTAAAACTTATTGACTATTCATATTTTAATCTGCACATTTTGACTATGATTATTAAATACTTAAATGAATAAAATAAGAATACACTAAAACAAACAGAATGTAGGAATAAAAGACACAAAACTAGAAAAGTGCAACACAGCCACTCTGAACAGTAAACATAGCACTGCTGTTCCCAGTGGAATTGTCCCTCCAGGCTTCCTTACAGTCAACATGTTGGTGAAGTTAACAAATCAGGACATTTTTTATTTTCACATTGTGCCTAACTTTAGTGGATGAAAATGAACTGAAAATTAGTTTTAAAAAATTCTGAAAAAGGACAAAAAGAAAAAAGAAAAATATTGTTAATGTTATTTAATTTTGATTGTAGTTATGATAGCTTTAACCCTTTTCAAGACATTTATTTGTTTTAGTTATTCATTTATTTATTTATTTTAATAATTTTTCTTTTCTTATTTTATCCGCTAATTTTCAGATAATTATCTTCTAACTTTTTACTAATTCCTTGCAAATTTTTGTTAATTTGTTGGGTTAATGGCTGTTTTTTAAGGTGTCTGTTTTTTAACCCAATTTGCTCAGGTGTTAAAAGGGTTAATGTGCACACAAAATATGAGGTTGATTGGTCCAGTAGTATTTAAGATTAGCTGTGAAGAGACGGATACAAGCACAACCAAAAGTGAATGACCTATAATTTAACTTTTTTTTAAGGACCGGCAGAATTAATGATAATTCATAAAGAATATGACTTCATGAACTGAAGTAAAATGTTACTATTACTGTACTAATGTTACTGTATTTGCATTATTTGATTGGTACCAGCTGAAGATAAAGGACATAACACTGTCAATATCTGTGAAAGTATCACTCAGGGCGGCTAAAAGCTTTTATTTTCTCACTTTTGGCACTTTGCTTATGTCTGCCTCTCACTATCACTCAACATAATGTTTGCTTAAGTGCTGCAGTGATGATTTTTGTGCATCTTTTTTCATCACTTAATGGAAGAAGTGGGGAAATCTTCCAAATTTTTGAAATATCCTTTAAACTGATGTTTTGTGCTGTCTAGTTTTTCTACAAGCTTTTATTTAGTTTTCAGATAAATCGATCACATTTATAAAGTCTGGCCAAATTTTAAAAATTGCTCTGTTTTTATAAATCTTATCTCATGCAGGTTCAACAGTGGTCTGGTGTTCGGTGTAGTTGCCATGCTGGGCTCAGTGGTGCTGCTGGTAAAGACGCTGCAGCAGACGCTCGCACAGATGACCACAGACAACCCGCGGATTGGAGGTCAGCAGGCCCTGCAGGTGGTGGTACGTGCACACATCCACTGGTTGCGTTGTGAATCTCTTTCACGAGCACGGGGTCAGAGACTAACTGGAGCTCAGAGCTTAAACGTCCTTGAAAGTTCACACAAAGCCTGTGATATTCAAATGAGGTGGCGGAAAATGCCCCCAATTATGTGAAGGGCTCTTATTTAGCATTTTGCTCCTGTTCGCTTTTAAATTCATTGAGGTGTCACATCGCCGTGCATTAATGTGAGCACTATCCCCAGAAGAGCACTGGAGGTGATTCATGGGAGGCTATTAGTCGGCCATTTATAACGGCGTATTCCGGCGGGAGCAGCGAAAAGTGCAGCACACAGCCAGCGAAGGAGGAAAATGCAGACCACACAGAAAACCACAGCTCAGCAAAACACTAAACAATTAATACGAAGAGGGAAAGGAAAAAAGAGTGAGGAGGAAGATTTAAATAGTGGCTAAAAGTGCAGTCCAGATATATCATGAGAGGCAAAAAAAATCAATAAATCCAGTTTGTTTGTCACCCTGCAGATGACTGTTTGTGTTCATATTGTGTTTCTCTATCAGTCACAGTGGTTTTCTTTCTTTTTTTGGTTTCGGGCGTGTCTTCAGGTCCCTGGCGTCAATCTGCCCACCAGTCAGCTGGCCTACTTCTTCAGCGCCCTGCTGCTCAGCGGAGTCATACATGAGCTGGGCCACGCCGTGGCAGCATTGAGGTAAAACACGCAGACACACACATTTCCAAAACACAATCTGTTACCATGGCAACCAGCAGAGAGAAACGCATCCAGTGGCTGTCTGTGATATGGGTCCATGATTTACAATTTAATGTAATATATATATATATATATATATATATATATATATATATATATATATATATAAATATATAAATGGTGATATATAGTGAAAGTAAAAACTGCTTTTTTGATGAGAGTAAAACGTTTTTGTTCAGTTTTATTTGTTTTGTTTCGAGCATACGCACTGTGAATAAAGACTGATATTATTTTGATAAAAAGTGTTGTTCATCGACAGAAATGTAGCACCACATGGAAGTGTAAGCAGTACTCTGTTCTTTTAAATGTGAAAATATTTTGTCCCTAAAATCAATGAATAATTGTTACACATAATCGTGACCTCAGTATTAATCGAAAATAATTTTGATCATAATTTTGGTCATAATTGTGCAGCCTTGCTAAAAGAAACTACTCTAACTTTGGCAGAAAATGTTGAATTCATGTAGCATCCCATCACTTATACTAAAACGTTTTCAGGGACTTTAATGTAGTTTCTGTCTCTTTTGCAACTCTTCCTAACATGTTTTTTTTTTTTTTTAGGGAGCAGGTGAGAGTGAACGGCTTTGGCATGTTTGTGTTCGTGGTGTATCCCGGAGCGTTTGTGGACCTCTTCACCACACACCTCAACATCATCTCACCCACTCAGCAGCTCCGCATCTTCTGCGCCGGTAAGACTTTTCCTCTCGAGGTGTTTTAAACACTCCGTATGGCCGACATGATTATTTTTCCAGCTAATGTGATCACATCTATTAATCACAATTATTACGAGCATTTTGTTAAATACTCATTTTCTGTTTTGCCTGTGAAGGTCGCTCCGAGGTCATCTATTCCTGAACACCAGACAGCTGATGCACATCAAATCATTTCACTCTGCAATTAAGGAAATTAGATTTTAATGAATTGATTGGCGGAGCTGGTGGTTATTCACGCATGAATGTGACTGATGTCTCCTGCAGGCCTCCGTAGGAGCCACTTAGAGGCTGATTACTGTTAATGCGTCCTGGTCAAAAAAAAAAGTTGCCAGTTTTGATGAGATCAAAAAGCAGTCATGAAAATTTGAAGCAGCAGGAAAATGCTGATTGGGAAAATAATGTGGTATAAACTCAACAATTAAGCGATCAGTTAGAGGAAAGTTACAGTTCTGTCTTTTTCCTCACAGATTCCAGCAAAGGTAAAAAACTTCAAATTAAACATAAAGATGCAAATTTTGCATTTATTTATTGAGATTTGGTGAAAATGTATTAAAATGAACCCGACAAGGACCAAAACGCTACGAGAAATCAAATCAAAAGGCAAAAGATGCCCACTGTGAAACATGAACTTCTTACTTTGGACAGTTTATTAAGTACTTTTTGTTCATTATGAATTATGCTGTTAGGCCAGTCTTTGATTACAGGAGATTTAGACCGATTTATTCCCATTATTCTAAGTTTAAACTTGCATGTCAATGTCAGGGAAATTAGATGTTAGGAACATCCTAATTCCCAACCCAACAACACATGCGTTACAGAGGGCAAATTATCCCACCTGCTATTATCGCAGTAGTGTCACGCAGGCAGGCCTAGCAGTTTTTTTTTGTGACTAAGGACACCTAACTGAAAACAAATGATGTACAAATAGTCTCTAATTTCGTCCGTTTCAGATGATTAGATATTAAAACGGTTGTGTAGATGCTGAAAACCTGAGTGGATCCCTGTTTCTCCTCACAGAAAATCACCCAGGAATTGATAAAGAATTGATCCAATAAGCAGACTTGTTATTATCAGTAGTACAGTGTCAAATAAAATCTTATCAAAGTCCTTTGAGTCACTAAACTTCCTGCAGAGACAGCTGTCCAAGTGTGCAAGAGCATGACGCGTTAACCCTTTGAAACCTGGACCAGTTTTCTTGTGCTTCAGACACCTTAATGACTCCTTAAACCATCGTAATGAGAGCAAATTGGTTTGCTTTCTTTCAAAAACATAGGAAAAAGGGCAATGACCAACTTGGCAAGAACTGTTCATAAAATTGCAAGAACTTATTCCATTTGGAAAATTATTCTTTAAAAAGCGAGGCAAAAAAGTCCCCAAAAATATTTATAATTATATATTTAAATTTATTATTAACAAATTGCTATTTTTAGGTTATTTTTTTAGGGTCATTTCCTTTTTTCTCATTTTCTTTTTTATTTGTTTTTTACTTTTTCTTTGGGTTTTTTTCTTCTATTTTTTGTAATTTTCTTGTCTTCTTCAATTTTGTTTGCAAATGTATGGATCTTTTCTCTTTAAGTTGCTAATAGACTTTTTTTTCCATGCGTTAGAATGAAATCAGGCCATTGCTCAGATTTCAGAGGGTTAATGACTAAACGTTACTTCCTCTGTGCTGTTTGGAGCCTTTAGAGGGCAGCGACGAGCTTCTGTAAAACCATCTGTTTCTTGAACCAGACACAGATTCCTCCAGGCTTCTCCTCTGTTTAATGTGACCAGAAAATAACTCGGGTGGTGACTGCAGGCACCAAACTGAGGCGTCCAATCGAGTCATATGACGGAGCAGAGAGGGAGAGAGGAGGATGCCATAATTCCCATCAGGGGAGCGGTGACATAACGGCATGCTGTGTTTATTTTTCTGTCTCTCCACAGCGGAGATCTCTCCGTACGCAGGGGGCTCTCTCTCATAACATGTTTGTTATTTATTCCTGTAGCGAAAGGTGATGCAACTTTAATAGTTTGTTTACTGTATAAAGTCAACATGGACAATAAATATGCACCCTTCAGGCCTGAAATTAAAATCTGATAACACATTCTGAGATTTTTTTTTCCCGAGAGAAACAAATTTCCTCCAGACATCTTCAGCTATTAATTATCTCCTTTCCAGAGTTTTTGTGTGTGGCCTGGTGCTCGGTTCTGCCGTCACCGTGTTTGAATGATGGCTTTGCATGTTTCAGGAAATAAACGTTGTGCCTGGACCTCCTCGAGCAATGAGATATTTCCTCTTGCGGTTTTTCTTGCATAATTAAGATGGTATAGTTAAGTTATTTTTGGTGAGCGGCGGTTGCAGGTTTGCCACGACATCCTACAGTCCCACAACAAAATATGCAAGAATATACAAAACGGTTGTTTCAACATACAGTATCAAGACTGTCGCATCAAGATTACATTTGAGAAGTTTAAATCTTTTTTATGTAACTTTATTATTCCTAAAATGCAGCAAATTAAATATTTAAAAGTAAAAGTGTAAATGGACAGGGGTCAACAGATTATCGGCCTGGCCGATTATTAGGGCAGATATTTGGCATTTTCTCAGTTATCTGTATCTACATTTTATTTTAATGATCGGCAATAAAATTCATTTATTAAAAAGTGTAAAAAAAAAAAAAAAAGCATAGGAAGAGGTTTTACTTTGTAAAACCTTAGGGAGATATTTTTATTTTTTCATTTTTATTTATATTTTTTCTTGACTTTATAAAAAAAGTTGGAAATTGCTGAAAGTTTCAGTTTTGATTAAACATTGGCTGAAGCCATTTAAACAAAGTTTTGTGTTGAAGTTTGTACTGACAGAAATATTTTCATTTTTATAGTAAATGCATATTTGTTATCAGCTATTGGTCTCATTAACAAATAATAATCGGTGTCCGTATGGGCCCGAAAAAACAATATTGGTCGACCCCTAGTAATTACTGAATATTTAAAAGTGTAAATGTTTGTGTTTTCTTTCTTTAGGAGTTTGGCACAACTTTGTTCTGTGTGTGGCAGCGTTAGCGTTCCTCTTCCTGTTGCCTCTCCTTCTGTTTCCCATGTACTCCACCGGCGGCGGGGCGCTGGTCACAGAGGTCGTCCAGGTCAGTGCAGCAGGATTTTAATGTAATTTTATTCAGAAAGGGACAGTGTACAATGAAACGTTTACCTTATATAAAACAAAGGGAGATGCATTGTACCGGATTTTAGCAAAATTGCTGTTTTCTGCCCGTAGTCCCTTTGCCCTTTATTTTATTTATGTGTGCAGTTTTTAATACAGTGCATCATTTGAGACTGACGCAATTACAGTTCTGTTGTGCTTGCGTCATAATAATTAAGTTTTTCAGCACTTGGCGTGTTTTTGTCAATCCCGTTCTCCACTCATTTTCACCGACTACTGCAAAACATCAAACCATCAAACTGTGCTTGTGTGATCTTTGGCCTTTTGAAGCATTTTTTATATTCTTGCCTGTGTCTCTCCACCAGGGCTCTGCGGCTGACGGTCCCCGGGGCCTGTCAGTCGGGGACATCGTGACGAGGCTGGAGGACTGTCCAGTGAAGGGAGTGGAGGACTGGAGCAGCTGCCTGTCTCACCTCTCTCACACCCCACAGACTGGATACTGTGTCCCCGCCGCCAGCCTGCAGCCCAGCTGGGCCCACGGGCGAGGTGAGCGTGCTGTAAACAAGTTTAAATAAGAGACCTTTGAAAGAAATAATGAAATAAAAAAATGATCATAGAAGTAACAATATTTTTTTCGTTTGTTTTCATTTGTTTTATTTTATGACATAATGTTTTACTTGTGTGAACCCCAGAGGAGTTTCTACACTTGCTAATGGGATCAAAATTTAAAAAATAAATGAAATTAAGTTTGATTATGTTCAGTTCATAAACTAATTAAGAAATTGGATTAAATTGATGAGTTTGTTAAAAATTCACTTTTTTTTTTTTTTTTTACCAAATAATTGTCATTTTTGAACACTTATTTTTTGGATCTGTTTTTAATATATTATTATTATTATTATTATTATTATTATTATTTATTTATTTATTTATTTATTTAAAATTTCTCCTCAGTGAAATTGCTGTAGCAAAGGCTGACTAATTAATCTAGTGCTGCATTTATAAATTGCTTAGTTGCTGGAGAGAACATTAATATCCAACTATTATGATCATTAATCACTCCCAGGGTTTTTTTTCCTAGCAAACATTAAAAAATATTCACCACTTCCAGCTTCTCTAATGCGAGGATTTACTTTTTTTTTTGTCATATACAACAGTCAATTAAATATCTTCAGAATATTTGGGTAGTTTTTTTCACTTTTCTTTAACATTTTAAATTGCAAATTATTATTCTGTAGTGAAAATAAATGTTAATGTTAAAAATATATGGTAATAAATGTGCAATATTAAAGATATTTGATTTTGTCGCAACATCAAGATGAGAAAAAGCTCGACTGAGTTTCAAGACCACGTTGAACCAAATGATTGAGAATCACGGGATGCAGTTGAGGTTAAACTCATGATTTTATCCCAAAGATGGCATTTCCCATCTTCCCTCCATCGTTCCATCATATAAAACTTCACCACAGCAAGTGCTACATTTATATCCTTTCTGTGGCTATTTTCAGCTTTTTCAACTCTGTTATTTTGGTGACGTTAAAGACTTGTGACCTGAGCAGCACAGTGTCTTCTGCTCCTAATGACAGAAACATGTTGTTTTCTGCCAATGCATCAGAATCAGAATCCGGTCAAATTTGACTTGGTGTTTTGGTGCAAAATATTCAACATAAAGGAAGAATAAAAAATATTACATTTAAATAGTATGAGAGATAAAGACATAGAAGCACAGATGTGCAGAAGTTGGTTTTACAGTGCAAAGTATCTACAGTCTAAAGAAATATGTTAACTGACAGTGTGCATGTAAAGAAATCCGGTCCAGTGTACGTTAATGTAACGCATTAAAAACTTATTTAGCCTAACATTATGATTATTATATTATATATGTATTGTTGCTGTATGCTGTATACTGTTTAAATGTGCATATTGATGTAAACAGTTAAGTCAGTTTGTGCGAGCACACAGAGATCCTGATGACGTATGAGGACTCAGCATGATAATCTGTTATGTCATGAAGTGTGTGATACTCTGTCTTTGTCTAATCATCTCGTGTGAGTAGATATACGACCAAGATTAAAAAAAAGAAAAAGCTCGGTGACATCCATCTTTAGTTTTTAGCCTGACACACAAATCTAATCAGCCTCACTCTCTCATCCATTTATCTTTTTTTCCTTCTCTCTTTTAGCCTTCAAGCGTTTGGATGGAACGATGGACTGTTGCAGCAACAACAGCCTCACAGACCTCTGTTTCTCTTACATAAAACCACAGGGCAGGAACAGCAGAGAGAGAGAGGTGACACACACACACACACATACACACACACACACACACACACACACACACACACACATACACACATACACACACAGGCTGGGACTTTTTGTGACTGCTCCATCATGTGCGCAGGTTTTCAGCCTTTATAGACGGTCAGGGATATTTATATTTTTTCGTTTGTTTATTTTAGTTCCTTTTATTCTAAGGGCGTAACGGTCACTTAACCAAGACTGGAACTGCAACACAAACTTCTCTGTTCTCAACTCTTATGTCTTACATATATATCATACATATGTTATGCAAATGCATGTATATCCATGGATTGCTCAGTAGCTCTGGAAGCACATGTTAAAATACAATCCAGGTGTGCAAAGAAATATCAGTCCTGTATTACTAAAACTTAAGTTTTTGTTCATGGATTATGTGGTTTTGGATGGGTGCATAGATTTGCAGCATTTAAGGCAGTATCAGAGGCACTTCAGATACTGGTAACATCACGTTACGGGGCAGAGCTCTCAGGAAGGCTGCTAACATTTCAACTGCATCATTTAAATGTCTAAGTTGGTGGAACAAGACAAAACAGTCTGGAAGGCGAGTCCTTTTCCCCACAGAGTTCAGGCAGCCTCACGCTGCAGAATCAGACTGTGCCAAAGTAATAACTAAAGTCATGGGGTGTTTATTGCTGTGTACATGCACCCGCACTCAGTTATAGCGGATATCTAATTAAAGCTAGTTTTCTTAAAGGCTTGAGCCCTGCTACAGTGAGCCTGAAGTCCATCCTGTAAAAACAAGCACAAGTTGCAGTTCAGTAGCGAGCTGGCCGGCATCTTGTGACGGAGCAATATTGATATTTGTGTTTTTTCTTAATTTGTTATTGACAATATGCCAGTATTGGAGTGCCTTACTTTTGTTACAGTAAGAATCATGGCCAGTGAGCCACTGTTTTCTGCTTTTGTCTCTGTTTTGGTGTTGTTTTCTTTGACGTATGAAAAACGTACAGAGGCGTACACGTTTTATACTGTTACACCTCTATTTTACTCCTATGTTGTGTGAATGTAATGCACAAAAAAAGAAAAGAACAGTATGACTGCGCACAAAAACACACTTCATTGTCTTAAAATTAAAATAGAATAAAAAAATATTAAAAATTACAATAAAAATACAAAAGTAATTCTAAGAACAAAAAACACAAACAAAACAAAAATATTTCTTCTCAATTAAATTATGCTTTGCAAATTATACTGCACCTCTAAAATACTGTCTGCATAACATCACATTTTAAATGGATATAAGAAGTGTGATATCAAAAAGGGTTTATCTTCAATAAAGATGTATAAAAAAGAAAACAAAATATCTCACATCCTCAGGGCACACAGCGAAGTAAATCCAAGAAAGCAAAAAACCCACCGTCCTCCTGTCTTTTTCCTCCCACTGACTTCTCTTGTACTTCTTATATTTGCATCCCCTCTGCGATCCTGCGGCCGCAGTACGCCTGCATGCCGGTGCGTAAGATGGTGACGGGGACGCGAGTTTGTCGCACGGACGACGACTGCGCCGCACACTCCCACGCCGCCAGCGTTTGCGTCACTCCGTCTCTGGAGAACCAGACTCGCTTCATCCGTGTCGCACACCCGCCCAGCGCTCACATGCTGTTTGTGGGGTATCCGCCGCACCTTCAGTACGCTGGTAGGTTACAGCATGTTGTGCTGCCATGTTCATACTTGAAATGTAGAAAACCATTCACAAAAAGTATAGGTATGTACCTTGATATTTCCTATAAACTTTCATATGGTTTTCTTTATTCCTTATGCTATTTTAACAAATTCCTTTTTAATTTCATTGTGAAAGCTGCAACAAGATACTTTTTTTTGATGAACAAGTCCCACCCGTGAAGGAGTCATGAGCTTGTTTCTGTAATAATCACATAATTGGTGTTTACAGTGTTGAGCTGCCTCTCCGGTCTTTAAGAGATGTGACAGTAAATGTGCAGGGAGAGGCTTGTTGTCTTTGTCTGCTGCTTTTTAAGACAAAACTGTTGAGTGGATCAAATCTTTGTATAATGATGTGTTTGTATAAATTCCTCCAGCATGTCTGTAACACCTCCCATATTTTGTCTTTCCCAGTGAGTCTCACCAACTTTGTCCCCCGCTTTGGTTTCCTCCACCTGGATCTGCCTGTCTTTTTGGAGACCTTCTGCAAGTATCCTTTTATGTTTAAAGAACTGATAAGTCACAATGAGATAATGGATTTATGAGGATTTTTAAACTTTCCAATAGTGTGAATGCTGCTCTTCTGTAAAAGTCTCTGACACAAAATTAAAATAAATGATGTTACTTTTTTTTAAAGGATAGCAGGATAATGTAAGTCCTTGGTTCTGTCTCAGTGATGAACATTTTATTCATTAATCTCTACAAAAGCGTGATAAAGCATTGCCGTCCTGATTGGGCTCAGAGCATATTCTAATGTCTGTTATTTCAGAATAAAAATCCCCTTTTTAACTTCAAATCATTTCGCTCTGCATTCAGCAGAAACCTGATGCTTTTCACTAGTCTGGAGGCTGCAGCCCAGAGCATGGTTGGACAAGTTTAACCCTTTATTGCATAACCGTGGACATGTCTGATTGCAGTTCTGCTGCATCATTAGTTGGCACTGTTGCTGTTTTTATGCCTCCACACCATCAACAACAAGTTGTCTGTTCGTCCATATGTCTGGCTGTGCATTGTCCATCTGTCCTTCCTTTCTCGTGAATGTGAGTTCTCAAGGTTGCTTTGAGGGAATTTCGTCAAAGATACAAAAACTGTGACTCAGCAAAAAAATGATTAGATTTTGGTGGTCAGAGGTCACTATGACCTTGTGTATGTCATACCTCAAGAATGCCCCAGGGAACATTCTCAAATTTGGCACAAATGTTCACTTGTCCACTTAAAGTGATTAAACTTAGATGGTCAGAGGTCACTGTGACCTCAAAAAAACATGGTGTAGGCCATAACTCAAAACTTCATACTCCATTTATGACAAAAAACAAATGTCTAACAGGATGATGTAAACTGCAACTTGACTGTTTAGCAGAGGCGGTAAAGTTAGAGGATTTTTTTGAAGTCCTTAAAGTGCTCATGATAAAAAAATGTAAAAATCCATCAGTTGATGAAGGTCATGATTGAAAGCTCAAGAAATGTTGTTAAATAGACCTTGTGGTGAGATTTTGTGTTTACATGTTAAGAATGATCTTAAAACAATAGTCAAGTCCTTAACTCTGCTATCGCTCAGATACGTGGTGTCCCTCTCTGGCGCGTTAGCTGTAGTGAACTCCGTGCCGTGCTTCGCTCTTGACGGTCAGTGGATGCTGAACGCCCTGCTGGAGGCCACGCTGGTTTCTGTGGTAACAGAGCGTCAAAAGCGCGAGCTGATTGGTTTCTTCCTGCTGCTGGCGGGCAGCGCCCTGCTGGCAGCCAATGTGGCGCTGGGCCTGTGGATGGTCACGGCGCGGTAGCCACAGCGGTGAGCTGCCCTGGCAAGACAAACAATAAATGAATAAATAAATTTGACACGTGTGGACCAATAAACTGTGAACAAACAGGGAATAGGCTGCGTTACCCAGCCAGTTTTAGGAGACTGTTGAGCAGAACATCCCTCTGCCTTTACTGGACCACCAGGGAAATTATAACCAACCTTCTTCCACCTTGTTGCCGCCATATACTTAAAAAGCACATAAACGATTAACTAATGCACTTGCCGTAAAGCACTGTCCCACGTGACTGTTTACAGAGACTGCACAACTTTTCCAACTGTTATTATCTGTGATATGTGTGAAGTTTGAGAGGAAACCGTCTTTGGTTTTTAAGGATTTGATTCCAAAATGCCATATTTACCCACTGGCACTGTTGCCTCAGTGTGCTGCAGAGAGGTGGAGTCAGGCTGATCAGAGAAGAGAAGCCAAGAAAAGTTTAAAAAGCCTTACATGTATTAGTAAATGCATGGCAATACCGTGAATTTCTACCACATATCACCAATGGAAAAAATGGACTACCTAATATTCGTTCGACAGTATGTCAAAGGCTCCTCATATTTGTGTAAAGTAATTAATGAAGATTATTCCTACAACATTTTGTAATATCCGGCAAATGTTAAAATGCGGGTATCCCATTTTAAAAGAAACACTCTTGTAAGTGTCTTTCTCGTCCTCGGGCATTGCGGTGGGAAAAAAATAATTTGTCAATGAACCTTTTTCCGCTTTTTCTCAAGTTTCAGTTTTTGGCCGCTCACTGTTTGCAACGTGGTTGTGGAAGTTGATTTGTCAAAGTAGTGGAATAAAAACTGCTGTTATTGAAGTGCTCTCTTTCAGAGTGTTTAATAAGTCAAAGAGTTTATTTTAGGTCGGATTTTTTAAGTAGATATAACTTATTGTCATTGAGTACAAATACTGAGACACAAAATGCAGGTATCTAAACAGAAGTGAAGAGGCAGTAAAGTGCAGAATAAAATATAAAATTAATAGAATATGGAATAAACACTTTAGTTACACATTTAACCACATGTTTATTCCATATTTTATATCTTTATATTTTGGGTTTTTGTGTCTAAATATAACCTCACATTAACTGCCATGTGTTGAAATGTCACAAAACATTCACCGTATATGCTAAATAAATGTATAAAAATATTTAATACATGATTTATACCTCACTTCAATGTAGTTGAAAGCAGCTTAATAGAACTTAAAATTAAAAAAAATAATCTTAAAAAATGAATGGGAAAAAAATGAACTTATATTTACATACAACTCTGTTATTAATTAAATATCTAAACTTTTTATGGGGTCTTTGTTTTGTGATCAGTTTTCAAGTGAGCACAAAACAAAGACCCCATTGCAGTTCACAGTGATCATTTCTATTTGTTCACTGTGCAATTAAATATATCTTTGTATTAAATAGCCATTCACATGCAATGCAGGAATTAGACATTTGGAAGTTTCCTCGCATCTTTTTTTGTATTGCTCACCAATAATTGAACATGAAAAAAAGGACTTGAAGGGTCTTAAAATTGTCTCTCTGCCACACGAAGGTAGCTTGAGTCTTCCTCCAAGGAGACTGCACCTTTCTAATTTTATACCCGCACTGTCGGCTCATTGTCTTCAAGCAAAAGTACACGTGCTGCACTTTTAGTAACGGCTCCAGACTGCAGTGTTTCTTTTGAGTGTTTTCGGGGAGTCGTGCAGTGATTATGCTTCCTGAGTGTGTGAGCGTGAGAGATGACACATTGTAATTTGGAAGGGTGTTTCCCACAGACATGTAAATACTGAATGGCCTTTAGCTTAGCCACAGAGGTGTGTTTACCAGCAGTGAGCAGACACCTCTGTCAGCAGGTTCAAAATCGCTGCATTTTTTGAGACTTTATCATTGAATAACTGGGGAAGTTTAAGGGAGGATCGGACAAAGGGGTCTGCGTCTTTCGTATGTGTGTTTGTGTTCAGATAAAATATTTGGAAAACTGATTTTCTTTCCCTTATCTATGTGGAATGGTTACTTATGTCCCTGCGTGTGTGTTTCTGTTGCTTATCTTGTGCTAATGACAGCCTGAAGGGATGTTTGGGTAAACAGACATGAGAGGATGATGAAGACGAGGAGGAGGAGAGGGCAGAGAGGAGGCATGTTCTTACTGTCTGCTTCATACTGAGCGATGGGCCCCATGAATTAACTCTGTGACCTCCTCTGTGTTGACAGGACAAAGAGTCCGCAGACATGCTTTTGGCTGTGTGAGGCTTTAGCTTTGAGCTGAATTGTCACATAAGTATGCAGACTTGCTGTCAGTGACAATGCCAGCATGTTCATGTTTAGCAAGTGTCATTTCTCACTATGTTTACCTTTTTATTTTAGAATAATAAATGCTAATCCATTGCTAATATTTGCTTATAAGCACTAAATTAAGAGTGCCGCTAAATATCAATAGTTGCACAAGTTTTTGATCAGTTTTGGACCTGATGATGGCACGAGATGAAAGGTCAGAGGTTCAGTGTTAAGAACCATAAATGTCTTTAGAGAATTCAATGGCAATGCATTCAGTAGTTGTAATAGATATTTCAATTAAAAAACAAAAATGTGAATTTTATTGTGGTGGTAGAGGAAAAGTCAGGAGATCACCAAAGTCAGTAGGGTTTATCCTCTGAGGATCATAAACATCTCTCAGACAGTTACTAAGTAATTTAAAAAAAAAAGAAAAAAGTTGTTTTCTTGGTGGCGCTTGACAAAAAAAAAATATATATATATATATATGGCGGTCACCACTGTCAGCAGGATTTATCCTCTGGGAAACATGAAAGTCAGCATAAAATTTTAGCCAATCCATGTCAGAGATGTTGAGATAGTTAATTTGATAAGTGAAAAATTTGACCTGCTGGTGGTGCTGAAAATTTTACAGCAATCTGTCGCTAGTTGTTGGGATATTTCTATAAAAAACAAAAAGGTGAAGCGTGTTGTGGTGCTATAGGAAGAGTCAGGATACCAAAGTCAGCAGGATTTATCCTTTGGGAAACAAAAATGTAGAGCATTTTTTGCCAGGAGTCGCTGCAATACATCATGTGGGAACCATGAATGTTAGTACAATATGTTGAACCAATTTCTGTTGTGGAGATATTTCACTGATTAATTGATATTTTTGACCTGCTGTTTGTGCTAGAGGAAAAATCAAGAGATCACTAAAATATGTGGGGATCATCCCCTGGAGATAATGAATGTCTTTACAAAATGTCAAAGCAATCCATCTGAGATATTTAAGTCTGAACCAAAGTGGTGGACTGACACAGACAATCAAAACGAGAGGAAATTTTCCTACTTGGGATGTTTAACAATAAGAATAAAAACAGGACAAGAGTGATTGTGAGTCACAGTGGTGAACAATAGCATCGTGGTCAACGTGTCTGCTTGATGAATGGGATGTTTTAAGCAGCGCAGGAAGTCACGTCTATATAAGGACTCTGTGGTTGACGCCCCAAACCCGTAATGAGCACGTGCGGAAAAAGGCTTTCTCACCACAGCAGGAGGGAGGCTGAGGGGCCAATCAGGAGCTGCGGTGTCACTGTCATCACCACCTCGCGTCTATTCAAAGAAACTATCGATGCTTTCTGACAAAAACACTGATGTGTTTTTACAGGCAGCCACGTCATCATCATCAGATTAATCGATTGTAATCAGTGTCCTGTGTGAGTCTAATTTTGTTCTGGTCCACTGACTGTCTGATCTGATAAATGTTTTGTGCAGTAGATCAGACACACACACACACACACACACACACACACACACACGCACACACGCGTTTCACATGTATGCTCGGGCTAGTAACAAGGTCTGCAGGCTCTAATGTTGCACATTAACAGATAATGTTCTGGTTTGATTTTATTAAATGGTCTCTGGTCATCACTGGGAGGCCTGGTTTGTTGTGAAGGGAGGGAGGGATGGGAGGAGTGTTGGAGGAGAGGAGGAGTGATGAAGGGAGGAACAGTTTGAGCCAGAGTGAAGTTAGAGTAGTTACAGATAGACAGATAGCAGCAGAGAGAGAGAGACTGGGAATGTGAATGGAGTTTGTGTTTAATTGGGAAAAAGACCAGAGCACATAGAGAAAGTGTGGAATTTTAGGAAGATGTTACTATAACTTTTTGGAATTAATTTCATCCCTGATAATTTTTGCTTTTTGGTGTGTTTTCCTCAATTTGTCTTCTCACTCCTTTTCCATCTGCACAACACCACTGTGTTTCTATGTGTGTGTGTGACATATAGTGCAATAAGTCATGGAACTGGAGCGTTTAGGTGGTGGCGGGGTTAAACCCGAGAGGGGCAACAGTCGTCTCTACAAGATAGCCCTGGCCATGTGTGTGTGTCTCTGTGCCGCTCTGCTGCTTGCACTCATACTGGGTAAGTCCACCATACACACACACACACACACACACACACACACACACACACACACACACACACACACATTTTTACTCAACCTGCATTATAATTTGTAAGGAATTCAGCGGAAATGTATTGCATGCAGTCCTCAGATTATAGTACATGCAGACTGTAAATAACACACACGAGCAAGCTAGTGGGAGCAAAGGTCTTTGTGGAGCACTCGCGGGTAACTTGTGTCAAACTATTTTTGGTTCATATAAGGTTTCATACACGCCCACATGCACATGTACTTTCCATAGTGCACTGTGGGAGTCAAGTTGAACTCTGGGTAAAAGGAGTAAGGAATGTGTATGTTGACACTTTGTGAGTATTATCTCCTGCCGAATGTGAAATTAATTAGCAGGGAATCGTTTGGCAGATTAATGGGTAGGGTGTGTATATGTATTCATTTATTTATAGTGGACAGTGTACATTAATTAACACTGATGTTTTAAAAAAACTTTAATACAGATGTGTTAGGAGATAAGCAAGTGATTTGCACCTTTAGTCCTGCTAAAAACAGGCCCAAAAAGTAATTTTTGCATGTAACACTGTAACGATAAAAATTAGAGAGGAAATTCAAGTTTTGGAATACTTTGACCTGTTAACTTAGGCAAGGCAAGTTCAATTATAAAGCACCTTTCAACAAAAACATAACTACACGAGATGTAAGGTTTGAAGACAAAAGACAGTTTTATATAGAAAGAAGACAAATCTGCAGATTTAATTATACTTCAACTTAGATTTTGATGAGCTGTATGTAGGGCAGTTCCTCATCTTAGGAGAAGTGCTGATGTTTCCTGCTGTTGGAGAAAAAACTGAATTGTCAGTCTTTTTGCATCTAAATGGAACAATGCTGTCAATTCTGGCAACTTATTCTTCCACAATGGTTCCTGGTGATATCATACAAAAACTTACGCACACAGTTGTATGATATCTTTGGAATTAGCACCCGTTAGGTGAAGTTTAGGAAAAGAATCATGGTTGAGTGTCGTCACTTTGCATAATTAACATAACATGACGTGATGTTAAGTATGTACATGACTTAAAATCACTCAACATTGACAAAAGACATTATGCACAGTCTCTTAGGTCAAAGTCCTGTGTTTGGCTGACCAGACCACATCCCTACATGAACTTTGTCGCTCTTTATGCTGAGGAACCGGACTTCCTCTTTCACTTTTATCATATGACTGTGGACAGCCTGCAGCGCAGAGGTCACATGGTCACAGCCTACTGGCCCACAATTATGTTGGTTATGAAAGTGCATTTCTTTTATGCATTATGAGTATGAACAGTGAATGAGAACAGCTTGATTCTGGCAACTTATTAATGAACTGGCTCAAAGGAGAAAGAGTAGGCAAAAGTCCTCATATACAAGCTTGAAATTCTGTGAAGAACTTGTCGAGGACAAGACTTGCAAGGACAGTATTAAAAAAAAAAAGATGAAATATTTGTTTAACTTTGCCTGATGAATCAAAAGTAAGTGCAAACATAGCATGAAGACACATGCCTACTAACACCTTTAAACTCTCATGTTTAATCTTTTTATGTTGAATCTGTATGAAACCTTAAGTGGTCAAGTCACAAAACATAACATTTTTTAACCTTTAAGCACAGCCAGGCCAGGCTATTCCCCTTGTTTCCATCCATTGTGCTAAGCTAAGCCAATTGGCTCCCAATCCCAGAAGCTATCGGCTATTGGTCTCGGCAATGGCTAGTATTTTGGAAGATCTTGTGTGGATATCCAGGCCAAGACTTCCTCCTCTGGCCGCCGGTCATTTCAGCTCTAATCTCTTCACACAAATTTGCATATTAAAAAATGAAATATTATTATTAGTATTATTGTGACTATTATAGTGCCTTGTTTTTACTTAGTTCTTTATTCATTAATGTATATTGTGCAGCAATTTGCAATTTAGTTATATGTTTGCTCATATAATGTTAAAACTTTGTCACACTAAAGCCAGTGGGTTTAGAGATTGCATTTCAGCTACTGTCTTCTGCCTCGCCACACAGACTTTTTACCTTCTGCTCAAACATGATTGGCTAATACTAATTGGACTATAACAGAAACCAGAACGCTTCTGACACCAAAATCTTAAACCGCTGACCACCGTATTAATCAAAATGAATCAGGTCCTGATTCTAGCTTTATATCCATCTGACAGACATGAGAGTGGCATCAATCGTCTCATCTAGTACTATGAAAGAAAGGGAAAAAGTGTATTTTCCCCAAAATGTTAAACTATTCCTTTAAGAGTCACTTGTTCAGTTTCAGTGGTGCGTGGTAGTGAGGATGGTTGTGGCTGGGAGTGGTGTGTGTCTGTGTGTGTCTGTGTGTGTTTCTGGGGTGGGGTAAGTATTATTTTTTTTTGTTATTGAAGGAGGCCAGCATTCTTGTGGTGGCATTGAAGTGTAATTATGTTATGTGCCGATGTATGCAGTACCACACACCCACTCTAATGGAAACCCTCCTCTGGTCTGCAGCCATGCGAATGACCAGACACAGGAATGCAAAGTGGTTCGTTTGATTTCTGACTTTTTAATTAGTTTAGAGAGTTTTCCCGCCGTCAATGTGTGTGTATGTGTGTGTTTGCGTTGCTGGGCCTGGTAAGTGTCTTAGCAGTGAACATGAGGTTGGTATTAGCAGTGACCCCATAGCCTCAGACATCTGTGTGTGTGTTTAAACCCCTGTATATGTTTCTGACGGGGCGGTCAGGGGGAGGGTTGTTGAGGTTGTCCCAGGCCAAGTGGGTCATGCAGGGAGAAATTTTGACAGGGTGATTTTACGTGTGGGCACAACATTAAGAGACTCTCTCAAGCAGAAGAAAGTCATGTGAAATGTAACTAAGTACATCTCCTTAAGTACAAATTTCAGGTACTTATTCTTTACTTGAGTATTGTCATTTCACCTTGTACGTTACCTCTGCTAGATACTGTACATTTTACTTCACTACATTTGTCTAAAAGCTTTAGATACTTCACAAATTAAGATTTTTGCATAGCAAACACAAGAAGAGTGAATGAAATATGATGTTTTGTTATAAATTTAAGTAACCAACAGTTTATACAAGTGACTGACTGAAAAAAAATTGGCATCTATTTTGATAAACATTCATGCATTTTTTTTTTTTTACATTTATCTTTTTCTTTAAAACAGTTTTTAGTTTTTTGGTTTTTTTTTTAGATTGTTGTCTGAATAGAGAACTATTTAATGATTCAAGTCATTTTCTTTTTTTTATATAGTTTAGAATTTTGTTATGTTTCAGAAGATTTTTATGTATTGGGTACTTCGACAACTTGTACTTTATAAACATATAAGTCATTTTCTTTTTTTTCTTTCTTAATAATTTGGAGTTTTCTTGGGTATTGCTTTTCTTTTCTTTTCGTTTTATTTTGGGGGGTGTTTTTTAAAGTTTTTTCTGAATTGGGTACTTTACTTTTCATACTTAAGTAATTTTTTTCTGATTATTCTTAATACTTTTACTTAAGTATCATTTTCAATGCAGGACTTTTTCTTTTATCAGAGTAGTTTCACAGTGTGGTATTAGTACTTCTACTTAAGTAAAAGGAACAAAATACTTCCTCCACCTCTGCTGAAACTAGACAGCAAGACCAGTTCGAGGTCAGACGTTGCGGCGCAGCTCTGTAACGCTCCACTCATCCGTTCACAATGAGGATTTGGTTTCTAAATCTGTCTGCTCACTACGTGGACTTGTGCTGCCTCTGTTTGGCCTCAGAACCACATCATGTAACGGTGGAGACGCTGCCTTTCGTTCACCTTCTAGGAAAGGAAGTGAATGGGTAGATCTGTGATCACTCTGCATAAACAATGGGTGGATCTATTCTTAGTCTTATTGTGGCGTTCTGATTGCTTTTATTACAATTGTACAAAGTAATTACAAGTCAAGTTAAATCAAAAGCCTGATGCATATTTTGGAAAGAACTCAAGATTGTGATTCAGAGTATGGCTGTTATAAATCACTCAGCTAAGAGTTGTGATTGTAGGTCGACTCTTCGTTGTCGCAGGCAGGCATGAGGTTACTGTTTACTCTGTCTGACTGTTCCCCAGCTGTATCAACTGCACTTTGGTCTGTGTTTGTCCCATTTATGATAAAGAGTACATTGTGGGAATGTTCTTAATGATGTGCCTCTGATAACCACTATCATTTTGAGCCTTATAAAAGGATGATTAGCTGATACTTTCAGTTCTGTACACTTTATTCAGTGATAGTTTGTGTTACAGTGATGGATAGAAAATGACTCATGTTGCAGCCTATCCCAAAATACAAAAAAAAAAAATGTTTTCTTTCAGGTTAAATTTTTTTTTTAAGTTTAAAATATTGTTTGGTACCTAGCTATAGGCGATATGTAGGACTTGCTGGTGACTAAATGATTGGAAAATACTCCTGATAAAAGTAGCATGGTACATTTTGGTGCATTGAGTTACTGAAAGTACTAAAAGGTAGATTTCCACAATAGATGCCAATATGAATTATGTACTCACAGTGTATTGTCAATGTTTTTTTAGATAAAGGTTTGCGGTTCTGTTGAGCAACATCTCAACACTGATCACTATGAAGAAGAGATAATGGCTGGTCAGAACTGCAAAAGAATATTCATGCAATGCAAATGTTCCTCAATTATAAATGCTGGTTTTGTCACAGTGTGATTTTTACATCTTATTTATCAAGCTTCATTATCTGTTCTTCTTCCCCAGTCTCTCAGAAATCTAGTCAGGAGGAATTTTGCCTGACCCCAGAATGCATTGAAGCAGGTGAGGAGTCCTTTTACATACGATTTCTACAATTTCACTATTGTTTTAATAGCAACTGGCTGAGCGTGAGATATTTTAGTTGCAACTCCAAGGTTATTATTTGAACGCACTGGGTCATGTTTGTGTCTCCTTCTTGTAGCGGGGTCTATTTTGAGTAAAATGGATCAGTCCATTAACCCCTGTGAGGACTTCTATTCCTTCTCCTGTGGCGGCTGGTTAAAGGACAACCCTATCCCTGAAGATTCCTCTTCGTACGGCATCTACCCCTGGCTGCGGCAGCATGTAGACATCCGACTCAAAGGTGTGTTTGCTTACAAATTTCCCATCAGTGGCTAAGTACACATTTACCTCAGCTAGAGTACACTTTACTAACCAGATGTAAAATGTTTATTAATCACAAGGAAATTAGTATACAGAAGAAATTGCAAGAAAGAAGTGAGACTCAAATTGTTGTGTTAGTATATTTTATTCAAAGGCAAGACTAACCTTTATTTTACCAACAAACAGTTATAGTACTACTAAAATATATAGTATTCATCAGAGATAAAGTCACACAAGTGCAAGTCACAAGCAAGTCCCAAGTGACTGTGGTGAGAATCACACAAGGTCCAGTCGCTGCTATAAGTCGAAATTCTTAAGGTCAAACATTAGCTTTCTTAAATGAACAAAACACTCCCTAAGGGTTAGAAAAGAAAGCCTTAAAAATCCTACAATGTTGTAAGCTGCAGGAGCCCTGTTGAATCTTTGTGTTGTGACACAGATTGTTTTTCTCCCTCAGAGCTGCTAGAAGCTCCTTCAGAACCAGATGAACTGGAAGCCGTGACCAAGGCTAAGATCCTCTACCGCTCCTGTATGAACGAGAGTAAGTCTTAAACACACAAACAAACTTGGTTTTGTCCCTTAAGAAGACATTACATTGACACTCTGTCATTCCCAGGAGTCTTAGCCTCATTTTGACCACAACCACAACACGCCTAACACCAACTCTTCCCCGAATCCAAACCTTAACCTGACCATAACCTTATAAGGGAACTGAGTTCCCATAATGTGAGACTTTTTTAATCCACAGGGTGTAGTAATAAAACTGAACACACACAGACATGTTTGTATACCCATGTGGGGGACTACTGTTTTCCCGTGTTAACCCAGCCTTGACTAAATCAACTCCATGACTCACTCCTAATGCCTAACCTAATATAAATCTAAACCTAGGTCCAGTCTTAAACCACATCTAGAGTCACAGCTCTTTGAACAAGTGAGGAATAGCCATAATGTCCTCACAATTAAAAATGTCCCCACTTTCCATGTCTACACACAGGTCCTCACAAAGATGCTGCAAGTCAAGAGCACAAAGATACACTGAAAGTGTGAACTGAACAAGATGGGCTTTTATTGATCGTCATGGCAAATCTAGGTCACTGCACAAGCAAAGGCAATATGATACAACAGGTGAAACAAGCATCTAAACAAAAAACAACAATATAAAAACGAAAAATAGTAAAAGCAATCAGTCATACAAAATGCTGCACTTAATGTCAGTTTCTTAACCCTTTGAAACCTGGAGCGACATCACTTTTCTTGAGCTGCTCTCAGATGCCTTTATATTTAATTAATATATTAATATATATTTAATTTAATCCTTTAAACATTGAGCAAAGTGGCGTGATTGTTTTGAAAAACATATCAAAAAGGCAAAGAGCAACATGGTTATAAATGTTTCCCAAATCACAAGAAATTAGTAAATTTAGAAAATTGTTAAAAAATAACTAGAGGGGAAATATGTAGGAAAAGGAGCTATGGGAACAACTACATTCATAATGATCATAATCATATATTTAAAACTATGTTACAAAATTATTCTTATTTTCTTATCGCTTTTTCTAGGTCATTACCTTGTTTTTTTAATTATTTTATTTTATTTTACTAATTTTCAGGTTGTTTTCTTGTGCTTTTACCAATATTTTGCTTCTTTTTTTTTATCTTTATTTTTCTATTGTTGCCGTCTCAGTGTTTTTGAAAAAAATCATGTCAATTTGCTCATGTTTCAAAGGGTTCATTTCTCATTGTGTTCTTGTATAGCTATACTGGAGCAGTTGGACACCAAGCCAATGTTAAAAACACTTCGACAACCGGAGTTTCGGTGGCCTGTCGTGGGGGATGGGCTCGGTGGGGAGTACCAGTGGTTGGTGGGGGAGTGGAACCTCCTGAGAACGCTGGCAGAGATGAAGAACCAGCACAGTAAAAGTGTCCTGATTCGCCTGTACGTCTCCCCCGATGACAAAAACTCCTTACACTACATCATCAAGGTCAGACATCCACTGTTCACTGTTATCACTTTTGATGGACATTTTTGCATATAATTTTTTAAAGGATTAGTTTGACATTTTGAAAAATACGCCTTTTTATGCAACACATAACCCCCTCTTTAATCTTTGATAGCTGACACTAACTTAAATAAAAGATGTCACAGCCTTCTTAAACGCACTAGGAAATGTTTCGAAACATTAATTTTGACTGTGATTAATAACTTATATCTTAAATAAGTTCATTTTAACGTAAAAAGATTGTAATGTAATGGCTGCCTTGATGGTATACTTGGGAAAAAGTAATGTCCAATATTATTTCCACACAATTGGTACATAAAAGATATAAAACCCCTGGCATGGGCATGTAGGCAGAGACAGTTTGATGCCTTGCTTAGTCACATTTTGCCAATTTTTATTGCTGTAGTCAAAGTAACAAGATAAACAACCCCAAAAAGCAGCAGAAGCCAACCTCTGCTCTCTGTCTTCATGTAGCTCGATCAGGCGTCCTTGTCTCTGCCCTCCAGGGAAGACTACATCACCAACACTTCCTCCGCCCGGGCGGTGAGTCTCTGCTTCATCTTTCACCCCCTTTTTTTTTACCTGTCATCTAAAAACTCCTCTTCTTGCAGCAGCTATTTCCTACCTGCTTAAGTGATAAATTGTGGCAGAAAAAGAATTTCAGACACTTGAAATATCGACAGTTAATGTTGGATTTTTATATTAGAACAAGAGCTTCTTTCCAGAGCCAACATTTTCACAAATGCTACTCAGTTTTAATGCAAGATATTAATGGTAGAAGGGGCAGCTGATATCGATTGCTCCACTAATAGTTGGCTCATTAGGCTAGAATAAAAATGCAATTAGTATGCAGCGACTAATTTTTCTCAAGTGGAAAAACTCTCACTGTCATGCTATTAGTACACTGTCACTATCAGTAGAAAGTACAGTCTTTATCCATTTATATACAAAGCTCTACGTTGAATCAGAAGAAAGACTATACTTTAGGCTGCAAAGGGAAGCTGACGGCTGCAAAATGACCCTTTGTATATCACCTTGTGATAGATGAATTTGTGAAAAATCTTTGTTTTTCTTGTCGGCCTCCCCTGCAAATAAAGAATCCAAATAAGGCGAATATTCTATATTAATTGAAGTAAACAATGGATGCGTTTACATCAAAACTTCTTCAAAACATCCACTTACAAACTCCCACAGAACTGACATTTTGTCTTTTTTCCTTTCTCTCTCTTTCTCTCTCTCTCTCTCTCTCCAGTATCGTGCCGCCTTGCTGAGTTTGATGGTAGATACCGCCGTCATGCTGGGCGCTCCAAAGAAAGCAGCACTGACCCAGATGGAGAAAGCTCTTGCCTTCGAGACCAAACTGGCTCATGTAAAGACGTCACGTCAGATAAATATAATCTCACTGAATGTATGGAGATGGAGATGATTCTATCGGCCCAATTGGGTCTGGAGCTAATTAAACCCCAGCGTTATTAACTGTGAAATATGAAATATGAAATAAATTCATCAACTTAAAGGGAAATGATTTTTTATTTTAATTTTGAATTCCCGATCAGTCATGTCTGAATAAGATTACTTTTTGTGTTTGCAGATCCTGATTCCCTACGAAAACCGCACCAGTGAGAACATGTATAACAGACACTCGCTCTCTGACCTGCAGCGCGACATACCACAGGTATAATTATAATGATTATATATATATAGTTTTATTCATATTTTTCTTTTTTTTTTGGGATAATTTTCTAACATTTTTCTCTCTCATTTATCTAATTTACAGGTAATTTTTTGTCACCTTTGTCACTAATATATTGCATATTTTTTTCTTACCAATTTGCTGATTGGCTTTTGTCCTATGCATTAAAAAAAAAAATCCAATTTGCTCACATTTTAAAATTTTTAAATGCTTGTGAAAGACACCAAAACTCAGCACAAGAGGGTTAAGGCCTTACACACTGGAGGTGTGACGAATGAACGACACGAAAATGTGAAATACTCTAATATTTTACATCAAATCCATTTATAATGGCAGCGATGCGAATTTGGGACATATGCAACAATCCGCCGTCATTGTAATGTTGTGGCACGACGTCCATTCTGCACATTGTGATTGATTGATGCCCTTATTTCTAGTGTGAAATCGCGAAAATTGACCTTTACATGGCTTTTCTACCTTGTTATATTTGTGTTCTGTGTAAATGTGCTCATGACATAAACAACTGTTTGAAAAAATATATTGACATGGGAATGAATCGCAGAAAAAACCCTGATGTGTAAAGGAACAAATCCTATAGACATCATAACATCATAAATAAGATCTTCCAATAAAATACCATATATTTGTATTGTCCAATCTGAAATGAAATATGAACACGTTACGCCAACTAAAAGAACTTAAACTGAAATTAAATTAATTAAATAAACAAAATGGCTTTTAAATATATGTTTTATTGTCTGCAGTTTGATTGGCTGGGTTTTGTAAAAGCCATGGTGGAGTCTAAAGCCGACCCAACTCGCACCATCTCCTCCTCTGAGCCCGTCATCGTCCGAGTGCCGCAGTACTTCAAGGAACTTTTCAACCTTATTAACACTACAGATCCCAGGTACCCCCACCCCCACCCCCACCCCCACCACACACACACACACACACACACACACACACACACACACACGAACAACCAGACAGAGAACACACACAGACAGATGAGCACACAGAGGGGCTTGAGGGCTCCTGTCTCTCATTATAAGTACATTATAGTGTATAATGAGATTACATGTGGGCTTTTAATAAATGTCCCTCCTCTTCGCTCTCTCTCTCTCTTTTTCCAGGACTGTTGCTAACTATGTACAGTGGAGGACAGTTTTTTCCAGGATCACCACTCTGAGCCGGCGTTTTCTTTACAGATATCTGGATTTTGCGCGGGTTGGTACTTAGTTCTGGATTTTTAAGTGTTTAGGTTGTGAGAAAAGTTAGATAAATTACAGGGCAACAAACCTCTAAAGCCCAATAAATTATGTTAACAAAAAAGCAAAAGAAAACATAAAAAAGGTTGAAACGGGTATGAGGATCCTTTACAGATTAATGGTTTATAGTTCTTCTACTTTATACAGCATGTATGGAAAGTGTTTGGCTGTGAAATGCTGGAATTTGGTGTAAATTACACGATGTAGCTCCACTGTATACAAAAAGAGGTCTGAATTCCTAGTTTATTTAACATAACTATAAATCAAACACAGAATCCAACTGATTCAATTCTTCCTTTAAACATTATCTGTTCAATGAACAAATGTGACGTTATATTACCTGAAGTGTTTAATCCAGCAGCTCCTGCTCATTTTTTTATTAGTCAGTAAGCAAAACAACAAGCAAGACCAGGTGCTTCTTTCTCTAATTTCCATTGTACACGTAAAAAGCCTCTTGCACATGCATTAAAGAATAAAAAAAGAGGAATAAGTATGCATTATTCAATTATAAGCGAGAACAGTTTTACAGCAAACTGTGACTTTCTTGACTGGCAAAATTATCTTTCAAATTGCTGAGCACAATTTATACAGGTTCAAAAGATTATTTGTCTCTTACTATATCTACTGTTCATATTTTAGCTGCTTCATTTCCTTTGTGCATGAACATCAGACTCATAGCACCTTTGAAAACCAGTGTCACAAAGTGCTGAACAGTTACCAAAAAAGACGATAAAAAGCCTTTGAATCAGTATATAAATCAAAGATTAGTGTATTTAAAGAATAAGCGAAAATAAGGGCAGAGAAGCTTTAAAAATATACTTTTGAGACTGAATAGTTCTTGGAGTGAGATTTAAAAAAACATCCATTGCAAGGTCATTTAATGTGCAATTAGTATGTATATTTTGTCACTTTTCCAGATGGAATGGACTACTGACTGAAAACCTGCTTGGAATTAGTATGTGGTATAAAATTAGGACGCTCCAGCCTCATAAAAATATGTAAAAATCTCTTTTTAATTAGGAAAACCTAAAATCCTGAAAAAATGTAAGTAGGAAGCTCTTAACTTTTCTCAATCTCTGTCCCCAAAGTCCCCAAATGTTCATGACAGTAATTAGAGAGCTGGGAAAGTTATGTAATTTTGAGTGCCACATTTTTCTATTTTTAAGACCTTAGATGGAGCTCCAAATGAACTTCACAGCTTGCCATAAGCACAGATTATGATATGCGAAATCATTTCATAACAGTCCCAAAATTTCCCATCACAAGTGTTGACTTTCTGTCGAGTTTTAGCCTCGATGCCTGCCTGAACTCGACTCGGTATACTGTAGATAGCAGGAGTATGAGTGTTAAAAACCTCAAAGAAAAAGAAAAAGAAATCATGTTATTCAATTCATCAATTTCAATAAATCAATTTCTTAAATCACATAAATCATGTCCGGTACGTCAACCAATCTATGCCTTAAATACAATCACTTGATTTTAAACAATTTTAAAAAATAAATAAATTGTTAAATCATTGTGATGATTCAGAGGCCAAGAGACTTTAGCAGTGACAGTTAGTGCCGTGTGGAGAAAGAGACAATGTCACCTTGCATCTCCGTCTCTCACACTCCCACCAGGTAACCACGGGAACCACCTCTCTGACCCCGCGCTGGGATAAGTGCGTTAACTACGTGGAGAACTCGCTTGTTTATGCCACCGGGCGCCTCTTTGTCAACACACACTTCCAGGAGGACAAGAAACACATGGTGTGTGTGCTCTGGAAATGACATCATGTCTTAAATTGTGGGTCACACGTTTTATTTTTGTGTATGTGTAACAGATGTGTGTGTTGAGTGTATTTTGTCTGTGTGTCACCTGGAGGTGACGTCAGGCGTTCAATGTTGCGTCATTGTGGCTGTGTGTGTTTATGTGGCAGTGAGGCTGTGCGCTGTATTTTTTTGTAAACTGTCTCTAATCATTTTGAGTGTGTGTTTTCTCAGATGGAGGAGCTGATTGAGGGCGTTCGCTGGGCGTTTATCGACATGCTGGAGAAGGAGAACGACTGGATGGATGAAATTACGAAGAAGAGAGCCATAGAGAAGGCAAGAACAGCTGACAGCTTCATCACCATCTTTCTGTTTCCTCTGTCTAATCACAGGACTCCCTAAAAAAGATATTATTTTGGATGGGCGTGGTTTTGCAGTACATAGCAGTGCACGCTTCTGCGAGCTACATGACCGTCTCAGTCTGCTCTTGCATGCACCTAAAAAAGCAGAACAAACTCCTGATTATTTTGATTGGAATAAGAAGTTGGACTGAGTGGCAAAGTAGTTTTATTCTTAAAGCTTGGAAAATTAGGCAAATTAGACCGAAAAATACACGCTACGAGTATGAATGCAATCAGAATTATACTATTTAGGGATACATATTAGCATCGGTATCCTCAGTTTTTCTCGTGCTGCATTCAGGTGCCCTGTCACGTACATTTAAACCTTTCAAACCTGAGCAAATTGGTGTGATTTCTTTTGAAACATGACTAAAAAGGCAATGGACATGATGAATGAATGATGTCCCACAAACTGCAAGAAGTAGAAAGTGGCCTGAAAATTAGTTTTAAGAGAGTGAGAAGTTATTTGAAGTTGATAATATTGGGTGACATACCAAGTCTTTTAGGGAGTCAAGTCCATCCTCAGTCTGGATAGTAACTCCACAGCCACAAGAAATAACTCATTTTTTGTGCTATAAAGTTTAAGCTGCTGTTTTTGGCCACTTGGGGGTGCCACTGTTTTGATTTTCACCAAATCCCAAGAAAAATATTTGTCCTTGGCTGCTGGATCTTGGACTTTATTCTAGCTGCCTGTTGCATGTATGTGTGTATATATATATATATATATATATATATATATATATATATATACACACACACACACACACACACACACACATATATATATATGTGTGTTTAATATGCTAAAGTGCCTCCAGGTTCATCAGAGAGATTTGACACTTTTTACAGTCATGTGATCAATTGTTCATATAAAGATATAACTGCTTTAAAGAAACAGCTCATCTTCCTCTCTGATTTCCTCTGGACTCAAAATGTAATTTTCATTTCTAAAATATCAGCTGCATTTTTTTTACCACGTTGGGGGGCAGCTCTGTTTAAGTCAGGTTGAGTCATTGTTGCACAAACAATGAATAAATTGTGGGCATTAGCTGCTGATTGGTGAAATAAGTCCAAGGGTCAAAGGGAGTATTGACTCGGACTGTGTGACACTCTGAAGGGGCAGTTGAAATGTTTGATGACCACAGGCGGGAATGACTTCCTGTGGCGCTCTGTGGTGCATCTCGGAGTCTTGCACTGAGTGTAGTCTTGGCCATCTCATCATGGAGTGGGTGGGAGACACTGTCCCAGATGACACATAACTTAGAGAGTGTCCTCCCCATTATGACACCGACAGAAAGTCCAGCTCCACCCCCACAGTGTTGCTGGACCTGGATTAGTTTGTTGAGTCTGTTGATGGCTTCCACCCTCAGGCTGCTGCAGACAAGATAGCACTGTCCACTCACAGACACTAACAGGCACTTACGATGTGATATGAAGTCCAAACAACGAGCTAGAGGAGGCTAAAAGGCTTCTCATTACACTCAGTCATTTAATTTATTCTTAATATGAATACTGCAGCTCTAAACCACAGTATTGACCGGCTTGTAATGAAAACATAACCTTGACCTCTGTGGTTCCCACTTTATCTTCTTTCATCTTGAGTGCAAACACTTTTCGTGATTTAAGACCTTGTTTTCTTTGACACGGCGCAGCGTTTAGTCCTTCACTTTACTGCCTTTGTATGTGGAGGACTGTTGACTCTGAAAATGCTCCTTTTATGGTGTACTTTTCTCCTTCAAACTCTTCATCCACCAAATTTGTTAAAATGCCAATTTTGAAAACATTCAAAGAAATCCATTCCACCTTGAGTTTTTGTTAGTAACACAAGCATGTTAGACTGAATCGGGTCAATAGGGACATCGTTGTATTTAGACCTTTTTATTGTTCCCGCTGGCTTTTCATTTCTTATGTAACAAAGACATTTCAGGATTATATTTTATCAGGGCACCTTGACTGTGACTCACACTCTTTATTCCTTTGTAACAGAATTTAATCTTATTCAGTTCTATATATGATTATGTAAAAAATAAAAAATCTGTTTAAACGCCCCATCACGTTCACTCTGTTGTCTCTCTCTGTCTCTACAGGCTCACGCAGTCCTGGCGAAAGTCGGCTACCCGGAGTTTATCCTGAACGACACCTACCTCAACGAGGACTTAAAGGAGGTCTGTAAAACAATACTGAAAGCATTTCTTGTTTTCATCTGCAGGGGTACAACATGGGGTCGGAAATGGAAAATTAAAAGATGAGTGTGCAAAAAATGAATGAAATCTTAATTGCCCCTGTGGGAATTGACTTTGCACAATTGAGTGTGAAAGAGTATGAAAACAAATCAACATTTTATTCTCTTTGTCTTTTCTTTGTGTCTGTCTGCCCAAAAATATCAAAATATCAAAAATATCAGTTTATTTTTGTAAAGAAATAATTGAACTTAAAGTTCTACATTTTAATTTTTGTTATTATTTTTTTAAAGGATTATTTTTTCTGGGCATTTTCCCTTTATTCATAGGAAAGTTACAAAGAGACAGGAAAGGTAGTAGAGAGAAAGGGCCACAGGCCGGACTTGAACCCAGGCTGCTGCATAAGCCTCAGACATATGGGGCGCACAGCTAGAGGTCGCCCTATATTTTAAAAGTTTAGCAGTAAAACGAAAACTTCATCCACAAGATGATCATTTGTGTATTAATTACTTGCCCCACGTGACATTGAATCTGTGGAGTAACCTTTGTAATTCTCACATGCTGCCATGGTGAAACAAGTTACTTTTTGACAAGTGCAGCACTTAACAGTGTGTAATTGCATTTGTGTGCGTTTTAGCTAAGTTTCAGTGAGAAGGACTACTACGGGAATGTGATGCAGACGTTGAAATTCATCGCCCAGTCTGATGTCGCCTGGCTCCGAAAGCCCGTCCCGCGTACAGAGTGAGTGATATTACTTATTTCGTGTCAAAATGCTGTGTGACCTTTTTGTGTTGACATGCCATAATGTGTTTGTGTTTGTTTGTTTGTTTGTTGCAGGTGGTTTACAAACCCAACAACTGTCAACGCCTTCTACAGTTCCTCCACAAATCAGATCAGTAAGATTAATTGATTATTGAGAAGCTGATGTTTAACGTAATTATTCATAAGTCCTTGACTTGTACGGCTCTGTCCAGACAGGATGATGCTACACTCAGTGATTTCAATTAAGAATCTGCTTAGGACACATTTTTGGGGATTATTATTCCTTTCAAATGGCTGAGTAGGCATCTCGGTGTCAGAAATAATTGGGAATTTGCATAAAAAACAAAGTAAACCTGACAGAGAGGACATGAGGAACGTGCCTCCTAAAACAGGTCAAATGTGATCTGTTTTATAATAGTCGCTCCCCTGAGAAATCACAGTTTGTAATCACAAATAACAGCGCCTCACACAGGTTGAAATAGAGAAAAAAAAAGGCCCGACCCTTTGCTGTAAATGAATCCTGTCTGGACGGGGCTAAAGACACACAGACGAAAACTATTTTGGTCTTCTCGTTTAGGATTTCCTGCGGGAGAGCTTCAAAAACCCTTCTTCTGGGGAAGAGAGTATCCAAGGTGAGATTAAAGAAATGAAACACGCTTGACTAACAGGCTGAAGAAAAGTGCCACCTCATGCTTTTTACTCGTGAGAAATGTGCGGCTCAGAAATAATTATCGAAACATAAACCTCCTGATGGAAAACCACAGAAAACTGTAGTGTTAAGCCCGGTGGACTAACAGTATAATTTAGCACCTCATGCTTAATCATACATCAATTGTAAGTTTAATTTTTACATCAGTTTTATGAAGAAGTTGTGGTTTTTAAATTTATTTTATTCAATTAATTAGTAAATATATTACAGCTATAAATGATAACTTATAATCTTTGATAACTTTGCACAGTATGCAAATTTGGGGGATTCATTTTTCTGTCATCCAAGGACAAGTTTTTCAAATTCTACCACATATTTGCTAAAACATTTTTTTTTTTTAATGTTTATTCGAAGTTCAGGCAAGTCTTTTTATGTCACCATACTGTGCATTACTTACAGGGTTCCAATGGTCATGAAAAACCTGGAAAAGTCTTGGAATTTCACAGTTTCCAAACCTGAGAAATTCAAAGATTTAGTAAAATGATTAAAATAAATATGAAATTAATAAAAATAAAAAATTAATAAAATAAATTACATTAATCTTCCAGGGATAACCTTCCTCATAATATAACATAACGGCATATTTATTTTCTGTAGATGTTGATGTGATGTAGTTATTATATAAATCGATGTGTGATGTTTCGTTAACCATCATGTCATCATTCATTTTGCGTTTCGTCTCTAGAACTTAACTACTTACTGTTTTTCGTTTCTAGATCTTTAAGTTACGGAGCCATTGGGGTGATAGTAGGACACGAGTTAACACACGGCTTTGACAATAACGGTAAACACTGATCGCCATCAATGACCAATGAAACAGTAAAATTAGAGATTTAAAATGGAGTGGTAATATACTTTTGAGTGTGATGATTTTTATGAACAGGTCGCAAATATGACAAAAATGGCAATCTCAAACTCTGGTGGACCAACTCGTCCGAAACGGCTTTCACTGAGAAGACTCGCTGTATGATTGAACAGTATAACGGTTACCAGTGGGAGGAGGCAGGCCTGAAAGTAAGAAGTTTGACACGACACTTTGGTTTCATTTTTATTTTATTTTATTTTATCCTTCTCATGAGCACAATATTGCAAGAAGGCCTCAGGGGAAATTCTTCACATTTGGCACAAACGTCCACTTTCAATCAACAATGAACCAATTAAATTTTTGGTGGTCAAAGGTCAAGGCCAATGTGACCCTACATCCGTTTCATTTTTGTGAACCTGATATCTCAAGAACACCTTAAGGGAATTTCTTTTAATTTGGCACAAGCATCCATTTTAAGTCAGTTATGAACTGATTTGAATATAGTGGTCATAGGTCAAGGGTCAAGGTCACTGTGACTATGCCTGTCTAATTTCTTGTGAACGTGATATTTCAAGAACACCTTGAGAAAATGTCAAATTTTGCACAAACAATCACTTGGACTTAACAATGAACTAATTAGATTTTGATGGTCAAAGGTCAAAGGTGACATAGAACCACTAGGCAGTAATTATATCAAATTAACTTAACGGGCCAACCGCACTTTTGGGTGTCATCTGCACACTATAGAAGCTCTACTGCGCCATGTTTGTTAACTTTGTGAATGGTTATGGAATTTTCATTACGGGTCCTTGAAAAGTCATGGGAAAAAAATGTCTAGAAAAATGTATGTAATCCTGTGTAAAACTGGTACATACTTGAAGGAATAATGTGAGAAATTGTGTTTTGTGGATATTTTCTTGTGTAGGTGCGAGGCAAGAGGACTCTGGCAGAAAACATAGCAGACAATGGAGGAATAAGAGAGGCTTTTAGGGTATGATCTGTTTTCTTACATGACACTGCCACCAGAGAAGAAAAGCTCCACCGGATGTTGCAGAAATTGGGCCTTTCTCAGGGCAGACACTTCGACCTTTTGTATGGAAAATTCCAGGTCTAGCTAATAATGTTAACTTTGATTTTATTGCATTTAGGTGTGTCAGTAAACCATGCCAATGCCCTAAATAGTTTCACTTATTATAATTATTAGTGTGGCATCTGTTAATTAGCTGTGACTAGGCTTGTAATTGGTTTGCATTTATTTGTATTTCAAAACCACAAATGCTCTTCATGTGAAAGGACTACTTATAAAACTTGCCATGTCATGTTAAGAAGCCCAATGTTGTCTTTATGTTTGTGAGCAGGCGTACCGGCGGTGGGTGGATGAGAGCAGAGGTGGTGTGGAGGAGTCTCGGCTGCCTGGAGTTGGGCTGAACAACAACCAGCTGTTCTTCTTGAGCTATGCACACGTAAGGACACAAAGTATTTTTTCACACTCTTGCCAATGCCATGATTCAACCAGTAAATATTTATGTGCACTTCCATTGTCATCCCTGAATTCGCTGTTGTTTTCCCCTGAGTAGCTGCTTAGCCAAAATTAGGTTAATGGGACAGTTCATCCAAGCAAAAAAAACACATATTTTTCCTTGGTAAATAAAAGTAACTGTACTTTAATTAGATTTTTTCTCATTACCTTTAATTTTACAATTACATAAATTTTATAATTCAGTTGCATGTAACTAGTTACTGTCCAACACTGAAACTTAGTACACACAGACAATCAAATCATTTATTGAATGTACTTGCACTCTTTAGGTGAGATGTAACTCATACAGACCAGAAGCAGCCAGAGACCAGATCCAGAGTGGAGCTCACAGTCCACCAAAATACAGGTGAGCACACACACACACACACACACACACACACACACACACACACACACACACACACACACACACACACACACACACACACACACACACACACACACACACACACACACAAAATCCTTACAACCTGACCTTTACCATCACTGTTACCCTGCAGAGTAATCGGGGCGATGAGTAACTATGAGGAGTTTCGGAAAGCGTTCAGCTGCCCCGAATCGTCGGTTATGAACCGAGCTGCAAAGTCCTGCCGGGTTTGGTGACCTTTGACCTCAGCTTGACCCTGAACCAGCAGGGCGTCTGTTAATGCTGGACTCATAGCCAGCACAGTTTACATGATGTGGGAACAAAAATGAGTTCTTCTCACAGAAAAACTGCACTCATGTTTGGGCAAGAGTGGAAAATGTTAGAGACTGAAGCCATTTTTAATGAGCTACTGTATATTGTTACTGCAACAGATCTGTAACTTTTTCCACAGGTACATTTACTGCATATGTTTGCAGATACTGCGTAAATTATGACTGCAGCCATTTGCTGAGGACCATACTTTATGGATTATAAAAATGTTGGAAAAAAGGGCTGTCCCTTTTTCCAGCAGCCCTAAATGTACTGTAAGTGTGACTTGATGAAGCTAGAACCTTTCTTATGGGAATAAAAATGTATATATATTAAAGTAAAGGTAAAGTGAGCAGATGTTTTTTTTTAACAGATACCCATATTTCAAATGCTACAGTAACTGTGTGAAGTATATGCGGTCAATGTCTGCAAATATTCATTAGCAGCCATGTTGATGAAATCCCCAAGATTTATCAATGTTTGAGCATCAATATGAGGGAAAATGCTGAATATAATACCAAAAACATGTAGTTAGATATTTACATTACAGTGTGATCTCATATAGACCAAATCATTGTGTCGTCACACTAAGGGCTTGTTTATATTCTTTTTACATATGAAAATAGATACATACGTTTCAAACTTTTTAAACATCACTGCCTTTATACTTCCACGTGACCTTGACGTCAGAATAGATACAGCCACTAAATGGCACTAGAGGCTCGAGTCAAAAGGTTCATGTGACACCAAAAAGGGGACAATGGAGGAAGTCCTTACAGAGGCATTGTTGTAGACATAGCTGTTTTTTTAGGCCATTAAAGACATCACAACAATGTGGACGGAGAATTCTTTTTTCCTATATAATTGACTTATTCTGTTCTGCTATTTTTTAAATGTTTTGTTGCCTCCTACGGATGTTATCTCACTTGAACTACACTACACTGCCAGCAGGATCTCTTATAGTACTGCTCTGTTTTGTCCGTATATATAACCTTTCAGAAAAGGTGCACAAATAAGCACAAGTGAAAGGATAGAAAACTCTGTCTGTGTCCATATCTAACTTTAAACATAAATGAGCCCTAACAATAACAACCACTTCTGGGAAGACAACCGGAGATATGTGAGATCAGTAAAACTTGTTTATTTCTGTTTTGATTTTCAGCTGTAACATTTAAAGATATGTTGTAGTTGTCCGACCTGTCCGATGTTTCTGCTGTGCTAATTTTATGTACTGTGTTGCTTCGCTAGCGTTTTTCATAAATTAAATTTACCGGCACAAAAGCTGAGTGATGTACTGCTGTGGACGGGGCATGCAGCAAAATATATTCTACCCATCTAAAAAAATCTCTGTCAGATTAATTGTACATTATATTGAGAATATTTCCTGTATTTACCTTACACACTAACCAATCAGAACAGCAGCAGAACTCCCATGTTCTGCAAAGTAAATTATTGTTTTTGTCACTGGAGTCTGGTGGCTTTGAGATAACCACTTCAGTTCCCCGTCAGAAAGAGCTGTCTGACGGCAAGATAAAGCATTAAAAATATTCCAAATATAGCATTCACTTGAACTAATAATGATTTTTTGAAGTCGGCCTTTTGAAATGAACCAACTGAGGCAATGTGTGCTCTGCAGTATTTCATTTTATGTACGTGATGCAGGGATTTTCTACCTGGAAATTTATTGTAAACAAACATTGTGATTTATTCCATCTTAAAACCATTACTTTGTTCTTTATTAACTTTAAACGATTGTGAGAGCTTGCATCATACTTTTGATAACCTGCTGTCTTATTTTTAAGACTTAATATGAGATTAAACTACCTGAGATGTGGTATGTCTTGTTTTGTTTTGTTTTGTTTTGTTTTGTTTAATTTGTGTGTGCGTGTGTGTGTGTGTGTGTGTTTTGTTTTATTTGTGTGTGTGTGTTGATTCCTCTCAGCCCTGTCTTGGTCCCTGTTTCCCTTTGTTTCAATATCCGTCTTGTGTCTGACATTTATTTTCATTCTGCTGCAGTTCAGCCCGGGGCAAATGAACTCTCAGAATTACAAGCACTCAAACTAAAAGAAGCTCTCTCTCCATTTGTCTTTCTGTTACTGAACTGAGCTGCTGAGGCAGACTCGCATGTCAGCTTGTTTGTGGAGTTGCTCTGTAATAAAGGGAGTATTTTCACAGATAGACAGTCAGAAAATGTGATGGGTGTATTGTCTGAAGTCTGAAGTCCCAGAAAGAGGTCACCTGACCCACCTGAGGCAAGGAGGATAAATCAACCCCCCTTTGCTTAAAAAGTATCTACCTCCCAAAGGTGCAACCACTTTAGTTAATGAGAGACTTTATTTGCAGCCTTCCCTCCTTTGTTCGTTCTTTTGTACAGCAGCCTCGATGCATGCGTACTGTAAGTTCATTTTTGTCAGTGTTTTTCAGACATTGATTTATGCTGCGTTCACACAGAATCCAGTAAGCAGCATACCGGGTGTAATTTAGTGAATGAGAACAGGACAGTAAAATTGCAATTTCCCGCAAATTGCAAGACAGTACTAAAAATTTATTTTAAAGAACTTAATAATGATTTAAAAATAGAAAAAAATATGTCCAGAAAACTATATTTATTATTAATATTGTTATAATTATCATTAAATATTTCATCTATATTATATAACTTCTTCCAGTATTTTTACTTGATAATTAGTTGTAAACAAAAAACTACCAAAATAAACTAAATCAAACAAAAAACATTTTAAAAAAAAGACAATTAGACAATTTTCTTGCTAAAAAAAAAAAATCTGTAACATAATTTAAACCACTGTGAATTTTTAGATTTTTTACTGATGTTTTTCTTCATTAATTCATTGTAACTTAATGGAATGAATTCTTGCTTTTCCATCATTGAAGTAAACCTGATTGTGGTTCACTGTGTTGCTGTTTTCAGTTGTTTCTTTCTGTTCGGGCTCTAATAAAACTCTGAGACTTTACTGTTGCTCCACCTTGTAACTTTGCTGTGATTGATAAGGTGAGTTGTGTGTTAAGCGAGAAGCGTAGCGAGGTGGCAGACACTGAAGGGAGGGTGCTGATGGATGGGGGACAAAAAAGAGATTGAGATTCCACCTGAAAGCATGTCCATGTATCGATTTTCCTTCGCACCTGCTATTACACACATCATATCTCATTCATTCATTTCAGCAGTCTCCATGGCAACCTGAAACTGTCACCGTGTGTATGTGTTTGTCTTTCGGTGTGTCTTACACGGCCAGGCGGGGGGTAACATTAATGACTTGTATCTGTGGCAACACCAGCGGCAGTTTCATCAATACACACCAATTAGAAAAACAGTCCAGTGCCCCAGTCTATTATGGTGTTGTGTGTACCGCATGTCTGCTGGTGTTGTGTGGGGGTGGGGGCGATTAAGAGAGTGAGACGGAGTAAGTGAGATGGATGATAATGAGCAGAGATTTCTTTTTTACTGGATGTGTAAGCAACACCATGCATCAGGCCCCTGGCAGCCATTCGCACACTCTGACATTCATTATCAATGGCAGATTCGTCCACTTATGTACATAAAGGAATGAAGAAAGCATTTTTTTTTAACTTTCCCTTGCCGTTACTTAGTTGCAGCTGTCCTTTCTAACAACCAGTATTTTTAGCATGATTTATTGTATTTTATATTTTACAGTATATTGCTCTACTACCATATATTATGTTATACTAGCCTATATTAACAAATTTCTTCTTGGTTTCCATACAATTTAGCCATTACATTGCATACTATAATTCTATATAAACGCTTTAAAACCTGGATTGTGCTGCATTCAGATGCCTTTCACAAGCTATTTGACACTTTGAACCCTCAGTAAATTGGTTTTATTTCTTTCAGTGACATGGAAAAAAAATCCAATTCTGAGCTTGGTAAGAAATGTCCCACAAATTGTGATAAATTATTAAAACGTGACAAGAAAATTGCCTTAAACAATGTTTTTAGAGTGGGAGGATTATCTTGAATGGTGGTCTAAAAAATGTAATCTTGCGGCTCTTTTAGACTTTCCAAAGGTTATTGAACTGGCTGGCGTAAATTTAGGTTTTGCCGCTCACAAAAAAATTATCCACTGCTAATTCCACTTTTGGCCACTGTGTCAAATTTGCATCAGAGTCTGGCGCACTTCCTGGAGGCTTGGTTATACCACACTGGTTCAGAAGCGGAATGATTTGCCTGACCAGTTTTGTAGAGTGTCAGATTTTATAAATTTGGTTATTTTTCCTTGAAAACTGTGCTTCTACCATAAGCAATTAAGTTTATTTTTTGGCCTGTTTTAGTTATATTTATTGTTTTAATCTCCTACTTTGTTGTGCTGTAGCTCACAGAGAGAGTTAGTACTGTTTGAAGTCCAGTTATAGACAAGGCGCTTATTTATCTGAGCTTTTGGAAGCTTCTGAAAAGCATCTGCAGGACTTAGATGAATTGTCTAGAGCTGCGATCAGCTTGGCAAACCACTTGACCATCTGTCAGATCTGCAGTCTACTGAGTGCGCCTTTCGAGTTTTGAGTTTTGTCATGATCTGCCTTGATTTCTTCGAGGTCATGTTTTTTTTCTCCTTTGATTTTGTAATCCTCAAGGTTTCCTGTTTTATTTTGTCACTGAAATCACTCCTTTGTTTCGATCACTTTACTTCCTTCCCTTGTGTTTTCCTGCCATGTTTTGATTGCATGCCCCGCCCTGATTAGTTTTACCTGTCCGTCGCTTGTCCTGCAGTCAGCTCACCTGTTTTTACTCCCCTGATGAGTGTCTCCCTACCTGCCCAGTTCCCTTGTTCTTTGTCAACTTGGATTCATTTTTAGTTTGGATAACACACTTCAAACTGTGATTTGAATATGTTCAAGCTTTATTTCTGGTATGTATACATCTGATATTTGTAGCTTTAAATCAAAGCCCCTGCATTCAGCCCTGCTAGTCAGACACTAACACAAGAATCAGTTCCTGCAGCTTCCTCCATGCTCTGTGTTGGTGGAGCAGTTACTAATGAGCCACCACCTCACTTTGTGCCATTACTTCATTGAATTGTGATAAATCTACTTTAGTGGGCAAAGTAAAAATGACAGCCAAGGTGATTAAACTGCTGATTTGTTCACTGGATTCATGCCCTGTTAAACAAAACTACACAAATCTGCACACATTAATAAATCAAGTCACAGAAGGGCAAAGATTGACCCAAAGAATCACAAAAAAATTGCTTGATGTCATGTTTTGGGCCACCTGGTGAATGTAACAGTCACTCATCTTTAAGTTCATCTTTCTCAATTTTTTCAAATTACTGAGCATGTTTAGTTGATTTGGATGCGTAAAGAGTTGTAATCTGCACTCTTTCAGTGCAATACTGTATTTTTTCCCTTATGATATTGATATCCTTTTCTCCTTTTGCATTGAGTTATCCTCAGTTTGGGGTCTATGTTTAGAGTTCTATATGTGTTGGACTACATTTGTGACTTTCTTACCAAAGTTCTGCTCTCTTTGATGTCCTTATAAGATTTGGGAACCCCTTTTGCTAAATATTTACTCTGATGAATGTCCAAAAGCTTTTAATAAAAATTTGTCCAACACATTGCAACCCACGAGAGCCAATTTCTCCCAGCTACGGTTGAGGACAATGATGATATACTGCACAGCATGAGATGATAAAGATGTAGAGATTTTGATAAATTATATTGCTGTCTTTAAGGAGAATTTGATGACTGTATCATTAAAACTTGCTGACAAAAAACTACTGTCCAGTCATGCAGTTCTATTTCTGTCCAATAGGGGGCAGGAAAACATACCTTGAGTGCCTCTCTGAGGTGGTGTACAGATTACAGATGAAGCCCAGTAATCGCAGATTAAATTTAGCTTTCTGAGAGGTGAAAATGGCTCCACTCAGATATCACACTCTGGCCTTTTTAGCAAATGGTGTTTTCCTACGCGGGCACAGCTGAAGTCATCGGGCCTCTCCCAGTTTTCTTTATCAAGCTTGTGGCACTCAGCTGCTTCACACTATATCTCTTTCTGGCGCCTCCTCATGCCATTGTGTTGGTGAAAGAGAACCAGAGTGAGCCATGTGATACGCTTTTTATCTGCATCCATCTGCATCTATCTTCTCTGGTTCTGGCCTGTAACTGTAATCAAATCTCTGAGTCTCTAAGAGGCCATGGAGACGACTTTACTGCATTTCTCATCCCGTGCCCCTCCCTATGACCTCCCTCTTCCATCACCCCCACTTACAGCATCCTTCCTGGCCTTATGAGCTAATGTCCAAATGACATTTGGAAATTATGAATGCTGCTGACCACCAAGAGGATGCAGAAAACAGCATCCTTCCTGGCCTTATGAGCTCCTGTCCAAATGACATTTGGAGAATATGAATGCTGCTGACCACCAAAAGGATGCAGAATCAACAAAGAGTCAAATAGAGATGGATAGGTGGGTGTAGATGAGGATGCAGAGGCTGGAAACTATGGAAATGAGGACACTAGTTTTGTATCTTTTGCAAATTGTTTAACTTAAAAGCTTCTCTAATCAAGCAGAAATGTATTTTTGTTTTGTCTTCTGGCTTGCAACTCTGCTTTCACCAATCCAGTTTTCAGCTATTAATAGTTAAAAAGCACGAAACTCCCACCATCCACTCGAGCTGGGGAGGTAGACTGACAAATCTAGCTGGTGTACATAGTGGAACATCTGGATACTAAAGGGCTTTTTAATTTTCCTTAGGAGCTGGTGGAGACCAAAACAGAGCTAAAAGGAGAGTGAATATTGGAGTGATATTCATCAGGTGGTCAGAAACACATCTCAAATTAATGACTGTGTTTCTCTTTGTTTGCTGGAAAAACTGTTTGCTAAAATATTCACTAAAAGTACAGTGACACATTTTGTTCTGCTGCCCCCAAGTAGTTAGACAAATCAATTAGAATAAGAGTTTAACAATAATTGTGGGATGACGTTGTGGCAGAAGCATAGTGCCCGCCCTCTGGTTCCTCCTCCAGTTAGCACTGTTGCTCTGTTTAGCGCTGTTAGCACCGTTAGCTGCTAGTTTGGCCACCACCATGTTGAGAGCCATGTGCAGACAACTTCTGAATCATTCACATCATCCACACTCTGAATATCATATAGAGCTCTTAACCAAAACTTTTTTTTTTAAAAAAGAGAGAAATAATTATTATATTACTGTATTTCTGTTTTTTTTTCTTGCTTGTTTGTATTTTTAACCCAAATGTTATGGTTAAACATCAAAAATCACAATCCAGTCAGGTATTAAAACCTTCACTAAACGGAGACTGGAAAAGACGAGCCATTGACAATCTAAGATCACAAAAGATCACAAAAATCAACAATATTTGGATGATATTTTAAAACAGTATTTAGGCTAAATACTTCCATCTGACAGGTGGAGATTTGCAATTTAAATGAGCTCATGAATGCTGTTTAAAAAGTTTTTAAGGTGAATAGTTAATTACAGTAATTAGCATTTTCAGAAAAATACTTTTTCACACCAACTCCAGCCATCACATTATGACTCTTCTGGGAGCATAAAAACGGCTCTAATCAAGCAGGTTTTCTGCATTTGAAGTGACTCAGCTGCTGTTACACCTACGCTTGGCAAAAATACTTCATTTAAATCAGTGGAGCTGCCAGTCAGGGCCTGTGCTAGATGTGATATTGGCAGTTTAAGTGGTTATCAGAAAGTTAACAGCAGAGATACTAAACTTATGGCCCCTGGGCCAAATCTGCCACCCTCCCAACCATTTTCTAGTTCACAGGAAAAAGTGATTCACACAGGGAATTGTTTTTGTACTTTTAGTATACAAAAGGAGCAGAGGGCATAAAACAGCATCAAAAAGTGGGAGTGGACGATCCCCGCACCACCCAACACAGGCTCTAGCTAAGACCCTAAAATCCTAGAAACATGTCCTTCTAGCATCCCACAATCCTAAAAAAAAAACGCAAAAATCTTAGAAATGTTCCCAAAATCCGAGAAGCATGTATGGGGCTGCTGCAGCAAAATGACCTCTTGTCATTTTGCAATAGTGGCCCCCAAACAAAGCGAGGGCATATCCCTGGTTTACAGTATTCCGATGTAAACATTTAAGTCGTATTAGTTATAAACTTTAAATGTTTTTTTATATCTGAAAGAGAATTTCTGTCTTTTGAGGTTTGGATGAAATCGAGTTTCCATCAAGTTTTTCATCCAAGAGGAAGTTTGGATGTGCTGCATCCCAATCAGGCAACCATATCTGGTCTCCATAAGTGAGGATAGATGGGCAAATAAATAATACAGAAGGAGGGGAAATAGAAAATGAAAGGACAGACTCTTTATTAATGGATGGCCTCCACCAAAACAGATGGACTGGGGGATGGGAGGGGTGGAAGACCGAGGACGGTGGGCGGGTTTAGGGGGAGCTGAGCGAGGAGCCTTATTCATGACGGCCAAACTCTGCGTCCATAAGGCTGTCTTTAATAATGGAGGGACGATGTCATGCTGATAGACAAACTTGAGAGCGAATGAATTGCGGAGGCCATATATGGACACACGCAGAATGACAGCCTGTCGAAAGTAAAGCCATAAGAGGTGCTCTGCTCTTTGCTGCCTATACTACTTCCCTCATCCGTCCATCTTGTGTATGTGTGTGTGTGTGTGTGTGTGTATATGAGTATATTTGTTGGCAGCAATTTTCAACCCCTGGAGGATTTCCCTCATTCGACTTCGTAGGTGCAGAAAATAGTCTGGTAAAAATGGGCACGCTTTCAAAACACTCCATTCATTCTCTCCACCTTCCTTTTTCCATCTTACACACACTTGCGCACACACACTATTCTGATTTCTATAAATCATTTAGCGACACTAATTAGTACTTTTGTTATCAGAAACTGCCCCGAGCCCCCTATATCTCTGCAGCCTTTCATTTTCTATTCTGCTCTTCCTTCCTCTTCAGGGAGACACTGATTCATTCCTTCAGCGCTCGTCTCTCACTGGACTGGTAATAGGGATTAAAGGCTAATTGAGGCTTAATTGAATAACGGATTAGAACATGCACAAAGATGTTTTTTCTTATTATTATTTCTTTAATCTAACTTTTTTTAGGAAACATTTGTAATGTGTATATTGTTTTTCTCAGCATACTGATTGACCCTCGGTTGTATGTGCGTGTTCACACCTTTGTTAAGCCATTGTGGGTCAAAGTGCCTTCCTCAAGGCCTTCTAGATCTGCACAGTTGCCAGCGTAAAATGTTGGTTTTGTTTGTTTCTGCAAACCACAGATATGTTACACTTGTATGTTTCATATGCCTTACATCACTGTAGTTATTTATGAGATGTTTGGACATTTTTCTACTCTTCTTATTGGCAGCAAAATCAAGTAATTCATATTGAGACATTTCCAGCCTTCTTTGTGTTTACAAAAACCGGGTGTTTTTTAACGAGACATTGGGACATTTCCAGCCATACCTACGGCAACAAAACCGGGGTATTTTTTAATGAGATGTCAGGACATTACCTGCCCTTTTTATTGTAACAAAACCGAGTAATTCATAAAGAGTCATGGGGACATTTTCAGCCATGTTCATGTTGACAAAACCTGGTATTTTTTAAAGAAGACATTGGGACATTTCCCGCCTACTTTGGTGCTGTGGTATTTTTTACAAGATGTTGCAGCATTTCCAATCGATTTCTGCCAACAAAACCCGGTACTTTTTAGCAGAATGCAGGGACATTTCAAGTTTTTTTTGTGGCTACAAAACCAGGTATTTCTAATAACACACTGAAAGGTGTCCAGTTATGTTTGCTCTGACAAAACCAGGTATTTATAACGAAATGTCAAGACATTTCCAATCGTTTTTGTGGTGACAAAACTGGGCACTTTTTAGCAAGACATAATGACATTTCCAGTCGTATTTGTCACAACAACAACAGATATTTTGAAGCAAAGCATAATCTTTTCCTAACCTTAATCATTTGGGTTATGTGTCTAAACCTAATCACAAATTAAGCACAGCATTGTCACAGCATAAAATTGAAATGTAATGTTTTATATCTGCTACATATGAGACAGAAATGTAAGGTCTCCATGGTTTGCTGAAACGTGAAACACCAACAGTGATTCTGGCGACAGGGTTGTCTAGACAGTAAGAGTATTATTTGCCTCCTTTCCATTCTTTCAGTTGTCTTTTTCTTGAACGGTGGTCTCTTGAGTAATAAGCAAAATGTTTTGACAGTTTCTTGCCCATTTGTAATCTAAAAATCTTCAGTTTCCACAATTCTGCTTTCAAATATAAATAACACATAGTGTCAGTTATTTTCATCAAAACATTTTGACAGTTTATTTTGGTCACCAGTTTATTTTCAAGTCAGTTTGGGTATTTATTTGCCAGTGGGACCGTCTGTTGTCCATGACTTCCATCTTGAGTATGTTATTACCAGCAAATCAAAAGATCTGCGTAAACCTTTAAAAAATATAAAAAATAATGGCAAGTATATGTATTCCTTTTCAGATAGTTGAATATTCTTAATTGAATAAATGAAAGACATAACTGATTTTTGTCATTTAACTTCCTCAGAACAAGGGCTTTCAAACAGAACAAAACAAAATTCGAACTTTAACATTACTGTACAGGTATAATACATGGTACTTTTGACTAGACTACCAAAACAAAACTATATCCGAAACTAATATTTTCTCATGTAAGCTAAAGCCCAGCAGTTTAGAAAGACATTATCTTTGGTATGAACGCAAGTGCACTGTCATGCAGGGGACATAAGAGAAGTTTTTCTCTGTTTTCAGTCTTAACTGCCTTTAGTTTATGATATCTACGGAGAGAAGGAGCCATTAGTCGGTCCCATGCAGACACACCAAAGGCTGTTTGGTTTCATGGCTCCTAATACAAAGACAGACGGATGGACAGAGTGTGATCTCAGGCTGTCTGCACTCATTATTATCCCCACATCTCTTCCACTCCCTGATATCTTGCTCTCTCTCTCTGTCCTTCTTTTGCTTTTAATGTCACTGGATCAGACACTTCCACACCATAAGCAGATTGGGAGTCAGCAGGTGTGTGTGTGTGTGTGTGTGTGTGTGTGTGTGTGTGTGTGTGTGTGTGTGTGTGTGTGTGTGTGTGTGTGTGTGTGTTTGTCTGTGTGTGTGCGTGCACACGTGCATGCGTGTAACACTGTATCTAGTATATGTCTTTCTTGGGGGGGATGGTTGGCATCACCATCGCCATGGGAACCGGGGCTTGTAAAAACAAAGAAAAAAGAAAAGGGTCTGGTTTCTATAGCAACGTGCTACACAATAGCAAATGCTTCATGCATCTACAACAAGGCTCTGGACAGTGAACATTATGCATGTATAACTATTTTTGCATTTATATGTGGCACAAAAAGAGAAATGTCTTAATGTTCCTGCCAAAGAGTTTTGATGTATAGTCTCTTTCTATATTTAGACTGCATGAAAAATGTATATAATGCACCAGGAAGTCCTAGCTAAGCCCCTACTGTCCAAAAGAGGAGGAGAAACATCCTAAAATCAGAAAAAAATGTCCTACAGTCATAAAAACATCCTGAAAACCAAGGAACATCATAAAGTTCCAAAAATCCTAGAAACGTCCTTAAATCCTGGAATTGTACCACTGAAATCCAAGAAATGTCCTAAAATCCAAAATATTGCCTAAAATCCTAGAAATGTAGCTACAAAAATCTTGGTTATTTCCCAAAAACCTAGAAATGTCCTAAAACCAGATGTCCTAGTTAAAATGTCCTTAAATCCCAGAAATATCCTAAAATCCCAGAATTGTCCTAAAATCCTAGAAATGTCCTAAAATCCTAGAAATATCCTAAAATGTATGAAGAATGTCCTAAATTCAAAAAAATGTCCTAAAATCCTAGAAACGCCCTGAAATCCCAGAAATGTTTTTATATCAGAAATATCCTAAAATCCCAGAAACTTCCTAAGATCCAAGAGATGTCCTAAGATAGTATGTCCTGAAATGTCGTAAAATCCTAGAAATGTCCTAGAATTTAGGAAATGTGTTAAAATCTAGAAATGACTTAAACCCCTAGAAATGTCCTAAAATCCTAGAAATATCTTCAGTCCTAGAAACATGAATGCGGCTGCTGCTGGCTCAAAACCCTGCTGTCTTTTTGCAGAAGTGTCAACGCAAGTTGAGTGTCCCTCTCACAGAGAATAACCTGTAAAGCAGTCTGCATTAATGTCGCTTTTACGTTAATGTTTTACGTTAATGCTGAATGTGTTTGGATATGTGAAATTGCTGGAGATCTCGCTCTCTGTCTCTCTCTCTCTCTCCTGCTGTCACTCACTCCTCTGTCTGTTTCTCTGCATTGTAGCGGCGCGCGGAGCGGCGAGAGGCGGGGCACAAACCGGGGCTCAGAGCGGGTCGTGAGGGCGGTGCAAAGGAGACAAAACGCCAGAGAGAGGAGGGAGAGAAACGGTTTGAAAGCCGGTAATTAGTGACGTGCCTTCCCACCGAGGAGAGCAGACGCCGCTGGGAGGGAGAGCAGCCCGGTGGCGGATGAACAGGGACTCCGTGAAACCACCGGGGCGATGAGGAGAGGAGACGACGGGCGACAGAAAGCCTTCTGCCGCAGAGGAAACCCAGATTAGGCTGATTTGACAAACCGGCATCCCCTGTGCGTGCACACCGCGTCACCTCTCCTGCGACTTCCACCCACCGCGACCACCCAGCAGGTTGGCGGTGCAGGGTGGAGCTGGACGCACGGACAGCCGGCAGGATCCTGCTCCGATTAGATGATCTCCGTCATCACCGGCTCTGGCCCCTGTTTAGGTATGTACAGCCTGGCTTCACTCACTGCTGTGTGTGATCCCTGCAACCTGTCCGAGCGCACCAACAGAAATCAATTTAGCAGGGAGCTTAACAAGTGTGATCATGAGCCCACTTTGACTCACAACGCTGAAGTCAGCTTCCGATTCGTATGTTCTGGTTCAGATTAATTTACATCATTTAACTACATTTTGCTGTTTGCACCTCCTACTGTGGTGAAAGTATTTCAGATTCGTTATGTGAAGCCTCCTGGCTTTAAAATAATTTTTAAAAGATTTCACTTCTTTTTTTTTTGCCAGGCGTAGACCTCATTAAACAAGGTCCAGATCAAAAACCACTACACTTTGACACTACAGGTCAAATCTGGATTAAATTATCCCAGAGACATGTAATATTGTTTAAAACACAGTTTAAGATTATTTTATGTTAAATCTTACTCTTAGTTGTGAAAAATGCAAAAAATGTTTATTTTTTATGTTTTAAGATTTAGACCTCATTTAACCAGGTCCAGATCAAAAACCACTAGACGGGTCAAATCTGGACGAGATAATGCCAGAGAGGCTAAACATGGTTTAAAACACACTTTCAGATCTGTTAAATCTTACTTCTATTTGTGAAAAAAAATTAAAAAAGAGGAGATATCACTGCTTTATTCAGTCATAAATCTCGTTCAGGTCCAGATCAAAAACCAATACATAGACAGGTCAAATGTGGACTAGATTATGTAAAACACAAGTTTCAGTTTTGTAAAATCTTAAGTCTTTTTGTGAAAAAAACAAAAATGTTAATATTTCAATGCATTTTTTTCACAAAACCGCCACACTTCGACGTGTCAGATCTGGACTAGATTATTCCAGAGAGGCTTAACGTTAATACAAACATAGTTTCAGATTTGTGAAACCCAGTTGTGGTCAGTAACAAAATACATTTACTTAACTACAGTTTTGAGTATCTGAACTTTACTAGAGTATTAGTCACCTTAGAAATTATTTACCTTGACTCCACTACATTTGAAAGACAAATATTGTACTTTTTACTCCACTACATTTCTGTGAAGGCTCTCGTTGCTTATTACATTTTCTTTGACGGCAGCGGATGATTTAAAAAAATAATAATAAATATGCAAAAGTCCATCAGTTGTCATCATGCAGTTCTGTGTGTGGTTTGTTGTTGTAGTTGTGTTTACATTTATGTTTAATATACATGTACATACCACCCAACGATCATTATTACTTATCTATACACGGCAAGAATACCAGACCGTCCGTTAACCACTGTCAATGTAAAATAAGTATGTAATTTTGTTATTGATTGCTACAGACTGTTTTACAAAAACAGAAAAAAAGAAAGACAAGAAAACCATGGTGCAGGTGGGGCTTGCCGTTTTGTTGACAAAGTAAATGGAAACATTTTTAATTAAACATTAGTTCTTCTTTGAACACTGGGCTAGGAGATATGGGCTGAAAATTATATTGTGATATTTTTAGGATATATCTCGATATTCTTAAATCTCCTCAAAAGTACTTTATTGATGCTAGAACTGGGAGACAGAATCAAACATTACGTTTTTTTTAATCAAATCCCCATTTTGATATGTTGTAGGAGTAACTGTGGTTACTTAGAAAAAATATTAACACAATTCCATTTTCTGTCATGTAGATACAATGACTAAGTGGGTAAAGGCAAGTATTAAAACAAGTAGAACTTTCTGATAAGTTGAGAAAAGTACACCATTTTACTTTAATGCAACCTTTAACATCAGGTAAAAATACGACTATATTATTCCATATCACAATATTATATCCAATATCTGAGACAATATTGACCAACTCTATCTGAACATTTTTAAGATGCAGTCTTAATCACTCACAAGCATCCTCTTTCCAGCCAAACCAGTGTTGGGGCCCCCACTTTAAGGGCCCCCCAAATGCAACTGCACTGTTTGTATTTAAGTCCCTGATTCAGTAGGTTGTTTGAGTCATTAGGTTCCGAAAATGTGTTATGACAGTATACAACAATGCATTACACTTTTTTAAAGAAAGTACTTTGAGTACTTCAGTATTTTTTAAGTGCAAGTACTTTAACTTAAGTAATAATTTGACTCTTGTTTGATCAGGAGTATCTAGGTATAGTAACAGAGTTGTGTACTTTGTCCACCACGGGTGAAACCTACATTTATTTGTGAAAATGCAAACAAAGTTGCATTTCTTTGCGTTTTTTCTCACGCAGACCGCTTTAAACCTGGTTCAGTTTAAGAAACTCTTGGTTAGTGAAGCTACGAATCAGAAGCGAACTTCATTGTCGTCTTTGGCTCTGCGATTTTTCTGTTGCGCACAGAGCCGTGCAGCTTGCAGGAGACTCTGAACGCAGCAGGGTGTTAAATGTAAAGTAGGCTATCAATATGCTTTGTAACCGCAGAGCAGAGAACTGCTGGCTCATTTAGCAGCTTTCTGTCCCTTGCTCTCCTCCAGCGGATGAGCGAGCCCCGGGGAGAGGGGCGCCCCTGTGACCGGAGGAGGGTTGGATTCTCCCCGGCTGGTGACCTGCTGCTCCGGGGAACACCGATGCGTCCGGCAGCCCCTGATGCTCGGCAGTGCTCCGGGGCTTTCCGGTCGGTGGGAGAGGCTCGAGCCGCGGCCGCGCGCTAGGATGTTGCGCCAGGTGTTGCACGCGGGCCTGAGGACCTCCTTCCACGCGCTCGGCCGGTTCGTGGCGAGCCACCCGGTGTTCTTCGCCTCGGCGCCCGTGCTCCTGTCCATCCTGCTTGGGGCCAGCTTCAGCCGCTACCGCGTGGAGGAGGATGTGGAGAGCCTGCTCGCGCCCAAGCACAGCTTGGCCAAGATAGAGGGCAACCTGGTGGACAGCCTGTTCCCCGTGAACCGATCCAAGCACGCGCTCTACTCTGACCTGCAGACGCCGGGACGCTACGGGCGCGTGATTGTCACCACCAGAAAGGGGAGCGTGCTGGACCCGGTTCATCTGGACACCATATTGAAGGTATGCACGTGCACACACTGTAGCTGTCAGCAGATTTGTAGAAAGTCATTAACTTCAAAGTTCCACTGTGAAGCACTTAGGGGGATATGTTGGCAGTAATTGAATGTAACTTAAGTATTTTTTAGTGTATAATCATCTGAAAGTAAGAATCATTGTGTTTGAGAATGAGTTGTTTATATCTCCATTTATTTTGGCAAAATCAAAAACACCTAAATCAATGAAGAAAAACACAAATTGGTTCATAAAAACTCACCAGAATGCAGGAAATTAAGTGTATAGCACTCATAATTTTCTGGCAGAGAACCCCCAAACCCCCAATTTCAAATGTGTCTTCCCACCACCCCAAGTTAAAACAAAACCTACACTTTATGATCATTGATTTAACCTATTAAAACCTACATCGACACTGGTTTTCTTGTACACCGTTCAGATGCCTTTAGCAAGCTTTTAAAATTTTGAAACTGGATAGAGGACAGAATATATATTTTTTTTATTTTATATTATTATTATCATTATTTTCATTTTTTCAGGCCATTTTATGTTTTTGTTATTTTACTTTCTTTCCTTTTTTTTGCTAATATATAGTTTTCTTGCATTTTTAATTTTAAAAAAAAAATTATTTTTTTTTTTACAAATTTCTACCTCATGTTTGGGTAATTTCTTTCTAAGCATTTAAAAAAAAAATGAAATGTGAGCAAACTGATTTCATTTCTTTTTCAAAAACATATGACAAAAGCCAAAATCAGCAACTTGATAACAAATAATTGCAAGATATTTGTAAAAGTTGACAATAAAATGACGTGGAAATGAGCTAAATAAATCAAAAGACAGAAAGCATTAGAAAATTATCAAATAAATTGGGTAAAAATAATGAGAAAACTATATCTATAATCATAATAATTATAAATTTAAAATTTTGTCACAGAAAAAAAAAAGAATTTCCTTGAAAGTAATTTTTCAGGTGATTTTCATGTAGCCCTAACTTTTTATAATTGTTTTGCAGATTTCTGGGTAATTTCCTGTAAAGTTGCTTCATCACTTCTTTCCCTGTTTTTAAAAGAAATTGAGCCAATTTGCTCAGTTTAAGGATCCTAAAGGGTTTGGAAGCTGCCGATTAAAAACACATTTATTCATTGCAAAGGTGCACAATTTAGCCTCTGTGCCATTTAAATCACAGTATATGCACCATAAAATGAGGCTGCAATGCATCTGCAGAATCCAGCTTTTAAAAAAATCAATTCCCAGTCCCATTCAGAAATAACCACGGAGCTAAAGGTCAGTGTCTGCAGGCCGAAGCACATATGCAAGCTGTCTCCCTCCTCATTCTCGGTGATTGATAGTCATTAAACAGAACAACACAATCCCATTTTGAATAACCCCCCGACAACCTTTACAGTTATGAAGCGGGGCATTTTAATTACAGATTGGAGTTAGCTGCAGCTCCGAGGCCTCCGTATCTGTGTCGGTATTCCTAAATGGATTTATGAGCATTAGTTTGACACCCCTGGAGCAATTAGCCAAATTATTTCATGAAGTTATGCGGGTGTAATCAGAGCTCGCAGACTAATAGCCCTGAGACACCACCTAGCTCGACTGTGTGTAACTCTGTCCATGCATGTTTCTGTGTGTGTGTGTTTCATGTGGTGATTGTGACCTATTTTACACACACTCTGAACACAGTGTTGGTCCACAGAGGACTGCCACAGTTAAGAGACAGGCTGCTTTAGGACTGTGCATCATTTACAGCCAGAGAGAAACAGGTTGGTGCAAAAAAAAACACTGTTACATAATGTTACACCGTTACGTATCATCTGTGAGGTTCAAGAGCACTTCTTCTCCTCAGCCTGCCTCTTCTACTTGTGCTTCAGTTTGCGAGTTTCCCAAAATGCCACTAAGAGACCCTTTGAGAACTTGTTGCATGAGACAGTAATAGCAGTGATAGTCAATACCAGACTGGATCACCACTTGCAGGAGGAGTAAGAACTGTGAGTCACGCTCAGTGACGGCATTGAATTCTGGTCTGTTTCGGCTTCTGTCAGAGGAGGAGGATAAAACTCTTCCTCTTCCAAAATAATTATTATCATAAATATAATTAATTAGTGGCTGCGCAGCATCCTGAGTCAAAACACGCTTGAGAAGTCAAAACACAACATTAGCTTTGACGCTCTTGTTCAGAGAGCAGATTTTATTGTACCGATAAAGCAGCATTGTCCTGTGTGTGGTGGTGATATCTCGATGTGATTTCATAGTATCCACCCGCAAGAATCAGAATTGATATATTGGGTCAGTCCACTTGTTTGGGTCCAGACTGAAATATCTCAAAAACTGCTGAATGACTCATTAGCACGTTGTCACTTCCAGTTTTTGATGTGTCAGTTTCTGTGTCAATTTCAGCTCATGAGGTACATAGTGTTTTTTCAACATAAAGTTATGTCTTCACAGGAAAATTAGGGTTCGCCACCAAAACTACTTTAAGTTCAGGCCACAAAACTACTTAGTCATAGTTTAGACAGCGATCATGGCTTAAGTGAAAATAACTACATTTGTGATAGTAACCCGACGACTATTTCACGTGACATACGCCGGCAGCTATGTTAGGTGGCAGAAAAGCCCTTTTCAATTTAACAAATTTTAACTTGTTGTAAGAACTGATGTTTTTTTTTCTTCTTTTTTCTTTTTTCACATCTATTTGAAAGAAGTCACACCAATTTACTCGCAGTTCTAAGGTTTAAAACGTGTAAAAGGCATCTGAGAGCAGTACAAGATAGAGATGTTGCTCCAGGTTTCAAAGGATTAAAGGTGCAATCCTTGATGCAAATGTTGATAATAGAGCTGCTTCAGTAATTAAATTAAAAACACATCATTAAAACTCATGACTCACAAATTCAGCTCTGATAAAACAGGAATTAACACAGTTTTGTGATGAGTAACTCAGGGCTTTATAATTTACAATCACTAAATTCAATTATGTACATGAGTATACCTGTTTAATATGCTCAAAAAATGACAGATTGTGCCTTTAAAGTTAAATTCGGGATCTGAGGCACTGGGTGCAGGAATGTTAAGGTCCTATATACAATATTAGTGACAGATTGGCAAAAGTGACAAAAATGAAATAAAGAATTGTTTAATTTTACAACAGGAAGGTCAAAGGAAGAAACTTTCAAAACAAATAATTTCTCAAGTGACATTCACACACACACACACACACACACACACACACACACACACACACACACACACACACACACACACACACACACTAGTCAGTGCAGCACTCTTAGGTGGGAGACGCTGCTGCCCATGTTCGCTGTGGCAGAGACTGGCATCAGGCCTGTTGCTTGGTAACCAGTTCTGTGGATGCTGGCACTGTTGTCCTCCTCGCCATAGAAACGGAGGAGGATTCTGAGACCACTATTGTTACTCTGTCGAGTAAGACACACACACACACACACACACTCCCCCACACATCTCATTCTCTTATTCACACAAACAAACAGCGAGGATGTTAAAGCACAAAGTAAATGAGCCACACACTGTGAGTTTTGCTCGTCTGCACACGTTGAAAACTTTCTTCGCTCTCGCCGCAGTTTCTTCTCGCTAAATTGGGCCACAGGGAAACTAACTTCTTTCTTGTGTGCGTTTCCACGTGTGTGTTTTCTCTGCTCACAGCTCCATAAGCGGATCTACCAGATGCAGGTGACGGTCCCGGCCACGGGCGCCAACAGCTTCAACTACTCCTTCTCCTACCTCTGCCTCCCTGACGACAAGAACGTGTGCATCATCGATGACATTATTCGCGCCATGGAGGAGATCCAGTCAGCCCGCACCTCCAACCGCTCCGTCCCCATCCTGCGGTACCCGATCACACAGCTGGCAGACGGGCGCCAGGCGTACATTGGCCACCAGCTGGGTGGCGTGCAGGGCTGGGGGCCCAGCGGGGCAGTGCGGGGTCCTGGGACAGGAGCCAGGGGAGAAGGTGTGCGTTCTGCGAGGGCGCTGCAGCTCACCTACTACCTCCAAGCCCGCGGTGGCCTGATGGATCGGGTGGCCAGCCAATGGGAAAAGGCCTTTTGTGCTGAGTTGCAGCATTTTGCAGCGTTGCACCCTAAACTCGGCTTGTACCCATCAACTTCCTCGTCTCTGAGGACAGACTTCCAGTTCTCTTCAGTGCTGGCGCGCCGCCCCCTGTTGGCCAGCCTGGGGGCGTGCGGTGTGCTGGCCGTCCTCTGCTGCTCCATGAGGGACTGTGTGAGGTCTAAACCCTGGTTGGGACTGTTGGCTCTGCTGTCAATCACACTGTCGGGCCTCACTGCTGCTGGGATCCTCAACCTGACCGGGGCCACCTACAACTCCACGTACCTGGGCATCCCTTTCGTCATGCTCGGTAGGTCTAAAACTAATACTTTTGAGGGTAAAAAAACAACAAAAAAAAGTTATATTTGAAATTCTGAGTCTATTTCTGTGTGAAAGGATTGGGCCAGTGTGAAAATTTTCAAACCAGTTTCATATCAAACCAAACGCTGAACCCGACAGGTTTACGGAATTTTACTAGGTGTCCCACATGATTCATTAATCAAATTTGCAAATGTGACTAGAAAGTCATGGTCTGGAGATCTGCAGAGGCCCTGCTTTGTGTGTGTGTGTGTGTGTGTGTGTCGACCCAACTCAAATTTTGAGTCTTAATTTGTCTGTACGTTCATATCTTCATCCCCCATTTGTCTGGAAATGGTCTTTCAGCTCAGGACATTTTTGGATGTACTCTTTTTTAGACTTTGCTGAAGGCAGCGAAGCAAAAAACCTCAGTACAAGCCCAGAAAAATCAAAGAAAGGTGAAGCATTGCAGGTGGGAGCCACGGTGAACATTGTCATAGCTTTTATACCTCAGAGTGCCTGTGTTCACCGTCTGCTTCTTCGACCTGTGATGGGTTTTTGCAGATGCCAGCCTCGGGCTGAATGCCATTTCAAAGTAGACAGATCATCAAAATGACTGACAAGTGGTGAAAAGGCATGAACTTGACTTGGCACTAACAATGCGTTTTCTGACTGCGGGCAGAAACACAATCCAAAGGGTCTGAAGAAGTAAGTTGTTAAGTTGGAGTTCTTGAACTGGAGTCTGGAACAAATCCAGAGCTTTTTTTATTATTGTGAATCTATTTTTTAAAATTCTATTTTTATTGAATTATGACAAGGCCCAAACAGCTCATCCTTATAGGGCGTAGTGAACTTATCTCTACAAGCCTTCTGAAAATCGTAATTGCATCAGGAGATACTGCAAAGGTGAATTCAAGTAAAAAGTACAGATGCCAAGAAGGACCAGTAAAGTAAATACAAATACAGATATGAACCGTGGATTGAGCACGGATTGGATGTGTTTTGTGATTTTTAATTATCAAGATTAAAAATCGTAATTTATTTTGGTTTTTGTTTACTTTTTTTGCCAAGAAAATAGAAAAATGTAATCATAAACATCTTGAAACTGTATCTAATCATATCAGTGATTCATTTTGACTTTTATTTCAGCTGCTCTATAGAAATGTGATTAATAAACTTATCAATTAAAAACAGATAAAATATTATTAATTGTGAAGCTGGAGACAGAAATTAGCTGACGCACTCACATACCACACATACCACACATACCACACCTACATACCACCTCACTCTCCACTGTTACAAACTACTTTGATGGGAGGACTACTTTCCAGTAGCGACTAAAGTAACCTGAATTCAGCCAATAAAACTCAACAGGCTGAATTTGAGTTCCTACAGCTGCTACTGTAGGTCCATGTCCTTGGACCGCCTACCATGTTTTGCTTTTTGACTTTGACTTTGTTTTCCTTGAAAGGGCGAATGCAATGTCACTTAAGGAGATTACCACAATAATGGCAATACTTAAATGAATCATCATCAGTTTTTTAAACTCTACTAATTTCTTGAAATTTGCAGGGCATTTCTTGGAAAGTTGCTCATTGTCTTTTTATCCATATTGAAAGAAATCAAAACCAGTTTGTTCAGGGTTCAACATTTTAAATAATTGTAAAAGGCGTCTGCATGAAGCACAAGAAAAGTAATGTCAATATAGGTTTCAGTGGGTTAAGAGCTGATACACTTGCATCAGTAATGAAAAATAGAACATATATTATTTTTTATTCCCAAATTCATTGATAGTGGTTTGGGTATTAACTTTGGAGGCAAGACCATAAATAAGCAGGTAACAAACAATCTCTGCTCTTGAAGCTACAGCGATTCTTCCAGCAGTTGCCTCTGCAGTCCTCATTATGCAGCAGCTTGCATGTCTAAGTGGTACTATAAAATGTAGTTTATTTATATAATAAGTGAAGTCACTGATTTAATTTGTTTGGGCAGAGAAAATAGGAAAAAAAGGGAAAAAAACAACAAAAACAAGTTGTTTTTTTTAACAAACCAGGAGCAAATTAAAAATGCATACCATCTGTGTGAAGGCGTACTTACAGTCTATCTCGAGTGTATGCATACTAAATACTGTAGGATGTGCTGCACAAAACCACTACCGCACACATGTAGTCTATACCATAATTACTCTGTAATGTGGAGGAGGGAAGGCTGCTGTTAGGCTTAAAATATCTGAAGCGAGAACAGAGGAGACAGGGGAATAGAGACAGAGAGGGGGCTCGGTGAAACATCACTCCAAATGGGGGATGAGATAAGGATTCTCTTAGCAGAAAATGAAGTTAAACTGTAGTTATAAGGGAGACAGGGAGGATTTTTCACAATCAAGAAGGCAGACAGGAAAAAGGTGTGAGGAAGAAGGATGTGATTACACAGCACTGGAAGAGATAACATGAAAGAGGGGAGGAAGGAGAAATAAAGAAAAAAATGGATTTGTGACAACATCTTGCAATGCTGGCACAAAAGACTAACTGATGTGTTCTTGGGGGGAAAAGCCTGTTCCAATAACCTATTTTTGGCAGCGATTGTGTTTGTGTACAAAGGGAGAAAAAATGATTTTTAGACACAATTTATTACATCACAGTCAACTGCACATTCATTAACTTAAAACTTTTCATTTTCAAAACACTGAAATGGATAGAAATGCCAGTTTTTGTGCTATCTGCAAAAATGTACTGACTAAAGGAAAACTAGCATCAACATTAAGGCAAACATGGCTGGAAATGTCCCGATGTCTTTCAAAGATGCCCAGTTTTGTTTTAAAAAAACATGGCTAGCACAACATGGCTGACAAAGTCCCTACTTCTTGTTAAAAAATAAGTTGTTTTTACAATGAACAAGGGTAGAAATGTCCCGTTGTGTTGTTAAAAATACACACCTTTGTTAGACCAAACACAGATAGATGTGCCAACATGTTTACCCACTTGTGTCGCAACAAAACGGCTAGAAATTCCTGACCTAGTTAAAAAATACCCGTTTTTTTTTTTTTTTTGCAAAAAAACAGCTGAAAATGTCCTGACATATTGATAAAAACATACGTAAATTTATTGCAACAAAATGGTTTGAAATGTCCCAAAATGTAGTTAAAGAATACCCAGTTTTGTCACAACAAACATAGCTGGAAGTGTCCCTACATGTTTTTAAAAAAATACCTGCTTTGGTTGAAACAAACATTGCTGGAAACTCAGCTCATATGTAATCTCAACTGTCAATTTGGAAATTTTGATATGATATGTACGTAACAAACGAGTGTACCTGTGCTTTATAGCAACAGGCGATGCCAACATTGTATTCTGGTGATTAAAAAATCTGTGAAAAAAATTAGTATTACTTTGATATTAGTTCTGAAAAAGTTATCTCAATGATCCAGATATGGAGGAAGTACAAACTAAACATAGCCAAGCATTTGCATGTCCGCATGCATCTTGCCAACATTTTCAATGCTTGAGTTTCAGTATCTGAAATCCAATTTATGGCTCACAGTAATATGAAGGGTCTGAAAGGTTTCTGGCAAAAGGACACACGCTTATCGTATTGGTATTTTCTCATGTATTACAGCGCAAACGTGTGTCTTTGTGTGTGTGTTTGTCCATGATTGCACATTAGCCTGTCTCAAGCTCTGGTAAATATCAAATCCTTGGGCGAGTGCCGTCCCCAGCCTCTCGTTTTGCTCTCATCTTCTCTCTGCAACATTAACCTCCGCACCTCTTCCACTGTCATTCACTGTCTAATTCCCTCTGTCTCAAACACACAAACAGACACACACACATACACACACACACAAAGATCAGCAGACTTTCTCAGTTGCACCACCCACTCCTGAAGTGTTGGTACGTTACGCCTCTGCGAAGGTGTTAAGTGTTTTGCCATGGTGAGGTCAATGAAAAGAGAGGAGGAGGGGGAACGAACTTGTAT